>NC_040912.2:80304140-81715640 GCF_004126475.2 Phyllostomus discolor | reverse complement strand
TTCTCTTGAATTGGGCATCCTAGCTGCCTTACGCTCTTCCTCTCCTGGCACTGGTGGTGTTATCTGAAGCCTGAAAACATGTACTGCTGCTGTGTCTAAATTATTTAAACTACAGAGTCATTTTCCCGACAGGGAATGGGAAGGAGGGGGATAACGCGAAACATCACCCCGCAAAACGTGAAGCAGCGGCATCAGTGATCAGTCAGTGTGAAGCACGCAGAGGGGAAAGGCCACCTGGGACGTGTGCTCACTTAGGGAAGCATGTCGTGTGTGTGTGTGTGTGTGTGTGCACACGCACGCGCCCCGCTCCCCTGGAGGTAATGCTGAGTTCCTCTTCAGAGGCAGACCTCTAAGGAGAACTGAAACATTTCAACCACAGACACCTCAGGGTGTAGTGTGATGAGCAGCTTCAACTTCCCCTTTTCAGGGCTTAAATTAGACGCTGGACTCTCGATTGGAGATAAGATTGTGGCAACTTCTATGTGAAGGTCTTAGGAGACTCTCCCCTGTGCATGGGGCCCCACGTTATTTGGATCAGTGGCTCTTTGTGAAGGAAGGAGTAGCTTCTAGGAAGGCTCAAAATCTTCCTCTGTAGGGAGGTCTCGTTTCTTAGGATTTAGAGTGAACTCCGTCCTTGTTCATGGGAATTCACGTAATTTCTCACATCATAGACTTCCCTGGTTCTGAAGCTAACTGAAAGTGGCCTTTCAAGAGGCAGGTGGAAATTGTCACACATTTCCAGAAAACATACTGGGAGTCACCACAACATAGGACAGCCTTGTCACTCACTTTGATCTGCACCTTATTTCTTGAGAGCGCCTGATAACAGCGCTGCACAAAGAAGTGTTTTGCCAAACAAGACTCAGCCGAGCGTGTCTGATAATATCACTGTGTGTAGACCTTTTCACTTTATCTTTTGCGACAGCATGGATGGATGGACCTGGAGAATTATTATGCTAAGTGAAATAAGCCAGTCAGAGAAAGACAAGTACCATATGATCTCTCTTATGTGTGGAATCTAATGAACAAAATAAACTGATGAACAAAACAGAAGCAGAAGCAAAACAGAAACGGCAGACTGACAGCTGTCAGAGGAGAGGAGGTGGGAGGCTGAATGAAAGAAGGGGCAGGGACGAGCTGAAGAACATATGTGCCTAACCCGTGGACACAGACAACACGTGTGGTGAGGACCAGAGGGAAGGGAGGGTGGGGGCTGGGAGAAGGTGGGCAAAGTCAGGGGGCGGGGAATGGTGCCATCTACAATAGTGTCAATGATAAAAATAAACTAGTGCCTCCAACTAGTGCACCCAAGAAGCATTCCTTAAAGCATTCCTTGTTTTACCATGCCTAATAAGATGGATCCGGGAGATTTTGTCCTTTTCCTTCTCATTTACCCAGCAAGGTGACTGGATTTTGGCTGTAGGGCCTCATTTACAAAACCCCATGGACAATATTCTATAACTAACTCCCTGCAGAAAGGAACCAGGTCAGCCCCCAGGCAAAGTGCGTGTACCTGCTGCATTCCTACAAGGCTTTTATTGACAAACATGTTCCTGGAAAGGGAGTTAATTTAAAAGGAATGCCCAACAAGCATGTGTGGGTGATTATTGAACGTCTTCAGTGACAGCAACTGGAAACCTGCCCTGAGACTGCCGCAGCCCACGCAATGTCCTCCCCTTCTACTGACGGCAGGATGGAGAGGCCAGATTCTCCCACTTGATCGCACCCCCCTGGGAATGTTTCCCACACAGGTCTCGCGGGGACAAGCTGCCGTGGCTTCGCTTCCTTCTGCAGGGGGCGGGGGCACTTCGGACAAGGCCGGATTGCATCTCTGAGGGTTGGGTGTTCTCAGAAGCCTACCATAAACTGGACTGAAGTCCATATTGAGATTGATTCAACAACTCTTTATATATCAGTCAGGCTTCTCTTAGATATTAGGGCAAGAACAACAAACAAGAAATTACGAGAAAAGATTCCTGCCCTCCAGAACCTTAACCTGGTTCGGGGGAACCACAAAAACAGAACTGCTGTTCTTGGGCACCCGGGATAAAGGCTTTGGTGTCAAAACCCACGGGGGATTCAGGCAAGGGTGGGGACACTGGTCGACCAGGGAGAAGGCTTCAGAAGTAGATTCTGCCTAAGGTATACTCTACTTGGGATTGGGGAGCTGTAGGTTAGGTCTTGGGAGTAACATACTCTGGAGGATGAAAAAATACTTAAAACATTTAAAGCAATCACCAGGAAGGTACTGTTACAACTGAAAACATATGTTAATGACCATAGAAGGGGGAGAAGAATATGCCATCCCAAAATATGCCTCTTTGGCATATTGACTATTTTGAGCTGGTTATTTTTAAGAGACTGCAGGCACAGGAGAGGTTCTGAAAATGAAGTAGAAGTTACCTTTTTGGTCTGGGCAAAACTACTCTTTGCTGAACTACATCGGTCTCCCAAGACCTGGGGGCATTAGCTTTTGCTGCAGTAAAGTTAACTCTTTGGCCAGCAGTGGTGAAAATCATGCAGGGACCCCATGAAGGAGAACATCTTTGCCTGGCAACACTGGCACCACAGTTCCCTAGCAACATGCCCCAGCAACAAAGGACTTTTACTTCATGCTTATAGCTGGGTTTTAGCTTTCAGGTGGCTAAGCAGTCTCTCCCTAGTCCCAACTCTCTTATACAGGTATGCTTCAACAACAGTTGGAATGAATTCCTTTCACTTCCCTTGCCTGGAACTATAGTGCAATTAATTAATCATTGCTTTGCAGTTTATTATTTCTTTTTGGCTTCTTAAGAGACATTATCCTGTATGCTACTGGTTAGTGGAGTTATTATACTTCCGGCCATGAACCTGGGCTAAATAAATTATTGACGAAGACAATCTCAGTCTCTGACTATAATTTTGTCTCCCAAACAAAAACAGTGTCTCTGGCACATGGACACTTTTATAATTTCTTGAGAAGAAAACTCCAGGTCAGGGCTGAGACAGGTCATTCTAATTATAAACTAATGGCGTTGGGGAAGACAGCAATGTTATTAAGAACTGGAATGCAGTCCCTGTTTGTGGAACAGACTTAAAGGAATGGAAACCTGTTCTGAGTCATCGTTCATACTTTCAGTGAGCAGAGTAATACTAGGCTTATCTCTGGGAATGTTCTCTATATGTCTTGCTCCAGTGCTGGCCTAAAGTGATGAATGAGAGAATGAAAATGGAGGAAAGATGTAAATTTTCAAGAAGAAAGTGGGACTATGCCACTCAGCATCTAAGAAGAACAGATCTTTGCAGAAACCTTCTTTATCATCATCTCCAAAGCAGGATGACCTGGGCTATGCTAGGAGAGCAAAGAGGAAGGAAAATCACTGAGGTACAAATAGTAGACTTGCTTTGAGAGCCAAAACCTGAGGGAGATGGGATCTAAAGCTCCCCACACAGCACAGCAAGGTTTGGTTCCAAGTTCGCCACTCATTAGGTATGTGGTATTGGACCAAATGCCTCCCCTCTTTACAGCTCAGTTCCCTCTGTAAAATGATGGGGAGGTTCTGTCCCAGGACCATCAGGATGGTTAAACAAAATACTTGTGAATTATTAACTGTGGATCCTATGTGATGAAATTGTGTTGTGAATGACTGACTTCTTTTCATGTTGCCCAATTTTAATTGTTCCTTCCACCCCAGATAGGTGTTTCCTTCTTAATTAAATATAATGTTGACTTAGGCAAATACTAGCCAACATATGGCTGGGGACAGGGAAATTTTGGACAGGGTGTTCATCTTGTTTACTCAAATCTCACCAGAAAAAAGATACATATGTATCCTTAGCAGAAAGATGAAAGAATCACTGGCATCTCCTTGTGTTGACTTTCTTAGTCCCTTCAGCTCCTGGAATTGAATATCACATCTAGGTCCCCCTTGTCCTTATATGGGTCTCAATGAAGAAAGGTGAAATTCCTCTTCTAAAACAAAGATGCCTTTCCTAATCTCTGTCAAACACAGAACACCCAGCACTTGCTTTCCTCTGGTTTCTAAAACTGTGACTAGTGATACCTGTTAATTATAGAAACTAGCATCTATCCTCAGAACATAGGTACGCTCTGATAGAAAAACAATATAGGAAAATTCCTGATGAATCTATGCATTTATACAAGAAACTCAGATCTTATTTATGGCCCAACTAAACTTACAAATGTTCTCTCATTCCAGCCTTTTAGCTCTTAAACATTCTCTCAGGTACAATGGCTGCTCTGTCCTTATGCATCCTACCAACTGGCTTGAGATTCACCAGATAATCTTGACTTCAACTCTCTACTTCCTAGTGTTTCAGTGTAAGTTTAGATTTGGAGTTCTTAAATAAAATAAAAATCTGGTCTGAACAGTGCTCCTGCTGTCTCTTTTAAACCTAACAATATTTCTTATCCATTGCTGTGTGATCACTGTGGTTGGGCTGTAAGCACAGTGAACCCTTTCCCCAATCACCAAGCCCATTTGTTTAAGTATGTTCAACCTCAAGTTTATTTTGGTGTGGTTAATTACTCACAACATGAGCAACTATGGGGAACATTTTCTCAGGATACTATTACATGAAAATGATGATCATTCTCATGAAGACATGTTAAACTCATGTTCCAGTATGAGTTGTCTTTGGCACTGGGCTTCTTATCTTGGTCAGAACACTAATACACATATTAATACAAATCTATTATTTACATATTAATACAATTAATTCCAATACATTAAAAACATTTTTACTATGGTTGCTTAGAGACAATGAGTTACTTATTCTGCAGTGTTACAACTGGCAAAATTTCTTATCTTATCCTCTCTCCTCTCTAGAACTTTTGACTCTTATTTTTGACTCTCAGTTTAATTTGTGACCTAAACGGGAAGCATTGAAGCAACAGTCTAATGAAGACAGAAAAATGGGAATAAGTCTGAACATGATGGCAGTGGATGAAAGTAGATTAGGGTGGAGAGAGGAAATGTGGGAAGAGACACAGAGACTAATGGTACAGAATTGAGAAGCCAGAAATAACCCCACATGTATATGAGCAAATAAATTTCAACAAAGGAGTCAAAAACCAACCATAGATAAAATTGGAAAGCCACATGCCAAAGAATGCAACTAGACTATAGTTTACCCCCATGTACAAAAACTAACTGAAAATGGATCAAAGACCTAAATATAACACCTGAAACAATAAATTACATAGAAGAAAACATAGATGCTAAACTTATGGACCTTCATCTTAGAGAGGATTTTATGAATTTGACCCCAAACTCAAAGGAAATAAAAGCAAAAATAAATGAATCGGACTATATCAAACTAGAAAGCTTCTGCACAGCAAAAGAAACTGTCAACAAAACAAAAAGGCAACCAACCAAATGGGAGAAGATATTTGCAAACAACACCTCTAACAAGGGGTTAATATCCAAAATATATAAAGAACTCATAGAACTCCACATTAACAAAACAAACAATCCAATTAAAAAATGGGCAGAGAACCTGATCAGACATTCCTCCCCAAAAGATATATACGTTGTCAACAGGGATAAGAAAAGATGCTCATCTTCACTAGCATTAGGGAAATGTAAATCAAAACTATAACGAGATACCACCTCACACCTGTTAGACTGGCTATCATCTACAAGACAAGTAATAAGTGTTAGAGAGATTGCAGAAAAGAAAAGAACCCACATTCACTGCTGGTGGGAATGTAAACTGGTATAGCCACTATGGAAAACAGTATGGAGTTTCCTCAAATAATTAAGAACAGAGTTACCATATGACTCAGCAATTCTGGGTATCCACCCCCAAAACCTGAAACTATTTATTCATTCACAAAAATGTCTGCATCCCTATGTTCATTACAGTTCACAGTGGCCAAGACATGAAAACAACCAAAGAGCTCCCCAGTGGATGAGTGGATAAAGAAGATGTGGTACATACACACAGTGGAATACTACTTAGCCATAAGAAAAGATAAAGTACTGCCATCTGTGACAACATGGATGGATCTTGAGAATATCAAGTGAAATAAGTCAGAGAGAAAAAGAACCATGTGATTTCACTCTTATGAGGTACAAAACCAAAAGCAATAAATGAACAAACAAGACAAATAAAAACTCATAGACACAGACAACAGTATGGTGGTTACCTGAGGGAAAGGAGTAGACAGAGTGGGGAGGTATTAAAGGTGAGGCAGTTGAATGTATGGTGACGGAAGGAGACTTAACTTGGGGTGATACATACACACTGCAATATTCAGATCACGTATCATAGAAATGTACACTCGAAACCTATATAATTAATCTTATTAAGCAATGCCCCCCCAATACACTTAGTTTAAAAGAAATAAGGCACTTACCAAGTGAAATCCAATATCCTAATGGAGCCAACACTCATGATCTTAAAGGAGACAACAGCGAACCACCTCCCTGTGTCCACCACCAATACATCCATGGGAGGCAGGACACTAAAACAAGCCCTCCCAGGCAAAGGCGATGGCGTTGTTTTCTGCCCCTTTGCTAAACTGTGACAGCTCAGCCCTCATGCAAACCTGGAAGTCCTCAGTGCCTCAGATGCAGCTTATCAACCCATTCCACAAAGATCTCTGCAGGGGGGAAATAAGAAGCAAAAACAAGAATAGTCCCAAAAAAGCTCTTCTTTTCTTTGTTTTTGCTCACATTCTCCCTTGTGTGGTGACAGTTTTCTCTGTGAGCCTCTTCAGAAACCTGAGGGCAGAGACGAAAAGAAGTTATTCAGGAGAGACTGGGGGTGTGATGATGGAGAGGAGGAGAGAATTGAAGTGGGTAGCGACCTAGTGACTAAGGACAAGGGTCGGAGTCTAAACCCCAAGCCAGCACACGACAGTGTTTCTCAAAATGGACCCATGGCAAACCAGAACATTTCATCTAAATGTTTTATTAAAGATATAAATAGCACCTTCAATGCCAGTTTTACAAAGCACAGCGGTACTAGGCAGACAGCATTTTTTAAAGCATTTCTATGTGAATGTGTAAACAGGCAGAGTGTTTATTTAGTTTTCAATTAGCCCTGAGGAATAAAAGTGACTTTTTTGTATAGATAATACTTCATAATACAATCCCAAGCAATGTAAATTCATAGATGAATGGTTTTTTGGAGCAGATCTCAAGTATCCATTCACCTTCTCCTAAGTCGGCTCCCGGCATTGCTAATATTTATATTCCTCCTTAATAGTGACTATCTCCACTCACTTTAAAAATAACTCACCAAACATTTGTCGATTTATGTGCATACTTCTGTGAGATGAGATCAGCAAGTAATGAAGTCCAGCTTCTCAGGGAAAGAATGTACCCTGTGCACTGTATCTCCCTATTGAAGTGGGATGAGCTGCGGGAGTGTGTACCTGGTCACATCTGGGAACATCGGCTGCTTGTAACTAGGTCATTTGACACATTGAAATCAGGAACTCAGAGGAATGATCACTTGGCCAATAGCGAAGAGTGAACTCATTCTACATTTTTGAACTACCCTAGTATTGTAAATTAATGACTTTGGGCTTCATGAGTTTAAAACAAATGTTAACTACTAGATAGACTTGTTCTAAAATAAGTCACAAAATAGTTTGGCTTCCAAAAGGGAGTTCACAGTGATATCTTAATGGAAAGTGCCCTGAATCCTAATCCCAATTCTCCTGAGTCATATAGCCTTGGTATGGAATTTAACTCACCCATGTTCTACTCTCTTTACCTAAAAAAAAAAAGGTAATGTATCTGTCCTAAGTGATTCCAGATTACTTTAAAGATATTTTAGTATCTTAAGATTTATTACATTTTGAGAAATCCAGTGGTCATAATGCTCTTTTGACCAGTTTTATGATGATTTTCTATAATCTTTAATGTTACTATGTAGTAAGGGTGTTAGGCAGAATATACCCCCCCATCCAAAAATGTTCAAATCCTAATCTCTGGAACCTCCAAATATATGACCAAACATGGGAGATAAAAAGGAATTTAAGTGGTAAATGGGATTAAAGTTACCAATCAGCTGACCTTATGATAATATTATCTAATCCTGCATTATTCAGTTGGGCCTAATGCAACACCAAGCTCCTTAAATGTGGGTGACTGAGGCGGAAGACTCAGTATCAGAGTAATGCGATGTGAAAAGGACTTCACTGGCCATTGGTGGCTTCGTGGATGGAAGGGACCATGAGCCAAGAGACAGGAAGTCTGTAGAACCTGGAAAATGTTAGAGAAAACATTCTCTCCCGGAGCCTCCAGGGGGAATGCAGCCATGCAGACACCTTGGTTTTAGCCCAATGAGATTTGTATTGGTCTTCTAAACTACCACATTTTGAGATCATAAACTTGAATTGTTTTAAGCAACCAAGTTAATGGTAATTTGCTAGAGCAGTCATGTGAAACTAATACACCAAGTTTCCACTAGTGTCACAGAAAGTGACCTAGGTGTTGTAGGCATAACATTAATTTAGCTTGTCCAAATTTCCAGGTGAGTCCTTATGTTAGTTGCAGTATAATTGTGCCAAGTATTATGCCCAAAAGTCTCAGTGAAGTATTATGGTTACAATAACCTCCTTAGCATGGGGGTGGGATAGGGGGTACAAAAACTTTAAGGAGGTAGTTTATTGATACTAAATGTTCAGCACTTAGGACAGTTCAGTGACATTTACCAGTTTTGAATCAGTACCTTGGAGAGAGAACAGGACACAACGTTTCACAGGACAGTATCAAGACAGGCCCAAGTGGTCAATTATTCTGAGGTGTCGGCCCCTGAGATTTGGAGAATAATTGGGCTTGTCATAACCTGAAAAGGAAGTATAAAGTCACCTCACTTTGGGGTGACTCTTGCCTTACTATCAAATTCCCTCACCTGAGTTTTGACCAAGCCAGTTGAAGCAAAATCCATATTCTCTCTGACCCAATGCTGCATCCTACATGCAGCCTCTGTAAACTTTCTTGATCTGAATTGCCTTCCTTATGTCTCCACACATGCAAATGTCAAATTCTTCCTTCAGTCCCACAGCCCTTGCTAATAATCCATCTTTACAGTCCAGCAATGCTCTTGATTTAGAATAAAGGCAAACTGAGCTCATTAATAGAAACCGTGGGTAACAGAAGGTACAGTTCAAAAGAAGCCACTGTGCATTATTCACTCATTCACTTAATAAACAATATTTTTATTGCCTACCATTAAGCCAGGCATGTTTCTACTTGCTAGAGACAAAGACAAAACTTTGCTTGCGTGGACCTGTTGTGGCGGGAAGCAAGCAGTAAACAGCCAGATAGACAGAAAGATAGATAGATGATGGATGGATAGGCGGATAGATAGAATAGTATTACATGGTGATAACCTCTACAAAATGCAAAAGCAAGTAAGGAGACTAGTGTAGATTGGATATGATGATGTTTGAGAAATATAGTTCTCGTTTCTCATGGGCACAAAATCAGGCTGAAGTTGTGGTAGGATAGGGTCCTGTGATTAGTTCTACTTATAAGATGTGAACAGCACAGATGTGACTCAAGGCTGAGTGTTTAATTACCAGCGTGAGAACCTCAAGGGCTCCCCTTCCTTCTGATACAGCAATGGGCAATATTCACAAGAGAAACTCCACAGTCTGGGCCCCTGAGAGACTTCTGCTAACCACAGCAAGTGTCTAGTGGGATTGTGAAATGAAACTTTGTTGTCCTTCCCTCCACAATATAATCTGTCCATTCTGACTGATAAAGATTGTTCAGGAAGACATGGCACTAAAGGGCTGAAATTTCATCAGAGGCCTAAATGATGATGCTATGTGAGCCATGTTAAGTTCTTGGGTAAGACTATTTCAGACAGAACAAGTAGATAGTGTGAAGGCTTTGAGACAGGCCTGAGCCAGGCTCTGAGAAAGTATTGCATAAATCTCAACCAAACTTGGACATGAATCATAGCTGTGGACATTGCTTAGGATCCCAAATAGTCTCTGAATCATTGCAATGTCATCATTTTTACCCATTCATTTATTAGATAAATATTTATTAAGCAACTCCAGTATGCCAGGTTCTGGACAAACCATTTGGGATAAAAATGGTGAATAAAGATAAAACTTTCAGTATAGTGAAGGAGACAAATATTGAGCAAGTAAGTACACAAATTCAGTGGAAATGACAACTATGATAAATGCAATGGAATAAAAGGTCACGTTGCTCTGAAAATACAGAATAGGGGGATTTAAATCTCCCAAAGAGGTCAGAGAAGGGTAGCCTAAGGAAGTGAAGCCTGAGCTGACTTCTCATAGAGGAGGAGAAATTAATCCGATGAAGAGTGGGAGGAAATGTTTGCTAAGAAAAGGGAACCACAGGTCAAATCTTCTCCTGTGGGACAGAGCATGCAGGGTAGAAAAGCCTGGAAAAGATCCAGTGTGAATGAAAGGAGATAGCCAGGCAGGCGGGGAGGATGGAAACCAGTCCTGGAAATATGGCCATGTTTGGGAACTCTGTCTTCACAATTGAAGTGGTGGGAAGCTGTTGGTGGATTTCAGCAGGTGTGAGGAAAGATGACTATAATCAAACGTGGTTGAAACCAATGTTCTGGCCACAGTGAGGAGAATGAGTTGGAGGAAAACAAGGGCCAGTGTGGATAGGTTGCATGGCCATTGCCTAAGACCAATGGACAGATGGTGGCATCTTTAATTGAGACACTATGTTGGCAATACAGAAAAGTGGTGAATTCCAAAGTATTGTATGATGCAAATTTTGTGAAATTTGGTGAAGCATGGGTAGGGTGGAGGAAGAGGGAGAGGATGAAGATGATGCCATGCAATCTGTGCTGGTGGTACCGCTGACTGCAGCTGGAAACACCAGAAGGAAACAAAGCTCTCAGAGGGGGTTTCATGTTGGGTATACTGAATTGGAAAGAGCTTTCACACCAACAAGAGGGGATGGAAACTACAGACCTGGAACTCAAAGGTCTGAGTTAGGTGTATATCTTTGCAAGCTATTTGCCCCTAGGTGGCAACTGAAGCCATGGGCGAAGTTCAGATTGTAGAATGAGGAGGAGCGAAGACAGGGAGCCAGGGCACTGATGTGAGGTTGTTAGAGCAAGCAGAGAAGGAGCAGAAAATGAGGGTTTGGAATTAGAGCTGAACTCTGAAAAATGCCAGGAATTTTTGTGTGTGAGAGAGAGAGAGAGAGAAGAGGGGCAGAGAGAAACAGCAAAGCAAAAGAAACATCTATTGGTTGCCTTCTCATACATGCCCCAACCAGGAACCTGGGTATATGCCCCAACTGGGAAAACCACAACATTTCAGTCTACGGGTTGATGCTTCAACCAAGTGAGCCACACCAGCAAGGGCCAAGGACAAGGCTAAGGACAAGTTCTCCATAAAAGAATTTACTTCACAAATTAATCATTCAGATTACCTGAACTAGAAGATAAAGGACAGTTTTCTTCTTCAAAATTGACCACTCTTGTTTTTCCCAAAGTTGAGTGTTTATTCCAAGCCCATGACCGTGGCAATGCTGTGCACTCAGAGATAAGCAGGTGGTCAACATACCTGTGGGGACAGGGCACCAGCTAGTCTTAGGTTTTAGGACTAAAGTAAAGCAATAACTTAGAAGACAGACTTCTACCACATGCAGGGCTTGGAACACATCTATGTTCCAAGCAAACAGACTTCTTCTTTGCTTTAAAAATAGATGTTTAAAAAAGACCATAAGGTATGTTTTCTGGGGAGATCCGAATTTTTTAAAGTATGGAGCTCTTACAGACTTTGTTACCTGATTTCCCAACCTATTGATGGTTAACTGCACCCAACTATAAAAGTTAAGGAACAGGCATATAGACAGACATCAAGGACAATGGGTAACTAGAAACGTGGCATGGAGTGTGGCGGGGGGGGGGGGGGGGGGAGGACAAAGAGAAATTGTCCCAAAACCTTAAGAAGGAGTGCTCTCTGGGGCCAGAGCCAGGACACACAACCCTCCTCACCCCAACATCCCTTGGTGCCTTTCCTGTATTACAAGTTGGCCAAATGCTTTTGGGCCATCCTGATGATCCTGTGGTAGGATTATGTTAATTCTATTCTTTAAAATGGCAGACAAGCTTGTATCCATGTTAGATTAGCTTCTTTAAGGAAAAAAGTGACAGTTCTTGACAGTTCTTTTAAACTTGAAAATTAAACTTTCCAAACTTCTCATTAACATGTGAGCTAGCTAAATATATAAAAGCATGGATTAATCAGTGCCTTAGGCAATACTCTTTCCAGCCTTTAATTAGTTGGGAGCATATTCAAACTTAGCGTATTAAGTTTAGTGTCTTAACTTAGTTTGCTAGGGCTGCCAAAAAGCAGAGTACCATGGACCGGGTGGCTTAACCAACAGAAAATACTGTCTTGTGGTTCCGGAGTCCAGACATCTGAAGTCACAGTGTCAGCAGGGCTAGTTCCTTCTGAGGGCCCCAAGGGAAGGCTCAGTGCCAGGCTGCTCTCCTTGGCTTGTGAAAGCTGCCTTCACATTCATGTGGCATTCTCCAAATCTGGCAACTTTCTCTCCAAATGTACTGTTTTCATGAGGGCACCAGGCATGTTGGGTTAGGGCTCACCCCAATGACCTCATTTTAACTTGTAAAGACTCTGTTTCTTTTAAAAAAAGGCCAATGGACTGGGGTTAGGGTTCCAGCATCATGAATTTGGGGGAGATGCAATACAATCCATAGAACGTGACAACCGCGCGAAATGAGTGAGTGAGTAAATGTTGGTCGAGGTCATGCTCTTTCAAGTTTATTTTAGTATTGCTGATGGGTAGCTTTAAGTTCACTTGCCTCATCTGGTTCGTGATCAAAAGCAGTGTTCAATAACTAATGATTCACCACTATACTTCCATTATACTTATCAGAGTCATACCTTATAAGTATGCTCTCTTCTTCCATAAACATCACCTCCTCTAACCCTCTTGTAACCTTGGGGACATGGATGCTACACTGATCACCTAAATATACATCTAGCAGTGTACTTTGTACATGGTTACTCATTAATAAGCATTTTTTAATATGGATTGAGTTGAAATGTTAGTTGAGATAATAAATTGGCTAAGTGACTACGGAACTGGGCAGAGTTAACGGACTCACAGAGGAGGTGGTTTTTGTCTCATTCACCAAGTCCTAATTAAATAAGGCCATGAAAAATGGACAAATGGTGGCTCAATTAGACCAAGCCTATCTATATTGTCCCTGGACATTCATTGGCCTTGCATTCCAGAAGTGATTTTAATGAGTTGAAATAAATCAGGACTCTGATCCCATCTCTAAAGCAACGAACCTAAGAATTTGGCAGTCATACTGTCGTCAAGGGTCAGTCCAGTAGCTTCTTGTACCTAGCTACTGAGGTTGGCACAATTAGAGTTAACCTTACATGATAGAATTTTCCCCAAGGCCACATGCTATTAACTGAAATGAAAGAAAAAGGATAACCACATGTAAATTATACACAGTTTCTGCACTGTTCACTAGTTTACCTATAGGTTCTGGTGTCATTTTAGGTGATTCAGGTCTCAGTTTTAACATCCCCCTTTGAAGGAAGGTACCTTCCTGAACATACAGTGTAAAGCTACTTCGCTGCCTCACTCATTTCCTAACACTGTATTCTTCCAGGAATTTCTGTTTTGTGTGCTGACCACTGTTCAATATAACCTTTTACATTTTTGTTTACTATCTACCGCTCCATGCTCCCCAGCCCTCCACTCTTGCTCACTGATAGTTTGCTCAGCAGGCCTGGCTATGGAAGAAATCCAATACTTGACTGGTGTGACTCCAAGACTCTTCTGTCCCTCCACACCAGCTCTCTGACTCATCCCTTACCAGCCCTGCCCACCCCGCTGTTCGTACCACTGAAGATGCAGCGTTTCTCTCGCTGTTCCTCAAACACCTCAACCACCACTTCCTGTCTCAGTGTCGGCATGACTCACCCACGCTCCCCTACCCACTGGGAAAGTTCTGACAGCCGAAATCTGCGTGCTTCATGCTTTCACTTCTTTTAGGTCTGTGTTCAATATATCTTGTTGCCTCTTACTTCTCTCTTGATATTAAAAATCTTTTTTTTAATTGTTGACACTATTACAGACATTCCCCACATCTCCCACCTCTGCCCACCTCCACCCAGCCCTCACCTCCCTCCCACCCTGGCCTTCACCACAGTGTTGTCTGTGACCATGGCCTGCATATATGTTCTTTGGCTATTGTCTTCCCCTTGTTTCATCCAGTCCCCTTCACCTGCCTCTCCTCTTCCACTCCTGAAACTCTAGTGTCTTGTTTTGTCTTATTTTTCTCCATGGCGCCACTCACCACCTGGCATGGCATACCTTTCTTTGTGGTACTGGATGCTGCCATGCACCTGTCGGATACTGGATGCTCATTCTCCATGCTGCAGAGCGTGTTGTCTGCTCACAGGCCCCAGGTAATAAACCTGCTCCATTTGACACGGTCCTTGGCTAAAGGAATCCACCTGACCCAAGGTTCTGTCCCTCCCTAGAGGCCACTACATCAAGTACGTTGTCAGTGAAAATGCCATCTCCACTCCAGGCCACCCTGGGGGTATGCCAAGCCCTTGCTAAACGAAGGCTCAGTTTAGCTTTTCCTTCTGCCCAAAGTCGCTTCATTCTCTCTGACATGTGTTGACCCCTCTTAAACTTCCTGTTCACAATACCCATTTCAGAGTCTGTTTTCTTGGAAACAGAAGATAATTCTTACCTGGAGTGTAAGCTCCATGAGAACAGTGTCTTTGTCTGTCAGATTCACTCTGTTCACTGTTGTATCCCCCAGTGTCTAAAACAGTGCCTAAAACAAGCTTGATTAATATTTGAACAAATAAATGGACAATGGACAGAAAGACAGTACGTCTCCTCCCAGAGGAGAATTTATGGATGTGGATGGATTCTATAGTTTTTACTGGGGGTCACTAGCGAGCTGCTCTCAGGAGATGTATTCAACTCCTTTGAAGAAAGAATGCTGCCACACGATGAAAAACCCCTATGGATAATGTACCTTGCATTACACAATTCTAGTTTTTAGCATCTCTACAGAAACATCCAGAGTCACCCCAGTGTGATCTCATCGCCCATTTCCTAAGAGCTACATGAAGAAGACCTATCAGCAATTATCTCTATTTTTTAAGTGATGAAACTGAAGATTAGAAAGTTTAAATGGACTCATCTAAGTCTGCTTGCCCTTAGCACATGCCAAGACTAATGCTGCAACTCAAGTCTTCTGATTTTTTGTGCCATGTTCTTTTTCATTATTTTGTTAGGAATAAATCTATTAATGACTGTGTCATTTCATAGAAATACTTACGACCCCCTACACACGTCTGACTTGCCCAAGCTTTATTTAAAACTTAATATCCTGGTTTCGGTGACCAGGCATCCCTCTTTGATTAAGACTCGCAAAATTCTCTGTAGAGTTGAAACAACTTTAAATTAAATAAAAAAGAGTTTATTGCTTTTTAGATTCACTGTGAAGTCCTTCATACATACTGCAGGGATAGCGATCATTATGCCATTGATCTTTGAGTCTTCCTTCTAAGAGTCACCAATTAGTCCTGCTACTATAGAGACGCCAATATGGCTTGTCAATAGAACGTTCTTACATAAAGTCTAAATATGAATAGATATCAATGAAGTATTTAATACACAAAGGATACATTTTACATCGATATAGAGATCTATATTTATACACCCATGTATAAATACACAAAACAAGATATAAATTCAATCAAGACATGTATAATAACCCTGACTGTTGTGGCTCAGTTGACTGGGCATCATCCTGCAAAGCAAAAGGTTGCTGGTTTGATTCCCCGTCAGGGCACATGCCTGGGTTGCAGGATCAGTCTTTGGTAGGGACACATGTGAGAGGCAACCGATTGATGTTTCTCCTTCACATCAATGTTTCTCTCCCTCTCTTTCTCCCTGCATTCTCCTCTCTCTAAAAATAAGTAAATAAAAATCTTTAAAAGACATGTATAATAATTCTAGCTAAGTGTTTTTTAAAAACACATTCCATTCCATATTTTTGACTTTGTAAGAGGTTGCTTGCATCTTATGGGAAGTCACTAAGAGCATCTGAACAATATGGTGACCACAAAGCTGTTGGAGAGAAGCATTTGTTGGAGGAAGGAGTAATGCCAATACGTAGCAGTCATGGAAAGGCACTGCTAGGCTCTCTTGCTATGGTGAGTACGGATCGTGGGTGACCCTCTTTGCTGTTCCTCTGCATCTATGAGACCATGATTCCCACAGACCGAACCTGTCAGAGGTGCAAGGGCAGACCAGGATGGCGGGATGTGGGACTGCTCCAGCCGGTGGCTTTGGCTCAAGGATTCTGCATTGACCCGGCTGAATCCTTTTTGGAACTGTGCTATAGTCCAAGATTCTTTTCACCCAACCTCCTTCCTTGCCTCTCACCTTCCATAAATGTTAGATCTGTATTACTGTCTC
Organism: Phyllostomus discolor; assembly: GCF_004126475.2. NCBI lineage: Eukaryota > Metazoa > Chordata > Mammalia > Chiroptera > Phyllostomidae > Phyllostomus > Phyllostomus discolor. Next base: position 81,699,174 of record NC_040912.2, on the reverse strand, counting down.
AGGGATCTCCTCTCTCTTCCCCCAGTAAATAAGGCCCGTGTCAGCATCTGCTTCTCAGCAGACCCAAATTAATGCCAAGTAATTAAGACTTCATGGATGGCAGAGTCTCCCGCCTCCCCCTCTCCTCTTGTTGCACTTACACACAAGATTCAATATAACTTTCAACATAACCCAAGTGTTTTTTTCAATTACAGTTAACACTGAGTATTATATTGGTTTCAGGTGTACAGCATAGTGGTTATATATTTGTATAACTTATAAAGTGATCTCTTCAGTAATTCCAGTACCCACCTGGCACCATGCATAGTTATTACAGTATTATTGACTCTGTAACCTATACTGAACTTTACATCCCCATGACTCTGTTGTAACTGCCAATCGGGACTACTTAATCCCTTCGCCTTTGTTACCCTGCCCCGCTATCCCCTTCTCATCGGGCAACCATCAGTTTGCTCTCTGAGTATCTATGAGTTTGTTTCTATGTTGTTTCATGTTTATTTTTTAGAGTCCACATATAAATAAAATCATATGGTGTTTGTCTTTCTCTTTCTGACTTATTTCACTTGCATAACACACTCTAGGCCTACCTATACTATTGCAAATGGTAAGACTTCATTCTTTTTAGGGCCAAGTACAGGTAATATTCCCAAACATGAATTTGAAAATGTATGTGCAACCTTATGTTCCTCACAGTATTATTTAAAATAACCCAAGTTTTGACTATTCATCAGCAAGTGTCCAAAAGACATCCAGAAATTACTCCGGGGCAATTTCGTAGGCTGCATTCATCCCCGAAATGTGCAAAAGGATGCTTTTCTTAATGTGACAATTCTCCATGGGTAATTTTTGGAATGGTTACAAGGAGAAAAAACAGCCGTGGTTGAGATTTTTAGAAACTGTTGCATGTAACAGATCCAAATGGAGGGACATAATCTTTCTTGGTTAGAGAGGAATGAATGATAGTGAGCTCTAGATAAATGAGAAGATGCAGAAGAATGTTGCAGCCATGCCCTCCATGAGAACCTACAAAAACTGTCATGACCACCAGGCCGCTGTCCCTGTTGCCCATAATGGAGGGAAGAATGTATCTTCTGGGTGACCACCTTCCTCTGCAGTGATGCAAGCATGCAACTGTTTTTTTTTCCTTGATATATAGCTAGTTATATTACAAACTTGACAATGCAATCGTAAATGAACCATTTTTTTTCTGGAAAGCATTTGTGTTTATTCTGATGTCCTATGTACGATGTATGAGAGACTACCCTTTGGTAGCCATTGCATCTTGGGATACACTGTTATCAGGATAAGTAAAGTGAGAGAGATCTCAGCACACACGCCAGCTCCAGCAGTAATCAGCCACCAGCCTTTGGGTAAGTCACCATAGGCTCTCTGAGTTCAATTCCCGTCATGCAAAACAGTATCGTAATACCCAGCATCCTTAGCTCAAAATGTTATGTGTATTCAATGGAGGTGAAGTGTTTACAAGGGCCATGCAGATTAGAAAGACTGCACGAGAATGAAAAAATGTTTTCTCTTTACAAAAAAAGTCTATGTCATGAAATTGGCAAAATTTAAACCTCCTAGTATTTCACCTATTAGAACAAAATCTTCACAATTTAAATATGGGGGCTGGGTGGGTGAGGGGCTCCTGATGACCTTTCCTGTATGTCTTTTGTGGTTTTCAACTCTTAATGCAATGTGTTATGTCGGGTAATGCTGGGTAGATCATCTCATTTCCATTTACAGGCACAAATATAGATTTTTAAATGTATCCCCTATAATTTATAAATCAGTGACCAAGGCACTAATAAATATGAGCTGAAGTTTAAATTTAAATCACTTTTCTCTCCCCCATAACAGGACCCTATAGTGGCTTTTACATTTCTGTTTGATATGTTTATTTCCTCGAACTAAAATAGCAACAAAATTACATCTGCCAACCCCCAGGTCCATTATCGATTCTAACATCAGGTCCAAGATTCTCCTTTTGTCTATACCCGTGGCCACTATGCCATGTGAGTATTCTTATTTCACATTTTTTGCTGACAGGACCTCCAACTAATCCTTTCCACATTTCCAGTTCCTTATTTCTTCTTTTCACCGCAAATTACAGTTCTTAAAGCATTAGTGTGGCAATGTAAGTCTCCCACTCTGAAATCACTGGCGATTTCCCATCCGATAAAGCACATCCTGTTTAGCCTGACACTCAAAGCCATCTCCAATCGGCTTCAAATCTTTTCAGCCACCTTTGCAATTATTCTTCTCTATCTGCCTTTTTCTGTGGGGGAAAAAATGGTTTATACTCACTCATTTCAGAACCAAGTTTGCATTTTTCTACCCTCATGACCCTATTCCCTCAGAAATGTTCATTCCTCCCACTAATTGTTGAACTCGAACAGCCTTCAGAGGTAGCCAAAGCCCTTTATTTTAAATGGAGATACAGAAAGAGCAGACAAACCCTGATTGTGTGCGATGTCCACTGTACCCACCAGCTTGCAGTGAGCTGGCAATGACATTAGGCTAATCCCCAGATGCTGTGGACTCAAAGGCAGCACCCTCTGACATCTAACTTAAATGGGACGCTGTCGGCCATCCTTCACGTTGAAGCCAGTTGGGAAATGGCTCTCTCTTTTCTGAATCCCTATACAACATTTACTGTCTCTACAATTCGCATGACTGTTAACCACTGGGGTGCTTTGTGATGTCTCTTCATTTTTCCTATTGATTTTTAAAAAAATTTTCCAACTCTTTTTTTAAGATTTTCTTTATTTATTTTTAGAGAGGGAAGGGAGGGAGAAAGAGAGAGAGAGACAGAGAGAAACATCAATGTGCGGTTGTTGGGGACCCTGATCTGCAACCCAGGCATGAGCCCTGACTGGGAATTGAACCTGCGACACTTTGGTTCACAGCCCGCGCTCAATCCACTGAGCTATGCCAGCCAGGGCTCCTATTGATTTTTAAATTACAAAAGTACTAACCACTTGCTATAATAAATTGAAACTGCATGGAGATGTGCAAAGAAAAAAAACGGAAAGGTGACTAACTGCTACTCTACACGTGCTCCACCCAGAGTGAGAACTGCTAATGACCTATTATTGTTTGGAATTATTTTTCTCTGCATCTATCAGTGCATGCAGTTAGTGTACCTAAAAAAAGAGCCAGTCTGTTACTCACTGAGCTCGCACTTAATCTTTGGCTTGCATTATCTCTCTTTTGTTCTCTCCCCCAAGTGTGCACATGTGCGTGTGTGTTCACACACATGCATTTTAATGTTTGCATACACACATACATATAAGTATATGTATTATATATAATTGTATAAAAACATATAATTTTATATGCAGAATATAATTTTATATGTATACTTTTTGGATTGCTCCCATGTTCTGCTATGACAAACAATTTGATGATAAACTGAATATTTATTTTCTTATATAATTTATATAACATTTGCAGGAGAGATTTATGAATATTTATGTCAAATGTACATACACTTAAAATTTAGATAACTGTTACATGTTTCCCTCCAAAATTCACAGGAGGATTTATATTTCCTTATACTCATCAATTTGATGTTTCCAGTTTTTACCAATCTAGCAAAAATGCTATATCTATCTTTTCAGCTTTTAAAAAACCATGTTTCTTTTCCTGTATATACTTCCCACCTTTTCCCTACTTTCAACATTCCTTCCATTTTTTCCTTGAGCATTCTTTGTACATGTTTTTTCCTGTAAATTGGCTTTGTTACATGATTTTCCCTTATTCAAGTGAGAATGAGAACTTAAGGTAGAGACTTTCTTATAACCTCTGGTTTCTCCAAAGTTTTTTTTTATTTGTTTATGTTTAAAGAGGGAAGAGAGGGAGAAAGAGAGAGAGAGAAACATCAATGTGCGGTTGCTGGGGGTCATAGCCTGCAACCCAGGCATGTACCCTGACTGGGAATCGAACCTGCGACACTTTGGTTCGCATCCCATGCTCAATCCACGGAGCTATGCCAGCCAGGGCTCTCTCCAAAGTTTTTAATACTGCAGTTGTATAGAGTAGGTGTTCAGCCATGCTTCCAGTTTGTCTTTCTCTGACAGACTGTCAACCTGTCGGCGTGGAAAGCTGAGTTAGACAGAAAAAGAGATACCTGAGGACAGGGACCTTTGAATTATGGGGTGGAGAGGATTCACTACCAGGAGTTCAGCACCAGATACTAACTTTGTACAAACAATGGACTATAGAAAGTCAGCTTTAAAAAATAATCTATGATTTCACTGACAGGTGGAATCTGATGAACAAACTGAACTAACAAGCAAAATAGAGACAGACTCACAGATAGAGCGCAGGCTGACAGCCAAGGGGGAGGGGGAGGTTGGGGGCGGAGGAATTGAGCAAAAAGGAAAAAGGACTCATGGACAACAGTGTGGTGATTGCGGGTGGTGGTGGGGGGACAGAGGGGATATATGGGGACTAAATGGATAAATACAATAAAGATAAAAGTATATAAAAATATAAAGATCATGGCATTAGGGATATTGATCTTCTTCAGTGACCTATCAGACCGTGATACTTAGAAAACAATCCCCTTCTTTATTATTTCTTCCACTGCCTACATCCCTCTCCACACCACAATCATGTGCATTTTAAAGCTCCTTCCTCTTTGCTTTTACGCTTCAAATTTGTACCATATTTTTGGTAGAAACATCAACTATACGACATCAATCAGTAAGAGTTAAAGAGATAGGACTGATTTGTTTCCTTTCTCTTAATCAGGTGAGAGAATACCCCATTCTTTATATGCAGGTGAATAAAGAACTAAATGAAGAGTCAGAGTGGGTGGAAAGAGAGGGAGAGAGTATGCTCTGCATCCTTTTGCTGTGACGCTTGTGTTTATCTGAAGGAAAGACTTAGGCTCATGGAGCCTGTGTAGCTCAGGGCAAACCTACTTGTGTGAATCGCCCGAGAAAGCAGCAAGCCATCAGCTGCCCAGGGAAAGAAACCCATGAAATCTAACTCAAGTGTCTGTCATTTGAATACTCTTTCTATTCTGTCACTGAATTATATATTTTCAATGGAAAGTACAGGAGGAATCTTGAGAAATGTCTATCTTTCCTTAAGTGTTCCATACCCACAGCTCTGTCCCCAGCACCGTCAAGAGCTCCTGAGTACTCGCGTTCCTCCGCGCCCCCAGGGAGTACAGACACACTTCGCTGCCTTCTCCCTAGTCGTTTCCTCTGCATCCCACCCCCACACGACTCATTTCCCCCACGCTGTCCAGTGAACCGCTCCCCAATTACCCCGCCCCACTCATGGCCTTGTCTCTCTGTCCCCTTTCTGTCACACAGGCTAGCAATCCAAGCACAGACAATGGTAGTCACACACGTGATGCCACGTTTTATTTATTTCTCAAGAATATTGAGGAAAAGTTCATAGTTCCTTTTGCCAGAAGAATGAACACAATGCTGCTTCTGCAGCTGAACTTGCTCCTTTCTTGGCGTTAGAGTCTCTTTCACTCTTTTCCCATGTAACCTCTTAACCATCCCCTGGAAACAAGACCAACTCATTGCAACCGCCTGCTACTTACTCTACTGCTCCTCCGTGTTTTCTTCCTACTCATCCTTTTGTCCAATTATGTAAATATTCCCCCTCATACACTTCCCCTCTCTTTTCTCACTTATACTTCAATGCTTTGTTTTTCTTCCTTCCTCCCTCCCTCCCTCTCTCCCTTCCTTCCTTCCTTCCTTCCTTCCTTCCTTCCTTTTTTCCCAGAGGCTCTTTAGGGGGCAACTCTTCATATTTCCTAGGCTGGTTTGTTATGTAAAGGTTTCTAAAAAAGTTGTCAGAGAGCCAGAAAGCTCTGTGATTTATGACTGTTGCCCAAGCAGCTACAGAGCTGGAAGAATGGAACACAACAAGAATCTCAAGGGAAACAAAAAGCTAATGTAAAATACCATAAACCTCTGGTTTCAAAAAGGATATTTACAATAATCTAGTCAAGTTCCAGTATTCTTCATAAGAGGATATTGCAGCTCAAAGATGGTAAGTAACTTACTGAAGCTCGCATGACTAATGGGGTGGCCACATGGAGAAAAAGTTAAGTTGAACCAAACTTCCTGCTTGCCCCTTGGGTCACTTCCTCCAGTTCTTCCATTAGGGTCTCCTCACTATTTTTCAAGGTCCAGAATTAAGCACAAGTGATGCGAATCCTCCCTCATTAATCTAAGGGTGCGTAGATCTGGTGCACATCAAGGGAGTTACTTTCCATGGAAGGGAAGTCAGTCTGACAACAGCTCAGGAGCTCACAATTGCATTGTTCTAAGAGCACACTGCCTCTCTGTTCTGCCTTCCAAATTATAGGGGAGGAAAAACCCAAGCTCCTAATGAAGTCTTAAATAGACTGCGTCGGATGGCTTGCTCACTTTGAATAACCGTGCCATCCAAGAGAGACTCATCACCCTTCTGGCAGACAAGGGCTTGGGGCTAATGCGAGAACGGTACTGATGACCCTCAGGGTCTCTGACCAACTCCAAGCCAAGGGGGAAGCTAACATTGCCTCAAATTGCCTTCATTTAATGTCTTTATCAGTGTTACACAGGGTCTGGCACAAATAATGCCCTTTTTATTACATAGAAATCTTTTATTACAAAAACATAAGTATGTACTTCTGTAATATAACAACAGCACACTCAAACGCACCATATGACATTTTAGGTGAAATGTCCAAATGGTTGTCCATCTCATGTGAGACATTCATGTACCCTACCGACCACACTCAATGGCATTATTTCTCACACTCTATGGCGTTATTTCTGCCGGACCTGGTATTTGGAAAAAGGAGAAACCTATCCTGGTAGTTCATGATAGCGGCTTGCAAGCAGTTTCATTGGATGGGCAAAGCTGCTGTCTCCAGATTTGTTTCAAGATTTCAAATCAGTGGAAAGGCAGAGTACCCCCCTCCCAACTAACCACATCCATTTCAGAAAGGTTGGCTCATATTTACGATTGGTTACTTCCATGAGTACGCCCTTCCTTGGACAGAAAATAGATAGACCCTATTGACTAAAGGTACCTTATGCACTCTGTTGGTTCCTTGTCGTTTCCCCCCTCAGAGTATTTGGGAGGGGTCTAGTATAGAGGGTTTCCGGAGGAGAGAAGGAAGCATTTTTAACTGTAGACTTCAGATGTTCTTTTTGTGCAAAGAAACTCAGGCAGCAACATTTGTGATAAGGTTGTGTATTTGTATTTGCCTGGAACACGCAGGATTCTCCCTCATCAGGGGGAATCTCAGAAACCATATTGCTTTAGCTTAGATCGGGCTTATCAAATAACATACCGCACACCCAGTTAAATCTGAATTTAAAATGAGCAACATGTAATCTTTTAGTATAAGTGATCCTCGAAATTTCACAGAGGTATAAGAGCATTTTAAAACATTTACTTGCTTATCTGAAACTCCTGTTTAACTGGGTATCCTTGTATTTTTACTTACCAGTTCTGGTGACTCCTTTTAGATATCAATATTAAACCAAATCTGGGTTTTTCTTTTTGTGGAAATTTCATAGAAGTCCAACATTGTAAGAAGCAAGGAGCTCCTGATACAAACAGTTAAACAGAAAAGGAAAAGAGAAGAAAACAGACTAAAGTATTATGAAAATGACACCAAGATTTTTTAAATGGTTTAAATGCTTTTTGAATATGCTCCAAAATTCGACTTTACTCTATAGGTTGATATTATGATTTTTGCTATCAATGTAAACTTTGATATGGCAAATAGAACAATTAAATTTTTAAAAATAATTTGTTACCACAGTGGTGGCTAATGCAGAAGGAAATAGTTTTACATACTTTTGGAGGTGGAGGAAGAAGCAATATTTCATGGTTGTCAAGACTTAAATGCTCAAATCCAGGATTTGTCACTCATTAGCAATATGATGTTAGCTAAGTATTTTATATGTTCTATGCCTCATTTCATTTATTTGTAAATATTACATAGCAATAGTACCCATTTCAGATGTTCCTTGTGAGAATTAATTGGCATAATGAATGTAAGTATCCAGCTAAGCACCTTGCCGGATAAATGAATGCCCAATAAATAGCAAAGACTTTTCCTCCACCTTCCTCTTTGTCTTTCAGGCTATTTATTAAAATATTCAATGTAACATAAAAGTTGTGGAATAATCAAAATGGGCTCTACTCATCAATGAGAAGAAATTAACTCTGGTATACACAACTGCACGACTGAATCTCCCAAGTACATTTCTGAGCAAAAGCAGCCAGATAAGTGAGAATACATCATATGTCAGTGGCATACTTGACATTGGGAGTGGATGAGTTTGAGGACATCTCTGGTGTACGAAAAGTCTTTTCAGTAATGTAGGTGTAATATTTTATAATATGCTTGATCATCTATTATTGTTCCCCATCACTTTATCTTTACTAATTCTCTATTTTCTTGACTTGTCAATTTTTGAGAGAGAGAGAGCGCTATTGAAATCTCCAAATATAGTTATGGATATGCCCATTTCTTCAGCACATCTCTTCATTTTGCTGCATGTGTTTTGAAGGTTTGTTATTAGATAAATGAACATTTGAATTGTTATGTCCTTCTGATGAATTGATGGCTTTGTTATTATGAAATGATATCCTTTATCACTGGTAATATTCTTTGCTCTAAGTTACTTTTTTTGAAATTTACAAAACTGGACTAGATATTTTGAAGTTAATATTAGCATAACATATATTTTTGTCCCTTTTATTTTTAATAAAATATTATATTTAGATTTATTTTTCAATTGTATTTTAGACGATTAAAATACAAATATATTTTAAATTGTATATTTAAGTGGACTTTTTATAGATTATGGTGAAGTGTAGCTTATTTACCCAGTCTGGAAATCTTTACTTTTTGATTGGTGAGTTTAGATAATTTATATTAATGTATTTTTTTAAGGTTCGGTTCTACCAACTTGATAGTTGGTTTCCATTTTTCCATCCTTGATAGTTGGTTTCCCTTTCCCTCTTTTTATATTTTCTTTTTATTTGACTATCTTTTGTTTTATTCCGTATCTTTTATGGGCCATATGTATAATATATTCCTCAGGTATAGTGCAAATATGCTATAATAGCATATTTCTATTGTTCATTCATTTGTCACTGTACAATAATCATATATTTTTAAAATAAAAAATGTTTTAATTTGAGTTACCTATAGATTTATATGCCATTATAAAAAAATACTACAGAGAGATCCCATGTAAAATTCACCCAGCTTCCCCACATGGTAATGTCTCACAACAGTAAAGTTGGTGACAATATCACAACCAGGTCATTGAGGATGACACAGTCAAAGTACAGAACAATCTATCACCACACAGGTACCTCATGTTGCCCTTTCATAGCAATATATAGAGAGGCTAATGTGTCCAAACAAGAGGATTTCCTCTCAGAAATGCAAACTTGGTTCAACATTTCTGGTGCCAAACAGCAAGGAATCACTCAAAAACAACGTGAGAGCTTGTCAAAAGGAGTAGTGATCATATTGGATTATAATCCCCAAACAAAATAAATATCCATGAGGCCATATTGTTATAAGTAAAAGATTGAATAAGTAAGTAAATGGAGGAAAGATAGGTTTTCCTTATAGAAGAAGTCCAAATATTACACATAGAAAGAATGCTGGAAATAGAAATTAACCCCAGTAATAATTGCTGCAGGCACAATCCAGTAATGCATGTGAAATTCATGGAACAGCACAGATAGGCAACTTCAAAGGATCTCCCCCAAATATATGAGGTCTGTCCAGAAGGTATCCAGCCCTGTAATATGAAAATAGAGACATTTACTGAAGAAGATACAAGATACAAGAAACATTGTACATAAGACAATGATGCCTCAGTCCCCTTCAAAGTAGGCATCTTGGGACCTCACACAGTTCTCCCGATCACCAACAGCTGCCCTGCTGCATTTTCCTGAATTTCATTGACAGTCTGAAATCTCTTCTGTTTCAAAGGTGATTTTAGTTTTGGGAAAAGTCAGAAGTCACAAGGTGCCAAATCTGGGCTGTGTGGGGGGCTGGGTCACCTGGGTGATTTGATGTTTTGGCAATGCTCTCTGTACAAGATGTGATGCGTGAGCAGGCATGTAGTCATGATGGAGCTGCCAATCATTAGTTTCCCGTAGCTGCAGCCATTTGAATCACCTGAATAGTTTCCACAGAGGAATGTTCAAGCTGAATGCAAAATTTGATGCATATTCATTGCTCTGCTCATTCAGTCATTTTGAATATGATGGCCACACAGTACACATGCTCACTCAATGGCATCCACCACTACCACTAACTAGTACAGTGAAGTCACCACTGGTCACACATGCACATTCCAGTCCACTCTCCTTGGCTGCCAGGTTACACTGATGTCACGCAAACCATTCTTGTTATATTAACCATGGTTGGACTTTTTCCTGATGGACCTTGTATATCCATTGCTAGGTGGTTCTGACAGATGGCCACAAGTTAGTTGCTATTCCTGTCTCCAAGTGGTAGAGGTTCATTCTCTTTCCTTTGGCTGGATTTGGTGATTCACTTCTAATGAAGGGTATGAAAGGAAAACATAGTAACTTTGCAATGGAGAAACCTCCCTGATACCACGTTAACAAACTGACCATGGCATTTAATCTCATCAGTACTAAGTCCTGTTAATACCATGTACCTACTGCTACAATGATGAGGACACCTCAGCTCTGCAGCAGGGCTCCCCAAAATCCATAACCTTGTTCCGATGACCAGAAAACAGCAGACTAAACTAAAGAGAGGGAATATGCTGCAAAACACCGGACCAGCACTCTTTAATAAAAAGTGTCAAGAGCATGAAAAGAAAGAGAAAAAAAACTAAGAAACTCTCACAGATTAGACAATACTACAAGTATGTGATGATTAAAAGCAGCATGGCATCTCGATTGGGGTCCAGAAACAGACAGAGGGAATGAGGGGGAAAATCGGTAAGGTCTGTAGTTCAGTTAATTTTATTGTATAGGTGTTAACGTCTTAGTTTTGATAAATGTACCCTGGTGATATAAGATGGTAATATTAGGGGACCCTAAGGGGGAAAAATATGAGGATTCTTTGTATTGCTATCCTTTATAAATGTGTAATTACCTCAAAATAAAAATCACAAAAACAAAACTTTCTAACATTTGCCTGTGGAGGGAGATGTGGACCTTTACCTCCATCTGCCACTCTTCCCCTTCCTGCCTCAGCCAGGACGCTGTGTTCCAGCCCCCATACTTGGGGTGCTCCCTCCTACCACAGGGTGATTGCACAGGGTACCAAAGATTCTCCTCTGGCTTTCACTGAAGCTCGACCTCCCTTTCCAGTGCAGTGATCCCTTTCTCACCTGTCCGATGGCAGATCAAACACCTTCGTCTCCCTTTGGCATCTCTCACATAAACAAGTCCTTTTCCGGACTCTCATAGATCACCTGCCACTTCTTCATAGCCCTAGTCGCAGCTGTGGTTGTGCATTTATTTGTCTGGATGATTATTTATGAGTATTTGTCTCTTCCACCGGAGAGCAAGCTCAATGGTGAGGGACTATATATACTTTAATTTTCCCAGGGCTTAGCATAGGCTCTGGTGCAGAGTAGGTACTCAGCATGTACCTGCTGAATACATGATCTAGTTTCTGACATACGGGATGCATCTAAAATTGTACTACGATTGATACTTTCCCATGAGGGGAAGAGAATAGTTCCCTTTCTATCTAACATGTTAGGAGGTAGGACAACCTAGTTATAAATATTGCATGGAGAAAAAATTTAAAGTGGAGAGTTTCTAAGTACTCTGAGAGCCCTCCTGATAAGTGGAAATGTGACAGCTGCCCTTCGTTCCTTTCTGTTCAGTCCTCACCCCAGAAAAACTTCAAGCTACTCTGCCACAAGGTGTGAAATCTTATGGCTCCTTCCACACCTACTTTCACTCAATAAATTAAAAATAAGGAGATTCAGGTAGGCATGCAGTGCAGGCTGAACCAGCCTTGTCTCCCTCTCTGTTCTTTCTTCTTCTTTGTTGTTTGTTGAAAGAAGTTAAACCCATTTTGTGATTTGCTGTTTATCAGGCTGATAACTGTTTGAGGCAACACCCAGTGGGACCCACTTTACATTTGTGGATGGTCCAGTTCAGTGACAGCAGGTTGAACATCCTAGTTGAAATTTTAAGAAGAGGACCAATGAAATGAGTTCCAGAAAAGTGAGAAGGCAGCAGTTGTACGGGCAAAGAATAAATGAGATAATAAATACATGAGAGAGATTGCTGTTGGGGACTAGAACCTGCACCCAGAGAACTGGGAGACGGGGCAATGTGAAGAGAAGAGAATGGTAACTCTTTCTCGGTGGATTTTGAGGTTCTGCTTGTGATGGAGCTCACTTGCTGAGAATGGAAATCCTCGATGTTGATCTGATTTCTTGTGCTATCTAATGCCCCTATTGTGGGGGTGGGGAAGGAACTCAGTTCCTTCTGGCACTCAGAGTAGGCCCTGTAGAGCTCCGTATGCACATTATGTTTATGACTTGACTCTGCAGAATTGTTACTGGACACGAGTTCCTGTAAATAGAGAACAAAATAATCAGTTTTTTCATTGAAAGACTAGCCAGTTTCAATGAGCCAATAGGAAAATTTTCAGATGACAAATATTCCCCTGAATTGTGAAGCCCAACTCTTTCCTTATATGACTAACTTTGGCTCATTTTATCATTCCTGTTAGTTAAATAGATTATGAAAAGCCCGTGATCAGGAATTTCTCAGCAACAAGCATTTTTAAGAGATAAAAAATATTCATGCATGCATCCTGCTAATGTTTAGAAACCAAGGAAAGAGAATAAACATCATTCACCTATAATCACACCTTCCAAAGATAATGCCTGTTTCTCCTGCATATTTTTATGTTATAATCACAGAGAACAATTATCACACTGTTTTTGTTCATTTACTAAATCCTTAATTTTCTCATATAATGAGTCTTCCTAAATCAAATGGAACTGAGTGTACAGCATTATATCAGCCAAATGTACAAAAAAACAAACCAACCATAAGACCCACACTTCTATGGTGTCTCTAAGCACTGTCAAAAGCGTGTGTCAGTGGAGACTGCGAGGGCAGGCGACCTAACGAGACCTAGTTTCTCTCTCATGTCATATGCCACGCTTAAGAGCTGGACATACTGCCACATATATAGTTTGTATAAATCTGCGCAAATATTTACTGGCAAGAGTTAATCTTACCAAAGACGCTGCCATTCCAGCTGTGGGTTTACCACACGTTTCTGTAAGAGAAAGGTGAAGAGACCTTCCTCCACTTGGGACGTGGTTTTATGGGCACTGCCAAATGACCGTTTGCTCTCAGATCACTCCAACATTGTCCTACAGTTTTGTCTGGGATTCTTACTCTTTCTGTGGATGTTTTGGATTAGACAGCGATTGTTTCGGCAAGTCCTTGCGAATGTAAGTGCCAACACCTGAGTCCTTGAAGGGAAGAGGTCACAGGAATGATGCACTTTCATGGGGGTGAGAAGGTGGAATAACAGATGTGGCGCTATACAGCTGCTAATGGAGTTCGGAATCCCTGAACTCCCCAGTCACGAGGAGGGGGCCCCAAAAGTGGGACCACTGGGTGGTCCCTCAGAAACTGAACATATGATACAGAAGGAGTAGGTGTGTCACACAGAGAGGAAGATGTAGACAGGAGAACTTGGAGGTAGCAGCTGCTTGAAGATTGCTGGACATGGGAAATCATAGGAGTTATGAAGTTTAACAAGGTCAAGGTCAGGATATTTACCTATATACTTATTTATTCACTCATTTATTATTTGCCACTCATGCATATCACAATTACCATTACTTATGCACTAAACAGGTGGCACTACCTGGCTCTTTCATCTTGCCGAGTACTTGTATTATTTAGGATAATTTTTCATATTTAAGATCATTGTTTAAGTGATAGAAGAGGAAACACTGAATGAGAGAGTACAGAGAAAAAACACCAGCTGTCTGAGGATGCTCCCACCACAGTCTTCATTGTGTGTCCCCTTTGGTTGGTGACAGTGACCCGTTTCTGCATGAAACAATCTTCACAATCCTGCATCAAGTATTTTCCTCTGGAAGTGAATCTCAACTCTACTCAGGAAGACAGATGGCATTTATCCATCATTTACTGAAACAATTTCTTAAATTGCCTAAACATATTCCCACACCAACAACTAAAGGTATAAAAATAGCATTTAGAAAAACAAAACGCTGCTTCCTCCCATGTAGATTGGGAAAATACAGAAACTGGATGCTAATTAGGAAAGGTGAACCATTAGGAGGACCCCTAGGAACGGTAATAACTTGAAAAACACCTACAGGACATTTCTATCTTTGTTGTGAAGAATAAGCATTAGCAGATCTCCAGAAGCAAGCATATAGCTTATTAGGATGAACTTTGGTTCATGTTTCCCCCTTCTGTACTTCTAAAAAATCTTATTGAGAAGGTAATTTCCATCAAGATCATTGAGGAAAGGAACCATTCAGTACCAAGGCTTCTATTTTTGCCTCAAACTTCAAAAATAAGGACAAAGTCTGAGAGGCACCTTTTAAGCGCTTCTATCCAGTGCTTTCTTGGTAACTGTCTGACAGCTGGTTCTCTGGGGGGAAAGTAAGGAGCCCTGGTTTGTAGCATTTGTTGATGTCTGTGGTGTAAATATTCCCATCGTGGCCAATTTCAATGTGACAAGAACTAGCTCCCCAAATTCCTGAAAACTTTACAGTTGTCTCTCCTGAGCTCTTATGACGTGAGTCCAGCATGCCTCTGCTTTTTTCTGGCTTAGTCGTGAAAGGCATTTGTATTCCATTAGTAAAGCTCTGAAAGATTCATTTACCTTCCACCCCCTCTCTTCTATAAGGGCCAAAAGCAAGTCTCCAGGAGGAAAGAAAGACATACTAGGAGCCAGGTAGCTTGCCTCCTTCCCTGTCTGTCCACCCACTCTTAAGTATTTTACTGAACAATGACCCCATCTGGGTTGGGGAGGTCAAGAAAAGAAACAGAGTCACTTAAGAGAGAAGTAGCTTATTCTTCCAGGTGTATGAGTACACAAGCCTGAATGTAGACCAGCTCCAAGGGGCATCCCAGCTTTTTGAGCTTACAGCACTCTTACCCCTAAATGCGTACCAGAATCAGCTGGGGAGCTTTTAACTATGCAGGCCCCAGGGATTCTGCTCTAACTGGTCTAGGGTGGGGCCCAGGCATTGCACATTTTAAAAGCTCCCTAGGTAATAGACCCAGGTTTGAGAGCCACTAGTTCAGAGGTTGCTTATAGTCCTGTTTCTAGATAGATGGTAATGAGCAGAAGCAAATGTGTGGAGAGGCAGCGGTGATGTGTGAATAGTTAGAGATGTAGCACATTTATGCTTTAAAAAGTTATTCACATTATTTTACTGCAACACCCACTAATGTCAAAGAGGGCCATTGTGACAAGTGGATGTAAAAGGAAGCAGGTTAACATATTTCTGTTTTGTTGAGAATTGTCTTTTGAGTTGACTGCTTTTTCTGGGGCAGTTTCTAAAAATTCTGAGCTAGAACCCCAGAGGTGCCAACATCTTTAAGCATCCAGTTGAACTCTAGATAGACAGATAGACAGACAGACAGATGATAGATAAGATTAGATAGATACAGGTATAGATTAAATGTAAGTGATATAGATGTGAACATAGATTAGATATAGATGTAGGTATAGATTAGATATAGATATAAAGATTACATATAAATACAGGTATAGATTAGATATAGATGTAGATACACATATATGTCTATAAAGGCCTCCTTCAAGGGAGAGGCTAGTTCAGCAGAAACAGGCTGAAGAGTGTCTGCAGAGACAGAGGCCGAGGGGACTGTCTTCAGAATCAGGAATTTTTTGTCTAGGTTTTACCATAGCCCCATAGTCAGAAAGAAGTCAATAAGGACCAATTAACTACATACTTCCAAAGAAGCATTAGACCACCTATGCAGGAGTTGCAGGAGTGATGCACAAGTCAGTTTTGAGACAATCGCCTACCTCCAGACTATGGAAGAAAAGTCATGATTCTTCTCAGGGATGGTTTTTCAGGGGTCATATTCTGAGACAGTTGTGGTATTTTTCCCATCACCTCCACCATGGAAAAGGGGTAAGGGTTATTTCATTCTCTCTCCAAGTTAAGTGAGAAGGGTTTCAAGAGATACACCCAGATAGCTTGAGATATAGCCCTAGCAATTTGGAGAAACACAAAGGACAGATTTTCATCCTGTGTTTCAGAACTTTAAAAGCCAAAGTGAAGGCTGGAGCTGACGAGAGGAAAAGAGAAGTTTCCATGGGTGTCAGCAAAGCTTCCACCAGCAGCAGGACGGAACACGTCTTTGCTCTGGCTGAGAGCCAGGCGGGAGGAACAGGTCCGCCGGTCATGTTCATGGAGGCTCCACCCAGAGGGTTTCTTCCAGGGAGAGGCTAGCCCAGTAGGAACAGGCTGAAGGGTCCCTGCAGGCAGACAGAGGGGACCGTCTCCAAGTGGCCACGTCAGCGTCTGTCTGGAGGAGGGGGCTCAGCCCATATTGAGAGAGGAAACACCAGATATTTCTAACAGAGAATCTCTCAGATATTTATAAAGCACCATGCAGGAAAGTCAGTTTTCAAAATGCACTGAACCCAGAGAAGACCAACAGCAGATCACAGTCTGACACACTGAGTAAGATCTTTTCTGTCCCCATTTTACTCTGTACTGTCCCACTTACACCTCCAGCCAGGGGTCAGCCAACTTTTCAGTGTATAAAAGACTCTGCTAACATCACTTCCTCCTGGGAGGGGATCTTCCCCTGTTGACTTCAATGCACCACCATTTTAATTGGCGTCCAAGACATAGAGACAGGGAATCATCAACCAATCTTTTGTCACAAGATCCAAACACCCTTGGGTGGGAAGGACAGTGTTACTGGGGCCCTTCTCACATGGGCACCCATATCCATCCACTTCAGCCCCCTTTGTAAAAGCAACAGCAAATGTGGAACCAGCTGATGGAAAATGCCAGCTCTGAGGCACGGTTCTCCCACCTGTGTGCAGCTGTCATTAGCACAAGTGACAAGGAGTCTGTCAAAGCCACGCAGTCACATGTGTCAGTGCTGCACCTTCTGGGCTGCAGGGTTCGTTCCAAGGGCCTTTATGTTGTCCAAGGCCTTGTTGACATTTCCATCTTTTCAGAAAACACCACATTCCATTAGAACTCTTGGGCTACTTGTACCATAGTGAGGGCCTTACTCAACATACTGTTGGGCATTGTGATAGAACTGGACCGTTTTAAAATATGGTAATGGGGAGTTTCCTTGTGACTAATGGGACTCAACAACCTCTTTTTTTTATATCCAAGAGAGAGTAAAAGAGTTATTATATCTGCCCAAGGGCAGGTAAAACAAAAACTTGAGCCCAAAAAGTGGGTTTAGAAGAACCAAGTTATATTTTGCTAACCCCTATTATAACCTGGTCTTTCAATGTACTAGTGGTGCTAGTCCACTAAAACTCAGGGACTTTGAGAGCCCGTTTGAAGTCTAGAAACCCATTAGAATGTAATTCTTAACACGGTAACTGTAATTTTCCCCAAAGGAGTATAATCGAGATGAATGATAACAAAGGCCGGTCACACTCCAGGGTACGCACTGTGCGGTGGGAAGAGAATGGTAGCGAGTCAGAAAACTAAGGCTGGAGCCCAGGCTGTGCCATTTTGAAAGTGTGTGAATGGGGGAGAGTCACTTAACTTCTCTTACCCTGTGATGTCTCTGCTAACTAGAAATAATCGTATTTGCCCTGCCTGCCTCCCCACGTGGTGGGGAGAATGATAGAAGGAGATGCTTTGAAGGACAGAAAAGTTCTAGAAATGTATAGTGTTCCAGGGACGATCACAGAACGCCGGATGTGGTGTGTGGTTCAGAAGCCATGCTTTTCTTCTTAAACTATTTTCATTTTCTTCTTGTATCAGAGGAATAAAATCTTTGCTTCACAGGATGCTATTCTCTCTGTTGATTTCATCCAAGAAAAAAAAAACGTCAGTTCTCTGGCTTTTGTTATCCCTTGGTGCTTTTCCCTTGAGAGGTAGAAATCAGAGAGACCTATTTCTTATATTTTAAACTAATGCTGATGTATGGGAAAAACAAACGTGTATTGCAGAAAATTTGGAAATATACAAAGAAGCATAAAAGAAGTCTCTCAAAATCCCAACATTTAAGGAACAATTACTGTCAGAATGCCACCATAATGTAAGGGCTAGGGAGGCAGGTGTGTGGTTCACACCCCCGAGTACCCATGCTTGGGACTGTGTGAGGTGCACAGTAAGTGCTCAATAAATGTTTGAATAAACAGGCATTAAATCTGGGTGTATTCCCTTCTAGTCTGTCTTCAGTGTGTGAGCAGATGTGTGCACATAGATTTACTTTATAGGGAATGAAATAATTTTGATAATGCAGGATTTAGCATAAGAATCTATACATATATTTTTACATGTTGCAAATACACACACACACACACACACACACACACATGCAATGGCTTGCGGGTACTTGGGAATATTCATGTAATTTGCCCTTATGGGGACAGCAATAGAGGTCAGAAATGAGGAAGTCATCCAGGGTTACCTATCAGGTTTCAGTAGCAACATATTGTGGCTCCATGACGTCCAGCTCTCCCGCTACTATGGCTTGGGTGTCTTCCATGTCAGTGCCGTCTTCCAGGTGTTTTTGTTTGTTTGTTTGTTTGTTTGTTTGCTTTGACTTACATACCTATTTCAAACTACTCAACTCTCTGTTTAAAAATTCTAATGACCCAGTAGAGTAAATCCCATTGATCTGAATAGTCTCCAGCAGACACGAGTGGCCAAAACTTGTACCCAGCCACCTCCTAGGCCACTGGCTGGCGTAGAGCTCGGGTAGGTCAAATGACCACTGCAGCCTTATCTGCTGTATCCAGGTCACCATGGGGACTTGGAGGGAAAAGACCTTTGAATACCCATGTCAGACATTCTGAGGCCATAGTGGTGCAGAAGTTATGCTGTATATTATTCAAGAACCTGCTTTTTAATTAAATATGTAATTATCACATTCAATCAATAGTGTCATAAAACTTGATTAATGATAGCTGAACAGTGCCTCATAGCCAGCATGTAGTGAAATTTTTGAAACTATTTTCATATCACTAAATATTTAGATTGCTTTCATATTCTCACTAGTATGAAATAAAACAATAGTGTTTGAACATCTTTTTTCACATTTTGGATTATGGCTCAGGATTAAGACTCTTTTTTTCCTGACTGTGACAGTTTTTTGGACATTGTTTGTCCTTGATGACCCAGACAGTTTTGAGGAGTAACTGATCGCATGGCAATCTTATTTTTAGGGCACAGATGATATTTCTGGGATGGTTATAGCCCAAACCAACAATTCTCCTGTTATTGATCATTTGAATTGCTCCCATTTTTCACTATTAAAATTTTAACCCTGTTTTTAAAAAATGCTTTATTTTCTTCCTGATTTTATTATTACAGAGGATATTTCCGAAGTCAACCTGCTGTTTCTATTAGTGACTTGTTACACTCCTCATTCATTCACTTCCCTGCCTTGGAGTGTGAGGCTGCACATGGAACCCTCTCTCCCTCACTTTATGTGAACTCGGAAATAAAAATTATGTTCTATCCAGAAGCTACTCCATTCTTCGTAAGTAATCTATTTGTTTGTTTATTCTTGTTCTGTTTTGTTTTCCCTTTTTGGTTTCAACGGTTCTGTGCTTGTTTACTGGTTCACATTTTAAGAGGAAAAAAACATCACCAAGTTTTACTTTCAGTGACTTTAACTGACTCAAGTCTTCTTCAGCTCTGATGTTTTTCCTTTTCTAGTGTTGTTACTTCTTCGGTTCCATTTGTTATTTTCTGTTCTTTAGAAAGTCAAACGATCAGTAATCTATATCCAAAATGAAGCAGATTTTTCAACTCTTCTTTTTTTTAGTGCAAATTTGTTTTCACTAATTTCTCTCTATGCCTGGAAGGTATCTCTTATTTTGGCTCGCTCTGCTAGAGAGGCAACTGTTTTGTTTTGTTTTAATCCTCACCCTAGTATACGTTTACTGGTTTTAGAGAGAGAAGAAGAGGGAGAGAAAGAGAGAGAGAGAGACATCAATGTGAGATAAACATCGATTGGTTGCTTCCTATACGTGCCCTGCCTGACCAGGGATCAAACCCGCAAGCTTTTGGTATAAGGGATGATGCTCCAACCAACTGAGCCACTCAAACAGAGCAGGGCAAATTTTCTATTTGTTGCTCTTCTAACTCTGATTTGTCAACTCTTTTTCTAATATTTATTTTTTATTACATTTTAATATAATAGTTGGTATGCAAAATACTATAGATAACACGTGTAGAATATAATCCAAAATACTAGCAAAGTCCTGCTACTCCACACCTAAAATCACCAACACTGCCACTCCAATGGCCCTCCCTGTATGCCCCCACCATCCATCCCATCCTGTCTGTCTGCAAAGAGGAGCCAGTCTTGTTTTGTCTCTGTCGTTCCTTTGCATTTTAAAATAGATTTTTAAAAATTACAAATGTACATACATCCATTCATATTCATGACCGTTTATTGATTATTTTTGCTTAATTTTACAATTTATAAAATGGCATCGAGCTGCTGATAGATTTCTGGGAACTTTATGTTTCCCCAACGATCTAGTATGATGTTTCCAAATTCTTCATGTTGCACGTACTAGAGTTCATTTGTTTTCATTGCACTGTATTGACCCATTGTGTGATACACTATTTTTCCTTACCCTTTGTGACAATAGACAGAAAGTATTGCCTCCAGGGCTTCAATGAACATTTTGTACATGTGTTCTGATGTACATTTTAATGTTTCTCTAGAGTTTGATTCAAGAGTATAATAGCTGTGTGAAAGTTAATGTGAATATTTGTGTTTACAAACTAACACCAATGTGTTTGCAATCTGCTTATGTGGATTTATGCTCCTACTATCAGTTTATAAAAACTTTGTGATATTCTCAGAAGTTGTCATTTTGTCAACTTAATTGGTTTAAAATTCTATCTCCTCATGCTCAGAATTTGCATATCTCAGACAGTAATTTTGAGTGTCTTTTCACATGTGTGCCCTTATCTGTAAAAAGTCTGCTTGTGTTTTGGCCCATTTTTCTATTGGATTTTTCCTTATTGGTGTATATAATAGTTCCTTTATAGAAGTTCCATGACTTGGTCATTGCTCTCGTTTTTGTTTCACGTAAAATGCCTTCCTTCCTCCTTTGCTCTTGAAAGGCTGTGTTGCTGGGTCCACAACTACACTTGGCAGTCACTTTCTTTAAACACTATGAGGTATTAATTTACTGTTACCTGTCTTCCATTGCTGCTTTTGAGTCTGCCGTCTGTCTAATTGGCATTTTTAAAAAATGCCTGTCATTTCTCTTTGCCTGCTTTAAAGATCTCCTTCCTGTCTTCATTGTTATTTATTTTATCACAATGTATAAAACATTAAAAAAATTTTTAACCTCTTAGGTGTACGTACGTGTACATATTTGTGTGTGTGTATCTGGTGTTCAAACCATCGATTGAGTTTTAGATATCACAATTAGAGTTCATATTCTGAAGTGCCATTTTCTTAGAGAGATGTCTTCTTATTCTTTTGTTCCTTGTGGGTTATTGCTTTTGCCCTTTATTTCTTGAAATGTTTCACATATCACTGGTCTATAATTTACATCTGATCATTACAGTATCTTCAGTTCTTGGTATCTACTGTGTATCTGTTTTTTGGTTTTGCTGTCTCTTGGAAGGTTTTAGGTCTTTGATGGGATGTCATTGTTTGATTCTAATTGGTGGGACTCCTGTAGGCATCAATTCAAGATGCTTTCCCTCCAGAGAAAGTTGGCCTTGGTTTCTGCCAGGAGCCAGAGTCTGCCACATGGGAAGTCTGGGCTTAGACCTGGATCCTTGGCTCCTGCCTATGGCACTCAGCAGGCTCCAAGCTCAGCCTCCCAGTGGGAATGCTGCTGAAGGTGATTATCCTCAGCTCAGACCTGGCTCTTGAACACTCTGTTGTTTATCATTCCCAACAAAATCCCCCCTACTCTTTGAAGAGCTGAGTAGAATTGTGAACTCAGAAATATTTTTTTTTAAATGTGTCCTATCCAAAATACAATTGCGGGGGTGGGGGGGGGCAGTGGAGAGAGGTTCTCTGTGCACCTATTTGGTCATACCGCCAAAAGTGGAAATATCTCAACTTTTATATAATATGTTTCATCTCCTCCATTTCCTCTGCCTTTCCTGAAGGGGTGTCTCAAATTCATCTTGCTCATCACTAATGTAATCTTCTGTAGTGCCTCTCTGTCCTTATTTGTTCTCATACATATTTTACTTTTGTTCTTTTATTTTTTATTTTATTATGAGCTAGTATGTCATTTTTATCCATTTTTTAATTTATGTCTGCTTCTCATAGCTTTTTCTCATCTCAGATTCTAGTCTTATCAATTCATTGTTCATTTCTCATTTCTTAGAGGTCGTATTTTCTTAAATGTTATGGAGAATTCCAATACTGATGGATTCTACAATAAATTTTATGAGTTTCCCGAAAAACTTTCTCAAAATTATGTTAACCCTACGTTCCATTTTTTCTTATGTTGCCGATATTATTGTAAGTGTCCATCTATTAGTTACTCTTGGAATAAGAGCTACCTTCTAGAAAAGCATAATATTTATTCAGAGAGAGATAAAAATACAGAAAAAATAAAGCTTATTCTTAATTATTAACACTAGTTCAGTTATTGTTAGAATCCTCTTGGCAGATACCTAACTAGAGAACTAATAGATGAAAACTATTCCCAAACAGAATGTCCTGGGCCTGGTGTCTCTTAGAGTTTTCCAGAAGAGATTTATTATGGCAGCTGGCTCACAAGATTATGGAGGCTGAAAAGTCCCACCATCTGCTGATATGTCACTTGCAAGTTCAAGACCCAGGAAAGCCAGTGGTACAACTCAGTACAAGACCAAAGGCTTAATGACCAGGGGAACCTGTGGTGTAACTCCCAGTGTGAGGCCTGAAAATGAGGAGAAGGGGTGGCAATGGTGGAAGTCCCCGAGTCCAGAGTCCAGGACCTCCCATACTCAAGTGCAGGAGAAAATGGATGTTTCCAGAAGAGAGAAATAATTAGTCACCTTCCCTCCATGTTTTTGTTCTATTCTGGCCCTCAGTGGATTGGATGCTGCCCCCCTGCATTGGTTGGGAGCCATACTTCTTCTTTACTCAGTCCACTGACAGAAATGCTAGTCTCTTCCCGAGACACCCTCACAGTTGCCCCAGAAGTGATGTATGGCCAGCTCTCTGGGCATCCCTTATTCCCATCAAGTTGACAAATAAAATTACCCATTCCATGGCACATGTTCCTGTTACTGTAAAGAAAAAGACTTGACCCAGAATTAACTGTTGCTTTGTCACAGACACCAAAGGGGTATCACTTGCCCAGCTTCTCCAGTTCTAATCCCGCTCTGCCCCCTTGGTGCTGATTTCAGCGTCCTGAGGCACTTGCCCGTGTTGACACTCCTTGCCCGTGTTCCAATGCTGGGAACTGTCATATCAGAATGCCTGTGGAAGAGAGGATGATGGGACGATAGATGGTGGGGGACAACATTAACTCAGTAGAGGGACCAGGGCCACTGCTCGGGTTTTTGGCCGGTATGACCTCTCATCCAGATGGATAATGATGCAACCAGGGCAAAGGCATCTCTATGCAGCCCTTGGTGCCGCTCAAAAGGTTTGCTCAGAGCAGTATTGCTGTCAACATCAACCACGGGTTAAGGCTTTCTTCCTACAGTTTACAGGTCTTAAATCCATTAGAAATTCCTCTCAGATCCTACCAGCAACTTGGTTTTTTTTTTTAATGCTTTACTTTCATTCTTCAGTGTTATAGGTTGGCTTTTCATTTTAAAGTCTTCATAGGTATTTTATTGAACTCTCAGAGAGACCAAGTCAGGAAATATGACTTTAACACCGTCATAATCCCAGAGTCTGCCTCATTTTATGAGACATATTCCAGCTGCACTCAAAAGTCGTCATATATTTATTTCCCAAAGAGAAGAGACTCAGAGGAGAGCCTCAAAAGCCTTATTTCCATGCCCTAGCCGTTGGTTCTCTGCAACGTCTGCTCCTCCCCAGGGCGCTGGGTGAACGGGACGGACTGCGGGCTGCCTCTGCAGTGAACTTGTCAGGACTTGCGGCTGGGAGTAAACTCAGCCTACGTCAGTAACGTGAGTGTGTGATCTTGGGAAAGCCATTTAAAGTTTACAGCTCCCTTATTTCTCAAGTGAGAAAAACACTTGCGTCTCCTGCCTCGAGCATATGCAATAAACTCCACGTGGAAGTCAGTGGTGAAGAGGAGCTGGTGCTATCATCTCAAGCACACGAGACAAGGGATGCGAGAGGAATGAGTAGCATAGGAACATAACAGAGAATAGGGAGGAGAGAAGAGTCTGAGTATCACCAGCAGAAGCAACTTTTCACCGTTTTTTATAGAGTGGTGGTTCTCAGGGTGGTCCCTCCAAGCACCAGCACTGGGGACTTGGTTAGAAATGTAGATTCTCGGGTTGTACTACTGACCAACTGAGTCAGGAACTCAGAGTGTGGGACCGAGCTATTTAATTCTTAATAAGACTTCGAGATCATTTCCAGTGTTCACTAAATTTTGATAACCACCAATGTAGAGAAATCCCTAAGTATATCTCCTCGCCTCTCTTCACCTTGAAGGTGACGATTATCATATTCAATTTTAAATACTGTGCGATTAGTTTTCTGAAAACCCAGGCATCTGTTCTTCAGTTCACCAAAAAGTTGTCTTGTCTTCTTGTCCCCCTGCAATAAATCCACACGACATGATACAAAAATGAATCATTGGAAGAGGGACGTGGTCAGCAAACACAAAAGTTCAGCAAAGAAGTGGAAAGGAATAATTATAGACATGGCCCTTGCATCCTATGTAAACGAAGTTGCAGAACAAATAAATAGCTGGCCGTGGGAATGTTGACAATGCTCCTGTTGGAGGGGACTTGGGGAAGGCGGAAAGCGCTTGTGACAAAAAGGACAACAAGGTCCCAGAGGAAGTGAGACTGGCAGAACACTTTCCATTAAATGATCTCTCAGATATATTGAGAGATCATATAATGATCTCATTGTTGCTATATATCTGAGAGATCATATATATATTAACAATGAGAGTGTAAAGGATAAAATTTTATACGTTGATCCAAACTTAGAATGGCAATTTGTCAAGGTATAGAAAAGACACTTGCTCTATACTGAAGTTATATAATGAAAAAGGAAAAGGCAAGCACCGTTCAAATTACTCTTCATAACTTTTTTACAGAGAAATAAAACACTTTAATTCTTAAGGTTTCCAATGTTTTAAACTACAGTGTAGTAAATATATATATTTAGTATAACATATAAATAAATAATGAACATTTTAAATTTATTAATGACTTATTAAATGTGTAATTTAATAGAGTAATATAACTAATATAATTATGTAATTATGATACATTGTTTACATTGCTTTAAAGTTAATAAAATTCTACCATTTTAAATGTGATTTATTTATTTATTTGTTTGTTTGTTTATTTATTTTTAGAGAGGGAAGGGAAAGAGAGAGAGAGAGAGAAGTGTGCGGTTGCTGGGGGTCATGGCCTGCAGCCTAGGCATGTGCCCTGACTGGGAATCGAACCTTCGATGCCTGGGTCACAGCCCGCACTCAATCCACTGAGCTACCCCAGCCAGGGCAAATTCTACAGTTTTTTAAAGTTATAAAAATCGAATGTGTATTTATGAAGTAAATTGTTTTATGATGTTTTTATTTCCCTACACATTTATAGCTGAGAGGTTTTAATGCTTTCACAGACACTTGTTAGGTGTGACTATGATCTTTCTCACCACTCATGGTCCTGTGCTACCGCGCACCGTGAGGCTGCTTGTATTTAAAACTGCGATCAGCTGCCTCGCCCCTTCTTGTCCTTTAGATCTGATTTGTTCAGGCAACTCTACTTATCTCTTCTAGCCGTGTCTTGTGGTTTTTATCTCCATTGTAGAATAATGTGCTATAACGGTCTTTTGGGTTCTTTTTATAGCAGTATAGTATTTCACGGTTGTATGATGTTTTACTTACTAAATAGAATACAATTTGTTTATCCATTCTACCGTTGATGGGCAGCTGGGTTTTTGCCTGTATCAGCGAAGCTGCTAAGGACCACCTCCCATGGGTCTTTTGGTGGACGTGACACCTGAAACATTCATAATGGGCTTCAGGCTGAGTTCGCTTCCTCGTGTTTCCGTTCTTCCTGGCTCACGGAGATGCTCACCTTAAATTTGAGCATGTGTGTATCTTTTAATAAGTTTTTAACATATCGATTATTGTAATAAATTATAAATGTAGAGGACAGCAATGTCCTTATTAACACTTGATGCCTTTTTGAAATGTGCCTGTCATCATTTTAGAGACATTTAAACACACACATAGATGCATACACACCCCACACCCAAAGCATTGATCTTTAAACTCAGCACCTTTGCAATGAGACTAATTTGGGCGGCTGTGTAAGCACGCCCTTACCATTGAGCTTTCCAGCGAATACACAGGCAAAGTGGTGTTAGTGGAAATTTTGGTCTTAAAGACTTTTGTTAAATTTTAGTTCTGAAACATAATTTGTCATTAGTATAGTGCATATTGATCTTTATTTTACTGGATATTAGATTTCACAAAAGCTGTTAGCTAATTGCACCAATAGTGTAAATAAGAATATGAGGTGTAACCTACTCTAAAAAATGGGACAACCCATTTTCAAGCTCTTTTGGAAACTAATTTTGCAGCAGGTGTTTGCATATAATGTGCTCATTTAAATGGTGCTTATTTAATTCTTGGAGGAAAACATATCCGATTATCCCCCATTTGGAATAACTATGCATTCCCCAGAATAACCCCATATATTTTAGACAATTTTTTCCCACAATCTCTTATATTTTAAAGATATGTATATGATTTTTTTTCTGGGCTTGTTTAACTTGAAAGCAGTAGTTTAGTAGAGAGAGAATAGATTTTCATGTTACACAAATCTGAGACCTAAAACTCACTCTATTATTCCCTAATTGTGTAAACAGGGGCAAAATTAGCTTCTCCCCACTTTGGATTTTATTTATTTGTTAAATGAAGATGATGATGAATATCTAATTTCTAGTCCTTTGAGTGGTTTAATTGAGATAATGAATATAAACTCCGTAAGATGGGACTGGTGCAGAGCTGATGTGCAATATGCATTAGTTTTGGCATGTATTTATCTCACATCTGTGAGATTTATCCTAAAATGTAAATGTGACAATTACGTGCCTCTCCCTCCAGTTATTTTAATGAGTAAGATTATGCTTACCAACTCTTGTAGCTTTTCACGTCAGGACAACAAAAGCTGGATCAAAAAGAGATGTTACTCCTTTGTGTGCCCATATGTGTTTCTATTTCTTAGAGTGGCTTGAGAAAAGATGGGGGGTATTTTAAAGATGAGGGCTTGTGGGAAGTGATGCCCTTATTCGTTATTCTGAATGATGTTCCAGGAGCCTCTGCTCTACTTACAGAGACTCTACCGATACACAGTGCCATCATGAGCTTGGGTTCTAAGGGGCTATTTTCTACTTCTAACGCATTCAATACAACAAGTGCCAAATGGAATTAAAGAGATGGAACGAAACTCAGTACATTTGTTTCCAATCTAAACTCACCCTTGAGGTGCATGAGGACAGAACCTGAGGTGTCTGCCAAAAGAAGATTCCCTTCTCTTTGTCCTTTGAAAGATGCATTGTATCGGGTATCTCAGTGCCTCTCTGTGAACAGTCACTCATCCGTTTTGCAAATAAAAATCAGGTAGAGAACACTTGAGCAGGAAATGTTGAGGGTGTTATGTGATGCTAATTATTTAGTGTGGGAGGTTGCAAAAATGTCCTATGCAAACACACACACACACACACACACATGCATGCATACACATGCATACATGCACTTGAAGCAAGAAGACCTGAATTCAAATCACACCTTTAACTCTCTCTACTCATCTGCCCATGAACAAGTTAGTCTTTCCAAAATTCAGTTTCAACACTCCTAAAATACATAATTTTTTACCATTATTTTGTGCTTCATAGATATTAGATATTGGAACAAACAGGTTACCCACCATTCCTGCTTGCATAAATAATTTTATACATCCTGAAGAAAACTCTTAGGCAGTTTCTGTGATAGATGAAAGAATTCAAGATTTAAAATACCAGTGATAGCCCTGGCTGGTGTAGTTCAGTGGATTAAGTGTGGGCTGTGAACCAAAGGGTCACTGGTTCGATTCCCAGTCAGGGCACATGCCTGGGTTGTGGGCCAGGTCCCCAGTGGGGGCCATGCAAGAAGAGGCAACCACACATTGATGTTTCTCTCCCTCTCTTTCTCCCTCCCTTCCCCTCTCTCTAAAAATAAACAAATAAAACCTTTAAAAGAAATGCCAGTGACAGGTTTATGTTCACACCCGACTTCTGCCACTAATAGTTATGTTATCAAGAGTCAGCTCAATTTATAGATTCCCCTTATATGTTTTGGAGTATACAATGGGGATTCATTAAGAGTAGAGGGTTGGGAATCAAATGGAGATGGGAGTGAACACATATATTATTGATTAGCAATCCGTGCCTTAAGGACATCCTTTGTAAGCCTCATTTACGACACCCATGAAAGAAGAAAAGAGAATGGCCTCCTAAGGTTGTTTCGAGGATTTTGAATGACATCCTGTATAAAACGCACCAGGACCGCTCTGTGCATTCCATAAATGAATGCTATTGTCATAAATGATCTAGACTAACTGTATTCATTTCATATAATGTAGCCTGCTTAGCATCTTTGGCATTGCATTCCTCTTAAATGCAATTTCCATGTAATATGTTAGAACATCATATTTCCCGAATATGCTACATGTGCATCTCCAGCATATGATGGCCAGAAACAGCTTCTAAGCTCTAGGCTAAGAGCTGAAGCAATCACTAAGTCAATGAATTGCTCCAAACACTTGGCTGCTGGCTCCTCTCTGTGGTGTTCTTGCGAAGACCCCTGCACTGACAACGTGGAAAGATCACGGCTGGAGTGGGATGGAGGCAGAGAGAAGGAGGTAGCGAGTTATGTAAAGAAGACTAGCCTAAAAGCTAGAAGACTTTTTAAAAGGCAAAGAAAAGGGATAGTATAAAAAAGGGGTAATTTGAATTTTTATATTTTTGTGTTTCCCAAGTCTCTTAGAGAGACCAAGTAATACTTTTAGAACTGGAAAAATGATGTAACTTATGCAAGGAAAAATATATCATGTATGGAAACAGGACTTTTAAGATTCAAATAGCTCTTGAAGAGAGAAGAGCAGAGGCTAAGTGGACGCCTTCACCCTTGACTGAAATCGGCCTAAGGCCTGCACGTACCGATGCTTTAACGTACGCTTCCACAGTCCTGCACACACTCATAGGTCTGCTTCCTGGAAAAAGCACATCTCTGCTTCTATTTACAGCTGAGCATAGGTTTGTATTCACTAAACATAGAGATCTGCTCCAGCAAACAGACACATACACAAACTTCTATTTGTATGCATCCAACTCCCAGGCAGGCAAACACTGACACCCACACCCGGAGGAAGCAGCTACACCAGCTGAGACTCATTCTTCCGTTCAGCCAAAGGAAGAGCGTGGTTTTTCCCACGACAGTCTCTCAAGCCTTTAGTTAAGCTGTTCTGTTATATTGATGAGAAGTGTTGTAGTCTTGGCCAATTAACTCCGTTTCCATACCACAGTTAGTAAAGGGGGATAGGGAGGGTCTTAGGGGAGAGAAAACAGAGAGAGAATGAGCAAAATGTCCTAAGGACAGCATAGTGTTTCCCTTTAAGCAGCAAGCCAAAGAATTATTGAGAGGGCAAGCATATGCTCCAGCTTCTGAGATCAGTGAAGATGATTTTAGCTCTCAGAACGGCAGCTATGGAGCAGCCAGTCCTCCAGGCACTGAGTTTAATGATGTGGCTGATTGCTTCTACGCACAGAGTCATTATAACTGATGCCGGGCAAGTTGCTTAACCTCTTTCGGTCCCAGTTTCCTCATCTGTAAAATGAGGACATTGGAGTAGATAACTTCTGAAGCCCCTTCCAGCACTAACATTTTATGATCTAGTGCCTGGCTGGCGACACAGCCTCTTTAAAGAGGGCCACCGTGCACAGCCGTGCGTGACCAAAAGCACGCCCATGCAGGGTGCCGGCTCGTCTCCCCCATCCAAAGCGAAGCAAGCTAGCTTTAGGCAAAGCACGGCAGTCATCCACGTTTCATTTAACCTTCTTTAAGTTCTGTTTAAACCAGACTCTCACGCCTTTCTGGATTCCCTTTCAGGCGTCAAGGGTTTCCTTGTATTTCTTCATTCTGCTCTCTTTGCATGTCACGTTCAAAAGCACATTCAGGATTGATAAGCATGGAGCCATAGTTATTGGGTTATTAATAAGATCTCTAAGGTATGTATGGCTGAAGGTTGATTTGAAAAATGTAATTTGAATTTTTATATTTTTGTGTGATGAATTTTATATTTATGGTAATGATAACACCAAGAATTTTAGTACAAACAACAGTTACAGAATCCAAAGGAAGAGCTGAGCTATAGGGATCAGAAATCCAAGCAAGATGGTGGCATTGAATTTGACAGATCACCTATGAGGGCTGAGTAAGCTTGGTGAACCTGAATAAATGAGAACCTTGATCCTTAAACACATTCTCATACAATACAGGAGAATATCAAAGCATGTTGTCATAAAGGGCTAAAAATGCCCAAGTTTAGTTGTTTTGGGGCAAAAACAAGAAAGGTTGAAGCAATTGTAACTGCACTGTCCAGAGGGGTATGTAGGCATATGACCTAATAGAATTCTTTCCGTTGCTCCCAAAATCTTATCACACCTTCCTCTAAGGCCAACTCTTGAGGAAAAACAGATCACTTGGTCTAGGGTTGCTGAAAGCTGGCTGTGTTTTTCTGAACAGTTGTCCAAACTCCTTTCCATTTCCTAGGGAGGCAGGAAGAACCCCAAGCCAGTGGGGAAAGATGGAGAAGCGTGTGTCCAGGAGTCATGTGGTCCAGGTTTGTATTCAGGACACCTGAACTTGGAGCTTTCTTTCCTGTGCATTGGCTTGTCTGCACACTAGGTCACATTGCTGTACCCCTTCCCGCTCCCCTCCACTTTGTAATCACCCATGGGTAAGCACGTGATTGTGTTCTTATGATTTTGGCTATCCACTCACAGCCAAGTGGCTCAGAGCTCCTGTCACCACAGTCCTTCTGTCCCCTAGAACATTTAGTATCAGATCTTCAAGAGAGGAAATAGCTGAAAAGGCTCCCAGACAAGTCAGGGAAGAGGCAGAGACAGAAGAATGGGAAAGGGCAGTGAAAGCTCAGTGCTGGGCTGCCGTGGGTAAAATGAGGGGAACCAAAATTCAGACTCAGAACATTGCCTCTGAGTCAGTCAGTCTTAGTGCTTGTATGTGAATACAAAGAAGAGTGTCACTTGATGTAATTTAAAGAGAATAAAAGTAATAACAAAAAAGACATTTTAAAAACCTGAGTTTACTATGAAAGAGTACTACTAACTTCAAAATTTTACATACATTAATTTTGCCTATACCTAATTATTACATAGAATAATAGTATGCAGTAGTTACCCTATTAGTGACAGAAAACAGTTTAAGTTTTATATGATTGCAACACTAAATTCTGGTCAAATATGCTATGTCTATTTCTCTGTAGTTCGGTTTTAGATGGAGTATAGTTATTTGTTCATAACCAAAATAAGAAATTAGAGGAAAGTGTGAATAATTGAACTATGTTTATAGATTCAGTCTTAAAGATAAATGAATATTGGTTGTTTTAAGATCTCCATTTAGAGGAAAAGATAAACTCCTGTTTTTATCCATTTTTATCCATTTTTAAAAGATTAACATGAGCTATTCTTATATGAACTGAGTGCAACTCAGCAGCCCAAATTTTGTTCTTTAATTATTCCCTTCATACAGACATGGCTTGGAAGAGAACCAACAATCCAGTCCTTTTATTTCTATATCCCCACTGGCTGGAATAAACTCAGGTTGAGTATTTTAAAATAATCACAGCCAATTTTGCTTTACTCTTCAAAGCTTTCATACTGAATACAGAACTCACAAGTTCCTTATAAAAATTATCAAGGGACCTTTGTAGAAATTCAGATGAAATATTTTATTAATTTTAATTCTAATTCACTCTTCATACTTAAGCCAGGTGTAGAAACCTAGACTATCTTCCAGGTGTCTTTGGTTTTTCATAAAGTAGCTGCTGGTCATAAACTAGCTAATGGCAGCATGTCCAGAAGTGTTGGGACATAGCAGAAAGAGAGTCATGGCACATTTAACTTAACGAATGCAGGCACCAATCAGAATATAGCACTTTACTGCAAAGCACAGAATAAGCCACACATTCTCCAAAAAAACCCCTACTATTTCAGGTGGCAGGGGCCATGGGAGCAACTAATGAGAATTTATGGAGAAAATACTGAAGGGATAGTATAAAAGTGAAATATAAGAGTACAGAAAAATTATTTTTGAACTTAAACAAATTGTGTTATACCTCATGCTTTTGCCATACCCATATATCACCTATAATAACCTCACTTAAATGTATTGAAGTACACTTATTAAAACAACTTTTATAAGCAGCCTCTTTCTGACTTAATATATGTGAAAATTTGAGTTTTTATTACTCTTTCTATACTTGTGTATATATAAATACATATACATATATTGTATGAGGAGAGACCTAAAAAGTGGAATTTATTTGTTAAAAATTGTGTACTTATTCTTACATGTTTCAACTTCAGTCACCTTCAAATTACTCCCCATTTGATGCAATACACCTACTGAGATGTTTTTCTACTGTTCAAAACTGTTTTTGAACTTGTTGATTTTGATACCTTTTGATGCCACTTTTTGTTTCACCTCTTCCACATCAGACCAGTTTCCTTTTGAGTAATTTTTTTCATCCAAAAAAACAACAACAATAAAAAAGTCACTTGGGGTGAGGTTGGGTGAATAGGGAGGGTGAGGCACCAGGGGTCATGCTGTTTTTGGTCAAAAACTGCAGAACACTCAGCGTAGTGTGGGCAGGTGTGCTCATAAATCCCCCACTATGAAATGGGCAAATGCAATGAAAGAGTCTTGAAAAAAATGCACTGAAGCCAAATGCAGCCTCTCACAACAACACCAGCTGGTACACTGATACAGATGGGTTCTTAGAAAAGCCTGTACTACAAGGGTCCTGTGCTCCAGAATATAATTCTGATTTGGGGGGAGATATATACATCTTGCATACCCCTGGCCCCAATGCTTTGCCTGCCTGTGTCCACTCCACTTCCTATCAAGAGATTGAATCACTTCTCCATCCTTTGAATCTGGACAAGCCTTAGGACTCACTAGAGTTAATAAAATGTGATAAAAGTAGCTAAGAGGGAGTACAGGAGAGGTCGCAGACAGGGAGGAACATGGGAACAAGCCCTCCTGAAGTCCTTTATGAACTCCTGGGCTCATCCCTAAGCTGAGCATGTATGAATCTGGCCCTAAACAGTATATACAGACCCCAATGAAAGGACCATGGGGTGGACCACTGTTCAAGCCCCAGACTAGCCACTGGGTGGTACAGCTCTGGCCTATGCTCCAGAGTCTATACTCCAACAGCACTGCTCAGGCTGTGAGAACTGAACTGATTTTGGAATCATAACACACAGGTGCATTATGGCCAGGACTTGCAGCCTGAACCACACCAGTATGACTGCCTGCTTAAACATAATTAATATTCTCTACAGAAATTAAACCAAAAATAGTCCCAAATCATAATATTTGAAATGCCCAGGATACAATTCAAAATTGCTTAGCCTATGAAGAACAAGGAAAATCTAAACTTGTATGAGAAAGAAAAATCAGACTTAAACATTGGCACAGAAATGGCACTGATGTATCATTTTCTATCTAAGAACAACCAAATGGAAATTTTAGAACTGAAAAATATAATAACTAAAAAAATAAAAATAAAAAACCTGAATGGGGAAGCTCAATAGCAGAATGGTAAAGACAAGGAAAGAGTCAGTGAATTTAAACATAAATCATCAGAAATTTTTCAATATAAACAATAAAGGTTAAATTGATGGAAAAAAATTAGAGTGTGGGAAAGTACCAAAATGCCTACTAATATTCACACTATTAGTGACTGAGAAGGAGAAAAGAAAGAACAGAGTACAAAAAAAAAAAAAAGGAAAAAAAAAGAAACAAAGATAAAAACCTACTCAGATTTGTCAAAAAAACCTACCACCCTACAGATTCAAGAAGTTCATCATATCTCCAAGAATATTCTTGCCCCCATCCATGTCTATACATATAACAATTAAACTGCTTATAACCAAAGATAAGGAAAAAAAAGGAAAAAAATGTTAAAGCACCCAGGGAAGAATAATGCCTACTTTTATTGGAATAATGATTCAAATGACTATGGACATCTTGTCAAAAATAAGGGGGCCAGAAAAATGAACAAAAGCATTTCTAAAATATTAAATGAAAAGCATAATGCAGAGTTTTATATCTAGCCAAAATATCCTCCGGTAATAAAAGTGAAATAAAATATTCTCAGATTAGAAAAAACTACGAGAATCTGTTGGTAGCAGACATGCTCTAACAGAACTGTAAAGAAATTTTTTAAATAGAAGAGAAATGACACAGAAAGGAAAGTTGGAACATCAAAATGAAAGAATAGCAACAAAAATAGTCAATAAGAGGGTGAATATAATGTACACTTCTTCTCCTACTTAGTTGTATGAAATGTGTTTTGACAGTCGAAAGCCACTGTTATAACTGTCTGATGAAGTTCTGATGTATGTGGGTGTGAGGTACAGACAACCTAAAGGGGGAAAGTAGAGAGGTTTATACAGTGGTCAAGTTCTACTTGAAGTGGTCAGAGCATCAGTAACGTGATAACATACCTAGAGAAACTATAAAAGTTGTACGAAGGGAAATGCAAATTAAAATCACCACAGTACTTCCGTCAACTTCTCAAATGGATAAAAATAACTGACAACACCCAGTGCTTACGAGGAGGAGGAAAAACTGGAACGTTGCTGGGGAGAATGAAAAAGGACCAGCCCCTTTGGAAAACAACCTGGCAGTTTTTTTATAAATGTAAATACTCACTTGCCGTGTGGACCAATGATCTCATTCTCGGGTGTTCACACTAGAGAAATGAACACTTACATGCACACGACTGTATACAAGAGTTCATAGCAGCCGGAATGGCTTGGATGGGCAAAGAGATGAACAGTTTGTAGTGCATTCACATTCTGGAGTACTTCCCAGCGATAAGAAGCAATGAGCTCGTGACACTTGTAACATCCTGGAAGAATCTCAACGGCATTTTGCTGACCAAGAGAGCCTATCAGAAAGTTATTTCTATTTATATAACGTTCTTGTCAAGACAGAACGACAGAGCTGATCAGCAGTTGCCAGGTTTCGGGGGAGTGCGGCTGACAACGGAAAGCAGAAGCGAGACTGTTGGAGTGACGGAACTGTTCTGTATCCTGACTGTGGCGGCAGCTGTGCAGATTTCTACATGTGTTCAAGGTCATGGAGCTACACCTACCCATGCCGTGAACTTGGTGGGTATAAGAGTTCGTCTAGGCACCTGCAAAGCCAGATCCAAAACATGGGCTACCCTCTCATAACTCCTAGGCTTGTGGTGAAGAATATTAAAGCAGTTGGTCAATAAATTTGGTTTGACATGACGTATTATGCCATGTTACATATTTTATTTAAATTATAATATTACACCTGTAGTTTCCACATCACCTTTAGTATTAGATTTGGGATGATGCACCTTTGAATATATACAGAGTGCTCACAAATACAGTGAATGGCATGCATTTCCAAATAGTGCACATAGCCAAACGCGTGACTAGTATTGAAAAGAGCAGAATACACTATTTCGACTTATGTTTACTTGGCCCAATCTACGTCATGTCAAAGGGAAGTAATGTAACTGGCCTAGACAGTTGTTAGTGTTTATCGGGAAACACCAGGGAAAACAGCCCTACCAAGTCTGTGTCACTGTGACAGCAGAAATCACAACCTGTCTAATGTCAGTGTTACATACCTGTTTGTACTCTTGTACTGAAAACCAGGGCTCAGACACAGCTTTCAAGACCATACATTCTTCCGGCACAAAATGAGAGGTTGATGGATTGCTCTTCTAAAAAGTTATTTTCAGCAGAAATCTGGTACTCTCAACAGCCAAATACAGACCTATTAACATCGAACTCATAGCCTTAAACAAGAAAAAAAAGCCACAGAACTGTAAACACACACGTTAATTTTATTGTATGTTAATATAAAAAGTACACTCGTAAAAAAGTCATTCACAGAGATAAAAACAAGGTTGAAAGTAGAGGAGGCAGGTGACATCTACCCCTTTGTGAGCACCTACGCTAGTAATACAGAATATCCTATCATCAAAATGTCTCTTGAACTGGAGAGGGTAAAAACAGTAACGTGATAGTGCTAAATCCCCAGAATATCCTTCATCTCTAAGATAAATAAAAGATATCACCAGGCCAGATGGCATTCACGCCAAGTGTTTTGAAGAAACCCCTTTTAATAACAAACTGTTTCCTATTCCCTTGAGGTTTTCCAGTCACAAGCTGTTTCGCCTCTGAATTTCCAACCACCAGAGCATCGATAGCACTTTTCATTTCTGGCACTTTAGCGACCATCATAAGCACTTACATGGATGAAATATAAATGAATAATATTGGAGTCCCAAAAAGAAGGGATAAATTTAGATTTCCCCTACAGCATTCAGAGAATGCTTGTCCATAAAAGTTCTCCTGAAATTGTTTCTTCTGGTGTCCTGGGAAGGATGAGGCAAAGATGAGCTTTATAATGACACCAGTGCCTTGGCCCCTGTGAAAACTATCAGGCAGAGGATGAATGAAAGCACCTGCAATCACGACATGCATTCAAGATGTAACATGGTCCACACAGGTAATTGACAGAAAAACAATTGGAGGAAAAGGGAAAGGCATTCTGGGTAGAATAGAATTGAGAAATTGATTAAAATTTTTTGAAAACTTTCCTTCTGGTTATTCCTTACATTCATATTTATTTATTTATTTCAGTGGAGAAAAGAAATGAAAAGAATACATTTCAGATCAGTTCTTTTACTTAGTAAATGCTCCTGCAGCTCTTTTGTGTGTGTGTGTAATTATCCAGCAGGGTTATTGAAGAAACCTGCAAGGACCAGCTCCGATCCCCATTGTTACCAAAGGCTGACATTTTTATAATTCTCTTTCCTGTTCTCTTTGACACTGTTATGAAAATCCTGACGTGACCCACCTGGAAGGAAATGGATTACTCAGACTTCAATAAAAGTCATTTTCCAACGTGATTGATTTTCTTCATTTGGGTGAGGATTACAGCTAACATGATAACTGTTTCTCTCCTATATGTCTGAAGAATTTGAAAGAAAGAAAATTGGATCAGATTACTTCAGTGCATTATTTCAGAAATGAGATGCCAAGTTTCCGTGTATGGAAATGAGAACAAATGGGAAAGGGACGGGAGGAATTCCGACAACTCGATCTAAAGAAAAATGGGATTCCTAAACAAATGACCCTGCATAAAAAGTGACTGATCACAGACTGACTTCTCTGTTCCAGCTGCACAAACAGATAGTTTATATACGTAACTCAGATGAATTGTCCCAGCAACCCTGAGTTAGCTGTGACAAAGCTGAAGCAGTAACTCACTGCAACACTGAGATGATCTGGGGTTCTCAGGTAGAAAACGAGCAGGTGAAATGTTAACAGTCCCTCCACGGGGTGCCGGACTCAACATGGCGGAGACAGTCCCACCTTTTATGGAGCTCTATTCTATGGGGAAAGGGAAATATTAAATAACTATGTTTGCGAGTTCTCTAAGGGAGCAACTAAATCAAACATGGAGGTCAGAGAGAGCCTTTTCAAAGACTTGTTGCTGGGAGTGAAATCTGGAGAATGAGTGTGAATTATCTGGGCTGGGTTAGCTGTCTCTTCCACGGGCTGCTGCAGTGCACTCACCTCATCCCTGTGCCTTCTGCCTAATTCCACTGTTTCTGTCCTCCGTGAGCTCACAGTGACATGGTAGAGTCGAGGGCACCAAACAAAACCTGAGGTCCTAATTAACTCCACTTCCCGATGAATAATTTGGGAGTTTTCAAAATAATCATGTTTCATGAATGAATTATTAAAACCCAAGTATTCCTAGGCTGTTACTACTAATAATTAACATGAATACGATGGCTACTTTGTGCCAAGTTGTATTCTAAGGACTTTATACATGCGAATTAAATTCATTTTTATAATCACTCATGAGGTAGACACTAGCATTATCCACATTATGTAGATGAGGAAAAGAAAACACAGAGAGGTTAAGGCAATCCTTGGAGAATACACAGCAAGTAGGCGGTGATGCAGGATTCACACCTGAAGTCCATTTACTTAACCTGTTACTCTTTGTGATCATCTACCAACCCTCTAAAAATAAGACCCTATAATCACAGAACGTAAAATGGTTGTCAAGGGGAATTCAGGGGAAGATGGGGAAATACAACCATTTCCAGGGAGATGATTCAGTCCCCAAAGCAGAGATTAGACAGTTCAATGAACACTCCCCACCATTTCTTTATGAAACAAAATGCTGTCCCTGAGTCCATGGCTTCACATATGTTAACACTGCCAATCATTTTGACTAGGTACAGACGGATGGTCTAAAGTAAAACTTTGGGGAGTAAAAAAAGTTCTATCATAAGATTTGAAAGCTATGGCCTACCTTCAGAAAAATTCACACATACATACTTTTCCATGCAGCTCTGAATATTGGCTGTCCCACTGGATGTTGCTCAGGGAGCTGGCCATCTCAGGGACCCTCCTTCTGCAGTGACCAGCTTACCTGGGCTGAGATGACTTTATCGAAATGCTACAGCCAGGAAAAGAATCTGTGAGCGGTATTTAGGGTTCACCACAAGCAAGGGAAGGAGGAGGTTCTAAAGATCCCAGTGAGCTGGACAGCAATAGAGACGTAGGATAAATCACACATTAACGAGTATCCGTTCTCCTGGTGTGGTCTTCACTCCTGTCACCTATACGCAGATGGCCAGTTACTGTGTTCCTTATGTTATGTGTTTTCTGGGGTAGGAAGTACAATTGATATTTAAAAACATTTCTATTGGTTTTCATAAAAGCTTAGGGACTTAGCAACTTTTATAGTGGATTTCCAGAAGGGAAAAGAGAAAGCGGAGTGACTTTCACAGAAAAAGAGGAGAGACGTCAATTCCAGCTTTAACGTCTGGACTCCTCCCCCTGCTCGTTCCCCAGGATGCGGCCTCAGTGGTAGGGATTTCTGGGTGCATGTGGACAGGCAGGGCCCTGGGCACCAGCATTCCTGGGCCTGGACAATGTGTGTGTCCCAGTCTGTCACTAAATAGAGAGTTGCCACAGAGCCACGATCAGGAACCTTGGAACATGTGCTGCTCAGAGGCAACCAATTTGGACCGAAGTCTGAAAGGACCTTCTGGAATATTTTGTTCAAAGCAAGATATCAAGACCTCTGTATGGGTGGCCATTGGAGAGGTGACCCCATAAATAACTTCTACCCAATTTCCAGATGGGTCTTTAAATTCAACTTAATTTGACTTAATGAAAAAAAAGTAAAAATATTGGTATTTTATTTTGATACACTTTATTGCAAAAGAAATACTGATTTGATGCAAGAGGGAGGAAATTTCACATTTGGTGATTGGATATCATATGGAATACTTGAATCAAATTTAGATTCCAATCAGGCAAACCAGATATTAAAGTGACTTCAACCACTGTAAAAACAACAACAACAACAACAACAAAAAACAAACCTCTCACCTCTACCGTCACCTAAAAAACACCCACCAGCCCTCCCATAACCCCCACTGGCAGCAGGCGTGTGGGTACGAATGCATTCCACATTCTAGCAGAAGCTGGACCAAGGGAAAGGGACTGGAGAGGACAGGCCTTCCTATTGTCTGGTTTTCAAATTTAATTCTAACTGAAAAACAAGCCAGGAGCTTGAAACAAAAATGGCATTACAGAAGCTACGCTGCTTGCAGCCTGCTAGCTTGCTGCTAGTATCTCGTTTCCCTGATTGGACGGTAGGAGCCTCCCCTTCGGTTCCTCCCCAGTTTCTGCACCTCCGCCGCTGGTTGG
The DNA here is from genome assembly GCF_004126475.2 of Phyllostomus discolor. Lineage (NCBI taxonomy): Eukaryota > Metazoa > Chordata > Mammalia > Chiroptera > Phyllostomidae > Phyllostomus > Phyllostomus discolor. The sequence goes on along the minus strand of NC_040912.2, from coordinate 81,658,752 downwards.
TCCACTGCTGGTTGGTCCGCCGCTGCTCACCCAGTGTCCGGGAATGAGGTCCTTGGCGGCGGTTCCTGAAAACCTGTTTGTGTTTCTTCTGTATTGATGTGTCCTTCTCCCTTGATCCCACCTCCAAACTAATTTTCATTCTGTTTGAAAACAACCCAAAATGACAAATTATTTTGTGCTTTTCTTCAGTGGTAGGATTTAATTGGGTTTTCCTGACTCAGTTCAATTCCTGACACAAATCAGTCAAATCCTTGAACATGAGGGACAGACAACAGGTAAGATGGTGAATAATGTGGCCTGAACAGTATGAAATTCTGCTCAAAACCATTATGTTACCCACATCTCCTTTTACTTTTCTTTCTTTCCTTCTCTCTTTCGTTTCTCTTCCTTCCTTCCTTCCTTCCTTCCTTCCTTCCTTCCTTCCGTCCTTCCTTCCTTCCTTTCCTTCTCTCTGTCTTTCTTTCTTTCTCTCTTCTTTCTTTCTTTCTTTCTTTCTTTCTTTCTTTCTTTCTTTCTTTCTTTCTTCTTTCTCTCTCTCTCTCTCTCTCTCTCTCTCTCTTTCTCTTTCTCTCTCTCTCTCTTTCTTTCTTTCGCTCTCTTTCTTTCCTTCTTTCTCTCTTTCTTTCATTTTGGTGAAATATTTCCAGAATTACATGGGGTAACATTAGGATACAGAAATATTGCAAACAGAATTAATATCAAAAGAAACTAATGAATATTCTGACTCACATGAAAATGACACAGTATAAAGCTCTGTACAACTTGATCTGTAAAGAGAATGTTAATACTCTTTGGTTCTTCCTTCTACTAACTAAGGAAGAATGAAGAGGAGATGCTAAGTGCACCATCTATGTACTGAAGTGTAACAAACCAGCCTGACCCTTTGCTGGGGGGCAGCTCTCTTGATGGTTTATCCTGAGCCTATCCCATGGTTGTAGCCTCTTGCCTGGGGCTGCAGGATCCAAGATGGCCTCTGTCCCACATCTGGGCTTTGGTGCCACCTGTCAGCTACACTCTCTCTCTCTTTCTCTGGTCATTCATCATTCACAGGTTGGTGAATTTCTTATGATTTTGTTGGAAGCATTAAAGGCATCAGAGATGGAATCTATAGATCCTGCTAAGGGCACAGAAACATCCACAACCTCATTTTTACCACATTCTATTGGCCAAGGAAGTCATAAGACTGGCCCCAATTCAAGGAGGGAAGCAGACTTCAATTTGGATGGGAAGAGTTGCAATAAATATGTCATTATATTTTATTTGCTATGTTGAACAAATGGAAGTTTATGTCAAAATTACGTATGTCTCAATCCTATATTAGACTTCCTGAAGGCACGGGGTATTTGTTATATGCATTCTCATATACTAAGCTCAGAGTACTGCCACACTGTAGATCTCATTATCTGTCTGTTGAACAACGATCGATGGACTAGGGATTGAAAAAATGCAACAAAATAAAAGAATGTTAACAATTCCTTATCATTATCTGTAACATATTTTTATGGTTGCTTCTGTTAGATCATTTGTTGTGTGAGATTAATTTGGGAAGACCTAAGAGAATTTAATTTCAAGCCCTTTTGTGGGAGGGAACAGACTTGGTTTGAAAAAAAATGGTGCGAGGTATTTTGGACTGGGAGTATGTCAGGTACAAAAATAAAAAAATGGGGGAAGACAAGTCATGTGTGGAGGGCCGTCAGCATGGGGTTGAATGAATAATGAACCAGTGAGTTGAGCTGAGAAGTGGAAACTAGTGGACTTTTTAAAAGGCAAGACGGGTCATATCAGATCCAAAGCAACAGGCTTGAGGGAGATGTGAAAAGAAACTATAAACTTCCAAAAAGTGGCTCAACACTGCCCTGTGAGAAGTCTTTACATTCAGACACTGATTCTTTCCCTCAAACAAAAGTCATCACCAGATGCCACTTTGAAAGGGGCTAGCTGGAACCCTAAGGAAGATGTCCAGGGCAAATGACCACAGAATGTGCTTCAGGCTTAACCTCGTTGCCTCTGGGCTCCACCCTAAAACACCTCTCTGAGCTCCTTTCATTTTGGCCCCTCGCACTCTCCAACACCCCCCACCAGTCTGACCAGTGCTATGCAGGCACCTGGGAGTCGATTTTCTGGGATTTTCCTTTTGGCATCCATTGCAGTAGATACCATCTTGCACCTTGCAGCCTATGACGTACTGTTTACTTGTTGACCGTATCCTCGATTTCTAAGCAGGCTATACATTTCTTAAGGACAGAAAGTTTGTCTTGTCTTTCTTCCCCCCCCGCCCAAGTGATGATAGTAACTTAAAATAGTCTATAGTCTATAATTTAAAATAAACAGGAAAATGTTAAAAAGTACTCTCCTTGCATAGTCATGGCATGCATGTGCTTTTTGTTTTCTTCTTTAAAATGAGTTAAGAAAAATAAAGCATTTATGCCAGAGCCTGACATGGAGGAATTGCTAAATGACAGTTTACAGTTCTTCTTACCATTATCATGGTTACTTATATGTACCTTACAAGCTGATGCATGAAAGCAAGCAATACCTGTCCTTATAGATAGTCTATAAACAAACCATGGGCAAACTAGCCACCTGTACTAACTGATTTACATAACAAATACTCACTGTATGTTAAGCACATGCTAAGCTTGCATTTTCAGTGGTAAGCAAAATAGACATGGCTCCTCCCTCCATGGAGCTGACAATCTGGGTCAGGGGAGGGAGTAGTGAAGAAGTAAATTATAAATCTCAACAAGTGTCATGAATGGAAAGAACAAGGTGCTGTGAATAAATACACAGAAGACAGGACAACATACTAAGCCAGGTGGGCAAGGAATAACTTTCTGAAGAAATTGTATTTAAGATGCAATAAACTAACAAAGTGGAGACAGACTCATGGATACAGAGAACAGACTGACAGCTGTCAGAGAGGAGACGGTTGAGGGCTGGGTGAGAAGGGAGAAGGGATTAAGCAAAGAAAAAAAAAAGACACATTGACACAGTGGAGGGAAAGGAGGGTGGGGGGAGGTAGAAGAGGGTGAAGGGGGAGGGATAAATGGTGATAATATACTATAGAATTGTACACCTGAAACCTGTATAATTTTATTACCAGTGTCACCCTGATACACTCAATTTAAAAAGATGCGATAAGAAATAAAATACAATGGATCCAGCCCAGTGAACAGTGTGGACAGAAGGACCAGCAAGGGGTCAATGAGTATGATAAAAAAAAAAAGACTGTGGCAACCTATAGAATAAGAGAGTTTCATGTTCTTGACCTCTGAAGCTGACTACCTGGATCCAAATCTTGGCCTTTCCCTTTGCTAGCTCTGTGGTTCCAGGCAGTTGATTCTGTCTCCTATTTCGATAAAAGGAGTTAACAGTAATTACCTTACAGAGCATTATGAGGATTAATATGAAAATGCTGAACACATTGGCTGAGCATTCCACACATGCTTTATCAGTATTACTGCAGAAAATTGGGATGGATGACTCACTGATCAACAAATACGTGTGGAGCATCGACCACCTGCTAACCTGCTGGGGATGCTCCTGCCATGACCTGGCTCTCCGGCCCTGGGATCCCTGGTACAAACCTCTTTTCTCAGCCCATAGGATGACATCATCTCTCACACCTAGCATTCTTGGTAAGCATTTACCCACAGAGCTGTTCGGGTTCCCAATGATAAAGGCTTACATTTTCCATGTATACCATAGCCCTCTCTTTCCAAAGAGAGATGCATGGAACTCTTTAGGTGGAGCTTGGTTGCAGAGAGGGGATAGGAGGGGTGGGTGGGGGGTGGTCACACCATCTCTGGCTTCACAGAACCACGCACAGCTTCAAGTGTCCTTTGCCGCTAGCCTGCACCTTCATTGCATGCTTGGTTCCCTTGGCTTGCCTTTGAACCCTCCAGTCCTCTCCCTGTGTCTCAGATCTCAGCCTCCCCCCAGGGACACGAGCCTCGAGTCTTTCCCCATCTGGCCCCAGGATTTTCTTCTGCGCCCTGGATAGAAGCTTGCCAGGCCCCTTCTCACTGCAGTGTGGATGCAGGAGGGTGACTGCTCCAGGGTCATCCTCCACCAAAGGTGGGCAGGACAGGCCCCTTCATAACAGGAGCCTTCAGACAGGTTTCTCTTCCATCCCCCACCCCTCTTTTTGTATTGACTATTCTCATAAGCGTTTCCCACACGTCTCACAGAGGCCCCAGTAGACACCCCGGTAAATACCGTGATTTCCGTTTACCTGCTCCCCTGACTTGTCAGAACAGTTGCTTCCCGTGATAGCCTCTCCAATGACTACTTACACTCCAGCCCCCCCAAATAGTGGTCACCCCTGCACCTCACAGTACTTCTTGTCTTCTCTTTCTTCTTAAAAATACAAATGTTATGTGATTCTAGAAGCTCTTATGAAAGCCATTTGAAAACTTCAAAATGAAAGAGAAGAAAATATTGTTTTATATATATGGGGTCTGTCCAGAAAAAAGTACAGCCATTGTTAATGTAAGGAGAACCTTACATTAATGTAACCTGACAACCAAGGAGAATGGACTGGAATGCACATGCGTGAACAATGATGACTTCACTGTACTAGTCAGTGGGGGTGGTAGATAACATTGAGTGAGCATGTGTACTGTGTGGCTGTCGTGTTCAAAATGACTGAGTCAGTAGAGGAATAAATTTGCATCAAATTTTGCGTTAAGTTTGAACATCCCTCTGCAAAACTATCCAGATGATTCAGAAGGCCACAGCTGTGGATAGCTGGTGATTGGCAGCTTCATCATGACAATGTGCCCACCCATGCATCACATCCCATGAAGTTTTTGGTGAAACATCAAATCACCCAGGTGACTCAGCCCCCCTACAGCCCAGATTCGGTGCCCCATGATTTCTGGCTTTTCCCAAAACTAAAATCACCTTTGAAAAGGAAGAGATTTCAGATCGTCGATGAGATTCAGGAAAATATGATGGGGAGCTGATGGCAACTGTGAGAACTTTGTAAGGTCCCAAGGTGCCTACATTAAAGGGAGTGGGGTATCACTCTCCTACATACAACGTTTCTTGTATCTTCTTCAATAAATGTCTCTATTTTTCATATTACATGGCTGGACATGTAATGTCTGGATGCCTGCTGGACAGACCTTGTATAATCAATAATATTGTAGTAACTATGTATGGTGCCAGCTGGGCACTAGATTTATTGGGGGATCCCCTCATAAGTTATATAACTGCCTACCTACTATGCTGTATACCTGACACTAATAGAATACTAAATGCCAATTGCAATATACATTTAAAAAAAATAAAATCTTAAAAAAATGGAATTCTTTGAAAGTTTGAGAATACTAACAATTACAAATTTTAGAAGAACAAAGCAGGTAATTTTCTCTCTGTGTAGTACTAACTATTGGGGACACAGACACAGAAAAATGAGAGCAGCACCCCAGGATCATATGAAGTACAAGTGCTCCTGATACACCACCAGGGAATCCAATGCCGCCGCTTTTTCCTTTTCCTTAGACAGTGTTTTTGAAAAACATCACATTACAGTCCCCCCTCTGCACCTAATGCTACTTTCCCCCCTTTATTTTTTAAAATATAAATATATGCAATTCTTGGAAATATCTTACAAGTCCTTTGTAAAACTCAAAATAAGGTTATTTCATCAGAGAACAGCTGTATGTCAGTGACATCGAGAGTCAACTCGTTTTCAGCATTTTCTGATTTCAAATAGTTCGGCTTTGGGTTTCCATCAGGGCATTTATAAATACATGTTTAAAGTTACATGCATTCACCATACTAAAAATGTAAACTGCCATTGCCCACTATTGCTTCTTATCTTCATCTGCTCTTGCTCCAACACCTCCTCTCTGATTTATCAAGGAGATACAATTTTAAGAAAATGGAAAGGTGAAGTTTACTGACTTAAAAAAAACAGGTTATAGAAACATATAGAGTGTGTCATTTTATTTTGGTGGGAAACAAAGAGATACATTGATGTGTGTTCACCTACCTCGGAGAAGATGAAGGACAGGAAGAGGAGGATGGAGGGGCGGCAGAGAAAAAACCCAGATGGTGTACACGAAGGGGTTACTGTTGAGTATGCATTTTTATTATTTTTATGATTATTATCTGTACTTCTTAGTTTTCTACAGTGCCTATGTATAGTGCAAATATACACATAAATATAAAACGACTTGAAGAAAGCACTAATTTAAGGATTGTGTGAGGCAACTATTTCACTCCTCTGAAAAAAAAAACAAAAGAAACATAGTCTATTGCCAAAGATAAATCAACTCAGATGCCAACGACAGGGTTGAAGTTTGCCTACAGTTTCCTAGTTCGTGAATGTCGAGTGGTCTCTAAATTTGGAAACCTGTTTTCCCCACTGCTAACACTAAGGCCTCTGTACTATCATACACGAAGCATTGGTTTCCCTAAATAAACTCTATAAAAATAACCTTCCTTATTTATGGTCATGTTGTTTCAGATGCCCACAGCCAATTGTCTCCCGGCTTTGGAGGCCAGAATTATTCTTGTCTCTTCATTTCACTCTTATTGCTCCCAATTCTCTATCTAACTTGGTAAAAATTAAAAATACCAGGCAATTTATTGCAAGATGGTAAGCAATAACACACACATCTTATACTCTCAATCAAATCATCTCTAATGTGTTCATGGAGCTAGTTTTCCTTCTTCCTATTTTACAAAGTATATTTCCTTTAAAAAGAACAAGGATAATTGGGAAACAAGAGTACGTCATCATTAATGGAATGATGGATAGAGGCTAGGAGATGCTTTCCCAGATGGATTCCCAGCAGGCTTTGCAACTTCTCTATGTCACTTACCTTGAAGACCCCTCCCCTAAACCTTCACTACCCTACTACCCTCCACAGAAGGCCTTTTACAGGGGTACAAAAAGTGCTACTCTTTGTTTTCATACACAGCAAATGGTTTCTATGGTGAATTTTAGTGGAAAGGGAGAGACCCAATAATTTGTTGTGAAAAAGATTCCCAGAAATAAAGAGAAAAAGGGTAAAGGTTATTTCCAATTCTCTCCCTCTCCCTCTTTCCTTCTCCCTCTCCTCCTTCCCCTCACCATGCCTCTCTCTCTCTCTCTCTCTCTCTTTCTCTCTTTCTCTCTCTCTTTAGCTTTCTTGCTCTCCTCTTTTCAATAGTGAACATAGTTTTCTTTCTGCAATTGAGAAGAGACAGTGAGAGAGCCGAGTTCCCTGGGAATGACGAGTGTGTGGGCATTCAAACTCTATTACTTGTGATGGCCGAGAGCCTTGCCAGACGGCTGTAATGTATTGGTAACTTCAGAGAAGCAAGGAAACCGTAAGATTTCATTTGCTTAATGGCTTACAGATTAATTGAGTTCCATACAGCCCTGACTGTGGTACAGATTTCCTTATAACATATTGTTCTATTTTGTGAAACAGTACAAATGATTCTTATATAAAGATAGCATTGTTTTTCTTTCTTTTTTTGAATTAACTAGTTCCAACGGATCCATCACATCAAATTCATACATAGATATTTTAGACTGAAAGAAATAAAATTATATTTATCCCTCTAACTTCAACAAAAAGCAGGATTCCACCCTATTGAATCCTCTAATGACATACCCCAAACAGAGAGGGCTGATTTATAATAGTGACTTTCAAATAGGAGAAGCTTGGAACTGTACTTCAATGAAAAAATAGTTCCTTTTTTTTTCCTTTAAGAATGAGGAAAGATAGGCTTTGATTCCTTTCGGTCCCTAGAAAACTTTCAATTCTCCTTCAGTTGCACATTCAATGAATGCTGAAGAGAAAGTCAAAATGCTTTTGTCAAGAAACTCTCCCCCTATAAAGCAAGACCTATGTTGAAAAAAGCCATTTCAAAAAACTGTTTATTAAATAAGAATTTCAACTAATCCACTCAGTTCTATCATTTGGAAAACAAAATTAATGATAGTCATATAAGGGCATCAAAATTCAGAGGAGCAAGCAGTCCACATAGGTCACAGTGGACAGGGAATTATCACAGAAAAGAAAGAAAATGTGCTTTGAATGATGGGCTTAATTTGGACACAGGGAGGTGAAGAATATTCTATGATTAAAGTACCGGGGAGGGATATCAAGGAATGGCTTGTGTCCAGGAGAAAACCAGCCTGCCTGGAATAGCCATTTCATGTCAAAGGACGATGGCGACATTGGAAAGTTTGGGGACATGGGTTGGGGAAGGCGACAGAAGCTGGTAAGACAGAAAATAGGAGAAATCCTTAGCTCTTCATTTGAGGGGTTTAGATTTGATCCCTCAAGTGCTAAGAAGGTACTGAGGTTTTCTAAACAATTAAGACTGTCGCCCCCACGATTCAGGGGGAGATGGAGGTATGAAATACAGGGAACGGAAGGATGACACGGCTGTTCCTGGTTTTCTCTACTGGTCCATGAAGGTGAAAGTGACAGACGTTGAAAGGGAAGCACAGGAAGGACAGTCCCAGCAGCAGCAGAACCACGAGGCACTAGAGATGAAGGAGTCAGAATGGTGTACATATACCTGCCTCTGAGAATGGTTGAGGTTTTTATAGTACTAAGTGCGCGTTTGGCAGTAGAAACAATGCAGATGGAAAGGTGCAGGAAAACAAGTGGCAGAGAGAGATCCTCAAAACATGGGATATACTTTCATTTCTTTTTTGTTATAAATGGCTGTGAAGATGAAGGGAAAAACACTTTTCTGTTTTAAATTAGCCTGTCAATGTTGAATCAATCAATTTAAATTGATTTAATGAACTAATTAATTGAATGTGTCTGATTTTAATTCATATAAGTCAGCTTACCTTATTTCCCGTTTCCTAGTTTCCTAGTCCCCTTGCTGACAGATTAGACACCTCCCTTATTCTACGTGGTCACGAACCCCTGTCTCCTCTGTTCCCCCAGAGGTCTTTTTACTCCAACTTCTCTGGCACCTACTCTGCTACTCTCCTCTCTCTCTCTCTTTCTCTCTCTCTCACCCCCCATGCCCCCCACTCTTTTTCTCTTTGCATCACAGCATACATAAAATTTTACTATTCTCATAATTCTAATGTTTACAGCTAAATACATTCCTCCAAAAGATAATTTTATATCTTTTCATCTCCAACTTCTCCATTTTTCTCCTCTTAGCTTTTAATTAACAGTAAGCTTTTTATTGAACTGAGAAGATGAAAACAATCTGTGGGAGCTGCATTATACACTCATCTTCACTAAGGTGTCTTGTGCACAAAGAATTCACGTCTTTCACTTCTCTAGGCTGAATTTCTTCCCCTAAATGTCAGACCCATTGACTTCTTGCCTTTTCTGAGGTGTTGTTTCCATCACAGGTATTCCACCTGCATTTAAGCATGTTTTAGTTTGCTATTTGTCTTTGGGAAAAATATATGCAACTCAATGAGGAAAAATATTTGTTCTGTGAATCAGTGGGATTTTAAATGTTTAGTTTCCATTTTCCAAATTCCTATTAGGGATTCTTATTCAGATGGTTGACTAACCATCCATGACTCCCTCTTCTTTTTCAAACCTCATTAATGTGAGAAAATTAAAACAAAACCCAAAAAACCCTGCACCACTAAATCCATGGTACCACTGCCAACACCAACAGGATATGATTGATTATATTATCAGAACCTGGAGGAATTTCTTAACAGCAGAAAACACATTGTTTATGAAACCCGGCCAAGCTTAGTCTCTTGCAATTCATGAGAAGAAGAAAAAAAAAACAACCAAACAGGAGTTTACTCAGCCATACTTCCATAGTTTCCTTATTCTAGGAGCAGGGCCAGCCCTGCCAGGCGGCTAGCAGGTTGATCAATTCACAGACTGTGAAACACATAGATAAGTCTCTCAATTGGGAATTTTCCTAGAAGCTACAACTAAGTAAATAACACTCTAAGTAAAATGGGGGACTATCACAGCGACAGGAGGTCCAGAAAAAGCTGCAGTAGTGGACACAACACTGTTGTGGCCTTCTCCTTCTAAGGAAAATCCAGACACACAAACCTTCTCCACATGTCACCTCTCACGCTATTGCGCTCGGCCAGGGTCCTTCATAACTAGGATCGGCACTCATTGTGGGAGAACAGCTTACTTGAACTCTGGTTTAGAGACACCTCAACCTAACGTGTTGCCAAATCTGGGCTATTACTTATAACTAGGAAAAAACTAAAGCTTCAAACAATTGAGGGAACAGGAAGGCAACAAAGGGAGACAACAGAGGCTCTGCAGAATAGCATACCTCTAACACAAGACTGGCTACCGGGAACTAAAATTAACCAAGTGAACTGAGTTCTTAAGAATTAAATTGAGGCTTCCAGTCAAGATGGTGGCATAGGCATGGCCTCTTCACACAGCCACATGAAAATTACAACTAAAATATAGAACCACCATCACTCAGAAACATCAGAAATCAAGTGGAGTGGAAGTCTGACAACTACAGAATAAAAGAAACCACATCTATTGAGACTGGTGGGAGAGGCACAAACATGGAATGGGCTGGTCTCTCACTCACGTATGGTGGAGAAAAATTCGGGAGGGATATATTGGGAGTGAAGACTCCAAGCCCAACACCAGGCCCCCCAGTCCAGGGTTCCAGTGCCAGGAAGACAAGTCCCCATAACTTCTGGCTGCAAAATCCAGTAGGGACTGAGTCTGTGGAAGAAACTTCTGGAGCCCCAAGCAGTTCCTCTTAAAGAACCCACACACAGCCTCACCTACTCAGACTCACTCCCTCTGAGCTCCAGCACTGGGGTGGCAGCTTGAAGGGCACTGGTGGTATACCGGGAGAGGCAAAAGTGTCTGGTATCAGGGTGAGCAGAGGTCATTGTCCCTTTTCTGAGCCCTCCCACTTCAGAGCCATGCAGGCTGGTGCCATATCTGAGACTCCATCAATCTGGCTAACAATGTTTGACCTACCTTCAAGATCCCCCAAAACTCCACCCCACCCAACTTAAGGGCCACCCAAGCTGCTTTTCCATATGAATGGCTGGTCTTGGCTCATGCTTCACAACTTCCTAAATCCTATTAAACAAGCAACAGTTGGCCTCAGTGAACACCAGGCTGGGCATTAGCAGCAGTCAGATTAGTTTCATGGCTGGGCTTCATCTGTGAATCTCCAAGCCCAGCACAAGTAGCAGCCATCACAGATTGCTCAGGAAGGGTGGCCCTGGGCAAAACACAGGTGGGGGCTGACCTTGGCCTGTACCATCTGGGAAACCCCAATGCCAGCACACTCAGTGGACAGCTACAGACCACTTTGGAGCACCTCCACCCTGCCACTGCACAGACGATCTTCCATGGAATGTGGACATTGGTGGTAAGTGGTCACAGTTCGTCCTTGCAACTCACTGGCCTGGATAAATCCCTCCATTGACCTGCCGACAGCAACCGAGGCTCAACTACAAGAGGAAGGTGTATTCAGACCACATGAAGGGCACACTTCAAATACCCAACTTGGGTGATAGGGGAGGCTGTGTCACTGGACCCTACAGGACACCTCCTACACTAGGCCATGCTACCAAGACACAGAATCAAAGCAGCTCTACCTAATACATAGAAACAAACACAGGGAGGCCACTAAAACAAGAAGACAGAGAAACATTGCCTAAATGAAAGAACAAATCAACATTCCAGAAAAAGAGCTAAATGAAATGGAGATAAGGAGTCTATCAGATGCAGAGTTCAAAACACCGGTTATAAGGACGCTCAAGGAACTTAGTGAGGACCTCAGCAGCATAAAATAAAATCTAGTCAGAAATGAGATACACTAATTGAAATGAAGAACAACTAATAGGGAAACAGCAGTAGACTGGATGAAGTTGAGAATCAAATCAATGATTTGGAACATAAAGAAGCAAAAAAACAAATAATCAGAACAAGAAGAAAAAAGAATCCAAAATAATTAGGGTAGTATAAGCAGCCTCTGGGACAACTTCAAGAGGTCCAACATTCACATCTTAGGGGTACCAGAAGGAGAAAAGAAAGAGTAAGAAATCATAGGTCTACTTGAAAAAAATAGTGAAAGAAAATTTCCCTAATTTGGTGAAGGAAATAGACATGAAAGTCTAGGAAGTATGAAGAGTCCCAGTCAAGGTGGACTGAAAGATGACCACACCAAGACACATCATAATTAAAATGCCAAGGGTTAAAGGTGAAGAGAGAATCTTAAAGCAGCAAAAGAAAAACAGAGAGTTACCTACAAAGGAGTTCCCATAAGATGGTCAGCTGATTTCTCAAAAGAAACTTTGTGGGCAAGAAGGGCCTGGCCAGAAATATTCATAGTGATGAAAATCAAGGATCTATAACCAAGATTACTGTACCTAGCAAAGCTATGATGTAGAATGGAAGGGCAGATAAAGTGCTTCCCAAAGTAAAAGCTAAAGGAATTCATCATCACCAAGCCCTTATTATATGAAATGTTAAAGGGAGTTATTTAAGAAAAAGAAGAAAATAAAAAATATGAACAGTAAATGACAACAAACTCACAACTATGAACAACTGAATCTAAAAAAGAAAAAAACAAAAAAAACTAAGCAAAAACTATAACAGGAAAAGAATCATAGGTATGGGGATCATTTGGAGGGTTATCAGCTGGTAGGAGGAAGGGTGAGAATCAGAAAATGGTATAGGATTCAAGAAGTATAATTGGTAGGAACAAAATAGACAGGGAGATGTTAAGAACAGTATAGGAAAGGGAGAAGCCAAGAACTTGCATGTGTGACCCATGGACATGAACTAAGAGGATAGGATTACTGGAAGGAAGGGGAATACTGGGTGGAAGGGGGCAAAAGGGAAAAAAATTGGTACAACTGTAACCTCATCATCAATAAAATATACTTTAAAAAGACTAAATCAAAATTTTAAAAGAATTAAATTAAAACAAAGAAGAAAACTCTCAAGTATTATTGAAGCAGAACAAAGTGGAGGTGCAGAGTGATGTTTGTCTTTTATTTATTTATTTACTTACTTACTTATTTTGTTGTTTATTTATTTTTAGAGAGAGGGGAAGGGAGAGAGAAAGTGAGGGAGAGAAACATCAATGTGTGGTTGCCTCTCGTGCACCCCATACTGGGGACCTGGCCTGCAACCCAGGCATGTGCCCTGACTGGGAATCAAACCAGAGACCCTTTGCTTCACAGTCCAGCACTCAATCTACTGAACTACACCAGCCAGGGCACGTTTATCTTAAAGAATATGCACAGGCACCCTGGCTGGTGTGGCTCAGTGGACTGAGCACTGACCTACAACAAAAGTATTATTGATTATAGGTATTACAAGAATATTGAGATTATGTTAAAAGGGCCTCTATTTTTAAAACATATAATACACATTTATGGAAAAAAAGGATATCAGTGAGTTCTGAGATTTGCATTAAAAGATTCAAGGGGGCCCTGGCTGGCATAGCTCAGTGGATTGAGCGTGGGCTGGGAACCAAAGTGTCCCAGGTTTGATTCCCAGCCAGGGTACATTCCTGGGTTGCAGGCCAGAACCCCCAGCAACCGCACATTGATGTTTCTCTCTCTCTCTCTCTCTCTCTCTCTCTCTCTCCCTCCCTTCCCTCTCTAAAAATAAATAAATAAAATCGTTAAAAAAAAGAATTCTTTAAAAAAAAAAGTTCAAGGGGGTGTGAGTGGAAGGTGGTGTGAATGACGTAAGGCAGGTGGTGAGGTGGTGGTCATTGAGGCGGGATGGTGGGTAACTGGGGCTTCAATAGACTGCTCTCTCTCTACATGTGTGTATATTTGAAAATTTACTTAGACTTCAAATCAATAAGAAATAACAGCTAATTTCCCTGGCTGGTGTGACTCAGTGGACTGAGTACTGGCCCGCAAACCAAAAGCTCACCAGTTGGATTCCCAGTCAGGGCACATGCCTGGGTTGCAAGCCAAGTCCCCAGTAGAGGGCATGAGAGAGACAACCAGCCATTAATATTTCTTTCTCTCTCTCATTCCCTTCCCCTATCTCTAAAAATAAAAATAAAATAAAATCTTTACAATAAAATAAAAAAGACTATACAGAGGCTTACCTCCAAATTAAAGACAAATAGATAAAAATTATGAATGGGAGGTGAAATTATGAGAATGCAATTAGGAAACCTGGAAATAGATCCAGGAAATCAAATACTCATTCTAGAACACAAGAATGGGTGGAATGTAGTGGGGGGGATAATTAAATATAGAAGAAAAGTTATCTTTCAGAAAATATACATGGTACAATAGCAGAATTTTCTCCAAGTGACCCTGGATATTATTGCGGGTTCCCTGCACAAATTGACTTCTTTTACTTCTCTGGGGCGTGTTAAACCAACCTTGGCTTCCACAGCCAGGCGGTCTGCAAAATCTCAGGGACCCAAGGTCTCCAGGGACGAGGCAGCTGGTTTCCCAGACAACTCTCATAAACAAACAGCTGGCACCATGACTCCACACTACCCAACATCAAAAAATAATTTTTTTCCTGAAATGTTTTGTCCTCCTTCCTGCAAAATAACAAAGCTGATATGAAAGGGAGAGTGACCTTCAACAGTAGCTGTGATTCACACTGTGGGCCAGGAGTTCCCAGGTCTCAGCACGTCCCTCCGTGGGCTGTGGGAGAATAGGAAACCTGGGCCTGTGCTTGCTCCTCTTCCAATTGATCTTGTGCCTCTGAGCTGACCCTTTCTCCATTGTGTCGTGTTCCTTAAGCCACACAAAGTGGTACTGTGAACCATCACAGATGAAGACTTAGAAGGGACTCACCATACACAACAAATACTTGAGTCCTCAGAGAAAAGGGCCTGTCAGGTGTTCAGATGTTTTACAAGATTATTGGCTATTTAAACATTTAAACATTGGCTATTTATGGAGGTCACCATTTCCCCCTAAATGGTGAAGGATGGAGACTTAACTTGGGGTGGTGAGCACACAATACAGTGTACACATGATGTGTTACAGAATTGTACACCTGAAACCTGTATAATTTTGTTAACCAGTGTCACTCTCATAAATTCAATATAAAAATAAAAAACTAAGTCTTTATAAAAAATGTAATACACTCCTTATTCTAAAAAAAAATAAATAAACATATTCTGGAGAAAACCTAGTTCAAGGATAAAACAAATGTTTACATTTTTAGATTTGGGCTGGATTACTTTAAAGAGCCAATTAATCTGTAATTTAATAGACTCCCAAACATGTTTCAAACAAGCACTGAAGAGGAACTTAATTAGGCCAATTTTAAAATTCATTTGGAGGGAACAATATAAATAAATAAATAGCGGGGAAGTTTGTTCAAATGTAAGTGAACCCTGCCTTTCCACCCAAATCCCTGCTGAAGGCGGAAGGACGGATACTGCCTGCTGCTTAGCGTTCTGCCGGCAGACCGCCCTCCGTGGCCCCTCCCTCCAGCAGGTGTCTCAGCTGAAGAAAGGCACTTTGCCCAGTTTGTGCTCTTTCTAAGAGGCAGGCTGCATCCCGTTAGTGGTTGATATAGGAGTATATGAACTCGGGCATCTCACCAGACTTGGGACGTCTCTGAAGGGCTGTCCTTTCTTGGAAGCTCCTGGTGGGGCCAACTGTAGCTATATTGTGAGACCTCATGTAAATGTTCTCCCTCTGCCTGTTCTTGCATCCTTCTCTTCCCCACAGGTGTTGATCACTGGGACACTCCCTCATAAACTTCCCACGTACTGTTCTCCATCTCAGAGTCTATTTCCAGAGAATGCGCTCTGTTAGGTGCAGATATCACAATACACAACGCACAGCACATTAAACACGGCGACACCACAATGTCAATGGACAGCTGAATCAGGAGGAGAATAGAAAAGCTTGAAACAGACACAGACACGTATATGGTGATTTGTTATGTCACAATGTGGCTTTTTAAATTTAGCCAGAAAATGACGAACTTGAGAATAAAGGTTGGGGACAAACTTTATGGTTGTTTATGCATCAAAGGAAAATATAATGTAGTCAATATTCTACTTTATGTAATACATAAAAAGAAACTGCCCATAAATTAGAGATGTGGAAGTAAAAAAATCAAAGTATGGAAGCACCCGGAATTAAGCATCGGACAATATTTTACAATCTTGGATGGGAAGGGGGTGTTACGAGAAGGCTTCCCACACAAAACACAGAATTCAAAGGTCATTTTAAAAAAATTGTCAGATTTAAATTTTTAACTTATTTTCTAGCTTGACATTTTGAAATAATTTCAGACATATATGTTGAAATTGCAAAGTTGCAATTTTGGAGTTGCAAAAGTAGTACAAAGTATTACCATATATGCTTCTCCCATGCTAGAAAAACTGTAATATTTAGTAGGTTTGTTTTTTACAGAGCTAAGGTTTAGCAATTGTGAAACCACTTTATTTATATCCTACGGCTGAGTAATAATATATAGATATATTGTTAATAATGAGAGCCACATTTCTTACAGTCAGAAAAAAAGTAAAGAAGTAAATTAAGAATAAACCCTGTGGTAACTGCTGGTATTAGTAATAATTTATGGCTATAGATAAACTACCACCCAAGCCTGGAATTTTCCAGGTGGCTAAATTTTTCAGAATTAGGTTTTATTTCCTTTCTGTTACCTTGATTTCACCTATCCCCACCTTTCCCCAATGTCAATGATTTAACACAACTAATTGAAACGTGTTTGGAAGCTTAAAGCTTCCCTTAGAAAATGTCCCTTGTTAACTCAAACACTCTCTAACCTTTGAAATGAAATGTAAAATAAAAAAATGAAAGCCCTGGCTGGTGTAGCTCAGTGGATTGAGCGTGGGCTGTGAACCAAAGTGTTGCAGGTTCGATTCCCAGCCAGGGTACATGCCTGGGTTGCAGGCTATAACCCCCAGCAACCGCACATTGATGTTTCTCTCTCTCTCTCCATCTCCCTCCCTTCTCTCTCTAAAAATAAATAAAATCTTTTTAAAAAATGAAGTAAAATATTCCAGAAAGTGTTTATGAGAGATATTAGGAAAAACTGCCTTCTCTAATCCCACTAACATACCCCATAATAAATATCAGTTTTGCCTTTGAGAACAGATTAATTCTTAACTTCTCCATCTCTGTTAATTTTCCCCTCTGCAAACCCATAACCTGGACCTCAGCTAAAGGGGTGGGGTCCTACAGCCATGTTGGCACCACGAGATTACATCTGTCTATCATTTTAAACCAGAGATGCGTCAAATGAGGTCCTCCTTTGTGAGAATTTAAATTGAAGACCAAGAAACTGAGAGTCAGATTGTGGAGACTGATGGAGGCCGGACTTGGAAGATACGGTGGCTATTTTGGTCCATGTGCACTGTGGATGGGTGCAAGGACACTTGCCGGTACAGAGGACAAAAAGGACGCGGGAGACCATGCATATCCTAAAAGGGTAATAATAGGTAGAGAGTAGATGTACCTGTTGACTTGTCATGCCCAGTAAGGCCTGACTGTATCTGTAATTAGGTTCAGTTAGATGCCCTTTACCTGTTAATAGTTAATGCTCTTTTTGCTTAAGCCATGTTGAGTGGGTTTTTGTTTCTTGCTTTGAGCAATTGTCTGACAGTAACAAAAGAAGTCATTGCTGTGTGAGTCTTTAGTAACCAATGCTTTGTGAAAACCTACTGTGCTTTTAATCTGAAGAGTCGTATTTTTTATGAGCAATATTAAACTATTTTATGAAAGGTTTCAAAGCAAATAGTCTTCAGAGGTAACTTGGAAAACTTCTAAAAGAATTATTCTAGAATTACATATAAATTATATGTAATCTAAATGGTTATGTGTTTACTTATATAAATACATTTATAAAATAAATTATTATATTGAAGGTAAATGAAAAGAATAAAGCCTCTCTACTGACGTTTTCCCTATAATTCATTGTGAGATTTATTTCTTGATACATATTCTATATCGATAAAGGTACTTCTAAACTTTAGCCAATATTTTTAATAAAAATAAAAAGAATACTGTTTCAAAAACTTGGAAATTAAAAAGGTATATATAAACATGGTCTTCAATGGACCTAGCATATGTGAAAAAAATTGTTTTCAACATAATTTTCTAATGGGTGCTAATAACCTACAATCAAAGTGCTGAGAAATACTAAGCTGAATCTAGTATTACGAAAAGGAAATTATCAGTAGTCATCATATTAAAAGTTAATCTTTTTAGAATTCAAAGGAAAATATCCCCATCCCCCCTTTTATTTAATTTTAAGGGGGAGGGGTGCAGGGATTAAAAAGGGAAAAAAAAGTTCATGGACACGGACAACAATGTGGTGATTGTGGGGGGGAAGGAGTATAAGGGGACTAAATAGTAATGAAAAAAAGAAAAAATAAAATATTGAAAGTTTTAAGAAATGAAAAAAGAAAAAATTAACATGCCTTAGAAATGTTCTGCATTTCCCTGATCAAAATCATTTTTTAGCAAAACTAGGTATGTCTGAGAAACCAAAATGTAAGCACATATTAAATAACTAAGGAAGAAGCTGAGTAGGGTTAGGGAATTGGTGAGTTATTTCTCTCAGGAGTCACTTTAGAAGATTTGAAGCATGCAGACAGTGACAATCTATTAATTTTCCTCTTAGGCTGCCTTATTTTTTCTACTTAGTGTTCATCAAATGCAAAGCCAACTACCAAACACTAATCAATAGACAATTCTCCCTGGCTGAGACCAGGATGAAAATCCAAGAAATATATCACTATCTTTTACCCTTACTCTATTCTTCACATTATCTGCAATCTCTCCTGGTATGACCCTTCCAAGTACTCAGTGATAACTTTCTAAAAAAGAAACAAACACAATTCCATATAAAATTATCTTCTCAAAATCTTTCACAATGGAAATTCATTTTTATCATGGCCAGTCTATAAAGTCAATACAATAACAAATTCAGATGAGCAATGAAGCTAATATATATTACACAATTACACTGATTTGGGATTAGTTGTTTTCATCTTTGTAACCAAAATTAACAAATGCATTCTTATTCTTATTTTACAGATAAGGAAATTAAAGTTCCAAGAAATTAAATGTTCTCATCATTAGATAGTAAATGATTAATCCAGAATTTTAAAACAATTGCAGGTAATCAAACTGTATGGAAGTCTGACAACCAAGGAGTTAAAGAAGAAACATTCATCCAGACCGGCAGGAAGGGCGGAGATGGGCAGCTGAGGTGGAGAAGACTCACAGCAAGACAGCAGCTGGAGAACTGGGGCGGGTGAGGTGGCGGCTGGCAGACCTCTCAGTCCCACATTCACATGCAGATAAACTGGGAGGAACAACTGGGGAGCGAGACAGACCACACAACCCAGGGTTCCAGCATGGGGAAATAAAGACTCCAAACCTCTGGCTGTAGAAACCTGTGGGGGTTGTGGTGGCAAAAGAAACTCCCAGCCTCACAAGAAAGTTAACTGAAGAGACCCACAGGGGCCTAGAACCCAGGAATCAGCACCAGAAGGTCCCAATTGGCTTGTGAGTAGTGGAGAAAGTGAAAGCCGGCAGAGAGCTGAGCAGGCGGCATTGTTCCCTCTCAGACCCCTCCCCTACATATAGCATCACAATGCAGCCAAGCGGGTTGCCCCACCCTGGTGAATACCTAAGGCTCTACCCCTTACTATGTAACAGTACGCTGGGACAAAAAAACATGACCCAAATGAAAGAATAGATCAAAATGCCAAAAATAGAACTAAGCAATGAAGAGATAAACAACCTATCAGATGCACAGTTCAAGACACTGGTAATCAGGATGTTCACAGAATTGGTTGAGTATGGTCGCAAAATACAGGAAGAAGGGAAGGCTGTGCTAAGTGAAATCAAGAAAAATATACAGGGAACCAATAGTGAAGAGGAGGAAACCAGGACTTACATCAATGATTTGGAACAGAAGGAAGAAATAAACCTCCAACTGGAACAGAATGAAGAAACAAGAATTCAAAAAAATGAGGAGAGACTTAGGAAACTCAAGGACAACTTCAAATGCTCCAAAATCTGAATCACAGGGGTGCCAGAAGGAGAAGAGGAAGAGCAAGAAATTGAAAACTTATTTGAAAGCATAATGAAGGAGAACTTTTCCTAATCTGGCAAAGAAAATAGACTTCTAGGCAGTCCAAGAAGCTCAGAGAGTCCCAAAGAAGTTGGACCCAAGGAAGCACACACCAAGGCACATCATAATCACATCCCTCTAGATTGAAGATAAGGAGAGAGTCATAAAAGCAGCAAGAGAAAAGAAGACACTTACCTACAAAGAAGTTCCCATAAGACTATCAACCTTGCAGGCAAGAAAGGGCTGGAAAGAAGTATTCAGTTATGAAGGGCAAGGATCTATATCCAAGATTACTCTATCCAGCAAAACTATCATTTAGAATGGAAGGGCAGGTAAAGTGCTACCGAGATAAGGTCAAGTCAAAGGAGTTCATCATCATCAAGCCCTTATTATATGAAATGTTAAAGGGACTTATCTAAGAAAAATAAGGAGATCAAAAATATGAACAGTAAAATGACAACAAACTCACAACTATCAACAACTGAACCTAAAACAAAACCAAAACAAACTAAGCAAACAACTAGAACAGGAACAGATGCCCAGAAATGGCGATCACAGGGAGGGTTATCAGCAGAGAGTGGGGAGGAGGGAGAATGGGGGAAAAGGTACTGGGAATAAGAAGCCTAAATAGTAGATACAAAATAGATAGGATTTCTATCTATTAGACCCATGGACATGAACTAAGAGGGGGGAATGCTAGTGGGAAGGGGGTGCAGGGTAGAGGGAATAAAGGGGAAAATGGTACAACTGTAATAGCATAATCAATAAAATGTATTTTTTAAAGTATTTGGCCAACAATTATTTGCCTCCGATTGTCTATCAATGGGCATGAAAGAAATAAAGAAAGAAAAAAGAAAGTGAAAGAACATAACTGTATTCATTTTACAGATGTGAAATGTAAGTTTGGTAACAATGATATAAAATACATTCTTCTAAAGATTTCCAATTTTTAGAATGACAGATTAGGTTGTCAATTTGTCTGAAGTTTATCTTCCCTGAAATACAATCATGTCATTTTCATGCTCATTTTTACACATGCTAAACTCACTGAGCGAACTGAACTTTTGCTCTTATTTTTATGTTACCTCATGTCCACCACTCAGAAAAATAATATTAGTGTCTCAAAAATACATTAGTAAAGCATAAAATTAGTGATGAAAGGCATAACATAAATTATAAAACTCAGAAAAATGTCTCAAATTACATCAAGCAAGAGCCTGCTGTGAATAGGTAACTCTGTTAATGCAACGGCAAATGAACATAAAAGTGTGAATATTTGCACAAGCACCTAAAATGGAAAACTGTAATGTCCTAATTATGATAGTAAATATCTGAACTTTGGCTATTATTAGAATGTGGAGCCAGTTGAATATTGGCAGACAGCCAATATCATTTACATATTTTTTTAAAAAAAACGTGATAACCTAAAGGTTTTCTTTTCCTGAATTTGTGGGAAAATATACTCCTGTTTTTAAAAAGATTAATTTAAAAGATAAACACAGAGAGGAAGTTAAAACTATGGTTTAATCACTCAAGATTATAGTCCAGAGAGTTAAAACAAGTACAAATCACAGTATGGCAAGATGTTTGCAAAATCAGGTAGAAAATTAAGAATTAATGTTCTGTTCAAAGAGAAGACACAGGAAGTCCATGGGAGAACTTGTACAACTCCCCTGTGAAATGACATTCTTGCTACCACATAGTGCTCATGACATTCAATGTGGAAGAGCAATTATCATCCCATGATCCCTCCTCCAGCTATTTTAGTCAATCACTGTGTGCAACAGAATATGACTCTGCTCTTAGAACATATGTGGTACCCACATCAAGGAGAAAGTCTCAGTTAGTATTTGTTTGATCTGTTACTAAAAACCCAAACCCCTGGGGAAAGGGTATTTCATTCAGTTTATGTGTATTTTGGGAGCCATCATTCAGCTGGAGAAGAAGCCACTAACATCAGTAGGGAGGGAGAATCAGCAACGCATGTACCTGGAAGAGCATTTCTGTGTGCAGAGAAGATGTTGACAATGAGCATCTCTCCACACAGTGTTTTGGTCACGGAAAATGGTTGGTAATCAAATCAGATTTCTGGATCATGATTCAATGAGGAAAGAAATAGTAAATCTCTTAAAAACATTGAAAGCATATTCTCTGGGTCCCCATCTTTCCAACATGCTGAGTGGCAGGTGCCAACTTAATTTCTCATGTGCAGACTAGTGCACTTCAAAGTCAAAGAAGCTCACACACGTTTAAATAATAAAATGTGAGATAAAACTGTTTCTCAATGAATAATTCTAATATTGAAAGTTCAAATGTGTCTATGATTTTATAGGGCTTGTTCAGGTGGCATAGACTAGGCATAAATTAGTGATATACTCAGCATGTTGCAGAGTCTAAATCTATTATTTAAGGATCCCAATATTACTTTTTAAATATTGGGTATAAAAGAGAAAGATAGCTAAAGAAAAAAAGTCCAGCTGTGTGTGTGTATTAATCAGAGTTCTCCAAAGAAACAGAACCAATACGAGTTATCTATTTACCTACCTACGTACCTGCCCACCTATCTATTAACTATAAATCTCTGAGATTGATTGATTATGAGGAACTGGCTTACATAGTTATACAGGCTGAGAAGTCCCACCAACTGTCCTCTGCAAGTCTGGAAGCTGGGGACCCAGGAAAGCCAGAGGTGTAATTCAGTCTAAGTGTGAAGGCCGGAGAACCGTGGGAGCCTGAGGGCAGGAGAGAGTGAGAGGAGCTTTCTTAGTTCAATCGGTGAAGCCGAAGACAGGGGAAACTCCCTCCTTCCTCTGCCTTCTGTTCTATTTGGACCATTAATAAATTGGATGCTGCCCACCCACACAGGGCGGGGGAGCAATCTACTTCACTGAGCCCACCAATCCAAACACCAAACTCGTCCAGAAGCACCAAGCAATAATTCGGGCACTTGTGATCCAGTCAAGTTGACACAAAATTAAGCATCACAGAGGATAAATAACTAGATAGCTAAAAATGTTATTTTTTCCTGACACTTTATCATATTCTTCACTTACTAAAGAAAGAAATTGATCAGTTACTTGGTATATGTTAAAGCACATCCAAATGGTACTACAGAACATGAGAAATCCTGTTGAGTGCTGGATCCTTCTAAAGGGTGGGTAGGGGGTCCATGTAACATTATCCTCTGAGCTGAATTAGTCAACCTGGGAGTTTTTGCAAAGTTTTTGCAACCTTGGCGTCCAGGGAGAAGCGCTAAACAGAGCTGCTGATTCCATTTGAGCCAACCATCCGGAACTACCTGACACAACCACCACCTTCTGACCGCCCTTCCCAACGATCTACAATTGTAAGTCAAGACCTTTTCATGTAATGGAAGTAAAACATAAGACATGCAAGTGCAATCTGATTCCCTGCTCAAATTCTCCATCATCAAAACAGGAGACACATGTAGTATTCTGTTCACTGTTAGAAAACAGTGCCTTTTGCCACAGCATGGGTGGAACTGGAGAATATTACGCTAAGTGAAATAAGCCAGTCAATGAGAGATGAATACCATACAGTCTCACCTATAAGAGGAATCTAGTGAACAAAACAAGCTAAGGAGCAAAAAAGAACCAGAGGCGTGAAAACATGGAGCAGACTAACAGTGACGAGGGGGGATTGTTGTAGAAAGAAAGGGAAGGGATCAGTCAAAGAATGTGTATAAATGACCCACAGACATGGACAATGGTGTGAGAATTGACTATGGGAGCAGGGAGTGGGCTGGGAGGAGGGCAAAGGGGGGGGAATGGGGACAACTGTAATAGAGTAACAATAAAAAATAATTAATTAATTAAAATAAATAAGAAAGTTTAAGATTATGGGGCGTGTTGGGGGGCAAAGGGAGAAAAATTGAGACAACTGTAACAGCATAATCAACAAAATATAATTTAAAAGAAAGAAGACAAGTTATAGCTATTGAAAGTATATACTTGTATTTTAGTTCTACATTTAGGAATATTGTACTGCAACTTATTTTTTAAAATAGACCTAAAACTGATGGTCAGTGCCTACCCAGAACACACCACGGTGCTGTGAATGGGCCCAGTGTTTGAGTGCATGGATGTAGAGCATGAGCCCTCGTACCCGCCACATAATCCTCTGCCTCCTCCTTTCTTCTCGTGCCCTGAGAACATGGGCAGTAGGGAGAGACTCTGCACAGCGGATCATGTATTCGTCTTGCCATTTCACATTAACTAAATCAGAAGAGAAACTACTGTCACTTCAGAGGTTGCACCTATAAATGAGCCTTCCTAGGAGGGGCTTTAGAAGGATACGTCAAAAGTGCAAAAGCTGCCCAAAGTATATTATGATAAAGAAATAATATAAATGCCAAAACAAGTCATGATATTTGGCGGTAAGGGTCCTCATACATCCGCTATCGACTTTTTTGTTTTGATAGAGGGCCAGAGGGTAGAATCTTTTACTTTGGAATACAGCTAGATATAAAGACAAATCATACAGTAGAACGTAACTCAGTGTTTTGGTCTGTCTCAAAATTCAATGCTCATTCGACCTGTACTACAACTTTCTCTGTGTGTGGTTTGTCTTCATCTAAATTGCTCTTCAAAATTACAATAGATAGTTTCCTGTAGATGCTGTGCAAATCCACTTCCTGTAGCACTAATCGCATTGGAAATACGTGAGACTAACCTCTGTGTACAAACCCTGTTGAGTGTTTTGTACTGTAAAGAAATCTTTGGTAATGGGAATCATCACAAAATCTATTTGAATTACGAGTTTGATTTCCTTGTATTGGTACAATCTGCATTTCCAGACATCTTGACCCTGCTGAGGTTTCTCTCTCTCTCTCTGTTTTACTTATTTTCACACAGTTTGTTGTGTTGGTTTTCCATCCAATGCCGGTTCTTTCTTAACCACAAAAGTATAAGCAAGTTAATATTGAGAGCACTGGATTAGGAGTTAGGAGACAGATTCTTGCCCAGCTCTACCACCTATTAGCTGTCTAATCACTGGTAAGCCCCTTAATTTCTTTAAAACATTTTTCTTGAATTTATTGGGTGACATTACTCTCTCTCTTTTTTTTTGTAGGACAACACCTCCCTGCAGAGTTTCTGGAGCCCTAAGGGGGAGCACCCAGGGCACTGAGTAAGGAGGCAAGGTCCCGAATCAGGCTGCGGGAGCCTGAAGAGGAGGGATGCACCCAGGTGACGGAGGCATTTTAAGGTCTAAAGAAAGAAGGTGTATCCACTGAGAACAGGCGGAAGGACTAATGGATGTGGCAGGGGGGAACATCACCCAGTGCCCGGAAACCAGAGAGGAGTTCGGGGAGGACTGGTCCACAAGGATTCTGTCAAGATGATCAGTTGATTCCAATCGCCGTTCAAGTAGCAAATGATTCTCTCAGGTGGTTTAGCCGTTTCCATGACTCTCTGGTTCAGGTTACGACATCTGTGAAAACCTGGGGCGAGCAGGTTTTAACTGTAAGCAAAGCACAGAAAAGGGAATCCCCTTCCTCTCCCCCCAAGCTGTAAACAGAATTCGCTTAGTTTCAGTGAATATAACGCGCTAAATGTCTCTGACTTTTTAAAATAAATTTCATCATTTTTCTCCCTGTCTTAAAAAAAATGTACCACTCACTCATCTAGCATTCACTCACTTCAATATTTTCTATGTGTTCCAGTCAATCTTGTTCATACTTTCTTTTCCTATATAGTCATACATTCAATATATAGCCTAAATCAGTGATTTTCAACCTTTTTCATCTCATGGCACACAAAATAATGACTAAAACTCTGTGGCATGCCAAAAAATATACTATATATTGTGCCCATCTGACAAAAAAAAGGTATAATTTTGATTCACTCACACCGTACCACTATTATTGTGTTGGCTGTCATCATTTTTTTTTTGACAATCTAAGGGAAAAGAGGTCAGTGGCCCTGACTACATAGTCAGGTATTGCATGTTCTAAAAATTCTCGTGGCACACTGGTTGGAAATTGCTGCTCTAAATAAAGACATAAAGTAATTTTTATAGAAAATTATATCAGACAGCATGTCAGGCTTCTTTCATCCCTGCTGCCTTCTTACCCATTAAGGATATTAAGTGTCTTATTGGCCAACAATAGTGTGGGACACTTTAAAAAAGAAAACAAATAGAAATAGTCTGTATACTGGAGCAGATCATAAGCTTTTATTTTTGAAATAGAAATTATTTTTATTTCCTGCTTACAAAAGTAATGCATGCTCATCCTAAGCATTCAGGTCATGCAAGAATTTGTTCTATCATTAAGAAACTTGAGCGGGACCCAGAAACAAAAGAATAAAAACATTCCCAAAGACAAAGTTAATTCATTATATATAAATAGCTAGTTGGGTTTTTTTATAATAATGTGGGATGAAAGCATAAGAGCAACAGTGCTCTTTTGTTTTGTTTTGTTTTTCTTTGGAGCATCTAACAGTTTACAAACACTTTCCTATACTTAAACATATGTAGCTGGCTAGTAGCCCTCCTGTCGCTATATTCTGGGTACTTAATTCTGTCCACCAAATTGTGACTTGACCTCAATCTCGCCTGGGATTTCTAGAACATGTCACTGTGATCTGACAGAGCAAGGTTATCCTACACCGTGTCTGATGGCCGCATTTTCAAGAGAAAGTACAGTCCATGCACATTATTCTCATTTTTCTTTTTTCTTTTTTTGCCGACTTTACCATCTATATTATCTCCTAGGGCTGCCGTAATGAATGAGCACAGGCTGGGTGCCTTGCAATAACAGAAATGTATTTTCTCACCATTCTGTGGGCTAGAAATATGAAAAAATCAAGGTGGCAGCAGGGCCAGGTCCCCCGACGGATCTGAGATAGAAATCTGTTGTATGTCTCTCTCCCAGCTTCTGCTGGTTGCCAGGAACCCTTGGTAGCTCCTCGTCTGTAGCTGCACCACTCCAATTTCTGCCCCCTTCTCCCCCTGGCACTCTCTCTCCGTGTGTCTGCATCTCTGTATCTGAGCATCACCATCTCCCTTGGCTTACAGGAAAGCCAGTCATTGGAGCAGGCCCGTCCTAATCCAGGATGATCTGTCCTCCCTTGATGGCATCTGCAAAGACTATTTCCAGATAAGGTCACACTCACAGGCATGATGGGAATGAGGTATGAGGTAGGGGGCGGGGCTAGGACTTCAACCTATTTCTTTGGGAGACACAATTCAGCCCACATTGTTCTGTGACACTTTCAGTGTTGCCTATGGCTTTCTTCTAGAATATTACTTGACCAATACCTCTCAGTATTGTATTTCATTACAGATTAAGTTAGGAGTAGACATGGATGAGTTTGGAGAGTGAAAAATCAAAGGCTAGGAGGACTGTGTGAAGAATGGACACGTTCCCACCTTAGCATATCCCTCTACTGCGTCCCGGGGGCTGTGGAACTCGGGCACCGTGTTACTTGAATGTCCCCTGAGCATTCCATGGCTTTGACACGTGACCCCTGAGCCCAGAAGCTTCCCTTGGTGCTAGCCTCTCTGGTGAGGTAAGCACCTAACACCTTAAGCCAAGATTACTAAGAACCTGGAAAATATTAGGCACTTAATAAATACATATTAAATGAATGGATAGATAAATGAATGCTCTAAAATATTTTTTAAAAGACTTACTTAATCTTAGATGTATTGAGATAAAACCTGGTATCACTGGAACAAAGAATGTTCTAGGTTAGCAAAAGTGATGTTTCCTCAATCCTATGGGAATACTCTAGAATAAAGAGTAACCCTAACGGCTGGAGAACATTATAACTGGGGTGTTGAGCAAGTATGATGAATAGGAGGCAGTAAATGAAAATGTATTTTTGTTCTCCATTATCTTTTTTTCAGTGAACTGACTTACATACTAGCTCTGTATGTACTTGCTAAAGAAAAAGCCTGGTCTGTTTGTTAGCACCTTGAACCTGACAGACTCAGACAGCACTGCCCTCCCCCTGGGACTCTTCCATTCCCTGTTCCACCTTCTCCGTCTTGCACATCAGGGCTTTGGGTCCCACTGTATCGCATTGAGCGAGGGCCAGCTCCTTTCTAGGTGAGGAGAGTGATTGACTGCTGAGCCCACCAGCTACGTAAACCTACCTTTCTTGCATACTTCCCTTGGTAACTTCAGATGCCCCCCTCCCCCCACTGGACCTCTCCACTGGGGCTGTGTTCACCTTCTTCATCAGGCAGCGACTCCCAGCTTAGTCCCTGTTTTCTCCTGGATTCATTGCACATAGAACTCCCTACTGAAGTCCCCGCCACCACCTCAGTCAGTGTAGGAGCCAAGGTTTGAAAGGACTCCCAAGTCAGCTCCCTCCCTTGACTCTGGACCTTGGAAAACTTCATGAGAAAATCTCAGGCATTCTTTAAGATGCTGCCTTCAGTATTTGGTGAGAGTGCAGTTTCCATTAATTCCAAATTAGTACCAATCCGTTCTCATTCTCTCCCCCGCAAACCCTCACTCTCTCTCATGCTTCAGGCCAAAAGCTACTGTCTGTCTCCTTGCAATAACTCAGACTTGGGTCAGACACTTCATGCATGAGCATCCTAATGATAGACAATGGCTTCTGGAGGCTGCCTGTCACTCGGATTGACAATACAAGGGAGTGCCCGCTCCTTGTTCCTAGTAGTCTGGAGTGCAGAGTGTGGGTGGTCACCCTTCACGTAGCCACGGTTCAGCCTCTCATTTCTCAGCCTGTTTCAATCTTCCCTGAGAATCTGAGAGCTCTCTCACTACTTCCAGACACTTCCCCAGAAATGTCTACTCAGCAGTCTGGCACGTTATCTTGAAATTCCACAGCTACGGGCCCCAGCTGACTCCACTGAAGCTGGGAAACGAAGAATCCACCTGTATGAGCATTACATCAGTCACTGAGAGTCTTCTTTTTATTTTTTTCAAAAGTACACGGTATTTTATAATTGGAGAATGGTTGTATTCAGTTTTCCCCCCATTTTATATGTTTAGTCATGAAATAAAAAGGTGTGCTAACTTCTAACATGGCTCTGTAAGTTTTTGCATGACCATAACACCATGTCTCGGTGACTACCCACCTCAATTATACAGTCTCTGGGGAAATAGCCTCTAAAGTGTCCATAGCAAATCTGAATCTGTAAAATTAAAGGAGAAATCATTACCAAAAATATAAACTGAGGTTTACCCTTGAACTCTGATAGCCAACCTACTAATTAAATAAGTTAGTAAAACGAGACATTGGCAGCATTACACATAGCAGCCGCAGCAATGGTAAAACGTGATTCAGGTTAGAATTTGCTTTCCTTAGTTCTCCAGTGTCTCTCACCTGTGCTGAGGTGAAACCTCGGTCCTTACTGTAATCTGCAAGGCTCTAGTGCGAGCCGGCCTCTCTCTACATCTGGACTTTTATTCCCCGTGCTCTCACCTTAATTTACTACCTTCCAAACACACTAGCTCTTTATATGCCCCTTTAACTTGTGGCTGTTCAGGCCCTTTGCTTGTTGAAATGCCTCTACCCCAGTGGTTCTTGCCTGGAAGCAGATTTGCAAGTCTGGAGACATTTTGGTTGCACCTACTGGGCTGGGGAGGTGGCATCAGCATCTACTGGGCTGAGGCCAGGAGTGCTGCTCAACATCCTAGGATCACAGAACAACTCCCATCACAAATTATTATTTGCCCTTAAACATCGGTAATGCCGTGATGGAAAAAGCCTGCTCTGGCTGCACGATCTACCCACAGATATCCCCATGGCTTCTCCTCTGTCTCATTCTGGCCTCAGCGCAAAGCTTCAGGGAAATGTTCAGCCAACATCTAAGCTAACTGACACCCCACCCCCTCCTAGGTCATCACCATGAATTGCTTATTATGAACTTTGTTGGTTTATTGTCTTATTGTTCCATAATCTCTAGCTCTAGCAGGAGATTCCTTGACCTTCACTTTCACTGCTGAATACTCTCTGAGCAGCGCTGGGCACAGAGTGACTGCCATCCATTAGACATGGGTTGGATTAGGGAAACAGAGAGAAAGGCACATAAGCACGAGTTAATATGTAGCTTATTTTTTTAAAGTGCTGCCTTGCAGAGTCTACAGGGGCTTAAACATTTTTTTAAAATATTTTTCCCAAAACACTTTGCTGAAACAAAAAGGAAGGAAAGATTCCCGGAATTGATCTGCAAACATTGCAGGGGTCTTCGGATGCAATGGATGAGTACACAAAGATTTCCAATGCCATCCTGGTGTTTTAAAGCCCAGCTAACTCAGAAGAGAGCTGGAGCATAACACACTAATTTTAGGCTGAAAATAACATGCTCACACAGTGGCAAGTCACACTTCCACAGAAGGAACTTGGCCCTGCCGTGAACGGATCCTATTGAATGAATGAATGGCAAGGAGGGGAAAGGCCACGAGGTCTCTCATGAGGGTCAAAGGGAACTGATTTGATTTCCGTGCGTCAAGTCAGTTGTCTGTGGGTGCCAGCTTGCTCCAGGCACACCAGACGAATGCTTCCTTCTGGTTTGGTGTTTGCAGGGCATGGGTGGCATCATCTTCCTCACTTGTCTGGTGGCTCAGCCTTCAGTCTCAGTTGATCATTCAGCACCAGAGAGACACGACTCCGTGCAATTGGAATGCTGCTGAAATCTGCTTATTTTTCATTATCCTCTCAGGTCTGACTTTTAAGGTAGCAAGATTTTCCAGTTTCTCTTGGTACACAGGGGTGTGGCATGGGGGTGGGGAGAAGACACCAGGAGCAGAGACATGAAATCTATAGCCTATGAAAATATCCTTATTTGCCCCAATTTTGCTTTCAGTCAAGGGGTAGGTGCTCCACAAATCTAGGATGGGAGTCTGGGATCCTCTCAAAGTTAAGCTTAGAAGAATGCTTACGTGCCTTTATTTTCATCCTGAGAAGAGTCTACGTTACTGACAGTTCTAACACTCCCTGTCTGTAGGCATTCTACACTCTGGGGATAGTCCCTATTTGGTGACATGACAGTCAGTTACAAAATCATTATAAACTGTGGCCCATTTCGGTGAACTTAGTAGAATTTGCTGATATGTTATTCACATGTTTTCTTTCTAGAAAGTACAGAGATTTAGTAAAAGAGCCCATGACTCACCCGAAACCACACAGACTGTTCGGGCTGGTGAGACACTCTCCCTGGACATCCTGTCCCATCCGCTGAGCGGACATGTGAAGGGAAGGGAGGAGCAGAGAGCGGGTGCTGTCGCCTCAGGGCAAGAGTCCCAGCAAGAAACAGAACAGGGACAAAAGGGGTGGCTCTTCCAGGATGACCCCACCCAATTGTTGTTCCTTCCAAATAGCATTTGCTTTGCAAAATAAGGGAAGTCATTTGACACCAGTATCTATGATGAGAGTTCACAGATAGGCGCTGGGAGAAAGGCAGGGAAATAGGCACCAGGTTTGGGCAGGGAAGGGTGAAGGGAGCAGTGAAGCAGCACACACTGGGGAAAGTTGGGGTCTCTTACAACCCAGTCCAGCCTGCGGGAGCTGGATTCAGGGACATACAGGATGATCCCCATTTGATGTTTGCCTCCTGCTTTCTCCCCTATGTTTGTCAGTCACCCTTAGAAAGGGACTTAGGTTTTCTTCCCTTAACTCTGCTTGAAACTTGGGACAGGTGAGGAGGGGTGGCTGTGGTCAGAATACTGTCAAGTAAACACCGACGAGCAGATGAGGCTCATCTGGTTGGGCATCAGCCCACAAAGCCAAAGGTCACCAGTTCAATTCCTGGCTGGGGCGAAGGCCTGGATTGTGGGTTTGGTCCCCAGTGAGGCAAGTGCAAGAGAGGTAACCAATCAGTGTTTCTCTCCCATGTCGATGTTTCTCTCTGTCTCTTTCCCCCTCCCTTCCCTTTCTCGAAAATAAATAAATAAATAAATAAATAAATACGTAGTGTAAAATAAAATCTTGAAAAATATATTGTCAAGTAAACTTGGAGTAAGTAGCAAATGCTGGAACTTCTGCATCTACCAAGACAAGGGATTATTTATATTATATTAATTTTGCCTTTTGCCTTACTTCACATAGAAATATGTAGTATTTGTGCCAAGTTATCCCATACCTGGGATGGGGGCAAAATCAAGGTGAAATACTTTGTCACTTGGCAATCCTGACCTCCAGAAATCAAGTGACCTTCCTTTGGGCATTAGACTTGCAGCTCTGTGACAAAGGTTTGATGGGTAGCCAGATTCTTTTAGTGACTAATCTGTGACCTTTACATCAAAAATAAACAGTCCCATTCAAAAAGAAGTTGTATGAGTGGGTCATTATCTCCCTCTCTGAGGTTGTAAATCTGATACAAAGCCAACAGAAGTTCTGATCGCGTGTATTTCATGCTGAGATGGAAAGAGAAAGCCGGAACGAATGCTCCAAGAAGAAAAACCAAGGACTAGGGCTGGATTTCACATCAGGAAAAACAGGGCATGCAAACCTGCTTCCTGTCTCCAAGAGCACGTGGCAACCACATGCATATATTTTTTAAAAAATGGCCATTGTGTTTTAAGAAATATGGCTAGTGAAGAAAAGATTCGATAACGAAGGATCGGGTTATGTGAAATAAAAAGCACGGTGAATGGCCCTCTGAGCAAACTCTGTAAGCAGGGCTGGGCGCGTGTCAGGGGAAGGGCAGATGAGGATGCACAGTCAACCCAGTGAGCCTGCCTCCTGGGATGCAGAGCACGTGTCTCCCGACCTGGCATGTTTACCGCTTTGGGGACACAGCAGATAAATGTGTTTGTTTTCTTCGATGTTCACTGTGTGATGCCACTCGGGCCCTGGCACAGATGGCTGTGAAGCTACCCTAGGCACTAATGGGGATCCCTCAGAGAGCCTGGCATAGCTTCCCAGAAAAATCGCTGTCTTCCTGCACAGAGGCACGGCAGGTAGTCCCCGATATTCTGAAGTTGGAGAGGTCCTCACAGTCCTCACTGTATTTTGTCCCTGTCATCACAGTCCTGAGAAGCTTTAGAATCCCCATAGTCAATTCCCTCTGTCACAGGTTTTCTAAAGGTTCCTAATGTTAACATTAATTGGGCTAGTACAATATTGATCCTAGCACCTTGTTAGCTAGCTGGCTGGTAGCAGGGCTTTGCTGTTTTGTTTGTTTTATTTTACTTGTTTTTCTGACTAATTCCCTGTGCCACACAGCAAAAGGTGCTAAGCACAGACACTTTCTGATGCAGAGTTAAGGGAGGGAGAAAGGGGTAAGAAAAATTCTGTGCAGCAGGTTCTGACTATAATGGAAGAACTCCAAAGCTTTCAACATGAAGTGTTTGAGTAGGAGAGGTCAAAAGGAATTAGGATGAGAATTCAAGATATTTTTCTGGGTGTTTTCAAGGGAGTTTTACGGTTCTATGACTTCTCTGAATGCATTCCCCACATCAGTTGTTACATCAAACATGCTTTCCTTGGAGACCTCAGTCCTGCTGTACGGAGACCAGTCCGGTTGGGTTTTTCTCCAGGCTTTGCTACACTGTGGTCAACTTGGCCTCCTCTCCCTTCACTGCCACGGGGTCAAGGTCTCTCTCCTCTCCTCTGCATGGCAGCCCTTGCTTCCCCATCACACATCTGCCTCTTCCGAGGCTCACGGCCGTTGCTTCCTGGAAAAGATCACCAAGGAAATGCAAATGCTGACACTGTTAATTAACTAATACCTTGACTGATGATAATATGTTAGTGGGATTAATTTGTCCTTTAAATTTGTAAATACTGTGTCATTATAGTCAAGTTTCTAGTGCAGTGGAAAAATTAGGTTTTGTTTTATTCTCATTGCTTCCTGTGTAAAGAGGTTTTCCCCCGGTTTTCTTTGAAAACTTTGATAACCTTTTATCCCCCTTTTTAAAAAAATGACAATAATGTGTGTTGGTATGAGTCTGTACTACTGTCATGAGTCTGAGCGCGTGGTAGGTATTTCTATTCTATTTATTCTTTTAAGGTCACGGTAGGCATTTTTAATCTTCAAACTGCTATTTTCCGTTTTCAGTCATTCTCTTGAATTATCATTTGTAATTTCCTAACATCTGCGTTCTCTGTCCTCATCACCAGCAACTTATATTTGAAAATTTACACATTATCGATGACTGTCTAACTTTATCATCTTACATTTCCTGTTACCTATTTTTTTCTTTATTTCTGTTATTATTATTCTAGTTTCTGGTAGATGTCTGGAAGTTTATTTTCCAAAATTTCTATTAGCATTTTCATTTCTGATCTTGTATTTTTAACTTCCAAGATTTGGGGGAAGAAAAGAGGGTAGTTTCTTATTTTCTGAATATCCTGGCTTGTAATTTTAGTCCTTTTTATGGAATAATCTGATAGTAATGTTAATTATGGAAGTCATTTACCTTCTCTCTCTCTCTCCCTCTGTGCGTACACATGTGCATACGTGCCTGGATGTGAATTTTTGCCTACTTCATTATTTTTTTCCTGCTTCCTTTTTCCTGCTTTTGTTTGACTCTTTCTGTTGTAATGGTACAGATTCCTGTTATAGATTTCTGTTGAATATCTAATGAGTTTTAACAGGGCATTTTTATTTTTATTTAAGTGTAAAATATCAGAAAGCTATTTGGAAGCAGGGTGTTTTGTTTGTTTTGTTTTGATGCTTGGTTTTATTGCTGGATCATCTGGATGGGCCATTTAATTGGGTAATCCCCAACTGACAAATTCATTATTACTGTTTTCTTAACCTGTAATTTCCCACCAAAGGAAACACCCAATTTCTTACTTGAAAGGCATAAACTCAGCTACCAGAATTCTCTTGAATCGAAGTAGGAAATGGGGGCATGGGGTGTTTATGGTCTAAGATGGAGATTTTAATTTAATCCCTCTGTTTTCCGTATGTTATTTCTGTGTCACGTGTGCTTGCTGCCCACAAACCCTGTTCTTTCCCATGAACTTGCATCTTTCAGTGGTCTGAGGATAGAGCCACTATGAAGCTGAAATTGTATACAAATATTCAACTGATTCTAGTGTCTCAATCCCCATCCTGCACCTTCACTTTTAGATGGAAACAAATTTCACGAATCTTGCAATTTCCTGGGATTCTATGGCACAAATCAGCATGATTCTGGTTCTAAGTTATCCTCTTATAACATTTCTCTCTCTCTTCGTCTCCTTTGCCTTCATCTGTCCATTCATCTCTCTCTGTCCATCCATCAATGCATCTGTCCATCAATCATGTCAGTAGTTTATTGTCGGGTTATTTGGTAAGAAGGCAATAACCTGTTCTCCTTTCTCTTACCTGAGCTCTAAACCACTTCAAGAATAAGACAGAGAAAGGAGAAACATAGAAAACAAAATAAATATTTTGAAATGTTAATGGTGATACTAAATAGATTTTCTCTTACCTACAAGAAAGTGGACTTCCTATTACTGAATCTTGGAAGGAAAAGACCTACCCAACCAGCAGTCTGGGTAGGAGAAGGCTTCCAACTCTGTGACAGAGCTGCCCCTAGAGATCCAAGATACAGTGCCTATTACCTGCAGTCTGATGACTTCTCGGAAGAAAAGGAATCTGCTGACCACACATGCCCACTTTCTCCCTTCAGTCTCACCAATCAGATAGGGCATTCTACCTCCTCTTGGGCAGGGTGAATAGGTGGACAGCGAGGGACCAAGAGATTTATGCCAGAAGACCTCACTTTACAAGGAGGTAATCACCAGGAGTAAGGTAGAAGCATCACCATTTCCAATATTCCACAGGTTTTGTTCTCTTCACTCATTGGCTTAACCATTAAAGCTATAACCAGTTGGGAATGTGCTATCTCCCTCTTGGGAAGAGATTAGCTGTTCACCAGAATAATCCTTCAAGATGCCACTCTGCATTTAACAACTAATCCCTTGTCTTTCTCCTTGGATATGAGTCAGAAGAGTGCATTAATTAAATCATCTCCAAGACCAATCTGTACTCAAGGCTGAAAACTCAAACTTGATTCTATTTTCCTTCTCAAAGTATGTTCAGCCACTTTTACAAACATCCTGGAAGAAACCAAATGACATAAATATATTTCAATAACAAACTATCGATTCATAAAGACACTATAGTATTTAAATTCTAGCAATACAGAGATGCTCAGATACAGAAAAAAATCACCTTCCATCATCAAATTCCCTGGAAGAAAAGAGATCCAACTATTAAATGCCCTTGTAAATCAAAGCCTAAAGATGAAAATACTTGTTGATCCAAAATAAATTACAATGTCCTTAAGGAATTTAAGTCTACCCCAATTTCTGGTGCCTCCTCAATTTCAAAGCTTGGTTAAATGTTTAAATTCATCTACTTTTTGTTAATGGTAAGTGGCTAAAAGCAGAGTATGAATCAGATTGGGTTCAAATCCTGTGGGCATTACTTGATAGTTGGGCAATAAAGAACAAGTTACTGTGCCTCTTTGCCTGTCAAATATTCAGTCTATAAAATAAAATGATAATCATATCCATCACATGAAGTGTACATGAAGTTTTCATAAATATATGTACTATCCTTAGAAGAATGCCCGGGAATATAATAAATTTTCCATATTTTAATACACTTTCCTAGCCCTGGCTGGTGTGGCTCAGCAAACTGAGTGCTGACCTGTGAACTAAAGAGTTGCTGGTTCGATTCCTAGTCAGGGCACATGCCTGGGTTGCGGGCCAGGTCCCTAGTAATGGGTGCTCAAGATGCAACCACACATTGATGTTTTTCTCCCTCCCTTCCTCTCTCTCTCTAAAAATAAATAATTAAAATATTAAAAAATATATACTTTCCTCAGTGGCTTTAGCTTGGACTGTCTTCTGTAGAAATGGCTAGGACTCCTTTGAGTCCTTGGAAGTCAAATTAATCAGTGCCAACTCTGAGATTGCTCATTTTTAGAATTCCTATCATTAACAGGACATCTAAAAGTATGATGACACCAACTCCACACCCACCAAATAATATACAATCTTCAGAGCCTAGAGCAGCTAGGCAAAATTTCATTCGCCGAGTCCATATTTGGAGCTGACCAAAGATCACAGTGCTAACTCAATGGTAGCTGATTGAGGAAACGTAAAAAGAGAAAAATCTTTCTTTAGCCTTGCCATCATTCAACTAATTCAGAATCCGTGACCTGTGAATTTAAAATGCCCATCAAGATGTTAATTTGGGCACGTGCATGTTCGGGGGAAGGAATCCACACGTACAAACTAACCCGTCTCCCATAGATTGGCATTTGTGTAATAGCAGCTCTGCTTATCGGATGCTTTGAACGTGGGGCCTTTTTGATTTTTTTTTCCAGTATCTTCACAACTTAACATGCTTTCCCTCTTTGAATCCCCTGTTTACATGCACTAGGACAAAACTGAATGAGAGAAAGAGACAGAGACAGAGAGACACCGGCTAACCGTTGCCAGCTACTCCTTCCAAACGCACAAGATAATTGCAGCTTTCCAAAGGCTGAGTTATGAGGGGAAGAGAGATTATGCTAATGCAATGCCTTGCACATGGAGGGGCACCTCAACAATGGGGATCAATTCCACTAATATTTTTTTCTTGTATCTTTTCACAGAACTTATCATTTGGCCTTGTGGATTATTTTTTATTTTAGGTTGTTTTCTCTTTCTCTAATTTATGTTCTTATATTTATTAGTATTTTTTCTTCCTACTTTCATTGGTTAATTGTGTTTTACAGTATCTTTTTCTAACTCGCTGAACTGGACATTGAACTCATTCATTTTATGATTTCTTTTATTCTAGAATCCCTTTTAAACATGGATTTGGCTGCACCCCACAAATCTAGTTATGCAGCATTTTGATTATAACTTAGTTAAAAATGATCAAGTCGCCATGTTAATGTCTTCTTTGAGCATGAATAGCTTAGAAGACGATATCAAACTTTTAATTCTATGAAAGGTTTTAACTCCTCTTCTATTTTTCTCTCTAACAATTGGGTGATAGTAAGAAAATAGGTTCCATATAATTCTAATTCTTTAATTCTTACTGAGACTTTTTAAGGTCTAGCATGCAATGAATTTTACAAATGTCCCTCATTTGTTGAGAAAGGGCATATATTATCTAGTTGTTGAGTGCAGAGTTCCCCTGTTGTATAATCTCTGCCCATGTAGACTGTGCAGCTTCCAACATCCCTTACCCTCATTTCTAATCTTCTTTGCCCTTTTGCATCCGAGGAGGCTAAGCCTTTTGGACTGCACGAGGAGGAGGCAAAGGGGAGCATATTTGATGGCCACAGCCCCTCACTGCGAGGCCACAGTTGGCAGTGGCTACGTTTCCCCACTGCAGCCCACGGCTTCTCTCAGAAAGCTGTCTTCTGCAGCTACCTTTATAACTGCCCCTTTCCCCGGGTTCAGGGATACTCTCCACACTTGCTCTTCTGCGTTTGGAAGTAGTCATGGGGTTCCATCCTGTAGCTAGCTCCCAAAGCCTTCCTCCCCTTGTTGGTTTCCCTTAAGTCTGACAATAACTTGGTTACCAGTCCCTTTACTCAACCCTACTCAGTTAACCTATTTGAACGTTTCCTGCTAGGGTCGCAGCAGATACAGGCCTATCCAGGTCTATTCAATTAACATTGTTCATTTTAGTGTTACATTATTTTTACACCACTCCTTCTTTTGGAAGACGATCAAGTGCTAAAATCAATGTCCTAAGTAGTAGACGCACTTATTACACATTAATTTCCCATTTTAATTCCTTAGTGAATTGTTACTTTTCTTATTATGTAGCCGTTCACTTTATAACTCATTGACTTCTATTGTTTTTTCACATTATAAATGTGTACTGTTTAAGGACTAATTTACATACAGCAAAATTCACCCTTTCTATGGTGTAATTCCCATGTGTTTCAATGAGGGCAGAGTCACAGAGCCATCACTACAATGAAAGTATATGAAAGTTCCATTCCTCCCACTAATTCCCTTACTCCTGTTTAGGTTTCTCTCCTTTCTCATCCTTAGCAATGACTGAAAAATGATCCGCCCTTATAGTTGGACTTTTTTAGAATGTCACATATTGCCTGCAAATTAAAATTCTCCATTTAGCTCAATGCATTTGAGATTCATCTATGCTGTTGCAGGTATGGGCAGCTTGTGCCTTTTTGTTGCTGAGTAATATTCCATTATATGTGTTTATTACAGTTATACATTTACCTACTGACAGAGATTTAGATTATTTATAGATTGTGTTGATTATAATAAAGCCATTATAAACATTTGCATACAGGCTTTTATATTGATAATATGTATTTTATTTCTTTTGGGTGTTTACCTTAGAGTGGTATCACTGGGTTGTAAGGTAAAGTATATGTTTTACTCTATAAGAAACTGGTAAACATTTTCGAAATGGCTATCCCATTTTGCATTCTAACCAGTAATATCTCTTTGATTAATTCTGAGTAATAAGCCCTGGGTGGCGTAGCTCAGTGGATTGAGTGTGGGCTGCGAACCAAAGTGTCGCAGGTTCAATTCCCAGTCAGGGCACATGCCTGGGTTGCAGGCCACCGCACCCAGCAACTGCACATTGATGTTTCTCTCTCTCTCTTTTTCTCCCTCCCTTCCCTCTCTAAAAAATAAATAAATAAAATCTTTAAAAAAACTTAGATGGGGAGCAATGGGAATTTAAAAAAAATTCTGAGTAATATACTCAGATATATAGTTTACTCATTTTTTCTTTTCATCTTATCTACATTGATATCAAATTAATTGAGGCTGTCAATTTAAAAAAAATGTAAGTGTATTATTCAGCCCTGGCCAGGTGGCTCGGTTGGCTGGAGCAGTCCAATACACCAAAAGGTTTCAGGTTCTATTCCCAGTCAGGGAGGCACATACCTAGGTTGTGGGTTCGGTCCCCAGTCGGGGCACATATGGGAGGCAATTCATGTTTCTCTCTCACAATGGTGCCCCTTTCTCTGTCTCTAAAATTAGTAAAAAATATCCTTGAGTGAGGATTAAATAAACATTTTTAAGTGTATTATTCAGATGTTAGAATTGATATAAGATAACATAACACTCTAGGCAGTCAGTACCACAAACGTAGCCCACAGAAACCTATTTGCTACCTCGGTGCACTCATAAGGTGTAAAGAATAATGTCTTCAAAGACTGACAATATCCATCAAGGTCTATGGCTCACTTCCTGGTAGTATCTTAGCACTTTACAGAACATGCCCAGTCATGTTTTAGACAGGACAGACATATCAGAATTCATATACATAACAGAGGAAGAGATTTAAGAGATTACCTAATGCATTTACAGGAAAAAAAAAATGACCCGCCCATATTTGAACATCCCGCTCGTTGGGGGTGGAACACGGACAAAGGCCGAGGGTGGTGTTAGGTGAAGCACGTGACGTGTTGCAGTTGATTCGAAGATCCATATAAGCTCATCATCACTCAGGATCTGGACGTCTGCAGGCAACAGGATCAATCCTTACCTCATTTTCTGTCTTCTTCCCTTCTCCCGATCTATTCTCTAATCCCAGGTTCCTCATTAATATGGACGTTTAGGCTCTAATTACACTTGTTATAGTATTAAAATGAGATAAAGTT
The DNA here is from genome assembly GCF_004126475.2 of Phyllostomus discolor. NCBI lineage: Eukaryota > Metazoa > Chordata > Mammalia > Chiroptera > Phyllostomidae > Phyllostomus > Phyllostomus discolor. The sequence goes on along the minus strand of NC_040912.2, from coordinate 81,618,201 downwards.
GTTGCAAAATGTTTGTTGCTGGTTTTGCATTTTACAGATTATAAATCTAAATCCTGTTATACTCCAATAATGAAAGCCTACTTAGACTTCAATATCACATTAATCTGTAACATCATTGGTAACCTCATTTGGGATGAGCTGGGCTGGAGTTCGCTTGTATTCAGTTTGTGAAAAATGTATCGCTGAGCAGCTGGATGGTATATACAAACTTCAGGAAGTGTGGTTAACCCTTTTAAGACAAGAAATTATTTTCAATCATCACAGAGCACCTGTGTTTCAAGAGTTGGTGTGTTAATTACAAATCTTGTCTTTTCAGTAAAGCGAGACATAGATATATTTACTAAGCAAGGCTTTGTTAAACTGGTTCAGACTTCATGGTAGCAGAATCTTATTTTAAAATGTCAAAAACTACCCTGGCCAGTGTGGATCAGTTGGTTGGAGGGTGGTCCAGTAACTGAAGGGTTGTAGGTTCAATTCCCGGTGGAGGTGCACACCTGGGTTAAAAGTTCCATCTCCCTGGTCTGAGAGCTGGCACTTGTGACCCCAGTCCAGCTGCCTATGACCCCAAGTCCAGGTGCTAATCCCCAGATATGAAAGGCAACCAATCGATGCTTCTCTCCTGCATCATTGTTTCCCTCTCTCCCTTCTTCTCTCCCTCCCCCTCTCTCTAAAAGCAATGCAAAAAGTGTCCTTGGGTGAGGATAAAAAAATAAAAATAAAAATATCAAAAACTAACACATTACAAACTCAGAACCCACTCCACTACTTCATTGAGTTGGAAAAAAAAATGGGAAGTTGAGCTAAAATTTTGAAAAATTATATTGTGAATGTATTCATAGTGTTACAAATTTTTAATAAGCAAAAATAGTAATGGAAATAGTTTGTGCATGTCTTTGAAGAAGCTCGTTTAGAAAAAGAGCAGATTGAGTTAAGTCAAGTCTGACCCTGTGAACTGTAGAAAAAGTAAACCTTGAGAGTTACCCCGTTGCTAATTTCTTAGGCTCTCTCTCTCATTCCTATGGAATCAACCCTGCTGTTGGTTCTTCAAAACCCCTTTCATGTGCGGACTTCTTTAGGAAAACTCTCCTGACTCAAGATCTCAATTAGGTACCATTATTCTGTACCCCACAAATAATCTTGCATAATCTCTAACATTGCACATGTCACATGGCAATGCAATAGTTCGTTCACATATTTAGGCATCACATACCTAATTCTCCTGAATTAAGGTCATTCAATCTTTATTTGCTTAAGGTGGAAACCATGTCTTTGCTGTCTATATTGTGGCCCAAACACATCATCTGGCACAGAGTAGACATTTTATAAATATGTGGGCTGTAAAAGTAGCTAGAATTTTAAAAGTTCAGTTCCCAGGAAACAGACTACTTCTAGAAATACTCTATATATTGAGCATATTTGATCAGCACAATTGTTATTATTTATACACCTTATTGTATACAAGAAGATTTTCAAAGGAACAAAAAGGAACTTACTCTCAATAGTTACTTTTTAACTTACAGGCATTTTGTTCCAATGAATTTAATGCTTCTCTCAGACTTGGCTGAGAACTTTACAAATGTCAATTAAGCAATTCTTACCCATTGAGTTAGAGAGAGGAGGTTATGTGGGAATAAAAAGCAAGAGAAGAAAGTCAAGTAGGAAGAAGAAAGGAAAGCTGAGATATGAAGCATTCTTCAAGGAGCTGAGGAAGAGCCAATACCAACAACCTTTATTAAGTACCTACCGTGAACCGTATTGTATGGATTCCAAGTTGAAGTTCATATGAATCCTTAATTCAAAGAGTTAGAGTTCTAACTTGAGAATAAAAGATGAAAAGAGTTTCATTTCTATTAACATGTTCCTAAGACCTAGGGAGGGAAGAAAGCTACAGAAAATTCATTTCTGTATCTATTGTACTCCTAGCTTAATAGATGATTACTTGTAGAAAAGTTACAGCTATTATTCTTGTTCTCCCACTTAATAGGTATATAGCATAAAGAAAGTCACTTAACCATGCTAACTTTCAGCAGTAATGCCACCATGCAGAATGGTTGTACAGTTTAACTGTTGAGCAGAAAAGTATATAAAAATGCCTGGTACATGGTAGGTACTCAATTGAAGTTTTTGGATAGCATAGTGTTGCTCTTTCTCTTTTTGTTTGGGATAATAACAGACTTCATATTATTAGAAACATTCAAACATTTTAAGAATTAAAATATTCTTTTGTGGTCTCCCATAATTAAAGGTAGTTTTGATGTGCCTGACATGTATCACCCGTTCCACGAAACAGCGGGAATAAGTGCACGGAGCTGCCTTTTGGGCAGAAAAGCTGGACTGGAACGAGGATTTCGGCAGGTGCAGCTCACAGGTGTCTGTGTGGCCTTGCTTCATGGCGGAGGTCATCACGGACGATGTCCCTCTCTGTCCTACATTGTAATACCAAAACGGACACATCTGTGACACACAGGGCTCCTGCTGTCCCCAAAACAACCACTAAAACTAAAATTCAGATGGCTCTTTGTTCCTAAATGTGTAACGGCTCGTCTCACGACTTGCTTTACTGAGGAGATAGAGAAAACAGGGGAAGGAACAGTACCTTGTTCCAAAATCCACCAGCAGTGGACTGTGCAAACACAATCGTCCAGGGGAAGTCCTCCCCCCATGACTCGGAACAATGCCAGTGATGCACGAGTAAGTAAGGGAAGGGGGTCAACACTGAAGTAGCTACTCAACCCTAGGCTGAGATTTCCTAAGTTCACACACATATATATGTAAACACATGCACATGTGTATAAATCCACAGAGACACCCTGACAAGCGCACATGCCAATAAACTCACTAACACCAACCGCATTCAAAGATGTGAAAACAATAAAGACACGAGTGAGCAAGCAGGAGGCTCGGTCGGGAAGCGAGAGGGTGGGGGTGGTAGATGAATGGGGATCAAGGTAGATGACGGAGGAAGGAAACGTGAGTGGGCTCCGCAGAGGGCAAAGGATGCCGGTGTGCACTCCACTGCAGCTCAGGCCATGGGCACAGCCAGTTGTAGGAGCCAGAAGAATCACACCCCTTTCCCTGAGTGAAGGTTCTAAATTTATCTGTGCTCTTTGGGGCCATCGCAGGCAGCCATGTTTGGCCTTCCCTGGGTGCTGGCTGTCTGATACGGATGAAGACATTTCTTTTTTATTTATTTTATTTTTTTTTATTTTAGTCATTCTTCAAGTACAGTTTTCTCCCCCCTACTCCCATTCCAGCCCCCCCACCCAACCCTCCGCCCTTCCCTCCCATTACCCCCCACCCCTAGTTTTTGTCCATGTGTCCTCCGAATTTGTTCCTGTAAACCCTACCCATTCCCCCCTGAAATTCCCTCTTCTCGGATGGAGACATTTCACTGGAAAAGACTACATCTGGTGATCACCTGTTTTCCTAAGGAAATGAAGAAATCCTCCCCCTGTTCTGTAGAAGATAACTCTTCTGTGCCTAATCGCAAATGCCTTAAGCCCTGAAATGGCAATATCTTTAAAGCAATAATCACGTTCATTTTCCAAGCGCTTCTTTGCCTCTGGTCACCTGTTAGGCTCAGAGTGTCTCTTGACATGCCACTCTACAGAGCATATCACTGGAATGTAGCCGTCCCATTTGAAATAAATCAGGAGTTATCATCTGCCAATTAAAAGTTCACCAGAACTCCACCTATGATATTCTACCACTGTACCGTTGGGGAGAATTTCTGTGCAGTGGATATTTTGTGATCCATGGAGCTCAATGATTTAAGCCATGTAGAACGGAACATCATTCAGACAGCTGATATATTGCTGGAGCTGCGTGGACTCCCTCTAAATCAGCATGCTTCCTGGGCTTTGCTTAAGATAAATACAGTGGCCTGCTAACCTGGGAAGCTCTGCCAAGTGGTCCGGCCTCGGGAGAACTGACCCTGTCTATGTGGAGAATTTTTCAACCAGCCTGTGCAGTGACACAGAGGTCAAAGAGCAGGCACTATGTGATGAAGTGTCCTCATCTCCGAGGTTGGCCTGATGCATGCCCACGACTCTGGTTCTATGAGCTGGGGAAGGGAGGACACGGGGAGGTCAGCTCTCCCACTGGCTTCCTATTCTCCTGGAGCCTGAGATGGCTTCCTTCACACACTTGACCCCTCCAGACCCTGGCATCCACAGAACACCAGGTGTAAGTGACATTTAATATTCACTAGGTCAGTCACTTCCTCTGCAGTATATCACTGGACTCTGACAATCATTCTAGCAAATTGGCATTCTGATAGTCATTTTACATGTGGGCACACTGAGGTTCAGAAAGTCTAGATGATAGACTAAGTCCATCTTGCTAGTAAGTGGCAGGACCAGGATGGATTTAAACCTGGTCAAGGTGACCATAAAGTCATGGGGGTTTATCATGGCCAGCCCTGAACTGCAAGGTCATGTGAGATGCAATGTGAGTGCAGTCACATGACGGTAGACTACTGTGCGCACCAAACCTGGGAACCATCTCAAGAGCAAGTCTGGGGGGAGGAGGCAGTTTCAGAGTGAACGCAGCGCATCTAGCTCCCTGGCAGATGGCTGGCTGCCTTTGTGAACCTTCCTTCCAAGGATGTGGCTCCACGGAGGGGGGTGCAGATTTTCATCAGGCAGAAAAAGTCACAGCATAATCTGAGGAGGTGTCTGTCTTCTGGCAAATCTCGCTTCTCACCAATATAGTCCCAGAGGCTGCAGAGGAAAGTGAGAAGAATGTTCTCTCATTTCTTTTCTCGGGATGATCGAGGGCCAACTTCGAGGCTTGGAGGCAAGGCAGTTTTTCTCTCCAACCCCCCGCTCCTACCACTACAACCCCAGTGTGTCTGCTTAACACGCATTTCTCTCTCCTAAGTAGTATAATTTAAGAAGGGAGCAAGTACACCCTTTCTGAAGTCGCTGCAGCACTTTCAGAACTAATACTATTTTAAGGTTCCAATATTTTTAAAATAGGGTGTCAAAAATGAACTGAGAAGCAACTGAGAAGGGGGAATTAGATGCCACTTTGTACTTTCAGCAACAGTGACACTGGAAACCTTGAGTTTCTTGGCTTCTCTCACTGCCACATGGAAAGCTCGCTTTGCCGAGTCCGTCTCCAGAATTAGATATAAAACACAGTCTGGACTCCCACCTGCCCTGGTCACAGTGGCTGACTCTCTGCTACTATGTGTTATGGGTGACCAGGGACACAAGTTTTCCCTAGGGGTGAGGATGGGTTTGGGGCAGACCACACATTTCGTCACATGAAACCTCCCTGCAATCAACAACAACACAGAGTCAAGGTAGTTGGGTAGAGGTTAAGGAGGACCATCAGGGCAGGTTATCAGTATAAAATTATCTGGTTCTTATAGGACCTTTGATTTCTCCAATAATATAACCAGGAAAACAAAGACAAAAACACACTTTAAGAATGGTAATAATACATAAAAATGCAAAAAAAAGAACATTTTTCTCTTTTCTACCTTGCATCTCTTAGATTGAAGAATACAGTGAAGATGCTGGAAGGTATTTTTGAAATAATGCATTTCCATCCTCACAGGAAGGAGGTGGGACTTCCTCACTTCCTTCCGATTTAGTGTAAGAGCTTTGAGGGGAAGAATTATATCACCTTCTTTTTATATCTTTGGCGGTACGTAGCATGTTTCTTGTACGTGGTGGGCATTAAAAATACGTATTGAATTTATTTGAATTAAACTGTCTCAAGTCACACAGCTAGAACAGAACGAGCCAATGCCAGAGTCCAGATTGTTTGATAATTAGTGCTGTGGTTTTCTCATTACTCTACAGAGTTATTACCAAAAGGATAAAAAAGAAAGTATACCTACATATCGAACAGGCTATACAGATTGTAAGAAGATATGCTTTGATCATGGTGGTTTCCATGGCGGATCACTCCTGCTTCCTGAACTTCAGCATATGCTAAATTGCTCCTTCCTATTACAGCTTATCAAAAAATCCAAATTCTTTTGACTGACCACTGAGACCTCACGTGCCACCTCACAGCTAGTACTTAAACACCGAGTCTCCAGAAATTCCCGAATATCATAGAAGCTTGAGGTAAACACAATAGACAAAGAATTATGTGGAAAAACTGAAAACACAATGTCACAGAGATCAAAGAAAGGAGCTTTTACAGAGAAGAAAATGCAATAGCATTAAATCAGTACGAGAGTCAGATACTGGCAACTGAGATGGGACTACAGAGTTGATGAGGGAAATGCCAGGTGTTTGGAAGAGGGAGGTTCACGGGGGGAGCTGTGTACAGGAGTTAGGACCTAGGTAATAAAATATATTAGACTTGGCCCTAGGGATCATTCAATTAAACACCCTGAAATTATATTGGAGGACACTGAGCACAAAGAGACAAATCAGAGAGACAGTTGGTTTAGAATTAGGACTGGAATTATGTTTGTTTTAGCACAGATTTGCTCTGTTCTTACCTGAAAAAAGGGGGCAACTCAAGGCCAAGGATATGCAACCAACTGATAGAGGTGTTTGGGCTCAAAAGAGAAAGTCAAATAGTGGGTGTGTTGCCTCTGTGTCTTTATTTCATTCATTCATTCATTCTCTCATTCATTCATTCATTCTGCATTTTTGACTTTGGAAAGAGGAACCTGTTGATTAGTGAGAGAGACAGCAGGAAGGGATACATACCACTGAGGTAACAGGACTGCAGATTTTTTTATTGTTCTTTAACTGCCATCTAATTTTTCACACTTGCCTTAAAATAACAGCTTTTCTGAGAAGACCACATGGGAGAGCTGAGTGAGGGTGGCACTGGGCCCTCTGCCGTCACGGCCAATCACCCAGTGTTCTAGGGGTGGGACAGCAAGAGCAGACAGTGAAGTATCTCGTGTCTGTGAATAAACCCGATGAGTGTCTGGCACATCACTGACCAAGGCCCATCTTTGAGGGATTTTTCTCTTGAGAACAAAAATCAAACGAACACTTGGTGCCTCTGGCTTGTGACTCCAGGGTCACTCAACAGCTAGGTGGCAGGAGCACATTTACATAGGGGTCTTTGCGCTCTCGTGCATGCCCTGGGGTTGATGACAGTCATCAGTAAGTTATAAACAGTTCTTAATTTGTTATTTGATGTTAAAAGTGGTATCGATGGCCTTAACATAAAGCAGCATGACTTGTACCTGTAGAGCACACAATTTTATAAAGCTAGATTTGAATTTACCTCTTTATTATTCACTTTCTTTATTTATAGTATGAGGATAATACTAATATCTATCTCCTAGGGCTTGGCAGAAATTAAACAATATTACATATACAAACTATTATTTCAGTATGGGTTCATAACATATAATATTATTATTACTATTATTATTTTAAATGTGGACATGTTTGTATTTTGTATATAATCTAAAAGAGGAATAGAAAAAGGAGACAAAAACAATTACCATTTAAAGAACCCACTGTGAGTCATATTAATTATCATACATCATTTTATCTAATCATCTCAAAGTGTACCAGGCAGGTATTACCATTCCTACTTAATAGATGCAGAATGTCAGGTTCCAAATTCTATATTTAACTGGCCATAAAGTCACACAGCTTGTTAATGGCAGAGACAGGACTGGAAACCAAACCTGTATCCATTTTGAATAAATCACATGAATTATTCCTCTCATTTGGAAAATGGCTGGAGCGAAAGTACAATAGAAGCAGGTTCGTACGTGTCTGTAGTGGTTTAACAAGTTTTCATTAACCTCAGTTGCTGGAAACATCACCAAAAGCCCCACAAGCAATAGCTCGATCTCTGGCCTCTGCATCCTTATAGTCTGGGAAAGGAGCATCACGCTCGAACTGCCACAGCGAGACCCTCTCCTTCCTGGGAGGAGGAAGGCACCGACGCACGCCCCAGCAAACGGAAACTGTCACCTGCACAGCCAAGGCAGCCTGTCAGCCCGCCAGCCTCAGACACTGATTGCACAGCTGACATCTGTATCTCATATTAATCACAGAGTCCCAACTTGGCCAGAGACACAAAGACACAGGCAAGGAGGCAGCAAATAACCCGGCTCCTCTGTGCTTCTTCCATCTGCCCGTCAGAAGTGCATCAGCATGAGCGTAACTGAATGGATAGATTCTGGGGACAAAAAGGCCATCAGCAGAGGAACCAATGACATCCCGGCCCATGCTGGATGGGCTCCACAGTCCTGTTCAAGGCAGTGTGTTGTCATTTCATGCACGCTTGTGCTTATTTCATGAGCTGTGTGAGTGAACGCTGCCTCCCACTCCTTAGCCCCTGTGAGCTGTTCCGTCACGCTCTCTTGGGGCTTCTCAAGTTTGGATATTGAGTCTTGAAGATGTTAATACAAAGGACAACCAAGTGGAAAGCTGACTGACCGCTTTCAACAAAAAGAAGAGCCATTTATTAGCGGCCTCCCCCATTTCATTTTAGACACTTTTGATTCCTCAATAGATCTTCTGTCCTGAGTATTTCTTCATATCCTACCCTAAGAGAAGTCCTGAAAGTCCCCCTTTTCCTCCCTGAGTCTGGAGGTTCCATTAAGCTCTACATTTCCATGTCCTTTCTGCTTTTCCTTGTCTCTCTCTCATCTGCCCTAATTTTTCGATTCACTGTTCTGCAGGCTTATGGGAGAGAAGCTGTGGCGATATCAGCAGAAAAATATTGTTTTAAAAGAGAAATGACACAAGAGCAATTAAGTCTTACAAATATATATGTATTTATATATCTATATCAATATATGTGTATGAATATATATACACACAAATATACAGGGTGGGGTAAGAGAGTAGGTTTACAGTTGTTCATATAGAAAATACTATAATATTTAATAAATAAGAATATAAGAATAAATTCAGCTTTGTGTACTCAAAACTATAAACCTACTTTTGTCACAGTCTGTTTGCATGTGTCTGTATATGTATATATGTATGTGTGTGTGTGTATATATATATATATATCTCATTATATAAAGAGAGAGAGAAACATATATAAAGAGAGAGAGGGACAGAGGGAGCATGTGTGACAGAGACAGACACAGAGAGAAACTGGTGCCATCAATGGGAATACAGGCCATAGAGTCACGTGTCACCCCAGAAAGTGAAACATTGCTCAGGAAGTTGGTATGCACCAGTGAACAGAAATTGAAAGCCATTCCCGTACTTATTTGCTATGAGTGAACTGAGACATTCGAGGTTTGTGTATGTCTGGTTAAGTGGCTTTATGCATCACGCCATGTAATGCACCTAAATCAGCCCTCATAAAACACGAAGAGCCCTGAGAAAGTTCCTGTGAGGAAACTGTGGTCTGCCCATCATCCAATAATGCGAGAATAAATAAGCAAGGAAATGGCTAAGCTGACACTTCTACTTCAGTGCCTTTCTCTGCACAACATCTCCGTCAGTGACTGCAGGCAAAAATAATTACTGCCAGTTGTTCTCTACCTGGCAGATAATGGAAAAATTAAGCATACAACCTACCTCTTTCAAGTAAATAAGACATTTTAATTGTAGTTACCAGAGTAACTGATTTCTAAAAGAAAACTGTATTATGAAGGGAATATTTTTTTAATTGGGTATTCCAAAACATTACCACGGTTATATGACTGTTCTTGTCGCATTAAAGGTACCTGAACAAAGCTCTCATTAGGTCCTTCAATAACTTAAGAGCAAAACACAAAACAAAAATATAATTTTAAGTGATATATAAAAATATTCTATACAAGACTGGATTCATTTCTTAAAAATACCAGAGTACAATAGCTTCCCTCATATGTACAGAAAAAAATTTTTTGACACCAGGGAGGACAGAGAAACATAAATAACTATTATGCTGTGTACAAGTATATAACTTCATAAAAAATGGTGGAGACACGGAAGAATTCATCGGTTCTGCTGCAGGAGTGTCCGGGGGTGGAGGAACGAAACAAAAATTTCATGTTCTTGAGTTGGCCCTTTAAAAATGTATCAGGGAAATGATGGGGAAGGTGTTTTGGAAACCAAAATTCTCAGTGAGCAGCCTTTGAAACACACGGATGCATTCCTTGGGGTACCTGTAAGAATGCGGGGAGGGAGGGAGGAGCCAGGGTGCCCCAGGGGGACATGGCAGGGAGGGAGGGGACACGGTGGTTGCAGTGGGACACGCCTGATGGGCCAGGCTGAGGAAGCCAAGTTTGCTTCTCTTGGTGAAGAGAAATAATTGAATGTTTTCAACTAAAAGGAATATATGTAATTGTAATGATCACTTTGATATCAATAATTAAAATAGAAGAAAATATACCAGTGGTAAGGAGTCTCATGGGAAGGTGATTAACATAACTGAGGAAAAAAGTATGCCTTTAACATACTTCATGACTCGGTATGTCATCGTATCTTTGGGCTTGTGACACAGATATTAGGTAGCACTTTTGCGAATGGAGAAACCAGTGGTTAGTTGGAGAAGGCTGCCTCTGGTCCTCTAGAAATTAGAAGGGACTCTGAGATCCGTTACTACACTCACCATTTCTCCCCAACACTCTGACCTCTTTTCTTACTCCTTAGCAGAAAGCAAAAACATGAGGAGTGAAAAAAATGTTTATTGGCCATTCTTCTTTCAAAGATGTTAATAATGATCACTTGAAATATTTATTCTAGTGCCTCATGCATTTTATGCTTTCAGGAGTTAAATAATCAATAAGGATTTGACTTCATATGGCGGATTATGAGCATGCAAGTATATGTAGCAATAAGATTAATTCTGGTTGCCACTCTCCCTGCTAATTTATGAGCAGTGTTCCAAACTGAGATGTTTACAAGGGAGGAAAGCTATTTTCATTTTACAGGAAACTTCTAAGGAACTCATAAAAGTGCCTTTAAAATTCCAGTGAGTCCAAATCCAATACCATCGTGTGGTGAGACAAGGCCCCTGATATTTCAGAAACGCTATGGAAATTAATTACAGGCGCAAGGAATTCATTCTAGCACAACCTGGTCCTTTGAGGTCCGGTTCTCCAGGGTCATTGGAATTCTTTTCATAGCGCCTTACTGAACTGACTCAGATATTGGATGTAAATGGATTTGAGTATCAGCTCTGCCCTTACTAACGCGTTAACAAGGCCGCTGCTAATCACAGAGAAGTCATTTAGCATGACTTTCCCCCAGGGGAGCCGATGGCATCACGTACTTCATCACGGCGCTGTTTGAGGAGTGAACGAGTTAGTTTGTGTAAGTGACTTTGCCCAGAGTCCAGCCAGAAGCGTGTGTCCAGTACTTCATAGCTGCTCTTGGGGTCACCCATTTAGTTCCCGATTTTCTATTGTAGTTTTACAAAAGAAAAAAATTCTTTTTTTTTTAAGCCAACTAGACTCAGTGGTGTCTTGTTATTTTACCTCAGGGTTGTTTGAAATTCACTTACATCCAAATCCATATTCGAGACTGCTTTGTTTGCTGCTGGGAAATTGGGGAGGGGTTTTGTTTGTTTTCCAACTTTCACACATATAAACAATGATGTATTAGCTATTGTTAAAAAAAAACAAAGAAGGAAGGAAGGAAGGAAGGAAGGAAGGAAGGAAGGAAGGAAGGAAGGAAATCATAGAATCCAAGCAGAAAGGAACTATAGCAATTGCCTGAACCATCACTTGCTTTTACAATTGAAAACACTGAGATATAGACAGAAAGTACAGGGTCCGGCACAAATAATGCCCCCTTTATTACAAAATCATTTATTACAAAATCAGAAGCATGTATTTCTATAACATAACAATATCACACTCAAGCACACCACATTATTTTAGGTGAAATGTTCACATTGCTGTCCATCTCATGTGAGACATTCGCGTACCCTACAGACCAGAATCAAGCAGGGATTCCTTGGGCAGGACCTTGTATCTGCCCAAGGTCACCTTGCTAATCCATCACAGTGCCAGGACTGTATCCCAGATCATTGAGATTCTGGTCTGGTGTCGTTGCCACTAAAACACCCCACGCTCAGCGCTGCAAGATGTACCGATATGCAGCGAGTCGTTTCACAGCAGATGTGCCGCAGCTCTGTCTGGCCTCACTGTGAGCTGCTGCAGCTCAAGCAATCTGGATGTGCCCAGGGAATGGGCGGACTAAATCTGAGTGAGTTGTAAACTCTGGCACAGGCTGAAGAATTGGCACGATTACAACGTGTACCGCTCTCTTTCACCTTTGCCTTCTTTGGGATGTACGGATCTTTCCACGTCGGATGCTGAAAGACAGGTAGTGTGAGACGCACGCCCGGAACTCCAGAATGAATAGCAGCCGTAACAGCTGCTGGGGCCCCAGCCCCGCCCGGAGCGTCGCCTTCATCTCCGGGCTGACAGATAGACAGATAGATAGCCCCCGGCCCCATCTCGTCTGTCACTCCTCCACTCCCCCGGAATGAGCAAGCAGCCTGCGCCCTGCTCTAAGACCAGGAAAACAACAGCAAAATCAGGAAGAGTCTGCCACTGACGCATCTGTGACAGCCGTTTATGATGATGAGCAAGAGTCACACAGATGATAGAGAAGTCCCTATTAAGTCCCTAGAAGTCTGTTAAATGACTGTGAGAGTAAGTGCGTGGCTCATCTTCGGGAGGGGGAAGACTCTCCCATCGGGACTGGCTCCAGCCGTGCAAGTTCCAACGGGAATAGTTTTCAACAGAGAAAGCCTTAGCTCTCTTTTAACATTGGGAACTAAGACAATAAACATTTACAGTATCACTTTCCATGGAAGAGCTTTCACCACAATTCAATCGATATTTATTTTCTGCCTAAAAGTCACCACGTATGACTAAACTAGTCACCCCTGAATCTGTGTTTTATCCTTGGGGGTTAAATGACTACTGAATCTGATAATCTCTAAGATCTTTTTCATTTGGCACAGTAGTGTAACACTGAGCTTCTTTGTTTAATGTTTAATTGGACCTAAATATCTAATTGTATTTCTCCATGATCGTGTACTAGCTCATAATAGGTAGGGTTCTCATTAGTCCAGAAATAATCTTTAAGAAAATATTTTATGAATGCAGGTAATTTGACAGAACTGTTAAGAACTATTTAACTTCTTGATACACTGAGAAAACAATAGTTGTATCTAACGATCAACAGATGAGAAGAAATATAATAATAAGAATCATTCCTTATGTTGAAAACATTTCATACCTTCCCCCAAAGTTCTGTGTGCTGCAGCTTATATAATCCTCACAAAACCCCAGTAAGTGCATATTTTCTCTTTTTACCCTTAAATTCTACAATTCAGAGAGTCTATAGAACTTGCCAAAGACACATAGTTTAACCACAACCCAATACTCCACCTTTTAATTTCAAGTTCAAATCGCCAGCACTGGTCTAGGTCTGCCTCTTGGTGAGATGCTGGTGTTCCCCAATTAGATGGTACTTTCAATGAAGAAATAATAATGTGAAATTTATGTATTTTAGTGACTCAACTTGAAACCTATCAATATAAATACAAACCAAATATAAAGTGTTTATCAATTAAAAACATATGCAACAAAAGAATAAAAATAGTTTGGGGATAAAAAGAAAATTTGGATGAGAATACTTGGAATAGAGAGAAGAGAAGAGGATTGGAAGGGTGTTGTAAGGTAATTAAAGTCATTCTGCATTTTTTAAAGGATATATATATAGCAAATATGGAAAAGAATACCAAGAGTCGGCAAAGTAAACAAGTGGCTACCTAACTTGCTAATTAGGTAGCTTGTTCGTTATATTAGTCCCTGTATTTTTTTTGTATGCCAGATATATTTTTCCCGATTTTTCTTAAGATAACACATGGTAAGTGACCGTGTGCCTACTTTACTGCACCCCTCACTTGCACCCAAGATATGAGGAAGTCCCGTGGGTGTGCCAGGCTAACCCATCTGCACATCCTAGTACTTGGATATCTTCATGTGGTTTTATTTGGTTCTATAGTTTGTGACTTCACTGTGTGATGCTTAAAGTTACTTTTCACAGACATGTGCACCCCCATGCTCATTTTCACTGCAGTGTTATGCATGGTGGCCCAAGCACAGAGACAACTGAAGTGTCCTTCGATAGATCATTGGATAAAGAAGATGCGGTCCATCCATGCAATGGAATACTACTCTGCCATAAAAAAGATGAAATATGGTCACGTGTGAAACATGAATGGATCGAGTGAATATCATGCGAGGTGAAATAAGATGGAAAAAGTCAAGAACTATAAGATTTTATTCATTTGTGAGACCAACAAATGAACAAACAAACAAACAAAACCTCATAGACACACACAACAGTGTAACAGCTATCAGAGAGTGGGAGGGAGATAGTCAAGGACAAAGAGTCAAACACACAGGGATGAAAGGAGACTTGACCGTGGGTGGCAAACACACAGCACAATATACAGACAATGTATTATGGAACGATACGGTTGAAACCCATATAATTGTATTAACCAAGATCAACCCAATACATATGATTAATTTTTTAATTATTAAAAAATAAAAAAACACTGAGACATCATAATAATGAAGGATTAGGCAAATAAAAAATAACATTTAGTTATTCAATCATCTGGTTTTTTTCCTCCCTCTACAGTGCAATTAGAACAGGATAAAGTTCTCCTACTAGAAAAAAAAATACCACCACCAAAAATCACTATTATTGGATAATGAATACATTACTATATCATTATTTATAATTTCCTATTTACTTGATTTAATGAATTATGTCCTTTTCCATGTACAATGTAATAAAACGAGGGGATTTTCCTTTTCAACTATTCAAAGTTTTAGTTTGGGAGCTTATGATTCACAAAGAAGTAATAAAACTGGAAAAAAATTCCCCCAGAGAGATGATAACTTTATGAAAAAAAAATCTTTCTGTGAACAAAGGAAATAATTACCACCAGCCTAAGATAAGTCTTAAACATAGACCAACATAAATCTCGAACATGGATAACCACAGAGTAATGTGATGTGATATTCCTTTTCAGCCGCGAAACGGGATCTGCATTGTAGTATTGGGATGAAAAGACCATCAGTTCATTTGGACTGGCCATGCCAACTTACAACAGAAATCTACTTTTCTCAGCTCTAGAGGCTAGAAGTTCAAGATCACAGTGCAATCACGTCCAGGTTCTGGTGAGAGCCTTCTTTCTGGTTCAGAGCCAGAGCCTCTCGGCTGTGTCCTTGCATGGAGGGAGCAGTCAGGGATCTCTGTGGGGGCTCCCTTACAAGGCACTAATGCCATTCCTGAGGGCTCCACCCTCAACACCTAAGGCCCCACCTCCTCGTACGATCCTCTTTGGGGGTTAGGACTGGGACATATGAATTTTAGGGGGACACGAACATTCAGACCACAGCAAAGATGTTGTGCATACTTTAATAGTTTTCCTTTCTGGTAGTGATTCTGATGTTCTAGAATGTTGAAAAAGCAGATGCGGTTTCTCATGGTTTTCCAAAGTATTTGAATTTCAATTTGTAGTGCATTCATCCCCTTACTGCTAATAACACCCCTCCGCCTAAACATCTGTTTTGTTTCATCCTCAAATGTGTGCCTAGAACTCCCTTTTGTATTCAAGTTTTGGCCGTGGCCTTATTCTCTTCACCACGATGGACAGCGATATTGCCACATTCTATTAGTCTGTCTGTTCACATGATCCGTCAGTCCTACTGGCCCATAAATATTCTCCAATTTGAAAACTGTTCATGGTTTCTGAGACAGATGATACTGGTACAAATTAAGTCAGTTCATTCCACTCCTCCTGGCAGTGGAATAAAATTTAAATGGCTTAACATTTAAATTTCACTAATTACCTTCCATGTGCATTATCAGCATTTTTAATCTCACATTGCTATCAACATTCTCATCATTGTAAGATGCACGCTTCCAAAGGGTTTTTCAAATCCACACTTTTCAGCCACACCAACACCGGCCATCCCACATCAATAATAACAACATCATTCTGCAGTTATGGAAAGGAAGGGGAAACCAGTGGTATCCCCAGTAACTTATTCTTGGATGACTCACATCTCCAAGGTGCTGACGGGAGGAACCAGGGAGATTCCCCAGGGAGCTTCCCCGGCCATACTGACTGCGGCAGAACAAGGCAGGCACCGTGGAAAGGGTGCAGGTTTGTACCTGGACCCTAGGGTCCTGCCTTTCCTATGGAATAAAACTCTTAATTTCTAAGGAAAGGGCAACGAAAATTCCCCCACAAGTCACTGCTGACAATCCACTGTCATTGAAATAGGGTAACAGAAACTAATTCTCTGCTCCCGGTAAAGGGTGGGGGGAATAAACAGTAGATCCGGAATGACAGCTACAGTAGCGACTGGATAACTTGTGCACACAATGTGTGCTAGCACTAGGGTTTAAGTTGAACACCAAAGAATGTCCCCTGAACTCCCGCCGCTAGGGTAACCACAGTTAAGGAAAAATAAACCTTGAGTATTGCTCAAGAAGCTGTAAGAAACACACCTCTTTGATGGTCAGTATAAAGGGAGACCTAAAACTGAGTGGGGAGCTGCCATTGACTCAAACCCTCTGGCAAATCTGTCCTACCCTAAACACCAGCCGTCACTGGAAGAATTTGGAGATCTTGGTGCATCCAGGGTAGCCATAGTAATAACAGACCTCAAGCTCAGAGCAACTTCTGGGTGGATGACTACAAACCTCCGCAGTGTAATTTCAGTAGGAGTAAAGCATGCCAACTTTTTAAAAGATTTTATTTCTTTATTTTTAGAGAGAGGGGGGAATGGAGGGAGAAAGAGTGGGGAAGAAACACTGGTGTGCAAGAGAAACATCAACTGGTTGCCTCTCGCACGCCCCCAGTGGGGAACCTGGCCCACAACGCAGGCATGTGCCCTGACAGGAATTGAACCAGCAACTTTTGGTTCACAGGATGGCATTCAGTCCACAGCCACACCAGCCAGGGCAAGCATGCCAACTTGTAAGAATCACAACTACAGTATTGTGGGGGAAGAGAAAAATTTCCCTCTACACTTCTAGGTTCTTTCAGCTGATTCAATAATTAAATCAATGTGAGGTAGGTTAACAAGAGAAAAGAAGCAAATTTAATTACATACATATATGCAGGAATGCCACATGCATGACAGAGTCAGAGACCCCACATGCAGGGAGCTTCAGAGACGGGAAAGGAAAACGAGGCCAACACGGATCCTGAGCTAAGGCTGCGGCAGGAAACCCTGAGGCTTTGGAAGATAAGAGGAAGGATGATAAGAAGGGCAAATGCTCAGTAATTAGAAGTTTGCCCTGCTCTATCGATAGGGTATAAAAAGATGTTATTTCTGTTGAAAACTCTTAACACGGGCAAGGTCACAAATTGAAATTCATTCAGGGAGAGGTAAAATTTTCTCATGAGCCTGTAGAGTTAGGGCTGCCTTCAGTTAAAAACAATCCAGATGCCTAATGACACATCTCGGGGAGGCCTGCTCTGAACCCCTTCACCACCTACAGCAGACACCTGTCTGCTAACACCCATAATAAAGCCTATGAAAGCAAGGAGAAACACAACACACACCCAATAGGTGCAGAAATTCACAGCATTAGATTCAGATAAAAGTTACTGGAGTTCTTTGACAAAGAATTTAAAATAATCATAGTTAACCTGTTAATAGTTCTATTACTGTGCAAGTTCATATGGGCAACTTTAGCAGAGCATAAACAAGTGTAGGAAAGAATAAAATTGAAATTGTATATTTTTATTTTGCCTTGTTTTTGTGGCAACCTTCTACAAGTGATATGTGGTAATAGTTTTCCCATTGCAAGTATTATTTTAAAGTTTTCTTTTGAAATAATTTTTTAAATAGCTGAACACTTTAAAGACAAATATGAAGTAATAATAATATCAGAAGAGCTTTGTGCAGTATATGCCACTTGAGGTTTGTGAATAAAGAGGAAAAAAGGCAGAGAATTGGGACAGAAAGGGGTTTGATAAACAATGTTTTCTAGCATATTGAATGAGCCTTGTAATAATCAGTAACCTTCAGGTTTGGAAAAGAGGAAAAAGTGAAAATGTCTACAGCTCCAGATCATTACTGGCTATTGAAATTATATATACGACGTCTGTCCAGAAGGTATCCAGCCATGGAGAAAAATAGAGACATTTACTGAAGAAGATACAACATACAAGAAACACTGCACAGAGGACAATGACGCTTCAATTCCCTGCAAAACAGGCACCTTGGGACTGCATACAGTTCTCTAAATCGCCATCAACTGCCCCATTGTATTTTCCTGAATCTCACTGATGGTCTGAAACCTCTTCCCCTTCAAAGGTGGTTTTAGTTTTGGGAAAAACCAGAAGTCGCAGGGCACCAAATCTGGGTAGTAGTGGGGGCTGAGTCACCTTGATGATTTGATGTTTCACCAAAAAACTGCACAAGACATGATGCATGAGCCAGCGCATTGTCATGATGAACCTACCCATCATCTGTTGCCCATGGCTGTGGCCTTCTGAATCATCTGAATAGTTTCGCAGAGGAATGTTCGAGCTTAATGCAAAATTTGATGCACACTCACTCAGTCATTGCAGGTTAGACATTGCAGGTGGCTAATGTGATAGCCACACAGTACACATGCTCACTCAACAGCGTCTACCGCCCCCACTGACTAGTACAGTGAAGTCATCATTGTTCATGCATGCACATTCCAGTCCACTCTCCTTGGCTACCAGATTACATTGATGCCATGCAAACCTTTCTTGTTATATTAACAATGGCTGGACTTTCCCTGGACAGACCTCATAATATATGTATATTGAGACACACCCCTGAAGGGGAGCATGATATGCCACCCTGTAATATGCCGCTTTGACACGAGGATGGAGGATTATTTTGAGCTGAAAGCAACTGAGAAGAAGCAGGTCCAAGAAAAACTCCCTTTCCTCCCACTCTTCGCCTGAAAGCAGAGCATAAAACTCCCTTTGTGAAGGTGCCCCCTCTCCCCAGTACAAAGCAGGAGAGATTGAATCTTATCACCAGAAATAGCGCGGAGATGAGTCTGCATAAAGAGAACCTCACTAAGTAAACCTTACTGCCCTTGGTTTTCTCTCACACCGTTACCTTCCCACAATTCATTGCCTCTAAAAGCCTAAACCCCCTTTTTCCTTTCTCCTGTCACCTCTCCACAAATTTATTACTCTTAGTTAAAATGCTGTATAAGCCCCTGGGTCTAACCACTTCCTTGGGTCTTTACTATTTTTTTATGAAGATCCCTGAATGCGCACATAAGAAACCATTTCTCCTGTTAATCTGTCTTTGCCAGTTTAGTTTGTAAATCTCGGACACAGAACCTAAGAGGGTGGAGGAAAACCATTTTATCCCCTTGTGAGTGGAAAAAAGGGGGATCCTAGGGAAAGTGACCTCACAGGGCAATCTCATCATAAATTCCTAGGTGGGCAGATCATGGTGTGCATTCACACCCCACTGAAAAGTTTTAAACCAGCCCTGTCCATTGTCCTTGTGCATCTAGGTGAGCACATCTTTAAAATATCATCAGTAACCCTCAAAGGCAGGGCCACCCTCAAGGGAGCACATAATCTTGTTAACTACCCTATAACTCAATCCCTGCCTTGCTTTCTCCCACCTCTGTGTGACCTTCCATAACTCCTTCCTTAAATTCATAAAAGAAGCTGCAAAACCAGTACTGGCTGCAGCATTCGAGATCTTGCTTCCTAGCATATGTCATTTTTGGCTCAAATAAACTCTTACAAAAATTCTCTACAGGTTTGGATGTTGCTTATGTTGACACCGTACACCCTCATAAACTTTCATGAAGTCTAACTTGCTTCCATGCTCTGGAAGCGTCATTCAATTTGTGGCCATACACCAAAGAAAAATCCTATTTCTCCAGAATAAAAAAAAATACTGTTGTTCAAAGACAATTCTTTCCTGAATGCTTCAGTGGCATCAGAGTGGACTGACCCTTCGAAATGAGTCTCTAACGCTTCTGCCGTCCAATCGGCCTGACCAGATAAACACCCTCTGACACAGGAGGTGCGAAGAAGCTAATGCTCCCAGCTTCGAGCCCCCCACCTCTCACTGCAGAGAGTCAGGAAACTGCTTTAACCAATAAAAAAAGTCATTTTCCCTTAAAGATACCAGCTATGCTACCATATCATACCAAAGGTGACAGTGTGTTGTATTTGGTCATTTTCTCAGTGTAACAGCAATGGGAGGATGGCCGTTCAACGCTCTGGCTATTTATGTAAGTAGTAAATTGAGAAGCAAGCACACGGACTTCTCGAAGCCTTTAAACTGACCTCCTAGCGGCTCCATAAGCAAAAGAAATAGAATGAACAGTAGCCAGAGGACTGAGTCATCCTGCAGAGAAAGCTTTTAAATGTGTATTCGCCTTATTTTCCACTTTAAGGGCTGTGTAGTCTAAAGAACAGATAAATTAAGAAAAGAAGCTGTATAAAGCTGCTGTTTGGGGCTGTTATTTTCACAACTTATTTGCAAGGGGAAGACATTCAAACCTCATACACACACATACACACAAACACACGTCTATAGAACAACACTCATACTTGGGCATTACTATCTGTAAATTAATGTATCATGCTTTTGCTTATATGTCTATTCTCAAATGTAATGGATGGCTCAGCTCAGAGCCTTCTGTTTTCATTCATATTTTCAGACTATGAAAGTGATTGCTGGGTCTATTTTCTAGGGAATGCAAATTTTGTGAAATCCAAACGTATTTGAGAAATGTAAACACCCTTGTATTGACTAAGGTCTATAATCAAGCATTAAACTCTGATTTAAATTTTGTTAAATGAAGGTGTTTTATAGTTTCAAAATCTGTTCATGTGCAACATTTCATTAATTGTTATAACCCTGTGAGGTAGATATTGCTGTGATTCTCTTTTTTCTTTATTTTTATTTTGACACCATGGCAGATGTCCCCATTTTTTCCCCTTTGCTCCCCTTGTCCAAGCTCCTATTCCCCCTTCCCTCTGGTCCTCACCACACTGTTGTTTATGTCTGTGGGTTACACATATATGTTCTTTGGCTAAGAACTTCATCTGCATTCATCCAGTCCCCCTCCCTCTTCCCTTTGACAGCTGTCGGGCTGTCCTTTGAGTCCTTGCCTCTGTTTCTGTTTTGTTTGTCAGTTTATTTTGTTCATTAGATTCCAAGTACAAGTGAGATCGTATGGTATTTGTCTTTCTCTGACTGGCTTATTTCACTTAATGTAATAATCTTCAGATCCATCCATGCTGTCACAAAAGGTAAAATTTCCTTATCCTCTCATCTACGGATGGGCACTTGGGCTGCTTCCAGATCTTGGCTATCATAAATAATACTGCTATGAAGGTAGGGGTGCATCTATTCTTTCAAACTGGTGTTTCAGGATTCTTAGGATATGTTCCCAGGGGTGGAACTGCTGGGTCAAAAGACAGTTTCATTTTTAACTTTTTTGATGAAACTCCATACTCTTTCCACAGTGGCTGCGCCAGTCTGTATTCCCACCAACTGTGTACTAAATTTCCCTTTCCTCCACACCCTCGCCAGCACTCCTTTATTGATTTATGTATGGTATCCATTCAGACAGGTGCGAGGTGATATCTCATTGTGATTCTGATTTGCATCTGTCTGATAATAGTGGTGTTAAGCATTTTTTTCATAAGCTTTTTGGCCATCTGTATGTCCCTTTTGGAGAAGTGTCTATTCAGGTCCTTGGCCCATTTTCAGCTGGATCATTCGTCTTCCTGGTGTTCAGTTGTATAAATTCTTAATATATTTTGGAGATTAAGCCTTATCAGATGTACTATTAGCAAATATGTTTCCCCATGTGGTGGGTTCCCTTCTCACTTTGTTAATGGTTGCTTTAAGTGTGAAGAAGCTTTTTAGTTGGATGTAGTCCCATTGGTTTCTCTTTCCTTTGTTTCTCTTGCCCTTGGAAACCTATTGGCAAAAATATTGCTCCAAGAGATGTCTGAGATGTTACCTTCTATGTTTTCTTCTAGGATTTTTATGGTTTCTCAGCTTACATTTAAGTCTTTCATCTATTTTGAATTTATTCTACTGTATGGTTTAAATAGGTGGTCTAGTTTCATTTTTTTTGGTATGTATCTGTCCAGTTTTCCCAACACTATTTATTGAAGAAACTGTCTTTACTCCATTATATGTTCTTGCTGCCTTTTTCAAATATTAACTGACTGTGTAGGTGTGTGATGAGTTCGGAGCTCGCTGCTCTGTTCTAGTTGTCTAGATGCCTGTTCTGATGCCAGTGGCAGGCTATTTTGATTAAAATTGCCTTGTAGTATAGTTTGCTATCAGGTATAGTTTACTGTCAGGTATCTAAAGATTGCTGAGGGCTATTCAGGGTCTTCTTGGTTCCATATACATTTTTGGAGTATTTGTTCCAGATCTGTGGAATATGTCATTTGGTAAGTGAAGAACCTATAGAACAGAGAGTTTGTTATTTTGTCATATGTTAACAAGGGTATAATGGTTATAAAACATAGATGCATTTGTTCAGAAGGCCGTGAAAAGCTACTTTGCACCATGTATAATGCTGGCTGGTGAAGGAAAAGAAAACTAAGTCAGAGTGCCCATAGTTAGGAGAAACAGAATAGTGAGAAAATAGGGATAAACAATTAAAACACAGTATTGTTCTCAGCAAGACAATAAGTCAGAATGCTATGGCATTACATCATAAAAGTAATTAATCCTATTTAGCTATGTGTATGTGTGTTAGAAAGAGCTACAATAGAAGTAGATAACTAAAATTTTGGGAGCAATGACATTAGTTGGGTAAAGAACTGCACAAGGCAATTAAGGCAGCAGGAGTACACCAGAAAGAACAAGTTTCTGCTTGAACTTGAAACCCAGAAACCCACAAGTGGTCTCACACAGCTGGCATATGCAAAGGTGCAGCAGCTACTAATGAGACTGCAGATGTGAGCAGCAGGATTGTGGGAGATCTTTATGTGAGGTTGGAAGGCAGCCCAAAGCAGTGGGAAGCCATAAAGATATTTAAGTAGGTACATAACTTTCTTACATTAGCAGGTTTTTTTTTAACTATGTGGAAGCTGTTAGGAAAAAAGCTTAGAAGGTGGCAGAAGTGGCGGCAGGTGAATTGGTTAGGAGGCTGACACAGTTCTGGGGTTCCATGAAGTGCAGTGGAGATGCTGAGAAGAAAAGGGGCACCAAAGAGAAAGAAGGTGAATACAGAACACAGGAGAATTCCAAGTGTCCGGACTTGAGCCACTAGGTAGACACTAAAGAAATAAAATACCAATTGAGTTTAATTTTGAATATGCTAAATTTAAATGCTTAAAGGGATATTCAAGGGGAGTCGGATATATGACTCTAGAGGCCAGAAGCCTGGACTGAAATGATAGTTTAGTTCTGTCAATGGAAGCAAGGAAAGAAGATTAATTCTTCAGAGTATTAAAAGTGAGAACAGAAAATGGCTGAAGATAAATCTCTGGAGAAGAATAATATGCAAAGGAATCTGAGAAGGAGAGAGATCCTGGGGACAATGCTGGGAAAACCAATGAAAACCCCAACTGTTTTGAGTAGATGGAGGGGTCAAAGGGACCGGGGACTGGGGCGAAGTGGAGTCACTCTTGATAACAGGAACAATGCACCCCTGTGCAGTGCAGTAAGCACTGGTAGTAAGGTGGTGTGGACAGAGAGTGTATCAAGATTTTCAGGTGTGAACCCAGATGAAAATTGAAGACCACTAGCTCAGGCAACTTTCTGGAAACTGGAGCATGAAGATAGAATGAAACTGACCAGTACCAAAGGGAAATATCGGGCTAAATCGTGGGCCCCAGTGATCAAGCTGCTTTATGTTTCTTAAAAACATGGTTTTCTCAGCCTGTTCAGACTGCCCTCATTCCAGATCAGTCTAGCCGGTGAGAACCTGGTGTTAATGAGGTGAAGTGCTCCTGCAATGAGAGCTTGCATTCTTGCCCCAGCTGATGGCCTTGTGAATGTGCACCTTTTGACTGACGAGAGAAAATGAGGAGCTGTGGGAGGCTCATACACCTCCCAATCATCCCGGGCAAACTATAGGCCACAGATCAGTGGTATCCACTTTGCATGAAGAATAGGGCTCCTGATGATGGTAGAAGTAGCCTAGTCTTCAGAGAGTCTAAATATGAAGACAAGAATTGTGCTATGTCTCTAGATTTCTCACCAGAACTTGCACAGCCACGCTTCCTCCCCTGTACCGATTTCCACAGTGGCAGGACTAGTCTAAGGAACGGTGTTACGGATTCCACACCCTCTCATCATTCTGTGACCTGTTGGTTACTCAAACTCCATGTGCTGTTTGACCTCTCTTATCCTAAAAATCTCCTTCTGACAACACATACTTATTGAAACCAAGCTTTATGACAGGCACAGAAGTGCTGAGACCTTAAAAACTGGAATAATTCCTGTCTTCAAGGAGCTCACAATTTGATAACAGACGGGGAAATAGTGATACACTTAGGTTAGCAATATCTATCTTCCTCTGTATTAGCTATGTGGGAAATCCTACCCTTCACTGTGACACCAGGTGACACCAGGTGTCACTTCTTCCCGAGGCCTTTAAAGGTAAGGTCAGCAATAGAAGCTGCCCACTCTTCTGCTCCCTCACAGTACCCCTGGCCCATGCCTATCGGAGACCTCGCCTTGCCCTACACCCGCGGTTGTTAATTGTCGAGCCCCGATCTCCATAGGGGCAGGAATTTTCTTGCGGATGCTTCTTTCCCAGAGCCCAGCCTCACAGAGTTCAGTTTCTCACACAAGATTGGTAAAAGTCTGTCACGAGTGTAAATGCCTATGATACAAGGAAGAATGTGTCCTGAAGGAAATACAACTGAGTTCTGTAGGAGCCCAGGGAAGGGAGCACGAGGCAGCATTTGACCTGGGCCTACAAAAATCAGTAAGGGGTGATTTGCAGACATGGAGTGGGGGGAGGTATTCCACACAGAGGAGTCAGTGCGAACAAAAGCAGACGTTTTACAGGAGCTCTCAAACAAAGTGGGGAAGGGCAGCTCAAGGCTTAAGACCCAAAGGAGAGGTTAAAATCCAGCTCTGGAGAAGTCTGTATATCAAGTCCAGGATTTGCTCATGCTCAGCCACAGTCTCATTCAGGTACAAAGGCATCCCTATAGCTATGAAAATAGGCAGGCAGGTCTTGGCATTATTGTAACAACAACAAATATAAGGTAAAAGCAGGACCAGGCCTTGCTCTTAACAGACCCTCATTTATATGGAATTTTGGGGGAGCTCTATCAAATTATGGACGTGGCTTCAGAGATGTCCCACTGAAGGATGGGAATATTAATTCAGGAAGTCAGGAAATCTCCATCGGGAGGGCATTGTGGGACTTCAGGATAGGTCGGCAGTTCAAAGCGTGGGGACTGGTCAGCAGTGGGCAAAGATCCTCCAGTTCCAGGAACGACGGCCAGTGAGTATTGACCATCTCCCAGGCAAGTGCACCGGTCATCTTTAAGACTATTCACAGGTAAGGAGGATCATGCAGGCTCTGAAAGGCCCAGTGGAGGGGAAGGACACGGCTCACTTTTACTGGTAGCTGCAACATTTCCGGTTCTTGCTTCAGGGATCCCTTGTGTCATGGTCCCCCATATGATGATTTGGCTCTAGTAAAACTGCCACATATGCAGTGTGCTGCATCCAGCCTCTTAGGAGGCCAATCAGGTGTTGAGTCACGTTCGTTTTAGGTGGCCGTTGTAGGCCCAGCAGTTGGCACTCAAACTGGGGAATGTCCTTTTCAGCTAATGCCCATGTGTTCTCAAGAGGGCTGTGGGTTTTTGCCCTGAGAAAAGGCCCATTCCTCTTTAGTTAGCAATGTTTAAATGGCTTGCAAGTGCAAGCAGTTTCCTTAGTGGTGCTATCCTAAAAATATTATGAATATTAATCTGAAATTTGCTTAAAATGCTGTCAGAAAAAAAACACGGTAGTATACATGAAACAACAATGTCAGGATGTTGATATATGCTGATATTAAGAATAGACATGTTTGTATTATAGGATATGTATATGGTGGTTTAATATACTACCTTCCTCTTTTGTATTATGTTTACAAATTCCAAACTATGATTTTTTTAAAGGCAGTATAATGGCATGTTTGGACCCCAACAAGCAACTTACACTACGCTTTCCCCAACCCCCACTGCCTCATCACCGCTGCGGAGTTCTGGATGGTCATGGCACACGGGACGTTCCTGGCCTAAAGAAGGCAGGCACACTTAGTCCACTCTTCTCTGTGGCAGGGCTGAAGAAAAAAAGCTGGTCCAAGGCTGTACCCCAAGTGCCGGTAACAAATGTGAAGTGTTAAGAAACCTTTAGGACACATGTCACCCTGGGAACAAGAGTGGACACTTCTCTGTATAGAACTGAGGAGCCACAGTGAGGTACTAGAGACTTTGTAAACTAGATAGATAAGGCTGTTACACTGGGAAATAGTGCTGTATAATACCGCTGCCTGGATTAAGTTTATTCTATGGAGACTAATTTACTTCTCTACTCCTGGAAAGTGGTATTGTTCCAGTTGCATGACTGTGGCAAGTTTTAGGATTACAGTCATTTCTCAGCATTGCCCCCGGCCAAATGTGGTAGAATCCCATCAGCAGGGGTCAGAATGATTTCATCCAACGAACCCGTCTTCTCACTAGTGCTGGGTCTCAGAAACTCAGAAAGTACAACTCAGTTATATAGTCTAACAGAAGAATAGCAATGCAGGCCAGATGAATGAACCAGCTACAGCTTTATAAGGTCCAATATATAAATCCCTATATAAGGGTGGGGAGTGGGAAACTGAGCCTGAGATGAACAATGGGAAACAGGTCCCAGGGTGAGTGGGGCCGGGGCCCTGATTCTGCTCTGATTTGCTGGGCCCATTTCTGTATCTCTCTTAAGTCTGCTCCGGGTCTCTGCAGAGGCCAGAACCTCTGGGTTCCCATTTGCCTTACTGACCTATAAGAGCACCTGCCATAGAGTAAGTTCCTGTGTTTGTATGGGCGCAAGCCCTCCCGCGGCATCTTCCCAGGCTCTGACGAGGCCAGCAGCCCCTTTCCCTTGGCTACCAGCAGTCTCATTACATTGGACTGTCTGTTTGTTTTTAGCCTGAGGCTCATATGATGCTCTAGAACTTCCAAATACTCCTTTTTACTTTTGGGCTTTAATGATATGGTATATCTACAATAGTTTATGAAAGCCACAATTACCAGGTAGGAGGAATTTTAGTCTGATAAGTGACCTGATCACTCTAAGGTGGTTGTGACTTACAGTGATTATGGTCACCTGGTCACCAGCCATCTTGGTGATCTGCAATCATCACCAGGAGCATGTCCCATCACCAGGATGGCTTATGGTAGCTCATCAATTCCTTAAAACCCCATGGCTACACAATGCGGTATGTCCATTATGGTCAGCAGGAACACACACCACTAGCAATACACCTGGTAAAATTCATGAGTGACATATACAGGCACGTAAATAGCTGAGTATATGCAATCCAGGCCTTCACTGTTCCACAGGGAGGGGCGCTTTGGTCAGGCATAGCTGGATGCACATAGGTGTGCTCCCGGACAGGGACTCTGCTTTCACCACGCTGCATATTTATAAGGTGGATGGAAGGGGGAGGTGGTCCATAGAAGCTTAAATTACAGTGGGAGTTTTCAGGCTGGAAAAAAAGACCTTTTTTGTGCCTAGTTTAGATAGATTAGCTTGCAAGCTAACACTCTTGGTATCAGCTAAAGGCCTTGGGTTCCCATATACTAACTCAGTCCTGCTGGGAGATCTCAATGCAAAGCTTCTGGGAGGGGAAAGGCAGGAAACCCAGCAGGACCATAGGAAACAAAATAATTGTCTATTCTCACTAGATGTTTTTGCCGCTTGTTTTTCTACTGCTGTCTTATTAGACCAGTGTTCTTATAGAACTGTCTTCATACTCCTTGTATAAGAATAGCTTAGGTGTCTCTTAAAAATTCTACCTGAATCTTATTAAATCTGACTAGAAATCTGCTGTTTTGACAGGCTTCTCACGCAATGCTTAGGCAACAAAAGGACTGCTACTCCAGACCAGTATTTCTTGAATCCACCAAGTTGCCTGGGACCCTTGTTCAAAAGACAGATCTTACATTTCATTTTAGACCTAGTACATCAGATGCTCTGAAGCCAATACCCACAGACCTCTGCCTGCAAGGTCTGTCCAGAAAAAGTGCAGCCATTGTTAACAAATTAATGAGACAGGTTTGAGCAGCATTGATGTCACCTGGCAGCCAAGGAGAGTGGACTGGAATGTGCATGCGTGAACAATGACTACTTCACTGTACTCGTCAGTGGGGGTGGCGGACGCTATTGAGTGAGCATGTGTACTGTGTGGCCGTCACATTCAAAATGACTGAGTGAGTAGAGCAACGAATCTGCATCAAATTTTGCACTGAGCTTAAACATTTCTCCACAGAATCTATTTGGATGACTCAGAAAGCCACAGTAATGGGCAACTGATGGTGGGCAGCTTCATCATGATAACATTCCTGCTCATGTATCACATCTCGTGAAGAGTTTTTGGCAAAACATCAAATCACCCAAATGACTCAGCTCCCCTGCAGCCCAGATTTGGCACCCTGTGCCTTTTGCCTTTTCACAAAACTAAAATCACCTTTGAAAGGGAAGAGATTTCAGACTGTCATCAGTGAGATTCAGGAAAATCCAACAGGGCAACTGACAGTCATTGGGAGAAATGTATAAAGTCACAAGGTGCCTACTTTGAAGGGGTCTGAGGCATCATTGTCCTATGTGAAGAGTTTCTTGTATCTTATATCTTCTTCAATAAATATTTTTTCATATTATATGGCTTGATAACTTCTGAACAGACCTCATATATCTAATTCATGTTTATGGTCTTAATTCTAGCCCAGTGCTCATCATACAGTAAATATTTTAAAAATTAACTGAGTTGTGGCCAGAAATACAATTGTGAGGCTATTTAAAGAACTTATTTAGCCCTGGCTGGTGTAGCTCAGTGAATTGAGCGATGGCCTGCAAACCAAAGGGTCACCGGCTCGATTCCCAGTCAGGACACATGCATGGGTTGCGGGCCAGGTTCCAAGGAGGGAGCATGTAAGAGGCAACCACACATTGATGTTTCTCTTTCTCTCTTTCTCCTTCTCTTTCCCTCTCTTTAAAAACAAATTCTTTTTTTAAAAAAAGAATTTATTTAAGAGATAATGCAAAAAGATGAGAGTGAAAATGTAAAATTTTTTCAAAAAGTGGAAAATGACTTTTTCAGGAGAAATAGCATGAAAGGAAGTAGAATCAAAATAGTATTCATCTTAGGAGTTAGAAAAGAGAAAGAGAATGTCAAGGAGATACTAACACAATCATATACTGTGAAGAGATCATGTAAGATAGTGACAGGGAACACGGCACTGTCTCTGACTAGCAGGAAGTCTTCTGACCGCTGAGGGTCAGTATGAATCACAAGCTCTTAGCTCAGACAGTTCCGATCGGACCAGTAAGATCAGACTGTTCTTTGGCTGAGAACTGAGTAAATGTGGAATGAGTGAGGGCGACTGATGTAGCCTATTATATCAAGGAGGGTGGAGACAAGAGGAAGGAGACAGAGAATAGAGACAATGACGTAAGCATCAACAAATTAAAGAAAATAATTCATTTATGATAATGTTTATGAGTATGTTTTTTTAGATCAGGAGGAAAAGCCAATGGAGAGAAAAAAATTGGAGGCATAAGTTAAGGAGTTGGGGAGAAAGTATTAGATTTAGGGAGTTAGAGAGTATTGAAGACTAGAAAAATATTGGTTGTTTATTATTATAGGACCTTTGCCAAAATTTCCTGTGTGGACCCTGGGCATGGACCTACTGTGGACCCTGAATTAGGCCACAACCTACACTTACAGAATTGAAATAGGCCCTCCTGACCTTTGTCTCAGGTAGCATCTGCCATCCCATGACTATACAACATTAGGAAAGAAGAATCAAGTTTCTCTCTAAATTCTAGAGCATCCATTGCCTCCAGATGTCATCGGACAGCAGTCAAGGTGGGACAAATAAAACTGTTCAAGTTGAGTTGGCACTGGGATAATTTTTTCCATAATTTGTGCATAGAGCAGTTAACCTGTGTGAATTTGGGATTTAAAAAGGCACTTGAATCTAAAACTAGAAGAGCTAATAGACCCCAGTCAGTCGATAAAGACAGGGAAGATTGTTTTAGACAGTAGAATGGTCCATGCACTTGCTTAAAGGCAGTAGGGAAGAGAGTGCTTTGGAAAGATCAGAATAAATTCAGTGTGGTGTACTGAATCATGAGATTAGTAGGGCAAGATGAGACAAAGGAGTAGAGGAAAAACCAGATGTAGGCATTCTTAGACCTTACCCTTAGAGCAATGAGAAAGCACTGAGGATTTCACGCAAGATCCTGAAGGTTTTGATTTGTATTTTTTAGACAAATATCACTTGGGTTGTCCTACAGAAGGCTGACTGAAGAAGACACAGTTATAGTCAGGTAGCCCGATAGCGTTCTGTTGGTATGATCCAAATGGGAGGGGTGTGTGTTGACCTGAATTCTACTAGTGGAAGTAAGGATGGAGAAACACCCATAAAGTAGGGAGAGAGATTTGAAGGCGGAAGAATTACCCACATCCTTAAGATCTACCTTTCCTATAGGAAGGAAGGAACCTTCCACCCACATTTCCAACACATCTCCTCTCACAACTTTCTAAGTTCCTCCTAAGAAAGGAGTGGCTGACATTATGGTCAAAGCCGAAGATATTAAGTGAACCATATTTATGTGTTTGAAGTTATGATGCCTTAACAAACAAGACCTGCAGTATGACTTAATCTCTCACTCTCTGCCTCCATAACGTTAGAGCCTGGTGTCCAGGGGCAAGTCAGCAAATCTCATGCAGATGACTGGATTCAAGACCCTTTTGGAGGTCAAGACAATATTCTATTTTCTCGCAGACAAGCCTGGACATAGGGGCCCCGATGCTGAGATGTGGAAGAAGGCTCGGGGTATCCATTAACCACAAAGACTCTGATGAAATGTTCGCAGAGGAGTCCGAGTGCATGGGTCGGGTGAAGATGATTGAAGGACAGGCACGGACCTGTCCTTTGTCAGATGGCTGATGGAAACGGTTCCCTCCACAGTCCCAGGCATTTCATGCCAAATGGGCAAAAGAGTGAGAGACTTCCCTTGAGCTACTGTTCTTTAACCTAATTTCATCTGAGAAATCCTCCCTGGAGTCTAGGAGGGAGGAAAATACTAGGTATTTGCTCGACTGTCAGTTAAATGATAAGTATCAGTCAGGATAAACTGGCTTATATCGCCCAAATAAATAAACCCTAAATGCTGGCAGCCTAACACATCAAAAGTGTATTTCTTGCTTTTGGTCTATGTCCCACGTGAGTAGGTGGGGAGTCTTTTCATCCCAATTGCTCAGGGACCTGAGACATTCAAGTTTCACGCCAGCGTACGCTTCCCAGGTCAGTGTAGAAGCAAGAGAGATGTGACAAATCCCTCATCGGCTTCTAAAGGACCCGCTGGGAATGGATACATGTCACTTGTCACTTCCCCTCACATTTCATTGTCCGAAGGAAGACTTCATTTCAAAAGACGGTGTGGGGACGTCACCCACCCCTACGCCTGGAAGGTGGAAAGCCGAGGAGTACTCGGTGACCGTCGCTAACAGCTGCCATGCGATGCCTTGTTTTCTGTTTGGCCTCCCGTCCTTTTGTCTGTGCCCACCAGACTGAGAAACGTGAGTAGCCAAAAAGACACGAGTGGGTTTCAGTGAACAAAATCCCACCCCAGACCCCTTTCAATACTGAGAGGCATGAGCAAATGTGGTTCATGATTAAGAGATAGAGCATGTCGTTTAGGAAAACTCTGAGGTTTCTGTCTGGGAGCCTGTAGCAAGTGATGGTGGCATCTTAAGCATAGAATCAAGGGACATGGTGATCCACGCCCCCTGGAATCTCTTTAAATTCTGTATCTTATTACAATACATCTGCAAATGATACACTATGTTGCCATAGTATATCACAAATCCCAGAAGAGGAAAAATACTTATAACTTTTAGAATTGTGGTAGATGCAATACCTGATAAGACATAAAATTAGCTGCGAATCTTCTGACACATTTCACGGCATTTTTTACCAAGTGTGAAAGTTCTTTAAAAAAAGGAAAAATGCTGTTTTCATGGAAAACGCAATGACTAGCTGGTAAGATCATGTTCCCCACCCAACCCCCATCCCAACCCAAAACCAGCCTGTTCCAGCACCATCCACCCTGTTTGGTCACATCATGCCTTGGGGCCTTTCGGAGGAGACAGAAAACATAAGATGAAAAGAAGGTTTCAGAGAGGAAACAATTCTGTTTTTGCAGAATGCTAGTTGCCTATGAAGCGTCTGAGTGGAAATGTGAACAGGCAGCGAGGCATGTGGGTTTGAGTCTCGGGGCAGAGATCTGGGTTGGAGGTACATATTTAAGCATCACCAGCAGGTATGTAGGCATTGAACTGTGGTAGTTAGTATTCTTGTTTCTCCCTCCATAGCCAGACTTCTGAGTGGTACCATTTCTCCTGGGGCCTCGTAATGGATTCAAAAAGTTCTCTCTTAAAGGAACAATCTTAGTTTCATATTCCAAGTCATAAAATTCACGATTCTTCCTGTTGCTTATGCATAAATGATCAGTCGGAGGCTGAAACTTTATTACTTTGAAGTAACAGTGGAGTTCTAGGTGAAATCTGGTAACAAGAGGAAGTGTTGCCGCTTAGATATAAGATCCCAATTAAGAAAACTTTCAGGATCAATTTTTTATTGGTGAAATATATTTTGAAAGTATTTGTGTAGTATTGAGGATAAATAAGAATGTAATTTTGTGCATTCGTCTTGTTTAATAAGACTGCAAGCTAAGAACCAGTAATATGCAGAAACTAATCAAGGTATTGATATTCTTTAAATATTTTTCTTGGTATGTCCTTCTTTAAGCAATTTAATCCTCACCATATTTAGAAGTCTCCTTTCTAATACTTTTACTTTGCTTGGTTTCACATCTTGTCTGCATTCTCAGGCTTACAGGCCTCTTCTGGAAATATCAGTACTTACGTGGCATGCATGTGTGTGTGTGTGTGTGTGTGTGTGTGTGAGATAAGACCTTCCATCACTTACATTTTACCAGTAAGTATCATATAAGCCAATGAAAGCAGTTCTTGTAGACAGAGGAGTAAGTGAGAGACAAAGACGGAGCCTTGAACTTCATCATCATTGGTAATTATGGCTACTATTTTGGGGGAGGAGAGAAATAATTAATCTCTGTTTGACTATTCTTTACGCATCCTGTCTTCTCTAATAATATTCTCTTACCAATTTATATTCCTCCCTCTTAAATATGTAAAAGCCTTTCAATTTTCTATCTAGTGTGTACCTAGGCAGACACAGCATGTTTAATTAAAGGATTTGCCTTTATCTAGAGTTTATAAACGTTTTTTTTAACCACTTCAGAAAAACCTTGCAGGAATAAGTTATTACAGAATGCTAAATTGAGTTTCAAATTTAAATAAAGTATCTGGAGTTGTGATGTTGCAGGTTTATGTGGGGTCTTAGCACTCCACCTTAGAGTATCTCAAAGACCAGAACAGATTTGTGACTAGGGAAAATTAGGAAAAGAGACCATTGAAATTATAAAGATTCTAGAGATTCTCAAGTCCAAAAAGTATACTTTTTTTTCAACAGATCAAGACATAAAGCCACGGGGAAATATCGTGACATACGAAAAGTCAAAAATTACCAAAGGACAGTGTTTCTGTACCTTACTCTCTAATCAGTGCTTTTTCCATCAATCTATCCTGCCCGAATCTATATTTTAAGGAGTCTCAAAATATTTTTTCTCTTTAAAAGAATATTTGATATCTTCTAGGACTTTCTGTTTCCTCTCGATACTTACAAACTTCTATTGTTAAATTTTTCCTCTTCATCATCAACCTTTTAGATTAAAATCCTTAATCAGCTAAGAAAACACTCAAGTGTATTGCCATCATATGTAAATTTTTCCACCTTGCCCCGAGGGGATCATGAGGGAATTAGGTGAGGTCACTTTGGAAATTAAGGTAAGCTGCGCTTTTCACATATTCTTATTCCGCCTCTTAAGTAAACCAATAGGAAAAATAATAAGGTGAGATCGCCACTCTTCATGCTTTTCAAATTTATGCTGGCTGCTGCTTTTGCTACTTTCTTTTCTAATTGCTACAGGCAACTAGTTAAAAATCCATTCTAAAACATTGTTTTTTCAGTCATCACTGAAAAACCCATCACATGGAGTTCTCCTGTCATTTCAGGGATCCACGTTTTCTTTCTTAAAACAAGAACAAAAGCAAAGACAAAACAAAGCCTGCGGAATTTTCTCATCTTCGGACTGGTTTATAAGTGGGCCATCATGTCTGCCAGCTACAAATTCTCTCAGTTTTCATGCATCTGACAAAGTATTTTATCTTTATTTTGGAAGGGTATCTTCTCTGGACACAGAATTTTCCGTTGACAGGACTGTTTTTTTTTTCCTTTCATCACTTTAACGACATTATCCCATTGTCTTATAGCTTGTGTTTGTGATAGAAAGTTTGTGATGATTCTTTTTTTTTCTTTTTTCTCTGGATGTCTTTAACAGTTTTTTTCTTCATCACTGATTTTTCAGCAATTTTTTTAATGATTTACCACAGTGTAATTTTGTGTCTGTCCTGTTTGGATATTTGAAAATTCTATTTGATTATGGTTTCTTTGAATTTGTGTGTTTAGACTGTCCATCAAGGTTGAAAAAGTTTTAGCCATTAAGTCTTCAAACATTTTTTATCATCCCCTGAATTCCAACTTATTTATTAAATTGATGATATTTCCCCACAGTTCACTGAGTCACTGTTCAGGGTTGTTTTTTTTTTCTATTTCTTTCCTCTTATTGCTTCATTCTGGTGGTTCTATCGCGAGATCTTTGATCTTATTGATTTTTTTCTGCAGTGTCTAATCTGTTGTTAAGCTCATTCAGTAAATTCCTACTTTAAGTACTGTATTTTTGATCACCGGAAGTAGCACTTACCTCTTTTTTATATCTTCTAATTCCCTTCTTGTTATGTTCATGTCTTCCTTTAATTCTTAATCATATTTTGATAGCATTTCAAGTTTTTACCTGCTAATTGCTTTATTTCTCTTTTTTTCTGAGTCTATCTCTATTGACCAATTTTGTCCCCAGCTATGGGTCACATTTTCTTGTTTATTTATATGTCAGGTGATTTTTTAAATATGATGCTTGATTTGTAGCTGTATTGTTATTGAGTGTCTGGATTTTACTGCTTCCTTTATAGTATATGAGAATGCTACCAATGAACCACCCATGCACCAACTCTTTATAGTATATGGAACTGTATTTTGGCTAGCAGTTGTTGCTTGCAAATTAGCTTGATATCATCCAGGTTTGTCTGGAAAGGTCTCTAGGAGCTTTGAATCTGCAGCTATTTCATCCACACTCCTAAGGCATTGCCTTTCTGAGACTTCTATGACAGGCCCCTGTGGTACAGGGAGATTTTCTACTCCACATGAACTTGAATGTGTCCCAACTCCCTGTGAGCTCTGGGAATTGTTGAGCTTTCAGCTTCTCTGACATTCGTTGTCTGGCTTCATGGATGGTCGGTCACCCTCAGCATGCAAGCTTCCCATTTAGTGACAGACTCCAGAAGATCCCTGGGCAGATCTTTCAACCCTTTTTCTGTATAGCTGCCTGTTTTGCAGTCATCAGCTTTGAAAATTCTCGCTGACTTACTTTCCTGAAATTGGATGTTTGTGTTCTCAACTCGGAGCCTACTGCTTTGCTTGGGTTGCCCTTCTCAGTACCACCAAGCACACAGCGGCTCCGCGTGTCAATCTGGTGCAAGTG
Source organism: Phyllostomus discolor (assembly GCF_004126475.2). NCBI lineage: Eukaryota > Metazoa > Chordata > Mammalia > Chiroptera > Phyllostomidae > Phyllostomus > Phyllostomus discolor. The sequence continues at coordinate 81,582,299 of NC_040912.2, read as the reverse complement.
TAGAGCTACATCTTCGCTTCTCCCCACTCAAGGATCACAGGCCTGTGGTGCCAGTGGTCCAGCATCTGAAAGCAGTCCAGGTTTTTAGTTATTTATGGGAGAAAGACAAGAACAGTACTGATTTCTTCATTGGGGCATCAGTATCATCAGTATCTTTGGTTTTCCGTGCAATATCAGTTTATGTGCTACCCAGAGCTTTCATGGTGCAGTATTTCTTAAAAGAATGCTCTGTATTGTTAGGGAATTTTCTACCGTATGTACATTTTTTGACCCCTTATGTGCATGTTTACGATGGCCTTTTTTAAAAAATTGATATCAGAAGTTATCAATACATGACTTCAGACAACAAACAAATGTATATTCTGTCCTCAAATGGGCCACAGTCAATTTGTTAACAGGTATGTTGACTAGATACAGTTGTCCAGTCATGCCACCAGAAAATAAAAACAATTCTGAACATTCAAAGAAATGACAACTATATCAATGCCTGACCTACAGATATCTCAAAATACCTTCAATTATACATTGCATCCTCACTTGTCAAGGGAGAAGATGTGAAACGTTAATCTTAAGATGGATAAAACATTGTCTTCCTCACCACAGAGCACCTTTATATGAGTGTTAAATCTCCAGGGCATCAAGGGCCAGTCTAAACAGAACTGCCTTTTGATCCAGTGACCCCCTGCTGGGATTATACCGTAAGAACCCTGAATCACCAATTCAAAAGAACCTATGCACCCCAAGGCTCATAACAGCACAATTTACAATAGCCAAATGCTGGAAGCAACCTAAGTGCCCATCAGTAAATGAGTGGATCAAAAAACTGTTGTACTTTTATAGAATGGAATTCTATGCAACAGAAAGAAAGAAGGAGCTCCTACCCTTTGTGACAGCATGGGTGGAACTGGAAAGCATTATGCTAAGTGAAATAAGCCAGGCAGTGAAAGACAAATACCATATGATATCACCTGTAAGGGGAACCTAATCAACAAAAGAAATGAGCAAAAAAGAATGAGCAGTATGGAAATATAGAACAAACAGACAGTGAGCAGAAGGAAGGGAGGAGGGGGATAACGGGATAAAGAAGAGAAAGGGTCAAGTCAAGGAATAAGTACAAAGGACCCATGGTCAAGGACAATGGGGTGGGGATTGGCCCTGGGAGCGGGGGTTAGAATGAGCAGGGGAGAGCAACGGGGGTGGGGAGGGAGATGGGGACAACTGTAACTGACCAACAATAAAATAATATATTTTAAAAAATAAAGAAGCCCTGGCTGGCGTAGCTCAGTGGATTGAGCACAGGCTGCGAACCAAAGTGTCGCAGGTTCGATTCCCAGTCAGGGCACATGCCTGGGTTTCAGGCCATGGCCCCTAGCAACCGCACATTGATGTTTCTCTCTCTCTCTCTTTCTCCCTCCCTTCCCTCTCCAAAAATAAATAAATAAAATCTTTAAAAAAAAAAGAATAAAAAATAAAAGTAAAAAAAATAAAAATAAAGAAAAAAGATTTAGTGTTCAATGAGGAACAGCCTCTTCCCACCTTGACGTGAGGATCTGGTTCTGTGTTTTATTTGTCAGTAGAGCAGACAGGGTTGGAGAGGAAATGGAGATGTAATAGAAGCCACTAGTAGCCTACATAAAAGTGACACCCTTCTTTGACTCTAACTCTGACTTTATACAATGCTCTTCTGTAGCAACCATAAAATTCCAGAGAACTGTAACAACCCCCATGACAAGTGACAGAAATTAGGCCCCAGCACAGCATCATTAAAGAGTAAGTAGTATGGCAGCTGTAACTTACCCCATTGGAACCTTAGGTAGGTGGCAACATGGGGCCATCATTTCTTGGTTCCTTCCTCTAGGCATTTATATGTTTTTCTCTAAAGGGATCTCTCCTGCTGTATCTCCTGCCACCTTTCATGTGAGTTCTAACCTTATTCCCATATTGTGGCTATCCTGAGTTTATACGCTGTCCTATCAAGCATTAGAAATTAAAAATGATGGTAACATATTACACAAAAATTCCCTGAATTCTCTCTTTCTGCAGCTCTTGTCAAGGGACATTAAATCATGTTCGTTTTCATTTTATTTAGAGATCTGTATCAAGATCTACATCTATATATCATTTCTTTCCCCAAACAATTAGTGCAAACCTGCTCCTTTGAAGCATTAAAGAAGAATGTTGTGGGTTTTTTTTTTAATGAAATTCAATGCATGTCCTTGCCAGATTTAGGCCTGTGTAAGTTGGATCTAAATCAAGTCTCAAGCCATCCATCTCTTCTTAACCTTTAATGGGTGGACTTGTTGAGGGAATCTGTCAATCTATGATCTTCTTTAATTCCCTGCACAAGTTCTACTTTCCATCCTTCAATCTGCAATAACCATCTTATTTTAAATGACAGCTGTTTGTGGTGATGGAGAAGCCCTGTAAGTCTAAACACTATGAGATATTATTCAGGTGATAAATATAGAGCTGAAGACAGGAGAGGGAAATGAGAGTGGGGGCAGCGGATAAAGAGAAGTAGAGAGAACACCAAAGACATTTATTTGTGGGTCAAAACATAAAGCATCTGGGCCCTGGCTGGCGTAGCTCAGTGGATTGAGTGTGGGTTGTGAACCAAAGTGTCGCAGGTTCGATTCCCAGTCAGGGTACATGCCTGGGTTGCAGGCCATGACCCCCAGCAACTGCACATTGATGTTTCTCTCTCTCTCCCTTTCTCCCTCCCTTCCCTCTCTAAAAATAAATAAATAAAATCTTTTTTAAAAATCTTCCCTTAAAAAAAAAACCTAAAGCATCTGTAGAAATTGGTGTTGGAAAAACTTCAAAAGATGTGAGTATGTTATATTTCATTCAAATATGCAGTTTTACAAAACTGAACTTCAAAGGCTGAGGATATAGCATTTGATCCATTTTCAAATAAATGTTCAGTTCTTGAAATGACTCTGGCTTTCTCATGTCTGTTAACACCTACCCCATGTTCTAGCAATGAGTCCATTGATTTAAACAGCTGGCATCACAGACTTTAGCTACCATGTAGGAATGCTTTATATCATTTGTTCAGGAGTCATATTGCTAATTGTTAACTTATGAATATAAACAGTACACGCTTTTGATAAAGAAAATATCACCAGACTTTGCAGCTTTGTGTGATATATGGAAGGAGAAAAATTGGAAAATAAAATCTTACTTAGAAAAAACAAAAGGGAAGACAATGAAGGAGGAAATGAAAAGTAAACTAAGCATAAGGCTCTATGCAATGAGCAGTCTGTTAGATATAAAATAAGCCACAGCTTCAAACCTGTGTTTGAATACCTTACAAAACAGAAGTTATAAAAAAATAAAAATAAAGATATACACATAATAACCAGTAAAAAGCACAGATATAATCGATGTCTAGCAACACATGTTATAAAGAAGGAGCATTTTCAACCCGTGTCTACTGCCAATTTGCTAGATGTTCTCCATTTGGCCGTTCTGGTTCATTCTATCTCATGCACTAGCTGGGCTCCCTTTGCTGGTCAATTCTAATTGGAAGGGACCACAAAACAGCATTGAAAGATCACAGAGTGGGAGGACAGGGCTGCAGGCTTCTTCCTCCCTTGCTTCATGCAGCTGGGCAGAAACGTGACCCACCGCAAGTCCAGGTGCAGCTGGGCAGCTCTTCTGCCACTGCTCCAGCTCGGACTGGCTCCTGGAGTATTGATTCCTCCGTGTTTCCTTCAACCTTAGCAGCAATAATAGCCTCTGGCTACTGCGAGTCCCAGAATCATATTGGTTACTTTAACAGTGCCCACTGTTCTGGGAGTAGTCTCCTCATTAAAGTCTCTTAATTTGAATAATCTGGCGTGAATTTTGTTTCTTACCAGGAGCATGACTGATAAAACAGGTATTTGTTTATATTCATTAGAGAGGAACCCAGTGATGTTTTCCATGGTGAGCAATAAGCACATAAATATAATTGTGTGGGTGTTTATATACATACAAACCATTTGGCGAAACTTCGCTGAGGGACACAGAGACAGATTCACTGAACCTGAGACATTATGAGAGTCAGGTTGATATGGAACTGGTGTCAAAAAACATCCATAGTTCTAAAGGTGCTGAGCGGCTCTTTCTGGAGTGGGTGTCTAAAAGGGCTCACCAGGTTCTTTTTCTATGCCTAAAGCTTAGCATGACCAGAGTGATGCTAGAAAAACCATAAATTCAGAGCTGGCTGGACTTTGGTGTACAAGAGTTCATTAAGGTCCTTACAGTGGTGAATCTACTGTATTCTTGCATTACCCTAGTGTTGTCTTTGTTAAGTGGTGATTGAGCCTGTGTTTGAACATGACTTGCAATAAGAGAAAAGTGCTTCCTAAGTGAGGCCATTACAAACTTGAACAGTTTTTTTAGCAGAAAGTCTTTTTTTAAAGATTTTTTTTATTTCTTTTTGGAGAGGGAAGGGAGGGAGAAAGAGAGAGAGAGAGAGAGAAACATCAATGTGCAGTTGCTAGGGGCTGTGGCCTGCAACCCCGGCATGTGCCCTGCAACCCCGGCATGTGCCCTGACTGGGAATCGAACCTGCGATGCTTTGGTTCACAGCCTGCGCTCAATCCACTGAGCTACACCAGCCAGGCAAACTTGAACAGTTTTAGTTATTGGAAACTCTGGCTTCATGTTCACAGAAGTCTTTCTCACCATCACCTCCCTCACAGACCCAATTCTGCCCTTCAGCGCCGTTCTCAACATGTCTAATCGCATTGCCACAAGAGCATCTTTCAGATAATCAACACTGCTGGTTACTATGATCTTAGCAAATTCTCAGCTAAGTTTTTCAACAGCTTGTCAACCCCCTCCCTAGTTTTATGATCCGATAGGACTCAAAATTATTTTATTTCTCTTTCTACAGATTTTTTCTCTCTTCTTGAGAAAAGTCCCTTTATCGAAACTTGAAACACTCTCGTAGAGATTTCCCTCTGAAATTTCCCAACCTGCCTCAAGCTACCTTGCTCCCTGATACTCCCTTCAAAAGCTTCCTCTATTTCTGCACGAGCTCCTCACTCACCTCACCAACTCCAGCCGTCAGTCTGCAGACACACAGATGGCCAGAAATCAAATCTTGCCTAATTTGACACAAATTTAATTACACTTGAACATGATCACGCTTTATTCATCCAGACAAGATTATATCCAGATCCATACAAAAAATGGGAGAGAAGTGTTTGGTCTTGTCTATTTTTTTTTCTCTCCCTAACTTTATAGGAGATACTTTTTCCTTTGCCAGTAATTGATGCATTAACCATACCGTGCATTTCTCAGGCATCCATTGAGACGGGGGAGGTAGAATTCCCACGGCAGCAGATATCTGGTCTGATTCTCCTCTTACCTGAGGTTGATCAAACAGATGGCAACCGGCTTCCAACTTATGCTCAGCCCTCTGATAATACCTGCACCGGCTGCTCTGTTCCAATATGTACCGCCTGGAATACAACATAACCTGATTGTAGGAAATGCGCATTCAAGGGTTCATCAAGACAAATATTTACTGAGTGTTTTCCACGTGGTGGGTCCTGTCTCCGAGCTGGGTGCACAGCAGAAAAGGAGAAGCTGCTGTTCCTTGATCTCACTGTTGGTCTCCTCTCTTCCCTTAAGTTCCTTCCTGAGCCATAAGCCACTCTGTCCTACTCCAGTAGAAAGGGTTTCAATATCGAGACAAAAATATCCCTAGAATCCTCATAATGTTTCTATTCTTTTATAAGCAATGGAAAGAAAAGATAAAAATAAAGTAGATGTAGTAATACAGGGATATTGACTATACATTTCGATTTGTAAATTGTCACTATAATTTGTTTGTTTTCCTGACATTTCTGTAGTCCTAAGCCGCAGTGAGAGAGCCTCTTAGGTACCCCTGGCCTTACCCAGTATCGGGCATTAAAGCGAGACAGTGCCTAGAGGCCACCCCTGAAATGAGACAACCTGGTGTCACAAAAACAGGGCTGGCCTGACAGCCACGGGTTTTCACCCTACCCCCATCTCTCATAAGTGCGTGAACCTCAGTGATTCTCATCATGTTCTTATCTAGACCCTCAAGTCTCTCTCCTGTCAATGAGAGGCCGGAATTTGGCAGGCTCAAGGTTCCTCAGAGCTCAAATTTTCTGATGATATCGTTTTGTTTGGAAAGCTGGAGAAGGAAACAGAAGGAGCCGCTTGCCCGTGGCAAAGGCAGCTGAATGCTGACACAGGAGTTCGGGACTGTAGGTGGGAGCGTGTGATTATAGTACAATCATTCTGATTCATCAAGGGATAAATTCCCTTGTTGGTTACACATACACACTCCCCAACCCTTCCCACTCACAACTTTTACTTCCTGCTTTAGGAACAGTCTAAAAGTAGGGAGAGGACGTGGGTGGAGTGGGGAGAAGGGAGGGGAGGGAGCGGGAAGCGTTCTGCATTTGGAAGAGATTTTTTGGAAGCTCTTTTTCATGCTCATTTATACCACCTACGGTGCTTTTATTCTTCCTTGCTGAATGTTTGATTATCCTAACCATACAGAAAGTAATAAGTCAAAATAGTTTTCGTCACTCTTTTTCAAGCATAATAAGCTCAGTTAAAACATTTTTATGATGACTTAATTCACTGAACAAAATGAAAAGAAAACAGAATTAAGAGACTCAGTCCTGCCAACCAGAAAGAGGGAAAATCCCACACGAAGGCAACTCAACTCCCATGACTAAGGGTAAGACAGAAGTGACCAAAATGGACCTTTAACAGCAATTTTCCACTTCTTATTCTCCGACATAGCGGGTCCATTCTCACAGTAATCAAATAACTGTAAAGCAGAGCTGATAAGTAGGTTGTATAACCAGATAACATGCAGCTGAGCAAGTCTCTAGATGGTGGCAGCTGGTTTGGGCACTAGCGGAATGGCAACAGGAAGATCAAGACCGGAAGCTGGCGGGTGTTCATGGGACGCTCATGACAATGAGGAGGTGGGATTTAGCTGAACCTCATGGATTTCAAAATTAGATGTGATTTTTGGTGGAAACAAGATAGCATAGACTGATTTCTCCCTACTCTGTTTCATTAAATATAACGAAAAAAAACCATAAAAAATACAAGAGGCAATCCAAAAAGAACCCTGAAAAATGGAAGATGAAAGCAGGCTGGCTGAGGACCCGGGACTAAGGAATAACACATTATCAAGGACATCTTGGGACTTCCCACTCAACCAGAGATGACGGCATAGACCCTGCACCTGCAGGACCTTCAAGCTGACAACAGAAAGTGACTCTTAAGGACTGAATGTCTATGTCCTCCCAAAATACATATGTTGAAGACCTGCCCCCTCCCCCAGTGTGACAATAGTTGGGAAAGGAACCTTTGGGAGATCATTAGGCTTGGATGAGTCATGAGAGTGGGAGCCTCATGATGGGAATTAGTGCCCTTCTAAGAAGAAGAGGAGGGAGAAAGAGGTCTCAGTGTATGTGTGTGTGTGTGTGTGTGTGTGTGCGCGTGCGCACACGAGCACACATGGAGGAAAGAGCATGAGAGCACACAGCCAGAGGGCAGGCAGCTGAAAGAAGACTCATGCCAGAACCCACCCATGCTGGCACCCTGATCTTGAACTCGCAGCCTCCAGAACTCTAAGAAAATGAATGTGCATTGCCTAAGCCACTCAGTGTATGGTATTTTGTTGCAGAAATGTGAGCCAAGACAAAGCTCTGGGGACAGCACCAGGAGAGACTGGTAGCACCAGCAGTGGTGGGTGGGGGGGCTGATCAGGAGTGTAACCAACAGCAATCAGCCAGCGGACACACTCTCCCTCCCCGCTGACCTGCAGACTCGCTGCCACCACTGAGTGACACCAGTAGCTGTTGGCACCCACTCATTTAGTCATTCAACAAATACTTACTTAGCAGCTGTTTTGTACCATCACTGTTCTAGGTGCTGGGATATGTCATTGGAAAAAACTATCTATTGATACTTATACTTGAAGATATTACTCAATGAAGAATTTTTAAGAAGCAAATGAATGAGAATGACATAAAGCTTATCACAAATATTCCCACACAAATTCAAATTTCGGTCCTCATTTTGAATCTAATTTTTTCTTTTTTTAAAGATTTTATTTATTTTTACAGAGAGGGGAGGGAGGGAGAAAGAGAGGAAGAAAAACATCAATGTGTGGTTGACTCTTCCACGCCCCCTACTGGGGACCTGGCTCACAACCCAGGCATGTGCTCTGACTGGGAATCGAACCAACAATGTTTTGGTTCACAGGTTGATGCTCATCCCACTGAACCACACCAGCCAGGGCTGAATCTAATTTTTTCTAAGAAACTGGTGAAAACCTAAGAGCAGGATCACTAAGGTAACCTTCCCTGTTCTCTTACGCATTGTTACCCAGGGTTTGCAAATTTTCTTCTTTTTTTTTTTTAAAGATTTTATTTATTTATTTTTAGGGAGGCAAGGGAGGGGGGGAGAGAGAGAGAGAGAGAGACAGAGAGAGAGAGAGAGAAAAACATCAGTGTGCGGTTGCTGGGGGTTATGGCCTGCAACCCAGGAATGTACCCTGGCTGGGAATCGAACCTGGGACACTTTGGTTCCCAGCCTGCGCTCAGTCCACTGAGCTACGCCAGCCAGGGCTCAAATTTTCTTCTTTATGTCCCACAAACCTGGCAAGTTTGTGTGGAGTAAGCACTTCCCTTTATCAGAATTCTTAATCTCTGTCTCAATAGTTATTCACAGTATAGATTTTAAACACAGTTTTCTACAAGAATGCTAAGGAGATTGTTCTTTCCCAGCAGGCTCTGTGGAATGCCAGCTGCCTGCTTTAATCTGCAAGAGGCATCTGTTGATGTAACGTGGTGGAGCGCTGCCCTGTCAGCATTCGTGAGCCTTTCACGTGTCTGAATGTTCTCTGGGATGTGCCCAGCACAGTGCCAGTGGAAGCCCTCTAACTTGTGGCAAGAAAAAGTAATCTCCTAACTGAATCCAATCTTAAAAGATATTCCACATAACAAGCCAAATCATGGAAAGTCGGTGTTACTCTAAGAAAAAGCCAAGTGACTACAGTTTTCTGAGGATTCATTATTTAAGTATTTCAGACTAACTAGCTAACGTGTTCTCAGCAAAATGGGACAGCACCTTCCTTTTCAATGTATCGTGTTTGCTTCAGATAGAAAATAATGTCCATTCAATTTATGACAATGGGATGTTGTTTACCTAAGTTTAAAATAATTTATTTTTTAATTCTTTGGAACAGATGGTTTTTTGAACCAACATTTTTTGGATTAGTTTCAGGTTGGAAAGTTCCTGTATAATTCTTATCCTGTTCCCTCATTATTAACACTTAAAAATTTTTTTGTTACTTTTGTCAGAACCAGGACATTGCCACTGGTACCTCATTAAGTAAAAACTTCAGACTATTTGAGTTTCATCACTTTTTCCATTAGTGTTCTCTTTCTCTTCCAGGATTGAATTTAAGGTGCCATATTGTTTTTAGTTGTCATATCCCCTCAATGTCTGGTCTATGACAGTTTCTCAGCTTTCACTTGTTTCTCGCAAGTTTGTCAGTCTTGAGGAGTGCTGGCCAGGGTCCCTATAGAGTGCCCCTAATCTAGGTTAATCTAATGTTTGCCTCATGATTAGACCAAGGTTATGGATTTTTAAAGAAAATGTGGTGCATGTGATCCTGTTATGTCAAATCGGGGTGGGGGGTTATGATATCTACAGGGCATCACTGATGACGTTAAACTTCATCACTCTGACCAGACGGTGTCTATTAAGTTTCTCCACTGCACATGGCCATTTTTCCCTTTCCCTGCTCTGTTCTTTGGTTGTGTAACTCATTTGTATGTTTTTTTTTAAATGAGTCAGTTACAGAAAACATAACAACACTTGGACACCATGTATACCTACCATTCAGATGTCAACAAGTTTTAAAATTTAGCTGTGTTTTGCTCCCGATATTTGAAATTACAAGAAAAATATTACCCATTGAGTTGATATTGCTTATATGTACTACACTAATTTCTTTTCTTGCTCAGTAGAGACAAGCTGATTAAAAACTAATGTTGAGTGGAAATAAATAGTTCTCTCATTCCAGCCGGCGCCAAGCCATGGGCATCTCTCGGGACAACGGGCACAAGTGCCGAAAGACCGGGGGCAGGAGGAAGCCCTCCCACAAGAAGCGAAAATATAGCTGGGACTCTCTGTTGCCGACACTAAGAGTGGCCCCTGCCACGCACACACAGTTCGTGTGCGAGGAGGCAATAAGAAGTACCGAGCCTTGAGGCTGGACGTGGGCAACTTCTCCTGGGGCTCAGAGTGTTGTACGTGCAAAACAAGGATTCCTGATGTTGTCTACGATGTATCCAGCAATGCATCAGTCCATCCCAAGACCCTAGTTAAGACCAGGCCAGTTTGGCCAAGAGGATGGCTATGTGATAGAAGGCAAGAGCAGCAGTTCTAGCTGAGGAAATTAAGATCTGGAAAGGCAAATAAATCTCCCCTCCTTTCTTAAATCACATGTTTGAAAAAGAACAACAAAAGGCTCGTGTAATAAAGGTGTTCATTCTCAGGTTAAAAAAAAAAGAAAATAAATAAATTTTATGTTGACAAAGACAGTATGAAACATTTATATAAATTTAAAAAAACAAAAGAACATTATCTTGTGAATATCTGTATATAGTATCAAAATCACAGAACCAAAAATATTAAAAAACTTATTTCTTCAATTTTGCTTCTTGAACTCCCTTCTTTCTTTTGAGGTCAAATCTTATATAAATGTATCATTTTGTAATCCTTTATCAAGAGTTAGAGAATACTGACCTCTCAGTTTTTGGCTGTCGAAAATTATCCTTAGTTTACCCCAAATATTGTATGGTAGTTTAGCTGGGTATATAATTCTAAGGTAAAGGTTATTTCCTCTCAGAATTCAAAGACAAGGATCTGGCAGAATGACATCATCAGTGTAACAGCAATTCTGCTGAAAGTTAACTACCTTTTCCCCTCTGCTTACTTTAGTGCTTAATTTCATGTCATATGATTTCACTAACATATGCCTCAAATGTCATTCTAATTATGCTCATCAAAAGTCAACATTCTCCTTTGATTCTCTGAGGACTTACATTGTGTGGGTGACTCTCTCCCCAACTATGACTCCAGTTCATTGAAAGTTTTTCCTTAGCTGGTAGACAGAACTTACGTAGTTTTCATTTCTAGGACAAGGCAGGCTCTCGTGAATTCTGGCTCTATGGCGATGTATCAGTTTCACCTCTGCTTCTGGGCCAAATGTCTTTTTCTTGATGGGAAGTGTTCGAAGCCTGTTCCGAGATCCTAAGGCTTGTGGAATGTTTTATTAAGTGTTTGTGCCTAAGCTCCCTCACTTCTGTAAATTTCTTTTTCCTCTTTATCTCAAAAAATGGATACATTTTCCATTCAAAGTTTTGAACATGTATGTTCATTTACATTACAATAGAATCGATCTTGTTTTATTGAGAGTTCCTAAGTGTTTGTAGGAGGGGGAGCGGAGCCGCTCTGTTGTGTCAGAACAGCCATGTTAACCGAAAGCACCTGAACACCATTTCTGTCGAAGATCATTTTTCCTATGGAGAGACATAAATAACACAGACCAAAAAATATAATCCCCACTCTCTGATCAGATACATAGAACATTGAAGGAAAAGTGTTAAGAGGCAGCATTTCATAATGATTCACAGTATAGATCAGTGGTTAGAAAACGTGGTTCTTAAACCAGAGTGCCTAGATGTGAATCAAAATTCCAGCACATGATTCACATGTAAAAAGTGTTCATCACAAAAGTGAAGAACTGGTTTCAAAATTAATCTGTGACAAGGATGACTTGGCAGAGAATGGATTCTGTGGTCCGAATTTGCTTTAAAGCAAGTTTTGCTGGGATTCAAAACACCCCCTGGGTGAGGTTGTGCGCCTGCCTTCTCTCCAATTGACGGAAACCCCTCAGACGCTGATATTTTCCCAGGGAGTGTGAGGAGCACGGTGAACTGATGTCTGATGCAAAGTTGAGAGTTGGTCCAATGAAAGACTTGTCAGAGAGGGCCAAAGTAGCAGGGAAGCTGCGTGTGGGAAGAAACTCTCCAATGACAATTGAGCAAAATAGTGAGAATTCTGGGGACTGGATGGGGGAGCTGTGGCAGTACTTATAGCTGAGCTGGAGCCATTTAGCCCTTGTCCAAGAACCTTTGGGAAATAACTAGGAAACGATGGAGACTGTCCATCTACAGTGGATCTCTGAAAAGTCATGGACGAAAGAGGTGCAGCCGCTGAAGAAGCAGAAGATAACATTTCCCAGGAGTTGTAATCAGAAGGGTCCAGTGCGGGAACAGGCAGGAAAGCAGAGCAGGCTGAATGTATCTGCCATCCCAGAGGGTGTGAAGATATTTCACAAACTATCGGTTGACTCTGAACTCTGTTTCCACCATTACCCTGGCAAGTCGAGAAAGAGGTAACAGAAAAGAAAACAAAACCATATCCTCTATCAATAATGCCGGCTCTCCCTTTTAAAACACTGTGTTTCATACACTGTGAAGTCCTTGTAGTACACCAACAGGGAAAGCAAAGTGACGTGATTGCCAAATTTTAATTCTGTGGCCGAGGAGAATGTGCCCTAGCTGAATGAGATTTAAGGGGACAAAGTGAAGTATGTTTCTAAACATGCACTTCAAAGGCACTCTTTCCCTCTGATGCTCTTTAATCCAAAATAGCTCTCCACTCTTCATTTTATAATTCCTTCTCCAATCCAAATTTTGATTAAAAATGTTAAAGCCTGTAATTTCCACATACGATGAGTTATTTATTATAAATATTGACACTAATGTTGTCTCCCCAAATGAATGAGCTAACTTAATCTTATTTTATTAAAGACGTTAATTCAATATATTGTATATTGTAATTAATGAGCTATATTTTAGTTTTATTTTTTCCCTGGCTGAGCCACTATTTGAGTTTTCTGTGGTTATTGTTATTATTATTAACTTCTACTTCATTATGCTTACATTCACAAAATAAATGTTTAGAACATAATCTCTAAGGGATTAAGATCTTCAGTGGGATTAATTTTTAAAACACTGTGAACTGTTAAAAGCAATATAGGCCTCTGTAAAGTGCAATGTTTTATATATGCTATTTAATCACCTGCATTTTAATGCTTGTTTATGTTTGTTCCATAAATTGAACTATAGAACAAAACATTTTACTCATATACATTTCACCATATATGTCTGTAAAATAAGGACTTTAAGATTAGATATATAGATATAGGCATTTATTATTCACCTAAAAACTTCACATACTTACAGATACAACATTTTCTGAACCAAAACTTGGGACAAATGGTCCGACCACGGGACCAGCTATTTTAAATCAATGGTGCCTCTCCAAATCAGGAATATGTCACTGCGGAATTTTAATTCTCTTCATATTCTTCACCAGATCATTTTTTTAGCTGATGATGTCAAAGGGAGTTTCTGGAATCAAGGACTGAAAGATTTAAGATCATCACGAACCAAAATGATCATAAAACTAAGAGCTAGGATGGGTAAAGTCTCAGATGGCCTTAAGGGTCTGAATAGATTCATTCCTGCCATATTATTGCTTCAATGGGCATTTGAATATTAGGAGGACGGAGCTGGGAACCTATACATCATTTTAACGGCATCAAATACTACGGATTCCAAGTAGATGTTCCAAATAAGCTTTTTAAAAGACAACATTTTTATGTTCATTTCCTGCCTAGAACATTTTTTTTCCTTTCCACTTCCTCCACTGTAAGAAGACATTTTTGAAGTCCCCCAGTTTCAACACAAGCCTCACATGTGAGGAAAAGCAGGATTTCAAACTGCTCTCAGGCGAGCCTTGGAGCTCTGTGAGCGGCTCCGGGTTCCAGTCCCACCGTGAGACTCTGGGTGGGCAGGAATCTGGACCTCGGCCCCCTGCTGCTCAAAATAAATGCTTTTCGATAGGTTTCATATAAAAGTTGGTTATTTTGAGGCTTCATCTGAAAAAAGGGACATTCTCTTCTTGAAAAACTTCAAACTGATCGGCTTAAAAATATATGTACTCTCCTCATCCTCCCCCTACAGACTGTTGTGAACATGTCAAATATAGCAGTTCCCCCTTATCCACGACAGGGGGCGTGTTCCAAGATGCCCAGTGGACGCCTAAAGCCATGGATACTACTGACCTCTATAGATACTATATTTTTCCTATACATACATACATACACTTTTCAGCTTCTCTTCGGCATATCTGAATTGACAAGATCACTACTTTTGCACTTTTGGCCATTATAAGTAAAATACAGGTTACCCAAACATGCACTGCGATACCCAGATATCAGCCTGATACCCAGGGTGGGCTGCTGAGTGACTAACAGGCAGGGAGCGTGCACAGCATGGAGACGATGGACACAGGGGCGATCCACATCCCGGGAACAGCAAGGCAGGACAGCGTGTGATTTCATCACGCTGCTCACAATGGCACACAATGTGAAGCTTCTGACTTGTTTATTTCTGGAATTTTCTATTTACTATTTTTGGACTGGGTTTGACCTCAGGTAACTAACTGTGGAGAGTAGAATCACAGATAAGAGGGACTACTATTCAGCCTTGAAGGAGGTAGAATGAGAGTTCTACACTCTTTTAAAAAAGATTTTATTTATTTGTTTTTAGAGAGAAGAAGGAGGCAGAAAGAAAGGGAGAGAAACATCAGTGTGTGGTTGCCTCTCACGCGCCCCCTACTGGGGACCTGGTCCACAACCCAGACATGTGCCCTGACTGGGAATCAAACTGGCAACCCTTTGGTTCACAGGCCTGAGCTCAATCCACTGAGCTACACCAGCCAGGTCCACACTTGTTGTAAATAGAGTAGTCAGACAACAGTACAAATAAGCTCTATGTCAAATTCAGAACCTTCTGCCTATCACAAAGACATATATATCATCTTAAACCAAATGGCAAACCAAAAGCTGAATTGTATCCAATTGTTTCTGAAATATAACTACTATTATTATGATCACCATCAGCATCATCACCGGGGTTTTCTCCACCAATACAGATAAGCTATCCTGACAAAGAAAAATTCTGTGTGTGGGTATGAAGCATTATGGGAAATTTCCTGAAGACAGAAATTGACAGTGATAGAAACTTCTTTGAATGTAAAAAGTTGGCCAATAAATTCTTCATAGGAAAATACCTCCAGCTCTGAAAATAGAGTTGAGGTATTTTATTCTCCATTCTCAGACAAGAATCTCTGTCTCTGAATTTATTTCCTGATGATGTTTAGTGCTCGGAATACAAAGATAACTTACAGTATGTGAGAAACATAACAAAGAAATGTTAAACAGAAAAGTGTTGTAAAATTCAAACAATGCCTGCCAGAGGCCCTTTTAGATATTTACCTAAGAAAAAGACACACAAAAATATTTTAGAATGGTCCATCTTAAGATAATACTATTTAGTTTTGAGAAATTTGCATCAAATATAAAATTACATTATCTTCTAGTATATATCTTCAAATTCCTATGTGACTTTAAAACTTCATATAATTCACATCATTTAGGTCTTCCTTTATTTTGTTTATTAACACCTTCGTTTAAAATTCAAATATTCAGAATGACCATCATTGTGTTAAACAAACTGAGAAGAGAGAATCTTGATTGGGGGACCATTCCTTATAACTGAAGTGGTAATTCTGGCACATCAAATACAATGTCAGAATTTTCCAAATGTTAGTATTCTTTTTTAAGAATTTCTCCTTCCTTCCCTCCTTCCTTCCTTCCTTTCTTCCTTCCTTCCTTCCTTTTCTTTCTTTCTTCCTTTCTTTCTTTCTTTCTTTCTTTCTTTCTTTCTTTCTTTCTTTCTTTCTTTCTTCTTTCTTTCTTTTTAGAGAGAGGGGAAGGAGAAAGAGGGGGAGAGAAGCATCAATGTGTGGTTGCTTCTCACGTGCCCCCACATGGGGGCCTGGCCCACAACTCGGGCATGTGCCTTAGACTGGGATTCGAACCTGTGACCCTTTGGTTCATAGGACAGTGCTCAATCCACTGAGCCACACCAACCAGGGCTCCAAATGTAAATATTCTGTTTCAGTGTTTTCGTAAGCATATTTTAACATGGCAGACCATGTGTTTTCATTTTATTAGTTGGAGACACAAACAAAAATAAACACTCAGCTCTTCAAATGGGTGGGGCCAGCAGTGGGGGAGAAGGAAGGGACACTTGGAGTGGAGGTGAGGTGCGACTCCCACCTTCCTGTCACCTCGTGGCTTATTTTGCTGAGAACCCTATCTGGACACCACCATAAATGGGTCCACTAAGAGCATGCTGTGTTCAATTGGACTGACTTCCTCCTTTTGTGTTTCTGTTTCTTGCATGATTTTTCCTATTTTTCAGTGTTTGGACTTCATATGGATCAGGTCCTCCTGAAGGAAGACTCATTGGCTACTGCAACAGCCACTTCATTTTAATTCCTTTAGAACTGACCACTGTCCTGTCTACTTGGTGTCTAAACATGGTCTATACTACGATTACTTTAAAATGATTCTAGTTTAGAGCAGTCGTTAAGAATCTAGGCTGTGAGTGCAATACATCACCCGTGATGACAGGTGCTCTGTCATACAGCATGTCTCCAGAGCTCACTCACGCTCACGGGGTCAGCTGAAACCTCACACCCACTGACCAGGGACTCCATTTCCCTACCCCTGCAGCCCCTGGCAACCGTAACGCCACACTTTGATTGTGTGGCTTTGACCCTTTTAGGTACTTCATACAGGTGGAGTTGGGCAGGATCCGTCATTGTGTGAATGGCTTATTTCACTTAGCATAATGTCTTCAAGGTCCATCCATGCTGTTGCATGTAGTAGAATATTTTTTTTTCTTTTACACGAGTTTGCCACGGCACTGTGAATGCGCTAAACGCCACTGAACTGAAATGGTTCATTTTATGTCCTGTGAATTTCACCCCATGCAAAAGGAAGAAATAATTTTTTAAAAAAACCCATAGCATTGCATACCTAAAAGGTGTGGATTTTACTCTGTGTCAAGTTTACCTCAATAAACGTGACTTTTTAAAAAGAGGGCAAAGGCTTTGGAGTCAGAGCAGCGTGGGTTCAAAGCCTGTCTCCGCCAGGTATGAACGCTCTCTGAGTTTAGGCAAATTATTAAAACTCCCTGCTGTTGAGTTTCTTCATGTGTAAAATTGTATTAGCAGTACTGTGGAGGATGTGCGAGCTGCGTTGTGATGAATATAACATCATGAATTTCACCAGGCCCACAAACTCAAATCCTCCCTTAATGCACTCACCTTTGCCCACTAAGTCCTTCAAGACAGCACAGGGCCATGTGGGCTTCTGAGCCCAGACTCTGGGGCAGAACCCGGTGACAGTGACAGTGACAGTGACGTAGGCTGGGAAGTGTGTATTTTCTTTTTGACCTCAGACAAAAGCAGGTCAGATCTATTTCATGCATATCTATGTGAAGTCTAAATAGCATCTCAATTCAAATCTCTTCAATGATGAAAATAAACACATATATACATACATAAAACCACACCTACTAGTGACAAAAGAAAAAGAATAAGGGAGATAAGGCCATTTTCCCCAAAGCTTGGAATGGAGTCAGCCAGCTCAAACCCCTGGCCCAGAGGACATTGCTAGCTGTGGCTGATTCCAGGCTGTGTGTGAATGCTTACGCATGAGGGCTGAGGCCCAGCACACAGCCAACAATGTAACTGGCCCAAATCTGGGCAATTCCTTCTTGAGATGAGATAACTTGACCTTTGTCTCAGCTCATCTTCAGGGAAGGACCAAAGAGAGGATCGAAAAAGGAGCAGAGGCGAACCTCGCATGCCTTTCCTTCGAGGTCAACACATCCCTTCCTCGCAGGTTTATTATAAAGCCTCCGTGAAATAAAGCAGGGAAAGCACAGATGACAATACGCTGAAAACAGACCCAGCCTTTCTAAGTAGGAGACGGCCGAAATATTTGTTGAATCGACTATACTGTTTTGTTGAATTGTCTAGCCTGTCTCCTTCCCTTCGACTCACTGCAGGAGGCTGGGTGTGGGGCTGTACCGTGACTCTGTAAGAGACCTTGCGTTTTAACCTCTTTCAGAAGCATTTCCCTTTGAGCCTCGTGCAATCAGGACGCCCGGCATCACTGCTTTGAGGAGCTCAGGAGCAGTCGAATCGCCTAGCGGGAGGGAGGGACTGCGCGGCGGGCTTGAACGCTGAGACGGGCTGTTGTGCAAAGGGTTACGTGCGTCTCAGCTCTGTCGGTTCTTTGAGCATCAGAAAGCCTGACAATGCACCTGAGGGGAGCAGCTGTGCTTGCTTGTGCTTTTCAGGCAGATGAGCCCCAGACTTGCCATGGCACTGACTCCAGACACGCTCGCTGCCTTTCTGGAAATGGGATTGTGTTGGAAAGAATAGGCTCTTGTCTTCGCTCTCTTCTTCCAAAGAACGGTGAGAAAAGATGGTCTCTGACAGGGGATTTTGATGTTCGCTGTCACTTAACACACATGGAAAGGTAGGACTGACCCCACAGATGCTGGTCATTTCCCCCCTAAGGACTGTGCCTGCGGTTCTGGAAGAATCTCCCTGCTATGGGGATTTTCCTTAGGCACAGACCACTGGAAACATGTCACAATAAAACAATACCATTCCTGATGGGTTTTTTTCCTATAAACGTATCTTCCTGTTAAGTAAGGAGCTTAGACATTTTTATTAGACATTTATAATAACCTTTAAGAATACTTTTTAAGAATGTCACTTAGAGAAAGACTGGAAGATGCCCAAAACATAAGTAGAAACTCAGACCTTCGATATGATCCTACATCTTGCTGTTACTTGCACATCATCTCTTAACCGAACTTCGGTTTTCGTCCTCTTTCTAGGGAAATAGCAACTTCCCCCCAGTGGAGGCTCTGGGAAAACATACATCTGACCAGTATGCCGCCTGCAGTTCGTGTTTTAGCAGTCCCACCGCACTGCAGCTTCTAGAATAATCGACAGTCACTAAAGTCAGGGCCTCTTATTGGTTGTCATCATCACTTAATTAGCCTGTTCTTTTATGCAAAAGGAATTCATCTGACACTTTCTGTCACTCTTTATCTTCTGTAGTTCTTGATTTTTTTCCAAGACAGAAAAGAGATATCACTTTTTTACTGTCTTCTTTGCAAGGCTGGGATCCTTGCTTCCCCACAAGAAAAAAAGTTAACTTACCAATCAACTTGGTTCTTAATTCAGTGAACCGCCCGCATCCTTCTTCAACAACTTGCGGCCAACATTCCATCGCTTCTCGGCCAGGGTCTTACACTGGAACGCTCCGCTCAGCGTGCTCTAAAGAAAGCAGTTCTGTGTCTCTGAATATTTCCAATGCCTTGACGCAGCACTGCTTAGAGCCGTCCCATGCTGGTTGTGACTGCGGCAGAGACACACTGAGCGCGTGGAAGGGAAAGGATGTGGCTTTTGAGAATGAAAACCCAGAAAACAGACATTTGGTGTTCCCTGTTGCCTTACGTACAACACATGTGCGTGGTTAAACTGCCTTCGGAAGAGAGCCCACAAACGCACTACTCTTTTCCTATCGATTGTTTTTCTTTCTAGTGTCTGAAAATGTTTAAAGATGAACTGAGCTGCAAGGAAACATTCTTGGGAATAGTGTATTGCGGCGGACTTTCTAAAAAAGGAGGAAAAAAACCCTCACGGGACGTCACTGCCTTTCTTTGGTGTCTTAAAAATAAATAAACAAACCTGAAAATCTTTGGCCAAAATGACACTGAAACTGTTAAACATGGCTTTGATATTTGATATACGCATATATATATTTTTGCATCTTATTTGGACATCTATTGTCAGCCCTGTACAGATGTTGAAATGATGTTTTAGATGAGTATTAACTCTGTGAACTGACCAAAAGGCTATAACAATCTACATCTTTAGTAAGTGACCCATAATACAATCCTGTGTCTTAAAATGTAGCAAAGATATTTTCTGAAGGTTGGACAGGATCGCAGTCTTTAAATTGTTGGCACCAAGAACCTGAATAAGCCTTATATAAGAGCCCAAGACTGTGTAATTTTCCAGTGTTGCATAGCTGCTTGTTACAGCGCATTAGCTATTCAAAGATTCATGGTTTTGGTTAAGAAAAGAGCAGTGTATGAACAAAGGAGAGAGAAAGAGTGTGTGTGAGAGGGGCGAGGGGGGGCACACAGAGAGAGAAAGAGCGAGAGCAAGCATGAGAGAGACCGAGACAGAAGAGAGAGAGAACACGCTTTTCAGTGTCCTCCGTGGTGTGCCTCAGTGTGCCGGAGAATATCTATGTTTAGCATACGACTCTTGAAATAAACAACTCAAAACACAATTATTGTATTTATATACTTTAGGTAAGCTGCTACTATAAGATAAACCACGAATCTTGTCGGCTATTCTGGTCCCTGTGACAACGTGCAAGCAAGGCAGAACAATGGCTAAGAGTAAGACAGAATATACTCGAATAATTGGCTATGTGGATGTCAGCACAGGTACACACCATACTTGTGCAGGGAGACAAAGTGAGGACAGAGAGAAGTGTCTTCCAAAAGGGCAGCGTGAAGCACTTCATGGACTCTCTCCACAGTGAAACGGCTGGTGGACATTCTTGAAAAATAGCCACCACTTAAAATCCTAGAAATTGTCCTAAGAGCACACAGCAAATGAAGAAACATTTATTCAAGAAGATCTGTATTTTGCTAAGAAAAGCAAAAGTCACCCTGGCTGGCGTAGCTCAGTGGATTGAGCTCAGGCTGTGAGCCAAAGCATCGCAGGTTCGATTCCCAGTCAGGGCACATGCCTGGGTTGCAGGCCACAGACCCCAGCAACCGCACACTGATGTTTCTCTCTCTCTCTCTTTCTCTCTCCCTTCCCTCTCTAAAAATAAATAAATAAAATCTTTAAAAAAAAGAAAAGCAAAAGTCTATGAATGTTCAGCCATGGCCCCCTCCCGCTCTCCCTCCTCCCAGCTCAGCGTTACGGGAGGTCCACTCTGGACAAGCGCACCTGAGGACACAGGGCTCCCTCCAGATCTCAGACACAGGCTACAGTATCGCCTCAGCAGGGGCAAGCCGCCAACATCTCTCTCCTTTCTCCCCTCTGGGTTGCAGAAACTCTGCTCCAGGGAGGAGTTTTTGAGAGTCCTAGGGCTCCCTTCCTTGACCCAGGCCTCGTTCACAGGCAGGAGGTTCCCGTGTACCACCACTGCTGACCACGACAGACATACTGCATTTTATAGCCATCTGGTCTCCGCAAATGAATGAGTTCTCAGAGGACATCCTGGGGGTGGAACCTCCTCCTGGTGATAACTGCAGGTCACCGAGATGGTTGTGCAGTGGGCAGCTAAGAGGAAGATAGGAGCTCTGTGAGAGCAACAAGTTAAACCATAAACAGGCTAAAAGTTTACCAGGGAGAGCCCGGAAGGAGACATCTAAGAAGAGCCCCTAATGGGGTCAGAACAGGTCTCAAAGGCGGGCTTCAGAGCTCACCCGTGCGAAGGAAAATGAATGCAACTGGGTCCAGCCGTGGAGCAATTTAAAGTCTCGGGCATTATTACAAATGACAGAGCAATTAGTTAGCAATTAATGATGGCGAACAGCTAGGCGTGATGCCCACAGCGGCAGAGAGCGTCACTGAGGTGTCAGGGAGAGAGACAGTCAGAGAGAACCCTCTTCAAACACTGTTGCCCAGAGTGGCTGTGCGCACCTGAGGCTGTGGCCCCTGTGAGCTTATGGGGTGCAGCTGAAGCCTTACGTCGAGGGAAAATTTTCTACGTTAAGTATTGAAAGTCTGTAAGAAAAACAGCTTCAAAGTAGATAAAAATGGAAGTACTAATTTACTGTAGTTAGCAATAGATTAAATTAATTACTTTATAATCATAATTCTTACACTTTTATCAGAAACACGAGATTCTCCTTTGTAGTCCACTATACATTTTCCCTGAATTAAACAGTTTCATTTGTCATGACTTTTTATTCATGTTCCTTTTGCCACGTTTAAATATACTTGCTTATTTATAGTCACCCCAGCAATATAATAGTAATGATATCCTACAAGCCATATATCCCTTGCTATTAAGTCGGCCTCCAGCTTCCTTTAGGCAGGAGGATGACAGCTAGTGGGGGGTGGTGATGAGGGGGTGAGGAGAGGGAGCAAAAACAGCTTCCACACTGATGGAACAGTGTGGGGCGCCACAAGGTTGTGTGGTGATTCCTGGGGGGAGGTGGGAATAGGGAGATGAAATGGTAATGGGAAAAAATGCAATAAAGATGAAATTAAAAAAAAAAAAGACACTGAGGACAAAGTCCTGGCCACAAGGCCCAGAGCAGGTCGGAACAGTGTCCACACAGTGACCTGGAAGCGTTAGCCTGGAGGCACAGGGGAGCCAGGGAGGGAGGTGGCACAGGGGAACGTGGGAGAGATTCACAGCAGGAGCGGGATCCAAGGCACTAATGCTGGCTGCAAGGTGGGTGGGGCCGTGTGGAAGGTGTGAGAAGGAAATGAATTCTGCCAACAACTGAGGAGCTTAGAAAGGGACCCAAATTGCAAGTGAGAACTGCAGCCCCAGACCGCACCTAGACTTTGACCTTGTGTTTCTCTAAGCAGAGAACCCCGCTGAGCTACACCCTCCCCAGACTTGGGAACCACAGGAACTATGGGATAATAAACGGGCCTCACCTTAAGCCAAAAATAAAAAAAGAAGTCTATCTCTTCTCCCCTCGCACTAGAATGATAATGCTCACCCTTTTTAATCCCACACCAGACTGTCACAATTTGAACATTATCCATCCATAGACTTTATTATTATGAAGATAACATCATACGCATATGTGAAAAATCACAGTGCTTAAAAATCATTCCAAAGATTATCACCTCTCAGACATCAGTGTACCACAATAAATAACCCTGACTTTATTTTGTCAGTTAAAAAGATAAAGTGAAACAAACGCAATTGATTTAAAAAATCTGTATTTACATATACAGGATTAAATAGGCAGCCATGTAATGTAATAGCATTTACCCATCTAAGCAATTGATGTGTTCGCTGCTATTTAATATTCCCGGCGACCCGCCGAGGAAGTCCTGTTATGGTCTCCATTTCACCACGGAGGAAATGGAGGCGCAGAGCTGTTATTTGCTCCGTCACAATGAAGCACATTTCAAATTATTTTAAAACATTTCCAAATTGAACAAGTAGATTAACTGAAAACAATCAAAATAAGTGGAAGATAAATCAAATAGCTGTTATTTTTTTAAAGATTTTATGTATTTATTTTTAGAGAGAGGGGAAGGGAGAAAGAAAGACAGGGAGAGAAACCTTGATGTGTGAGAGATACATGGATCAGTTGCCTCTCTCACAGCCCCCACTGGGGACCCGGCCCACAACCCAGGCATGCGTCCTGACTGGGAGTTGAATTGGCGACCCTTTGGTTCACAGGCCAGCACTCAGTCCACTGAGCCACACCAGCCAGGGCAAATAGCTGTTATTTCTTACTGATTTGAAGTCTAAGTAAATTTTCAAATATACACACATATAGAGAGAGAGCAGTCCATTGAAGCCCCAGTTGCCCACCATCCCGCCTCAATGACCACCACCTCACCACCTGCCTTACTTCATTTGCACCCCCTTCCACTCACACCCCCTTGAATCTCTTCATGCAGATCTCAGAACTCACTGACATCCTATTTTTCCATAAACGTGTATATATGCTTTAAAGAGAGAGGCCCTTTTAACATAATCTCAATACTCTTATTATACCTATAATCAATAATACTTCTCGATATCATAAAATGTATAATTAGTGCCCACAATTCCCTGATAGTTCTGTTTTTCTTTTGACAGTTTGTTTGAATCTCAATCCAAATAAGGTCCATACATGGCAATTTGTTAATATTTCAATACATCTCTTAATCTGTAGATTTTCCTTCCATTATTACTTTTTTTTGGGCAAAGTATTTGTTCAGGAAACTACTCACAGTGGACATGTAGCATTATCTCCTCCAATCTGTACTTTGCAGATTACGTCATATAGTATACTCAACAACGCCCAGTACCCAATATGGCTCAGACTTCCTGCAGTTAGTTCTATAGTCATGATTGCTTTGAGGTTTTGTTTGTTTGTTTGTTTGTTTTGTGTTTTTTTAACATGAATACTCTGTAGGTGGTATGGACTTTTCAAATGGAGACATGATGGTGTTTCTGGAGAATTGAGAATACAGAGAAAAATCCACTGTCAGCATCAATTCAGTTAAGATTAAACATAAGAGTAAGTTGAGAAGACAATTTTGCCTGCAATGTAA
The DNA here is from genome assembly GCF_004126475.2 of Phyllostomus discolor. NCBI lineage: Eukaryota > Metazoa > Chordata > Mammalia > Chiroptera > Phyllostomidae > Phyllostomus > Phyllostomus discolor. Next base: position 81,557,957 of record NC_040912.2, on the reverse strand, counting down.
CATCTAAGACAGACTCCAGGGTATGGAGAAACAGACTTAAAACATAAAGATATGAAAGTATTTCCCTGAAGCTTGGTCAGAGTTTACTGGACCGATCAACAGGGCTGACGCATTTTCCGAGGCCTGACTCGGAATCTTTCAAACTGACTCACATGTTACAAATAGGCAGGCTCTCTTCTTTGTTCTTTCATGGTTTGTGTGCTAACGTTCACCATGAGAGTTAAGGCCAAGATCATTTGTCACACATTTCTCAGTGGCACTGTTTAATTTCTGTAAGAGAGAGCATGAAATTGACTTTGCAAAGTAAACAGTATTGGCAATAGAAGCAATCCCAACCCAGTCTGGGAAGAGATGAGAGAAAAAAGAATTTGTTGAGTTTTATCAAATGAGATTTTTTTTAATTTTTACTTTTGAAATACCATACAACGAAGCAAGTCTAGGGGCACTTATTCTAAATCCAACTGTGTGGATGGATTGCAAGAAAGAAAACCAGGAGTCATTAACTTTGTAATTCCCATTCTCCAGCCCTAAGAGATGGGCAGCTCCTCTTTTTGGCCCACCTACGTCTTGGTCAGTCCAAAATCATTGGCTTTGTATGAAATGGCAAGAGATCAGGGAAGGGGAATTACAACAGAGTCCAGGAAAAAAATACCCTTGCAGTATGAATTGCTTTGTATGTCCCAGGGATTTTTTCCTGCTTCTCATCCAAGTTTTATATGGAGCTCTATTAATGCCATATCCTTGATAGGCATGTTGGCAAGATACAGATTTCTATAGGTTTGTATGGGAATCAACTGTCTATTAAACACTTCTGGTCTCTACCACTTTCTTTTATCTGTATTCTTCATGTGGGGAGATGACTCTCAACCTTAATTCTGCCTTTTTATGCCCTTTAGAGAATGCTGAACATATGTTAATGGCATGGAGCTCTCTGATATATAAATCATGTTAGCTCTGCAAAGGCAAGTTCATATTCAACTCTTTATCCTAGGTCCATCAGGGATACAAGAGGATCTCAGAGTTAGAGCTAGCTATAGTTTTGATGGAACAGAAGTATTGTAAAGATGATGATATTCCAGGACATAGTATTCTTTCCTCAAAAGGTATAAAAGCTATGGTGTCAGATGGACACTAGACTTTTGGGGGTGATCACTTTGTAAGCTATATAAATGTCTCATCCATACGTTATACACCAGAAAATAATGTAATACAGTATGTCAACTGGAAGTGAAAAACTAAAACTGATTTTTTTATTAATTAATGAGACAGAAAGATATAAAGGCTACCTGTATGGTCAAAATAGTCCCATCTTTTAGGCTGCAGAGCCTACGTTTAAGTCTCAGATCTGTCACCTTACCAGCCTCGTGATTTTAGCGTGTCTCTTACTCAGAGATGTTTCCTCAAAAGTAAAATAGGAAAAGAAAACTTCTTGCTTTTCAGGAGAGGTATGAATATTCCTATTCTTATCACTATATCTGAGGGTGTGTTCTGAACATACACAGTGATTTCCACAGGTGATTCTGGCGCACACCCAGATCATATAAATACTGCTGCGTAGTTTAGTATGCGTGCCTTTGATACCCGAACTCGGTTCCATAAACTCGCTGATCGTTAGGGGTTTCCAGTTCATGTGCTTTTGCTCATTTTTCTGCTCAGCTGCTCTATGTATTTCATTGATTTCTCACTGTTCATTTTATACTACCAATATTAACCCATAGCATATAATCTGATTTTTTTTCTGAATATTTGCTCTTCTTCAAACATGGTGATGCTTTTTAAAATAACATTTATATATATTTAGCAGTCAATAATTGCTTTATTGGTTTGTTTTTATTTCCATAAACAGAAAACATTGACACCATGAGATCACATGAATATGTCTTATGAAGAATAATATGCATGTATAATATATATTTTATGCATATATAGTCAGTTCTGGTTTTGTATGGTATTGCAGGACCATATAAAAAGGACTGTGCAAGCTGAAACTGGGAAAACGACAGTGATGCATGGGAAAATTAGAATTGTTATCTTTAAAAATTTTTGTCACAATATTTTAAGAATCTGTTATCTTGGTTATAAATGTATAGAAAATTTAAAAATATTAAGCTAATATTTGTTAAGCACATTATGATTTAAAATGTTACAAGCATTAAGAGTTGAAATGTTTTCTTTCTTTCCTAAAAATAAACAAACTTATCAAGAGTAACTGAACAGTTCTTGCCTTTTTGTATAACGTACAACCCTGAATATCTTTTCTACAATTCGGTGAATAGTCATTCTCCTTTCTAAATTTAAATTATCTTGTAATGTTTATCCTTTGCACATTTAATGTGAAATATGTCCAAGAGTCCCCTTCATATGAAAGTTTTGCCAATGTCACTTGCTCTGGGACATCTACAACCTTTTCCTTACAACTGCTTTCCAATTTTTCTTCCACTGCTATTACAGCCACCGTTTATTTCAAGGCTACACTGTGATCTTCATTGACCAATTTTGTCTTTTAATAATTCATTTTTGTAAAACGTCTCATGGGTTTATCATTGAGAAATAAAAAGAAATGCAAGTAAAAACTCCTGTCTGTTTATGAACAGATGCACAGTGAACAATTACCTATAGACTCTGAGAGAAATGACATAGTCTGATACTGCCTGCCTTTTCATTAGTGCCTTTAACATATTAGCATAGTTATTTTAAATCATCTGTTTGTGACGTCCAATGTCTAAGTCATAAACCTTGTTTAGGTGATTGCTCTCTCTTCTATTTTTAATTGCTTTCGCATGACTTTTTTGTTGTTGAAGACCTAGTATGTTTTGTAGGAGAGAAGATATTGAAGTAAACAATTTTTAATCTTGGAAATGAACATGCCTTTCTGTAGAGCAGGGGGTTTTATCAAGCTAGGCAAGAGTGGAGCTTAGATGGAAGGTGGCTGTTGCTGTGGTCAGTCTCAGCTCAACACAAGCCTCCCGTGTCTCCTGTGGTATCTGGTGCTTAGGGTGTGGACCGATCAGCCCAAGGACTGTTCTCAGTGTCTGGCACCCGCTTGCCCATGAGCCTCCTCACTTGGTGGTGTGTCTTCTCTCTGAGCCACCACCCAGAGAGAATGTATCTCTTTTAGATCTCTGAGATGTTAACACTATTATCCTCACTCAGCGCTTGTTAGTGTGGTGGAGATGGGGTGGGGAAAGGGGGTTACAGCAGGCGTTTTCTTATGTTTTGATTAAGCCACAGCCTTGGGCAGGCACCTGGGTCTCAAGGACGTGGTATCCACGTGTTTCTGCCCCTCCTGGGGATGTGACCCTCAGGTAGCCCTGGCCCTCCCCAGGTGCAGAACTTTTTTTTTATTTTATTTTTCCTCCCTGCCCCCACTCAAGCCAGAAGTAGCTATCACCAATCTGGTGACAATTTTGCTATCCTTCTCCCTCAGATTGAAGCTTTTATTCTTTAAGGGAGATAGAGAAGGTCAGTCTGGGTGGGTTTTGGTTGGACTGCTGTTCTACTCCAGCCAGCTCCTTGGGGTGGGTTTTCCCAGCATTCTCCCTGGTCTCCCCTGTGAGCACCTGACTTCTCGAGGGAAGAGTCTGGAAAGGAGCATGAAGTCACTCTGCCTGCGTTCCCCACAGAGCTCATACTTTCATTTTACCCCATAGAAATTCGTTAACAGTGTCCACCTAAGTCAGCCTCAATGAGCACAGGCCGTTCTTGGCCCAAATAAGCGAATGCTGAGGTTCTGGTTCTCCACATAGACTTCCGTCTCTCCAGACTGTGTGCTAGGTTTTGCCCGGTGACTTCAGTTCTCTCATGGGTCAAGACCAGTCTTTGAATTTGTTTTGCCAAGCCATTCTTGCTGTGAGCACGGGAGCAGACCTCTCTAATGCTCTCTTCTTCACTGGGAAGATCGATGAACCTCTGCAGGACTCCAAGCACCACTTCGTGGTGTCTCCCACGACAGGGAATAATGAGGAGACCAGGAGCACTGTGGGATGTCAGAGCCTGAAGTGTCGTTTTTAGCTGGGTACCATTATACAAAACACGAATATCTATGGGGGAAGAAACTGTCATAAAGTCATGCAAAGCATGATATGAATAAAATATGTCGATATGCCTATAAAATGAATTGAATTGAAAATGAAATGAAGTATGCTTATGTGCATATAAAATTAATAGATCTCAGAAATGTATCTTTAAATGAAAAAAGATTGGTGCAAAAAGAAAGGAAGCATTCACAACATGCATTGACACAAATGCACATATAAGGCAATGTCAGATACCTCTGTTTTTCTTGTAGATATCTCTATAGTGGTAAAAATAGTAAGGCCTGGGAGGTTCCATGCAATTTATTTATAAAGTTTGTAAAATTGATTTGTGGAATTTCATCTTTTAAGACAGAATTAACTTCCAGGAAATGTAATGTCAAGGAAGAGAGGACGTTGCCACATCCCAAACACCTAGAAAGTTCATGCTTTCCTTTTCCATCCTCTCGACATGCATTGAAACCTCCATGCTCTCCCACTCGACTTTGTCCGCCTTCTCACTCAATACCACAGGTAAATGGCACCCCCCGCCACCTTCCGAACCCGTGCCTTCGCCCATGCCAGTCCTCTGGCTCCGACACAGTCCTCCCCAGAGTGACAGCCGACTTCTCCCTTTTTCATGTCACATTTCTTATACCTGCTCTTTTTTCAAAAAGTACTCTGTTTTCCGAAATCACCATGATATTTTCCTCCTTTGAAACACTAGATATTTGTTTAGACTTGGCTCTCCTTTGCTTCATAACCCATTTCCTCCTTCCTTAAACAGAAAAGCTGCCCATTTGGATGGTCCCTAGTTCCTAGTTTGCCTCTTTAGGAGTTAACGGACTCCTTGCTCAATGCTTGTGATGGTCCTTGGCTCTGTCATGCTTTTAGGCCTCTGCTATTTGACATTGGCTCTTGGAAAGAAAATCTGAACAAACCAAACTCAACTCTGGATGATGGTTTGTCATGATGTCACATTGCACTTAGAGTTAAAATAATTAAACTTTTAATTTCGCATCGCAGTGGAATTGACTACTCCCGCATTTTATGGAGTAATATTTATTCATGAAAACAGTACCATGTAATAGTTTACATTTTATAATCAAGGTAATGTAGGTTTGTTTCTCAATTTGACTGGAGAAAACTTCATTTGCTACAGTCCATTTACAGGACACTGCCAGCTTCGAATGGCTAAGTAATACACACGATAAGACATTGGAACCATTTCCCTCCTGGTTTCTGCTTAATGTTGGAAATATGAAACAGGAGGCAGCTGCAACTTCTTTCCCTCACACTCAACATCCCAGGCTGTTCGTTTAGGCTGTGGCCTAAGCTATGCCATCAATTCTAGCGGACTTGGGACCCTTTGGACTCCTGCATTCTATCCACTTTGCAGAAACAGTCGTGCCTGAGCCCTTTAGCCTGAGAAGCTAATCCGGGACTGATGTGACAGGAATTCCAAGCTTTTGCGGGATGTGTGGAAGTAAACCGTGCCATGGAAGCAAGGAATGGAAAAGGTTAAAGCAGTGTACGCTGACTTTTCCCACACTGCCTCCATGTAGTATCTAGTTTCTGTTTTTCTTATATTTTGCTTCAGATTTCACTTATCTATTCATACATTTTGTTTGTACATGTTTACTTTAAATGCTTTTTGACAGTGGCAATCAGCTGAAAAAAATACAAATATTGGGATGGCAATATAACACAGTAATTAGCATTGGTTATTGAATAAGAAATGTGAATTCGAGGTTCTAGTCTGACTTCCACTAGCTGTGTGACCTTGGGCAAATTCTTTTAACAGTCCTAGACTCAGGCTTTGAATCTATAAAATGGGAACTGCAGTAATACTTGCCATGACATCATTGTATAAATTTATGCTGAGAATTCTCCATCTCGCTTCCCCTTCCTTCACTCACAGAGTTTTCAGTCCTCTTGGCTCTGAACTGAACTCCAGGAGGACTGATCCCCAAAGACCCAATTACATGAAATCCCTTGCTCCTCTGTCTTTTAATTGGGTTTGGTTAAGGACAGACCCAGCAGGGCATCCGAGAATGGGAAAAGACAGATCAGCGTACTTCCCCCTGCTACAAACTGAATATTTGTGTCCCCTGCCCCCCAATTCATATGTTGAAATTCTAACCCCCAAGTGTGATAATATTTGGAAGTGGAACTTTTGGGAAGTGATGAGGTCATGAGGGTGGAGCCATCACGAATGAGATTAGTGCCCTTAGGAAGGAGCCCCAGAGAGCTCCCTCACCGCTTGCCCCATATGAAGCAAGAAGGTGGCCATCTATGAACCAGGAAGGAGGTCCTCACTACACACTGAACCTGCCAGAGCCTTGATATTAGACTTCCCACCCTTCAGAACCATGACAAATACATTTCTGTTATTTCTAAGCCACACACTCCATGGTATTCTGTTAGAGCAGCCCAGATTGGCTGAAACACCCTCTCCAGCCCTGACTTAGCACGTGGCTCTAGCTGGGCTTGTCTCCCGTGACTTCTCCAGCTCCTACTGGAAGCTCCCCTCTTGGTTGCTCCGGATCTCCTTGTAATTCCACTTGCATCACTTCCTCTCCTTGTCCCTCTAGGTCTAGGAGTAGTAATGGTACCCTACTATTGCTAGGCTCTAGGTACCTCGGCATCATTCATTTCTGAACACTGCCCATACTTTAGGGAATAACATTTGTATTCCAAAACTAGCACCAGTAAAAGCAAGGCTCAGTGTTATTTGGAGTTTTGATAGATATGAACTTCATCATTTTATGAATAGTAGGAATGTTTCCCCTCATCCTCTATCCAACATTTAATTTTTATTCAGGACTCTTTTTCTATCATTCAGATTACTTATATCCCTTCTTTATGATTTTTTTCCATTGAGAAGCAGTAATCAGACCTGCACACAGGCCTTTAGGTACAGAAACATTATGGGTTTGAAAAAAATTAATATGTTTTCAATTTTCCATATCTTAGCTGCTATGAAAATTTAATTATTCTTCTTGTACCTGGGAAGTGGTTTGAGGAATATTTCTCTGGGGACAGTATATGATCACACACACTTACCTTGGGCTACAATTTATGCGAATAGTCCTGATGAGTTTTCCTGAGTGAGCTTATGCATTGGTGCTCACTCTCACTTTACAATAAAGCCAATTTATCCCATCAACATTTTCCAGGCTTTTCCACATCCCTATTAGGAGACCCAGAGGAGACACTCCTATCAGCCACAGGTGCCTCTGGCTCCTATAAAACCATCCACAGTCTCCTCCAGCTCTCTTGGTTCTACAGATAGGGAGAATAAATTATTTTCCTAGGACCTTAAGAACTGTGCACTCTGCCCCGCTTCGATATGCTTGTGATTCAAAATAAAGGCAGAGAAAGAGAAGATTTGGAACTCTTGCTCGAACTGCTGGCTTTCAGAGCAACACTGCTGTTCTAGCAGATGCCAGTGCCTTATATTAACTGTGACAGAAGTTGCATGTCCTGAGCCAAAGGAAAACATAAATGTTTACTATCTAACCAGAAAGCTGAAAAGCAAAGGCAGGGGGTGGGGGGCAAATGGGCAGGAACCCATGGATGAAGGCAAGGCCACAGAGATCAGCTCGGCTAATCTGTGCACGTCCACGTTCACGTAAGTCGAAGTAGCTCAGCCAGGCAGGAGCTCTGCATTTGTTCCTGCTGAGTGTCGGCATTTACCTGAGGAAGTGGACGGAAACTACTATCAACTTGACCAAAGTTACCAATTCTTCACAAGTGTATTCTGGGACCCTCAGTATTCCCTGGTTTGAAATTCTTTGATCCCTCTGAAAAGCCCAGAATTATTCTGGAAACACTACTATACCAAATAAAGGAATTCTTGGACTCCTGAACACACATCTTATAGGATGCACTTTGAACAAACTGGGTAGCTCTGCTATGGTTTTGGACATTTGTGGAACAGTCTGAGAAGGGGTCAACTAATTAGATCCAGATTATTCAGAGAGAGGCTCAGTGTTGGAACTGTCCCAATGGAACCACCAGAATTTCTCTAGGAAATATCTACACCAGTGAGGCCTCCATGACTCTTCCAGGTTTAGACAGCTCTTGAGAAACTTGAAGCTCCCAGAAACTTTGAGCCAACTCAACTCTTAAATTGCGTGTAAGAGGACCTAAAGGTTGAACACGTACTCAAATATCTGTCACTCATGGACAGACAGAATGGAAAGGCAGCAGCTCTTAAAATCATTTTCTGGAATGTGCAGAAACATAAAACACCACAGATCTATACTATAAGTATACAAATTGAGGAAATCATAGTCTTGATTGAAACCAAGACAGTTAGAAAGGTGAAAAATGGAGTTGTTAATAATAAGGCTAAGACAACAAGTTTAAGCCATGTCCACTCTGGGCAAATCAGGATTGACATTGCTAGACTGTGGAGCCTGTTAGAGGAAGTCACGGAGGTGAGACTAGGGCTGCAGTCAGTGGCAAAGTGGGAGGGGTCTTAAGTACCAAAGATGTTTAGACTTTCTCTGCAGATGTTGGGACACCACTCTATAGCTCTAGTACTTTAACATGTTAGATGCCATTTCAATATTTTTCTTTTCATAAGTGTAAGATCAGGGCAAATATATTCCTTGGCTCTATTCGTCTTCTAAGTGTTTTAGTTCCCAGACATTTATTGCTCCTGCCGCACAAAGGCAGGGTATTTGGGTGAGAAATACAAATGATCCTCACGTTGTCCCTAACCTTTGGGAAAAACATAATGACTAGCTAGGTTTCCAACAATTCAGCATGAAGTAAGTTTGGCAGGGCTGCATACGCGGGGTCTTTTTTTCCCTATACAATAAATATGTAATATAGGACTTTTAAAGAGGGGCTCAGAAAAGTGTTTAGTTCAATGAACTATTTTAGCTCTAATTATGTTCATGAGCACAGGCATTCTCAGTAAGACGGAGATTAGGGTAAAATGCCCTTATTGTTTGCAATGCAGTCGTTTACAATCATGGCACCCAGCAAAAACCAGCATGCACACGACTGAGAAACTGTATTAGCCAGTGAACTTTGTCAAATGCATTTTCTATTTGGTTTTTGCTTCCCCATGAAATCTAGCCTACAGGGTCAATTGTTTGCAAGAGCACAAATATAATCCATTTCCTGATGCACAGCAATTTCATGTGGAGGAGTGCCTTACACACGCAGTTTACTAAGAAGTATAATAACCTACAAAGAAAGCGAAGGCGATTGTTTCTAAGTGTGAAGAAGGCATGAGATTGCTGTCCCTTCGGGAACAGCCAGATAAACAGACGTGCCATCGGAAAGTACACCTGTCACAATATAATGAAATAACACACGTGGATTTTTTCCTCCAGACTGCGATGCTTGGTTTCTTTACTTCTTTATAAACATGGCTCTGATCCCATGATTTAACATAAGAACTTTCTCATTTCAGAGCTTAGTCATGTTACTAGTTGTTGCAAAACAAAATAATAAAATTGGGGGAAAATGTCATCATTACAAATTAAACAAATGCGGTATATGCCAAATGCAACGGAGATGCTTATGTAAATTTGGATACATAAAATATTAAAGCATTGGCTAAGAGGGAGTATAGCTATAATGTGGATATATTTCAAGGTAGGCCTTAGTCTTGTCCTTCCAAAATATGAGTATCTTAAAGTGTTTTATAATGCTTATAAAACAATACATTGAATTTGTTGTCTTCTTTAATTCAACTGAATGTATCATAGGTATGTACCAATAAATCAGAATTTTAAAGTTCCCAGTTGGAAAGCAGCATTCTTTCAAACCTCAAATTTAAAAGCTTAAAATCCAGTCATGCATGATTTTGGGAAGTAAGGGACAATATACTAGCCTAAAAAGGTCCATAAAGTTGTAAAATATATACTACTAAAGGATTTTGTAGGACTTAGAAGAACTTGGTGATTTTTAACTTGGTATATGAGATTTTGAAAAGTCACATAAATTCCTCAGAGGACTCATACATTTAATATACTAGTATCATAATGTCTGAACTTTCTCCACCACCGCATTCCATAGAAGGTAATATAAACTAAGAAACTGAGGGAGATTGACCAGAGACTTAATTAGCAACAAAAATCAAGATAAACCTAGAGGTTTCCTTTTTTTTAAAAAAAATTGACTTTTGAGAGAGGGAGAAAGGGAGAAAGAAACATCAGTTTGTTGTTCCACTTACTGATGCATTCATTGGAGCAGGGGCCGAACCCACAACCTTGGCATATTGGGACAGTGCTCTAACCAACTGAGCTACCCAGGTACGGCTATTTTTTAATTATTATTGGTTGATTTAGAGAATGAGAGAAAGGGAAACCTTGAGTTTTCTTGAATGTGATCTAGGATTCCATCAGTCAGGGATGTGTGCACGCACACGAGAGAGAGAGAGAGAGAGAGAGAGAGACCAGGAGACTCCACATTGCATATTAAAGACCAGATGCTGCCTAAGGACCCAAGAACATATAATACATTTATTGTTTATGAATGGCAATTTTACTTTCATCCTTATATCTAATCAGCTGTATTTGGGGTGTTTTAGCAGTCAAAACTAAGCACCTAAAACTATTGTAAGAGAAGGCTCTTATAATATGGCCTCAATTACCCCAATATAAAATCCAATAATAGTTTTCCTTTTACTTAACACTAATACTATAATCAAGACAGTGTTTATCATTTAAAATCAGCTTCAATACAGATAATATAAATATAAATTAAAATACTATTACATAGCTATTATTTTTATAATGCCCCAAACATGTATGTGCACAATTATTCTCTATTCTAATCACAGGAAAAAATGGGTCCCCCCCAAAAAAATTTTTGAACAATTTAAGTAAATAATTGAAGTATTTATTATTACTTTGTAATCCAGCTGGTTGCTTTAGAAGGATATGCCAAAAGTTCATGAAACTCCCTTCACACACTAGCAAGAGGGCAATGCAATACCAACTGTCTAAATAGTAGATTAATTAATTAATTAAACGGAGATTTAATTATGTGTGGACTTCTTCCCTCAAACGTATAAGCCAGGCCAGGACTCACCCATCGTTAGGATTTTAGTACATGTCTGCACCAGCTGAATCTACCTTGGTGAACTTGGCCTGACTTCCTCACCTCCTTCAGGGGCCAAATGTCTACCACAGATGGTTTCCTACCATTCCTACGAAGGAAAGGTCAATTCTGTGTAATATTTATCAAGCTGTATAAACACAGTTTATTAAGCCCTTTGAGGTGAAAGGTACTCTATAAATGTAAGATATTAAAGTGCTTCATCAAACGCACCTTTTTTATATCCTCCGTCAAGCTGAATAAACAAAAATGCAAAAGAACATATCACTGTTGTAATAGCCATCAAAAATAGCCACAACTTTTCCATTTTGGGTCGATTCTATTCGTACAGCCTGAAGTTCCCAAGATTTCCAAATGCCTGTTGCAGTGTAATGCCACTCCCTCACCTGCCCCCCACCCACTCTGTCACATATTTAATCCCTTCCTAAGTGCAAACACAAAGCTCCATGTCCTTCTTTTTTTTTTAAGATTTTATTTATTTATTTTTTTAGAGAGGGAAGGGAGGGAGAGAGAGAGAGAGAGAAACATCAATGTGTGGTTGCTGGGGGCCATGGCCTGCAACTCAGGCATGTACCCAACCGGGAATCGAACCTCCGACACTTTGATTTGCAGCCTGAGCTCAATCCACTGAGCTACGCCAGCCAGGGCTATCCATGCCCTTCTTTATGAAGTTAATACCCAAACCTCCAGCTGACCAGAGAATAATTTTATACTCTAAGAACCCTCTCCGGATATCAAACCTACAAATTTAATAGTTACATTTTAAAAGATCTCAGAAAGGTGGGGTACGATCTGTGTATAAAATATTCAAATGGAATTAATTTTCCATATTCCTCAGGACCAGCTAGAGCATGAAATGTTCCGCATTTTCCCTGTAGACTTCATGGTCAATCTGAATGGCTCTAAAGCCAATTTAAGGCCATTAGCGAGGGCTCTTGTCCCTTATAGAATAAGTAACTTAAATTTGGTTAGTTCAGAAATCCCCTGGCACTCCCCAGGCATAAAATAGGCATATCTTACTTTGGGGGGATATGCGACCTGTTCCAATATACTGTTGAGAGGAGCCAGAGAGAGGTTTATAATGACGGCAGTTCTCGGTAATTTCTGACTGAGGACAAACAGTCTCCTGGCATCATAATGGTCACCCCTATCGCAGCCTACTCTCGTTCATTCAGTGTTTGGTATGTGTTATGCACCGTGCTAAGCACTCGACATGCATTCTCTATCATCACAACAACCCTACAAGGGAAGTACCAATATTACACAGATCCCAATTCAGAGATTAAGTGACTTGTCCGCAGTTACACTTCTAAGACAGAGTTGCATCTGAAGGCTTTTTTAAGGACGTGGAACTAATCTAGGATGGACCCCTAGAATACATTGTTCCTGAGACCCCATCAATGTCCATCTCACGCCAGAGGGAGTGGTGATAAATGCACACCCAGCCTTTCAGCTGAATTTCTGAGGCCAGTGCTGAAGTCAGTATGTCTACATGGCCTAATATTAGGCTAAGAAATCTTACTGGGATAGAGAAAGGCCTTAGCACATAGCATAAGATAGAGAAAATGTCCATTGTCCATCTGTAAGAAGCGTGGGGGTGGGGAGGGGAAATGCTCATGGATATTACGGAGCAGGAGCAAAGCCTCCAACCGCCACTCACTGTACCGGCAATGTCAGAGGTACGGCCACGGCTCTACAGGGGAGACCTAACCCTTCAGCCCTGCCTTGGCCCTTGAATCAGCCAGGATCATCTTACAGGGAGCTCGCCCCTCAGGTGTCCCGTAAGGGACTTTCCCTAGCTCTAATATGTGTGTTATTCTCTATTATTTCACTCTTTTCTGCCCCGCAGGAGTTTGAAGATCAAATCCAAAAATCCTACCTTCCCATCCAAATAAGCATCCGAATGAGTCCCAGCTTGACACCCGGCAACTGGGCTGAATGTAAGGCAAACGCTGCCATATGATTTACAACCTTTGGTTCTGGAGGCCTGGTGGGTTACAGCTTTTCTTCCCGGAGTCAAAGAGTACAATGTGCGCTGTGGAAGGGCAGAAAGAAAATAGCTGCAGGGGGCTGTTCCATTCGTGAGACTTTTAGTTCATGTTGAAGAAAAGTATTGTGTTACATTCCCAAAATCATCAAATCAAGAATAGCACATACACACACAAAAAGCCATTGTAAAATGTAGAATAAAATTCGCTATAAAGGGGGGACAGAGTGCTACGTGAGTCTCTAAGGGGAAGAATTGATACGGACAATAGGAAAGCCGTCTCGGGGGATATGGCAGTAAAGAAGAACCTTCAAAAGCAAACTCTTTGTTTGGCAGGGCAGGACTGGGGGAGGTTTGAGAACAGACTGCACGGCAGAGCTATACAATGTTGGGCTTATATGTAACCATATTTAGGATCCCAGGCCAAAAGGATAACCCACGGGGAAAATAGATAAATAAAATGATTGTATGAGAAGTGTTCTAGACCATGGGATATCTGTGGAGGGAACTTGACCTCCCAGAGAAACACAGAAGTAGTGGAGGTTAGCCCGTGGTCTGTAGCACACGGCTCCTCGCACCTCTCCCCTCTGCTCTCCCACACTATAGGACACAGAGCTCGTGGTTCCCCCACCTTTGCGTGTAGGTCCTGTCCCTTTAAGGCAGGGATATCTGTCTGTTCTTGTCACTGCATCGAGCATTCTTTAAGGTCATGCACGGGCATCCTGCTCACCCCTGTCGTCTTAGCCCAAGAATAGAGCTGGGTACAGAACTGGCGTTCAGTGCATTTTGGATGAATAAATGGAGTGCTGTGCACATAAAATGAATGCTGAAAGAAGCTATAGGAATTGGGAATCATTGGAAACAAGGAGGAGTGGAACTTACGGGTCTATGTTTAGTCTGAGTTGCTCTTCTCTGGCCCCAGGCTTCGTGCCGTTGGAGCTCCAGAGCCGGAGCCTACCCTTCATCTCAGGGGCAAACTGCAGGTCTCCAGGACTAGAAATGCCGGGGGAGCGAGAGCTGGACACGCGGGCTCTAGCTAGAGGCATAAACACCTCACGATCTCACTGTCATGGTCTTACCCTTGCAGTGCCCACCCCGAAAAGCCAGGAAGGAGAGCATGAGAGACAGGACACAGGTCACGCGAGGCTGCCGGGAAGCACCGTGCCAGCACAAAATGTGTTATAGACTTGGAAGGAAAAAAAAGAAGTGCAGGGACAAGGTGTTCGTAACAGTAAGAGAAAACAGACCTTAATGAATCTGATCTATGTTCTTTATCCCCATGGTCAGCAAGAGTAAATGTTTGTCTGAGCGTGTGTACACAGCGAAATAACTGGGGCGAAGGACAACTATTTATCTAAGGTGGTAGCTTTGGACATTATCCCAAGAACATTCTTAGCTTTGAAGACTTTCTTCAAGTCCATGATCACAGTAAATGTTTGTTTCCATCCTGTCCCGGGATTAGTGGGCAGGGATCACTTAGATGGCATGCTTATGACAATCTACGCTTAGTCACGTCTCTTTAGGGATGCTGCGTATTTTTCAGGTCCCTGCCAATGCTGGCTCTCTCGCATGCTTTGTGAGGTTAGGTCTGATTTAATTTAAGCTCCCCTCTTTATACTGCAGGCATTTGTTATCTTTCTGTCATGCAGAATGTGAACGTGGGCCAATCCTCCTGCTGGGCGAGCAGTCGGGAGATTTTTTTTTTCTGTGTTCCATTGGTCTATTATTAGAAGTATTCCTACTTTTAGAAAAATTGTAGTAACAATTACTTTAAAATGACAAAGGTGAAGGGTCCATTGAAAAGGGAGAAAACGAGAATATTAGCTGGACAAAGCCGTTAGTGGCTCACAGCAACAAACACATTTCTAAAACACTGTATACGGTGTGGCCCTTCTGACCCAGCGCATCAGCAGGAAGTTCTATTTTGAGTTGGTTTTCTAAGAGGAAAATGCGTCATTGGAACCACTCACCTTTCATCACCCTTGGCTTGATAGCCAATGGCACTATTTGTATATAGATAGCTGTGGGTGGAAATGAAGGGGATCTGTCTATGGAAAAGTCCCTATTCTAAATACACTTCATCTGCCATCAATTGAGAAGGGTTCCAGTAAATAGTCATCTCTTTTGAGCGCAGATTGTTTTGACTGCTGTTCACTAACATTGAGTGAATGCTTTCTATGTGACAGGCACTCTTCAAACTGGGTTCCTTCCACACACACACACACACACACACACACACGAAGGCGCAAAGCAATTAGGAAGGATATCTCGTCCATAGGAAGCCAGGGAAATAGCATATTTTTAAGGAAATAGCACACATATAAAAACAGAGAGAAGATGTCCTTGGAGGCTAAGATTAAAGAAACCAGACGTATTGAATTCCTGTGCCTAATTAATAAAACTTACCTAGAGTTGCACATATTGACTCATTTTCTAAACTATGAGTCTGTTCTCATCTTTTCTACTGCTTTCACATCCTTTGTTTGAAAGACTCTATATCATCTTCTGGGATCATAGACCACAACAACATTTTGGAGGCATCACTAATAACATTCATAATGCCAACCCACAGGAATATTTTCCCTGGCACAGTATTTCCAAAAGCATCCTTTTTATTGAATAATTATGACACATGTCTGCTTAATACTCTCCCAAGTTTCTCGCTGACATTCATAATCAAGCTGAACGATTTTTCCTTAGTATGTAAGCCCTGCAACATTTCCTGCTGTCTACTGCTCTGTCTCCTTTCTCACCAATTGCCCACCTGCAGTTCTCACTCTCTCCTGCTTTTTTATTTGTTTATCTCTCTACAACCTGCATTATTATCTTCCTTACTCTCTTCCCCTCGCTCCTCTTACCAGAGGTCAGTTCCAACCCTCTTTTACAGAGTTTCCCCTAACACTATGTAATTTCAATCTACTCATTCAAGTCTCTCTTTGTGCCTTTATTATAAGCACTGTGTGATAACCATGGCTTTCTCGTTGACTTCTCTAAGCAAACTCTGACACCTTAGAGTCATCTTTGACTTCTCTCTTCCTCTTACAACCTGCACATAGTCCATCAGGAAATTCAGTTGGCTCTATCTTCAAAATGTACGTGAACTCTGGTCATTGCCTACTACTTCTTCTCGTCTGTCTAGTCCAAGCGACCGACATGAGGCTGGATTCTTGCAATCACTTTCCAACTGTTCTCTGCATGTCTTCTCTTGACTCTAAGTAGTCCATCCTTGACACGGCAGGCAGACTGATCATTTTTTAAATGTAAGGCTGCTTAAATTCCTATGCCCGCAGCTCTGTCACAGCCCCCTGCTCACATGAAGAGAATGCCAAACTGCACAAGTGCCTGTATGATCAAGTTCCCCAAACCCCACAACCTCAAGTCCAACTACTCTCCACAGGTTCACTCCACCTGCCACCGCCTTTGCTTTCTCTGAATAATAACATCTCAGGGCTCTTGTACTGGCAATCTCTCTTACTGAAATATTCTCACCCTAGAGGGCCATATTGGGTTATCCCTTCACCTACATCAAGCTTGTGCCCAAGTGTCACCTTCTCGATGGAGCCCACCCACATACCAGCCTATGACCCCTGTCTCCCCCAGGCCCTCCTGAGCCTCTTCACGCTGATCTACTTATATTTTTCCATAGGACTCACTACTTTCTGACATAGTATTGGTTCTGTTATTTGTGTGTTTTCTGCCTCTCTCTTCTAGAATATAGACTTCACAGGGGCAGGGATGTCTGTTTTATTCACTGATGTATTCTAAATGCCTAAAGCAATACCTGACAAATAGTGAGCTTTTGATAAATATTTGTTAAATCAGTGAGTAAACAAATGGATGAGAAAATGAAAGCAGGATCCGTGAAGTATTCCTCTTTCTCTTTCTAGATCTAACACGGTGCCTGACTCACACATGTGTGTGCGCACACACACACACACACACACACACAGAAGCTACACAGTTATTGCTGATAGGATAAATCTATGAATAAATTCACAAATCAATAGATGAACAAATGATTGAAAAAATGGTTGGAAGACTTAGTGGTCTCTGATTTATCTCTGACTAGATATAGTGTATACCAGATACGGTCTCTGATTTAAAGGTGCTTCCTGTCCCTCTGGAAAAAAAATAAAATGGCCCAAATATGCAATTGTAAATATGCATCCACTGTTCAGAAATGATTAGTAGTCTTGGCTCTCCTGTTTTTCCCTGGAAATTACATTATTTCTGACCAGCTAACATGATAAACTTTTAATTACCAGCATTCCTAATGAGTTTCTCCAGGACCCTAAGCATTTTTATGCCATAAATTCTCTTTTGCTTCATACATTTGATGTATAAGGTTCTCTTTTCCGTCATACTCCATGGTTGGATCCAGTGAGATAGGAGTCCCCTATTTTTATGTTCTGGACACCGTGTTCCAAATTGGAGGTGTGTGTGGGGTGGGAGTGGAATTCTTCAGCACCAATACGGTGTGGAAGCATTCAACTTGATTTTGACACTATCTACCTGGAGATAGCATCAAATTCCACAGCCTAAAGGATCAGTTCTTTGAGGCTGCCCCGCCCTTCGACTTCAGTGGCCAGCAACAGCTGTCACCTGTGCTGACCAACCAGCTCAGACAGAGGGTTCCAACAACCCCCTCCTTGGGTTCAATGAATTCACCAGCGAGGCACACAGAACTCAGAGAAACATTTTACTGACTAGATCACCAGTTTATTATAGAAGGATAAAACTCAAGAACACCCAGTGTAAGAGATGCACAGGGCTTGGAGTTCCCATGCTCTCTCTGGGCACATCACCCTCCCTAGATCTCCAAGTGCCTGCCAGCCCAGAAGCTCTCTTGATGAATTCATCAGCCGTAGCTGATTGCTTCAACCTGTAGCCTTTCTCTCCTTCCCAGAGGCTGGGATGGGGGATTGAAAGTGCCAACCCTCTCCTCACAAGGCTGGTTACCCTGGCAACCAGCCCTTATCTTTTTGTTACCTGAGGGCTTTCCAAAAGTTAGCTGCATGGTTCTTATCACAAGAAATCTCAGGGGTTTTAGGAGGTCAGTGCCAGGAATGAGGTCAAAGACCAAGTATGTACAATATTTCTTACTATAAATCATCATCTCACCCCCCAAACGAAGGTAGTGCTACAGTCTTAGAGGAAATAGCTAGTCCTCATTCAGAAGAGGGCCATTTGAATGTTTTGCTTTTGATCGATGTTTGCTCAATGTTCGTCATATTTGGCTTGGTGGAGTGGATCTTATTAGTTATGGAACACTATTTCCATCATGTAGATTATTGAGTAAGATAAACAGGAAAGATAATATGCACAGGACTTCATTTTCTTCAGAAATTCTAAAACGTATTTAATTGAAATAAGATGCTTAAAAGGGAGGAGTTAGCATAAATATGAGACCCAAATATGGAGCGATCAGCGAGGAGAAACCTAGATGAACAAAGGAACTCTATCCCAATGGAAGACAGAAGACCCTGAAGTGTTGTGTCAAACTCACAACTCCCTTCACATTCTGTAAGAAAGGCTTTTTATATCTGGGTTGGAGAAACTCCTCTGTCACTGTGAGCTTGCAAGAGGGGAACCGTAAAGCCAGGCTCTAAAGCAGAGACTCGCCCTTGTCCCAGACAGTGGAGGTATGTTCTCCATTAAGCTGTGATGAGAAATGCCGTTGTGTGTCAGATGCTCTACTCTCTGGGGCACTGGTCTCTTGGATAATCAAATTCCAACGAACATATTAAATTATCCCAGCATTAATCACCAGATAAGGTCCAGAGGCAAATTACTGAAGAGGACATTTAAATGCAACAGGAGACTTGAAGATTACAGTGGGCAGGGCACAGAAACAAATGCAAGGATAATTGCATTCAGCTTTAAGCAAGGTTCATGGAAATCTCTATTTGTTTTCGTTTTGGCAAAAATCAATTAGTCTATCTTCGGAAATGTTTCTGTCAGACTGTACCCAGCCTAGGGGAAATCGCTACATTGACATTACTAATAAGGCAGTTTTTCAGTTAATATTTATTTTTCTCTAAAGAATATCATCTTTAAAAATCATCCATCAATAGGAATGCCTATACTTTTCCCACATGTAGATTTCTAGTCAGTGTCACAGAAGAAAAAACGCCAAGTGAGATCATGAGAAATGAGACAGCCGTATGTATGTGCATTAGTGGAGGAGCAGTTACTAGGGTCAGGAAAAGGGTGATTTGAGAGCCATGTGGCCCAGGTCTGAATTCTACTTCCCCACTTGCCCTGGGACCTCCAACAGTTCCTTAAGCTCTTTGCATCTCAGTTGTCTTGACTTTTAACATTTTTAAATGGTGTTCACAATTTCTACTTCCTAGGGCTTTTGTGAGAAGTCAACAATACAAAGTTTATGTGAATCCCATTTATAATTCCTGGCAGAGATTAATACTTGATGTATCAGATTTATAGATGAGATGATAATGATGACGACTGTTTTTAATATAGTTCCATGACCTGCTTTTAATAGATTTCTATGACCATACTTTTTATTTATTACATTATTATTTCATATACTACTCCCCGCCCACCATCCATCCTCATACGTCTCTGGCAGGAGCAAAATGGGCCCCCAAACCACGTGGTCCTGACTAGGTGCCTCCCTCCCTTCACAGCAACCCCATCTCCATTATTTCCTTAAAGCTGATGACGCCAAGACTGTTGTGACTTTGACATATGTTTTTTTCAGCCACCAAATGAAGCCCACAACTTCAAGGTTACCCATCAACTTCCAACTCTAGTTCCCTAGAAATTCTTTACACTTCATCCCTCATTTCTGTCCAACTCCTGCATTCCATCCACTCTTCCCTCTGAAGTTCATTGTTGGCTATCAGCAAAATTCCCCACATTCTGGATCTTTTTTCTATACTTCTCTCCCAACCACTGAAATCTGACTTTTCTGGCAGTGCTCCTAAGTAATATTTGTTTGGTCTTTCACTTCTCCCCAACTGGAACAGTATTTTCCTTGCTGGATATCTTTTTTCTTCCTCCCCCAAAACAAAAACAAAACAAAACAAAAAACTTTGAATCTCCAGTACCTAAGCAATACTACCACCATTTCTTCTTGCTACAACCATTTATCATTCCCAAGGTGTCACTCATACTGATTAACTCCTTGAAGATTTTAGCTCATTTGGCTGACCCGAACAGCATACCTGGGAGAATTCATCAGAGACTAAAGTTTCATGTATGCTTATTCTAAACCTCAGATTCTTAATTCCTTAATTCTCTAAAATGAGTTTATTCCCAACCCTACCACAGCCAGAATGTCATGAGAATGTCATGATCACACCCCAGACTTCGTCATTACCAAAAAACTACAATCCCCGCACATCTCATTATTGAGAATCTCACTCTCCATCCAAATCTGCCTTCCTAGTTCCTCCTATCGGGTGCCTCAACTACAGTTATTCAACACCATCATCACCCATAGTCCACTAATCCTGCCTCCTTTTCATTGCCCTTTATTTTTCTCATTTTTTTACATCTCTCTCTGAGCAGTTGAAATAATCATGATCCAAGCAGTAATCACCCCTTGCATCCATGTCAAATCTTTTGTCCTCTCTTGCCCCAACTTACTTGGCTAAATCCAGTGCTTTTGCTGTTCTACAGGTAAAAAGGGGCTGGAGAAATATACAGCCATGTGGCCAGTCCCACATTCAACTCATATCTACCAATCTCAAATGCCCCCTTCATGGTAACTCTTCAACATTTCCTCAGAGACAACCGTTCTATGAGTTATTCTCTTGTCAAAAGCCTAACATCCTTTCCTCCATATTTATGTTCAGGTGATTATCTGGCTTCCCTTTCAATAAGAAAACCAAATAAATCAAGGAGGATCCCAATAATTTCCTGTAACACACCTGTCCACCCACCTGTATCTGTTCCTGGCGTTCCTCCCTGTTATGACTAAAGTGTCTTAAAACCCTAGCTAAGTATTCCCAGCTCATCTCTTCCTTGGAACTCACCACCTACTCAAAGGCATTATTCTATTGATTCCCCTGTTTTCCTGCTGCTGCATCAGCTTCCCCTTCTGTAGAACAACACCCCAGTAAGCGCACAGTCAGAGGGGAGAGGGTAGGGGTACTGGGTGAAAAGGGGGAAGGGGTTGACAAGTACCAGTTGGTAGTTACGGAGTAGCCACAGGAATGTGAAGCACAGCATAGGGAGTACAGTGAATAACATAGTAATGACTATGTACGGGGCCAGGTGGGTACTGGAAATACCAGGGGGGCCGCTCTGTATGGTACAGTATTATCTAACCACTATGTTGTACATAGGACACTAACACAAAATAATGCTGAATGTCAGCTGTAATTGAAAAACCATTTTAAATGTTAAAAAATGAAAGAGGGAATCTTTTCTAACCCTGTATGCCCTTTTCTTTACCACTTTGTTTCTATGATACTTTTAAAGAAGAAATTGATCCAAAAAATCGTCTCTGTTCATTGTCCCCAGTTCCTTCTCTTCCTCACATTTCAAAAGCCTGGTTAAATCAGGGTTTTGCCTCCTTCCCCAAAACACCATGACAATTTTCAAAGTTAGCAATGATCTCTTTTTGTTAAACCCAATGATTACTTTTCAGTCCTCCTCCCAGCTGCCTGATCATCAGAATGCCCCATCTCAACAAACAGTGACTCCCACACACCCCACATGCAATCTGTTGCCAAATCCTGTGAGCAGTTCTATCAAAAGGTGTCTGGAATCTAACTCACCACATCCATGGCAACCACCCAACCCATGCCATCGCCGTCCATGGCTGGATAGTTGGAAGGACTTGCTGACTGTCTCCTTGCTTCTGTCATTGCTCTCTACAGTCTATTATCAAGACAGCAGTGAACTTGACCCTTGTAAAACATAACTGGCTCCCACCCTCCCTCAAAGTAATTTGAACTAGGGGTCATCAAACTACTGCCTACGTGTCAAAGCCAGACGGTAGACTGTAGGCAACAAGCCAAGAATCATTGTGATGTTTTTTAAGAAGGTGCAGAGGCAGGAGCAGGAGCAAAAGTGGAAGAAGAAGAAGAAGAAGAAGGAGGAGGAGGAGGAGGAGGAGAAGGAGGAGAAGAAGGAGAAGAAGAAGAAGGGAGGTGGGGGAGCAGGAGAAGGGGAGAGGAGCAGGAAAAAACAGGAGGAAACTATGCAAAAGAGACCTTTTAGGCTCCTGAAGAGCCTGAAGTATTCACCATCTGGCTCTTTATTTGCCAGCCCCTGACCTACACAAGCTGCTTCTCTCTAACTCTCTGACTTCCTCTACTTGAACCATATGAACATTCTTGCTTTTTCTCCCCAATGCCCCAACATGCTCTGTCTCAAGGCTTTCGCACCATTTATTCCCAAGGCTATGTCTTCCCCACATAACCAACCACACGTGGGCATCTCCACCCATTTCTGGTCTTTGTTCAAATGCCGCTCTTCCCATGAGACCTTTTAAAAATGTAAACTTTCTCCTCCCTAGACTTCCTATATTCTTCCCCTGCTTCATTTTTTTCTCTCGACACTTATTGTTGTCGGTTTGCAAGCTGATCCCCATGCATGGAGAGCAAGGAGAGACTGGAGAAAGAGGCAGACCACTCCAGATTTTTAATCTATTCTGCAGTGAATTTTATTGAACTCACAGGAGGCATTCCTTTATGAAAAACACAAAACCTAAAGTTGCACAAGCATGCATTGCGAGGCAAACCAGTGAGGAGGCCTGTCTGGACCAAGCTGGAGCAGATACTGGTTCACACGACAGCCCATGTGAAGGTGTTTTACTTCAATGCAAACAGTAACCATGGCAACAGGATGAGACCATAAATGCCATGTAACTTCCTATGGCCTCTGGCTAGGCTCTGACCAGTCTACCATTCTTTTCTTACCAGCCAGGTGGTGGTTATCATAAGCAAGGGAACTTACATAAGAGGCTTGTCTTGGGTGTCTGCAAAGTGATTTGACCTCTGCCGCCACCCAACAGAATCTCAAAAGTATATGTAAAAGCCTTAAGGAGGTTCAGTCACATACTGTGCACATGGCCTCAACAACACATTGTTCTCTCCAGCTTGTGTTCTGGAGAATAGCCCCCCAGTGTAGGAACCGTGGGCAGAACATATATTCCCAGGACAAGGGAAGGGTGAGGAGCCTCTGATTGACCGGATCCAGCTCTTAGGTCAACCAGTGGCAACGCCCTCTTGATGACCTCCTCCAGCGATCACTATTTAGACTAATGGATATTTCACTCATGTTTTCTTGACTATCTGCCCCCAACTAGAATGCAAGATCCATGAAAATGGGGACACATGTTCAATTTACTCACAGCTATGTACCCAGCGTATATGACAGTGCCTTGCACCTATTAGGGGCTCAAAAAATGTTTGTCAACTCAAAGAAATAATATGTTTTGGCCCTGGCTGGCGTAGCTCAGTGGATTGAGTGCGGGCTGCGAACCAAAGCATCGCAGGTTCGATTCCCAGTCAGGGCACATGCCTGGGTTGCAGGCCATGACCCCCAGCAACCGCACATTGATGTTTCTCTCTCTCTATCTCCCTCCCTTCCCTCTCTAAAAATAAATAAATAAAATCTTTTAAAAAAAAGAAATAATATGTTTTGAACTCTGTTAGGTTCTGGTCATGTAAAAATGTATATTCTTTGCAGTCTTGCAGCTATGATTAATAAGTAAAAATGCCAAAGTTTTCTCTTGATTTGCAATGTATTTTGGTTGTGTTTGTTGTTATTATGTTAAGATTCAGTCCAGTATTTACCTGAGCTGAGCCCCAGTGTAAGAGGCGGGGATTCTCAGCAGGGGTAGAGAGACGAGAGTAGAGTGTTTTATTATGCCTCTCGGTAACTGCTCCCTTTGTCTAAGCCTCTAATGATAAACGGCCCCTCTTCTTTTCACATACCTCTCTGCTCTTCTCTCCCCATTCACTTCCTCTCTCTTTTGATTTCAAAAGTATTTATAAAAGTGAGAATAAAAGAACTCACTAAAGTAGGAAAGAGCTAAGACACTTTCTGTTCTAAGTTAAAGATTCAGACTTATAAGCTAGGAAATAAAGAGTAAATTAGTGAAAGAGTGGATAAAAGACCAGAAAAGTGAATCCAGAGGCCACTCCCACTTACGACCATCACCCACCCATCACCCCGCCTAAAGATGCTGCCAGGAATACCCATGCGGCGACCATCATGGGGATGTCAGGAAGGTCACACGGAAAGCTTGACCCTTATATTCACCAAGTGAAAACTGTTATTTGCATCCATGACCATCAACTCCCTAATAACATAAATAAAATGCAGTATAAAATTTTTTAAAATGCAGTATAAATCAAGGTTAATTTGTCCTCACTTTTGTAATAATTATTAAAGCACACACTCTATTAATGATGAGTTTATGGAAATACCCTTGACCATGAATTTCAGGACAATAAATTATCAAATGATCTCAGACCGCTGAGACTCCTTTCCATTCATAATCCGACCGATGAATTCCACTTTTCTTCATCTCTGTGAATCAAAATCTCCCAGCCTTCTCTGGTCACATTCTCTTTGTCTTTCTCTGGACGGTTCTGACTTTTGTCCAGTAATGTCAAAAGCTGTCACTGTCAATAATAATCATCAGGAAACAGAGGACAAGCCAAAATTAGACAATCTGAGGTGAGTTTCATAAAGTCACTTTCAAACACCTGGGCAAGGTTTAGGGTAAAAAAAAAATGCAGTGGCACAGTGACCCCAGGCTACCGAGAAAGACAAAGGACAGGAGTAATAACAGAATGCAGAGGGGTGCTCTGTGATCTACAGAGGGGGCCATCCGAGAGCACCCCAAGCCTTCGGGCGAGGGCAGAATCTACCCACAGGAAACCTGCAGGAAGTTCCTTCCAGACTCCAGATCTCTTCTCCGTGCCTCCCATTGACAAAACCCAACCAGAAGCCCCAGGACAACAAAGACTTCTGATAGAGTCCATACTGGGCATCTCCCAGGACGAGGAAGGGGGAAGAAAAGAGTGAAGAATGGATCAGGAACCTTTAATATAATCACTGGTTAATCACAAACTCCGGAGAATGGATCAGGAGCCTTTAATATAATCACTGGTTAATTGCAAACTCCGAGTCAAGCACTTTTCACAGAGAGATCCCAGATCAACCAAAACACTCAAGGTCTCAGAGAAACAATGAGCACGTTGAAGAAACAGCATACAGCCCTCAGTTTGCATTGCAAAAGACATTTGCTGTGCAGGATCGGATTCTCATTCCAGGTAAATCCCTGGGAGGATTTTGGTAATTTCTTCAGGTTAAAAGTTAATCATGACTATGTCCATAAATTTGTCAGACAGCATGACTAATAGGGCATAAGAATCTTTATTAAATAAGCCTCATTCTTTGCATCGAAAACACAAACTCGGTGTGTTTCTGAACCGCAATGACAAGTCCCCCTGCTCCTTTGCCCCTTCCAGCCTTGCTCTGTCCCTGCACCCACTGCAGGTCACTGCTCAGCATACCAATGCCAAGCCTGCTTTTACCCAAAGTGCCTGTTTCGTATGCTGTCATATCTATACTGCCTGTTGGATCGCGGCCAGTGGAATTAAATGAAATGGCTTTCTGTCAGACTGAATACTAATTATGTCTTCATGCCAGAGCTGGGGCTGCATAATGACATCATTTGCAAGTAGGCTGGAGGCTGGCGCTCAGACTTTGCTCCAGTATTTGTGGATGTAAGCAGAGTGGTTCCGGGCTGTTTTGTCTACCTGTTTTGTGTTGATTTCTTAGTCCATACATTTGGCTTTGAAAATCCAAGGTGCTTTCTGGACAACGTTGTGGATTAAGTAAATTTTTCACTGCCTAAGTTAGCTGTTCTCCCATTGCAAGGCTTCGAACCCACACCTTGGTATCCTCGGGAAGCTTTGGGGATACTAATGTTGTCTACATGGTCAAAAGCCTGATGTCCCCCTTCAGGTCACTCACATGCCTGACATGATACAATACCTGATTTCCTGAGGATGTTGGTTTACATCTGTTGGTAATTCTCAAAATTGCCAGTATCATGCACTGTCTGGACCTTGACCTTGGTAGCCTATCAGAAATAATCATATTCTTCATTTTTCAAATGAGCCTTTATGCCTCACAGCATTTGCTGTGTTCAATCAACCAAATTATGGCAGGTCCTCAAATAATGTTGTTTCATTCAACATCGCCCAGTAATAATGTTGAAGGGGGAAAAAAATCAATTCCCAGCCGGGGCCACTGTGTGTATGGAGTCCGCATGTTCTCTAAGGTTTTCTCTAAGGCTCTGGTTTCTTCCCACGTCCCGAAGGTATGCACGTGAGGTTATGGTGTGTCTCTATTGTCCCAGTGTGAGTAATATGAGTGTGAGTATGGGTGTGAGTGTGCCCTGGAAGGGGACCCTGTCCAGGGTGGGTCCCACCTGCACCTGAAGTTGCCAGGACAGGCTCTGGACACCCCAATCCCTGAACTGGAATCAGTGGATTAGAAAAGAATTATTTTCTTTGTTTTTATTGATCGTTCTTAAGTGTGTGTATAACTCACATTTATTTCAATGTTTAGCATGAGAAGTGTTGGGGGTCTTTATTTAGAAGCCCAGTGGTATTTCTGTGAGCACAAATATGCTGTACGAACTTAACTTTAATTTCTATCAATTAGCCTGCGGTAAAAGTGATTTCATTACACATGGTTTTGCTTAAAGCTGCAGTTTCCAAGAACCTATGGACGACATTAAGTGAGGACTTAACTGTACTCATAAATCCATGTTATGATCATAATGAGAAGAACCCCTCCAAACTCTCATTTTTCTCTCAGTTGACATTTTGACAGTTTTTCTATAGGAGTAACTTGTCCATGGGAATAAAAAGATAAAGAACAGACTAATGTTAAGGGAGGCCCACAGGGAATGAAAGTCTAGGTCAGGGGAAAACGAACAGCATCCATTCGGTTCAGCACACACACAACACAGTCTTTTCAAATTCAAGGCACCTCGCTAGGTACATGAAGTGGAGAAAGACTAATATATGTGAATCCTGTGCACCAACATCTCATAATTATATGAAATCACAGGATGAGAATCAGGCAGGCTGTGAAGACATGTGATGTTTAGGTCAGTCCATATTGACCTAAAGAGGTGTGTGGCCCTGGCAAACCGTGTCATGATTCTGGCCATTCACTGACAAGGACATGATTAGTGATCACAGGTTTCTACAGCCTCTAAAACCATCTTCTCATCCAAGGCTATAATATATTCATATGAAAATAATTATTTTCAAAGTCTAAAACATGTACCGTCATCATGTAACCATAATGGCTTCTTATTGCTGTCAGAGAATAGCCGACACCCCTGAACACTACAGTGCATTCCACTGACTTTGGAGGGGAAGTAATTAATGACTTCAGAACTGAAGACACTGGTGATTTTTAACCTAAATATTTGACCTACAAAAATACTCTTTCCAAATGAACGATCCATACTGCTTAACCTCCCATAAATGTCCCTTACCGTGGTTTACATCTATTGTTTAACTAAAAGGAAGTTTATGTTCCTTTCCGCTATATTTTGTAGAAGCAGGTAAGAAACATCCTGAAATACAAAACTGTAAGCAAGGTTCATGCCAGTGAAATCCAAAGTCTGAGAACTCTGAAGTCTAATCTCCCGACCAGCACCCAGGGCAATTCTGGAGCGATCACCACTGCCTTTTCTGTCAAAAATTTCTTTTCTTGGATTTGATTTCACTGTTATCACTACAAAGCATGATTGCGGGGGACCCTCCTGGAATTCAAAAGGTTCTAACCTTTTTAAATTTACATTCTGATCCACTTGGAGAAAAAAAAATATTATCTCTGTCTGCCCAAGATTTTGTAGCTGTGTTGGATAATAACCCATCAGGAGAGTGATCATTAAAACACTTTAGATTACACCAGTCAGTAATGTATACTTGATTGGGAATAATTGATTTTTTTCTTTTACTTCAGAGTATGAACCCTCAGGTTCAGTTGACTCCCTGAAATAGGGGCCAAGACGCTGACCAGAGCTGATAAGTCCCAGGAACTTTGTGCAAAGTTGGATGCACAATTGTATTTATCCTGGTGTCCACGGCTTAAAAGACACTTTTTAAAAAATTAAGACATCTTCCAGATAGGATTGGCCAACAAAGAGGAAGCCAGGTCAAAAGAGCAATGGCTCCTTATCAAACCACCTGAAAGCGTGACCATCACCTTCAAATATTTCAAGAAAGGAGAAGGTCAGTGTATGAAAAATCCTTCTTCTCCCTTGTGCCGTCTTATGATGGCACGACCTCTTTGGGGAAGCGTGTTTCCCTGCCACCTTGCTCCCAAAATAATTTAAGGTGGTATTCAAGGATAAACACGCTGTTGGAAAGTGACGAGAACTGAGTCAACAACAATATACAGGAGAGAGGAGGCTCCTAGCGGTTCCATGAGCACACGCCAGGGTGCAGTAGGAGGGAGGGCCCTGGAGGTCAAACTAAAAATGCCGGAGCGTCACTGAACGTTAGACTTAAGCGGGAGGTAAACTCTAGAGCAAATATCTTACCCAAATGCAGAAAATCTTTCTTCAATAATTCTGACACATGCTAATCAATACTGGACTTGATGGTGCGTTGGTATCTTTTCACATCAATACCCCCTGGGGCAGTCTGTTCTGCTGAGGGATAACGCGCTGTGTGAGAGTTCTTCCAATTGAGCTACAACCTACCTGTTTAAAGTCTCTACACTCTTCAGAGATTCACAGCCTCTGGAACGGCCCAGGTGAAAGCTATTCCTTTGGAAGAGCAGCCCTTTAGCACTGCGGCGAAGAGCTTGGGCTTTGAAGCCAAAGAGAGTTGGATCTGAACCGTACACTCACAACACAATCGCTTTTGCTTTGGGGCAAGTTACTTATATGCGCCGAGCCTATTTTCTCAGTTTCAAATGGGGAAATAATGTCTACCTAAACAGGTAATTGTGAACATTAAAAATGATATAAAATAAGGAGAGTAAGTAAGCATAATACTTAGTGTGTAATATACGTTCAATAAGTTTCCCCTCACATCCTCTTCATCCCCAGATACCTGACATTTTCTTTAAATGGTCCATAGTCTAGATTCTTTGTTATCCTATGACAAACCATTAAGCCCACTATAATTCTCAATTCCAGAGAACATCAAATTTTTTAATAAGTGAAATGTAGACATTTATAACAATGGGTTTCAGTAGTATATGATTCAATACCTCTTTTCATAATAAATACTCTGTAATGCTCTCTTTACTATCTTCAAAACACATTAACGAAAAATGAATCTAGCCACAAAATAACTTCAAAAACTTAATACAATTATCCTAAGTGTAATCTAAATGGAACTTTTAAAAAGTAATATAAATAACATATATTTCCATATGCAAATGCTTGCACAGGACCACAATGTCGGATATAACAAAGAAAGGAGATGATTATGCCTATACATCAGTTTTCCACTAATGCACCAACCAAATGCCAGCTGATACAGCAGTGACTACCAGTGACATAATTTTCTGAAATTATAAATAAGCTCCTGGTAAAGTTCTGAACAAAAACCAAAGTACAATCTTCCCTTTCAGACATAGTTATATAGCTGGAAAATTCATTATATTATTAATACCTTGCAAAAGATACTGAGATTATATGTTACATAATGTTGGTTATTAAACTTAGATGGTTACAAATACTTTTTACCTATGTGCCCTGGCTGGTGTGACTCAGTGGATTAAGTGCCGGCCTGTGAATCAAAGGGTTGCCCGTTTGATTCCCAGTCAGGGTGCATGCCTGGGTTGTGGGTCAGGTCCCCATTTAGGGGCGCATGAGAGGGAACCACACACTGATGTTTCTCTCCCTCTCTTTCTCCCTCCCTTCTCTGCTCTCTAAAAATAAATAAATAAAATCTTAAAAGAAAGAAAGAAAGGAAGAGAAAATGCTTTAAAACAAAATTTAAAAAATACTTTTTACCTATAATAATATTCTGTAGGACATTTGAATGTCATCAATGATAGATGACAATTCCCTGAAGCTGTGACCCAGCTTGTGCATTGCACAATGTTGAGCATCACTGGCCAGTAATGCTCACCTCAGCAAGAGGGCTGGGACAAGAAAAAATTACATGCATGGTCCTGGCCATGTAGCTCAGTTGGTCGGAGCATCATCCCAGTACACCAGGGTTGTGGGTTTGATCCCTGGTCAAGGCACATGCAAGAATCAACCAATGAATGCATGAATAAGTAGAACAACAAATCTCTCTCTCTCTCTCTCTCTCAAATCAATAATGAAAAAATATATACCCATGAATTTCCAAAACACCTCTACTGAGAATCACTGTTTTAAGGGTTCCAGATCTACCTATACTGTTATTCTTTATTTGAGCCATTTTTTAAGAGCAACTATAATATCATTTGGTAATACATCTGCAAGTTTTGGATTTTGAACCAGGGCTACTTCTTTCAAAAATGTTCTCAATTTTACCCTTTAAAATAAGCCATGTCTGTCATACTGAGGTAATTTTACATTAAAACTAAATTCTGTATTTTACATTTCTTTTTGCAAATGTAATGCTCTTTGTTTCAGTTTGCCATTTCCATCTGTCATTTTGAATGTTGATTCTGACACATTGCATTTTCTCTTCCTGATTTTCATCACCTGCAAATCAGATAAGCATTTCTCACCTGTCTTTACCCAAAATTACTACTGAAAATAAGAAATAAGACTCAATGCCAGAGATGTGTGAACTTGACTTGAAACTTCCCTCCACGCTTGCAGAGCTCACGACACGCCACCCTTTTGTGAGTAAGCAGACAGCTAAAAGGGGCCCATGAGAGATGTGGTCAATAGCCTTGCTAAAACTAAGTAAACTATATCCATAGAATTTTTCTTATGTAGGAAGTTAGCAATATGACCATTTACATCTAATTCTAGGGAAAATGCTCACTCCATAAACCTATGTGGGCCTTTAGCAGCAATCATGCACCTTTCTAAATTATTTTGCATGCCTAATGTTTAGAAAACCATTAAGAACTCTGATAGAAATATGCACAGTTTTAAAATATTATATTATTATTATTATTTAAAATATTATTATATTATTAGTTTAGTTGCTATAGCAGCTAGGCCCTGACATCTCAGTGAGCTAAGCCAATAGAAGTGCACTTCTTACTCACAGTTCAGTCTGCGGGAGGGACGGGCGGGTTCTGCGTCACTAGATGATTCAGACAGCCTAGTGAACCTCGGTCCTTTTTAGTAAGTAGATCTGGAGCTCAGGCTGATAGTGACATACAGCTCAGAAAACAAGGTAAATGAGAGCAGAAGGTCATATATGAAGTTTTATGGTTGAGATCAGAAAGCGACCTACATGACCACTGTCCACATTTCACTAGCCAGAACCCACAGGGTCACACCTAACCTTAAGGAAATCTGGAAAAAAGAACCTTGCTGTCTGCCTAGAAAGAAAGGAACCAGATCGTGCTAACCTAATGGTCTCTGCCACTCTCATTCTCAGATCTGCGCTGGAGGGCCTGCTGCTGAGAGCCCCCATATTTCAGGTATCCCCACATCTTGAAATATCTTTCCAAAAATGTTCTTCAGCCCCACACCTAGGCACAGGACTAGCCGGGGCCAGCAGAGTTCTCTGGGCTATGCACCTAGAGCCTTGATCTGGCCCCATGGGTGTCTCCAACACCAGAAACATCACCCCCAAAATGTCAGAGTCCTGTCCCAGGAGCTGGGACCTGCCAGGGCAGTTGTGCTTTCTGAGCAGTGGGGATGGGGGTTCCTTGAGTCAGTGCTGGGAGCTATGTGGGCCACAGCCCCTGCTTCTCCACTTCTGGGTGGTGTTCTTTGACCCTCTACCCAGGCTGTGGAGTTTATTAAATATTCCAATGATATCGGGTCACCGTCATGATTCTAACACATTGGCTTGGAATGAGTTTTATCCAAGACAGAGAGCAGAGGTCTGGGATACCGGTGGTCTACTGCCAGCACTTGGAGATGAGTCCACAGGCAAGTCCCTGCATGGACTCTCACCCCTCTGTGTTGGACCACAGTATTTACTGCCTCGGGTCTATGGCACCCAAGGGCAACAGAGATGTCAGCGGTCAACATTTATTCTCGGGATCCCACCACCATCGGTACCCTGGGAGGACACCCACCCTCTTTCACAGGCTGTGCACCATGTCCCAAGCAGTCCCTCCAGAGTGGCTGCACCTAATTCCTTTGGAAGCAATGAGACCTTTACTCCACAATGCCAAAGGGACATCCCGATTAATGTCCTGTGGCCTCCCATCAATACGGCGAGGTTGTGCTCTCCTGAGTCGGGTGTAGGCCTTGCTGGATGAGCGATGGCTATTCCTCGAATGAATGAAAGCATTTTTGTTGCCTGGAACACAGGAGCCTTGCCTCTCTCCTCCACTGGTGGCAGTATGTGGAAGGCAGAGGTATGGGCAACACTGAATGAGACCACATTCAAAAGGTGCGTTAAAGAGAAGATGTGGTGGGATGTGTGTTGTTTTGTGTTTCAAATCAGAAAGCTAACATGACCAGAAAATGATTACTGTTTACAGTTCCCTTTAGATAACACTTGCCTTTGTGGTTCTCATCAATGAAGCTTAGGAACGACTTGGAAGTCACTGGGAACCAATGTTCAGGGGCTGCACAGTGGGAGATGCAGGACCAAGGACCATGATGCAATCAGCATTAAACAACTGGAATTGGACACGTACAGATGCAAGAAGCTCCGTACACACAGACATCTAAGACCCACGGCATTGTGAGCCTTAACAACATCACTACCTTTCTCTCTCAATGGGAGATAAGAAATTAGCCAGGGATGATGCATTTGACATCGGATTACATTGACCCATGAATCACTTTGGGAATTATTTTCATCTGAACAATTTTAATTCTTCAGATCAATGCCTATGGGATGCTTTTCGATTTATGTAGATCTTCTATAATTTCTTTCCATTGCATTTTGTAGTTTTCAGTACAAGCCTTGTGTTAAATCTGTTCCTTAAGTATTTTAATTTTGATGCTCTTCGAATGCAATTGCTGTCCTGATTTGTTTTCAGATTGTTCATTGCGAGTGCGTGGAAATACATTTGATAGTTGTCTATTGATTTTGTGTCCTGCATCCTTGCTGAACTTGTTTATTGCATGTTTAGACACACTGGGACTTGTTTTCAATGCTCCGTCAGGAAGTTTACAACTCCTTCTTAGCTTTTACTTCCCGCTGTACAGAGCCTCAAGGTCAGCCAGACGTGAAAGCTTACGGACTTCTCGGGTTTTTCCTGGGCACTTGCACATGCACCCAGCACAGCGGATGTATGTAGCCTTTTAGATTCTCAAGAATACAGGGAAGGTTTTCAAAGCCTGTCAAGGACATCTTTTTTGGGGGGTGGGGAGGGGTCAGCCTCCGCTTACCTCAACTAGCAACGCTACCTCCAGCAGCTACAACAGTAAACATTGGCTACTGACATTTTTGTGGTTGTAAAGAAAAAAACAAGTGCCCTGTGGGTTTTTCCCATAGAGAAAGCTCCATGTCAGATCACATAAGGACACATTCTCTGAGAAGGAAGATTTTCCAGATTTGTCACTATTTGACGGGGCTTTGGGGTGCTCCAAGTGCATTCTTCCCCCTGCCGTGGGTGCTGGGCTGTCGGTTTTCACAGCTACCACGGTTGTGAGGTTGCTGGGTTTTAAGGCCACTATGGGCCTGGGGAGGGGGGATGGGATGAGGGCTGGTTAAAAAGCTATAAGCCTCTCTGTTCTTACCAAGACTCCGCTGTTTGTGTATCTTGAGTAACAACATTCCTCAAAGTGTTTCAGGTCCCAGGTTAATTACCAGAGTTCTGAAACTGTGGATTTTCACAGCTTTGGCCAGTGTTCTTGTTGCTTTATATGGAGGAGCAGAGTTTGAGAATATCTCACTCCACCCTTCCGGGAGTAAGATAGCCACACCTGCTACAGCGGCTTAGAAAGAAACCAGGCACACACAAAAACACGCACTATGCAAATTTGTGTATGGAACGTTCAAAATCAGGCATAGCTCATTCTGGTATCACTAGTGAGGATAGCGGTTATGCTTCGCAGGAAGGATGAGCACAAGGTTCTTACCTTTAGTTGATGATCTGGATGCCAGCTACTCAGGTGTGACCATCACAATATTGCATTATCTGTATGTATGTGATCTGGGCACTTTTCTGTATGTTATACTTTGATAAAGCCATAAACAAGAGTATAAAATTAGGAATAAGTTTGTATGCATTAGTGGCATAGGCGAGAGTCCTGTAGGTAGCTTTGGTGGTATTTGAGGAGTTGTTAGGGAGTTTGTGCACGTTATTTTAATTTACTTCAAACTGTACATGCATATGAAAAATAGTCTTTGACATGGAGCCAATATTACATAATAAAATTTATTTTTTAAACTGTCAGCATAGTCCAGTACCCTTTAGTAGACTTTGAGGTTTAGAGACCTCATAGCTTTCTATCCTTATTTGGATACTTAGAGCACTTACTTTATTTGATGAAATATTGTAATGAACATGCATATAAATAAATCTTTGAGTGTATAACTGATGGTTTCCTAAGAATATATTACAAAAGTGAATGAAAGGGTCAAAGTATATAAATATTTTAAATACTCTTTATATATTCAGATTCTTGTGATCATTCTACAAATTAACTCTGTGCCCTCCTCAGAAATACATAAGAATTTCATTTTTCTGCCTCATATCAAACACTGGGATGAATATATGCATAAGACATAATAAACTTATGTATTAATATATTTGTTATATAATTTAATCACAGGTTTGCAATATGTGAAAGGAAGCAGGTTGTCACATTTCATTGTGCATTTCTCCCAGTAACAGTTGTGCTGAATTTTTTCTCCTATGGTTATTTATTTTTTTATTAACTTGGTTTCTGACTTTTACTTGTTACTTTTCTTGATATTCGAGCGTTCCTATTATTCTCATTGATATGTAAGCTTGCTGAGCATTGTGAATTGTTTTCTAAAGTCTATGATCCATATTTAATGAAGTCTAGTATTTAATTTTCCTTGATATTTTAACCTCGGCTACTGCTTGAGTATATTTGCTAGGGTTGCAATTCATTTTAACGAGCATATTTTTGCTGACATTCCAAGTAACATGCAGAATAGTTTTTCTCATGATTTCCTTTCCCTTCTTAAAAGAAAATGTTCAGCTTCAATACCATCAAAGGTGATGGGGCTCTCACAGAGTTCTGTGTGCTGTGACACCTTTCGGTTCTTAAACTTGCCTTTGAAGAAGATCCCTAAGGATGGGAACAGACCTTTAGCGCAGCCCTCCTCCCTCCTCAGCAGTACTGGACCAACACCCCAGTCATCCTCTGAGGCCAGCGGAAATAATCCCATCGAGCCCTCTGACCCTGTTTGTATCAGAGAACACAGCCCCCTCCCCCGCCAGGTTCTCCCTCATCACAGCATCGCCCTGTCCATTTGGGTTACTAAGTCCCTGGACTGACCCAATCTCATATTCCGTCCCAGACTCCATACTGAGTCCCTGCTGTCTGAACCAGTCGCCTGAAAAGTTTCCCTGTGTTGTGGGCTTCTTCTGTGAGCATTCCCAAAACGTGGCTGTCCCTGGGGCTATTTCTCTCCATGCAGTTCCTTCCAGGGTCGCATGCAGATCACTGCCCTTCCTTTCTCCCTAAAACCTTCCCTTTTCAGGGATATCTACAGAAATCCATCACCTCAGTCTGAAAAGACTATAGCACATTCTACCCCCCCCCAAAAAACTTTTCATTCATACATTCATAAATGTAGGTGTTTTTAATATCTATATAAATGACCTTTGCAATACCTTGGTCTGTTCATTCATTGAAATCTTCCCTTTTTCCTTCACCCAACCTCAACCACTAGCCCCCTTGGTTGTGTCTGAGCTTTTGGCATCATCCCTTATAGCCTGCTTTCTGTGACACCAACTTCAGGTATCACCTTCTCCACCCCTCACCTTCCCTCCTTCCAGTTCACTCTTTTTGGCACTTCACCCTACTGTTCTCGTCCTTTCCTTTGAAGGTTACATGGCATTTCTGCCATCCTCACCACATACTCTGCACTCACTCTCAACTCTCACATTCCTCTCTCTCCATCGACTATGTCTGGAAATTCCCCAATCTTGGTTCTAATCAACTCCTTATGCACGTTTACCCCAGGACCTGAGGGTCTGAAGTCAGCCAGAAAAGACACAATCTGACTGGTTTCTCTTTAAATTCCTGACCGCTACGTGTAATACCAAGTGGGCTCAGAAGGCCACCAGCAACTCCACGATATATTTCTCTTGGTCATTTAGTTTTTCACCCCTCTGGATAACTATTGTACACTTTTCCTTCTTTTCTCAAGCCTTGAACTCCTTCGAGTGAACTTTTGTTTTTTTTACAGAGAATACAGATGCTGTTGATGAAGTTACTTTTGTTTTATGGAGGATATAGAAATAATCAGAAAATAATGTCATGGTCACAGAACTGTGAGTGACAGAGGTGAGAGGAGCAACTTAAAAACCAGAGACCAACACGGACTGCCAAACACGTCAGCCCCTCACGGAAACTCGAATTCCTAAACTGGGCATTTGGTTCCATCCATAATATGAACACCGGCTACCCTTTTCAAGTTAATGTTCTTCTTTGAAACCCTTAGTCTTTTTACAACAAGAGCTCATATAACTCACATAGGTGCCTAAACCTTCTCGGGTCTTTAGTTTCTACATCAGTGAAAGTTACACAGAGTAAATAATCCATGAACCTATCAAAATATAATAATATATGACTCTGGACTACTCTTCCTGCTATAAACATCTCAAACTAATGCCCAACCTTACTTACATATAAAACAATAAATAAGGCTGGACTTTTTTTTCTGGCTCATACATTACCCTCTACCCCAAAATCACAGTTCATGACCTTACTCATCCAAATCTTTCCCACATCTTCAAAAGCATGTCCAAATGCCACTTTCTCCAAAAAGCTTTGTCTGATGATGTAAGAATAATTATGATAAATGCATCCCTCTGAGCCTGCTATTCAACTTACACTTACATTATGGTGCAATAGACACTACCTTAAATTCAAATTAGCTTTGTGCAGTCCCATCTCATTCGCTAGACAAAAAGTTCACTCAGTTAAGCAACAACGTTTTACCCAGATTACTGTCTAGTCACTTTGGTATAATGATTATGCTGCAAACAATAACTACTCAGTAAAGTTTTCATAAAGGAGTTGATTCTTAACTAACTAGCTGAATTGACTTTCACAAGTTTTTAGCTACATGGAAAATAATTTAGCGTGGCAGTTTAAGAACCCTGATGGTGTGTATTTAAATTCCTAATCTACCATCTACTTAAACTCTCTAAGCCTTACTTTCTTCATCCATAAAAGATAATAACAGTAAGGTTTTGTGAGGATTATTTCAATCGATTCATATAAAAAAAACTAAAAAAAGGATCTGTTGTTTTAATCACTCAGTAGATGTTAGGTATTATTATTGTATATTATAAAGCAAAAATAAGGGTTTTCAAGAGAGATCTAAGATAGTGTCTTAACACATGCGCTTTCGTGCACTTTGTACGGGACTTCCTGGCAGGTGAAAAATAACAATAAACTTAATTAAGGGGGACTCTTCTGGTCAGTAGAAAGGACAGAACAGTTGCAGTCCTGGCAAGACTCGAGGTCTGGAAGCCTTTCCTATTCAATCATTTTCTTTAACACGAGTAAGTTGAGTGCTCCATTAGTTCTGGAGAGGAGAGTATAATAGAATCAGCTCTGTAATAGGAGCATTAAGCCCTTTTGCATTATAGGAAATTATTGAAAAAGGCTGCCAGGCTCTGATTTCCTTGCCAAAACATGGCTATGGAGATTCAACAGTAACATCAAGCCTGATAAAAACTTTTACTTTAAATGGCTAGAAACCCAAATGGCAGCATAGAATGCGGATGTCGGTCTCGAGCAAGAAGGGATGAAACAGGCACAACCCCGCGTGCTGGAGCAGGTGCTTGCTAGAGATGATAGCACTTTGTGCAGGTGCCTTCGTTGAGACGAAATGGTGTCGCCATTGTTTGTTCTGAATTTACCTTGCAACTGTATGCTGGAATGGAAATTCCAGCCAACATCAGCAGTCTGGGCAAAATACTGAAACTTTGTATCTTTTGCCTGTTGACTTCAGAGGGGGTCGGCTCTGTCATGGTAAGTTGAGGGGAAAAGAACTTCATCATTCTTTTTCTTACTTTTCTTGAAAATTAGCTCATGTTTCTTCCATTACATTCTTTATTACCACTGAAGTTCTCTAAGGCACTGATTCGCCTACCCCTTAAACAATGTTCTCCAATGTAAGAGGGAGCGTTTTGAGTCAATCTAGCACACCCACTAGGACAATTTTCACACTGGAATTTCCCATCTGGCCCCATTCCCTGTTGTTAGAGATACACGGTGCAAGGCTTACGCCGTAGAGCAAAAAGAAGACAAAGAACTGTCCAGAAGCAGGCGAGCTGCTGCACGAGTGTCAGAAACTCCAGAAAAGCACAACCATTCACAGCGCATGCTTTGGAGGGCAATCTTTCTATGTTTCAAACTGAAGGGAAATGCACACAGACAGCCCTTTCATGAAATATAAATTGGCCGCCCTGACTGGTGTGGCTCAGTGGATCGGGTGTCATCCTGTGAACCAAAAGGTCGCCGATTTGATTCCCAGTCAGGGCACATGCCTGGGTTGCAGACCAGGTCTCCTGTTGGGGGCATGCAAGAGGCAACTAATCGATGTTTCTCTCCCTGTCTTTTCCCCTCCCTTCCCCTCTCTCTAAAAATAAATTTAATATATATAAATATATATACATACATAAACTGGTGAGGCTGACTCTACAACCATCCTTTCCTTAGGAAACCTGTTCTGATTACGTGGCAGTCGCACTGCTCACATTTCCACCCACAGAAATGACACAGACACCTCAAGGTAGCCCCAGACAGAGCAGCTCCCCGGCTGGATGTCCCGAGGCTTCCCATGCAGAATCCACGCATTCACACGGACTCACGTCACAGACGAACCCAGGTGACGAGCACCAGCTCTGCTCTCTCTTCCACTTCACATATTAAAAAAGCTACTTTCTCTCCCTGTGGCCTCAGCACACCTTCTCAGCCCAAACATCTCATTATTCACGCAGACATTTTTAACTATAAAATCCCAAAGTGAAGGTAAAATCATTCGATGCCACTAAATGCATATCTTTCCAACAGCTTAAATCCAGCAGATTTCCTATTTGACCTTCCGTTTCATTTAACAGCCTGACAAAGCTTTCAGTAATGGGGGCCCTTGTTCCTTTTCATATCTTTTCAGTGAAAACTATTGGTGCCTTTCAGACTGGCTGCTCACTAAGCGTTAACAGATCTTAATTATGCAAACAGAGAGAACAATACCAAAAACACTATTCAAGAGAGAGGTGCCTAGAGATGACTACACTGAGATAATGTTGAACAAGTTGAATCCCCACTTCTTATAAGACTTATCTTCCCACTGAGAAATCTAAGAGGTAATTCTCACCAGTATCAATGTGTGTTAAAAGTGCCAATTTCTCCCTTGTAGTGCTTCCCACCACGCTGCCCCCCAAATCCTTGCCTGGTATTTGAGAAGTCTCCTTATACATAAAGGAAATGTATAGTGTGAGATACTGGCTTGGGAAGTTAGAGAAAAGTGAGAAGTACCAATTCAAGGTGACCTGTGTCCCAACAACCAGGGCCCAGATTCTATGGCGTTTTACCATATGTCAAGGACATGGCTGTATTTGTAAT
Organism: Phyllostomus discolor; assembly: GCF_004126475.2. Taxonomy (NCBI): domain Eukaryota; kingdom Metazoa; phylum Chordata; class Mammalia; order Chiroptera; family Phyllostomidae; genus Phyllostomus; species Phyllostomus discolor. The sequence goes on along the minus strand of NC_040912.2, from coordinate 81,518,029 downwards.
ACACAACCATGGAATGTAGAGGGGGCGCAGTTTAAATTTATTTTACATTTTCCCCATCATATGTGTGTTCTCACTCTCTTTTGCCTGGAGGAGGAGACCAGAGGATGACTGGAGAAAACAAAGCACAGTAAGACACACCGCCAGCTTCCAAACCCTGCAGAATTCCACTTACGAGAGTGACACCGGATAGGAAAAGAAATCACTATGTTCTTACATTAGAACCCAGATCCACGAACTTGGGAATGAAGGGACATCCTTTGGATGGGAAAAGTGACCTGAACTAGAATGATCACACACCCCCACAAAGCGCCCTCTCAGTGAACAGCTGTCTCTACAGGCACCCTGGGGAGAAGCAGGGGATTCAAGCTGGTCCATGGACCCTTCCGGTCATCACGGCCTCCTGCTTGGTCACACCCTGGAACAGGAAAGCGAGTAGCGCAAGGAGTCTCAGTCCACAGACTATATTTCCTTCTTTCCCTGCCCCCCTTCCTCCATTCCTCCCTTCTTCCCTCTCCGCCTCCCTTTCTTCCTTCCCTTCATTTTCACTTAGGAGCTTTATCCAGCTGGAATTGTACCTCTGCTGTGGGTGGCGGTGGGGGTGGGGGAGGAGGGTCTGTACAGATACCAGCTATAAGAGCTTACAAATGTATGCACTCCTTGGTTTGCAAACTTGGGAGTCTCCTGGGTGAAATCTGAAACTGACTCCCATACAGAGAGGGCAGGGAGACACCCAAGATAGAGGCAGACTGGTAGGTGGTAGTTTAATAAGCAAAGGAAGTTGTGTATGAGGGTGGCCTCCAAGACCAGTGAATCTCTGCACCCACCAGCCAGAATCTCAGAAGTTTATATACAGCCTTAATGAGGTTTAGTCACATATTCAGTCTACACCTATTTGAAATGGTACTGGGGGAGAGGGATACAAGGGGACTAGATAGCAATGGAACAAGACATACAATAAAGATTAATTTTTAAAAAAATGGTTCTCACTCTGAGTGAAAGAGGGGCTATGCAGTAAACCTGACAAGCTCAGGGACCAAAAGTAACTGCACAGGATGATCTGATCCTAAACCCCTAATGGATCACAGGGCGTGGTTACGCCCCAGGCTTGTAACTTCCTCAGTAAAATGTTTGTCTTGCCTTAAGCCAGCCCTGTCCATTGTCCCAGTGCACTAGGTTAACAGGCCTTTAGCAATGCCTGGGTAACCCTCTTTTCCAGACCCCTCAGAGGGGTAACCACCCTCAAGGGAGCACACAGCTCTCCTGTAATCCAATCATAGGGATTTCCACGCCTTGCTTTCTCTTGCCTCTTTAATCTGCCACTAATGGATTTCATGTTGTCTTCCTTACTTCGCTCCTTTGATTCCAAGTGCTAAAAAGACCTACAAAACTGCCATTGTCTGTGTTAGGCCAGAGTCGCTCAAGAAGCCAGACCGATGCAGGGAGCTGAGGGGCAAGGCTTATTAGCCGGGAATAAGACGGGAAGTGAAGCCAATCAAGGAAGGTTAAGACTTGCCCGGTTGTTCTTAGGGCAGGGTTTTTAAGTGTAAAAACCAGCAAAGGGTAACTGGTTGGAGTGTCAGAGTCTGATTGGCTAGAGCTGGTTGCAGGTTGCCGTTTCTGCTGGCCACTGCTGGCCATACATGCTGTCAGCCTCAGGTTAAAGCTGCATCCTGCTATGCCGGAAAGGCCAACCCCAAGCCCCAATCTTAGCCAAGCATGCGTTTGTCCTGGGGAGGGTCGGCAGGCAGTGTCCCAGGCAGGCAGTTTCTCAGGGTACAGCTTCCCGCCAGGTGATTTTCCATGCCTCCTAGCCCTGCCTAGGTCTGTCAGGCTGGAGCACTTTCTTAGTCCACGGAGCGCCTGCCTCCAGGCACGTCCCCAGTTTGGCTCAAATAAACTCTAATGAGCTCAGAAAATTTTCTGTAGGTTTGGATGTTCTTATGTCATCACCACTGTGGGAATGTAGGCTGAGATGCACATTCCAAGAACAGGGCGGGGGTCCAAGGAGTCTCTGATTCCTGGGGTCCTGCTCACAGGTCACGTCCTCTCTGTCACCTCCTCCAACACACACTATCAGAGAAGCAGTGCCAGATGGTCCACACAATGTGACCAAACATAAATCTACTGAGACACCTGTCATCATCCCTGGTCCTTGGAGCTGCCCACCCAGGCTGCCTGGGAGATGGCACCCATTTCTGTTCACAGGGTACCTTCCGTTCGGACAGCACTTTCTGGTATGTCTCTTCCACCTGAAGTGCAAAGCAATCATTTTGCTGCTTCGACAATGTGCTAGGGCTGGGGACCACACTGGGAGGTCACCTAAGACTCCCTCTGCCCAGATGCATCATCCAGCCATTTCTCCTCCAAGGTCAGGACGCTTTCCCTGAGAGCCCTTTGCTCCCAGAAATGGACTTGAGTCTTATTCTCAGATCCCACAGACCTATCGGGAAGTCCTTTCTTCAGCCCAGAGCTTGTCCAGAGCTCAGCCAATCTGGAGAAACTGGTGATTCTGTTCCATTGCTTCCACCTCAGGCTCCCTCTTCTCTTCCCTTTGTTGCATGTGAGTTTATTTTTCCCCAGGAGCTAAGCTTTTAAAACACAGCTTAAAGAGAAAATCTTTTTTTTTATTTTGAGTTATGTTGTTTCATCTATCCCTGGAGGCAAGGAACGTAGGACGACTGAGCTACTTGAACGGTGGAAGGTCAACGAGTTAATTAAAAATGTACAAGAAAAGAAGTCATTGAAAAGGAGACATTAAGAAGGGCCAGAGAGCAGCAAAATTAAGATAAGCACGTAAAGTAACTTGAAGTTAGATGATCTTTCCCACAGAGAATAGTTTGCTCTCTAGCTCTTCTCCCAGTCAAGTTCCTTTGACGGCTTCCTGTGGCAGATGCTTTCTTTGGTATTTGCCACCTAAACGCAACTGCCCTGACCTCTGCATGGTCCAAACATGGAACGCAAGGGAGCGAGGGACCCAGACATTGAAAGGAGACTCACCCTGTCAAGGTCTCCACCCTCTTCTTGATCTGATGACCTCTCTCGATTGTGATGAAATGCTAGGATATAAGTTCCATAAAGTCAGGGACTTTGTTTTTCTTTCCGATGTCTAACTGCATGCATTTATGACAGAGCCTGGCCCAGAGTAGCTCCTCAACAAATAGTTATTGAATAATTAAACCCCCATTATCCATATGATCCCATTTTTATTTACACATAGGAAGATATATTTTAATAATTTTTGTTGCTAAACATTCATTGTTCTGCAGTTCTCTGAGGCATCAAGATGGAAAAAAAACAAACTAACAACAGAAATGGTAGAAAACTTTTTGAGAATATGAAGTTGACAACTGGGATGAGAACAGAGACAAGGTTTCCTCTAGGGTGGGGGTCCCTGGCCTCTGGGCTGTGGACCCCTACCCATCAGGGCCTGTTAGGGAAGGGCCGCACAGCAGGAGGTGAGCTTAGATTTAATGCACTTGAATCATCCCCAAATCATGCACCCACGCCCCATCCATGAATAATTGTCTTCACAAAACTGGTCCCTGGTGCCAAAGAGGTTGAGCACCGCTGCCCTGGGGTACTGGCTTCCTCCATTACAGCCCAGAGATCTATAGATTTCACTAAAGTTTCAGGTGAACTATGAGGATGCCCTAGTTATGTAGCAGGTGTGTTGGAGGGGAAGGCTTGTTTCAGAGCTCTCGGCCCATTCAAATAAAAGCCAGAGCTCCTCATGTTCAACATATTTGGAACCCTAAAATCAAAACCAGGTTTCCATGAGGAGGATCGGCCCCCCTGACCCTTCGCAGAAGTCTTGCAGACCTGCTCGGTGCCACACTGCAGAAACAGAGCACAGCAGTCAAGTTAGGGTCCCTTTGTATCCCGGACCAATTCTTCATGGGAATCTCAGCTGTGTGAGGAAGATCTTCTTTGTGACACCAGTGCTCCTGGAAGCTGAGTGGTTGATCAATAGTTCCTGGTCCCAAACCCGAGTTCTCTCCTTCCAACTTTTCTTCAAAGTTCTAGTTGGCATGACGCAATGAAATATCCCTTTAGTCACCCAGTGAAATTCATGTCAATAAACTTAAATTTTTATGCCAGAGTAGGATGTGTTTTATTTTTCCACTAGAAACTATAAATGGGATATTTAACAGAAAATATCTCTTGAGCAAGCGCTAGAGTATTATAAGTAAAATATCCTGCCAGTGGAGAATGAAGCACACATCCGTTATTAGTTCCGTAATAATGCTAATAATATGAGCCAAACTCAATAAGGCTAACTAAATATGGATCTGCAGAGTAATCGCCCATATAAGTACAACACACAATGATTCACTTTAACACGCAACAGTGCAGAACAATCTCATGTGATGAGGCAGTTACATTCGTAGCATACTGCAGAGTTTATTAAAATGCTCTGTGCAAACTGAACACCGGCAAAACCCAGAGCTGCGTCTCTCAGGACTGGTGACATTCCAAAGCTCTGTGGTGTTAGAAAATAGATGAAAGATTATGACACATGAAAGATCCCCAAATTAATCCGAGCCCTCTCCACAGGCTCTGTTAATAATGCACTTCCTGCAAGCAGCCTGCTCTCGCGTCGTCGTCTCAAGGCTCTGCCGCTTTTGCAATTTTTGCTCGGAATAGCCTTCTGGCCATTCTTTAAGTGGACGGTTCCCTCTCTGTGTTAGAACTCAGCAGATACATCAGCTTTGACAGGAAGATTTAGCTAAGCCTCAGTCCCCTGGCCCTGCCAGATGCCTCCCCTCTAAGCCAGAGGTGTTCAACCAACCAGTGTGATGTGAATTTTTCAAACCTGCAACACCTGACTATTCAGTCAGGGGCACTGACCTCTTTTTCCTTGGATTGTCAAATTAAAAAAAAAAATGACAACAGCCAACAAAATAATAGCCATTTGGCATGAATGAATCAAAACCATATCTAATTTTTTGTCAGATTGGCAAAAATATACACTTTTTGGCACGCCACAGAATTTTAGTAGTTTATCTGTGCCACGGGGTGGAAAAGGTCAAATATTGCCGCTCTACCAGGTTGTAACTACGTGTCTAGTAGTTGCATCCTGCTTCAGGGCTTCTCAACCTGGATGTGCTTTGGAACAGCCACCCTTAAGCCATAACGCAGTGGCCCCATTCCGCATCCTAGCATAGCGTACTGAAAAAATCTGATCCAGAAAGTTTCATGTGGCTTCAGGGACTCTGTCTTTTTAAAACAAAATGAAATAAAACTCTACAGAGAGTCTGAGACCCAGAATGACGTATGGCTTCTATTTTTGTCCTGCTCACGTGATAGCACTAATGACAAATTTGTCTAAATCTGTTATTTCTAACAGTATCAGTTGTTCACAATGAGAACTAAGGATTTCACCATGAGGTACACTACAGTGAATGGCAGAGACCTATTAGCCCAGGCTCTGTCATTAAATGACACTGGAGCAGCCTAATGTCTGAGCCTTACGCTTCCCAGGGGCAAGTGAGAAGCTACAAAACAAGAGTTGCACTAAATCAACATCTTGTAGAGCTGTGTTCCCAGATCTGTGTTTCTGGAAACCCAGGGAGGTGCTTTTGCAGCCAGTGGGGAGACTGAGGAAGGGTAGAGGCTAAACAGAGGGAAGGAGCTCCGATCTGATTGTGCACACATGGACAGTTGACCCTTAAACCATAGGGGGCTTGGGAGTGCCAACCTTCTCCGTAAAAATCTGTGCATAACTCCCCCAAAACTGAGCTAAACTAAACCCTGATCAATAACATAAACAGTTGATTAACACATGTTCTGTATGTTATATTACATATAATATAGCATACTATATATGCTGTATTATATACTGTACTCTTATAACAAATTAGAGAAAATCATAAGGAAGAAAAAATACTTTTATAGCACTTTATTTATTGAAAAAATCTACATATCCGTGCAGATATGAACTACGTGTGACCCATGCAGTTCACATCTGTGTTGTTCAAGGGTCAGCTGTACATACATATATATACTCATAGACACGTAACACTGGGTTTGAGAACAAGTCCTATGCATGCACACATGATTTAAAAACCATGGCTCTATAACTTGAAACCTGAGCCACATCTAAAGAGCTCAAATACCACGTGTGGCTATTGGCTACCATACCAAACAATGCAAATATGACACATTTCTACCACTGTAGCAAGTTCTACTGCAAAGTCCTATTGTCAGTGATTCAATAACTGTGTGTGGTTGGATTAGAAGCTACCTATGATTGATTACTCCAGCACTAAAATCCTTCCCTAATATCTGAAGAAAACGCATTAACCTAAGTATTCGAGATCACCTAAGTTAGTGAAACGTTTCACAGGTAGCCAAAAATGTTTAAGTAACCCAAGTAAAAAAGAAATATTGCCACTGAAAGAGGGAAAATATTTCTGGACTTTAGAAAAGACAGCCCACTGAATGAGAAAAGATAATACACCAATGATACATCCAAATAAGGGGTTGATATTCCAAATATATAGGGAATTCACACAACACCAAAACCCAAACAATCCAATTAAAAAATAGGCAGAGGACCTGAATAGACACTTTTCCAAAGAGGACATATAGATGGCCAATAGACATGTGAAAAAATGCTCAACACCACTAATCATCCAGAAAAGAAAAATTAAAACCACAATGAGATATCGCCTCACACCTGTCAGAATGACTATCATCAATAAATCAGCAAACAAGCGTTAGAGAGGATGCGGAGAAAAGGAAACCCCCATGCACAGTTAGTGGGAATGCAGACTGGTATAGCCACTGTGGAAAACAGTATGGGGGTTCCTCAAAAAACTAAAAATAGTACTTCCACATGACCCAGCAACCTCACTTCCAGGTGTTTATCTGAAGAAATCCAAAACACTAATTCAGAAAAATATATCCACCCTTACGTTCATTGCAGCATTACTTCTAATAGCTGAGATAATGAAGCAACCTAAGTATCCATCAACAGATGGGTGGATAGAGATATGGTACATATATACACAACAGAATATTACTTAGCCATAAAAAAACACAATAAAATCTTACCACTTTGCAACAACATGGATGGACCTAGAGCAGCAAATTTCAACCCATAGGCTGCAATAATTCTTAAGATGAGCATTACCTGACTACACAGTCAGATGCACTGAGCTCTTTTCCCTTAGACTGACAATGTAGGACACACGGAAGAAAATTAACTTTTTAAAATATATGTATAGTTCTAAAAAATGCCTGAAATGAAAGAACCTGAAGAGTCAAGAAAGGTGATTGAAAGCAATGTGCACTAAAGTGTATCCCAGAAACCCAAAAAATAAAGGTTTCTAATTACCCAGGCAAAGTCTGCACATAATTCAGAATGAAAACAGAGCAAATGAAGCTGACCTCTGATGCTTCTCCTACCCATGGCATGCTGGGATACCGGTCTTCGAAGTGTTGGCAACAGAGAGGTAACTCAAAAATTCTGCACACATCCAGTTGGAAGATTATTTTTGCGAACCAGAAGACATTTTCCTAAGCAAACAAAAAAATCGTGAAATATGGCACAACTGTTTTCCTTTATTTCACACCGCTTGGAGACGGGAAGTCCTGGGGACCAAAGCTGACTTAGAATAAAGAAACCCTAATTGGTTAAGTGGTTAAATTATAGGGGAAAAGGCCTGGCAGTGAGCATTAAATCTGAATAAGTGTCTAAAAAGGTCAGCAATACTCCTAATGAGGACAAATGGATAGGTGTTTTATAAATGCTGAAAGAAATCTACCTTTTTAATGGCAATAATAAATTGTTGATAATGGACTTGGACCACGATCACATACGGGCCTAGAGGAAGTGGACCAAAAGGGAAATGGAAATAACAAATGAGCCAACTGCATTACGTGTTAAGAGGAAGTCAGTATATTTGCCTTTACATTTGACATTAAATATGTACAAACACATATAAACACATGCACATTATATGCATATTTATATTTGACATACAGCTTTCAATCCATCATTTTCTTAGGTTATAAAGGTAACTGTTTTTAGACTCCTATAGCCTCCAAATAAGAAGATACAATAAAGTCAAAGATTAAGTGAAAAAAGCTAGAAAACTAAAAGAAAAAGCAAACAAGAATAAAAATAAACAATCAACTTATGAATTCAATCATTTGAATGGCTCCAATATGTCAGGCACTGGGTAAAAAATCTAGGTACTGTGATTCCTCGCCCCTGGGAATGTAACTGTCCATGGGTTTATGTGTGCGCGCTCTCGCTCTCTCGCGCTCTCTCTCTCTCTCTCTCTCTCTCTCTCTCTCTCTCTCTCACACACACACACACACACACACTATCACGCACACACTTCAGATTTAAATCTTCATTGCTTTGCAGACTATGGCTTCTTACCCTCCAATGCAGCTTCAGGGAAAGTTCCAAAACCTAATTGGCTTTATTAAGCAATTCATTAATGGAGCATCATCCCACTTAGCAACTAGAAGTGAGCTCTGAAGGGCTGTCTGAAACAGAAGGTTTTTATAGGAAGAAGGGTGGGGCTGTTAACAAAAGACAAGATCATTTGGGAGCTGGGATGCCTTTTGTGGGGAGGGAGAGGGTTTTAATTATGCAGATTTCCTTTTTTTCATGGGGCAGGGAGGATGGGAAGGGCCCACAGGCCAGAGTAACTCCTAGGTGTTGAGCAGAAAATTCCAGATTGGTTGATACAGAGGATGTTTCTGGGAGAAGCCGGAACTGCAATTAGATCAGGTATTAAATTTAGGTTTGGTGTCATGGCCTTTCATCAAGAGTGACTGCCATGTGGCCTATGTTTTCTCTTTACCAACTCATAAATATGAACTAAATTCATAAATATGCACACGGATATGTCAGGGAAACTACCTACGTGCAAAATAAATAACAAGCGAAGCAAAACCGATCCCTGGTAGAAATAGATAATTTAGAGCACAAATAGAAATTCTAAAAGAAAAAAATCTAATTACTGCCTTCAGATAGATTTAAGGCAATGTTGTATCCATAAACAAGACATGATGCTATGACATAATTCTTGGCAAATAAATGTATGAGAGAGACAGAAACATCAATTTTTGTTGTTCTACTTATTCATGCATTCATTGGTTGATTCTTGCATGTGCCCTGACCAGGGATCGAACCCACAACCTTGGTGTATCAGGGATAGTGCTCCAACCAACCAAGCTACCTGGCTGGGCATACTTGCTCATATTTTATAATTTAAATTTTTATCCTCTTTTGATTTTTTCCTCTGTCATCTATCATGCATTCTGGTCGAGGTTTTGTTCACTTTTATTATTTAGTAATTACAAGTTTTGAAATAATTTCTTAAATACATTGATCCTTAAAAAGGATCAATTACCAACAGCAACACTTTCAAATGTACGTTTGAGCTTCCTGTAATGCCATGGGATTACAAAGAAAATGCATTTTAATTTTTTTGTTGTATCTTGTTTTGTGGAAAGCATGTCAAAAAAGTATGATTTTTCTCAGATAGTCAAGTGACTGTTCCCTATAGGAGCTGAAAAGTTCTTTAACACAACCTGCACACGTTCATCTAGCTTTAAACCTCACAGTTATCTAACTATATTAAGACTTTTTATTTTAAAGACATGTAAGTAATTGTCGGTCTTGCTCCCCATTGTAGTTCGCCCTCCAACAAGTCCTTTGTTCCGGCCCCTCCCACTCTCTGGCGGCTCCCTCCTCAGCGCCGGTCTCTGGGGAGAGCCTACGTCACCCTGCAAGGCTCCCAACCACTCATTTACCCCCACACGCGCCCCGTTCTGTACCAGGAACTGTGTTTTCCAGCTAAACACAGAAATAGCATTTCCAATGAAGGGTAAGTGGTGTACAAGCTATAAACAGAAAACAAGATTTGAACAAGCTCAGAAGACAATTCCCAAATTTTACCAAGAGTCTCCTTCTCGGTATTGGGGCTTATTTTTAAGCCAGGTGTTTACAAGATTTTGTTGACTGAAGTTGATAATTAGATTAAACTGATTAACTAATTGTGCATTTGGGTATAAATTTATCCGTGTAACAAACAGCAGAAATTTTCTTCTACAGTGCAATTGCTGGTTGTTCTGCACAGTTTCCAGTTTTTTCAAAATATTGTTCTCTTTTATTTGTCATTAGTATTTTATTGAGAAGTTAGAAGAGAATATGGAAGACTGTTAATCTAACTCGATCGTATCCCAGATGGGCTGAGGCTCTTATTTATCTAAGTAAAGCCTGATCTACATATGACTTTTACTCCCACAGGTCAGGGAGTGAGGACCTCGGGAGTGAAATCTATGGCAACCTATGCAGAGACCTGGAGCGAAGAGGAATGTATTCACTGGAAAGTAGAACAGGAAAGAAGACAGCAAAGCAAAGACTTAGAAAAAAATAGGAGTCAATTAATCAGTAAAACGGCAAGTTCCTAAAACTCACTGGACTATGGAGACTTATTTCCCTCTCCGTATCCCCTGATGGACCTGGAGGATGCTCCAGGCCTGAAACACTTCACCACCGAAAAGCGTCCACTGTTGAAATGGTACAAGATATCTGATAAACTTGTTGATTTCATTAATCAATTAACAAGTGCCAAAAAATAGATATATAAGTCTTTGGGGTCTTGCAGTTTCTGAAATTACCAGAAGAATTCATATAAGAAAATTTAATATGAAAAGTGTTGCTAAAAGTAGGTATAAATGCAACTAATATTAATGAAGACACCTTCGCGGATTCTAACCCTCAATGCAGGCAATTGAAAGTGAAAACCTGCATCAAAGGGCTGTGCAGGCGGAGGGCATTAAGATTTAGCAGCTTAGATGTAGCCTGTCAACATCAGACCTTTTGGTTAAGGTCAATAATCTCATCTATTTAATGGAAAGTCTTTTGATCAGCAATTCCTATTGAAAAGAAGATGTAAAAAGCTGTGTCTTCCATGTCACATGCTGAGTGGAGAGTCACAGAATAGAAAGAAAGGCAACCGGCTTTACCTTGTGCAGCTTAGTGATGCTTGAGCCATGGAGAGTCTAGCTCCTGGCCCATGGTCTGGAATTGGGAATCATTTCCAGCAGTTTCTCAGAAATAAAGGAAACTCTAATTGTTCTGAACATTCAGTGATGGCCACACCTATGGCACCTGAGAGTGCGGTAAGGCAGGAGGAGTAGCATAACTAAGCTAACGAAATTAGCTTCTTCAACTGCAGCTGCAAGGAGGGTGAAAGAAGCTCTCAGATCCCAAAATCAGCATAGACGATGCTTCTAGCTCCTCTACGTTGTTCTAGTCCCTTTCTTTCTTTTATTTTTAATGTTTTTATTTATTTATTTATTTATTTTTTAGAGAGAGGGGAAGGGAGGGAAACATCAATGTGTAATTGCCTCCTGTGTGCCCCCTACTGGGGACCTGGCGCACAACTCAGGCATGTGCCCTGACTGGGAATTGAACCAGTGACCCTTTGGTTTGCAAGCTGGCATTTAATCCACTGAGCCATACCAGCCAGGGCTGTTTCAGACCCTGTCTTGAAAAAGGTGTCTAACCAAGATTTTTAAAGTATTTTTTTCTAGAAAATACATCACTTTGATGAAAACCAAAACTACCTTTATTTCCATTTTATAACCATAACTAACTTCATCGTTTTTCAGTACTGCAGCACCAAGGCTACCAGGATGAAGTTGGAGTGTTTCTGTCTACTGTTTCATAAATTTCATTCTTCTTTACACCATAGAGAAGCAATATCCATTGAGATTTTCCCAGAGAGTAACAATCTACTAGCATAATCCTGGAGTTGATTGTTCCCCTTAAATATCTGTTGTAAATGCCACTGAATGGAGATAATGTATGCTAAAGCCCTGGAGGAATTTTGAAACATTAAACCAATGTGAGGAGCTATTTTTATTATAACTTACCTGTATACTTATCTCTCTAATTACATGATTTTGGCACTCTTGTGGACTTTGAATATAGGGTCACTGAAAACAGAAACAAATGTTTAATCTAAAAGCAGTGTTTTTGTTGGCTGGAATTCTGTATTATTATTTCCTGGTGGTACAACTCATTTTATTATCCGAGAAAAGTCCATCATAACACTTCTATGCTTTATCTTTGACTAGAAACCAAGTTTCATACTGTAGTTCCCCTTCTGGTTTTTATTAAACTTTGCTGTTTTGTTTTAGAAAACACAATTTAGAATTCATCTGGCTGGACCATGCCTCCTCTTGTTCTTTCAAGAGAGATACTCTGAACATTTGATCCTGTTAGAGCTACTGGCCTCTATTTACAACTCCTTCAAAGGTGACCCTGAAGTCCCAGAAAACATCAAGCTGTCAGAGACTAGTAAGGTTCTATTGAAACGAGTGAGAAGCCAAACTAAATGGCTACCTGTCAAAGAAGGGACAATTTAAACACTGTCAAGATATTAAGTGCAACAGATTAAACACGTGAAATACATTTAAGTCCCTGAGGGCATAGTGATACCAAACACAACACACACTCCACTAGTCACCTTGGGAAGATGCTAAAGAATTGCTTCATTATTTTAAAACACATATAAAAGGAAATAAGTGTTCACCCTGTTTTTCTTATATAATCTGTATATCATAGTAACAATATTTGAAGAAGGGATGTTTCTTTTTTTTTAAGAGTTTCTTTATTTGTTTTTAGAGAGAGGGAAAGGGAGGGAGAAAGAGAGGGAGAGAAACATCAATGTGTGATTGTTTCTCACGCACCCCCTACTGTGGACCTGGCCTGTAACCCAGGCATGTGCCCTGACTGGGAATCGAACCAGCAACCCTTTGGTTCACAGGTGGGCACTCAATCAACTAAGCCACACCAGCCAAGGCAGGATGTTTCTTTTCATGTAAGTATTCCAGCTAATAAATGGAAAATGAATAGCAGAAGTAGGATATGACCATCACACAACCTCTGGTGGACTAATGAATCTATACAGTGACTACCACTGATGGCAAATGTCACAGAAACAGAAGCGACCAAACATCACAGACCTCCTGATGGAAAAACACAGCGCAGCACCAGGTATGAAGCAGTCTTGCAAAGTGAGCCCATAAATAGGAAGTCTCTAGATCTCATGAATTACAGAAAATTCAAAAGACAGAGAAACATACCAAACTTGTTAAGTGATACCATACGAATGTAATCACAAACCACATATATATGGTTTGTTCAAAAACAATATGTAAAATGAAAAAGAAAACATTAAATGATAGAGGTGAAAAGAAAGCCTTGAGAGACAAATGCACGCAAACCTTTCACAATGTACAGGGTGGGGCAAAAGTAGGTTTACAGTTGGTCGTATGGAAAATAATATAATAATTAATAAATAACAATATAAGAATAAACTCTGTGTCTCACATACAACTGCTAAGCTACTTTTGCTCCATGCTGTATATACAAATTCAAACAAACCAAGTGGAAACAAAGAAGAAAAAGCACAGCTATGAAATAAATTTAAAAGGTAATTCTTGAAAATGAGAATACTGTCTGAATGCCTAATGCTACTAAGGATAATGTTTGTACTATATTGATAGTGCTTGTTTGTTGTGATAATGGTATCACTGCTTGTTAGAACAATGAGGCCTTATCTTTAAAAATGTATAATGAAAGATTCATAAGTAAAATACGATTTCTGAGATTGCCTCAAAAACAATGCAGGCGGTAGGGTAGAGTGAGTAAGGATATAAACAACATTGGCCAAGTATTGATAATGGTTGAATTTAAATAAATTAAAGAAGAGGGATGTATTGAACTTACTATACTGTTCTTTTGGCTTTTGTATACATTTTTCAATGTCCACAGTAAAATATGTTTTCAAAAAATCTCCTGGTACAACTTTGCAGTCAAATGTGTGAGGAATAGACTTGGTGATCCTAAGAGCCTCATAGATTATGACCCTTAGTTAAATATCCTATTTTTGGCACATTAATGAAAACCAGAAAAGAGATCAATATCCACTTTCACAATGGCCACAAAAACCAGACCATCGATACATCTACTTCTGAGTATCCCCTCCTGTCATCTGGGAGCATTCCACTGTTCATTTTCCGATCCCAAGTTATCTTTAATAAGGTGGAAGGATTAATACAATCTATTAAAATAAAAATTAATAGCAAGCTCTCTAAGAAAATGCACTTCTGTAAAATTATAAGTCGAAATAATACAATAGATTTTGGCCATAACACATAAATATGAGGCAGTTTCGCAGACAGTAAGCACTATAGAAATCAGCCATATAATGTGGCTACCGAGAAGGAAGTGACTATTTCAAGGAATTCATAGCCACGTTTCAGGACAAGGTTAAGGGTCAGCCCCAATCTGCTCTCCGTCATAACACACCTACCGTAGCATCCTCATTAAAGGTAGTTTTTCACCCTGGAAAGGTTCTAGGGTTAATTAGATGGTTAGAAGACCTAGCGACCTGCCCCATCAGGAAGGTTGGACGAGAAAATATACTTATCTAGAGAAGGCTCGGGGTGGGGGAGGGGGCCTGCTAGGCCTGTGCAGAAAATGGAAGGGCTGCCGAATAAAATCAGCAGCTCCTCCATCGCAGGCCTGATGGGAAAGGATTTCAGGCAGCCCAAAGCCAGGGACCGCAGAAAACTCTCAACTGCACGTTTGCTTGCCAAAAACATCAGGTTGTCCCTCCCTGGAGGCATGCGCACACGCACTGGACAACCTGCTTGCTGTTATGTCATAAAAGGAGTGATTTTCAGTGTTTTCCAGCCCCGAGAGTCTGGAATCAGAGCTATCCTTTATCCCAACCATTCTGCTCGCTTGGCTCCTTTCCCTCCTTGTTCTAAGTGGCAGGTACTTTCAGGGATTATTACCAACCTATTTGTGTCCAAATCACAGCTTCCATTCTTTAAAATTAGCCGCCTCTCCCTCCTCCTGCCTGACATGTTCCCTGGTGTCCTGATACATGGCTGCGAGCATAGCATTGGATCACAGAGAGGCGGCCTTACCTAGTTTGAGCTCAGCAAGAAGCAGATGGGGGCCTTGCAGAGAAAAGGCTGCTATATATACACCTAAGCATAAATGATGGGGAAGGGGGGAATCAAGATAAAGAACGTGGCAAGTAAATTGTAGCCATTATTTTTAAAGTTTTGGAGTGGAAATACAAGGTTTATACTGCCGTGTGTCTCAGTGGAAACTCCGCTCAGAAGACGTAGGTTGCTAATTTACAGAACGCCAGGCGCTTTGCGCCACTGGGTGTTTTTGTCTATGTCTGTTCCGGCATTCTCAATTATCCCTCGTCACTCCTTGACCTAGAAACCAGGTGTGACTGCAGTCAGCAGTCTAAACACAAAAACAATACAATTAATGATATTGACTCGTATTGATACTATTCCGAGATGATGGATTTCTTGCCCTTGCAAGCCCTTTGAATTTAGCTTTAAAATACACAGCATCACAATTGGGAATACTTTTTCCATTTTTCCCCCATGTGCTAAACTGAGCAATTTGTTGAAATGATAAGTGTCAAGAACTTTTCTCCCAAGTAGCATACATTCTACTTTTGTATTAGCCTCCGTGTTTGGTTGGATTTTATAAACGCATGACATGACTAAGACTAATAAAACTGAATGCGCACGGAAGATAAAATATTAGGCTTCTATTTATGTGTGGTAATGTAATGTTATTTCTTTAATCACATCATGCTACAACCGAAGTTAAAATAAGCCAAAATAAAGAATACAAACTATTTTGGGGTTTAATCTGTCTTTTAATTTCAGAGCAGAGTTTGGTTTTAGACAGAGAAAGACATCAGAACCCAAACTCTGGCCCAACATGTTTTTTGTTTTTTTAGATTTTATTTACTTGTTTTTGGAGAGAGGAGAAGGGAAGGAGAAAGAGTGGGAGAGAAACATTAATGTGTGGTTGCCTCTCACACGCCTCCTACTAAGAACCTGGCCTGCAACCCAGGCATGTGCCCTGACCGGGAATCAAACCAGTGACCCTTTGCTTCACAGGCCCATACTCAATCCACTGAGCTACACCAGCCAGGGCCCTGGTCCCCACGTGTTATTAGGTATATAACACTTGCGAAGTCTCAGTTTCCCAATCAGTGAAATGAAACATTCAGAATGAGATCACCTGGTTAGTTCCTTCTAATCTCAATAGCCCTTGAGTCTGATTGAAAAATTAAAGCTAAAATATATGTATATCTCATATTTAATTTTTTTTAAAAAACTCATAGAAATATAGAAATACAATATGTAGAAAAATATTAGAATATACCCAAATGATAATTCCCTATGTTTGGGGGAGAAGGGAAGGAAATAGTTTGTGTTAATTTATTTTTCTTCTGTTTTTAAACAATACTTTAAAGAGTTTATAAACCACTATGTGAGGGATATAATTGGGGAAAATTGATATCTTTTCAATATCTAAAAGATATCAAGATATCAAAGATTTCAATATCAATATTTATCTTAGGGCACTACTTTGTCTAAGGGTATGAGACATCAAGTACCGTCAGCACCGAAATACAGATGTGCCTCCCATTTGCCCCTGGTTTAGGATAAATTACAGTTGAGACCGGCAGCCATTAGCATCAGTTGAATAAAGCCCATGACACTGGTGGTATCATTGGTCTAGTTATGACCAGCAGGTAAAAATCAAGGACTAGAATAAAGCAAACATGTAGTTTAAGTATCACAGTACACTATGCCATAGTCGTAGTCATTTAAGTTTTAGCTTCAGGTGTTTGGCTAAATTAAAAACAATAAACCAACAGGGTTGGCTCGTAACATCTCTGTCTCTATCCCACACACCACAGAAGTCCGTCATGGGGGCTGGCTAAATCTGATTGTATTCATTTCAACTACTTAGTTGAGGTCTAGAAATTTTCTATGCTCATATCTGAGGTCCAGGACTTGGTTCCACACATGCCATTAAATAATACACCATCCTCTATAAATAGAAGCATGAAGAGGCTGGTCATAGGTCTTATATTCCCCTGCTAGAGCAGAAAGAAAAAGGTGGTCGATTCTTCTGGTAGAGAAGTGGGTTGCAAAGGACGCAATACAGGGTATGATGCTTGTACTGACTCCTGGTAGATGAGGGGGTGCCCCTTCCTACAGTAGAAAACCGGCAGGAGGAGCAAGGGAGAGATGGAGATGGCATTCCAAAGAGAGAAAGGTCCAGCAATCACAGTCAGATTATGCACAGTTTGAGTCGATCACCAGAGAGTGTGCCAGAGGGCTACTTCAAGGCAATGACAGATTCTGATTCACATTTTACAAAGATTACTATGGCAAGCAGTGTAGAAAAGAAACTAACAAAATAAAATGGGAGATATTAAAAAATAAACCCAAAGCCCAATTGAATACTCTTCTCACAGCCTTTATTTCTAAAATGAAAGTTCCTGTAAATTGGAAAATATTTGTAAATTAGAAAATATATGTAAATTGGAAAATATATGGAAAATGTATGACAATGTGTGTATAAATAAACATTGTCTTACATTTTGTTTGACTTCCAGAATACGTTCAACTGACACAGTCATTCCATGTTGGGAGTGGTTTTCTGTAAGCCTGAGTTTCCAAAGTGTGTTATTTTGTTAACAAAACTCATTGAAAAAAGTTATCCTATTCTTCTGTTTCCTTAAAACCCAGAAGTGAAAATAACTTGTAAGCAAATAGAATAATCTGTTGCGATAAAGATTATCGGAGGTATAGGTAAGCCTTCTCCTTTACCCCGTGTGGTTGGGATATAGAACTTGTGACGCAGAGAGGTCCTGGAGACAGGAAAGGCTCCAAACTATTGGAAGGAACGCAGGTCACCAAAGGGATGATCGTGAAGTCCATTAGAAGCAAGGAGAAAAAGAGTGGGGAAAACATGTATGAAACTCATGAAACACAGATGCTTGCAGAGAACACAAATGAAGGCCAAGGACAGTAGAAGAACAAGACTAAAGAGAACAACGACAGAGAGCAAGCAAGACCAGAGAAACGAGTTCTGCACCAAGGGAGTCTGGTCCCGCTGAACAGTAGCCACAAAGGCACGGCCCTGGGGGCCCAGCTTTGCAGCAGGATGGAGAACGGACACCTATGCCTTTCTGAGTGCGTGTGGGACCCCCGTGGAGAGAGTTTGGAAAGTACAGGAAACGGTATAAACCACAGAACGGGGGTCACTTCAGGAGAGAAGATCCAGAAGGTGCTGGAGGAGTCGGTGAATACAAACAGGAAAACCATTAACAAGAGGTGGAATGGTGGGAATCAGGGAACAAGAGAGACAACTGTCACCACGGATAAGGGGCCTATCACATTTGCACATTTGGCAGGAAAGAGAGGAGCATCATATGCTTTGGTCTGTGGATCACCGAGAACTCCCTACGTGAACTTGGACAAATTCCTCTACCTTGTTGTTTGCTTCTGCACAAAAGAACGAGCGACCTTCTGTCTTCCCCAGCAGGGCCGCGGTGTTGCTGCAATTAGAGCACCGGGAAAAGGCGTGGAGGCCGTCTGAAAACCTCCGCAGCAGCACCAACTTATGAAATCAGGAAGAGGATGTGTGATCCCAGCTGCGACTGTCAAACGAGCCCAGCTCCCGGCGCAGGGCGGAGGTCAGCGGATGAGGCTGGTACACAAAGAAGGACTTTGGCAGCAGCCAGAGCTGCATGAATCAAAGGGGCGAAACAAAACGGCCGTCAGCTGCACTCAAGCCCCATTGTGGAAGGGAATCAATATTTGACAAACATTTTGTAAGGGACACAAATTGCGAAGGCAAAACATTTAAAAATATTTCATGGGAGCCAGACAAACAGCAGGAAGTAAAAATATGCAAAGAAGGGGGCCTCGCATCTCTGAAGGCAGTCCTCGGCACCCATGGCGACTTGTGCTCTCACCCTGTGAGCGAGAACTCAACCTAGCAGAGGGCCTTCCCACTGATGACGGAGTCAGGACCCACCAAAGCAATAACCTTCCCTCCTCCCTGAGAAGCAAATTACACCCAACAGGAAGACCAGGCAAGTCCCCGTGGTTGCCTAACGCTTATTCAATACGCAAGTTTAATAAGTGATTCTAATCAGTATGAAGCAGCTGCATGTAGGAATTCAATGATTCTGTGATACAATGTACAGCAGAAATAAATATGACTCTAGAATTCAATGAAGAATAAAAATAACTTACATTTTGGTAGGTTATTCAGATGCTTGATGTATCCTCACACCACACACATTTTATTCTTATGGCAGGGAGTCAGCAAATTTTTTCTGTAAAAGCCCGGAGAGTAAATATTTTAGGCTTGCAGATTCTCCTCCACTCAGCTCTTTGGCTGTTGTATAGAAACGGCCATGGACAATCTGTCAACCAATGGGTGTGACCGTGTCTCAATAAAACTTTATTGACACACAAAAATGGCAGGTTGATGGTGGCTCCCTGTTGTGAGCTGACCACAGCCCTACAGAGTAAACCCAGCCATTCCCTAGGCCTCAAAATATCAAGAGAATGTCAGACACTTAATAACTCCATTCTCTCCTGTTTCTTGCACTTCCCCAGGTGAATCATCCAGTCCCTTGATAAATCTTCTGGTTTAACTCTGCCTAGCTCACATGGATTTGAACTTGTTAGTTTCCTATTTGTTTATTGCCTGCTTCCTATGGATTCCCCCACTCTCCAAGAAGAATATAAGCGCAATGAAAGCAAAGACCCCGTCTGTGGTCTTGTGTCCCGAGAACAATATCTGGCACTTAGTACAACCAGGAAAGGATGTTTGTTGAATAAACCTATTCTGGGGTATTGAGGCTGCTTTTTCTGTTATCTCAGATTTTTAGCTAAAGCTCTGGACACAGGGCAATTGATATGGCCACATTCTAAAGAAAAATTAGTAGATGTCTCCTTCTAGGATTTATTACAATGTGCGTTAACTTCATCCCCCTATGACCCTCAGCCCGTATAGAGAGAAGACTAGACATTCAATGGAAAGTCATAGAACCAAGGAACTATAGGCCGAGGGCAGAAAGTGTTTTTCTCCATGTCTGACCTATCTTCTTCCACACAAAGTGACAGTGGCTTCAAGAGACATGCCCTTCAAGATTATAAGGGGTCTGAAAGAGAAGGGGACCGACACCTTCAGCAGTTCCCAGGCCTCAGCCCCACACCCCGTGAGAGTTGGACATGTGACATTAAAACATGTGGACAAAGAATGTCATGGGGACTAGTGTCTGTTTCTGGCCTGGACTATTCTGAGGGGAGGAGGCTCTGGAGCAGCCTGATGGCAAGGCAAGGAGGGAGGGCACCTGATGGGCACTTCTGCTGCTGGGAACAACAAATGCATGAGGCCAGGCTCAGCCTGTCGTAAACACACCTTGTGAAGATGTTGGATGGTGATGGTGAGAAATAAGGAAACACAGGCTGGACCTTGGCTTGCTTCTGGTCCAGCTTTGCTTTGCTTGGGCAGAACCTAAATGGGGTGGACACTGCAGTCAGTCAGAGATTTATTTTCCATGGGGTAAATTGTTTAGAAAAAAAAACTTTGAAAAGGGCTGGCCACAGAACCCCTAAAATTGTGTTCAGAAGACAGCCACCTTCTGAATGCCTGCTATCCAGATAACTACACAAAACATCAGTCAGGTAAGACACTAGTTCCTCTTCCCATTATCCACCTGTCCTCCTACCTCAATAGTGATGATCTCACGGACTTGGGAACCAGCAGGGAGAGGAAGAGGGAAAGCTCAGGAAATATAAAAGAACCGATTGCACCCCTTTCCCACGCATCCTTGAGGGTCAGAAAAAGTGAGAAGAAGATAGTGTGGTCTGAATATCACATTCCACTTTTAAGTTATACAGGATTCAATTTTAGTACCTGCAAGAGTTTTAATGATCAAAATGAGGCTGTTCTAATGACAAGAGTGATTGGGAAACCCTAGACTCTGTCATAAGATGTCATCGAGGGACATGGAGGTAAGACCCAGAGAATGTTTAAATACGGTGATTGGAAAAAATAAAACTATCTTTATACACGCCAATGTTCAATCTATCAACTAAACTTATTAAAAGCATTTTCCTTTTTTCCTCAGGCTTACTAGCCATTCAGAAATAAAGTGTTGGTTCTATACCAAGCAACATGCGTGGCCCAAGAACGCTGAATGCAACTTGCCCTCCATGTATGACTTCCTTCCACATACTCTTAGGCATGACATTTACCTGGGCATTGCTAGTATCTCTTTAATAATGTTCAAAATGAAACTTTCCCCCTCCCAAATAAAATATCTTTTCCAATTCACTTCAGAGTCCTCTGTGGTCCTTAAAGCATAAGGGCTAGAAATGTTGTCATTGTTGATGCCTCTCTTCCCTGCTTCCTACAATCAGTCATTGCCTTTCAGTCAGAATTCTTGCACATGCTCCCTGCCTCCAGCCATTGCAGTTGCATCCTAACCTAGGTGGGCTGTGCCTGCACTGGCTTCTCTCACCAGTCAGTGCCTCTTTGAAGAGATAATGTGCGTGGCTACTCAGGAATCATCCTAAATGACCAAATACCACTCATTCACCAGCACTCTGTTTCCTCTGTTAAAACCCCAGCCTGCCCTTGAAAGCTCTCTGTAGTCAATAAATGCTACATTTCCTACCTAATTGCCTCTTACAACTTTATGTAAACTGACCTCAGTTACCTGTTTACCTTTCCCTGAATGGGCCATTCCTTCCCACATTCTGACTCTGCCCGTTGTCTCTCTCTCTGCCTCTGAAGGGCCTTTTGAGGACAAGGGTCCTGACCTGCTCCATCACGTCCAGTCTGAGATGCCCATATAAAGGGGTCACCTGAGATTGTGCACTCCCTAGCATTCATCTAGACTTTAGAATCACAGAAAAAGGAAGTTCAAAAAATTATGGTACATGTACACAATGGAATTCTATGCAACAGAAAGAAAGAAGGAGCTCCTACCCTTTGCGACAGCATGGATGGAGCTGGAAAGCATTATGCTAAGCAAAATAAGCCAGGCAGTGAAAGACAAATACCATATGATCTCACCTTTAACAGGAACCTAAACAACAAAACAAAGAACCAACAAAATATAGTCTAAGACACTGAAATAAAGGACAGGCTGACAGTGACCAGAGGGGAGAGGGGAGGGAATTTCAGGGGAGAATGGGAAGGGTTTACAGGAACAAATACAAAGGACACATGGACAAAAAATAGAGGGAGTGGAAATGGGAGGGGGGTGGGGAGGGATGGGTGGTTGGGCTGGAATGGGAGTAAAGGACAGAAAAAATGTACTTGAACAATGATTAAAATAAAATTAAAAAGAGAAAAAAGAAAAAGGAAGTTAAAGTCTGAAAAATAACTGGTCTGATTTAGTAGCTCAGGGGTGGAACCTATATCTGTAGTTTAAGAAGATTACCAATTGTTTCTATTGATCAGACGGGTATAGGGACCCTGGTCCCTAGCACAAAGGTGGTTGGCCTGGGAGGCTAGGAGTCCGTGATGAGAAAACCCAACGTAGCAAGCCCGTACTGTCCCTGATCATTGCCAGAAAGTGGGGAAAATCCCACTGCTTTCCCCTCATCCATAGACTACGGCTCCCAAGAATCACAGGCGTCCTGACTGTAGCTGCAGATTGATGATTTGGACCAGAAAGCATGTGGAGCCTCCCTATCCCCTCCTCATCACCCCACCTTCCATAAAACAGAAATTTTGGAATTAGCTCAACCAAAAGCCTCTCTACTTTTCTCTTCAGAGAGTGCTTTATATTTCGGCTGGGCTATATTGTATTAGCACTGTCATAATGTTATGGTAATTGTCATAGCACTTGATATTTAAAAAAAATCAATTAGGCAATTTTTCTGGAGGCCGTGAACCAGGTGAGACTAATTAGGGCTTAAGAAAGCCAGACTGTCTGCACTGCCCTTGGGGAGATCGGGCCAAGAGTCGTTCATCAGCTGCTCTATCAAAACACAGGGCCGAGCTGCACTCTTTTAGGGAAGCAGAGGCCACACTCCAAAACAAACCTGGAAAATAAGTGGCCAGGGTTTGTGCTGTTTAACAAAGACCTGATATACCTCTCTTTAGTGACTAGTTAGAACTGATTCAAATTCAATGATTAAACACAACAAAACAAAACAGCAACAACAAAAAAACAAGAACAAAAATCCAAGAGGACTTAAGTAATGGATATTTTCTCAAATAAAAAGTCCAAAGGTGGCCAGTTCTAGAGGTGATTCAGTGGCTCGGCAACACCAGCTTGATTGAGCGTCTCTGAAATGGATCCCTCCTTTTCCTCATGGTCACAAGATGGCTGCAGAGGCTCTAAGCAACAACATATTTTCAGAGAGGAGTATGCAAAGTAGAAACAAAGAGGGTAAAGAGAAAAGAGCTGTTTTTGTACCCTCTTTCTGGGGAGGAAAATTACTCCCACAAGACTCAAGATTCCCCTGTGTCGCTAATAGGAATTAGCTTCACGTCCTCCCACAGACAAATCACTAGCAAATAAGAATATGAATACCATGATTGGTTTAAATCCGTCACATCCTATAACCTGTGGCTTATAATCTTGCTGCTAGAACAAGGACTAATGGGGCAATGTCCCCTCGGTGGGAAAATGATGATACCTATACAATCAGCAAAGCATCCTTCACCTGATGTGGGTTACAAAGGTGTGCAATACACACCATTAGTGTTTGTCAGCAAGCATTAAGTGTTAGCCTAGGATCTGTGGTGTTTGCAGTAAATAAAGAGTGCACCACTGAGGTCAACTTGTCAGGAAAAGTTTTCACAGTGCTGCTGTGTGTGGAATGCAAATAGTAGGATGCCAAAAATTGCATTTAAAAGAAGCCACTAATGAAACTTCTTTTCCATTAACTCATAAGACAGGCACCTTAGAGAAACTGGAGTCTCAGGGTTTCCAGGAGATGAGGAGTTATTTTATTTTTTAAAGATTTCATTTACTTATTTTTGGAGCTAGGGGAAGGAAGGGAAAAAGAGAAGGAAAGAAACATCGAGGTGCAAGAGATACATTGATTGGTTATCTCTTGCACACCCCCAACAGGGGACCCCAGCCCATAACCCAGGCAATGCGCCCTGACTGGGAATCGAACTGGCGACCTTTTGATATGGATTGAGGCCAGCGCTCCGTCCACTGAGCCACACCAGCCAGGGCAGAAGTTATTTTATTGATGACATCAGGAGGCTACAAGATAAAAGAGACCTATGGGGGCATGCTGGCTTACTTCAACAGACCCGGTGTCAGAAACCTAACTATTGTTCAGTCCAGAAGATATCAGGATAGAGAGAGAAGAAGCACCCAAAACTTGGCACAAAAACAAGAACTGGAAATGGGAATGTACTTCCACATCCAACTCTCACATCAGTGGCTAAGAAGTTACAAGCTGGAGTGAAAGGAGAGAGAGTAGCGTCTCATTAAAAGATAAGTAGAAAGCTACATGATGAAGGAATTCCCACACAGCAATAATTGTGATTAGAGAATGTTTGCGAACACTTTCTTCACCAAGCGTGACCTATATTGGCTTCTTGATACCAGGCCTCATAAGAGTTGTAGCTCTCTAAGCCAGTGGTCCCTGAGTGTGGTTCCCAGACCAGCCACATGAACATCCGGGAACTTGTTAGAAATGCAGATCCTCAGACCTCCTGTGAACCCCCAAAAGAAACATATCTGCCAAGAAGTACTTCTCCCATTTAACTGGGCCCAAATCCACAACAGAGTCTAGCACCATTGCCGACAGAGGCCTCTCACCCACTCTGCATTTCACAAAAAAGCTGGGCTGAATTTCAGCCCCTTGTGCTATACTCTGTCCACTGAATCAACCGTTATAAGGGAGTTCCTGGTTTCATCTTTCAACCAATGGGCTGAGGCCTGCCCCATCCAGTCAGAACTGCACAATTATAAACCCATTTGCATCTGAACTGACCAATTAGAACCATTCTATAACAGGCAATCATAACACATGATACTGATCAACGAGAACTGCATGATTTGGACTAATGAGAATTGTAGGAATCTCACTTGCGTAAAAGTGGACCAATCAGGAACCGAGTGAGAAAATTCTCTCTAAAAGGCAGCCTCGCCTTTGACTCTGTGGAGCACACTTCTGGTTTCCACCAGAGCCTGTGTTTCCCTGGTTTGCAAACTGTTCACCCAAATAAAGGTTCTCCTTTTCACACCTCTTTGGGAGTATTTGTTGGTACTTCTAAATCAGAAACTCTGTGGATGGGGCCTAGCAATCTCACATTGAACAGCATGCCAAATGATTGTTCCAATGCTTGTTAATATTTTAGAATCATCCACAAAGTTCCTGGTATGTTTAATCTGTTCTTAATACATAAGCCAGAATTAGAGTGTTGAGCTGATTTGTTGGGTCTCAGTTCTTGATTTCTTTTTTGGCCACATAACTCAGTCCCAAATGGATGTCCCTACGACTAAGCTGCCTTTGCAGTGACCGACCACTATATTTGTAGACTGAATCCAGAGATGAACTAAGGGAAGGGATTGCTGGAGGGAGGGCGGGTACTGGGCAGAGGAAGGACAAGGGGGAAAAATTGGGACAACTGTAATAGTATAATCAATAAAATAAACTTAAAAATAAATTTAAAATTTAAAAAAATAAAATATTCCCCTAAAAGTGAGAAAATGTCTGCAAAGTTTCTCTTTGCCATTGGTCCAGTTGTTCTATTTCATAACTATTGGTTTTAGAAAGACAGCTCTGGGTGTGACAGATAAAGTTGGAATTTAGGAAAAGCTCTTTAAATGATTTTGATGTCCTGCCTTCTATCACTCCCTATTTTTTTATTCCTCCTTCCCCCATCCACTTGTTATCCTCTCTCCAGTGGACCACAGTCTCTGGGCAAACACATGGTATTCTGAGAAACATAGGCCCTAGCACTGTGCTAGGAAGAAATGTGGAGACAATGAATCCCATCCAAAAAAATAAAATTTAAGGATCGAATATCCTATGTCTTACAGTGTGAGGAATTTAAACACAATGCTTGTGTACAAAACCTATATTCCTAGGTGTACCCACATAACCCCATCTCAGCCTTACCTAGTCCCAAAGCTCCAGCAGTAGAAGATGAGCCCTAAAGGAGCTAAGGATTGGAAGGCAGGAGAAGGGTGAGGAGAAAACTAAGACCCAGGGGCTTCCACTGAAAATAAGGTGACTGGGTGCATGCTAGAACTAACGGAAAGGAGGGGGAGGAATACCAGGAAACAAGATGCTATCATTCTAGCTAAAATGTGAATTACTGAAGCTATAATATATTGCAGATGGATTGCCCTATGATCCAGAACTTGTTCTGATCTGTGATGGTTTCTCTTCTGGTTTTTACAAACATTGAAACAGAGCTGCCACTGATCACACGCATCAGTTTGCTAGGAGAGTGATAAAAGCATTTCAAGGAGACTTCTTCAGTCTTCTGTACAGTGACGCTGTGAAGAAAGCAGCAATAATTATGATTCCCATTCCAAAAGCCAATGACAGCACAGTTTCTAGTTCCTTCTTCTCCACTAGGACAGATAGAACTAAGTGGCATGCAGGTGGGCTGGATGGCTTTGCTGCTCACCTTGCTGCCCTTGAACTAGATATTAATAGTAAACCAGCCAAGGAAGGTGAAGGGGAGCCATGGCAGGGCGCTCGCAGCTATGAGACACCTCATCTGGGATGAGAACATTTTTTTGGAACGACAGTTGGATTCGTTCTCAGGCTAGCAGAGCTGTTGGCAGGCAGTGGGTTACAGTATAGAATGATGGCACGCATCCGTGTGTCAGGAGTCCTCTAGAAGCAATCAGACAAATATTGCCGCCTCAGTAGAATGATTTGTTGGTGCTAGGACACTGTGGCAATACTGTTTGTGGTCTTTTCCCTCACCTCTTAAATTCAAGAAACTTTACATATAGCCAGCTAGTATCTGTATGGCAATGCCATGGAAGGCTTACATTCTGGACTGGTTTCTCCAGAAACTCATGGAAAATAACTTCTGGCATAAATCAAAGGTCAAGGGTCTAAACGAAGATGAATCTAGATTTTAATCCTTATACTACTAGTTGTTAGCTTTATGGCCTCAAATTACTCAAACTATCTAAATTTCGGTTTTTTCGCATATGACATGGGAAAGAAGAGAATTTACTACTAAAATGTTGAGAAAAAACCCTTGTTAGCACATTGTATCCCACACTGTTTTATGGGCAATTTATCCTCATTATTAGATTGGTAAGCTTATAAAAATGACTGCCTAAGTCTTATAGCTTACTCTAGCATAAGATAATTGACTCTTTCAAGGATAGAAAACATAAAAATGAAGCAGCTGGCATGTTATTCATGCATTCCCCATCATTTAAGTAAAATTATAGGAGCTGAACATTGCTCAGGACACCTAAAATTATGCTGATGGAGGCAGGACAAGAATTTAGGTTTTCCACTTCAGTTAAAGTATCATTAATATAGGTCAAAATGGCATGTGTGTTTTCACACATGGCTTATCATGCTTGGCAAATCTAGTCTCAATTCTCAAGCCTGTGTACTTCCCCTCTAGAGCAAAAGAGAGTCCCTAACCCTCCTGATATCACATCATCATTCTGCCCCTTGTTTCAATAGCATAAGCCCTCTCAACAACAGGCATACCAAGAATTAGAGTGTTGATGAATGTCAGCGTGCATTTTGCTCCGACTTTTGCACAAAGGTAAAGAAACTGATCCGGCAGGTGAACGTAGGGCAGTCAGGTAGCCGGACCAACCTCTCAAAACCAATCTTAGAAGCAACTAGTAAAAGCCACCAATTTTAAACAGACTTTATGCTTCCCACTGTTAGCTTCTTAGTCAAACTAAGACATCTTGACAAACACCCAGCAAGGAGCTTTACCTGTTTCTTATTGCACATTCACGGAGCCCAGCTTCAAAGAAGACTGTGCTGTGGACTGAGTCTAAATAGTTGTATCGGCAGCCAGTGGGGCAAGACCCAGATGGGCCAGGTTCACCAACGGCCCTTTCCTAAACAACTCCTTCTGGACACTTCCACTGTCTTCTCTTTCTGACTCTGCACTCTAACAGGCAACTGTGAGAAAGAGGCCCTAAGAAGATCATCCCGTATGACACACAAGAAAGAGAATGGGCAGGAGAGAACTCATAGGTAGCCTTCCTGTCTCTACTCAAGGAATTGGTGGGAGCAGGACTTGAGACAGGAAAGCCCCAAAGAGCAAAGACCCTGAGGGCTCAGTGCCAACCAGACCAGTAGAAACCCCATCATGGGCTTCTGGCCCATCTCACCTACTCGCTGCAACTGGCTTCCTAGCAACCTAGGGGCTGTGGCTTTTACACCCACCCTTAAATCACTGCACCGCTGTGGCAGGCCCTGAGGTCAGGCTGGAAATTACGGAAGCCAGAATGACAGTCTACACCTGGAATTCAGTCAGTCTCTGTGATTTAAGAAAGAGCCACAAGGAGGAAAGAATCAAACACTGAAAGATTTTTAGCTTTCCTTAAGACTTGTGTTATATTCCTTTCGGGAAGGTCGATGAGGCCTTGAAGGGGATTGTAACTCACAAAGATTCAAGATATGCTTTCCCTGTAATCAACAACTGCCCTAAGTTGGTGAATAATTTGATTAAATGGCGTTTTTAATCAAAGATATAAGAGTTTAATTAGGAACAGTTCTTGGTCTACTGAAGTCAACAGGCAACTGTGCTGATTTTTCAACCCTGCCAGAGCTTTTGCTCATGGGGAGATGGACTTTGAAAGCAGCATTGAGGTAAACATCTAAAGGAAAACACAGTTACCACTGCAAAAGGCCTCTGGTTCCTTTCAGAGACAGCAGCCAGGAGGACTGACTGGGTAGGGGGCCCAGCAGGAGAAAGGGTGCGCCCTGGAGGGTGGTTGAAATTGCTCTAAGCAAGCGAAGCTGGGAGGACACCCCTTCCATGGTTTGCTGGCTTTGTTTTGAGTCCTCTCTTTTTTCCCTTAGGTACCTTTTTCCTGCTTCCCAATATTTTAATTCTCTGACTCCTGAACTTCTAGTCAGATAATTCTCAAATATCAACACACTAAAGACAGATTTGGTAAAATTGTTGAAAATGCAGATTGTCCCCATGGCGACTTCCTACCTTGCTCACTAGGTCTTGGTTGGACTGCAGAATACGCATTTGGGGCAGATTCCCCCAGCTGATTTGATGCAGTTGAGGTACTGCCTAGTCTCAGTGTTTCTATTCTCTCAGCTGTCCACCCTCCACCACCACCATTTCTTACATCCTGTACACCTCCGTCTCCCTACTGCCTGCTTTCCAATCCCTCTGCTTCAGGGACTACAGGACAAACCAGGAATCTTTGATCAGAAAGAGCTCTGGGGCATAGTAACACACACACAGAAAGGAAGGCAAAACCTGCGTGGATGTGGTATTCCCTAAGAGAACTTGAGCATGTTTTACCAAGGAGGGTCAGATCCAAGTCACTCCAGATCCTGGGAAGCCGTGTAGTTATTGGGACTCTTGGAATACTCTCTAGGAAGTTTGGATGGGGCCAGGAATGTAAAACAGAGGTAGCTGTACCAGAATACACATTTGATCACAAAACTAGGGGTGTAGAGGTAGAAACTCTGAAGAATGATATCGATCCTTGAATGAACCCGGCTTTCCTGGAATTGTTGACAATTTGTCTGATTGGATCCACTCCATTCCCAACTGCCATAGAGAGCATTATACCTCCCAAATCAATTTGCTCTGGTTTTTCCTAAAAGAATCTATAGTCAACCTAACAACATGACATATGAAAAATTGAGGGCCAGGATGGGACAAGGGTACTCAATAGCATGTGCTCAGGCTCAGAACTTTATATAAAAGCCCTCACCCAATTTCAGATGCTTTGCTGACGGAGTGTTGCCACTTCAACAGCCAAGCATAGTTATGGTCATTTTTGATGAGAACTCTGATATTTTAGACATTTTTACATGGCTTTTTTCTAATAAAAGTACACATGAGAATGAAGACATTGGAAAAAATAAAACTAGTGTTGTTCAAAGCCGTATGCCTCAGCTGTGAAAACACATTCTGACTTTTGTTCTCCTGGCCCATCAAGTAAGCAACGCTTTTGAAAGCAGTCCACCAGCTCCCACCTTCTTCCCTACAAGGCCAATTTTCTTGTTAAATAAATTATACACACGTGCACATACACACACACACACACACTGCTATAGGCACCAGGCCTAAAGTGAACAGTAAATCCAGCCTGACTTTATCTTGTACGTCTGTAATGTGTGTATACACCTTTGCGCGTGCATGTGGGTGTTCAGGTGTGTGTACGTGTGCGTGTGACAGAGAGAGAGACAAAGAGTCAGCTTTAATTTGAGCCTTTTAAAAATGAAGACCCTTGAAGAGAGAAAAGGATAACAAATTACGACTAAGAAAACTGTAATTATAAGATACGTGAGAACAATTGGTACCGACAGGACTGAGGACGGATGTCTCAGGCGAAACACTTTTTCCCACTCTTCGTTTCCAAGAGGAGTCATTTCTTCCAACCCCACTCTCAGCCCCTTGACTCACTCCTGGGAGACGGACTTTATTAACCTGAGAATGAACACTGAGCGAGCTTGCACACCCAACCTCTTGACCACTTGAGAGGGTCAGTCCTGAGAGACCTCGCTGCCTCTACATGGTGGGAAGTCTCCGTGCGCATTGTTAGGTAATTCTGATTAACTCTAGAGCCTAGTATTAGTCGGCCATTTAGGGAACAGCTTTCAACACTTGCTATTTTTATCTGCCCCCTTTTTTATGTTTCGTCACACTGGTTTTTTTCTGAGACATATTTCCCATGGAGTGTGGAAAACCTGCAGAAAGGCTGTGAGAGAGAAGGGC
The DNA here is from genome assembly GCF_004126475.2 of Phyllostomus discolor. NCBI lineage: Eukaryota > Metazoa > Chordata > Mammalia > Chiroptera > Phyllostomidae > Phyllostomus > Phyllostomus discolor. Next base: position 81,487,224 of record NC_040912.2, on the reverse strand, counting down.
ACAGGGACACAGAGCTCCTGGCTCATCCGAGTGGCAGAGAGACCCTGGTACTGGGTTTCATGAGAGCTGCTTCCAGCATCTCCCCAGGCTCGGGCCTGGGCCACCTGGCTTAGGAACTCCTGTGCCCATCCTTGAAGTCAAATTCATGAGCCACTCACCCAGGATCTACCGAATCAATACTGGTGGTGGGACCCAGGGACACACGTATTTAATGAGCTTCTCGGGTTATTCTTTTTTATACCAAAGCTTGAGAACTGCTACAACAGAAATACTTCCTTTACTCCCACATGCTGTCCTCACATAAGAGCTCCTGAGATAGCACAGGGAAGTTTCCAACATCCTCCTCAAATACACACCCCTTCCAGCAAACGTGTCTTACTTTAATAAATTTCTATTTTCCCTCTCAGCAATGTTTCTCAGTTGGAAGTCCACGTATAGACTGATGAGGGTCTGTGAAACCTCTAAGAGCTATTACATCTTGCACTCACGTGACTATATACATGTTTCCAGACAGAGTGTCCATAGGTTTCAAGATTCCCATGAGCTTCTCCAACCCAAACCATGCTTGGAATTGCAAAATCAGAAGATAATGTCCATCCAAAAAGACTGCTGTTTTTTCTCAACAAGTCTTTTGGGTGCCTAAAAGCATAACAAAGTAGAGTTTAGCAGTGCAACTTTTGTTAAATGGCCTTATTTATCTGCATGTCAGTTCTTTATAATGAAGCATTCTTGGACTAATTTGAATTAAGTATGCCTGCATTCCAAACTCCCCGGTGCTTCTTGCCTTATACAAAGAGGGAACAAAGGAACAGAAGCGTCTGTACTCTTTTTTCAGCCTCAGTTACCTTTGAGGAGCAAAGGTGTCTTTGCTTCTCTGTGGAATAAATTAACTCTTCACATTTTTCCTGATGAGAGTCACAGATTCATCCGATACCAGGTGCAGAAAGAAATCTTTGAAACTCTAGACAGATTAAGGATAAAGGAGGACCCCAGGGCACAAAGCAGATGTTGTAAGTAATCATAGAGACAGAAATTTTAATCAGTTCTTCTGTTTTTTGGAGACAATTCTGTTTCCTAGATTAATAGGAAGCTGTTTCGATGTTGAATTGCCCAGGTGTGGCGAGATACAGTCCTACCCTCCTAACCTTGGGAAGCTCACAGCCCAGCATCTATAGCCTTTCTAAAATTTAAAGTCGTTTCAGAAAAAAAATCTACTTGTTTATTTTTTAAACAATAATCCCATTAACATATAACTTGTCAGTCTTTGGAGTTAAGTAGACAGGTTTGGGGTTGGGTTTTTTGGAAGGGGATGAAGAGGGTTATGTTATGTCTTCAAAATTTCCAATACAATACAAATATTTAATACCATATTTTACCGTGTATAATGTACCCAAATTTTCCAGGGAAAAATAAGGGTGTGCATTGTACATGGGTATAATGATCACACACCATGGGTATAATAATGAGCACAATAGTCCCATGTATAATGCACACAAAAACATGGATGTGCATTATACATGGGAGCACATTATATGCAGACACATGCAAAACAATTTCCATTTGGTGCGTCCATGGTGTTACTTCCTTCCCCTTACCAAGCTGAAATGGGAGACTAAACATTTTGAATGATCTGGATTTCACTCCAATGGTGCAGTAGGCAGATTCTGAGATGGCATCCAGTGAACCTCACCTCCGAGTACTTGACCTTGTGTAACCCCACTCTTGAGTGTGGGATGAATCTAGTCACTGCCTGCTAATTAATAGAATATGGTAAGAGTGATGGGATGTCACTTCTAAGATTAGGTAATGAAGACTATAATCTCTCTCTCTCTCTCTCTCCTCTCCACCCCTTGCTCTGGAGGAAGCAAACTGCCACATTGTGCGGAATCCTACAGAGAGGCCCACATGTCAGGGAACTGACCTCTGGCCAAGTAGCAGCCACATTAGCGAGCTCAGACAGGGGACCCACCCTAACTGAGTGTGGAAATGACTTTGGCCCAAGCTGACTCTCTTTGATGACGGCCTATGAGAGACTCAAAACTTGGCTAAGCTGCACCCTGATTCTTGGCCAATAGAAACTAAGGACCCTGAGATTTGGGGTAGTTTTGTTACACAGCAGTAGATAACTGAAATAAATGGAGAGAAAGCATAATTCACCTGCATGCAGAAAAAAAAGTTCCGGTTCTCTGGACAGCCTCAACCCACAGAAACTCATCTATAAATCTTTGGGTTTTACAATGAAAACTATTACAGAGGAGTTACAGTTGAAGAGATGAGAGGGGCACACAAAACTGGCTATTTCAAACCTCACATGCACGACTCTCCCAGCTTCTAGGAAACAAAATGAGGGTGGGTGAATACTTGTTAAACTGTTAATACGTGCCTAACTCTGTGTACACTGCTGTATAGGGATCATTCCACTGGATCCTCACACTCACCCCACGTGTTACTATTACAGACATTTAACAGCTGAGAGAGTTGAAGTAAAGAGAGATTAAATACCTTCCCATGTATATAGCTAGAATTTGAACTCAGATATTCCTGAAACTAGAACTCATATTTTTAAAAACATTTTTAATAAAACTCCAATTTTGATGCACAGGACTCTGAAGAGACCTAACAAAGACTGGCGTCAAGTGAAGTCAATGGCAATAGGAAAATCCTTTTTCCAATACTTCAATAATTTTATTTTTGTGCAATTCAAAAAGAGGCAAAAGTGGTTATAGAAATAAAATCAGTGGTTACTTCTCAGGGAGAATGACTGGTAAGAGCCATAAAGCAGGCTTCCGAGGTAGAAGAAATGTTTCTGTCTTGGTTGGAGTATTTATTGGTTACATGGATGTGCTGACCTTGTAAAACTTTACCAAGCTGCACACTTAGTCTTGTGTACATTTACTGTGTGTATTCTATGTGTCAAAACAAAACACCCGGATCTCTTTTAACTATATCAATTCCCTACACAAACATGAACTATTTCTAATTCTTCCTCTCTTTGTTGTTGAAGATTTTTGTTTTAGATTTTTGAGACAAAATAAATGCCAGATTTTGTGAATGAATCATCTACGGTTTGCGAGAAACCAAACAGAAGAGAGGAACTGGCTGCCAGCTTCTCCTCTGTGTGGCCCTTACTCCCCTGTTTCAAGTGTTCTCTTATTTCATAACCATAATCCTCATGCTTTGAGGACCCAAAGGTGAGGGTCTCTCAGCTGGTTGTTCAACAAAGCAATCATTCAGCCAACATTTTTAAGCACTGTGGCTAGACTCCTAAAAAACTATTGCTGCCGAACAAAATCCACAAACTCTGTACTTTAGAGGCTCAGAGATGAACGGAGAGGAGATCCACTCAGTGTTCTAATGGAAACATGCATTAAATACGACACGTGATCAAGGGAAGAAACACGTGATACAAAGAACACAGAGCTGTCTACTCAAAGGAAATGGTGCGCAAACTGGCATTCCAGGGTAAATGGGAGATTCCCTGGAAAAAAAAATTCCCACAGCAGACAGCATCTCAATGTCTACTACTTCCTAGGTGCGTTCCAGATGCTTGTTATAGATACTCATTTAATTTTCACATCACCCTAAAAGATAGGAGAGTGTTACCAGCTTTACTTAAGAGATGAGGAAGCAGACAAATTGGATCATTTGCCCAAGGCCGCAAGCCAGGAGTGGACACAGCAATTCGAACAGGCATTCGGGATGTCTGTGATTCTAACTGCTCTGCAGCCGCAGGAATGAAAGCAATACCATCTCGGAGATTCTGGTCTCCTCCGAGGGAAGCACCAGAGTATGAATGGGGGGAAATGTACCTGGTATGATAGCAGGGACCAGAGTGTCATTCCACAAATGATGATGGGTACCCATTAAGTGGGCACCCATTGAAGGCGTTAAGTCATGGGAAGATTGTCATGTAAATGTCGGCAACAGTTGGGGCAGAAGGTAGGGTCACGAGGAATGATTAAAACCTCCTGAGGTACCACAGTGAGGATCGGGGCAAAAGGGAAGTATGGCTCAGAGAAGTGGTCCGCAACGTGTGGGCAGGACAGTGACATCAGCGTCCCCTGGAACCTGTTAGAAATGTCTATTTCCAAGCTCTACTCTTGACATATGAATCACAAGCCCTAGGAGTACGGCCCAGAGAGGAGTTTTACCGACACATTCTGATTCATACAAAAGTTTAAGAAGTGCAGGCCTGGAGCTTTAGTTTTAACCCAGAACACACGTTAGACTCACCTGGAAGGTTTTCAAGATCGTTTCCGCTCCACCCACCCACTCTAATTCAGCAGGTCTGGTGCGGCGCTTCAGCATGTATATTTTTAAGAGCTCCCTAGGTGAAGCTGATACATGTCATGCCCTGATTAAGAACAACTGGAACAGAAAATGGAATCTGGTCTGGTTTTTACTCCTCCATAAATAGACAGGCCCACCTTGCACATGGAGTCCTCCCTGCTTCAGAAAACCCTGAAGGAGTAACTTGCTAATGTCTGCACTTGGCACTGCGTCTAAGTCTACCTCTTTACCTGGGGATGTCCTGTCAGGTCTGCCCACGTGCACGGGGATGCTCCTGCCCTCTAATTCCTATGTCAGCCTGACCTTTCGATGTTCGTATTCCCTCCAGCAAATAAAATCAGGAAAAGTGGCACATTCGTTAAGTGTTTATTTCTGAAATGTGTCAGATAATGGCTTCGGAGTGAATGACTCAGTCCCTAATAATAACACTGTATTAACTGGTGAATTCAATTTAATCTGAATTCCTGGGAATAGTGAAACAGCTTTATACTTGTCAGGACTGAGATTTAGAAAGCAAACAAGCCAGCCGGAGAAGAGAGGCCGGCAGCTGTAGGAAGCTGAGCCCCAGAGTGGCCTCATTTCGTACCTGTCTCCTTCCATCACCAGGTTCATCTCTCAGTGCTTCCTTAGGCCATTTGCGTCTCCTGGGCTTACACTAACGTCTACGCTGGAAACACACAGCGGTAACTACTCGTGCAGACATTCCCTGGGCTTGTTTAAAAACTCAGAAACCATACCGCCTCCGGGGCATCCTCCTCCCCTGTGGGGTCTGCCCAGAAATTTTAGCACAAAGTCCAAACTCCTTATAATAGGGGAAGGTATAGCTTATTATCCAATTCAAATGATTTGGGAATGAAAAGGGTGCTAATAAATTATTATTATTATTATTTGAACTGGGACAGCCCCAATCAAACAGGGATATCCATTAGCCTCTGCCTGTGGCAGGTGTGTAACAACCCTAGTTCCATCTTCATGTCTACCTTGTAACAGATGCGATGATTATACAGGTGACCCTTGAACAGCATGCCTTGACCCACACGTGGGTCCACTTATATGCAGATTTTTTTCAAGAAATACTGTAAATGCATTTTTTCCTTCCTTGTGATGTTCTTAATAACATTTTCTTTTCTCTAGCTTACTTTGTGGTTAAGAATGAAGTATGAGAGTATATAATACATATAGTACCCCAGATATATGTCAATCAACTGTTTATGTTATCAGTAAAGTTTCCAGTCAACAGTAGGCTATTAATAGCTAAGTTTTGGAAACGTCAAAAGTTGTAAGTGTATTTCACCTGTGTGAGGGGGGGTTCCCCTAACCCCCCCCCCACATTGTTCAAGATTCAACTGTGTTCTTTCTAATTAGTACAAAGTTATGCATGTTTTACTATTAACCTTATTTTACACATGAGAAAATGCAAAGAAATCCAATAGCCTCCAGAACCTCTTATAAATAGAAAGGCAGAACCAGAAATCAAACCCTCGTTTGTTTGGTTTTTGTCAAATTTTCCTCAAATGGGTGCCTTCCTTAATGATAACTTCCTAAATAGAACAAATGAGGAGTCATTCAAGTCCCTGTGTATTTAAAAAAACTTTTTTTAAAGTGTCTTTATAGCTCTCTTCTTCAGGAGTAGATCGTTTATGACATAATTCAGAGAAAACCTAGATAAAAGTATATAAAGTCAAAATGTAAGTTTCCCTCTTATCCTGCTCTCAGTTAATCCCTTGCCAGAGGTAAAGGCTATTGACAAAATCCCATTTATACTTCCAAAAGTTTTTAAGATGAAAAATAAACGTGTAATTCTCTTTTTTCCCACTTAACTTGAAATATATTATATGAAAAACTTTTTAACACTTCATTAAAAAATCCAGATAAGTTTTCAACCAAAAGTATGAAGTGCTTTCACATATAAACCTTCTGACAAATGAGATTTCTCAACAGGGGGCTTCCATTCAAGATGGCAGTGTTGGCAGACACGGCTCACCTCCTCGCACAACCACATCAAAATTACAACTAAAATATAAAACAACCATCACTCAGGAATGTCAGAAATTGAGTTGGATGGAAGTCTGACAACTATGGAATAAAAGAAACCACATCCATTGGGACTCATAGGAGGGGTATGGAGACAGAACAGGCTAGCCCCATATCCACATGGATAAAAATTTGGGAGGAATATTTCAAGAGTGAGGAGTCCCAGACCCACACGAGGTCCCCCAGCCCAGGATTTCAGGGCCAGGAAGATAAGTCCCTACAACTTCTGACTGCAAAAATCAGTGGGAACTGAGTCCATGGAAGAAACTTCTGGAACCCCAGGCAGTTCCTCTTAAAGAGCCCACACACGGAATCCCTTGCTCAGGCTCACTTCCTCTGAGCTCCAGCACCAGGGTGGCAACTCGAAGGGCACCAGTGTTATACAAGGAGGAAGGGAAATGTCAGGCATCGAGGTGAGCAGAGGCCATTGCCCCTTTGCTGAGCCCTGCCCCCCACAGAGCCAGTAGGCTGGTGCCACATCTGAGACCCCATCAACCTGGCTAGCACTGTGTGACCCACCTTGGAGATCCACAGAGGCTCTGCCCTACCCAACTAACGGGTCCACCCAAGCTGCTTTTCCATAAGAATGGCTTGTAAATCTTATCTTAGCTCCCAAATCCCATCAAACAAGCAATAGCTGGCTTCAGGGAGCCCTAGCAACAGCCAGGTTAGAGTCAAGGCTTGACTTCATCTGGAAACTCCAAGCCCAGCACAAGAAGCAGCCATCACAGATTGCTTTATAGCTCCGACAGGGTGCCCTAGGCAAAACACAGATAGGGGGTGCCCTTGGCCTATACTACCTGAGAAACCCCAGGGCCTATTCACCCAGTGGGTAGCTACAGACTGCATAGGAGCACCACCACCCTGCCACTGCACAACTGATACTCCACAGATGACAGAGGTTGGTGGTCAGTGGTCACAGTCAGTCCTTGCAGCTGACTGGCTTGGATAAAACCCTCCCATTGATCTGCCAACAGCAACCAAGGCTCAAGTACAAGAGGAGGGTGTACTCAGCCCACATGAAGGGAACATCTCAAGTACGAAGCTTGGGTAATAGGGGAGACGGTGCCACTGGATCCTAAGGACACCTACTACATTAGGCCATGCTACCAAGACAACAGTCAAAGCCGCTCTACCTGATACATAGAAACAAGCACAAGGAGGCTGCCAAAGTGAGGAGACAAAGAAACATGGCCCAAATGAAAGAACAGATCAAAGCTCCAGAAAATGAGCTAAACAAAATGGAGATAAGCCATCTATCAGATACAGAGTTCAAAAAACTGTTTATAAGGATGCTCAAGGAACTTAGTGAGAACCTCAGCAGCATAAAGAAGACCAATCAGAAACGAAGGATACACTAATTGAAATAAAGAACAATTTACAGGGAAATAACAGTAGAATGGATGAAGCTGAGAAATCAAATCAACGATTTGGAATATAAGAAAGCAAACAATAGCCAACCAGAGCAAGAAGAAGAAAAAATAATCCAAAAAATGAGAATAGTACAAACAGCCTCTGGGACAACTTTAAGACGTCCAACATTCACCTCTTAGAGGTGCCAGAAAGAGAAGAGAAAGAACAAGAAACTGGAAATCCATCTGAAAAAATAATGAAAGAAAACTTACCTAATTTGGTGAAAAAAAAAAAAATAGACATGCAAGTCCAGGAAGCACAGAGAGTCCCAATTATGATGGATACAAAGAGGCCCACTCTGAGACACATCATTATTAAAAGGCCAAAGGTTAAAGATAAAGAAAGACTCTTAAAAGCAAGAGAAAAGAAATTAGTTACCAGAAGATTGCCAAATAGGAGCGAGGAGGGGGAGAATGGGTGAAGAGGTTAAGGGATTAAGAAGTACAAATAGGTAGTTACAGAATAGCCATGGGGATGTAAAGTACAGTATAGGAAATGGAGTAGCCAAAAAATTTATATGCATGACCCATGGATATAAACAATGGTAGGGGATTGCCTGAGGGAATAGGGCGCACTGGGTGGAGGGGGAGGAAAGGGAGAAAACCAGGACAACTGTAATAGCATAATCAATAAAATATAATTAAAAATAAATCTTCTGGCAAACAAAAAGAAATTCACATTAATTCTTTAGTTAAAGACTAATAGACACATGAGAGTGGAAGGAACAAAATATATTTCATAGCTTAGTAATTTTGTTCCTATGGTTGGCAGCTTCACAGAGTTTCAGATATAATTACTGAAGCCTGAGCCTGCTATGTGGAAGTTGAAGTATACATCTTTGACTCTGGGAGGGGGTTACCATGTAGCCCCAACACTGCCATGAGTAGCATGGGTCACCAAACTATTACACACCTGAGTCTCAGCTTTCTGGTACAAAGTCAATGTGTTGGACATCATAAGTCTAAAACCCCATGTATCTAGAGGACACTAATGCACCCCATCAGGGCCGTCTGTCAACCTCCCTCCTCTGTTGGAATGCCTCCGACAAACATCACCACCCTTCCTTGTCTACCGAGGGGGCCACTTTCTCCAGAACAGAAGGTAAAGAAACATTTTCCAAAAGAAAAATCTGCTGTAGAAAATTAGACTGTGGAAGAGAGATCATGGTTCCCTTCACCCACCCACTAACCATGTGCTTGATCCAACAGAGATGCACGTTGAGAGGGGGAAAAATACAGTTTTAATAATGGATGCATCTATTCCACTCCTGAAGTTTCCTGCTTGTGAAAAGAGGCCAAAATAATATAACCTCGGGGCATTCTCCACCTGATAACTCATTAGGGAGATCCTTATGTGGTTGGTAAGTCTAGAAGGATAACTGAGTATGTGTATTAGTCTGCTCGTGCTGCTATAACAAAATACTATAGGCTGGATGGCTTAAACAACAGGTGTTTATTTCCCATAGTTCTGGAGGCTGGGAAGTTTAAGATCAAGGTGCTGGCCTATTTGGTTCCCGGAGAGAGTTCTCTTCCTGACTTGCAGATGGCCACCTTCTCACTAAATCCTTACAGGGAAGTGGGGAGATTAAACTGTCTTATGCCTCTTCTTATAAGATGGCACCCTCTCCTGGTAAGGAACTTACCTAAACCTAATTAGTTTTCAAAGGCCCCATCTTCGAATGCCATGTCACTGCAGGAGGACACAATTCATCCATAGCAGCACGCTGAGTTCAGTCCTGTCCCTGATCTTAGGAGTGAGTCTGTCCACCAGACTCCTGAGTCTTCTCTTGCTCGTCCATGCTGTAAGCCTCACTGGGCCAAGGGACAAAAGTGGCCTCATTTTTGAGTTTGCTATTAACAGCTCCATTTGGTTCATAAACCTAAGGCCAGGTCCTCTACCTTGGCCTTTATCTGTAATGAACATGACACTCTGGACACATTGCACTTCTTGTGGTTCAGTTAATCACTACTACCAATTCTCTCTCCCTCTATACATAGAGAATCGTGAATGCCGTTAGCCATATGTTCCAACTGAGCAAAGAATTTAGGTTCCTGGAGGGTATTTTCCCTCCTTATGGAATGTGTGTGTGTGTGTGTGTGTGTGTGTGTGTGAGAGAGAGAGAGAGAGGGAGGGAATTGGTGGTGGTGGTTCATCCGTAACTGTGCTTGGCTAGTGTTCTGCATCTGCACCCCAGGCACTCATGGGCAGCAATCTGAGTGTAGCACGAGCCTGCCTTTCATATAACACATCCTCCACAACACTTGCTGCTTTAAAAGTCAGAGACTCTGTGCATGACTCACCAACATTCAAGGGTAAGGTCACTAGTAGAAAAACCGAATAAATAAGGCACACAGCCACCAAGCGGAATCAAATAAAGATACATTTGGGCCAAATCACAGAAAAACATTGACTCGACAGATGAAGAAATTAAGAAACAGTTTTACCTCAAATGAGAGAGAGGGGACAGCTCCAAGGTCCATTTATTCAGGTGGTTCCTTTATATATCAAGAACTCAGGATCTTTTTTACCTAACATCAACTTGTTAAATTACTCAAGAAAGCTTCCCTCATGGTCACTAAGTGATTGCCACTGCTCCAGGCATCTCATCCATCGAGTCATGATAAAATGCATCAGAAAAAGAGGGACACATCTCTTCCTCTGTGTTCTTTTTTCAGAACAATAGATCCTTCACCCCAAATCCCTCAGCCAATTTCTAACGTGTCAGGGACCAGGACTTCCAGTATATTTCCCTCCCTAAACCTATCAGTGAAGAAAAAGTAATGGAATTAGTATGAATCAGGTTTTCTACGTGAGCTCCAATGGAAAATCACTCAACCAGCAAGGAAGGAGGAACACCTGGTTGAGTTGGTAACCAACCACGTGTATTACACTTACCGGACAGAATTGCTGGATAATGCAAAAATATGTCCTTCCTAGTAGAATGCAGGCTCACTTCCCATATCCAACCAAAACCATACCTCCCTCCCCCGCTGGGTGCCTGGGGACTTCAAGGTAGAGAGGAGACAGAGACTAAAAAACATTTGGATGTTATCAACTGCATCAGCACCTTGAGATAGGAAGACAGTGATCACATTTAATTAAATTATGTAAATCCTTTCCCAAATGGCTGGTGCTCTTGTTTCCTTTCATAAATGGATGGAATGAACAAATAAATTATAGGAATACTCAGATTCACTTCCTTGGGAGCTGTCACATGGTCCCTGCCAATGAACACAGAGGGAAAGATACAGAGCATTGACTTTAATAGAATTTCATCAGGACAGTAGGCTGGCCAGCCTATCCTGAGGTTTAAATTAGATGTGCTGTTGCCAACACAAGAGAGAATCATTTTGTTGTTCAGACAGCCCCTTTGCTGCAACCACTTATGTGGAATATGCACAATTATTCAAGAACTGTTGGCAGTGACGTGATTCATATTAATTAGATAAGAACCATCTGAGAATGCTAAAATATATCCTATTCTTAGCTAACAATTAAAGGCTGTAGCATAATAATCAGGCTCTTGGAACATTTTCTTTAAACACTTCCATTTCCATTGACCATATTAATTAAATTTAAGTTATAATGGAAATATATGACGTTTCTGTACTTTTGTAGCTATGATGTTAAAAGCCAACTTGTGGATGGCCTAAAGAGATAAAAGAGGCTGAGTTTCCAAATAGCTTTCATGGTATACGGAAGAGCAGTATGGTGTGGAGGTGTGAGATTTCATAAGAGAAAACTTGACTGTAAATTTCACCTCTGCTTCCTAAATCTGTCTTGTGCAGATCAATTACTTTTGAAGTGTTTGTTCATCTATGAAGCGGTGGTAATATTATCTGTTGTATAGACTTGTTGTATAAAACACTCAGTGTAATACCTGGCATATGGGAAAACAGATGTTAATATTTATAATGGATTTGAAATCACTTGCATATACTTGCTGCTATTAGGCTGAGTAATCGAAACCTAGAAACATATGTAGCATTAACATTTTTATAGCCATGTAAATTAAGTTCTTTGAATGGCTAAGAATTCAGAACACAACATCCAAAAGATCAAACTTAGAATCTCTTGTGATGGTTAATTTTATACGTGCAACCTGGTTAGGCCACAGTACCTAGATATATGTCAACTATTATTCTGGAGGCTTCCATGAGGATGTTTGTGGATGAGATTAACATTTAAATCAATCGACTTTGAGTGAAGCAGATTGTCCGGCATAGTGTAGGTGGACCTCGTCCAATCAGTTGAAGACCTGAATAGAACTTAAGCTCCCCTGAGCAAGAAGGGATTCTGCCAATGGACAGCCTTCACATTTGAAGGGTCTCCAGCCTACTGGTCTACCCTGTAGATTTTTTTTTTTTTTTTGGACTTGACAGCCTTCATAATCACCTGAGTCAATCCTTAAAAGAAACTACTTCTATGTATGTGTTTGTACATATCCTATGGGTTCTGTTTCTCTAGAACCCTGACTCTATACCTCCTCAGCCAGGGAAAGCTGTCATGTGTTAGGGGCAGCAGCTGGCAGATGTGATATTAGCATCGTGGCCTGAGCACACACCTCCAGGTATGCCCCTAGCCACAGCTAAAGGACAAAGTAAATTCTGTGCACCTTCCTGGAGAGCCAGAGCCATACCTACTGCTCTCATTGGTTCCCTTAGAAGGGCAGTTTAGTCTTTGCAATACCGGAGTTTAAAGCTTCATTTACTAATTTCCCCAAAATATATATCTAACTTAATAATATCCACTTATTTTATCTCCATTTTAGCCTTTCCTGGCAAAATGTATTGTCTAACCTCTCAAGACCTCCACTACCTTATACCCTTAATCTCTTATCTATCCACCTACCCACCACTCCATCTTCTGGTATATTCCCAGGTGTTGCCTCTCTATTTAGGTTTTTGGGGTTTTTTTGGTTTTTGCCTAAGGAGAAAGCAACAATATAGCTATACTTTCTAGTGGCAAAATCAGGTCCTCTTTTAGCTAACTTGTGGGAATATAGCTTCCCCTTAAAGAGAGTAAATACAAGACTTGGTCTATCACAGGCCAGGAGAAAGTTTAGAAAGTCAAATTAAATCACTTTATTGAAAAGAAAGACAGAACACCTGGGATTTTTTTTCTCCTTACTCCCACCAAAAGGACTAACAAGAGAACTCATCATTTACTAGTCCTGGGAATTTATCTCTTTGCACCTAGTTTATGTCCTTTACAACCAAATTCACAGCAAAACTGTATCCCAGTCAGGGCAAAGGCGATGAACAGAGTTTGGATTAAGACAAATGCACAAAACTAAAACATCACAGTTCTGCTGTACATCGAAATGGAAACCAGAGTGTGGAAATATAAGCCTGGTTAATAACCAGGGCATGTGCATATCAACAAGTTTCTGTGACTTGGATTTTATCCCTGAGTCCTGTAACCTTGAACTTTATCCCTGAGTCCTCTACAAGCTAAACTCTCAGCGAAATAACATATTTGTGTTCCATTTTACCAGCAGGGTTGAAAATAGACAGTCATGTGAGACTTCAAAAAATCTACTTGGAAATATCTACAGACAAAACGATCCAAGGTTTGGATTGAGGGAACATTCTCTCCGAATATCTGAAATGTGACAAGTGTTTAGGCATAAGCATTGAAGGTTATCAATACTATATTAACATTTTAAAAAGAGTGGGAATGCTTTTATCCCCAAGTTTTGAGGACAACAGTTGTGATGGGCAGAATCTGAAGATATCCCCTGGTTATTCAATCAAACACCATCCAGGCAGGCTGTGAAGGGATTTTGCAGAAGTAAGAAGTAATTGAGGTTATGGACCTGAAATTAGAAAACGTACCCTAGATTATTCTTAGGGGACCAGTCTAATCACTTGACCCCTTTAAAGCAGAGAAAGTTCCCCAGCTGGAGTCCAAAAAGAGATGAGGCAGAGACGCTGGAAGGGAGCCCATCGACCTGTCCAAGCTGAGAATGATCCCCCCTCGAACAGCCAGCCAGGCAACGGACACCTCAGTCCTATAGCCACATAGGACTGAATTCTTCCAACAGCCTGAGAGTCTAAAAATATCTTCTCCCACAGCCTTCTGATGAGAGGCTAGGTCGGCCAGAACCTTGACTTCCGTCTCATCAGACCCAGCACAGGGCTCTTTGAGTCTCTGGGTTCCTGGCTACACAACAGCAAATCTGTGTGATTTTCTGCTGCTGCATTTGTAATAATTTGTTACAATAATACAGCAATACAGGGCTAGTCTAGTACTTAAAAACCACATTTCCTTGTATTTTCTACTCCCTCTATTTCCAGCCCCTGCTAAAGTAGCAGAAGCAATTTTCAAAGGATTCACAAGAGGGAAAAATCTACATTTTGCAGATGCATCCCACAAATTTAAATTTGCCAAGAACGAATTATTCAAATGAGTATTTTTCCCTAAAATCAGACTGGTAAAAAAACAAGCACAAATTAATATTGAACACGCATGGCTCCCCATTCTCACTCTGCCATTTACAAGTGTATGTGACTTCGGGCACGGCTGTAATCTCATATAATGTAGTTCCCACGTGGGCACGTGGCAGGGAGACACACCGACATCCCAGTGTCATTGTGAGGATGAAAGGGATTTTTTAAAACGTACCCCTCATGAAACTTTGTAAAATCATTCTTAGAAATGCAGAAAGATAAGCCTTTATTATCTGAATTCATCATTTTGTAATTACAAAAGTAATCTATATTCATTGCGAAACAAATGAGAAAAACCAGATGAGACAAGTCATCTTTTAAAAAGAAAAAAGATAAAAGCATAATTTGACATTTTAGGATGATTCTTGTCAATATTTTGGTGCATAGATCCACGCATTCTGTTTTTGCATCCTGTAATGCATACATAAATCAACAATGTGTATATAGAGTATGGCAGAAAAACTTACTGATGGTTTTTCTTCATTTTCACCACAAACAGAGATCACAAATAATGAGAATGGATTCACCTTTTCCATCCCAGGGAAACTAGCAATGGAGCTTCACACACTCAAGTTGCCACAGTGGGGCCTTCTCTCCCCATCCCCTAAAGGAGAGAAATTTTCCTTGCCTGGGGAGAAAGGGCCACCTCCGTCCCTGAGGCTGGAGATCCCCCTGGGCAGTCCAAGGGGACGGGGAGGGCATCCAGGGAGAACAGCTCTAGTGACCTCTGAGGAGGTCTAAATCAGGCTCGGCCAAGGTACTGTGCCCGTGCAAACCCAACAGTCAGACCACCTGCCACCTAAATACATGCCACGGTGAAATTTTAGAATGTGCCGCTCCTTATGTCCCAAATGTGGAGTGAAAAAAAATCTTACTCAGGTAATAGTTTCCCCCAAATTCTATAACCTGCTTTCTTCATTGGATCGCTTAACTTTTTTCTTGCTTTGCATCAATAAATGTCAAGCTACAAAGTCGTTTCAATCGCTCCATAATATTCTTTTGGAGAGATGCTCCACAATTCTGTATTAATAACACATTTTTGGACATTTCAGTCAAACCCAAATTTCTGTGGTTGTAAACAACGGTGCTGTCAAGCTCCATTATCTTTAACGTAATGAAAGAGTAAGTCAAGGTGACCGGTGTTTTGTAGGGAGAGAGCCAGGAAGCTGGGAGGCACAATGGATGGAGGTCATCACTAGGACACTCACCTGTATCCGCTGAAGAATGAAAGGCCTCTCCATAAGATCTACTGTGACTATATGGCCTTTTTTACAGCTTTGGGATAGCTCGCTCTGTGGTATTTACTCCCTTGGGCTTTTCAGGTTGTTTTCCTCAAAGAGAGGTAGCAGCATCTTGAGAGCAAGGCAATAAATGCATCATGTTTCATGGTCTCTGCCTTTCCTCCACGGTCAGCAAAAACTAAATTGATAAAATTTACAGAATGATTACGACAAGACCTGTTTTGTAGACTAACACATATTCAGAAAGTTTGTTTGTTTTTTCAATATGAACTAGACTTGCCTTTAAAATGATGTTGTGAGTTGGCCTCCCCCTCCCCCTGTAACGGTTCAGCGCTCTCTCTAATACCTAAGGATCCACGTCCTGACCTGTGCTAGCTGACTGCAGTTTTTCAAGGCAGCAGGACTATGAGTGTGCCTTCCAGCACCAACAAAGACGGACAGTTCTGTGGGGGAGGCTGTACGGCTGGGTTCTTGCAATTCTTCCCTTTCATGATTCAATAAACACATATGATATAACTTCCTAAGCTCGTGTTTTCCTCTATTTCAATGCTCAAACTTTTTCCAGTCCCCAGGGGTCGAACGTTAAGCATATAAAATTATGTCTCCAAGCATAAACTTCAAGTACATCGAAGTAAGTCTAAACATTGAACGAAAAATATTTGGAGAGGGAACTCTCCTGTATTGAATCTGGGCAACAATGCCCAGCTATAACACCAGAACAAATCAATACAATTATTGCATCGAATTGGTCCTTGGTTAGATGCGGTCCCATTCTCCCTTGGCTGCTGTGCTCTCCAGTTCAAATAGCTTGTTAGCTAGAAAACCCTGGACCAGCAGCCGGCTGGTGCGTCCTGTGGCCTGTGTCCCCACTTCTGGCCTGCTCTCCCCTGAACTCCACAGGCAAACAGCCACAGTGAGTTCCTGCCATTGGAGAGTTGTTACCTCTGAGTAGCCAGGGATGAGCCCATAGTGTAGAATCTAACTACACCATCATGGAGAAACGTGGTCCGGCTGAAGTGTCCTCACAGTTCCGTATAATGAGGAGAAAGCAGAAGCATCCAGAAGAAAAATCAATAGTCTCCAAGGGCGAGTCTTGTCAATGTGGTGCTGTAAAGGGATCCCAGGGCTCCCCCAAAACAGTGTCTGTGCGGCCTTCACCTATTTCTGATTCCTTTAACAGGGTCTCTGAAGTCCGTCTTCACACACAGCCTTTAACAGATGAAGAACCCAGGGAAAATCAGTGCTGTTCTTCCCGCCAGCAGCCCGTTGCAGGTGCTTTGCCAGTTGCAAACCGAGGGTAGCTTTGAAAGGGAGAAAACATTATCAAAAGAAAGCAATTCAAAATAACGGGTGTGGCAGGGGAGAGAGCTTTGACAACTTTGCCTCAGTTCTTCATGCTGGGATAGGGAATAGAGAAAGATTCACCATCATGCCCACACATAAAGTTTGTTTTGTTTTTTAACCTCCGATTTTCAAAAAGTCCCAGATGACGATACTGTCTCTTCCTGAGGACGCATCAAGAGTTACTGCGCAGCCACCGGTAGCCTGGAGCCCCCCGACAGGATCATCCTGATCTGCCTCCCAGGAGGCCAATTCAGCGAATGTTATATAAAGACCAGCCTTAAGGGTGACTGTGATTATGTGGAAGAGAAAAAAATCTGTCGTTACTTTAATTGACTTACCAGGATTAGTGGAGGGAGAGAAAGATGGTTCTGCTTGCAACCGGGAATGCCGTGTGCATGTGCTCATTTGACTTGTGAGCTTTCATGTTTTCCACATGTTTGCACTGGGGACCCACTGGAGACCCACTGCGTTTTGCTACTGTACTCTCTAATGAGCTCTAGATTTGGTCCTACCGCATGGCTAACAGGGGCATATTGAATGACCGTGAAATCAATGAGAAAAAATCCATCTGAACTATTGGACGTTCTGGTGTCTCTCAGCACACACAAATAAAGGGGCCATGGGAAAATGTACTTGGGTCCAAAGGAAATCTTAGTCTTCCAAGGGAGGAAGGGGAAAAATAGTTGGTAGCCGGAATGAAGTTTATGTTAGTTTCACAGACAGCATGCGTATGAACTGGAATTATAGTTTGACTTAGAAAAGTTCCAGTTTCCATATTAACTCACAAGAGTGAGAGATCATACAAGCCGTTAGACAAAAAAAAAAAACAAAAAACGACGTATGTTGTGCTAGATTTTCTTCCGTGAATCCTTTAGTACAATTGCTACTGAGTTCCACAAATGGAAAGACTCCGTCATTCTTTATGTTGTCTCTTTTGTAGGTGAAGCCTTTGATTCCAACAAAAATAAGGGACATGCCCTTGAGATTCTGAAAAACGGCCTTTGGAATTGATCTGACAAAGAACATGCCCAAATAGGAGGTGCTTCCTGTGTTTTTGTGACGAACCATGCAGGCACAATTGTTTCTGGGGCACCAGCTCTGGTGTATTGAAAGAGTGAGTAACTGAAGCATTTTGCCCTATCATCCTTTGGGGTAAAGAGAAAGTTCTAATTTCAAACCAATGAAAATGCGCGATAATTTAATTTCTAATGTACCATAACTAAGGTCATCAGTCAGAAACCAACAAAACACCCTACTCATGCCCAGAATTAAATCTTCTGTGCCAAGGATGACACCGTGAGTCGACAGAAATTCATCAGCAGTTTGGCAACCCCTAGCTGTCTCCTTTTCATGGAGAAGTGAAATAATCTACTTTAGAAAGGTTACTAGGAAGGGCAAGTGTATTTCATTTCTGCTACTCAATGTTACCGGTCCAAAATGTTAGATATGGTTTTTAAGAGTATTTGTTGACAATTGTACAATTCTTCAAGCCCAGCTTTAAACATAGCATTCTTATTTATATATCAAATTTCCTAGTCTATAGGTTACATGTCAGATTGGTATAAATAAAGTAAAAATCCCTTAGTAGTTTTCTATGCAAATATGACATTCACCTGTATTGCTCCCCAATTCAAGAATAAAGCTACCATTTTGAGAATGGTGAAGCATGTCAGGAATTGTGCTATTTTCTATGAATTATTCATTAATTCTCACAGGAATACTGTGAAGTAGGTATTGTCTTCTGTGTTTTTTAGGGGAAATAACCTGGATGTAAAAAAATCAAGCAATCTGTCCAAGTTCAAATGGTAAGTGGTGAACTCGTAGCCTCACATTTTTTTCTGGCTTGAAAGCCATCTTATTTTCTTTTCAGTATTTTACTATAAAGTAGTGTTATTTTAACAATTCCTGATTTAAGTAACTTTTTGAAAATCCAATAAGCAAATAATTGATGAGTCTGAGTTACAGAAACGACAGAGCAGAATTAGACCCTAAACACCAAATGTATTATAACTATCAAACACAGAACATAATTTTAACAAAGGATTTAATATGCTTAAAGAAATTAAATAGGCAATCAAAATATGAACTGATTATAGTGAGATGAAACCACAAAAAAATTTATCAGATTTTTTTTTCCTTTTCTGATCCAGAGTGGTTTTTACTCTTATTTCTGTTCAAAGTTCAATCTTGTCATGGAAAACTATTTTCTCCTCAGCATCATTTTTTGAAAAAAAAATCCAAATATTTAATGAAATAAACCAATGAACACAGTAGAACCGGAGGCGTGGATACATGGGACAGACTGAGCAATGTCAGAGGGAAGTGGGGCGGGGCACGGGACAAAAGAGCGGGAGGAGATTAGCTGCAGAACATGCGCACAGCCGGTGGACACTGACAACAGTGTGGGGAAGGAAGCGCAGGGCTGGGAGCAGGTGGGCAAAGGTTGGGGAGGGAGTGGGGACCTCTGTAAGCGTGTCCACAATACAATTTTTGCTTAAAAAGATGGAAACATAAAACAGCATGGCAGAAACCAGGAATTATATGAAAAAGAAAAAAAAAGATCCGCAAAGAAACTTCTTATATCTTGGTGGGTGTATCTCAGTAAAAATTAGTTTAAGAATTCAAAATATTCAAATATATACAAAAGCGAGAGAATGATATAAAATACTATAATAACAGGTACCCATTTACCCACCAACAGCGGTCAACTCAGAGACACTCGAGTCTGGCCAGAGCCCTGTGCCCGACCTCTCCCCCAACCCCTACTGAACTTGGAAGTAAACCCCAGACATCATTTTATTCGATCCGTAAACATTTCTGTAGTTATCTCTAAAAGACATTCTTTAACAATAAGTAACCGCAATACCATGATCACCCTTGAAAATGACTCCTATTTTCTTCAATGTTCTCATAATGCTAGTTTACAATGCGCTTCCATGGGGATTCAAACGTGCACTGTAATTGTTTCACGTCCCTTCAGGCTGTCTTCTTCAAGAGAGTGCTCCTTCATCTTTTTTCCTCCTTTCCTTGTAACCTGTTTGTGGAAGCAACTGGGGCCTTCATCTGGTAGATTTCTGAGCGCTGTATTTCATTTGTGAAAACTGGGTTTTGTTGATTGTCTCTCCGCGGTGTCATTGACAAGCTCCTCTACCTCCCGCGTAAGCTGTAACCGGGCAGTTAGAGCTCAAGGCTCGGTTCCAGGTTTTCTTGTTTTCATCTTTTATTTTTTTGGCAATAATGGTGTGTGAGTGGTTTGCACACTTCCAACAAGAGACAGAAAATGTCTGTCTTTTCTGATGTTAACAATTCATAATTATTGCCTAGGTCCATTAATTCACTAGGGGTTGCAGAAATAATATTCCATTCCAGGATTCTTCACTCATTTGCTAAAACACTTCCATAAAGAGAAATTTCTCTTATCAGCATTTGATTTCCCTAAGGCATGATCCATAGAGAAAAACAGGATGAAAGTTTTACTCTGTTCCTTTATTCACCAGTTTCCAGAACAATGCATTGGGTGTCCAGCATTCTCTAGAAGTGTCCAGTTGACACCATTACTGTATTTTTGCCATGCATAATGCACACTTTTTTGCCCAAATTGTTGCAGGAAAAATAAGGATACACATTATACATACCATGGGTATAATAATGGGTATAATGATCCCCTGTATAATGGGCAAAAATGTGGGTGTGCAGTATACATGGCAAAATATGGTATTTTTAAATTAGTATTATCATTAACTAATACTCTGAAACATAGCTGATGCATTTTAATCTACGACATTTGCTTTACTTATTCCTTATCAAATCATCCTAACTTTGGCCCGTGGCAGCGTCACTGCGTGGACTCCTGAATCTTTTTTGCACGCTATGATCATCTTTTAAATGATCCTTGCTTTTTAGTTTTTGAAAACACACTTTTTAAAAAGTTTTCGGATTGAAGTTGTCTTGATTTCATCTGTCCCTGAAGCTGACAACAGCCGTGGTCATAGCTGTCCATCATCATGACACTTCCCAGACAGAAGAGTCAGAGAGCCACCCCGTCAGCCCAAGGAGCACAAGAAAATAATAAATAATTGTTGTTCTAAGGCACTACATTTTGATTTTTTCAAATAAAGTGATATGTAGTCTTCAATATATTATATTCCCTCAACTCAACTCCATCTTCATTGTGTGTTTTTGTTGTTGTTGTTGTTGTTTTAATTTTCACCAGTACCACGTCACAGCACTATACAGGGACATTCCACATTCACTTGCAAGGCTGCACCGTGCTTCACTGTGGGCACCTCTGGCACTGGACCACCAGCCCGCTGCCGACGGCATCAGGTTTGTTTCCATTCTCCCACCACTACAGCTCTGCCTCAGTGAAAAGCCTATAGGGCGCGTGTGTCTTTTTACTTTTTTTTTTGGCAAAGCTCTTTTGGTAAAGAGTAAACTAGAACTTGCAGACATGAAAAGAAATAGAACAATTAAAATTGAAAATCAATGTGTAAGTTAAAAAAAGAGGTAATCACTTCTGAAAAGAGAACTAATAAATTAGGACACAAATCTGTTAAATTGCATGAAATGCAATCAGGAGCCAATAAAGTGGGAAATATGAAAGGTAGGAAAGATAAAGGACTTAGAGAACAGACAGAAAGTTACTCTGGTGGTGGGAGTTACAGGAGATCACATGAGTCTGGGAAAAAGCAGTTGAGTTGACAGCTGATAATATTTAAAACAATGAAAGATGTAACGCCTCAGAATTAGTACATGAATCTATGGGTTTAATTAAAAGAAGTCTTTGATAGTAAAACTCCAGACACCAAAGCAAAGATCTAAAAGGACGCTGAAAGAAAAGAAATGACCTGCAAAAAAGTTACCACCATCCTGACAGCTGCCTTCCCCATAGCAACAGTGGAAACTAGAAGCAAAGTGAAACAATATATTCAAAGAGTTGACAGAAAATAACTGCCAGCCTAAAGTTTTACACACACACAAGAAGTTATACTTCCAAAATGAAAACAAAATAAAAATATTTTCAGGTTGAAAACAGTGATCCTGAGGAATCTTACCACCAACAGGTCTTCATCAAAAGAAAAGCCTAAAAGATATAATTTGAGAAGAATGAAAATAATCCCAGAAGGCAGGTCTACTTTGAAAGGGGCAACAAGAAGCAAAATATAATTGTAAGCACGTGAATAAATATATCAAGATGGATGTGCATAAAAATAATAATGTCTAATTTGTAGGATTATCAAACTGAAATCATATTAAAATAGCAGATAATATAATAACATTTGGGAAATAGTTTATTTGACTTATATTGTACATTAAAACTTCAAGAGTAATCATTAAAAACCCAAGAGTAAAGTTGATAACTTCCAAGTAAGCAGAAAAGAAAAATGAAAAATATAACAATTACTTAATATCAAATTAAACAAGAAAAAGGAAAACCAAAACAGAAGACATACTACAAATGGAAGACACAAAAAGATGATATAGATACAATAAAATTAGTAATACAAGTAACTTAAATGAATTAAGGTTATTCATTAAAAGGAAACACTTTCAAAATTTTTTAAATTTCTGGCATTGTATTGCTCACAAAAGAGTCACTTATCATAAAAACAGAAAGGAAGAGAAATTCGGTACCCAGCAAATACTAACCAAAATGAAGCACTGTTACTTTCAGACAGGGAAAACCTAAGGCAAAAGGCATTAATACAAGAAAAGAATGCAATGCATCAAAAACATATATCAATTTGAAATCTGTTGGCACCAAACAATACAGCTCCAGAAATCAATAAAGCCAAAATGCCAAGAAGTATGGAAAGAAATTGATAGATTCACCGACCACGGTGGCTGAATCTCAGTAATCGGCAAATGAGCCAAATAAAAAAAAGAAATCATGTAAGACTGATACAATCTGAACCACACAGTTAACAAGTCTGATCAGCGGGTCTGTGCAGAACCACACACTCAGCGTTGCAGATGGCATTCCTTGTCAGCTCCAAGGAGCGTTGGTGGACATCACCCCTCTACTTAGCCATGAAACGAATCCCATGCCCACACAACAAAAGAACTGGAAAAAAAATACAGATCGTGTTTCCCAAACACAAGGCAATTAATTTAAATGTGACAGAAAAATGTACTAAAAAAAACAACAGGAAATAAACTCCAAATTGTTTAAATTTTTTTTAAAATTTAAGGAAGAAATCAGAGTGGAAACCATAACTACTTTAAAGTGAATCATAATGAAAAATATTGCATATTTAAAATCTATTAGTGTAGTTAAAGTTGTTGTGGAAGAAAAAATTAGTCTTAAAACTTACATTTAAATTTTTTAAAAATTGAAAAATAAGTGTCGCAGGTTCGATTCCCAGTCAGGGTGCATGCCTGGGTTGCAAGCCATGACCCCCAGCAACCGCACATTGATGTTTCTCTCTCTCTCTCATTTTCTCTCTCCTTTCCCTCTCTAAAAAATAAATAAATAAAATCTTTTTTTAAAAAACTGAAAAATAGCGACCTATTATGCATCCAATTTAAAAAGTTAAAATAGCAGTAATGCAGTGACAGGAAATGCTTTAGTTTTGAATATTTGTGTCCCCTCCTCAAATACCAAATTATATGTTGAAACCCTATCTCCTAAAGAGGATGGTGACAGTAGGTGAGAGCTCTGAGAGGTGATGGGGTCAAGAGGTCAAACCTTCTTGAGCAGGATGAGTGCCCTTGCAGAAGAGACTCCGAGAGCCGCCCCTCCACACCCTGAGAGACACACAGCAGGGAGACACCTGCTGTGAACCAGGGAGCAGGCCTTTGTCAGTGAGAAGGTTACCCAGCGCCAGCGCCTTGAGAACTGGGAGAAATAAAGTCTGTGGCATTCTGTTATCAGTCTGAATGGACTAACGTCTGTATTTAAAAAAAAAATGTGGGAAAGAGAGAGCAGAAATTAGTGAATAGACAAAAATACAAAGATACAAACTGCCGAACCAAACTCACGCAGACACTCAGGCGGTTTAATGTCGTATCTATGGAACATAATGCGAGGAATCAAAGGAGTATAATTTGCTTATGTTATATTTAAAATAAAAAAATAAATTAAGAAAAACCGACTTCGTGCGTTTTCATGAATTTGATTCCTAGTGAAAGAGAGACTGATATTTATCCCCTTACCCCAAAATGTGGAAATGCGGTAACTTCAGATCAGAACCCTTGTAAGGGCAGCCCTGGACGGGAACCACAGAGTCATGGGAACCCTAGACATCTGGGGGAAGCTTGAAGATGACGGTCACCAGGGAGCAGCAGGCTCCCGACTGGAGAGGAAAGCCTCGGAAGGGAACACGCGAACAGCGGAGTTGCCGCAGCCCCGGGACGAGGTGCTGTCGCTGGACCATGCTGCAGGGGAGGCGGATTCCTGCGCTCTGCCCGCCAAGCCTGCAGCGTGGAAGGCAGGGCTGAGCCTTTTAACCGGTTCACCCTTGTCCTCACCAGTCACTCTCCCTCTCTCTCCTCTATGCCTCAAACATTGCAAATCTCCGCCCCCTAAACAAAAGAATTTTCAAATAGTTCCGAGAAGTCGAGATATTTGGCAAAACAAATCCCTAAGGAATTGAAACTTCCTGATCCGAGCAAAGAAAATGCTGAACACGGTTTTCTGGGACGACGAGTTACAGCTCTCAGGAACTCGAAGATGAATTCCTGAAGAGATACTGAACGTCTTCTACGCTGAATTGCGTTTTATTAACAACTTCAGGGAAATCAGCCCCGGCAACCACAGGAGGGATTTTTTTTTTCTCCTTAATTCAGCTTTATTGACCTCCTTTGATGCAAAGCACCAATATTTATGGGGCAGAAATTGCCAACTGCCTCTTAAAAGTTGGTTTGTTTCATTGTATATGAGAGATGACGCCACAAAGACGGAGAACAAGTGTTACCCGCACATTTTCATGGCAAGTTTCTCTCTCCTAATAGCAAACACATCCTCCCAGTAGCATCCCTGATGTGGGGTGACTGCTGGGGAAACAGGTGGAGCTATTCTCAAGCTCAGAGGAGACATTTTTGAACAGATACATCCCATTCTAAACAGCAGCAAAACAGGGACTGAGAGAAACATGGAGGAACAACTCAGCGCAAGAGAGAAATGGAGAGACAGACAGACACACAGACACAGAGAGAGACGGACAGGAGCACTGTGCCTGAGAAGAGATTTGAACAGACACTTCACAAAAGCAGATATGTGGATGGCAAAAAAAAAAGTCGAAAGATGCCCACCATCATTAGTCATCAGGGGAAGGCTAATAATACAAACCACAGTGAGTTAGTCCAGGGCAGTCACAGAATGGCTACAAGGAAGACGAAACATTAGCAAGGATATAAAACAAACAGATCTCTCGTCCACTGCTGGTAGGGATGTAAAATGGTGCTGTCACTTTGAAAATGCTTTGACTGTTTCCAACAAAGTTAAACATATGACTCAGTAATTCCACCCTTAGGTACGCACCCGAGAGAAATGAAGACGTACCTCCACAGCAAGGCTAGTACACCCATATTTATAGCAACTTTATTCATAATGGCTTAAGGCTGGAAACAACTCCAATGGCCAGGAACAGATGAATGGATAAACAAATTCATTCAAGGGAATGCTACTCGTTAATAAAAAGAGAACGAACAATTGCTACAGGCAACATCACGGATACATCTCAAAAATATTCTGAAAGCCAGATACAAAAAATACATACCGCATGATTCCATGCGTGTGAAACTCTAGAAAATGCAAACGGATCTCCAGAGACATAAAGTAGATCAGTGGTTGCGTGGGACAGAGGTGAAGAGGTACTGAATGCAAAGGAGGATTAGGAACCTTTCAGAGTGATGAAAATACTCCAGTGACAGAGTGATTGGGGTAATGGGCACATGCATGTTTCCATTTGTCAAAACTCATCAAAGTTACACTTATGGAACTGCCTTTTGACCCAGTGGTCCCACTTCTGGGAATATAGCCCAAGAATCCCAAAACACCAATCAGAAAGAATATATGCGCCCCTGTGCTCATAGCAGCGCTATGTACGATAGTCAAGATGTGGAAACAGCCCAAGTGCCCATCAGTAGATGAGTGGATAAAAAAGCTCTGGTACATTTATACAATGGAGGACTATGCAGCTATATTTAAAAAAAGAAGGAAATCTTACCTTTTGTGACAGCATGGGTGGACTTGGAGATTATTATGTTCAGTAAAATAAGCCAGTCAGAGAAAGGCAAGTGTCATATGATCGCACTTCTATGTGGAATGTAATGAACATAATAAACTGACAAACAAAGAAGAACCAGAGGTCAGGACTCATGGAACAGGCTGACAGCTGTTGGAGGGGGGTGGGAGCCAGGGTGGGGTGGATGTGAAAAGGCGAGGAGACGAGCCAAAGAGCTCATGCACGTAACCGGTGAACACAGACCCCAGCGTGGGGAGGGCCAGGAGGAGGAGAGGGCGGGGTCCGGGTGGAGGCGGGCCCAGGTGGGGGAAGGAAATGGGAAATGCCTGTCGTAGTGTCAACACTAAACATAAAAAATAAATAAAAAACAAAGATGGGTGATTTTTATTAAGTGCGAAGTATATCTCAAAAATAGTTAAAAGGTTTTATTGAATTTTATTAAACGTGAATTGTATCTCCAAAAATTTTTTAAATGATTTTTAAACACAGAAGAGAAAGTACCTGGGAAGGATGAAGGAGATGGTGAGGGAATTAAAAGGGAACAAGCTTTATTTGTCTTTGAAAACATGCCAGACTCGGTGGTAGATACAATAATTGCTGCAGCATTTTACACAAGGTTAAAGCAAAGGGGAAAGCCAGCCCCCAGCTCTGAGTGAGGCTGACAGGACAAATCCAGATACGGCCACAGGCTTCACCCTTTTGCTCTGATCAACTATTTTGTCCACGAGTCAGGTTCTTTCAGTTCTAATATTTTATGATTCCATGTTCTGCAATAATGCACTGGAATTTATTGAGCAAACCTACAGAAAGCTCACAGCTAGAAAGGGTAGCCAGCTACACTCTGGGTGACAGATTCAGGGTTCGAAATCATTCTGACGCAGAGGAACGCTGAACTGAAACCAACAAGATGAAATGTAAAATGACAAATCACTTGAAGTTTGGTTTAAAAAAATCAGTTGTACAAACATAGCTTTGAAAGAATCTGTCTTCTTTTCATTAAAAATATATATATATTTTTTGCAAAGGAGAAAAATCCTTTGTAATAGATTATATGTGTCTGTATGATTCCATTTGTAGGAACTTGTAGAAAATGTAAACTAATCTATAGTGGCGTAAAACAGATCAGTGTTTGCCTGGGGACAGAGGTACAGCGGCTGCTGACAGAAAAGGAACCTTAGGGATCTTGGGGGTCGTGAATACATACACACACATATACATATATAATTTACTGCAAAGTGAGTAAGCCAGGTTGTCCAACAATTACTAAAATGCCATGCAATATTAGACTACATGCAGTGAGGTCAACATCCAGAACATTGCAAATTATAGCCTCATGGAGCTCTGCATTACTCAGACCACACCTGAGGCACCGCGTTCAATGACGAAGGGCAGGTTGTAAGGAGGGTGCCTACAAAAGAGAAACAAAGCTCGTGAGAGATGCTCCACAACATATCACGGATCAGAAGACTAAAGCAAGGAGAGTCAAAGTAGTTTCCAAATATCTGAAGCACTGCAAACTATAAGAGAAAGAGAAAGTGTACTGTTTTACAAATTAGGAACCATGTAATGACGAAGAGGTAGAAATAGCTTAAGATAAGAAGGAAGTTGACTCTATTGGCTACTTCATAATCGTAGGGACTATCTCTTGATGGATTGTGTCATTGAAAATAATTGTGCAAAGGATACAGGATCCAATTATAAAGATTCCATAATAGGAAATGCACCATTAGGTGGGAAGTGAAACTAGACATCACTGATTAAAAAATTGGGAAGGTTGGTTTTGATCCAGCCTTAATGGTGGAAAATATACATAAAGACAAAAAGACGGGAAAGGGAGATGGGGGTATACTGGGAAGAGAAGGTGGTCCATGTAATAATGCAATAATGCGCAATTTAAAAAAAAAGAGTCAACAATGTGTAGCATAGTGTCAAACACCAACCTGCCTAAAATATAGTTTTCTCATCAGGGAATTGCACCTGAATTAGCCTGGGTAAGTAAGCAAAACCTTGATGTTAGACTAGGTGGTTTAATACTTGACTGAGTATTAAATCTGAATACTTTTGCTGAGCCAAAAGCTAGAAGGTGACGCCATCGAATACATTTTAGAGTCAGATGCCTGGCTTCTTTGTTCACATCACTAGTAAGGGAGGTGATTTAAGGAAAGACATCCGAAAACTTGCCCATGAGATTGGAGAAACAGTTCATTGAGGAAAAAAGGGAAAGAAAGGGATATGTTTGGGAAACAAAGGACTGAAAAGATAAAGTAGAATTATCATCAAACCCAAATCCTAGCTTCAGGTTGGTCATTTTAATGCTAAACTCTAATTTTTATGGGAAGTAAAAATTAAAAGAGGAAGGTCACTGGCAGCCTAAGAAAGAATTTGTGGACATCAGAATGACGTCAATGACCACAGCTACGACAGGAGGAGAGAAAGAAGGCTGGTCTTCTGAGTTGACCTCATGTGTCCAAGCAGGCCACAGGACAGACCGCAGGCATGTGAGAAACTTGTTTCAAGCTGAGACTCTTCTGAGAGAGAGCGTACACGGCACATCTGAAGTTCTTTATTTGCTCTGTTTGTGTTTCTCTGTATTTGTTAAGATGGATGAATTCTCTGCTTCACTGCACGCAATAGTTAAAGCAAGGGAAAATTAAATGTTGACTCAGTTTGATTAAAGTATAAATCTAAGTGCATCATTGGAAAAGAGAATCAGAGAGGGAGAAGAAAGATTCATTAAGCATTTACATATAAAGAAATTTGGCTCCTTAATATCCTTGGATGGGTCGGAAGTCATAAAGTCACAGACGTGACAGTTTAACATTCTATGCATTTAAAATTCAGAAGCTGGACTTCCCTGCAAGGCCGATGCAAATTAAATCCCCGAAGCCTGAGGCAAGAGGCAGAAAAAGCTCAGGCTCTTGTCTTTTACATAAAGGAAAACACAGAGGTTGTGGTCAAACACTGGTATTTTCAAATGGTCAGTGCATGTCTGAAAAATATGTAAAACTTAGTCAAATAGAGCTAACGAATCAATGAGATATGTCTACATAGATTGGTACAAATTAAGATGAATAATATTCCTGAATAATGGGGAGAGGTGAATTGGGCATACTGTAGGAGAATAAAATTCTCAGCTTTCTGAAGTGCAATCTAATGTATTGCACATATTTTTGATCCAGTAATTTCACTTCTGGGAAAAGATTTATTGAGGCTCTACCACATGCCAGTCATTGCACTAGGTCTTGGAAGATAATTCAAAGCTTACAGAAAGCACAACGGAAAAAGTCTAGACTGGTGAACAAACAGGGGAGAAGTCAAGAGTAAAATGGGGTAAATACCTGGTCTTCACCTTTTCTTTGGATGATAAAGTAACCAAGGACGAAGACGACAACATGGTCACTGTCATAAGGGATGCGCCATGCGCTGCAGGATGCAGGGACAAATGCGATCGTGAGTGACAGTTTTGAAAATGCAAAACATATTGAATACATACAAATGGAAACGTCAGGAGCTAGAGAGGCCAGACTCTGCATTTGGTCTTCTCACCCTCCAGAGCCCTGCTACTCAGAGTGAGGTCCACGGCCCATCAATTATCACTGGCATCACCTGTGAACTGGCTAGCAAGGCACCATCTTAAACCTCATTCCTGACCTACCAAATCAAAATCTGCATGTTAACAAGTTCCCTACGTGATTCACCATCATGCTAAAGTTCAGGAGATATGGCTCAACAACATACATTGCCAACTATTCAAACCCAACAGATGAACTCAGAGTTACAACTAGGATGCTAGGAATTATGCATCAACCTGTATCCAATGTGTCTCCACAGCATCCAGTTGAGTTATTGCTACTTACTGGTGGGAATATGCAAGGCGACGGATTTCCTGCACCTCTAGAAAAAAGGAGATGCAGAGAATTATAAAATAGGACTGCAGAAAAAAACAGAACTACACGGTTATGTCTATGCTCCAGGAGGTATTTGCGCCTGAGTGATAAGAGGTTGTTGAGAGAGTCATAAGGACTTACATCCGATTTAAGAGGGAATTCTGTTTTGCAGAGAATCAGTAGTGTGTGTTTAGACTATAGGCATGAGTGTGAGTGTGTACACTGGTGACTGCCACAGCCAGAACCCTCAGGGATGAGGAGACCTTGAGCCACAAGGATGAGTGAGTGTGCCAGTTCTGGCCTCAGGAGAGCGTGAGGAAAGGGAGGATTGGACAACTGCCCTGGGGTGAACATTATGAGCCTCGCAAACAAAAGCCCACTGCACACGCCCTCGGACTCTGGCCAAGACACAATCTGTGAGGGTACTACTGAGATCAGCCTTGTCGATGAGACGGGCGGCCAGCAGCAGATGTTTCCAGGAGGTTCACCAAGAGTCTGTCAGAGCGCCAGCCTCAGCCTGCAGGAGGCCACCCCGCTTTCAGGACGCGGAGGAACCTGCGCTTGGAGGAGCCACCATATGAGTAAGCAGCCTCTCATGCACCTGTGTGTTTGGGGGTGCGGTGGGGGTGGGAGGTGGGGGATAGAATGCCTGATAGTCCTCTAGTTGCAAGAGAGAGGCAAGCTTCCACCTGTTCAAAAGTAAGCCCCCCTCTTCCCACCCTCTATGAAGGCACGCCCTTCCCAGACAAATTCGTGCGAGAATCTACCTCCTGGGGACAGTGAGCATGCTGAGCTGAAAGGAAACCTATAACTTCTTTACCTCCTTTTTAAAACCCCACTGTCCGGGAGCCGTATGGGCAGCCATCCCTCACCTGTATGGAAAATTCTCTCTGGGAACTTGTCCTACATTTCTTCCTTCACTCCTCCCTCCCTTGCCCACTCTGCCCCCCACCATTTAGAAATCAGATCAGTTTGGGCATTTCCTCCCCTGGATACGGATGTGGAAAAGAACTTAGGAAAAAGTCACAACACAGCCTAAAGCGGCAGTTGAACCCCCCAGTTAAACCTAGGTAGGAGTCCCAGCCCTGCGGGTTAAACAACAAGGGGCATTAGTTTTCCCTTCATTATGTAACCATTTCTGTGCTCCGCCCCCTTAGAGGGACACAGTGTCTACGTGTGTGTGGCGATAAGACTTTGAATTGGTTTATTGAAGATACTACCAGGCACCCTCATTTGAGATGACGTCATCTTTGTCAAATCGGTATCCATTTCAGGAAAACACAATTAGAAATGGAAAGGGTAGAAAGCACAAATATTCATAGATTATCCGTTTTCATTACATATTCAAAACGGAAATGGTAACTCGATTATTCTAGATCCTTTTGGCAATGCATTCGGACAAAATGTCCTTGTTCCGCCACCAAAATGGTTCCCCGGGGACGAGCTTGGCTGGAGAGCTCTGGCCCGCCTGGAGCCCGGACCTGGCGTCATGGATGAGACGGCCTTGCAGAGATTTTTTCACTCTCTACTGACTTCCTTGGCGTCCACTTGGACTTCATCACTCAAAATGGTCAGGCACCTTCCTGTTCTCTAAAATCCACAGTCCTCAGAAAAGCAAAGGAAAACTCATTACCCCCTGCGTCCAGTAGGGGGCCAAGTGGCATCCGCATGACGCAAAGTCATTGGACTCGTCCTGGATCTTTTCCCAAATCTTCTGCACTTCATCTTAATCATACTTGCCTTCGCTCCGATTTCAGGGCAGCCATGGAAGGGCAGCTGAAGGATGCTACAATGCTCGGTTGAGTCTGACAGCCCTGAGTCACAGTCCATTTGTCGCCTTAACTGAAGTCATCATGGAGCTTTGCGACATCAATTAGATTGAAATCTGGAGGATTTGATGTGTTCTTGGAAGTGACTGAAACGGCTCAAACCATGACATAACCGCACTATTCCTGTCACTGTGAAAACAGACGCAGGTACACTGGGCAGCGGCCTGCTTCCTTATTCGGCCATCAACTATCACTACAGCGGAGACAAAACTAATGACAGGACGGACAGCTGATGTAGACACGTTATAGAGACCAAGCCTGAATGCATCTGTCACGAATGCATGCTATTTTCCTAACTTTTGTAAACAAGGGATCGATTTACTGGCAAAAGGCTTACAGGGCAACCATGTCACCAGTTTATAAACCATTCTATCTTGAGACAGACAGACAGACAGACAGACAGACGGAGAGACTATTTCCCCTAAGTAACATTGACTCACCCATGTGCAAAAAAATAACTAGATAAACATGTGTTTTCCTTTTGCAAGGCCTCACTGGAAAATATAAAGTACACATTTTGCTTTTGTAATAGAAACTATTGGCAAGTGCCCAGCTGCTTAAGGGTTTGGTGGTTGGGTTGGGTTTGGTTTGGTTTGGTTTGTGTTTTGGGGTTTTGTGGGGTTTTTTGCATTTTTTCCACGTGTTTTATCTCTTCCTAGCATTCTGTATAACAACAGTCAAAATATAATATGTCCAGTCAACAAATGAACCAATAGGCAAACTGTCAACTGTATTCACCCTCTCCACACGTCCCTCCTGAAAAATGTGTCACTGTGGTCACTTGTGGGGCATGACTGACTGTCGGTGCCCAGCAATGGACGAAATCAAGATCCTCTGTCCAATACAAACACGCAGCATGAGTGAGAACTCTTGGTAAGTCTATTTAATGAATTCTCTCATTTGAATATTTTAAATGTTAATTCTTCAAATCTTAAACACAGAGTCTTATTTTAAAAATTAGAAAAAAATTAGGGTGAAAATAGTGAAATACGGGAAAGCCGTGGTTAAGCATTTCAAGATTCAACTAGACAGTCATATTTACATTTTCATTTCTTTTTCTTCCTTTTTTTTTGCTGGAAAAGCATTAGTAAAACCACTTTGCATTTATGTGAGACTATAGTTTTTAAGTGCTTTATATTCATTACTTTTCTGATATTTTAAATCTGCCTAGAAGCAAATATCTATAGAGTCATAGTTTAAGAAATATGAAACCAGCCAAAAATTTTTTTAAACTCATATAGCTCTAGCCTTAGTGTCAATGGCTGATGAATATGATGAGTAGCAGGAGGCGGGAAAAAGTGAGGGGTTCCCAACAACGTGTACGAAGGAAGACAATGGAAATCTTCAAGTCGATTCACACACCAGATCACAAAACTGTGTGACTTACTGGCAGATGGATAGACACACACATGCACACACACATACACACATAGATCTGAACAAGAATCGCCACAAAGCCCTTCACATCCCATGAAAAGATTAATCTGATACGACATTTGAAAAAGACCTCTTTGTGAAACTGTCCTATGGCATGCATTGGGGGGCCGGCAAGAATCAGCACAGATATCCGGTATCTGGACGATTCCAAGACTGGACTGGTACAGAATGCAAACCCCAATAGGACCAGCAAGAGTATTTCACAAGAATACAGCGCATGCTCCCGCGGGTTTCCGCAAATGGTTTCAAATAGCATATGGATGTTAAATAGCATTCATTCTTATAACAAAAGTTATTTCCTCTCTAATAGGAATGATTAAATTAAGGTGCAAATCTAATTATACTGCTATTGTGTCCACAAAAACCTCTTTAGTATATGGTAAACTACCCTTTGTAAACAAGCAAACAAAACAGAAAACCACAAGCGGACTTCTACTTGACAATATACCTCTCTCTCTTCCTGAGTTGCCAGTCACACGGTGGGGTTTAGGCCATGGTATCTCGCCAAGGATTCTCCAGAAATGTGTGTCTTCCTCTGCCCGGACAGAAATAAACACAGTTGAGAGAGCTTCAGTACCAGCTGAAAATCCGTGTTTTAAAAAAACCTGTGTTATTGAATATTTCCTACTTTAAAATTTTTGCTACAGAGGCTCTCCTTTTGGAGAGAGGCACTTGCTTGTACTAACAGCCTCGCATTTATCACTTAAATAAGACCCTCTATCATTCTCCCTTAGTTAGTTAGTAGCTGCCGAGTATAAATTGCCACAAATGAAAGAAGGAGGTGGAATACAAATGCTCAGAGGCAGCGCGGCGTGGCAAGCAGAGGTGAGAGAAGGAAGCCGCGGGCCGCTCCTTTGCTTCCCCAGGGGGCGAGGAATATAGGGCAAGGCGTGCCAGCATCCCAATGCCCACGACTGCATCCTGGATACACATGTATATATGTGTGGACACTGTTTTTTCTTGGACATAAAACCTTTTAGAGTCTTTCTGAGTCACAATGTTGCACAGGCTTCTGTTCCTTGTAACTTAAAATACGGTGCCTGTTTGCTGCATGAAGCCAAGGCCAAGTTCATTCCTGAAAACCCTACCTCGGCTTCCAGTCTCTTTCACTACAGAAATTTGACTTCAGCAAGGAAGGGAGGACGAGCCAGAGAGGGAGCTTCCCAGGTGGGAAAGCAAATGGGACGGGGTGGGGTGGGGGCGGGTCAGGGGAGAAAGGCGGGGCTCTAGACACAGCAGCGCCCCCTCTGAAGCACCAGTGAACAGCTGTCAGTAAATTAAAGAATTAATCAGAGGACAGGGGTGATCATGTTTGCTGTCTGGGTAGGACTAGCTGGCTAGACTGTTAGGAATAAGCTGGAGGGTGCTAGAAACATGTGGATGGAGAAGTCACAAGGCAGAGAGAGAGGGGAAAGAGTCTGAAGGGAATTCATAGAGGAGGCATTTGCACAGTCTGTAGGGAGGAAACCCAGAGATTAGAAGAAGGAAAGTGTCCCGGTGGCTCTCAGCCCTGAGAAGCCACTTGTGTCACAGTCATTACCGTGACTGCGGGTCTAATGAGCCTTCTATTGTGGTGCGTGCCTGTTCTGGATGCCTGTTCTGCCATCCCATTTCAGAGCCCTGGATGAATCACACGGCCCTCCTCCAGATGAAGAAAAGGGCAGCAACCTTAAATTATTTTCCCCGCCTCCAGCTTCATTTCCCTGTCTCCACTAACGAACGCAAGGTGGGTTCCTTAGTCAGTATTACCTAATCAGTGGGTTAGATCATCTCAAAACTGTGAGTCTCCATTTCTGAGATCTCAGAATGAAGAGGCAGGCATCTCTGGGATGCTCTCGGGAATTGTCTGCCATGAGATCTACGGGGCATGGGGGTGCAAAGCCCCTCTCATTTTATGTTGCTCTGGACCACCTGGTGCAACAGTATTCCTGACGGAAATTGGTGGAATTGCAGTGTACACTATCAAGAGTCTCCGACCAGACTGTATGCACGTGGCAGAATCAGGACTCTCTGATTGGTGTCAGTCAGTAAAACATGCGAGCACAGGTTGGAGAACAGGATAGGGCTGTGCAAAACGTAAGGCCTGGTTCTGGGTTGGCTTCTGGCTCAGGGCAGCGGGATAACTAAAAGCAAATCATTTGCCACTCTGAGACTTATTTTTTTTTACCTTTAAGTCGAAGAATCTGGACCCTAAAGTTTTTCCAGGCATGATCTTCTGAGCCTTGGGGAATTTCTATAAAGGGTTGTTTCATGCTTTACTTTCCATCCACTCCAGCAAATTTGAATCATCAACACACACAAGGTATATTAATTTACCTGGAGCCTGTTAGGTGAACAAAAATAACGTGGTTTATAAAATAAATATGATATTTTCATTCTTCCTGCTGACCCAACAAACACTGGAGACAAGAAAAGGCTTTGCTTTATAGTAAAACAGCATGTTCTAACAGGTACCACAACTTACTGCACACATCATAGGGAAAGCATTGCCAAGCAGAGAAAAGTAAAACTTCTATTTCTTTCCCACTTGGAATTAGAGTGCTTTTGTTGCATTCTATGCTCAGGGCTTTCGAGTTTCAAGCAGGCGCTATAAAGCTGATGAAACAGAGCATGGAGCATGGAGCGTCCAGATTCGCTTTACAGTATCTCCTGCTCTGCGGCAGAACGGTGAATTCGGAACTGTGCCCTCTAGTGGGTGAACACTCTGACTGCAAGTTTACTAGGAAGGAGAATCATATCTGCAACCATTTGAGATCATCATTCTGTGTGTGACAGAGACATCATTTCCAATAATTCATGTCTTTCGTGGTCTGTTTACTTTTTAAAGATTTTATTTATTTATTTTTTAATAAATAATAGACAAAGGGGGAGGGAGGGAGAAAGAGAGGAAATCATCAATGTGTGGTTGCCTCTCACGTGCCCCTACTGGGGACCTGGCCTGCAACCCAGGCATGTACCCTGGCTAGAAATAAATCCCAACTGCGACTCTTTGGTTCGCAGGCCGGTGCCCAATTCACGGAGCCACATCAGCCAGCGCTCATGATCTGGTCAGAGCACAAGACTTTGAGTTCAGCAGCCTCAAGTCCAAGGGAATCTAGGTGGGCCATTGTGTAATTTTGTGAGTTTGGGAGTCAGTCTCTGAAAGTCTCCGTGTTTCCATTATGTTTCCATCAGTTATGTGAGTGCTACTTTGCATGCTGGGTTGTTGTCGTAATTAAGTGAGTTAGTAGATCTACATGCACTTTGTAAAATATAAAGTGCCAATTTCTATTATTAGTAAAATTTTTAAAAATGTTTAGTTCTTCGAATGCCTACACCCATATTAATAAGAAAATACATATCTGAATAAGTATATATGTGTGAATTTAAAAAGTTGCTTCTACATTTCTCCGATTTATCAATCTCCTCTCACATTCATCCTGCATCACCTCTGAACTCACAACTGCACTATAAGTAAAAAATCTCTGGTGACATTTAAATAATTTACTTGAGACATCTCAAATCAATTGAATGGTTAATGAGAACTTTCAAGTTCTTGGACTTAAATAAAAACAAAAATTACATTAGTTAACAAAATCAAATAACAAGAAAAAATACCACCCTAAGAAACTCCCTTTAAATATAAAGATACAAAGTAAATTGAAAATAAAAGTATTACTGTTTTTTAGGAAAAGTTTTGCTATTTGAACATTAGCCCAATTAAAGAATTCCTTCTCAAATAACTTCTCCACAAGTTACTTAATTCCTATATGGAAAAATTACCTAAAAATGTATGAATGGCTATTTATGGATGATAGGATGATGCATCATTTTATTCTATACTTTTTATTATTCAATATGCTAATAACATATCACCAGAATTATTTTCATTAAGATAACAGCATTATCTCAAACCAATTCGACAGCAATGAGTGATTCTGCATGCAGTGAGAAAGCGGTGGAAATTGGCATCGATGTTTGTCACTTCAACGACCTCACCTATGGTATGAACTTGTTCTCCCTTTTCCCCAGTACTCTGTCCAAGAAACACATACCTCACTGTACAGAGCAGCTGATTATCCTGGCAAAGCATCCCTCCTGGTTCCCCGGGTGTGTTTGTGTATCATCCCAGTCCACATGCTCCACCTACGCCCCTTCCTCTCTCTCTCACACATTTTTGAGAGTAAATATTTTTGAAATTAGAACTGCAGTCAGTAGTTATGCAATAGCATATTTTTTTTCTGTAGGAAACAAACCAATGAGCCTCCCACGATAACCGGAGTGATTGAACCTCCCCCCTCCCCACCCACCCAGATCAGCCTCTACGTTAACACTTCAGAGCGAGAAAAGCCCCCCACAAGGTTAGCAAAGAAGGAAGGACGGAGGGCTGGGAATGCCAGGCGCTGGGCAGGGACAGTGAGGATGGACAGGCGGGGTCTGAACCACACGGCAGAAGCAGAGTGCGAGTGGGTGGGTGAGGGAGGAGTTAGGAGCCCGCCCAGCCCTTCCCAGAGCCCTGCATCCTCCCTTAAAGGATCCAAAGCCAACTTCCCCCTCCAGGAAACCCCGGAGCCTGTTACACAGTTTCACTCTGAGCCACAGAAATGTTCTGGCTCCTCAGAGACGTGGGACTATCTTCCTGAAACTCCCACCTGCCCACTCAAGTCCCCTTCTACTCTCCCACACCACCTTGAACTCTTCTTCACGGACTTACTACAATTTAAGCATACATTTTATTTATGTGATTATTTGTTTAACGCGTATGCCCTCTATGAGACAAGACACTCCGTTCAGGAAAAGTTTTTGTGTGTTGACAACTACAGAATCAGTGCCTGGTACTGAGTAGATGCTCAGCTAGTGTTTGTTGAATGAATAAAAGAATGGTCCAGATGATAAGGCCATCCCTGTACTTCTCCTGGGGAGCTGTTCTGCACAACTTTGTTCTTGCTCCCCTGCCTGACTGGTCTCTCATGTGAATAGTGAGTCTAGTAATGGCTGACAGAGGAGTGAAAATGGTCCCAATTTATACATGACCACACAGACTCTGAGGATGGTAGGGACAGACCTCTAAAACTGTGAGCCCGGTGAGCAGTTCTCAACCTCTCCATAAAGGTAGGCCCAGACCACGCAAGTCTTCGCAAAGCCTCGCAGGGCTGAGTTGTGGCCATTCAGGTTCAGAATTATTACAAATTACCTTATATTTGACTCCTCCACTTTTTATAATAGATTTTATCATTAGTGTCCTAATTTTGTGAACTGCATGAGACAAAATAGGGCAGAAGAGAGAAAACATTTCTATGTCTCTTTATTGGATACCTTTGACTGTGGATCCAAAGCAACTCCATAAGCAAAACAATGAATTTACTCATAGGAGTGGATTTGCACGGCTCAGTCCACCGTATCAGCTACTCTACATAATCTGTGGACTGGAAATTAATCTCGTAATTACAAATAGGAGTGCTTTACCTGTTAATCTTCACAGCATTAACCAGCTAATCTATGCAATGCACATAATCTCACTCACAATATAACCAACCACAAAGCAACAGGACTTGCAAAACCGTGTGCTCCTTCATAATTTATTGTCCCTCCCCAAACATCTGAGCTTCCCCCTCTTGGTGGTCCATGAGTTCAGCTTCCAGCCATCAACACAGTGGCTGGGCAGATCACTCCCAACCAATCTAATTATGAGTTAAAGAAAAAATAAAGAACTGAGAGATGACTGTAAAAATTTAATTTAACCTCTTATATGTGTGATACATGCCCCTAATGACCCTATTAGAAGCCTGAAGATGATTTCTCTCTAAATATATCAGAATACATTTTTGAATTCTGCTAATGCACCCCTAAAACGGAACTTTAACAGCATCCCTGTTAGAGGACTGAGCTCAGGAATTGCTCTTTTGGTTTGGTTTGCTTTGCTTTGCTTTGGCTCCACGGCCCTCTTCTGTTTTCTAAGAACATTCTTCTTGTCAAGGGTTTTGGCTCCTAGGAACCAATGGAAGTTATCCTCCTTCTCTTAGAAGAAAATTTAAGTCATGGATGTCTCACTCACTTTTTAAAAAGAACTCCGAATGTGTTATAATGATGGATACACATGTCTTATACAGTTGTCCAAACCCACAGAACGCATACTGCCCAGAGTGGAACCTGATGTAAACTATGGACTTCACATAGTTTAAATCCACAAATGGTTAA
Organism: Phyllostomus discolor; assembly: GCF_004126475.2. Lineage (NCBI taxonomy): Eukaryota > Metazoa > Chordata > Mammalia > Chiroptera > Phyllostomidae > Phyllostomus > Phyllostomus discolor. The sequence goes on along the minus strand of NC_040912.2, from coordinate 81,447,932 downwards.
GATGTGTCCGCGTGGGTTCGTCAGCTGTAACAGATGAGCCACTCGGGTGGGAATCTGCATAAGGGAAAGTGGAGCACACGGGGACTCCCTGTACCTGCCTTTCATTTTTGCAGTAAACCTAAAAGTGCTCTGAACAAAAAACTTCTTAAAAAAATAAAACGGTTACCTAGGGGTAGTTTAGTTGCTGAGAATGCTTATCATGGACATTGATTTTTTTTTTCATTGTCCTCATTATCAGCAGAGCGAGCTGCAGCGGGGAGTCCCCGAGGCCAGCCCTGGACAGAAACCCTGTTTCCTCTGCGTCCCTTCAAAGGGAAGCTTAACACCCCCCACCGCGCCCCGCCTCTGTGAAGGGTGTGCTCCCCGCAGGTGTTTTCCTTCCTACCCGCTGCGCACCTTTATCGCCATGATAGAGAGCTACAGGGATCGACAGCATCAACTAGGTCACGAGGTTTGAATCTTAGGATGAAAAAGTTTCTTTAGGAAGACAATCGCCTTTTCACTAAAATCCGTACACGTTCTGGAGTAAAACAAAAACTACCCCTTGTATTCAGTGACACAGGAAACTGATCAAAAGGAGTTCGCAGTGTGTTTCCAGTGTCTGCTAACAACGAGACCGCTTTCTTTGAGCCATTTCTCTGACTCTGTTTTGTTTCTCCCCACGCCCCACATTGACGTCAGCATCAGAGTGCTGTGATGTAGCTGTAACTGATTGGCCAGCGGTAGGTTCTGAACCAAGCTGGACCAATCAGTGCTCAGAAATGTGGGCTGGGCTCTGAGGGGCATCTGGTCCGTCTCCCGGGACAAATCGTGGTTGGAGTGGAAGCATTTCAATGGCCACTGTCCTGCAAGGGCGTCCCCAGGCCCCTGGGTGGACACCCTTAGACATTTCCCAGTGGCTACCCATGCAAAGCCCAGCTCTTCATCTCCTCCCACAAAATCTTTTTCCTATAAGCCACCTGCCTCACTTCCTTAACAAATAATCAAGGTAGTAATTTATGCAACGATGCTTTTCTGAAAACGTGTTACGGCAGCACACCCCATACTTCACCACAAAGGTACACTTTCTGCGCTCTAGCCAATCAATCCCTTTCGGCTTTTCTCCCACACAAGTTCCTCGTGTGACGCAAGAACCTGAGACCAGTTTTGTTTTGCTTCTCAATAGTGGGCTGAGAATACTACATCTTAAAAGGCATAAAGACTTGTACGTTCTCTCGCGGGCACTTACAGTGCCATTGTTACAGAACACACAAGGGGGGCCTGGGACGATATACTATTATTGAAAGAAGGCCCCAGGTCCGTTATGTCCGCCGCCAGAGGAAAGACGTCTCTCAATGCCAGAGATTTGTGAAAAGGAAAGGAAACGTTTGTTTAATGCTATACTAACTTAAAGTAGTGACCTAATGTCTTTACCAAAATCCCAAAGTCCCTTAAAACACCCACAAACAGACACAGTCCTTCCTTCCTTCCCCCTTTGCCCAGTCCAGAGTACCGTATCTCAGGAAAGGAAATAGAAGTCCATGGCTCAGGCAGTCCTCTGGTTGTTCCCAGTTAGTAATCCCTCTCAACTGGGAGACCTCCCTGGGTTCCCGGCACCCTCAGCTGAGTCGCCAGGATCTCTGCTAAAACCAGGTGGTGGTTCCCCCTTCTAAAGCTGCGGGGTCCCCACTCTGCCAGGCCGCATGGTTCTCTCCTCAGGGCTGCCGCGTGGTTCCCTCTCTCTGGGATGCGGGAGTCTCCACTCCCTCAAGTCCGCGTGCTTCTCCTTCCTAAAGCAGCATGGTTCTCCTCCTCAGGGCTGTGCATGGCTCACCTCTCCAGGGCTGCACATGGCTCACCTCCCTAAAGCAGCATGCTTCTCCCTTCTAAAGCAGCATGGTTCTTCTCCTCAATGGCCGCCAAATCTGGGTTTTAAATCCCTGAGGCCAATCTTCCTCTGCAGCCTCATTTCCGACTCCTCCCACACTCGGCTTCACGTGCCAGAACTCGTATCCTTCCAGCTTTACTGGGCTGCCATCCTGAGTCTGGGCAGGTGTGGCCCCATGTCCTGGAGCCAATCCTCTCTGAGCTCCCACGCAGGCGCTATAACGCAGGGGCCCGCGCCCCTCCTCCCCCAGTTACTTCTGGGTGGGGAAGTTACTTCTGTTCCCCTGTCTTAGAGCTGATCACAGCTACTTAACATATCTATGCAACCAGTCAAAGGTTATAGATAAGCCAAACGACCATGCCAGAGCTTAGCTGCAAGGCTGTTGCTATGCTAAGCAGCTCTCAATGGCCCTGCTCCATTTGTCCCTTCCCCCAACCCACACCCTGGGCAGGGGGATGGAGACATCCCCAAATCTCCCGGACACCTTAAGTTCTGGACCCCATTTCAAATGCCTGTTTGGGGCCCCCCTCTTGGCTGCACCCTGTAACACCATTAATACGGACTGGGCTGCCTTGCCCTCTCGTGGTCTGTCGGTCTGTCTGCACGCCCCTCGGCCAGACGGACGCACTCTCCCCTGCGATCCTGCATGTCTGCCCCTGTCTGGATTGGCAGCCAGGTGCGTGGACCACGGCCGTGGGACTCTGGTTAGTTCTGTGAACTGTTTAGACATGTAGAAGTTATTACTGCAACTAAGAAGAGCCCCTACATACGTTTCCATACCTAACCTACCTGAAGGATATTCCAGCATCTTCTAACCAAGAAGCAATGTATCGAATTGGAATATCGGGCATTTGGCCATTTATTTTAAAAAATTTACAAAGTGGTAGACATCCCTTTTGCCCTTATGTCAGAGTTTCTTAATTCAAAACTAGAAACAAGTAGTGGTAGGCAGTAGAATTTAGGTACGAAACCTTACACACAAACCCCTTTGGGAGATGATGCATTCTTCGTGTGTTGGCCATATGTCATCCTGTATATAGGTCAGTCATTCTCAATTTGGGCTACTAATTAGAATATCCTGCGAAGCTTTAAAAAGTCCCAGCGCTCAGAGTGCACCCACATCAAACTCAGTAAGGATTTCTTTGGGTGTGAACCAGACGTTGGTGTACACGCAGTGAAGACTGAGAATCATTTTTTCTGTCTCCTACTCTTCCGATGATGACCTCACGCCTCTCCTTTTTTTCCCTTTTGACAATAGGGATCTCCTCATCAACCAATGAGCACAGAGCCCGAATAGAGGCAAGGAAGGGACAAGGGGGTGGACAGAAAACAAAGCTGGGCTGGTGGGCAGCATGCACCATGGAAAGGGCAATGATGCACCACAGAAGAGAAGAACCAACGGCATTGATTGGAATTGTCTTGCTCTTACTAGACAAAATAGTAAAAGAAACAAGATAAAGTTCTGAAATTAGGTAAAACAAATTTACACACATGGGTTGAGGGAGAGACGACTAAACACGAATAATCAAAGTGGAGAAAATTTGGGTGTGCGTTCTCCTGCTGGGGCTGCTGTAACAAAATACCGAAGACTGGGAGGTGGATTTTCTAACAGTTCTGGAGACTGGAAGTCCTGGATTGGGACACCGCGTGGTCCGTTTCTGGTGAGAGCGCTCTTCCAGGCTCATAGGCAGCCACTTTCTCAGTGTGTGCGCACACGACCTTCCCTCGGTACCTGCGCACAGGCAGAAGGAGCTCGGTATCTCCTCCTCTTCCCACAAGGGCCAACAGCCCAGCTGAATTAGGGCCCCACCGTTAGGGCTTTTCTTAGCCTTTATCACCTCCTCACGGGCCCTGTCTCCAACACAGGATTGCCGAGGAGGGGAGGACAGAATTCAGCCCATAGCAAGGTCTCATGTTGCATCTAGACAAGCTATGAAGTCAATAATGATTGCTAAAGTCTGATTGTATCCCAAAACATATAAAAGAACTAGTGATTAGCTATTAAGTCAAGCAGCGCAAGTCAACCAGGGACACTGACATCATTATCTGATCTCACCGACGGAGAAAGACAAACAGGACGTGCAGAGAAAGCAGCTGGAAGGTTGTGATGACGGAGAAAGGGGATTTCCCGCTCTCAGTAACAGGGGATTGTGTCCAGAACGACGGACCACATCACCATCAGGACCCCATGTTCTCCAAAAGCCTGACATCAACTTCAGGAAGCCACCAGGTACCAGCAGCTGCTTCTCAGAAGATAGCTTCTCAGCAGCTGCTTCTCTGCAGCTGGTGCCCAAAGCCTGACCAGTTACTCCCTGAACCCAAACTGGCTCCCTCATTTGCGTCATCAGAAGTCAGCTAAGGAGGTAGAATCCCTCCCTGGCACGCAAGCGCATCCACATCCTGCAGCTCCTCACGGACGCCTGTAGGCATCTCTGTACCGTGGGACAGGGTGGCCAGTCAGTGTCTCCAAAATAGCTTCTTTTCCCAGGAAAAACCTGCTTCTTAACTGGTGCTTCGCAAATGTTTATGGACACAGGAAACACCTGGCGGATTTTTATTAAAATGCAGATTCTGAGGCAACGGGTTTGCAGGGGCACCTGAGTTTCTGCATTTCTAGCAGGATCCAAGTGAGGCTGAGACAGGGGCCGCGCTCCACTCAGAGTAACAAGTACGATTTAAGGAACGTGCTCTGTGGCATGTGCGACTCGCCACCTCCCACCTCCCTATCAGACCCCTGATCCCCACGGCGATCTCCTGAAATATTCTTGTCTGTAATCACAATGATCGTTTTGTGTATTAGACAATTAAGGTTCGAAGACACTCTGGAATCCGAGGACACACAGGTAAGATTTCAGTTAAGTTTATTTTTTGTTGTTGTTTTATTTTTGAAAAGGGACACTATTCCTATTTCTTCTCTCACTCTCTCTTTAAAAGTCATTGATTTTACTCAAAAGGCTGATAACTCCCCATATAGTTACGCCAGCGAACTCTGGGAAAACATTTAGAGGGATCCCAGATTTTGACATGAATCACAACTCACCAATCTATTCACCGTCTCTCCGAGACCCAAGCAGAGACCATTCAGCGGATGGCGGCTAGGACTGACCTTGGAAAGAGCCAGGAAGCCACCAGCTTCGTACTGTTCTAACTTTTTGTGTTTTTCTTTCTTCCTATTTTTCAGAAACTCCCTGGCACCTAGTACTTAGAAGAATGGGTAAAAAAGTTCATAAATGTATAGATAAGTAAGTGAAATCCCCATGTTAGATCCAAAGATTGAATAACGTTATTCACCTTTAGGAAAACCAAGAGATAGGTAGGCGGGCAGGTAGGAAGCTACTTTATTTTTAGGACTATAAGATGCACCTAGGTTTTAAAGGAGGAAAATAGGAGAAAAATTATTAAAGCAAAAAATGTGGTAAAATATTTAATGACCTGTTACCCTACTCCGCCGCTCACCCCCGCAACAGCAAGCCAGGTAAGCTACATTCAGACTATAAGACACACACCCTTTTGCTCCCAAATTTGGGGGGGAAGTGTGTCTGATAGTCTGAAAAATAAGGTAGGTAGAGAGAGATGAAAATAATACAAACATATACACATATATACCTATACACATACAAATATGTCTCCCTGTTAAGTAGTATATGTTGAGATTTAAATTTATGTAAAATGTATATAAAAGATAGAGATGCACATACCATAGCGAATAAGCATAACAAAGCAAATATTTTTATCCCACATGCACGTCCTTAGAATGGACTAATCAGCAGAGCTTCAAAAATGATATCAAAACCACATGATTCAAAAAAGAGATAAATTAAACTCATGAGCTGGCCTGTATTCTTCTTGTTTAAAATAATTGAACTGGAGTTTCAAAGTGCTATTGCAACGAGGTTCTCTTCACAGAACTATTTGCATATCCATCCAAATGCAGAGCCACAAGATTAAAGTGAATAGCTGCTTAGCTTTCTTCTCAGGAGTTCTCTGCAGGGTCCACTTCTTACTGCCGGCACACGGAAACCCCCGGGGGACATGGGCAAGCCGGGTTTACAGATTTGTTGCTATGCGATATCCTCTCCACCAAAACAAAACCCACCAGGATCCGTCAGCCACGGCGACTCTTTCCATTTAATCAGCCTCTCCTCATTTGTCACTCTGTTCTCATTTTGTGCAGTTTTCATTGGAATCGAATATATCATTCTCCTATTTACCATTGTAAAAGTTATTTTGCATGCGGAGCAAGATATTGAACACTTATTAAGTGCCTCCCACACACAGTCTTGGCTTAGCTCCTTGTCAGGCACGGGATGAACGGGATAGACCCAGATAAAAGTTCTTCAAAGTTTTCTTGTTATTGTAAGCGTGAAATATACACATATTACAGTGTCAGACACTATAAAAGGATATTGGATTAACTCAGTTTACCCCATGTTCAATACCTCTTCTGAGTCTGGGCCCCTCTTAATCATTTCTTCTGTCTCCTCCCCAGAAAGTACGTGCTTCTAAGTGTGTGGCTGAGCATGTGCAGTGCACCCTTAAGCCACACACACATCTCTTTGTGTTTCCTAAGTAAATTTATTCCTCCCAAAACAAGAAATAGAACTTCTACTTTTGGGGGGCATTATCCTCAGAACAACAAATAACACCAATTTTTGACTATAATAAGTGTTTGCTAATGTTGACTCATCAGCTCTTGATATTCTTACTCCCTATGATCCATTCTTGCCTGGATATTTAACTCTGTGTAGGACCTCTCCCCTCAACACCTACCATGTGAAACAGCAGCAAGAATGTTCCGCGGGGCAAGTTCCCATGTGAATGAATATATTGAATGAACTTAGAAATGTTAGGCCTCTCTTGAAAAGGGTTTTTTTGGTAATTTGTCTATTTTATAATTCTACAGTGTTTTACTGGGTTTGTTTAAAGGAAGGCAATTGACAGAACAAGAACGGGCTTAACCAATGATTGTAACATTGGAATCAAAGTGCTGGGAGTTGCATTTTAAAAATCCCATGTATCCCTCACCTGTTTGATTCGCTGACTTGAAAATAGTTGTAGGATACGCCCCAGGCCTGGGAAGCCATGACAATGGGAAGACAAATGGAAGAAGTGGGGGGGGGGGGGGGGCTGGACTTTGGAGAAGTGTGCCTGAGGTGGGGCGGGGCACGAAGCAGCCAAAAACGAGAAGAACACAAAGAGCAGCAATTTGGGAGCCAAGTCCACCTGGCCGGTCAAACAGGTACACGGGAGAGAGAGGCTGCTTGGGTGAGATTCGGAAGTTAAGGAGAAAGGAGACTGCTGTGATTTCATCCGCCTTAGAGAGTGTATTTTCTCTTTTCTGTAACATTGAAAAGTGCAGTTACCGACACGTTAAAGAAACCACATATTTATGTTACAATATAATACTTATATTATAGTAGATGTGAACATTTTAAAATAATAATACCAATTTTACTGATAACAGCCAGAGAGCAGAATAAACTTGAAAAGCTATTTGCAACTCTCTCTGTTCTTAGAATACATTACATTAAACACAACACATGTAGTCAAAAGACTGTTTCTAAAGCCACCTGAAATAATTTGTTCTTTCTGTGGTTAATACCTTCAAATTGTCATAGTTAAGTTGATTCATTTCAATTTTTAATTTGTAGTGGTTACTCTAGTGTATATTTTGATTCAACTTAATTTTGAAAATGCAAATCCTTTATCAGTTTCAGAAGTCAAAACTATTTAATGAGATTTATCAAAGAAAAGTTCCTTCTGTATTTGTTCCCTTTTTGGCTATTTTATTACATAAATGTACATATACATTTATATGTACATACATGTATACACACATGTGAGTGCATATTAAATTTACTTTTCTAAATCTTATTTTTACTTAACAGATATCCTGAGATCACTCCTTATAAGCTGATAGGTTCCTCATTCCCTTTTAGGGCTTTATAATATTCTATTGCATAAATGAACTATTTTATATTTAGCCAGAACCCTATTAATCATTATCTGCAATGTTTCTAAGTACTTTGGTTAAAAATATCATGTTAATGGGTAAATTACATTCACATAACATAACTGACTCAGCTGACCCACCATATTTTCAAGAACTTATGCCCAATGTTTTGCCATTACAAAAAAATGCTCTCTCAATAGTTCTTTAGCAAACTCTGTAAACAAATCCTGAAATATTTTCTTAATATAAATTTCTGGAAGTGGAATTTGTGAGTTAAAATCTGTGTAGTTACTTATTGTTTTATCTCCATTGATTTGAGTCCTATGTGATAGCCTATGACAAATCATTATAATACTGATAATAATTCCCCACCCCACCAACCACTCTGTCATCCCAAATATAGAGTTTGTTTTCAAATCTAAAATCTATCGACAGCAAAAAGCTGAATTAAAAGTAGAAATAAAAACTATTTAATATATGAATGCAGTCTCCACAACGAAAACAACATCGGGTTCTTATACCTATTACTATCACAGGGGTATCAGTTTGGTCGGTCAAATTGGCTGAGTAAATGAAAGCTTTGACTGAAGGTGTTATACAAAGAACTTTTATCCATGCAGATTACTTTAAGCAGTTACTAAAGTACAATTTAAATATTTACATTGGGCTTTAAGAACGTCTTTTTCTGCTTTATATATGCTCTTTTGCACATCATGTAAATGTAGGAGACTTTGAAATGAGCGTCAGGTTCCTTAGAAACCTGAAGCTGGGTGTGGCCGACAAGGCAAGAGTGTCCTGCACTGTTATCGCTGAGAAGCCACCGCTGGCAGAAAGCCAACGACTCTGAGTGAAGAGGAGAAATCCAGGGAGGAAAGTGAGCTGGGACTGTCTTCCTTCCTCCAGTCATCAAGACCTGGAATAACTCCCCTTTAAAAAGTATCCCCAGAAAACCATATGGCATAGATAATTAACTCTGGAGGATTTCACAGAAAGCCATTCCACAGGAAGCCCCGGAGGAAAGAGAAATGGCTGCTAAAATGTTTTGATTCTGACCAAAGAAGCAAATAATGAACCTAGTACGCACCTAGGGAGCTACATTCCCAGTGACAGATCGCAAACACGCCAACCAGAGCCAGTGAGGACACAGCTGATACAAAGTGAAGAGCTACCGTTTACCAATCGCAGATTCAACAGGACGGAGACTGTTGGCCAATGCAAACTACCAATACCCAGCATCCCAGAAAACTACCCGAGTGGCATTAAGAAAGCCACTGCGCTACAGACCCTCGCTACAGACCCTACCCGAGCTTTAGAACACATGAAATTAAAACGATAAAAGACAGATGCCGTGAAAAAAGGGGTTGTGGGTAGAGCTCCACCGGATGGAGAGAATCATTCTGGTAGGTGGAGACTCTAGAAATAAAGACTCTCTTCCATAATCAGCAAACTCAAATATCTCACAGGACCAGACACATAATGTCAGATATTATGTGTCCAGATGAAGCTGACCAGATGACAGGGTGGTGAAGGGTTGCCAGCTTGGCAGTGAAGGGTTGCAGTAGGGAATTTGGACCCAGTATCACCATACCATTTGATTTTTTTTTTCCAGAAAAGCTAGCAAACATATTGCATGAAAAAAAAATCAGACTGCTGTGTTAGCAACAATTTTTTTTTAAATTTTTAAATTCTATATAGGCCAATCAAAATAGGCCCCCAGTTTGCCTCCCTGTAACTGTCCTCCAGCTACTGGGCAGAAGAAGAAGCTGTGTAATCCCACCGGGCCTTACCATCCCCAGCTCCCAAGAGGAACGAGAGACGCTCAAGAACAATGAACATGACGGGGAAAAATAATCTTTTTTTTAAAGGGCAACATACAATTCCTATTTACCTTGAACTGCACAAGCTCCACCACCTAAGTTAACAATGTTAGCTCAAAATACACTTCAAATAGCTTTTCTGTTACAAAAAAAAAATGTAAAGCTAAAATAGGACTATAACTTGCCAAAGTTCCACCTGGCTCCTGATGGTACAATTCCAGCTCTTTTCATCTTGCTAATGAAAATGGCACACTGACGGGGCGTTTCTCGCCTCAAAGATGCTGACGAGGTCCTCTGAAAGGAAGAGGCCTGTCCCCCTCATTCACCAGTTGATTAATCTTCCCACGGAGATGGCCAGCGTTTTGGATGCTGCATGGATACAAGGCCTTCCTTGCAAGGTCAGCCTGGCGAGCTCGGAGAGCACAGATTGGAGCTGATATTTTATTGCTCCCGGTACAGTATGAAATGTGTTCCTATCCCTTTTCAAAGACAATAGCTGTTTTTAATCTGAAAGAACTTCTTCTTTCTATAGGAAAGGTCGCTCTGCCTCTCGCCACCCCGTTTCGACAATTAGATGTTTTTAGAACGAGGGCATTTATAGTTGGAAATCACATGGGAGTTCATCTTGGTCACTGAGTGGGGATCACGCTACAGAGTCCCTGACAAATGACCAGCTGGTCTCTACTTACATAACCGGTGAATCTTAACCCTTCTCTAAGAATTTTGGCTAGCATGAAGAAAAGTAGCAAAGTGATTTGGAACTCTTCCTGGCCCCCATCTCAAGTCCACACACAATGAAGGGCAACATTCCTTCTATTAACTCTCACCTCTCCTGCTCTGCTCTCCCCCTAGTCACCCTCAGCACCAACACACGCCCCGCAGGCTGGTGTCCCGAGCACCACTCGTGACTCACAAGTATCTGATTATTTAAAGCCGTGAAATATCACATTTGGCACCTCTCTTGAGAGGCAGCTGCTGTGTTTAGCGCGTGTGTGAGCAGTTGGTGGGTCCTGCCCACTGGCAGGCCAAGTCAAAAATAGCCAGTGCCCACGTCAACAGTCAAAACCACACGGTTTGACTGAAATCCCAGAATCTGTGGGGCTAACTTGGCCAAAGGAGGAGCGGCAGAAACCCAGGTGGAAGTCAGACAAAGAGCCTTCCTAGCTTGTGGGCTTTTCTGTCCTGGCAAGAAAGAACAAATCACTGGCTTTATAGAAATGGCCTGGCTCCGGGTGGTGTAGCTCAGTGGATTGAGCGCCAGCCTGCAAACCAAAGGGTCGCTGGTTCAATTCCCAGTCAGGGCACATGCCTGGGTTACAGGCCAGGTCCCCAGTAGGGGACATGCGAGAGGCAACCACACATTGACATTTCTCTCCCTCACTTTCTCCCTCCCTTCTCCTCTCTCTAAAAATAAATAAATAAAGTCTTTAAAAAAGAAAGAAATTTAAAAAAAAAAGAACTGACCTGAATTGCCCGAGGCGGTGATAAAGAAACATTACCATCATAAAGCAAATGAATTAACAGTGGACTGATCATTTCAAAATCCAAATAACAAATTATTGCAATTTTTTATAGGAAAACACAGTTGCTGTGGGATATGGATGATGTTTAAATATCTGATGTAACGCGGTGTGGATGTCCGATTGTGAGGGTGCCTTCTGCAGCTCTTAGGATAATGTTCTGGAGGCCGGCTCGCTGTCTCTTCCCTATTTGTGCCCGTTACACAGCTGTTAATCTTTGATCATATATATACATATGTATATATATATATATACACATATATATAACTAAAATACTTTCCAATTAATGTCTTGTCTTTTCACTTTCTTTTTGGTAAATTTACATGAAAAAGAGGTACTTAGTTTGATGCAGTCACCTCTATTCATCTTTTCTGGTACATGTTTTTTTCATATACGTGTTGTTTAAGAAATATTTCCCATTATAAGGTTTCAATTGTCTTCTATATTTTATCCTAACAGGTTTATAGTTTTGCTCTTCAGAAATAAGCCAAACTTATTTTATGTGGATGGCGTGAGGTAAAAATCTAATTTAATTTTTTTCCCAAGATGATGAATTGTTAGCACCTATTTTCCCACTCGTGTATAATGCCACCTCTGTTGCATATCAAGGTGTCACAAATGTGGCTCTGTTTGGGGATCTTGAGCCTTACTTATGAGTCAATTTGTCTACCAAGCTTAAATGTCACTACATTAAATATTGTCAGTGTAGAGTCAGTCCTGATATTTTATAAAGCAAGCTCTCACACCAGATTTTTCTTTAGGAAAGTTTTGGTCATTTTTCTTCCTCTCAGATTTTTAAAATCAGCTTGTCATGTTTCTGTATGGGTATTTTATTTATTAAAAATTGCCAGCTTTTTTATTTATTAAAAGTCACTAGTTTAATTTGTAGAGAACAGGCATCTTATGATAACAAATTTTATAATTCATTAGTATATTACATCTTTCATTTATTCAATTCCTCCTTAGTGTCTGTCAAAAGTTTTATAATTTTCTCTATACAACTCATGTATTTTTGTTAAATTTATTTCTCTGCATTCTTATACTTTAAGGATATTGTAAAGGTTACCATTTTGAATTAAATATCTGTTGGTTGATGATGTATACAAATTCAATTTTTCATACCTTAGAGCCAGGCCCATGGTTAAATCTTTTATTAATTCTAATAATAAGTATAAAGACATTTTTGAATTTTTCTACTTGAACAATCATTTTCTGCAAATAATAAAACTTTGTTTCTTCCTTCTTAATATATTTTATTCTTTTTTTCTTTTTAACTACTTTGCCTACACATAATACAATAAAACATAGAAAAGAACTTTTAAAGGAGGCAGTTTTATTGATCATTAAATGCCTTCTTTGTAATTTTATAGAGAATGCTTCTATTGTTCACTAATGGTGTTTTAAAATTATTTTAGTAGGTAGTATTTTTCAGGTGAAGAAAGTTTCTGGTCCTCATTTGAAAAATATTTGTAATAAATAGGTTTTCAGTTTTATCAATTTTCCAACTTGTGAGAAAATCATGGTTGTTTCTCTGTTAATGTTGTGAATTTAATTTATAGACTGCTTAAGAAAACAAGTTACTCTAGAATTTCTAGAGAAACAACCCCCACTATTTATTAAATTTTGCCATAGCTAGGTTTAGTTCACTGCTACTTTGCCAAGGGTTTTCACATCTATGTTCCGAGTAAGATGGTCCATTGTTTTTCTTTCTCATGGTGCTCTTGGGTGGTTTCAGAAATAAGATTATGCTAGCTTCCTAAAATGTGTTGATGGAGTAGTCTTTTATTTGTCTATTATTTTAAAGATGCATAATATTAGAATTATCTCTTGAAAATTTGGTAGAATTCTTTTGTGGCTCACTCTGTAACTAGTGTCTTTCTTGATGGAAAGAATTTAGATTACTCAGTTTATTGAATGGTACAGAAATGTTCATGTTTTCTATTTCTTCTGGAGTCAGTGTGGATAAATTACATAGTTCCAAGAATTTGTATACCAAATTAAAGTTTTCAAATCTACTGACAAAAACTTGTCCACAGAATTGTCTTAATATCTTTTAAATCTCTTCTGTATGTGTAATTATAACCCTTCTCTGGGCCTAATATTGGATATTTTTGCCATTTTAAATTTTGACTAATTTCATCAGATATCTATTTTATAAATCTTTTCAAAGAAAGTTTGGTTTTGTCATTCACACTTTTTCTTATTTGACGTCTTTTTTGTGATGTTCCTAATGTAATTATTGTATTGCTTCTATATTCTCAGCAGTATATACTGCTCTTCCTTTACTCTTTTGTTAAGATGAATAATTAACTTATTAAGTTTTTACAATAGCAAAAGAAGCCAAACTAGTGTTTGTGACTATATTTATATATTAATATTTATAGAGTGGCAGAAATATCAAAATAGCATTTACATTCATTCCCTCTTTAAAATTATAGTTATTAAGCTATCATTAGATTTTATTATTTAATAAATCAATAAAGAAGTATATATCAATAATAGTCACAATTTTTAAAAAACAGCTCGATAACTCTGTTTATGTAATTGGTTTATTTTATACTGGCATATTTTTATGTTATATATTAGAGGTCACTATTATGTAAAGCAACCTGTAAGCTTCACAAGATTTTCAGGGGAAAAAGTGTAAATTCCCTTTGCTAGAGCCTCATGCAGAATTCTTAGGCTTAGCTTCCTCACTTTGCCCGAGGCCAAAATCTCTAAAGATCAGTGACTTTACAGGTCTTTTCCTTCCTGTAACCATCCATACCTTACCATTCTCTGCTTTGCTCTCTTTCTTTACAATTCACTTCTCTCTAATGTGTTTTCATCTCACTGGGTTTTATTTTCATTAGTTTACTTTTGCCCTTGGATATGTCTCTTACTTTATAGCAAATCGAATACTGCATTAAATATTGTATGCTGGGGAAGTTACCAAGGACCTCGTTGTAGTTTAGCCAATGAATCCCTCAGACTGTGTAGCCTGTTCTCCTGCTGGAAATAGAAGTCTTGTCCACGGTTTTCCAACTTTTACGTAAGTGAGGTTGGGAGAAAGATCTACCCATCATAACATATTAAACATTCTGACCTTCAGATTTGTTTTCAAGAAGAATTCTATCCCTTGAAGAACAATTTTTTCCCAGTGAGACCTTCCATCTCTTACACATCCAGCCCTGAAATATGGAAAACTGGTCCTCAGCTTGGTGCCACCTGTCCAGACAGGGAGATACACAACCCTCTCTCTGGTGTGACAGAGGGCGTATGAATGCCCCAGACAATCCCTGAGGCTCTGCGCTGTGATTCTCCATCAGGGTCCAGGCTCCACCATTCCTCCTCCTCTCCCCCAGCCCTCACAGCCAAAGCCTCGCAGTGACGCCTAGGCCGCTACTGCCGTCTCCCAGTAGAGTTCTCAGCCTCAAAACTTCCCTTAGAATTTCACTCAGTAACCACGTATCAGAATTGTCTTTTTTTCTTAAATATTGATCTGTTCTGTTCTGTTCTGTGCTGTTCTGATCTGATGCATACTGATCTATTCTTTGCATATCTTTCAAGGTTCTGACTTTCAGTGCCATTGTGTCTAGGTTGTTACCTAAACATGTACAGAGATGGCACTGGTAGAGGAACGTCTTCTTGTTCCTTGGAAAACTATACAGCATCTCTCTCGCTATATATACACATGTGTGTATGTGTTGGACAAGGTGAGAGTTAGGAGCACTGACCACCGTGCAGCTAGAAATTCACATATAACTTGATTCCCCCAAAACTTAACTACTAATAGCTTACTGCTGACCAAAAGCCCCACCAATGACATAAACAAGTAATAAATTTTTATTACATGCAATATATACATATATATATACTGCATTCTTAAAATAAAGCAAGACAAAAGAAAATGCTAGTAATACAAACATAAGGAACGGAAAATAAATGCACAGTATTTACTGAAAAGTATTTGTGTCTAAGTGGACCTGGACAATTCAAACTCATACTGTGTGTGTGTGAATAATATATGATATAATATACACACATATATAATATAAGGTATATATATGTGTGAAGGGTGCTATGTCTTTTGCTGATGTGTATTAAAGCTCCGCTCTGAATATTATTGAGGCTAGTGAAGGTGGCAATATTTGAGTTATAATTTATTTTTCTATGCGTTCAAAATTCTGCATCTGGTTGCTGTCATTTGTATTTTCCCACTTCGCTACACCTTCATCAGCCTCAGTGCACGTTGTCCTATTTAGGCTTTCAAAGTCTGATAGGCAAAACATTTCTTGTTTTAACTTAAATTTCTATGACTAGTGATGTGGAATATTTTATGTGTTCTTAGCAGAGTTTGCTAAGTTATTCTAAGACAAACTCATTTTCCTCTCAAAAAGCACCTCAGGTCAGATTGTGGTTACTGTAATTATTAACTACCTGTTTTTATATAATCTTTTCAGATAAACTCTAGGAAGTGGTTATTTTCAGAGTTGATTAGATCCAATCCTTATTGCCTTACTGCTGAAAATCATATATGTTGTTTCTAACTCAGTTGCTTTGATTATCTAGGGATTAAATTAAATAAACTACATGATTTAAAGCATCTGAATAATGGCATCAGCTCTTCTGAGGATATAACTGTAGCCTTAGGATATTTTTATAAGACTTCAAAGCACTCATTTGATCCAGCTGTAAAGTCAAACATTTACAGATATTTGGAGGAGGAAGGCCCTTGGAGAGAGTCAAATCCAGCCTTCTTATTTTGTAAATCTGGCAACTAAGATCCAGAAAGGAAGGCCAATTAACCAATGTCACAGGGAAGTTGCTGGTAAATCCAGGATTAGAACCCGGAGGTCTCTTCTACTGATCAATGGCCATTTTGCCACCATACCAATTTTTCAAATTGAGAAAGAGAATCACAACAAATAATACATTTTATATATTCAGGTAGACATTTGCTTATATGTGGACTTTGGAGTATATCACATTTTCTCTGACCAAGGCTATCTATCAGTCCACTGGGGTGGAAGGACTATGTTTAACCCACATTCAACTTGGTTGTTTTTTTCTTTTTATTGAATTGATTGGGGTGACACTGGTTAACAAAATTATGCAGGTTTCAGGTGCACAATTCCACAACACGTCATCTGTGCGCTGTATCATGTGTTCAGCACCCCAGGTCCAGGTCTCCTCTGTCCATCACCATTTACCCCCGCTTACCCCCCTCCATCTCTTCCACCCACCACCCCCAGCAATCACATACTATTGTTCATGTCCAACAGTTTTTTCTCTATTTTTAAAAGATTTTATTTATTTATTTTTAGAGAGGGAAGGGAGGGAGATAGAGAGAGAGAGAGAGAAACATCAATGTACGGTTGCTGGGGGGTATGGCCTGCAACCTAGGCAGGTACCCTGGCTGGGAATCGAACCTGCGACACTTCGGTTTGCAGCCCATGCCCAATCCACTGAGCTACACCAGCCAGGTCTATTTTTTTTTTTACTTCTTTTGCTCAATCCCTCCACACTCCCACCCAACCCCCAAACCACTTCCCCCCAATAGCTCTCAACCTGCTCTCCATCTATGAGTCTGTCTCTATTTTGCTTGTTAGCTCGTTTTGCTCATTAGACTCTACCTATGAGTGAAAATATACGGTACTTGTCTTTCTCTAACTGGTTTAATTCACTTAGCAACTTAGTTTTTACTTGATAATTTCACACAATTCAAAAACAACTGGGCTATGCCTCATTTACGAAGTGTGTTGAATTGCCAGCTATAGACTGGGCTTGAAAGAATGATGTTCCTTGTATCTTTTTAAAACAAAGCTATATTCTAGTGCCACTTCAAAAAAATTTTTTTTGCCTGGACTTAGTGACTTAACAATAACTGTTGCCGTTGTTGTTGTTGTTGCTGTTGTTGTTTTTGCACAGCATCAAAATAAGCACTGAGCACATCTCTTACCCCAAATCCAACTCACACAAAAAACGGGTGTGTAGTAGGTTTTGTTGAACAGCCGGAGTCTGTCGCAGCTCCTAACTTCTATGTAGGAGATCATCTGACAGCTATCAGCTTGGGAGGAGAGGCAGGCAAGGGGCATGTCTGCAAGATGCTTTTGTATGAAAACTCACTATTTTGGCTTAGGCTGTGGTTTTCTTTGAGGGATCAGGAAGACATTTGAATCTAATAAATTCATTTAGACCAAAGAAACTACAGCCAGACTATTATCAAAGGTGTCTCCTGGATCTTTTCTGATAGAGCATCCAGGATACATCATCATGGCACTTCTTCCTCTTCTACCTTCCTCTCTTCTCCTCCTCCTCAGCTCTCTTCTCCCTTTACGAAGAGCAAAAGATCTTTTCCACCAGACTATCTGCCCTTTTCTCTGATGCCCTGGCACCAGCAAGACTCCTGCAAACACTTAAACACAATTCCAGCCAAAGACAGTTTCTTCCATAACGGCAATTTGAAGCCAGCTGTTTAGGTAATTGCCTCTTCTTTTATTTTTTCCATATTATACAATAAACAGAATCAGCTATGAGGGTTTAACGTAGGCATAGAGTTTACTATAGCACTTCATCTCTAAACTCTAAATGATAGCTATCTAAACTATAGCACTTAACAACCTTTAAACTTGGATAATCTCTCTCTACAACCCTGATTCACTCCATCCCTGACCAAGTGCCTCTCTTCCCATGCAAGTGGATACTCTCTTGCTTGCTTAGTTCTACCCACTTCCATCTTGTTCTTATGCAAAGTCTTTCCCAGCTCCCCTCTCCACTAAAGAGGTGGAAACCCTTTCTTGAATCTCCTATGTGGTCTGAAGTGGCTGCCAGCCCTTGCCTCGCTCTCTCCTCAATAAAGAAATAGTTAACCTAATAGCCCCCAACTTAGACAGAATTCTGAAAACATAGTCTCCTCTTCCTGGTTCTCCGTTTTCAGTCCCAGCACCCAGGTATCTGTTACTGTTCTATTCCCGAGCTCCTGCGTGGAAGTGGCGGTCCCCCCACTCACGTGCTGCCATCGGCACACGCTGGCAGGAATTTAACACTCCTCCACTAAAGACGCCCCGGTGAGACTTCTCTTTTCCATCAAAAAGATGCCAAATAAATAGTAAAGGTGGAGAATTTTCTTCAGAAAGTGTCTACGTCTCTGTAATGGTTTTATACTTTTTTCTCCCAAAATCAAGATGACAGATTTCATTTACCCTGTCAGATCCTTATTTTTAAAAAGAAACATTTAGTATTCACTCCACCTGTGATATCAGATTCCAGTATCATTCCATCCAGCTTTTCAGCCTCTAATAGAAGTGGGCCCCACTCAGTGGTAACTTAAAACCGAGACAGGGCATGCGGTGAAACAGCTACATTCGGTAAAGGCTACCGGAACTGCCAACAGGGAAGGAAGACCACACCTGTCCCCACCGGATTTATGGCTCAAAACCAGCAGAAACCAGCTCAGTCCAACATGGTGACTAATTTCACCTTGCTGTAACACCTGGCCCAATTACACACTCATTGTAACACACTAGCATACTAACCCACACCCTGTGTCCCCATCACTGGAAACAGAAAGCCCATATAAGGACACAACATGGGTAACAGTGTTCTTCTGAAAAATCTCCACCCCTTCCAGGGAAGATCCTGAATATTCACCCCCCCTTATTGAATATTCTACCCTTCAGTTAAATGAACCTCAATAAAGGAAGCAAACTCCACCCAAAGGGGACTGCTCTGCCTATGGAGTAGCCCACTGTCTGTCTTACGCTTCACTAAGAAACTCACTTTCACTTTAAACTCTGTGCTGGCTCATGTTTGAATTCTTTCCTCCATGAAGCCAAGAACTTACAGTGGGTTTCAGGCCCCAGGTATGTGGACCCCCGGAACACCTGCATTAAAGCCATTTTATAATCAAGGATTTGAATGTCACTGGGAGGACAGGTTCTGTTGTGCTCAGCTGAGCGGCAGGGTGAGTTAGCAGCATATGTGTCGCTCTTACAAGGGTCTCTGCTTCAGGACTTCCAAATACGTTGTTTCAGGGGTCTTCAGGCTCATTGCATTGTTTGATGACCTTCAGCTGGGAAAATAACTCTTATAGAGGGTGATTACCTCAGGCACTATTCTCCTGAAACATTCCTTCTCTCTAGTTCATATTTCTTCTTTCTGCCTTTAATGGTAACTATTTGGCCAAAGAAGGAATTTGATTTAGAGGGAGGGGGAGGCGGGCAGGCAGGAGAGAGGATGGACAAAAGCTCAGAAGTATATGAACTTGATTCCCAGATGCTATACAACCCAGGAAGCACCAGTGCAGATGCAGCATATGCTTGAAAAGCGGACGTTTTGTAGGAAATACCACTGAGGTTGTGATAAGGCTGCAGCTACCGGTCAGTGGAGGCAGGTGTGTTGCGGATAAGGTGAAGTCGAGTACAAAAGAATCTCAAGTAGCTACCCCTCATGGGACCACCCAGATTAGAGTTTTCTTGTTTGTCTCGTCCTCAAATTATTAAAAAATAGTATTGCCTGTTTCCTTCTAAAGAGGAGGGTTTTTTTAACTAAAAAAAAAAATACTGGGAAACAGTTTTCTGGCCACTTAATTTTTTTTCATGGTTGACCTCAATTTCTTCAGAATAACCTTTACCACCCACCTGCCACATCAACACCTAACACCTAGTCCTCACGAGTTGGGAGCATTTTAGCTCAATACATGCTAATACCATTAAGCTTACTGCTGCAGATCATTTTTTGTTCGTTTTTGATTTTAGGATCACTCATTGGCCAGGGGCTAAAAGGAAAAAAAAATAGATGCATTATCTTGAAGACGAGAGCATGATGACAGGCAAGAACTGGCCCCCAGCTAGTTCCAGTCAATTTCCTGAACAAAAGATTCCTTCTCAGCCTTTCTTCCCACAGGAAACAAGCCTAACTGGGGAAGCTCTTACATAATCCAAAATCTGCAGGACCGCTGTGAACCAGAATGGAGACGTTCACTCCGTCAGGTAAGGGATGGGGCAAAAGTCTTCCACATCGGAAACTAGAGATTTAAAGGAAAATGTTCAAGGGGCGCATCCTGACATCTTATCACTCACTTGATCACTATTTAAGATTTCGGTGATTCTCTGGGTCTTCAGGATCCTCACCTTTTTGCCTTTACTATCGATTTTTCTTCCTTTCCCTTTAGTGTGTGTGTGTGTGTGTGTGTGTGTGTGTGTGTGTATTCAGGGACCATAGCATTTCAATCCTATCAAGTAATTAGAATCAACCAAATCTGTCTTTAGACATTGAGAAAAATCTGCATCCATTTCTTGAAGGTTCAAGGATTCCCATCTCCATTGCCTTTCCATGCCGGATATTATTTTCTAACGAAATACTGCAGCTGAATCTCAGAAAATCTTAAAACTGTCTACATATATTTAACTCAGTGGAACCCCAATTAAGCCTCTAACAAACCTCTGACTAGTAAATATGGATGTAAGTCATGTAACTGATTCTCCTGCACATTCAAATGCAGAAATGGGCAGTCAGATGAATCTTCCTTATCTCCTAATGATGCTCTTCCTGTCCCATAGGTACCGGAGAAGGATAGCAGCAATCCTTCTGCGCATTTCAACCATGTGGAAAAGAAACCATGAAGTCCCACAGCTCCCTCCCTGCCTCTCCGTGGGAGCAAGCTCACAGCCCTCCTCCTCCCCACTCCATGAGTTACCAAGGAAACTGTGTCCCATAAATATACATGGTATTTGGGAGGTATTCCCTGAGGACCTACTCTTCCATTTCTTTTTAAATAGGTCTCTTAACTGATGCATAGCTGGTAACAAAGCAAACTCTCTAATCAATGACTCTCTGGACTTCAGAGAAGATCCTTTCAGTGGGGAAATGGACAATGTCAATGTTGTTGCCTGGGGCAGGCCACCCCAAAATATCCCAGATGGCCTATTGATTCCTTTTTAATTAAAGTTACTTGACAAGGAAGGGTACAGGAAGGATACTTTGACCCTCCCTTGTCTTCCTGAAATCAGTCTGCTCGCTTATCATTAGCGTTAAGAAATCTAAAGCCAAAAAACTTGCGTAAACAACCCATTACTTTATTAGTTCCCCAAGCCCTAACTTGTTTAGATTCTCCTTTAATGAGCACCCCAACCTAAAGCACCTTTGTCCTGTTATTTCTTCACAGATTTATTGTCTCTCTGTCTAAAATGCACAAAAAGCTGGCTGGTTCATCATTTCTGAGAGTATCATCAATGATCTCCCATATGCACATAGTAAATTAGTTTTTCTCCTAGTTTTAATCTGGTCTTGTGTCAGTTTTAGTATAAGTCTGGCCATAAGAACTCAAGAATGTAAAAAGGTGGAGGGTGGGGGGGAGGGTGACTCTCCCTCTCCTTAGCACCAGCAACATGGGGAAAACTTCATGGAAAGGCAGTACAACAGTAGAATAGTGGTCGCTTCTAGCAGGTGCCCGGGTATTCAGAAATGCCTGAGATTGTCCAGAAGTCAAGTGCTTATATGCTGAAGGTCTTAGATAAGTCTCCTCAGAGCTCAATCATTCTGAGAAATATGGAACCAGGGAAACAGCTGTTCTCCCACAACAAAGCCTCAGGGGTCTCTGCACCCTCGTGGGCTTTCATTCCCCTCTCCTCCCTCCCATGTCAAAGTCCCAGCCCCATTCCTGCTTTTATTTGATTCCACACTGGACCTGGGGGAGAGAGGGGGGCAGTGGCAAGGGGAGCCAAGAGGGACCATTTTAGATTCTGAAATTAGAGTGAGAAGGGGATGGAAGAAAGCCTCACAGTTGTCTCAGCTGCAAGTTGGATGTCTGAACACCAATGAGAATTTATGTACCACAAAGGTGAATCTACTACCAACATATCTCCTAAGTGTTATCATATTAAAAAGAGTGTCTATATCCTTCCGAGCTTAAGGCTCATTTTTTTAAAAATGTATCTATTATTGTCAGGCTTCTAAATGAGGGGGAGTAGAGGTAGAGAAAAGAAAAATTATGCCAGCATAAGTTAAAAGTGAATTACAATATTCATTTATCCCATTCAAACACATTTTGATTTTGTATCACAGACCATTTTGAACATACACAAAAGTGGATACAATAGTGTAATTCCTAAACACCCATTGCCCAGCTTCAACAATTATAAAGCTCACATTATTCTGAAGAAAATCCCAATGATTATATTGTTTCATCCATAAATATGTCCATATGTACCTCTGAAACGTGACATTGTGACTTTTTAAAAAACATAACTACAATAACATTATCCAACAAATTAGAAATGAGTTCTTAGGGCCATCAAGTATCTAATTAATCTTCAAATTTTCTCACTTATCTCATGATGTTTTTATAAGGTATTTTGCTCAAATCAGGATCACTTGGTTCATACATCTCTTAGTCTTCATGAACCTGTAGGTTGCAGAAATGAGACCCTTTGTCTTTTGTATCTGGCCCAGTTTAGATTCTGCTGCGTTCATCCCTACTGTCATTTAGCATGTTCTTCTGTCCCTTGTGTATGGATGGTCTAGCTAACGGCTTGATTGGATTCAGGTTCCCCTCGCTGCCCTTTTTCACAAGAACACCTTGGAAGTGGCGTGTGCACCATCATTAGAAGGCATTCAATGGTTGAATGTCTCTATTTTGTGATGTTACACGTATTGTAATCCATTACAATAATTGCCTATATTCTTTAATTCACTGAGAAGAATTAAAAAAAGGTTTAGGCATAAAGCACACAGTGGAAATGGGAACAGAGGACTCAAAGATGATTAGGGCATGGTCTTGCTAATATATATATATATAATATATATATATATTATATATATATATATTATAGCTTAAGGCCCAACAAACAAGAAGCAGGCACAGAAACAAGCTTTACGATGCCACGCTGACTCTCGTCAATACCCAGTAAACACACAGTGTGAGGCTAAGCCTTATGGAACAAGGGCGACCAGCCAAGCAGCAAAAGAAGGCGTCCCCGGTAAAATCGACATCTCAGAGAAGCAGCTGCCAAGATTAGTGGGAATACAATAGGAAACCCTGCTTCTCTGATCAATTTTCTTTTTCAGTTACACAAGGAGAAGACTGAACTAAAAGTTCTCTACAGCCCTTCTACCTCTAAAGTTCTAACAATTCATGTATGTAACCTATAATCTGGCCCAAATGTTCTCATATGTGGAATAAAAATCAGCAGAGCAAATGATCACAAAATTTAACATGCAATGTTTGTGATTCACTGAGTTCCATTGTTCAATAAAAGTTTCTGTTGGAGGAAGTCAGTAGTTAAGGTATTCGAGATGCTTCTGCAAAGGATTTCTGGGTAATTCAGAGGACTTCAAGGTGTGGTCGCTCCAGTTCTCAACTGAGTTGAATTTAATACCAAAATGATAACTTTCCAAGTACTCAATGGATTGTGGGCAGAAGTATAAATTACAATAATAACCTTTTGAGGAAAAATTGGAAATACCTGATAGTAACATAAATGTACATATATTTTGACCTGGCAATGAAGCAATTTAAGCAATAAATTTTATACAAATACACAAATGTGTAAAGATGTTGATGGTAGGCTTTCTTGTCATTGTAATTGTGGTAAATTGAAAACAATCATACTCATCAATAGGGGATTGATTTTTTAAATAATTCATCACCAAAAAAGAATGAGCTAGACTCTATCTTATATGAATATCACTCCACAATTTTAAGGAAACTTGTTAACATACTGAATATTCTGGTTAATTCTGATAAAAAGTATCTTTCTAGCTTTATATCTGTATGCATACACAATATATTCATATTTATAATAGAAAAATGCCTGGAAGTATAAAACCAAACAGAAATGTTATCAGTATTTATTTTTAGAAAGCGCAATTATAGATATTTCACAAACTGTATTATTTCTACATCGTTTGAATGCTTTACCTGTACATATTCCTTTTCAAATTAGAAAGAGGACAATCATTTTTTTAACCAAGGCTTTTCTTTTCCCTGAGATGTTTCCCTCACCCCCTCTCTCCCTCTCTTCTGGTGTGATTCCCCATCACATAAGCATGCTCTATCTGAACCACACACTCTAAGTAAGTAAAGAATAAAATACTCGCTGACTTCACTTGATCCCCGGGCTTCAGCCCCACCTCCCCCTCCCCCTCACGGACACGTGACCACACTCGCTGCTGCCCTTCACCTCCCCTTCACTTCTCAACCTGCCATTGGGCTCCTACCCCCATCACTCCACTAAAATTTCCTTGATAAAAGTCCACAATGGCCTTCTGATTGTCAAATACTATTGGCTATGCTGAAACTTCATCTTGGACAACCCTTCCCCCACTCAGCTACCCTTAACACTTTCAGCACTATCTGTGTTCCCAGGATTTTCACGGATGTCCTGCCTGAGATTCAGTGACACCCCTCCCCCCTTGACACAATCCCCACATCTTTGGGAGCACGTTCAGTCTCCTCCCATGAATCTTCTTATTTGGGCTTGAATGTGCTTCCTTTCTTCCCTTTTCCTCCTGGTCCATCCTCTCCTATACCCTCCAGCTCTCTGTTACACCTTGCGTTCTCTCTCCAGCATTTGCCTGAGGTGGTGCTTGGTATCACACAGGTCTTCAGGCTGAACGACTAATTACTGACCTGCCGGAAGCTAGTTCTCTCTGTCTCTCCCCTGGCCTTCCAGACAGTAGGTAAATGAGTCCCCAAATTAAAAATGTGTTGGTCCTATTGCATCCTCCAAAAACAGACCTTGGTCACCCTTTCTAAATTGAAGACCCTCACGGGCAAACAAAAGCGAATGTCATCCTGATGTCTCTACCGATGACCTCGTACAGACTTGGGTCTCTCCAAACAGCCCAAGCCCACGCGGTCCAGGGCCCCTTCCACACTTCAGGACCATGGGGACAAATGTACTGCTCCCCCTCCTAGCCCCCTCCCCTACACAGTTCTCCAAACCAAGCCCAAGTCCTTTCACACACCCACACACACACTCACACATTGACTGTCACAGAGTGTGCATGGCTGCCCGCATTCATGGGCACAGAAGACCAGGTCTGGCTGCACTGCCAGGCTCCCACTCATCAGATGGAGGCAGGTGGAGCTAGGTTAACCTCTGCTCATCGTTTAGCCGATTTGAGATCATGGGTCCTTTGAGATTCTGAAGAGAGTTGGATCCTGTCCTCATAAGAGACCTGTAGCTATGCACATTCACACACAAACACGTTACATACAATTTCAGGGTATTCATAAAACTCCTTGGGGCCCACAGGCCCCGCCTCCCCATATTTAGAATTTTTAAGCCCAACGATGGCTCCAGCAGTGTGAAGAAATCCGCATCAGGCCATTACCTGGCTTCTTCCTCAGAGAACCAACCCAATACTTTTTTTCTGGAATGTCATTATCTCATTCTTCCTCTTCCCTTGTGTCCCTCAATACCCACATATTCTCTCCTTCATTCTTCTCCCTGGCTCTCTCCCCGCGTCTCTCTCTGCTCTCAGCGCCTTCGTCTTAATCTCTTTCCCGGTGTCTGCTTCCATCTGTGCCTTTCCTTGTCCCTCGCTGTCTCCACCTCTCTCTCTCCATCTTGCTCTCTCTCTCTCTCTCTAATGTCATTTGCTGCTTCTCTTATAAATCTGATTTGAGAATTTGATATTTGTTTTAATAGCACAGCCTGTATCTCCAGGATTGCTCTGCTCTGTACTCATTCAATAAACTCTAACTTTTTCAGATCACTGGAATTATTTCTCTTGTGTTACTCTTTCTGAATAGCAATCGCTCCCTCTGCACCGTCAGAGTTTAGTGTCCGAACAGACAAGTTCTCTGCGGTCTTCACACTGCAGCGCAGCGCAGAGGGCTCCAGGGTATGGAGTGCTGTTCGAAAGCCCAATCAGATTCAGACACGTCAAACTGCAAATGACGCAGAAAGTAATAGTTTCATACTGAGTTAGATTTCCTACACCAGTTGCTTTATTTTCTTTCTGCAGTGACAAAACATCGCTGTGGCCATGCAAATGGAATTCTACCTTGCCCATTTCTACGTAAGCTGTAGAGAAAATTGCCACGCGCACACGTGCACAGAAACACAAGCACACACTCATAGAAACTGGAAATGAGATCAGTTCGTGGCTGGAGAGGTTTAGAGGAAGCTGGGTGACCGCAAAAAGAAATTTTGATTGCAGGTAATGAAGTTCAGAAGCATAGGAACTTGCCTTAGGTTCAAGTCAAACTCCACTGCAAAAAAGAGCGTGTCCTGTAGTGCTTTTATCGACACAACCATTTTCCTCTCCTCCCTGTTTACACCTGTGTGTGCACACGACCCCTCATCCATGATCTGTACATCCACTCCCCCATTGGTACTTGCAATTTGTTACTAGGCTAGGGTAGCTCTGTATCTCCCTCATGTGTATTAACTGCAACCACACTCTGTTAGAGGGTTATTATTTCCCTGTTTTAGTGAGGAGGAGGAGGAGGACCGAGGACTGCGGCAACTTGGCTAGGGCCCCACCCTCTACCTGTGGCCACAGCTCCTGTTAAGCAGCCCCTCTTCTTCGGCTAGTGCTCTGCCCGTGTTCTGGCGCCTGCGGCTGCCCGTTTCCCCTTCTCTGACTTTTGCTAGTGCTGGATGCTTCTTCAGTTTGTGCCAAATCACTTAGCTCTCTCTACCTGTTCTTCTTCGTTGACTCTCTTCATCAACCAAGTCCAAGAAGTGCAGACTTACTCAACAGCACAAAGGTAAACACTAAGAAAGATGATACAACCAACCAAAAGATGGGTAGGGACAAGGAAGATGAAGAAGGGAAAAAGATGAAATACCTATTTTATCATTGCTTCTGGTAAGATATCAACGGAGACCATCTAAAATCAAGCATTCAAATCCTTTTATAAAGTTATACTTGTGATGATCATGTCTTGAACAACAAAAAAAATATATACACAGCCCTGGCCAGGTGTCCCAGTTGGTTGGAGCGCCATCCCATAACCAAAATGTCGTGGGTTCGATCTCCGGTCATGGAGCACAAGGGAGAGAATCAATCGATGTCTGTCTGTCTGTCTCTATTTCCACCTCCTTCCTCTCTCTCTAAACTCAAGAAATATATCCTTGGGTGAGGATTAAAAAGAAAATATATATATATATATATACACACACACACACACACACACACACAAAATGAGGCCACACAGACAGGCTATTTAGTGAATAAGTATTTAAAACAGAACAAATAAGACAAAAACTAACACCAAACATTTGTCATATGACAACGTGCTGAACTTGACATAATAAAAAGATGTTTATAATGAATCACAAACCCTTCTCTTGGCCCCAAAAATTACAAGCGCGGCCCAGACCCCGGGGAAGTGACTCTACCAGCGGATGAGACCGTAAGGGCCAGCTGCACATCGCGTGGATACAGAGACAGAGCCGAACAGTTAAGGCTTTTATCGCATCCATTTGCCACGTCATTCATTCACCAAACGTCTTTCCAGAGAGTCTGAACGCTTTCCCGTTCCTTCGACCAGGCATCAGAGTTTATTTCACACACATGGTATTCTGTTTTTTTAGGTTTGTTTGTTGCTTTTTTGCAAGTGTGTTTTGTAATCTTTTTCTTCACTTTTGCTTTGCACTTTATTGCACAGTAGATTTTTAAGGATTGTCTTTCCCTTGATTTCTGAATATTAATCTGTGCATATTTATACTCCTAAATCCTCTTATTGTTTAAGCAGTGTTTAAGCAGGGACTTTTCAAGCATACAGGCACATCACCAGAGGATAATTTTACATCTCCTTTCCAATTTTTTCATCTTAAATACAACGTCATACCCTCCTGTACCATTGCCTATGTTAATATCCCCAGATCACTGTTAAATAATAGTAACTTCACTGGACATATTTGTTTTATTGATGACTTTAATGAAAACGCTTCCAATGTTTCTGAATTAAGAAACTGTTGGCTCTGGGATGAGATGGATATATTCTATCACCTTCAAAACTTTAAAAATTTTTGAGACTTTTCAGTCCGGCAGCCCCTAAACTGTAGGACTATGGTATATTTCCAAATCATTCATAGATAACAACTATTAGAAAGGATAATTGGAAAATGATCTGCTTCTTGAAATCTACCCTAAAAAATAACCTCCAGTGCACAAAAGAATCATATACAAACACTTTCAGTACTTTGTAAATTACTGTAGGGCAACCTAGTGCCATAAACTAGAAGTATGATTCAGTGAACCAATCAATGGTTAATGATGCCGCCAACTAGAGGGGATATGACAGTCATTAAGACACACGTTAAAGAAATACATAATAACATCATAAATTAAAATATAAATTATATTGTTAAGCATAAATATGCATATAGATACTTTTTAAAGTATGCAGAGAAAAACACAACATATGAGTAGCCATGTAACTCTAAATAATAGAACTATGATGCTTAATCTTTTTCTTACTTTTCTGTATTTTAAAACTTCTACTTAATGAGAATCATTGATTTTATAACAGAAAACAAACAGTAAAATTTACTGAAGGGTGGAGAAGTTGGTAGCAATGAGGAGGTCAAGCATAGATTCTACTCCCATACTCTTAAGTCGCATTGCTTCTAGATTCAAGCAAAAGACATGCAACCAATTATTTGACAAATGGTATATTCAGTCAATTCAGTCTGTCAATTAGTTGGACTACATTTTTTTCAGAATGAGTTGTCAAGAGCTGCGATAGGATTGGTCACACTAACCAGACATTTCAGCCTTTCATGTGCTCCGTTGGAGAGCAAGGCTCCGGAAGATGTGACTCCTCTCCACCAGGAACCAGAGCACACTTACAGTGACTCTGGGGCCGCGCCCACTTGGTCATCCGGGGAAGAGTGACGTCACAGGTTCACATTCACAGTTCTCCTCCCCAAATGCTTAAACATACCTGAACTTTCTGTACTTCTTCTTCCTCTCTCACTCCATATGCTTTATCATAGCCGGATGTAAGCTTCACATTCCTGCCCTTCTCCTAGTCTTATCTTTGAGGGCCGGCTTACCCTGGTAAAGGAAGGAGTGTTGTAGGAAAGACTTATGTTTCAGGACTTACTGACACAGGACACTTCCAACCATGCGAGCATGGTTGCCACAGTGCTCACTTCAGAGCTGCAGAGAGAGGCAGGGCGTGATGTTTTAGCCCGTTCTCACCTCGCACATTGCATTTGAGTCCATCCCTTTTCCTTTATAACACGTGGCACCTGTACAATGAAAATCATTTCATTTTAAAGTGACTAAAAATAATGATTCCATCAAAATAGCCTGCTCAGTGGTCTGGTACCCTTTAGCATGAGTCTGTCACTCCTGTCCTTTATACCCAAATCTTCGAGTTTTTCCTTATTAAAACTTCTAGGTCTCATGCTTCAGATTTCATTTTCACATTGCTCTTAACATTGGCAGCCTGCCTTCCCACTCTTTCAACCGAATGTTTTCATTAATTAGCCAGTGCTTTTTCTGTTCAGGACCTCACAGCTCTTTCTGCATGTAATATCTTGCTGACATAAACATCACTTTGATTTAATGCTGATGGACAAATTGATACCATTGGCAGGTTTTATTTATCATGCTTCATTTTGGAAATCTTCTTAATATTTTGGTTGCACATTAATTCTTTTTTCCTGCTATGTCAAATCTGCTATCAAACCCTCTATTGAGTTCATTTCAGTTATGCTAACTTTCGGTTCTAGGGTTTTTCCTTTTCATTCTTTCTAGCTTTCAATTCTCTACCCAAGTCTTCCATTTTGTTTCTTTTCTTCAATATAAGATACAGCCTGAGGGCCCTTTCATATTATTTGTTGTATCTGCTAAGTTTTGTTCACATTGTATGCTCTCCTGGCATACTTGGTTACCTTTAATTATGTGTTGAACCCTTTTGCAAAATTCTTTATTAAATAAATTTGAGGCCTAGAAACACCCAAACAAATAAAAACAACTGTACGTCTCCACAGGAACACCACTCAGTGAGAGCCAGAGCCACGCGTGGTTGAGTTCGCGTCAGGAAATTCAGCCATAGACTCAGGCAAGACTTCCATATACTTGAGCATTATCAACTACTCAATGAAAATATATGACCTTTTACACGTCCTTTACAGAGTACTTTCACATTCAAACCTTCTTTTATCTTTCAAATGACCCTGAGAGTGAGGTACAATATAGTTTTGCTGATAGCGTATGGGTGTTAAAGACACTGAGGTTGAAATAGGCTGACGATCTGCTTTCCAAAGTCAGTTAATGAGTGATGGTGAGGACTTTGCCAGCCGTTCAATCCAACTCTGATCATCAGGGATGGGCAGCAACACGTGTTCCCAGGAAGGACACCCATTAAAACTTAATAACAACATCACGATCCTGCTACTGAATTTATGTGGAAGCAAGGCCACTGACTGGTCTACCACTAATATTGTTTTATTCATGCTTCTATCTTTTGTATGAGCTGTGTGGACGTAGTTAAAATTAAACGATCTGTATATGTTATTATCTGTTTCTTTTGCATTTAATTATAACAGAGATGGCTTTTTGCAATTGTCATTTCAAATGTTGCTGTAATCATTCATCCCGATTCATTTAACTGTCTCCTCATTGTTAATCATTTAAGCATTTTCCATACGCACAAGTGTGTGTTTCCAGGGTCATTTGGATGCAGGAAGCACTTCACATTACTTCTTAAATAAATTTATTTCCTTAGATATATTCCTATCCGTGAATGAAAAAGTAATATTTTGGTTCTCAATAAACTTTTCAAAATTGCTTTCCCAAGGGCTGTGGGATTTACATTCTCACAACAGTATACAAGAAAACCCTCTGGCCAGTATCAAGCTATTCACTTTTTAAAAACTGAGGCAAGTTCATAGCCAAATATATTATTCTGATGTTTTAATTGACATTTCTTTACTCATAACTTCACATTTTCCCATATATTTTCAGCCATTTTCCCATTTGTATTTCCGTGATTATAAATTGTCTGTTGACCATTTATTTATTTATTTTTTTAATGTTAGTGTATCTTAATCTAAGTGCGCAGTTTATGCAAGGGTGTATTGTATAAGTTTTGTACATTGAATATTTTAATAGCTCTTTCTCTGTAATATGTATTGTAAATATTCTCCAATTTGTAGACTGCTTAATAAATCGGTCTTTTAATTTAAGGCTAGAGGATTTTTTAAAAAAAACATTTAACTGTAGTAAACTCTAGTATTATCACCAAAGTAATTTCTTTCATTGTGTTTCAAAACAGAAGATGCCCATGCAGAGGTTTAATCAATTATTTGTATGTAGTCTTCTAAAAAATATTTTAAATTGATTTGAGAGAGAGATCAAGTCGTTGCTCCACTTATTTATGTATTAATTGGTTGCCCCCTGTATCTGCCCTGACTTGCAATTGAACTCACAACCCTGATGCACTGGGACAATGCTCCAACCAACTGAGCTATCTACCTGTGGTGTGAGATTCTATTAAACCTATTACTTTAAATTTTCACTGAATATATTCTAGTACTATTTTAAAAACCTGCACTGACTAATAATTTATTGTCTGATATTGATTAACCAAAAGTCTTAATATGGACTTCTGGTTAAGATGGCAGCACAGGTAAACACACTTGCCTTCTCACACAACCACATCAAAATAACAGCTAAATTATAGAACAACCATCACTCAGAACTGGCAGAAATTGAGTTGAATGGAAGTCTGACAAATACGGAATTAAAGAAACTACGTCCATCCATATTGGTAGGAGGGGCAGAGATGCGGAACAGGCCAGTCTCACATATGCATGTGGTGGATAAAAATTCAGGAGGAATACCTTGGGAGTGAAGAGCCCTAGCCCCACACCAGGTACCCCAGTGCAGGGTACCAGTACCAGGAAGATAAGTCCCCACAACTTCTGGCTGCAAAAACCAGTGGGGATTGAGTCAGTAGAAGAAACTGGTGGAGCCCAAGCAGTTCCTCTTAAAGAACCCACACTCAAACTTACTCAGACTCACTCCTCTGAGCTCCAGCACCAGGGGAGCAGCTTGAAAAGCACCAGTGGCACACAGGGAGGACATGAAGGGTCTGGCATCAAGGTGAGTGCAGCAGGACAGCTTTCTCCCAGACAGAAAGACAGTCAGGGCTACAGAGAGGGCAGGGTAGATGCCATATCGGAGACTCCATCAATCTGGCTGACACTGTTTGCACCAGCCTGGAGATCACTGTGGCTCAGGCCCATACAACTTACAGCTGTTAACAATACCTTTTCCATATGAACGGCTGGTCTTGGCTCAAGCTTCACGACTTCCTAAATACTCTCAAACAAGCAATAGCTGGCCTCAGTAAGTCCCCAGCCCCTGTACCTCTTGCTACATAGCCCCAGGCCTGGCACTAGCCACTTCCAGCCTGGATTCACAGCGTGGCTTCGCCTGGGAATCTTGAAGCCCAGCACAAGGAGCAGCCATCTCAGCTTGCTCTACAGATGAGGCAGGGTGGCCCAGGCAAAACACAGGTGGGGGCTAACACTGGCCTGCACCACCCAGGAAACCCCAGGGCCTGTGCACCCAATGGACTGCTACACTGCCCCTGCACAGCTGATCCTCCACAGAGGGTGGAAGTTGGTTGTAAGTGGTCACAGCAAATCCTTGCAACTGAGTGGCCTGGATAAATCCCTCCCATTGACCTACAGCAGTTAAGGCTCAACTACAAGAGAAGGGTGTACTCAGCCCACATGAAGGGCACACTTCAAGTACCCAGCTTGGATGATAGGGGAGGTTGTGCAACTGGACCCTAAGGACACCTACTCCATTAGGCCACTCTACCAAGACAGAGTCAAAGCAACTCTACCTAATACATGGAAACAAACACAGGGAAGCTGCCAAAATGAGGAGACAAAGAAATATGGCCCAAATGAAAGAACAGATCAAAACTCCAGAAAAAGAACTAAACAAAAGAGAGATAAGCAATCTATCAGATGCAGAGTTCAAAACACTGGCTATAAGGATGCTCAGGGAAGTTAGTGAGGACCTCAGCAGCATAAAGAAGACCTGGTCAGAAACAAAGGGTACACTAATTGAAATGAAGAACAATTTATAGGGAAATAACAGTAGAATGGATGAAGCTGTGAATCAAATCAATGATTTGGAACATAAGGAAGCAAAAAATAACCAACCAGAACAACATGAAGTAAAAGGAATCCAAAATAAAGAGGATGGTGTAAGAGGCCTTTGGGACAACTTCAAGTGTTCCCACATTCGCATCATAGGGTGCCAGAAGGAGAAGAGAAAGAGTAAAAACTGGAAATCTATTTGAAAAAATAATGAAAGAAGAAAACTTCCTTAATTTGATGAATAAAATAGACATGCAAGTTCAGGAAGCACAGAGAGTCCCAAACAAGATGGAGTAAAGAGGCCTACTCCAAGACACATCATAATCAAAATGCCAAAGAACAAAGATAAATAGAGTATAGTAAAAACAGCAAGAGAAGAGCAGCCAGTTACCTACAGGGGAGTTCCCATATGACTGTCAGCTGATTTCTCAAGAGAAACTGCAGGCTAGAAGGGGCTGACAAGAAATATTCAAAGTCAGCCCTGGCTGGCATAGCTCAGTGGATTGAGCACAGGCTGCAAACCAAAGTGTTGCAGGTTCGATTCCCAGTCAGGGGACATGCCTGGGTTGCAGGCCATAACCCCCAGCAACTACATATTGATGTTTCTCTCTTTCTATCTCCCTCCCTTCCCTCTCTAAAAATAAATAAATAAAATCTTTTTAAAAATTATTAAAAGAAATATTCAAAGTCATAAAAAGCAGGGACCTACCTACCTACAGTCAAGATTGCTCTACCCAGCAAAGCTATCATTTATAATCAAAGGACAGATAAAGATCTTCCCAGGCAAAAAAAGAAAATGAAAGAAGTTTCTTATCACTAAACTATTATTATATGAAATGTTAAAGGGACTGATTTAAGAAAAGAAGATCAAAACTATGAACAATAAAATGGCAATAAATACATACCTGTCAACAATAGAATCTAAAAAACAAACTAAGCAAATGAGAACAGAGACAGAGTCATGGATACAGAGAGCATTTTGATGGTTGCTAGGTCAGAAAGGGGTGTGGGGGAACGGGTGAAGAAGGGAGGGGACTAAGAAGCACAAATAGGTAGTTGCAGAGTAGCCATGGGGGTGTAGAGCACAGTATAGGAAACAGAGTAGCCAAGGAACTTACGTGCATGACCCAAGGATGTGAACAATGGTGTGGGGTGCTGGGTGTAGGGGGGCAAAAGGGGAAAAGTGGGATAACTTTAATAGCATACTCAATAAAATATAATTTAAAAATTGTAGTATGATTTATTGAATGATCCACATCTCATTGATTTGTGATGTTAAATCATCACTACAATCATCCTTCATATGATTGATATAATATTTTCTTAATTTTGTAGTTTTTGCATGTCCTTCTCACATACAAAATACATTTATTCCATCCCAACAGCCCAAAATTATTAACTCATTGCCATATAAATTCTAAAGTCTAATGTCCAAAATCTCATCTAAGCATCTAAACCAAATATGGTGAGACAAAATGTCCAACTAATTCTGAGGCAAAATTCATCTCCAAGTGTAAACTTCTGAAAGTAAACGAGTTATATAATTCCAAAATACAATGATGGGACAGGCACAGAATGGACATTCCTACTCAAAAAAGGAGGAATTGGAAGGAAGACAGAGGTGGCAGGTCCCATGCCAAGTTCAAAACCAAGCAAGGCGAGTTCCCTTAAACCTTAGGGTTTGAGAATAATCTACTTTGCCTCCAGTCCCACCTTCCAAGGCGGAGACTGGCAGCTGATGGTGTAGTTACAGCATGAGTCTAAGTCCAACGGCCTGGGTGTCAGTGTGAAAGCTGTCAGGCTCAAGATCCAAGAAGAGCCAATATTTAAGTTCAAGTCTAAAAGCAAGAAAAGGCCAAAGTCCCAGCTCAATAATCAGGCAGGCTTTTTTTTAGGCTTTTACTCCTATGCAGTTACTCAACTGACTGGATGAGGCCTACCCACATAAGGGAAGTCTGCTTTATTCAATCTACAGATTCACAGGTTCATCTCACCCAAAAACACCCGCACACACACGCACAACAATGGTTTGCTAAATGTCTGGGAACCCCCTGGCCCCATCAGGTTAACACATTAAATTAACCATCACAACATTCTTCTAGATCTGTGCATTTCCTTTGATCACAAAGAGTGAATGAAGACAAGTATCAGCCACAGCTTTGTGTAAAAACTACAGAGTACTATGTGTTCATCTTTCCTCCATGAATCTGTCTTATATGTCAGTTTAAATCTTAGGGCCCAGTCAGAGATCCAAAATGAATGGAAGAGAAATATTCCCTTAGGAGGTCAATAAAAAGCTAGAAATGCTTACCTGAAATATCAGTTCATGTAACATTTTCCCATAACACTGCTACAAACTAACAAACTACAGATGTTTCTCGGGACATAAAATGGAAATATTTTGCTTTTCATTTAGAGATTTTCAGACATCCATATGTTGAGCGATGCAGCCCAGCAAGAAGATTAAGTTTTCAGAAAGACAGAAGGCCAAAGACAGAGCCGGGCATTTTAACGTGTATTTCATCAAACAGGTGTGACATCACAATGCACGCAAGACGTGGTAAGAGGACTTCACCTAGCCACAGAGATCAGGAAGAGCTCCTCTGGGAAAGGGGGCACCAGAACCAAGATTTACCTGGCAGGTGACTAGGAAATAACAAAGAAACAACTGGAGAGAAGAACTGTTTAGTCTCCAGCAAAAGCCCGAGGCTGGCGCATGGAGAGTACACAGGACAGAAAAGATGGCCAGTAGATTTGAAATAAAGAAAGCTTAGATGAGGAAATGGAATCAGGTGAAGAGGTCACTAGGGGACTATTTTAGAATTCATTTCAGGAAGTGACAGGAAAAGAAAGGGGGAATTCAAGTAATGAATTCTGTCGCTCACGAGACATGTGAAACTCACACCTGTATACAGAGAAATCTCGAGGTAAAGAAAAGCAATTGGGCTTCCAGGTGTGAAAAGGTGAGCTGGAGACAGCGCTCTGTTGCCAGCAGGGTCACCTGTGTGTTTCTGTGCTACCTCGTACTATCAGTTAAATACAGAATTCCGTTGGCCCAAAGAGGTCACTGGAGTCACAGTGACAACTGCCTGGCCATAGACTTTGGTCAGGCACACTCCCTCTCCGGAGACAGAACCCAGCCCTCAAACACCCGAGCCTGGAAAAAGTCTAACATGTTCCTCAAGCGTCTCATTTCCTCCTGAATTATGTTTCTTTCCAAGGTCACACATTTCCTGCTTAGATGTTCAGACCACAAGTTAACTCATTTTTTTTTAAAAAAAAAACCTTTAGTAGAATACTGTCTCTCAGTGAATGACATTTTTTTCCAAAAAAACCCCCTAAAATTATATATTTCTAAATATGAGTGCTTTTCGCAAACAACAAAGGCAAAGATCAACAAATCGGACAAGACACTAGCAGAAGGAACAATTAACAAAATGAAGACATAGCCTACAAAACTGGATAAAATGTTTTAAGGCAAATGTTGGATGTTAATATTTAACATAAAGAACTAACACAGCGTAGTAAAATAAGCAATTAAATTTTTAAATGGGAAGAACTAAATAGACATTTTTCCAAAGAAAACATGAAAATGGCCAATGAGAAGATGGTCAATGTTGCCAGTCATCACAGAAATGCAAATAAAAGCCACAGTGAGATATCCCCTCACACCTGTTAGAATGGCCATCACCCAGAAGACCAGAGACAACAGGCGCTGACAAAGACGTGGAGAAAAGGAAACCCTGATGCACTGGTGGTGGGATGTACATTTGTCTAACCACTGTGCAAAACAATATGGAAGTTCCTCCCAAAAATAAAAAATAGAACTACCATATGATCCTGCAGGTCCAGACGATCTTGCACTTCTAGGAATATATTCAAAGAAAATGAAAACAGAATCCAATGAGATTATGCATTCCCAGCTTTCCCACAGCACCGTGCACAATGGCCAAGATATGGGAACAATCCGAATGCCTATCAGCGGGTGAATGGATAGAACAGAGGCAGCAGAGACACACGACGGAATGTTACTCAGCTGTGAGAAAGGAGGATGCCTTGCATTTGGGCAACGTGGATGGACCTGGAGCACATTATGCTGAACAAGATAAGCCAGATTGAGAAAGACAGTATCACTTACACGTGGAATGTAAAAAAAAAAAAAATCAAACACGTTAAAAAG
The DNA here is from genome assembly GCF_004126475.2 of Phyllostomus discolor. NCBI lineage: Eukaryota > Metazoa > Chordata > Mammalia > Chiroptera > Phyllostomidae > Phyllostomus > Phyllostomus discolor. The sequence continues at coordinate 81,410,522 of NC_040912.2, read as the reverse complement.
AAGTAAATGGCAGTTACTAGGGGGGTAAAGGGTGAGGACTGATGGCATTTAAGGGTACAGACTTGTAGTAAGTACTAAAATAGCCATAGACATTTAATGTAAAGCTTACTAAGCAGAGAAAATAGCATTGTACTGTAAGTATGCAATGTGGAAAATACTGTTACAAAAGCAACCATATTATAATATATAAATGCATCGATGTAACAAGATAGACACCTCAAATTTACACAACGTTACATGTCAAATTTATTTAATGAATAAACAAATGTTGTGTTTGCATGGAGGGAAAAGGGAAGCCCTGAGGGGCAGCTGCTAAGGGGCCAGCCGCTAAGGGGCCAGCCAGTGCCCTCACCGGATGCCTGATAATCTTGGAGCATTCGCAAGCCGCACTCACCCCCGGGCTGAATTACTGGTGACTCCCTGCCATGCCTCTTTAGGAGTGTTGCCCGAGGCCAAGGATGTACCTCGCTGTCTGTTTTTACAAGGAGGTGGCTAGGTTAGGGATGCCTGTGACACTGAGGTGTTTATGTTCCTCTATTCTCTCTAGAAACTATCAGAAAATGCTTCAAGTATCGGAATGTACAAAATTGTCTTTTTTTACCTGTTATACAGGTAGTTTTAAATTGCCCATTACTTATCCTACTTAATTGACCTCAATTTTTAACCTAGAAAATACCAGCTCAGCAAAATGAATCAACCGAATCAAGAAAGAAAAAACAAATCGAAAGAGAAGGCAAGGAAGACCTAACACACTAAAAAAATGAATTCAGATAAAAGGCTCAGAGAGTAAAATTTAATTGGAGCATGATATGGCTAGTCAGAAGACACTATTTCAAGTGGACAAATTAAGTCATCTAACATGTAAGTCAAGTCATAAGCCATAATTAACATCCAAATTAAAACTGCACATATCAGCCACGTGCTAATTATGGCCACTATAGTCATTCTAATCCAGACAGACAATCTACACCGTTGCTCTTAAATTGAAATACAGCGTAGCCAGACCGAAAAAAATCATCAGAAAAAAAGAACATGATAATTATACAGGAACACACTTTTATTTGAAATAGGATATTGATCTCAGGGGTGATGCGTATTCCTTATGCACTAATGCATTTCAACATACCCCAAAGTAGGGTGATAGATCTGGAGCAATTATATAGAAATTGACAGCACATTTATCACTGTTTGTGGTCATTTCACAGCACTGGCATTTCCATAAATTACGGCATGTCATCTCATGTGTATACAAATGCTAAATCATTTATGGCAACAATTGGCCATTAACTATAGCATATGCTGAAAGGCGGCGCCATAGAAGACATTCAATCAAAGGAATAATCTGGTGTTTAGATTGTGCAATTAATTTGACGGGCATGCTGCAAATCTTAAAGGTGACTCATATTTCATTAGTTTTGTTGTTTCCATCTATCAAATGTTGCTGAAATGAGATAATGAAGCATGCTGAGAGTGTAAAGTATTTTTCAGTCCAGAAATAGCCTGTGTTACAGAACCTGTGTTGGGGAGCACCAGCTACCTGATCTCTTGGAGAAACAGCTCTAGCGCCCCATCTTTCAAGAGATTTTGTTCTCCAAGTTTCTTTATCATTCCTATTTTTTTACTATAAAGAAAATTGGTTTCTAATTATTCTAGGGCAGAAGTAAGGGGGGAAAGGAGGATGGAAAACAATAGCAACATAAGAAACAGAAACAGGGACACACAAAGAATGGCCAAACAGCACAAGGAAAGATCTGAGGAAGAGCAGAGGAAAGGAGAAAGAAGAGAGACTTAAGTTTACGAAGAAGACTTCGTAAGTCTTCATTCACATCCTAGTTAAAGAGCACCTGTGAGGGGTCAACCACGCTGACCTTCTTCACCAAGAGTTTCTTTGATTCATTTCTTCCTTTTCACTTATACCCCCACCACTCCAGTTCAAAATACTTCATTCCTTGTTCCTGAATCATGTCTAGGAGCTCATCACCCTTTGCTGGCTACGTAAGTCTCTCGATGCTCACGTTTCCTATGTATCGACACCGGATTAATGTCCCTGAAACTGTCTCTGAAAACATCACTTCTCATTTCAAAAGTTCTCAGTTGTCCACAGGGAAAAAGCCAACTTGATTTAACTCTTTGTACCTCATAATATTAGTTGGGGACAGTAGTATAAATGGGGACAGGAGTTGCTTACTGGCTGTGAAAAACATTCTAATTTTTACATTGGCTGATTTTCACGATGCCAGTAGCGGATATTAAACTACCATCTGCTGTCACTGAGCCAGCTAGAATCCTGTGATCAGGTAGGATACCGTCCAGGGCTGCCAACAGCAAACGTTCATCTTATCCTCCAAACTGATGTGGTACCAATTGCTCCCCAATAGGTTGTTGGGTTCAGAACAACTGTACATAGTAAATGCTTACCATACGTGAAATAAAAATGATAAATCATAATTGAATACACAAATGTAAAATCCCTCATTTTGATATACAGAGTTAACAAAGCTTTGTTGCCCCCTCTAAGTACTGAACATACATTTAAGAAACAAAAGCAAAGCACACCCCCCAGGATGCTCACATCTCTCTAGAGTCCTAGGCCGCATTCATAGACCAGAAAATCATTCTGCGTGCCCAGCCCCTCCGCAGAAATGCCACTCCCCCTCAGAGCTCTCCCGAGTGATTCTGAAACGGGTTCACAGAATTTCATTCCGCTGCGCGCTCTGTGAGTCAGCCCCTTGCCTACCAGACAGTCTAGGCCATGTTATTCCTCCAGTGGCCCCGCTGTCTACCGATCCAGGCTCCTGTCTTTGGCAAAACCAAAAGCAAGAGACATGCTGCGGGCACTCAGCAAAAGCGCCGCCTCCGCACCTGGCGTCCTGAGGCCCTGCGGAGAGCGCCAGCGCCTGCCAGCATCCCCCGCCCGGGCGCCCCATGTCAGGGGCTGACATTCGAACAGAGAGCAACTGTGTCTGATGTCCTGAGTCTTGTTATCTGTGCTGAATTCCCTGTCTCTTGTCCAAACACAAGGTGCTGGCACCGTCTCCCGTTGCTGGGACATTGTTTGGCTTGAATGCTGCTGAGGCGCAGCATTCTCAGTGGTCCAGCCCGACGATGTTCCCTTGGTCCTCCACTGCTGTCCTTTCCTGTAGGCGCTTGGCACAAGTCCATGAGACCAGCCAGAAGAAGCCCTACAGGGAGAAAACCATGTTTTCTACAAAGCCATCCACACCACCCACGAACCTGGCTGTGCCCTTTAACTTGCCCTTAGGTGGAGTTGGTCCAACCTATGTAAACAGGGGCTCAAGAACCTGATTTGGCCTGAGGATGGGGGCTGGCTAGGCTTTCTGGGCTGCTAGGGAGCGGGAGACAGAGATGTCATTCAAGCTTCCCTGCCACGGAGTTGTGTCCTCCCCTCTGTGGGAGGTGGCCACGCTGCCACCAAACAAGCGGAGCCACATCATGGTAAGCGCTCCCTGAGGACTGTTAGGGCCTTTCGTTAGAATGGAGACATAGGCAAGCATAGAAGAACTCAGCTTTGATTCTGAATTCTGGGGTGCTCTTCCAGTACACAGCTGTATGCCCCAGAGGAGACTGTGCACAAACACCACCCACGAACGTACTGCTTTGACTCATGCACCCATCAGCACCCTCGGCAAAAAAAACAATCAGGAACGTAACAGCATGTTGGTGTGTGGTCTCTTTCCCAGCAAGCTGACCCAAGGTAGCTGGGGTTACGGGACGGCAGCAGCTTCCTGGGCAAAGGCAGAATTGGGTCTGAGGGGACACTCCAAGGCATTAATTCCAAGGGTGTACATGCAGGTTAAACCAACTCTGAAATAACAGTTCTGTAACCAGCCAGTGGGATAACCAGCTCCCGGCCCTAAGCAGCTACCTATAATAGGAGTCATCCTTCAAACTGGATGGCAGAGCCACGTGCTGGGGCCACTGACCTAATTCTGGCCAGTGGACAGTGATGGAAAGGACTGTGTCCCCTCTGAGCCAAAGTGTTTAAGGGCCTAAGAGCAGCCCTCTTTCCTTGTGCCACGGTGACTGCAGATGGCGCACCCTGAGATGCTCTTGCTTCCTTGTGTTGAGTGGAAGGGAAAGGAGGTGGGGCCCAGCTCCCCACCAACAAAAGTTGGACTTGAACCGAGTAAAACAAACTTTGGTTAAATCTTTAAGATTTGAAGATTCATCTTATTCACAGCATCATATCCTGACTAGCACACCTACTTTTGCATCAGAAGATCTTGCCAGTCTCTGTCTAATGAACCCATTTCCCTGGCTTGTCTGATCTTTACTGAAAACCCTGTTCCTATTTTCCAGTCAATCCTTTGGATCTCCTCTTATTTCTTAAGCCACCTGTACTCAGAGTATGAACCTGACTCCCACTGATGGAACCAAGGGAATCAGAGGGTAAAAAGAGGAGGGTCAGCCCTGACTGGTGTGGCTTAGTGGACTGAGTGCCAGCCTGTGAACCAAAGGGTCTCCAGTTCGATTCCCAGTCAGTGCACATGCCTGGGTTTCTGGTCAGGTCCACACTAGGGGGCACATAAGAGGCAACCACACACTGATGTTTCTCTCCCTCTCTTTCTCCTTCCCTCGACCCCCTGAAAAAATAAATAAAATCTTAAAAAATAATAAAAATTTGCCCTGGCTGGTGTAGCTCAGTGGATTGAGTGCAGGCTGTGAACCGAAGTGTCGCAGGTTTGATTCCCAGTCAGGGCACATGCCTGGGTTGCAGGCCATGACCCCCAGCAGCCGCACATTGATGTTTCTCTCTCTCTCTTTCTCCCTCCCTTCCCTCTCTAAAAATAAATAAATAAAATCTTAAAAAATAATAATAAAATTTTTTAAAAAGAGGAAGGTCAGAAGAGACCCCTCAAGGTCTTGTGTGCAGAGGCAAAGAACATTTTAGGGAGCAAGTTGCCCCTCTTTACCTAAACATGGCCAGAGCGAACTCTTCTTAATCTCCAGCCAGGACCTCACTGTCTGAGCAGACAATGCAGCCATCGAAGACCACTTGCCCGAGACAGGACCTCAGACGGGGCATCGTGTAATTCTTGTCTCTGGGCAACCACCACTAGAATCAACAGTATTGTAATACATAGACCTACTTGAAACTGTTAGCGCCCTCATGTTTAGGAACAGGGAATGGAAATGTTCCCAGTCCTACCTAAATGTCATGTACACATTATGCGAGATAGAGAGATACCTGTGATGCAAAGAAAATAATTATGGATTAAGAAAAAACGCCCTGTACTGTTCTCTCCCCATTTGAAAGGCATATACAATATATTTATGAGATACATTAAAGAGCTTATTTTGCTTGTGTCCAATTCTAAATGGCCATTTCCAGTGTTCCCTAGGGGATATTTTTGTAACCGTATCAATTTATTATAAAGGTCAGTATTTTTTCTCTTTCAAATTTCTTTCAAGTGGGTGTTTAAAGTTCATTTTCTGAAGTATTTAAAATTCTAATAAACTGCTGCAAAATTACCAGGAAAGTCCCATGGGATTAAGAAAAAAAACACATACCATTTGATGCAACATGAACCTGGGTTAGAGTAAAATGTCATTAGGAAAATGTCAACCCTGAAATACAAAGAACAAAGGCAAAAAGCATCAGGCGTCTTAGAAGCACGGGAGTAAGTGGACTTGATTCAGTGCAGTCTTCCAGGAAAGGGATCTTGAGGTTCTTAAGTGTTACTTTTCCAAGGAAACAAGCAGCCTGTCAGCGCTACAGCTGATCGGGCATTCTCTCTTTCTCCCATCCTTTCGAGCAACAGTCATTTGGCTCGACTTCTTCCTCAGCTACTGTGTCTCTCAAAGGTGCAAGAAACTTTCCATGCTCGTGGCCACTTCTTAGTGATCTTTGCAGCCACAAGAGCTATTCTGCCATGTAGTTCTCAAATACAGAGATTTGTTGGATCAATACGGATAAAGAAATGAGTGTTTTCTGGGCCTTGAGACAAGTATAAAAGTAAAAAATTCTGTCGATTAGGTCACTGGTCTGCAAGGCACCACTAATCTGTTTGCTCCGCTGAGTTTTCCAAATAGAGCAGCCCTTTCATTCATGAGCAGGCGTGGGTGGAGTTTTCATACCCACCCCATCCTCAACTCTCTCCCAAGGACAGGTCAAGGTCTCCGGGGAAAGGCCATTTTTTGGGTCAGCTGTGCCTCAGTGTAGAGCTCTCACTGCAATGAGAATTGCTCAAGGTGTTCTTTCTTCCCGACAGGGTGTCGCAGACGCCACACTTGGTAGATGGTTCCTTGTGAGGGCAGCCTGCTCACACCAGCGGAAGGCTAGATTTTGAGGTCATCGCTTTCTTGTTCTTACTCCTCACTGGCTTCCTTGTTTTCCCACAATGGGATAAGACTCCTGGGTGCACTTAGGAGAAGAGGGGCAATGTTCACAGGCTCTGAGAACATAGGTCTATCTGTAGCCTGGATGAGAGCCGCCCTGCCTGCAGTCCAGCCATGACTACCACTCCTAGTGCGGTTTGGGCCCAAAGCCCCAGGTAATAATGTGGTATTCCTGGTCCCAGCCTTGTCATTTATGCACATTTTTTTCCCTTAGAAGCCTTGCAGAAGGAGTGGCTATTGTTTAATAAGGTTGTACACATCTCTGGAGTTCTGTCCTCTCTGCCTTTGCATAGAAGAGTCTGTCTCCACCACACCACCCTTAACATAGCATAGATCAGCCTCGCTGCTGCGATGTGGTGGCTTCTGTGACTGTTTCATGTCAACACGAACCCACGGAAATGGAATTATAGAGAAGCACAATCATTAAAAAGTCTAATTCCCCATTTTGACCGAGGCCAACACATTCTGTTCCATACTTTTGGAACAGAAAAAAGAATATTAGAATTTCTTTAAAATGATGATTTTTGTATTCATTCATTATAGGTTTTACAATGGGTGAGACAACCACCTTGACATTGGCGTCTAGTTTAAAACTGTAAGAAATGCCGCCTGTCATTCTTTCTACATACCCGCAGGTTAGCTTCACCGAGATAGGATGCCAGCTTGTTGGAGGTGGCTGTTACACCTGTCTCAGGCCAGGGGACCTGGAGAAATTTGTTTCCACCCCAGCTGAGGGTACCCACAGAGCAGCCACGGCAGTGCCCCCCGTGCACTGTTTCTGAATGGGTACCAGCGGGACCGCTTCCAGACAGGAGCCCATGAAAGGCATCGGGCAATCACCACGGCCAATAACCCTGTGCAGGAAGGTCCTCTGGGGGGTGTCACACAGCCAAGACCCTCCCAGCACTGCAAAACGCATACACATGTGGAAAGGCCCTGGCCAACCTGGGCCCAGTGTGGGGTCAATGTAAAACACACCTGAGCAATATTGGGAAGAGCATCAGATCTCCAAAGGGAAGTAATTGTGGCAAAATCCTGTGTTTCCTCTCTCTCTCTCTGCAGAAGCCAACGGCAATGGTGCCTTCCATAGGTAGTCTAAAATGCACCTCCCTGCGGCCCCTTGCGGAGATATTGTACGTGAAACCGACGCCAACCCCCCAGGGAGCAGGAGCGGGAAGTAGATCTACAATGAAGGAATCGGGTCAGAATGCGGATTCTAAACCCAGAGTCTGCCTCTGACCACCTGTGTTTCCAGGGGCCAAGTGCCTCGCCCCCTAAGCTGCAGTCCTTTCAGATTTGCAGTTTCACCATCTTCCAAGGTGCTGTCCTCATCTACACGGTTAGAAACCGCTCATCCCCACTCCCACGGAAACAGTGCACAAGCATGACCCTACTCCATGCCTCCTGGAAAGGGAAGAGGAATTCAGGACTAGGAAAATGATCCTTCCCCTCAGGAATTCCGTGGGTCTGCACTTGGATGCATTACCCCCTAGAAGCTGCAAGGGATAATGGGAAATGTAGTTGCCACAAGGTCATTCATGTATGCAGCTACAATTTTAAATTTTATTATTAGGAGATAAAAGGAAAAACGCACACTGCAGTACAGATAGAAGTATCTGCCATGGAAGATGCTTTCTGGATGCCCAGGTATCTAGGTGAACGCGTCTCCCCACAGACAGAACACGCACAAGCGTCCTTCCCAATGCTTACACCCCGAGGACCCATCCGGCCCCCGCCTCCAGGACAAAGACCTGGATCTCCGACATACGCACACGAAGAGGAAAAAGGAATTCCAGGGAGAGCAATTCCCATTGAAGACTACCTTGAAGTTGCACGTTATACTTTTCACTTTTCACATCTCATCGGCCCAAATTTAGTAAAGCTTTCTGCAGAAAAGGCTGGGAAATAGAGTTTCCAGTGAGGAGGGTCATGGATTCAGAGAAGTCCTAGGCTTTTGACTGAGTTCTTCTTATAAAGCAATTTGGAGATGACTTATTTTTCTAAAGGACATCAAATTGCAATGAATTTCTCTACAGATACAGGACGTTCATCTTTTTATCTCTCACATCGCCTTGCTCATTGCTGACATTCATTAACTCCTGCTGAATTGTCATTTCCTAAATAGAAAAATTAGTAGCGGTGCAAACTACTGGAAACAAGGTAGACAGACAGAACAGTTTCCTACTTGTAAAATAATTCGCCCATTAGTTTAACACATGAATATATTATATTATTTCTTGAGCATTACAGGGATAAAACAACTAGTTGAGTTAGTTAAATTTACATAACATGGTCAGATTTTTAATGAGTACTGTGCAAACAGAGATTTTTATAATATATTTCAAGGCGAAAAAAGTTATAATATCAATACCATTAACTATAAAGTTAGGTTTTATCATTCAGAGTCAAAAGCAGAGGGGCCAGAATTTATTGTTCTTCTGATGACTCACAAGATAAACATACACAGAGGACACCTACGAGGAGGCAGAAATGGTTACCATTTATTCAGCATCTGCAAAGCGTACGTAAACTAGCAGATCTACGTATGTCATTTTCTATGCCTCCCAACAATTCTCCAAAGGAGGCACCTTTGTCCTTATTCTTAAAATACCAAATTAAAGCTCAGAGAGGTTAAGTAACTTATTTTTTGACACTGAACCCTCAGGTGTTGGGTAATATCAAGAATTTCTTGGTTGAGTATTTAATGAGTGAGTGGATAATGTACAGGTGCAACCTCACCTCGTCAAACCTCGGGGCAATAAAGACGGTGTATAAAATCAGTCCTCGTCTCTTATCCAATGTATGATGCACGGGCCCGATAACTTTGATGGTTGTTGGGAAAGAGTTCTGTCACAGTACCATGCTTCGTAGACGTCATTCTATATTTCTTTGTAATTAGGACATTTACATGAAAAAAAAAAAAAAGACTTTGCACCCAAAGAGTCTAACTGTTTACATGTTGCCTGAAGTCACGACTCTCCCTTTGGGTATAACAGTTACTTCCGTCGTAACCAATTGAGAAATAAAATACAGAAGTAAAATTGCTTCTAAATTAGCAGCTTTTAAAAGTTTCCTGGAAAGCTGCCAGACAACTGTAAACAGTTTTGTTCTGCTTCAGCTTCCAGCACAGAAAAATGGCAAAACTATGCTGAAAGGAAAGTGAAGGGAATCACCGTAAATAAATTTTGCCACTTAGACATGAGACCCATTTCTCAGTTGCAGAAACAAATTTAAAGTCAGATGTATACAAATAAATGTAGCAGCTATCGTTTTACGAAAGTATGGGTTTGTTTCCAAACGGGTAAGCAGTCCTCCCGGAGATGTCCTTCACTATAACGTCATTGTCACCAGGGCCACCAGTCCTGTCACTGAGCTGATTCGAGATGAAGATTTGCATGCACAGCCATCTGAGGAATCACAACCCGTCGGAGCGCACCCACATTAACTTGCACGCACGCCCTTGGGGATCTAGGCTTCTCTACCTTGCAATCTCAGAGAACTAAGCGTTCTCTGTCTTTTGTAAAATACCTAATGTTCTGAGTGGGTGGTGTATCACAGTTCTCAATTGATATCACTTAGGGAACGAAATTGCTTCTGAACTGTTTACAGTCATTAGGGTTGAATGCATGTGTACGCATTGTACCCGAGCTCACGTCGCAGACAGCACTGTGTCACGGCTGGCCCAGCCCCAGCATCTAAGCACGTACGCATGCTTCTTCGACTGCTGTTGTTGTTGCTGCAAATCATCATCCTATTCCTGTTTAATGAGGGGGGAATTGGGAACGTTAAAGCTATACAGAGCCGGGCATGAACTACACAAAACAGATCAATCAACAGGGTGTGAACAGCATGGGGGTGCTAAGCAAACAAAAGCAGTAAGGATTGGGGTTATTCAAGATTTGGGGCACAATCCAGGGCCTGCATTTCATGCACCCTGTCCCAGGCTCACAGCTCAGAAGGGTCCCCAGGAGTGGGAATGTGAAGGCTCAGGGCCTACAGCAGCCAGTGTGAGAAGGCACCTAGTTAATGATAATTACTAAATCAATGGTGTTATAGGCAATTAATATTTTATGTTTAATCATTACACTAGCAATTAGAATCTTTAGGAGTTAATGATTAGTAGTAACAAAGAAAAATTTCTGGTGGAAAATACATTATATAAAAATTGGAACAGAATCCCAATATATAAAGCTTAAGAAAAAGGGGGAGCAGTAAATTTCAAGCCCCAAAACTTCAGCCCAAAACTATGACTGAGGAAGGATTTGTGTTCTCAGTGCCTGGCACAGCCCGGACACATTCCAAACACGGAATAATCGTGGGGAAATACAACCTAACAGGATGAGCTCGTGATCATCGGAATGACTGATGGGAAACAGGGTCACTTAACGGAGTGGAGACACCAGAATAAGGTCTCCGTTTCTTGACAGTGGGATTGGACGGACCAGCAGTGAACACAGGACGCAAGGAAAGCCCTCGGTGTTTAAATCTCCTGTTGGCCCAACTCAGAACCGTCGCATGGGGAGGAGACCCTCAGGGACAGTGGCTTTGTCATGATGGGAGTACAGGGTGGGGGGCTCTGCCACCTAGTGCGTAGGGGACAGGGATGCTGCTCAGCATCCCTATACAATGCACAGGACAGGGCCCCACAGCAAAACGCAGAGTTATCAAGTCCAAAATGTCTAGCACCCGATCTGAGAGCCCCTGACCTAACCGAGTGAACTCCTCTGCTCTTTCTGACAAGCTCCTCTTCATCTCAGCCTTCAAAGCCCAGCGCAGCCGTGAGCCTCTTGTCCGGAGATTAATGGAACTACACTCCTCCACACCTCTCAAGAGTCAAGTGCGTCTTCACCTTGTACTTCTGTCCCCAAAGCACTTTGTACCCACCTCCAGCACGGAACTGATCGCATCATGGCTGCTTGACATCGTTTTTATAGCTGTGTCTCACTTTGGCTAAACTGAAATAATTCGCTACCATGAATTGAGCATTTACTATTTGCAAGACACTTTGCCCAAGGCTGCAGATAACTCTGGTTTAGTCCATGCACAAGAAAATAAAAGACAGATATTATTATCCCTGTTTTACAGATGAAGCAAATAAATGTTAGAGGGATTAAGAAAAAGATACAAGGTCACACAACTAGGAATGAGCAGAACTAGGACCTGAACCAGAAGCCAGTCCCACTGTGATACGTGTCCCCTAAACACAGATGTGAGAAGTATTTTGTGGAGAATGCCGTATTTAGACTTCTGAACGGAAGAAGGTGAAGAGGTTCCTGGCCAGTCCGCAGACACACCCATGAAGACGAGCAGGGCTATGGGAGACAGGCCTGTGAGTCAGGGCTGACAGTGGACACGCAGGGGCCACTCAAGCAGGGCGTCCAAAGGACATAGAAGTAATTAGTCAAGATCTGAGCAAATTGGAATAGGTAGGTTGAAATGATGTAGTGAGTAAATAAGTGGGTGAAGTGAAAGGATGAATAAAAACACACGCTTGCAGTCAAGCGTTCTGGCGTGTAGTAAGGACCCACGGCAGGCCTTTGGGGGGTGATGCCCACTCCAAAACGCAAGGAGACAAAATATCCAGGGGTCGGAAGCCCGTCCACCGCCTGTGACCCAGGGACAGATTGTGAGAGAGGGGCTGGCAGAAGGGACGCAAGGCCCTGGACCAGGGGGAGGCGGCCATGCATTTGTGAGCAGACTCGTGATGTGGCCCGAGGGATGGGGGACAGGAGGGAGGGGCAGGCGTCGAGTCTGGAAGATGGTGGGAGGCCTGGCACCAACTGTGAGTGACACGTCAGGGAGGAAGAGTAATCAAGCCTAACCTGATCATGAAGATCGTGGTGCTGAAGCCGACCCGGTTCATGGGGGGCCATGGCATGGGCACGGGGAACAGGGCTAAGCTCCTGGGGGCTCTAGCTAAGCACCACGGAAGGGAGGGTGAAGCCCGGGGCCCCACTGGGGTGACAAGGGTCTTGCTTCTGCACTGGAAGTAGTGGGATCAGCCTCAGGCTCCAAGTCAGAGTCCTCAGACCATCTAGAAGACAGACAGATGGATAGATAGATGGATAGACAAAGATAGATCATTATGTTATAGACAGAAAAAAAATAATTACCATATTTTTTGGACCATAAGATGCACCTAGGTTTTGGGGGAGGAAAATTGGGGGAAAATTTTGAAGTAAAAAATGTGGTAAAATATTTAGTAACAAATAACGTAACATTTCACCAATGTAAATGTAAACAGAACTGAACAGCAACAGTAACAACCATTATTCCTCCCAAACTTGGCAGGGGAAATGTGTGTCTTGTAGTCTGAAAAATACTATAGAGCCTGAGACGGGAGAAAATAAATTAAATGTGGGAAGATGTTAACGTTTCCCCAAATGCAATTAAAAATTTTTTATGCTGTTTGGGCGACATTTCTCCAAATTTGAAATTACTTTGAAAACAAAGCCCAAGTCCTCTCATACCTGCGCCTGCACGGTGCGGGGCGCCCCCGGAAGGATGGTGTTCCATAAGAGGGGCTGTCTTTCTACATTTTCCAGGGGGGGCAGTTTCTGGGCATCTCAGCCAGTGGGTTCACCAAGTAGCTGGCATGGTGGTTCAGAGTTGGTCCCCACTTCAGAGAGAGGACCCCAAATTCTCTCCTTGTCTGCCCATCTCTTCAGGACCCCCCAGGTAACAGGCTCCCTGTTATATTATAACAGACTCCCTTTCTATCATGACAGAGGCTGAGGCCATTAAACTGAGTGATGGATACCACGTTCACCAGAAGGCTAGTTACCCAAGGCAAAACAAATCCTTCCAGTGGTTGCCACCAAATAATGCCTTCCCAAATGTCCCTTTGGGAATCTCCCCCAAAATCCTTTGCAAGATTTCCTCCTGTGAATTAGCTTCCGAGGGGGGACCCAAAAACCCCCCAGAATTACCTTCTGGAGGGCAGGCCCCTTGTAGTACACGCTCCCTGGCTAGGTGAGCATTCTAGGAACCCATCCGTATCAGTGCACCAGCTGGTGGTGGTGTGAGCGGCTGTGTTTGACTTCAGGGATTTTTTTTTTGAAGGCTTTCAACGCGTTCGCCCACTTCATGATGGGTGATTTACAAGCGCACCTGCCCACACTGCGCTGAGTGTTCAGTGGCTTTTGACCAAAAAGGGCGTGACCCCTGTGCCCCACCCCCCCTATTCACTGGATCACACTCTGAGCAACTTTTCTTTTGTTCCCCCAGGATGAAAAAAGTCCTCAAAGGGAACCATTTTGCCAATGAATAAGAAGTGAAACAAACAAACAAAAATGACAGAAGCACTCAAAGTCATCAAAATCGACAAGCTGAAAAACTGTTTTGAGCAGTGAGAAAATACCTCAATAGGTGTATTGCATCCAATGGAGAGTACTTTAAAGGTGACTGAAGTTTAAACATGTAAGAATAAATACACGATTTTTTATGAATAAATTCCGGCATATCTTGGGGTGTCCCCTCATACGTATGCCTGGAAATACAGAACAGTGTACTCAAATTCCATTCCGTGTGACATTAGGGGGCCCTTCTCAAGTTAAGGGCCTCTCTCTGTCCATGCATTTGTGAGCACCAGCGAGCAAGCTGGCCTCTGACGCAGAGGACGGAATCTGCCTATGTTTCACGTGACCTGGAAACCACATTTGTGTTATGACCTGAGAGGCAGCTGTGGAGCCTCTTAAACAATACATTTTCTGATCCGTTCATCCAATGCATTTCCAGCCAAGTCTAAGCAGAAGGGAGGGAAAAACTGATTACACATAGCCAGTAGCAAGAATCATTTAAGCTAAATTAACAGGGTATATATAACTTTGTCCTCCTTTTAAAAAAAGAGAGAGAGAGAGAGAGACTGTGAGGTTTGTAAACAATCAGAGGAATGGCCTATTTCCCTCATCAGATTGTCAGAACCTGAAGGAATCTCAAGTTAGTTTTTAGGAAAAATGCAGCCACCCAGTGTACGTGCTGCCTGCCAAAAGGTTGCAAGAAAGGCCTGCTAACCGAAATCCCCATACACCCCACTGACCGGCATACCCGGCCGTCCTTCCTTCCAGAGCTGCCAATATTGCATTATTTGGTTCGCAGGTGCTTTTTTTAACCAGTGGTTTAGAGTCTAATCTTTGTGCATTGAAACCATTGATTTTTCTACTTTCAATAATTTGTAAGCCCTAGAATAAAGAGGATTTCTGGATCTCCTGGAATGTTCTAAAAGAATCTATCAGATGTCATTGAATCTAATACCGTAGATAGAGTTTTCAAGAGGCCTCTATTCTGCGCAGCGACCGGAAAGAAAACACTGCTAAAGAAACTGACAGCAGGCGCTCTGATCACTTCGAAGTGTCTCATACGGAAATTGAGGAAGTTCTAGCCCTGGCTGGCATAGCTCAGTGGATTGAGCATGGGCTGCGAACCAAAGTGTCGCAGGTTCGATTCCCAGCCAGGGTACATGCCTGGGTTGCAGGCTATAACCCCCAGCAACCGCACATTGATGTCTCTCTCTCTCTCTCTATCTCCCTCCCTCCCCATTCTAAAAATAAATAAAATCTTTTTAAAAAATTCTTTAAAAAAAGAAATTGAGGAAGTTCTTTTAGGTATTTAACACTAATTTTGTCATAGGACTGTTAGACATACATGAAATATTTGTAGGTTGGTTAATGGATATTCCTAAAGCTCCTTCGTGTTCAGAATACAACTCTTTTGTGATTACCTTTGAACTCAGAGTTGCGAGTGTCCATGTTTTTCCATACAAGAGTGCTGGCATACAGCATTCCTTAGAAGCACCTACAAGTCTTTGATGCTGAACCTCAGGCATTACAAAGAGCGAGAGCATTCCCTTCTTCCACAGCCACGTGGTTCCTAGGGGTTGAACGCCTGCTTCACTATTATCTCTGGGATTTTCTCCCCAGCAGCTGTCTCGGTCATTCTGCACCATTCAATGATGGTGGTTTTACCATCTTCATAGTTCAGGCAATGACAAATGGATCAGCAGTGGTGGCCTGGATGTCAGCAATCATTTGATGCTATTGATTAGAACAGACAACCGAACACAAAGACGTTCAAGTTTCTGCCTTAGAGCAAATCAAATACATTATTTGGTCACTGAACTACCTGAGCTGGAAATGTACTTACATTGAGAACACTCCTATTTCTCAACTTTCACCTCGACAGAGGACTGAAACCCAGAGGACTTCTAGAATGGCTTCTTGGAAGGCATCTTGAGCTGTGTCTGAGTTCTTCTCAGGAGCTTCCGCCCCCATATTTGTCACCTGTAATTTGAAGAAGATACGCATTCATTTGGGTAAGCTACCTGTGGATAATTTACTATGTAGTAGGAAGTAATGTATTAAGATACCTCTCCAGACCTTGGTAAGGTATGGAAGGGGGATAGGTTTGCTAGTGCGAATGGGTGGCCCGAAAGAGTTTGGATCTTGAACTCTTAGCCCACTCACCCCTAGAGAGGAGGCACCTGTACGAGATGCTCTGTGAAAGTAACGATGAACAACAGACGCCAAGGTGGGCTCGGAGAGGTGGGAGAAATTGGACAACACACAGAACAAAGTCGACTTCATTTCTTCCTCCAGCCAGCCAATCAGACCAGTGCGTATAAAACCTCCGATAAATGGCCCTGGCTGGCGCAGCTCAGTGGATTGAGCTCAGGCTGCAAACCAAAGTGTCGCAGGTTCGATTCCCAGCCAGGGTACATGCCTGGGTTGCAGGCCATAACCCCAAGCAACCGCACATTGATGTTTCTCTCTCTCTCCCCTTCCCTTCCCTCTCTAAAAATAAATAAAATCTTAGAAAAAACTCCGATAAATGCAAAAGGCGAGCTTTGGTGTTTCTTCTGCTTTTGACCCACATCCTTCTTGCAGCAAAGACACAGATGGCTGCCCCACAATCCCAGGATGACTGTTCTGTCTTCCAAATCTCACTCTTTCATGCTCTGAGGGTAGGAAGGCTGAAAAAGCATATGATCAAATATGCTTTCCCCCCCACCCCTTACCTGCATTAACAAAACATATCTTAGCATAAATTATACCAGAATGCAGAGTATCCCATTTTACTCGCCTCTAGCTTTAAAATTCTTTAAAATCAGGATTTTTGAGAATTTTTGTGACATTGCAAGCTTTCCACCACATTACATTTGCATCACAATATGCTGCAGATCCTGCGCTATAGGACAAACGCAGCTTATACTAATGGGAATTTAGGTTATTCATGCAGACAGCTGAAAATTTCCCTGGTTTAACTCTGAAAGACTTTGATGGGTATCCTTTTATTTAGTTATTTCTCCTAGAAATGACCAAACATTGAAAGAATTAGGCACTTTGTTATTTTTCCTCTGCCAGCCCCAAAACTAGGTTACTGCTCCACAAATTCCGAATTAGAAATACCAACTGATGTTCTTTCTTTCTTTCTTCTTTCTTTCTTTCTTTCGTTCTTTCTTTCTTTCTTCTTTTATTTCTTTCTCTCTCCCTCCCTTTCTCTCTCTCTCTCTCTCTCTCTCTCTCTCTCTCTCTCTCTCTCCCTTTCCCTCCCTCCCTCCCTCTCTCTCTTTCTCTCTGATTTTTAAACAAATGCTTCTTACTTCCTTCTCTGTGGTTGTAAAAGCCCCTGGTGCTCTGCTGGATATAGGCCGCCTCTATCACCTGCTGAACAAACGATAGACACAGCACAGGGTGTGCTGGGTTTGCTGTGAAGTGAGCCCCCTGCTCACAATGCCAGTTAAAAGCCTGCGGTCTGTCTGCTCCGTTTTCCTGAACTCTGGCCACTCGGTGTTAACTCGCCTGTGTTCATCCCATTGCATCGTGTTCTGGGCCCGGCCTGGCTCCCCGGCTTGTTATCTGCTTGGCTCGCCTTTACAGCCCCCAGGTCATCTCTTCGAAGTCACCTCCCTGTATCTTCTCAAAAAATCACTTCTCCCCCCTGGAAGTCCTTTATGCTTTGTTCTGTAATGTCAAAGCATCCTGAAATAGTTAAATTGGCCCTTGGTCTTTTTATTTGTCTTTGAAGCCATCTCGAATAGCTCTATCTGTACTTTCAATATGAAACTTTAAAATACCCCCTGAGCAGACATGGGTTTTTATTTATTTAGGTTTCTTATTTCAGCTGTAGTAGACATAAAAGCTAGAGGGCAGAGTCTCCAGCTGGCTGCGGAGGCTGACACTGGAGCAGAAACGCGGACGGTAGCCCTGAGAGGCGGGCACTGGACGAGCACTCCGCCATTCACATACTCAGGGCGTGCACCAGCTTGGAGGGGACTTCGATGCCAACCTGCGTTGACCTTGGAAAGCTATAGTGGCTCCCTCAGGGAGTTAAGGAAATCCCCAACAAGGTAGCTGAAGCAAGTCGTCAATCATTCCAAACCCCTTTTACGGCAAAGATAAAGACGATGCATTATTTCCCAAGCTGTTAAAAAGTGAGCAAATCAACAAAGGTAACTTTAACCAATATCCACGTATACAAAATGGTCTTGAGGTCTATGAATGATGACCCCATCGACCCAGAGAATCTGTTAAATAAGATTATAGAGTTCTTGGCATTTTTAGCGAACAGTTTTGGGCAGCAATCATCGGTCCATTTGACATCAGAGAGGTGGCTCGACAAAGGCACTTGAGACGACCACCTAGGGGTCATCTGCCAACTGCTGGGTTCTGTGTACAAAGGCTGATAGTCAAGAAATCAAATTCCTTCGACAAAAGCAAGGAAATAAAAATGCTCCTAGAGTAAACGGGCTCACGAAGAACTCGCATGTAAATCCTGCAAGGCTGGCTAAGTTCTAATTTTATCCTCTTCTATCACCTACACTCCTCTTTAAAGTGCAGTGGGGGCATGTACTACTTCGGTTTATGGGCAAACTATACTTCCAATATGAAATCAAGGGAAGCCATTTAAAAAATCAAAGTTAATGTTAACAAGATGATCTATTTCATCCCCCAATAGAAGCTAATGAATCATTGTGAATTTATTGTGGCAGAAAGACAGTGGCTGCTGGCAATTATACTGATGAGCAGAAACCCTCACAAGTGGGTACTTTAAAGCAATTATTTTCCATTTGCTCCTAAAAAACCCTCTGAGTACAACTAAGCTTTGATTACCTGGCATCTGAAAATATACGTTCTCAGAGGGGTATTTGCGGTGATTGTTTTAGGGGAAAGAAAGTAAACAGCTACTGCTTGTGAAAGCTCAGTTGTGAGCCTCTTTAAAGTTTAAAATATGAATTGTGCAAAAGATGAAGCTCTGACTTAATGGACTAGCACATCATTACATTATATTCCCAGCTGGCGAGAGTTGAGAATTTATTGGGTTCCCAAGGATCAAAAAACTACACTCTTCTTCTTCAAGAAGACGACTTCTTCAAACTCAAGAGCCAATGTCTGTTCTTGTTAACAGTCTCTCTAGCCCCCAGCCTAAACTTCATTCCTCCACTCCTTCTCCTTGACCCAGACTCATGAAGAGTGGCGACAAAGAATGACAGATAGAACAGAGCTCACCCGGTACAAACACTGATTCCTTCAAGAGAGGAAAACCAAGGGTCGTCCAAAGAGGAAGTCAGGTGGAAAGAATGATATATTTTTCAAGTACAGAAAGTTTGGCAGTTCTCATAAAGGGTATTTGCCCCTTTGTAATTAAAGTGTATTGGTGCACAGTGGTGACTTCTAAAACGGAGCGAGGAAGGTGGACTAACCCAGGGTTCAAGGCTATAAGAAACAAGTGTTCAAATGTGAAAACTCAGTCCCTAACTCTGGGTCTGGAGATGGTGGGCATAAATACGGACAGACATAATCAACTTTTTTTCTCTTGTCTTGGGCAAATGTTTTTCCAAAGTGGAGAAAATATTAAAGAACAGGCACTCGATGCACTGTTCGAGCTGCAGACCAAGACAGGGAAAGCGGAGGTGTGCTAGACTGTGTAACCTGAAGAAACCAAAGCCACAGCGGTCATCTTCACATGCCCTTCCACCTGCTGGCCCATCGCAGCCCAGCGGAGGTCCGTACAACCGTGGGGGCGGGGCGCAGGCCCTACGAAAGGGCCACTCGCCCAGGTGCCCACAACTAACAGCTCATGGAGCTCGGACTAGCTGCTGAGGGTTTGTGTTTTGTTCTCAGTATGAAAATAATAATGTTTCTTGGAGACGGTAGACGGTGGAAGAAATGTTTTTAAATCATACCCTCAATGCCTAGAGAAATTAAAATGTTATCGTAATTTCTTGACTTTTCTACATATTGCTTTGCATACTTGATACCATTTTGTGATCTGCTTTAAAATTTTATCATAAGTATATTCCAGAGCTTTAAAAATGCTACACATGAATAACACCTTTTATGACTGTACATTATTTCAAATATATTCTCTCTTACCTTGTATTCTCTTACGGTTGAGCACTTACAAAGGCTTACTTTTTCCCTGCTATGAATTTTCTTTTTAAAAAAACTCAAAAATTAACACCCTGGCTGGTGTGGTTCAGTGGATTGAGCACTGGCCTGTGAACCAAAAGGTCACCGGTTCAATTCCCAGACAGGGCACATGCCTAAGTTGCAGGCTAGATCCCCAGTTAGCAGCATGTAATCTCTTACACACTGATGTTTCTCTCCCTCTCTTTCTCCCTCCCTTCCCTTCTCTCTAAAAGTAAATCAAATCTTTTTTTAAAAAACATCAAAAATTAAGTTTCTGGCCTTGAGGACATAAACATCTCCAAAACCCCTTCTTTCCCCGTGTTCTCAGGTTCCCATCTTGAAAGGCAGATACGTGCTGCACCGCGGCGGTGTCTGGGGTGTCCGCTCAGCACCGTTGCCAACATCCGGTATCCCCTTCAAAGAATCCTTGTGTATTTATTAATACAATTTGCATCCCATTTTTACTTGTCAGCTTTGATTATGAAGTGAGCCAACTACTTTTCCAGTGTTTAGTAGGTCCTCGTATTGTCTCTTTGGTGAAGCAAGCATGCATGGTCTTTGTCCGTTTATTTATTGGAGTCTCAGGTTTTTCTCATTGATTTTTAAAAGCGCGTTGGCTGGGCTTAGCACCGGAGCTCTAGCACTGTACCGGACCAAATAAAGTTAATTGAATTACTTCTTTATAAATCAATATTATTAAGCATTTTCATATCTGCTGTAACGATTTTCCTTGGCCATCTTTTAATTTGATGTGCACAGTTGAAATCCCTGAAAGCAACTGACTGTCTTTTCTTCTGCAAGTTCTGCCATTTGATTTAAGTAACAGAAAAATTCTGCCCACCGTGGAGCTCAGAGAAACCAGTTCTCGGTTTCCTGCTAGGCATTTTTATGGTTTCATATTTTAAATAAATAATGATCTAGAATTTATTTTAATATATGATAAGAATTTAAGGCAACATTTTTGTTTAAAAGTAAATGACCTAAAGCCACTTATTAACTAATCCTTTCCTTCACCAAAGATTTTTCAACAGATAATTTTCATTTATTTCACTCATATAGGTACTAAAAAAGTTTTGCATTTTTCTGCTTATGATTGTATCACATTGAGTTCTGTTATAGCTTTACGCTGACCTAACATTTTGCAGCAATCATTTAGCTCATGAATCCCTTTTTTCACATTAATATAGATATTTTCAACTGATGTGCTACAAGAATTTTTAAAACATACAACACCCGACTATTTACTCAGGGGCACTGACCTCTTTTCCCTTAGATTGTCAAATAAGAAAATGACAATGGCCAACTCAGTAGCCCTCTAGTGTGAATAAATCAAAATCACATCTACTTTTTTGTCATCTTGGCAAAAAGTATATTTGTTGGCGTGCCGCAGAAGTCCAGTAATTAGTTTATGTGTGCCATGAGGTGAAAAGAGTTGAAAATCACTGCATTAAAAACATACTCTTACCTATATTTTCCCCACATAATTTTTAAAACATATTTTTAAAATGAAGTTTAAAAATTGCAGCAGACCCTGGCTAGTGTAGCTCAGTGCATTGAGTGCAGGCTGCGAACCAGAGCATCACAGGTTCGATTCCCAGTCAGGGCACATGCCTGTGTTGCAGGCCACAGCCCCCAGCAACCGCACATTGATGTTTCTTTCTCCCTCCCTTCCCTCTCTAAAAAATAAATGCACATATTTTTTTAAAGACGGAAAGAAGCAATAGACACAATTACCCTTCACTTACCCTCCCCACTCCCATTCTTGGTCCCGCCGTAAACCGGGCTCCACTCTGCTAACAGTTTTTGTTTTCAGCTCATCTGGTAATCACCTCGAAGACACCAAATAACACGCTGATGCTCACAGATTTTAAAATGTATCTATCTCAGACATTATCCGCTTCCAACTCTGCAAGACCGGACTCAACTACAAAGCTCTGTAAATCCCTTCCCCATTCCCTCTGCTCTACTTCAGCCACTGTGACAATTCACCTCTCTGTTACCTTCGTGACTTTAAACTGTATATTTTAAAGTTTCTTATTCAAACAACTAGAGATTTCCTCTGGATTCCTTACCTTACACAGTCCAGGGTGTAGTGTCCCTATCTGTTTCATCACCTTCTTCCTTCCCCTACATCTCAGCTTCTGTCATCTGCACATTTACGTTATGTTGTCTGGTCTGATTAGATGTGTGTTCTTGTTCCGCAACCACAGTTACACAGACTTGACTAACTTACAGTGTGATTCCGAAAGCCTCAGAAACTATGACTGTTTCAACAGTTCTTCCCCCAGATAAAATGTCAAGAGGAATGCTACGCCCTAAAGCTTTCACTCAGGGAAAGGTTATATAGTGAGTCCTCCCTGTCTAGGGAGAGTGACCTCAACAGAACCATTTAAACAGCGAGTATGTGTGCCCGTCTCCAGGGACACCTGGTGGGCTGGCGTCTGACTTCTACCTGGAAATTCGAAAGGTGAAGCTGTAGGGCCACTGACTGCTTTGATGAAGGAACAAATGAGAGTTGGCTGTCCCAGGACGGGTCAGCATTCTCAGAATTTGCTGGGACGTGAGCACACCCTGTGGAAAACACAGAGAAAGTGAGAAACTGGGGGAGAGAGAGAAAACCAGCCAGGTACTGCTGGATTCAAAGGTCTAAAGGAGGAATGAGTGACTGGCAGAAACAGAGACGCATTTGTCATTCTCCAGAGACCTTTAGCTGAATGGTCCCCAGGGAGGGGGAGAACCTCTGAAGAACCCCGAAAAAACATCCGGAGGGAAGGAAAGGGAGCTCTCATCACCTGCCAGACCCAGACAGCATGAAATCTGGGGTCACATCCTCACCAGAAGGAGGTGCCTGCCCCTCTCCTCTGCTTCCTCCTGTTTTCTGATCTTTGAGGGGCAGAAACCAGTCATCGGGGGAGAAAAACTGTATTATCAGGAGAAAGAGAAGAAGCTTTAGCATTAAGCAAAACAAAATTTTGAGTATCATATGAAATTGCACTTTTTTCCCCTAAAGAATTTTATTCATTCATTCATTCATTCATTCATTCATTTATTAGAGAAGGGAGGGAGAAAGTGAAGTGAGAGAGAAACATAGATCGGTTACCTCTCATATGTGCCCGGACCAGGGACCGAACCCACAACCCAGGCATGTGCCCTGACTATGAAATGAACTCGCAACTTTTTGCTTTGTGGGATAATGCCCAACCACGGCACACCAGTCAGGGCTGCAATTGCACTTTTAAACACTGAGTCTATGTCTTGCAATTGATAGAAAAACTCTCGCCTTGGCTGGCGTAGCTCAGTGGATTGAGCACGGGCTGCAAACCAAAGTGTCACAGGTTCGATTCCCAGCCAGAGTATGTGCCTGGGTTGCAGGCCATAACCCCTAGCAACCGCACATTGATGTTTCTCTCTCTCTATCTCCCTCCCTTTCCTCTTTAAAAATAAATAAATAAAATCTTAAAAAAAAAGAAGAAGAAAAGAAAAACTCTCTATGTCCCATAAAAGTGACCACAAACTGCCAGATATTTTATGCAGAAATGGAAAGACCTAACTTTAAAAAGCAGTTTCAGTGGAAAGAAAAACAAAAGTCATTCTATGAATACTTTCTATTAAGTTCTGTTTGTTTAAAACAATGATTGTTTGAGGGTTACAACTCAGGGGAGAGGCTGGAGTTTATGACTTTTCAAGCCGAATTCAAGTCTCCAATTCTGTTTCTCATTTTTAAATGTAGACAATAAATGTCTTTATTGGTTTCTACATTATTGCAAGGGTATAGATAGGACCGTATGTAAGAAGTAAATAGAATTTTGATAGTTGACTGTAAATATATGTCGATTGAATCAAAATTTCTTCCTAAGTTTCCGTTAAAATTACCTTAGCTTCATGTCTAGTATTTTTCACATGACCAACTATTCCATGCCTCCTTCCTTTGAAAAAAATTTGGTTCATATAAAAACCAAATTTACTAGAGACGTTAACTTTTTTAAAAAATCCTCCTTCGTGTTTCCATTTTAATACAAATATTTAGCCGTGTGTGTCATTCTCAAAATGTTTTATTTAAAAAACCCGACAAAAAGACTTTTAAAGTCATGTATAATTGTCCATGTCTGTTATTCCCCTCAATCAACAGAGTCTACGGGAAAGTATTTTATGTGATGTGACCGCAACTCACCAAGTGTCACTGGTGAGTAAATGACCATTCATTGTCTGGAGTCACAGTAGGGGCACAATGCCAATCAAAAATCCCATTTCCTTGTACGTTTCTATCGTTTATAGAATCATTATCCTCTGGCCCCTGAACAGGCCTTTCTTATCCTACCCGTAACAGCGTGTTTAGACTTTCTGCGTTTCAAAAGGGATTTAAGGCACCTTGAAATAAAATGCACGCACACAACAATGTTCTGGGAACACCCAGGAGAAAGCAGAATGCTAAGCGTGAGTTTTGATATAATGACTGTGATCGCCCATTCAGTTTTGCTCTGAGTTTCCTCAGAGGCGAACAAAACAAAACAGAACAAAACCAGCACGTTGAGCACTTCTAGTTATCTCTTTGATGAAAGCAAACCGATGTTAAGAGAGAAAGAGAGACAGAGACAGAAAGTCAGGAGCGGGGGGGAAAATGGGCACATGCATTTCTTCCCTGGTCTTAAACTCGAAACGAACTCACCGCATGAGACTGGACACTGAGAAGAATAGGCAATGTGTCTTTGACCAACATTGTCTACCAGAGACAGACAAAAACAGAGCTATGCCATTTAAATGTATAAGATGAAGGTGATATAATTTGTTCAGGCAATAAGTTCATGTGAAACAGCTATGTAATTTCCTAGTGCTCTGCCCTGATTCGAGGTGTCGATTACCTAGAGAAGGGAATAGATGTTTCTCAGACTATTTTATTATAAAGCACTGATCTCTGCAGGGTTTTAGCGGGAATTGGTTGGCGGAAGGTCTGACGTCAAGCGTCCCAGCCAGAGTCCGGGACAGCAGCATTATTTACCAGAGGAGAGCCGCGTGTTTGGCGCCGCGTCCCTGGGGGATGCTCATGTGATCCCTCCGGGGGCCGTGCCTTGAGAGGCATGGCCTGGGTGGCACGTGTCCACCACACACATCCGTGGAGGTTCTACCATGTGACTCTGAAAATATATTGATTTCTTTCTGAGCTTCGAGCCAATAAAGTTGCCTTAGTCTGCTTCCAACATTGTTCTCTGAAAAGGCTTGTAACTTGACAGCCCCTCAAAATGAAAAGCCTTCTTTCCAGAAGCAAGTTTATGTCTATCCAAACTTTGGAAGCATAGAATAAATTATAAATACTTTTCAAGTGTGCTGGTCTTTCTCTAAGTCAAAAAAAAAAGAGCCTGAGCTCCTTAGTATCTCAGCAGTTCAAAGCTTTTAAAGTCAAACCTCAATATAACCTGCCTTATTAAAAAAAAAGTTCACTTGTTTGAAGGTTTTGTGATCACGCTAATGTAGTTTTAAAATCAATTAAACTTCATCTAAACATCTCAAGGGAGAGAAAGGTTTACTCCTTTTTCATCTAAACCACAGATACAAAGCCCTTAGTAAATGCATTTTCATCCTGTGCTGGGAATATGTACTGTCCAGGCAAACCGCTCAAATGTCATCCGGCAAAGTGCAAATGCAGCATATAGTTTGGAGGAACAAATGTTTGAAAGTCTAATACGCCGAGATTAATGGCGAGCCACAGTTATGCACAAGGATGTTATTATGACAAGAAAGGATGCTAGCCAGATGAACTTGCAGAATAACACGAAAAATTTGACTGCAGAGGTTCTTGGCTGCAAATGGAATGTATAAGCTATTAGGACTCTCTTTAAAAAAATTAATCCAAGACCAGAAAAGTGTTTTACACTAAACTCCGAAAGAAGGTCATAATCATGTTTTGACAGCTGAAAAAGAAGCAGATAAAACTAAACTGTGTACTAGCTCTAATACAAGCCCAGCTGTCTAAATAGTCCCAAGAAGCGCAGGAAAGTAAAAATGCAAGCTCACCAAATAGGGTCATCCTAACAAAATGAAGACAAAGAAACAAATTAAATCCGTTAGGCATTTTATTCTAATAAAGTCAAAATCTCCTCATCAGCAAAAGTCATTCCCCCACCAATAAATCTCTTCTCAGACCACCTTTGCTTGTTTAACCTGACTTAGATATCTGAGTCATCATTCACAAGCCTATCTCCTGTTTAACAAATTCCCAAGCAGATGCCAAAGCTTCATTCAATGCACTGAACTGTATACCAAGAAAAAATAAAAATGCTATGAAACACATTTGTACACCAGACAGCAACATGGGTAACAACAAATACCAGGAATACCACCATGTAGAACAAAGGCATGAGCACGTGGAAAAATTAACAGACTGAAATTAAATATTCAAAAAACAATAGCTGTTGTGATCTGGCATGATAGATTATCTCTTCATATTTTCCAAAAAAATCTATCATGAGAATGTATTTATTTTGCATAAAAGAGAGTATGTTAAAGATTACAATACAGTTGGGGGAAGAAGAATAAAAATGTACAAAATGAGTCAAGAAAACCATTCAAAAGTAGTATGTTGACGTGCAAAAAAGATTAAGCTACGAAATGAATTCAAAATGATTGTAAGCAACAGTCAAAAGGCTGCAGTTGGCTCAGGGCGGCTTCCTGAGGGAAGTGACCTTCTTTAAACCAAGTTACCCTGCAGATGAGCATGATAAATGTATGAGAATTCCAGAAAAGCTGGAGCAGATGTAATACGAGTTTGCAAAAACGCCGAGTCTGCAAGAGACAAGACAATTGTCTACACATTGCAAGAGTATGTAGGAAAAAAAATGACATTTTTTTTTCAAAAGCTTTTGGGTGGCAGGAAGAGCTTTGTGGTTGGAATGAAAAGGTCTAGGTTTTTGAGCTGGTCCTGTCCCTTTCTTGACTTTGGGTAATTCACAGGAATTCTCAAAGTCTGAATTTCCGCACCTGAAAAATAATAACAATAATTTTACAGCGCCTTCCACCTTCCTTTTTTATGCTGAGGATCAAACGATTTAGGATGTTTCTGAATGTGAAACTGGAAAGTGCTAGCCGGGTGAAAAGTGTCTTTTAGAGAGAACGTTAATGTGCGTCTGTTGACGTTCCCCTCCCCCACCCCCGGCCCACCATCTACAGCCCGATGACTCCCAAATTAATATTTCTGACTCACACTTGACTCCTTATTCTACATTTCCACATAATGACCCAAGCCCACTTAAAATCAACAAATCCAAAACTGAACTTACGACTCTTCCTCTAAAATCTGCGCCATATCCGGGATACCCTATCTGAGTCCAATGAAGGGCAACACGGCCCCCGTGTCGGGTCCGGCTCGGCAGAAGCAGACTCTCATTCGAAATCATGTGCAGTCTAAGAGGAAGAAAGCGCTCCCAGGAGAGAGCTCTAGTTGAAGGGAAAGAGAAATGGGAAGGAGCGGAAGCCAAGCAACAGTGTGATTTTAGCAGGAGTTCTGGCCTCCGCCTGACGCCACAGGGGAGCTCTGCAGGGCACATTGCATCTCTCGGTTTGTGCCACCTCAAGGCAAGGGAGCTGAGCTTTCAAATTCCTGCGCAGTTAGTCTTCAGTTAAGAGCCACCTTGGGGTCGGGATGGGAAACATAAATTCCCAGGCACTTGCAGCTCCCTGCACGCAGTAAAGGGGCTCCAGGAGCTGTTGAGCCATCTTCCAAAGAGGCAAAAGAGCACAGAGGCCTGGGGAAGGATGCAGAGACCTGAGAGGATGGGCACAGAGGTAGCGCTGTTTCCGACCCTCCGAAACGCCCAACCCAGAAACCAACCGGCCGCCTGCGGGGTCCTGGCTCTCCTTCTTCCTGTGCACTGTACGGGTCACTAAGTCCTGGAGAGTTCCAGGATTTCTCCAGCCGGTTCTGACCGCTGCCCTGCTCTCCTTGGAGGCCTCGCCACTGCTGGCTTGGACTCCCAGGGATCACTGGGTCTCTTCCCAAAGCCACCCACTGAACTCCTACACTCAACTCTTCACCAAAGGACAGGAAGACTGGTATTCGAAACACATAAAAAAATCAATTAGATTTGTCACTCCCCTATTTAAAACCCTCAAATAGCGCCCCATCATTTTTAAGGTGAAATGGGAACTTCTTGGCTTTGCACACGCAGCCATGCATGCTTTGGCCTCTGTCTTGTCAGCTCAGCTGTTTGAAACTCTTGGGTCTCAGAACCACTGATGCTCTAAAGATTTACGGCAGACTCCAAAGGGCTTTGGATTATGCGGGTTATACCTGCTAACGTTTACTGTGTGCAAAATGAACACAGAAAAGACGTAAAGCGTTATTTAATATTAGGCTTGTACTGCAGGTTGAGCTGGAGGCCTCCCAGCACCGGCTCTGAACCCACTGACCCTCTGCTCACTGGACACAGGGGTGGATGTCCCCAGAGCCACATCCGCGGGAAGTGGGCTCCTCCACCTGCTACCTGCACAGGGAGGGGGCGTTGTGTGTCCTTCCTCTCCTCTCCCTCTTTCTGGAGCTGACGCGTGTGCAGACCTGGGAGCTGACATACTTGCAAAAGCACACACCAATCACAGCGCCACAGGCCTCTTCTGATTCCTGACCCAGAATCAACATACTACCTTCTTTGGCTTAATTATATCTCTGCTCCTAGTCACATCGCTCCCTAGTCTCTTCTTAGATGCCGTCCCTAACCCCCTCTACGTTCGGTCTGAGTTGTATCAGAGTGCCCCCTTCCATCCCCCTCCCAGAGACTCCGTTAGAAAGGTCATAAGCATTTAAAACTTCATTTGAAAGCTGGTTCTCCCATTTAAAAACTACATAAACATAGGAGATATTTCTTAAGTTGTAATTTTTCATAAAAATGTAAAAATTATAACTAAATCCCATAAGTTATGGAACTAGACAGTGTATGGATAACAGCTGTCACATTGCTTGGCAATAAGTAATGCCTATTTGTCCACTCACTCTTTGTTCATTCGCCCTATTCTATTTTTTGTACTTTCTTTGATGTCTGTGTGCTTTTGAACTGGGACTAGAAAGTCCGCAGAGAACACTTTTAGAAGCCTGCACCTGTACCACCCACGGCAAATAACGAGCATCTGGCAGAAATACTTGGCCATGCATTTGGATGAGCACAAATACAATACAATGAGGGGCTTTGCTAAATAATGGGCAGCCGCGTGTCTCCCACCAATTATTGTACATTTTCCACCTTCTCTTTCTTCCTCTCCTAAGACCAGCTTACACTTCAAACTGGACTATGAATTATTCTTTCGGGGGAAGACCCTAGCCACTTCAAGGAAACAGCAGAGTTGCACTTCCAGACACTACTGAGGAGGAGAGAAGCAAAATTTACTTTTTTTTTATGGGTTCCTTGCTTTTTCCCCTAAGGCTGAGAGTAATGCTCAAAGTGCTGAAAGGAGCGTGCCAGCCCCCAACACGCTCTTTCTCTGCACAGCCATAGGCTCCGTCTGGTCCCTCGTGAATTATTTACACCTGGTCGTCCTTCTCACAGCTCAACAACAGCAAATAACCCCTAGGGCTGCAGAGCCACGCGGCCTGTCCTTTGCCAACTCCCATTTCCTCTTCCTCCTTCCGTCTTCTCTCACCCACGCAGTTAGTCTCCCACGGGTGCCAAAATAGCCCCCTTCTGCTCTCAGGGGACTGAACTTCTGATATAGACAAATAGACACAGCTCCTCGTGTATTTCCGTATCTGAGAGTGAGGACAGGTGTCCTAAGAAGTGATTCAATTTGTTAAATCTTTCTATCAATAATAGACATGGAGATAGGTGTCTCTCCTTGATCACATCTTGAACTGCCCTTTTTCTCACTACCGATCGCTTTTTGAAATCCTGACTTGCTCGAACACCATTTGTATTTCAAGATCTTACAAAAGGGAAAACACATCGTTTTTTTCTGCTGTAGAACACACAGACCCCTCTTGGGTCCCCCCAAAAGAAGTGTTTAGGGAATGATCTTTTCCTGGAATTATTTTCACCAAATAATTCAGTGGAGTATTAACAGTTTAGCTTTTGAAGGCAGCCCTCGCCTTCCTGGATCGCTGAATGCTTAACCGCATGAGCCATGCAACTCATGTGGGTGTATCCTTACAAGACGGGCCTTTGGCCATCAAACACTATACACCATGCCTATAAACAAGGAATAACTGTCACCAAACTTAAGAACAGCCTTGTTTGTCAAAGGCAGTGATATATTAAGGTAAGTAACTCCCCAAGCCTTACTTAAAGAATGTCGATTCTCTGAAACATATCAGGCTTGAAAGGCTCTCACTTATAAAATTCAAATACCAATGTCTATTACCAACGAAAGGAATAAAGCTTGTATAACAACTAAGAAGACTTGGCTTTAGCAAATTATTTTAGCTCCTGACGGAATTTTCATTGGGATTTTAATAATGTGACCAGTGCTCATTTCCTATTTATTTAGCACAAGCTAGGCCTTTGGCAGCATATAATGACATACAAGATTCAAGCATTCTCCATTATTTTAATTGACGTAAATTTAAAAGAAGGAACCACAACTATGTTTTGCGGTTATTATGCAAAAACAGAGTAGGAGAAGCAAGGACATCTTCGGTGAGTGTGTTAACTGAGGTCAGAGCTCTCCGAGGGATATAGATCTTTCTTTATGAAATTCAGTTGGTGAAGGATGTGAAGATGAAAAACAGAGAGCCTCCCGTATTTCCGTACTTATCTGATGTTTCAAATCAACTGTACCTTCAAATCTCTTTCAGAGTGACTACACAGAATCCAATTTGAAGAAATTCCTGGGAGTAAAGAGAACGTGGTTAGTATTAAAAAATAACCCTATGACAAATTTTAAGTGCTCTAAGTCTAATCTAACCACTAAGGCGAAAGAGGTATATAGGAAAATTATCTTTCCATAGGAGTAAATTATGTATGAGGTTCCATATTTTGGGTCCTCCTTACCACTCCCCCCCAAAAAAAAGATTAAATAACCAAAGGAAGAAGTGAGAGTTATTCCACATTTGAAAAAGAACTAACGAAGCCTTTATTGGTGACATCAAGGACTTGCTCAAGGTTAGGCCAGATGATTTCCAAGAGGTACATTGTTGCCACGGAAGAAACCTAATTCAGACCTCTAGTATTTAATAATTATGTGCACAAACATATTGAAAGTGATTTATAGGTGCAATTAAGAGAAAAAGTAAACCAGAAATAAGTCAGGAAGTAACACTACATAGACTAGGAGTCGGGTGGGAGACTTTTATTTTTTATTTTAAAGCCTGTGTATGCTTCCCTTTTTACACATGTTCGTGTAATTTTTAAATAAAAATAAAGATCATAACAAACAATGAACAATAACTATGATTAAGAACATAGACATAGAACACAGAAGAACACATCATTTGGTGGAAGCGCTCACAAGCCAGAAGTCTCCTACTGTGGCTTAAACTTGTACCTGGGGACAAAAATATCTTTACTGCCCCTGCCTGCACCATTTTGGTAAAATGGCCAAGCACCTCCCCTGTCCACCAGCTACCACCGCCTCGGCAATGTCCAGGTTCAGTTTTTCTGGCTCCCTTCAAAATCCCACTCTGCAGAAGAGAAGCCTGGGCCGGACCCCCACGGAGCGGGGTCTGATTCCCCCTGGGCTCCACGGTCTTCATGGGGCAGCCCCTCAAAGTCCAGTCCTCCAGTGTGAGGACTTTCTCGTTTACTTCGCCCCTGCCTTGCTTGAATCGGGGTATTCCTTCTGATGGCAGTTCCCTTTGATTTTGCTCATCACACCCTTTTTCTGAAACACAGCAGGTCCTCGCATAACATCATTCCATTAGACATCACTTCACTTCATCTCAGAACCTAGTGATGATGTTAAGTGAGGCTACTTATCATCCACTGCTCGAGTGCCACCTGCACTTGAGTGATTATGTGGGAGCAGAGAGAAGCTCAAAGACCCTGTCTAGACTGGATTCTAACAAGGAGGGCAAGAGGAATAAGTCTGTGACCCTAACCTAAAGTTCCCGGAGGTCTGGAGAATGGAACGTTCTGAATCAGAAAGAACACCTGAGAACCCATTCAAGAACAGACTGAAACTTGAGTCATGGCAATGGAAGAGAGCCTAACCCTCTGTCCTCCCCCATTTGGCAGGGGGAGAGCTTGCTTGGATCCAGACAGTCTCTTTCAGCTCCAAATTATCGCCTGGAAGCTGGAGAAGCTGGAGCAGATGGTTGACTTCATGCATCATTGAAACGCCTGTTGTCCTCTCACCTGTTTGGCAATGCTGTGAAGCCAATAGGGCTGCCCCTAGTTCGCCTGCAGACCCCTCCCCAATAGATCACTTTGCTGCCTGGGACAACGCATCCCTGTACGGACACAATGCAGTGTGGCAGAAACGAGGGATCCGGGTTATCAAACATTTTCCGTAAATTGTCAGACTATAAGTAGGTTAGGCTTTTGGGGACACATACACTCTCCGATAAATATTTTTCTCTAAGTCTGTATGTTTACAACTCTTTAAAAATATTAAGACTGCCCTGGCAAGTGTGACTAGGTTGGGCCTCATCCTGCAAACAGGAAGGCCCTGGATTCGATTCCCAGTCAGCACACTAGCTCATTTATGGGTTTGGTCCCCCAGCCGGGCACATGCAGAAGGCAACCAGTCGATGTTTCTCTCCCTCTCTTTCTCCCACCACCAAATCAATAAGCATGTCCTAGGGCAAGGTTAATAATGATAATAATAATAATATACATAAAATAAATAAAAGTGTAAAACCATCCTTAGATAATAGGAAGTATAAAAACAGACCACAGGCCATAATTTGCCAAACCCTTGGCCTAAACACATTAGTTCAAAGACAAAGATTATCAGATTGGTTGGAAAACACAAAACCCAATTGTTAGAGAAATCTACTTTAAATGTAATGACATAGAAGGTTAAAAAGATGGCTGTTTTACAAGATATGCTGCATAAGTACAAAGCAGAAGAAGCTGGAGAGTCTATAGTAATACATGAAAAATTAGACTTAAAGAGCATGAAAATTACCTGCATTAACAATAGATATTACACAATTATCAAAGGATCAATTCACCACGGATGCATAACAATTTTAGATGTGAGTGAGCCTAACAACAGAGTATTCAGATACATGAAGCAAAAACTGATAGAATTAAAAGGGAAATATGATAATCCCAGGACTATGGAACAAGCAGAAAGAAACTCATAACTGACATTTATAGAAGATTCTCCCACCCCTCCGGAAAGAGAACACATGGTCTTCCCAGTGCGCCGAAACAGATCACGTCTTTGAAATTAAACACGATCAAAAGAATAGCAGTCCTTACAAACTGTATTTTCTGACCGATGGAATTAAACTAGAAATTAATCACAGAAAGAGATCAACAGAGCCTTCAAATATTTGGAAATGAAACATTATACTTTCAAATAATTCACAAGTCAAAGGGGAATTCTCAAGAGAAGTGTATTCGTCTGCTCACGCAGCTGTAATACCATGGACTGGGCAGCTTAAACAACAGACATTTATTCCTCCCAGTTCTGAAGGCTGAGAAGTCCAATGTCAAGGTGCCAACAGATTTAGTTCATGGTATGAGCCCTCTTTCCAACCTGCAGGTGGCTGCCTTCTCACTGTGTCCTCACATGCTAGAGACACTGCTCTGGTCTCTCTTCCTCTCCTTAGAAGGACACTGATGCCATCTTGGAGGCCCCGCCCTCATGCCTTCATCTGAACCCAATTACTTCCCAATGGCCCCAGTCCAGATAGCATTAGCTTGGGCGTAGGGCTCCCGCATATGAATTTGGGAGAGCTTTGAACACTCAGCCCATAAGAGGAAGTAGAAAATATTTAGAACTGAATGAAAATGAGAATATATCAAAATTGTGGAAGCAGCTAAAACAATGTTTGGAAGAATATTAATAACATTAAATGTGTATATATTAGTGAAGAAGAAATTTCTAAAGTCAATAAAAGAAGCACCTACATTAAGAAACAAGAAAAATAAGAACAAAGTAACCAGAACAAAAGAAATTTAAAGATAAGAGCAGAAATACATGAGATTAAAAAAAGAGAAACAATAGAGAAAACCACTGAACCAAAAACAGGTCGCTTGAAAAGATCAATAACTCTGATGACCTCTAATCAGACTTCATCCTATTTTCTGACTTACGGGACGACCCTTAGGTCTTTAGAGTTTGTGACCTTAGATCTTTGGACTTTATGTCCATAACTCCCTACTTCCATCTAATGTCGGAGTGTAGATAATGCAGAAAGTTTCCTTTACAATGGGAAATTTCACCTTCAAAGGGCTTAAATTTCAATATCGCTTCATGGCTGCTCATGACTCAGAAGAAACAAAGTCTTCGGTGACTTTCCTTTTTAAGACGAAGAGCTATGCCCTGGCTGGTGTGGCTCCCCCGCGGACTGAGCGCCCGCTGGCCAGCGACCCTAAAGGTTGCCGGTTCTATTTCCAGTCCCGGCACCGCCTGGGTTGTGGGGCCTGTGAGAGACCACCATTGATGTTATCTCTCTTACATTGCTCTTTCTCTCCCTCCCTTCCCCTCTCTTTCTCCTTCCCTTCCCCTCTCTCTAAAATGTAAATCAATTTAAACAATTTAAAAAAAGACAAAGAGTTTTCATTTGCATGTGAAAGGTGATCTGTTGATCAGCCACATCCTTCGGGTTGCTGCCTACAATGGAGCTTTCTCCAGCTTCTGACTCTCCCGGCTCTGCTTCCAGAATCCAGAATCTAGGGCTTTGCTTCCCTACACTTGACAGCCACAGCTGCACCGCAATCGGGTCAACCTGAAAAACAAACCTTATTTGGCCAAGACTCCTTTATTCTAGAACAAGCTTTTCAACTTGCCTCAATGTGTTTTTAAACTTGTCCTTTTTACAGCCATTCCAAACCCGAGATGTTTCTATCTGACGCAATAGCTTCAGTCATTCAGCAGCTATGCAAACCTCTGCCCTCCAGGAAATTTGCAATTAAGTGGGAGGGATGCAAAATAAATACATAAAGGAGAGCAAGCAATCTAGGGCCATCAGCGATGCTAAGACTCCTGTGCTCAGAAGATACTTATAAAGAGAATTAGTCACTTAATTAGATATTTTAATAGAGTTATTGTACCATGTAAGCTAAAAGTATTTCCCAGCCTAGAAAAGTGTACATCTTATAATCCATTGACTTGTTTTGCAAAAAAAAAAAATCATTTGCAAGATTAGAAAGGGGAAAAGAGAAACATAAAAGTGAGGGTAACACAAACCAATACTCCTTCTTTCGTACCTGCTGTTCTCTCACTGACCTATTTTTTGGAAATTATAAAATCGTTGATTTATTGGAAGATCTTCAGCACCATATTGGGGCTGTTTTCCTCTATGGATCCACAAATTACTGTGTCTCTTATAATGAGAAAGGGTGTTTGTGCCTTTCTTCCCTTCTCCTGAATACAACCAGTAACACGTAAATACCTAAGAAATACAGAGTGACCTTCCTCTGAGCAAGGCCCCGCCCCCACCCCCACCCCCAGTGCCTGAATATGGACGGAATCCATGCACATAGTACCTACCTCTGAAGTTACTGCAGCAAGTGAATGGATTTGGGGTGGAAGGAGGGGAGGAACCCTGCACCCACAACAGATCTAATGGCCCTTTGAGAAGTCAAGCTTAATCTCTTTGGCCAAACCCCTCCTGACCACTTTTGTAGCTTGCCTTAAAATAAACAATTGCATTTGACATAATGAAGGAGGGGAGTGGAATTCTTCAGTTACAGAGTGAGAAAAAAATCACCTTAAGGCATGAACCAAGTATATATAGAATTTAGAGAGGGTACAGAGAAGACTCTCCCCGCCCTCCAAAGCGGATGTTTTTCATCAGGACGAGAAAACTCCCTTCGAGTTATGTAAGATAAAAATTGGACTTATGTGTCGTTCAAATGTAACAGAGAACACCAATTACTGGTCAGCGCGTTCACGGCACAGAGATGCGTGAGTGCGCTGTATGGCGTCCTGGCTGTTATTGTCAGGACTGCAGGACACAGTCTGCGGGATCTCTAAGTCTCCATCATTTCTTTGGGAGGTGGAATACTTCTGATAGCCGGTAACGTTACAGAACAATACAAGGGGGGCCTGGGACAATATACTATTACTGAAAGAAGCCCCCAGGTCCGTTATGTCCGTCGTCTATAGGAAAGATGTCTCTCAATGCCAGAGATTCGTGAAAAGGAAAGGAAATGTTTATTTAATGCTATACAGACTTAAAGTAGTGACCTAATATCTTCATCAAAATCCCAAAGTCCCTTAAAACACCCACAGACAGACACAGTCTTTCCTTCCCCCTTTGCCCAGTCCAGAGTACCATATCTCAGGAAAAGAAATAGAAGTCCATGGCTCAGCTATGCTAGGCTGGTAGGCCTCCCTCGGTTCCCGGCACCCTCAGCTGAGTCGCCAGGATCTCTGCTCCAGCCATATGGTCCTCTCTCCCAGGGTCATGGGAGTCCCCACTCAGCCAAAACCACGTGCTTCTCCCTTCAATGGCTGCCGTGTATGGGTTTAAATCTCCACACCAATCTTCCTCTGCAGCACCATTTCCAACTCCTCCCACACTCGGCCACATTTGCCCTCAATCTGCTATCCTTTCCAGCTTTTCTGGTTGCCATCATGAGTCTGGGCAGGTGTGACCCCATGCCATGGAGCCAATCTTCTCTGAGCTTCCACGCAGGCGCTGTAACTCAGGGGACCTGCCCCCCAGTCACATCTTGGGGGGAAGGTCCTTTTCCATCCCCCTGGCCCAGAGCTTGGCCATAGCTATTTAGCATATCCAAGCAACCAGCCAAAGGCTATAGGTATGTTAAAAGACCATGCCATGGATTAGCTGCAAAGCTGGCCTGCATGTTCTTGTTCTGTGTGCCCCTTCCCCCAACTCACACCTGTGGGGGAAGAGGTGCAGACATCTTAAAATCTCCTGGACACCTTGAGTTCTGGACCCCATTTCAAATGCCCATTTGGGGTCCCCCTTCTTGGCTGCACACTGTAACAGTAATAACGGGGCCAGGTTCAGGGTATGGCAGTGAAAGATTTGTTCCGACACCACCATGGGAGACTCAGCAGAGATCACTCCTTCTACAAGAAATATGCCTTTTGCTTTTCTAAAAAACTTCTATTTTTAAAGTAATAATGTGAATTAGCTTAAGAATAGGAATTCAAACTATATTTTACTAGCCAAAGCATAATAAAAAGACTTCATCTCCTTGGAAGATGAAGAACTTTTTTTAAAGATTTTATTTATTTTTAGAGAGAGGGGAAAGGAGGGAGAGAAAGAGGGAGAGAAACATCAATGTGTGGTTGTCTGTGGCACACCCCCTACTGGAGACTTGGCTTACAACCCAGGCATGTGCTCTGACTGGGAATCGAACTGTCAATCCTTTCATTCACAGGTTGGCACTCAATCCACTGAGCCACACCAGCTAGGGGGAAGATAATGAACTTTTTAAAATAGTTTTTGAGTCAAAGAAGAAACCATCAAAACTGAAATTTCAGAATATTTTAGGAATTACTGACAATGAGGCTACAATATAGAAACATGAATGAAAGCAGAGGCAAATCCATAGTCATAAGTGAAAGGGTCAGGTCACTCACCAGCCCCCCAGGCTGCTAATGACCCAGTCAGGTCAGTTTCCAACCTTCTGGATTGCCTATGACTCAGTTGTCCCAACTTGCCTGATAGCCCTCGGCTTAATGGGAACTCTCTCCCACCTGGCACAATAGGCACCTGGCACCAGCCACAATGGCTGATGGTCAGACTGATCCTCCTGTACCTGGGAGTGGCTCGGCCCTTTACCTAGCCCATTGTCCTGGCTCACATCCTTGAACCCTGAGGCAACCGCCTGGAAGAACAAAAGACTAACCCCTCTCCTATCCCCTCACAAACCCTGCTGTTTTTCTGTTAACACCCCCCCCCCCCCCCCGCCTCTATTTCTAGTGCATTTCTAACAATAAATGCCTTTGTTGTTGAAGAAAAAATAATAATGAATGAGATAGGCTTATGAGAGCAAAACAAACACCCATATATTAAAATGCAGCAGTTACACCTGTGGAACAATCTAAGGCATGTTCATATGGTAGAAAGTTCTGGAACATTTTGTTTACTAAGTCAGTTCTATATGTACTGAAATGCCACCTGTCCAAAAGGCTGTTGAATGAAGAAAGCAAGGTTCCAAGTCACTAATGTCATGTGCCACCATTTATGTTCATCTCTTTTTCTTTTCTGGGTAAAAATACGTGTCTTTTCCCAGATCACCTCTAAATAGAAACGAGAAACAGATAGGGGAATGGAAAATTACAAGTCAAGAGTGGGGAATGGAAGGTGACTTAATGTTACACTTCGTACCTTTCAAGGTGTTTCTGTGGGGGAGGGGGGGTTGGCCATGAGAATGTATTATTAATTCAAATACATAAATTTAAAATAAATGTTCTCAGTGGCATAGCTTTGCCTAGCAGCTCATGTTTTATTCCCTTTGAGGACAGGAAAGTTTCTTCCTGGTCATTGGCTCTCTGCTACCTCCCCGCTTCATCCCACTCTGCCCCGAGGAGCAGCCTTTCCGTCCTTTCGCTACCCTGCCGCCACCACGGTGGGAAGGGTGCCCGGGACCTCTCCTCTTACAGGCTCACCCCCCAGAGTCTCCCATGAGACTGCTTTCTCATAGAAACGGAAATCATTTTGTCTCATAGCCTCACTTTCCCGCCAGGAAATAATGTCCTGTTCGGTAAACTCTGATGTTGGTCATTTCTATTCTCTCTTTTTCCTTTGGTTTCCACGCCTACTTTTTATATTTAAAATCAATAGCACTTACCTATTCCAGAGATGCTTCTCCTCACCATACATTGACATCTTTCCCTCCGGAAGCTCCTAAATACCTTCTAAATTCAAGTCTTGTATAGTATTGCGGAAATTCACACATTTCCAAGACTGTATGCTAATTTTTTAACACCTATGAAAGCAATGCATTAACAGTCCATCTCTATATGAAATTATTTGGTAGGTTTACATAACTCGTTAAGTTGGCTTTAAAATTCAGTCTACTGAAAGTGATATTACAACTTATAAAAAGCAATGTCTCCTACAGTGTGAGTTTTAAGTCTTTTTGCTTAATTCTTCGATTTACACTTTTTATTCGCATTTTTTTTCATTTCACATTCTCCGTTTCAGGAGAGGTCACTCCCCCTCCCTCGGCCTTGGAACATTCGCCCCAGCTTTAATTCCTCCGGGAAACGGCCCAGAAGTTGGCATGATGGACCGCCGCGCGGCTGTTAAGAGCGGCAGTCCTCCTGAGGAGGTATATCATACCTGATATGTGGTACCACACATCATGATATGTGGTATGTCATAACCACAAGACCTTCAGCTCCTGGGAAAATATAGAGGTAATCTCCTTGCCTTGAACAAATTTTGAATGAGAACTACCTCTGTGTGCAAAGTGGATATGAGCTACCGCTTGCTAGAAAACGAATCAAAAACTCTTTTATGTTTATAGCTGAGATAATTATGGCTCCCCTTTCCCATAAGGTCTTCAAATAAATTCATTCTGAAGTAACTATTCTCTTCCTGGGAATTTCCTTTGCATTTCGGATACTATCTGAACCAGAATAGTACGTTCTTACATAACAGTTAAGAAACGCATAACCGTGAGGGTAAAGGGGATGAAAACCAGAGCCTGCACATCGGACCTACGCAGACACAGGGAATGAATGGCCCCGGACTGATACCTCCTTCCTCTAACATGGCTAGCTGCTTCCTTGCAGAGCCGAGCAGAGTTCCTACCTGGGCTTCCTAGTCCCAGCGCCCGAGAACAGCTCCCCTCCCTGCTGTCACCAGCTGTGGTTACTCCCAGCCACCCACCCCTGATGTTACGGTCCTCTGACACACGACTCCTGGCGGGTGCCCTTCTGTCTCTGTTCTAGCTCACACAAGGGACCACCGGTCATCAAAAACAGTCATTGATCCTTAGGTACTAGAGAGCAAAGACAAAGAAAATAGTGTTTACACTAAAGGAACCTACAAAACTGTGAGAATGCAAACCAAAACTAAATAACTTAAAGACATAGGTATTATGAAAAATCCCCACATGCTGTTATGTAAGCATACATGTTCCCCCGAAGCCTCACTTCTGTCGTCTCAACTGCCTTATAATCTATTTTGTGCCGGAATCACAAATATGCTAAAATAGTGTTCTTGCACAGAGTCAGATCTCAACAATGAGTTTTGAAAGAATGGGTAAAATGTAGTTTCCTTCGGTATCACTCTTAGTATCTTAATACAATACTGGGTGGAGAGTGAGCTTTTCTTTAAATACTGAGTCCATTCTGTGATATATAATTAAAATGGACTTCCAATTTAAATGCATTCACTGGATTAGTTTGCTAATGGTGCCATAACAATATAATGCACAGTGCCTGGCTTAAACAACAGCTATCTATTTTCTGACAGTGCTGAAGCCTGGGAAGTCTAAGGTCAAGGAGTCGGCAGGTTTGGTTTCCACTGAGGCCTCTCTCCTCGATTTGCAGAAGGTCACATTCACTCTAAGGCCTCACATGGCCTTTTGTCTGCACACACACGTCTGTGTCCTAACCTCCCCTTTTTATGAGGACACTGGTCATGTTCCACTAGGGACCACCCATGTGACCCCACTTTACATTAATTACCTCGTTAAAGGCCCTATCCCTATGTACAAATACTGAGAATCTGGTTTGAGGTCACAGGAATTAGGATTTTGACATACGACTTAGGGGCGGGGGGAACCCACTTCAGCCCCCCAAATTGACTAAAATAGATTAGAGTCTCACTATAATATCATTCTCTGGGATCGTGTCATGGGATAACTAGGTGAAACTTCACAATAAATTTCTTTTCACACTTTTGTATCTAAACCTCCTTAAGTTTTATGTGTAGATATCACTGAATTATACACATTAAGAATAATTATGGCAATGTTTCAGTGTATGATCCTTTGATAAACTGTTTGCAAACAACAACAACAACAAAGCCAGAATAATTCTGCTGTGTGTATCCATGCCCTTCTATGGAGCCCTCTCAAACTGACGGCGACCTCAGCTATATGCCTTTCTTTGGCTACTTAGGCATTAGCAAGTGTGACAGAAGCAGTGGCTTCAAAGTCACTTGTATGCAGGGTTGTGTCCTTTTGATGCTCTTACAACCCCTTCCGCCATGAGAGTAAGCCCAGGGGAGTCTGCTGGATGATGAGGATCCATGGTCCATTGGCCTCATCGCTCCAGGCAATGGCAAACCAAGCCCCAGAACCAACTGATGCAACTGTATTTATCTGAGTGGGTCCAGCCAAGATCAGCACAAGAACCTCCGAGCTGAACTCAGTCCAGAACAACCAGCCCGCTGAAGCATGAGCTCAGTCAGTGGTCACTGAGTTTGGAGACAGTCTGTTACACAGCAAAGTTAACACGAGGAAAACCTCAGAACCTACTTATTTAAACACCAAAGAATAGAACTAACACTTGCATGTTAAAGCACCAAAAACAGAGTTGGTAAAAATCCTCAGAGACTGAAAAAGCCTCCTAAAGTCAACTGATATTATATGAAATAGGTTACATGATGGCAAAGATGCATCAGTGTGTGCTACAAGCAGAAAAAATTAGCAATATGATGTCAGAATAACTCAGAAAATAATATTAAGGCAGATGGAGTCAAATCACAGCGGCTTCACTGAAACACCACCCCATGTGGTAGGAGCCCCTTGTGAAACGCGGTAAATCAAAACAAATTTGGGTGAAGGCTAATATAATTCTGTGGTGGAAATTTGAATTATACACTATTTAAAAGGAGTGTACCATAGACTTCAAGTCATACAAATCAATGACTAATAAACTGTGGCTATGAGAAGATTGTGCTAGTCCAGATATGATCGATAAGTAAAATGATTTTCTATTGATTCATGAAGGGTATTCCAGTGAAGTGCAAGCAGGCTAAAGAAAAACAACGTAAGACAAAAAAGGAAAGAATGTAAGAAAAAGAGGGGGAGGGTTTTGGGAGTCTGGGTGAGGCGACAGAGGAGGGACTGAACCATAGAGGGGAAAAGAGAAAAGACTGATGGACACAGACAGCACTGTGGTGACTGCTGGGGGGAGGGGGAGGGGGAGGAGGGTTTAGGGGGCTGAACAGTGATGGACGGAGACCTGACCTGAGGTGGTGAGCACACAATACGGCGCACAGATGATGCACTGTGGAACTGTGCACCTGAGACCTGCATAATTTTGTTAACCAGTGTCCACCCCAATCGAGTCTATGAAAAGGAAAAAAAAAATTCAAAGAGGAAGGAAGGAAGGAAGGAAGGAAGGAAGGCAGGAAGGAAGGAAGGAAGGAAGGAAGAAGGAAAGAAAGAAAGGAACTTAATCTTGCCAGCAGTGCTGTTAACAAACAGCAAGCAATTCATTCAGCGGAAGAGGAAGAGGTGGGGAGAGACGAGCAGTTGCCAGACCTGGAAGGCTGTGGGCTCTTGGCCAATGACTCAGCTCTCTGAGGCGGGCAATTCCCTGTGCACACGCCCAGCTCAGCAGCTCTAAGGAGGCTAATGGTTAATTGCTAATTCCTCTCACCTAGATAAATTAGTCTGCCTGCCCTGGGACGAGAAGATAGTAGCTGCAAAGCCCACGTCGGACTTCACCGGCCAGATGTGGCCGTTCCTAGTGAGGGCTCCCTGGG
This sequence comes from Phyllostomus discolor, assembly GCF_004126475.2. Taxonomy (NCBI): domain Eukaryota; kingdom Metazoa; phylum Chordata; class Mammalia; order Chiroptera; family Phyllostomidae; genus Phyllostomus; species Phyllostomus discolor. Next base: position 81,368,018 of record NC_040912.2, on the reverse strand, counting down.
GACCCACTAAGAGGGTAATGCCACCTGAGACCCCTCACAGAGGTTCAGTGACAAAAGAGGGGCAATGACTGCACATAGGCTTAGCAGTAAGGGTGACCAGTGCTGTCCAAACTGAGACAATGTTGGCAACAAAAGGGGGTGCCATGAATAATTATGCTGAGACGATAGACGTAAACTGGAGCTGCTGCAGGTGGAGTCAAAAGTTCAAACTCTTTACCGTATATAAGTGTGTATCATAGTCAAAGAAAATACGGAAGAAAAATGGTCCAGAAAAGTTCAGGGGGACCAAGAGGAAGTTGGAGAAGACTGTGACTTACGAAGAAAAGACAGTCCAGTGACCCTTCACGAAGAAACAGCCCACCCTCTCTGTGCCCAGGGAGGACACAGTCTAGAACGATCCAGAAACCAATCAGTGGCCACTGAAAGAAGAGCGGCATCATGGGAGTTGGTGACTCACTGCTGAGACATTTGACTGCTTATCAAACGGAAAAGGCTGAGCAAATAGTAAACAATATTCCTGGTACAAGTATGGGAGAAAGAAAAGAAGCCTTTTGAGATATAACGTCCTTTCATTTCCAGTCAGTGTTTGCTCAGGGCCAGCCCTCTGCCAAGCGCTGCTGTAGACGATACCGAGGATAACTAGACAGCCCAGGTCCCTGCTGGGAGGCGCTCGCTTTCCGGTGAGAGACACATAGTAAACACATGCATAGCCTTATAATCATGGCAAAAAAAAAAAAAAAAAAACTATGAGGAAAATAAGGAAAATGGCATAATAGACAGTACCTATAGGTGTTGAGTGAAGTGACAAGTAGTTGCTAAGGAAAGGCCTGAGAGGTTGACTTTGGAGCTGAGACTCAGAAATGGAGCTGGTCATCCAAAGGTCTTGTGGGGAAGACCATTTCAGACAGAAGAGTCAGCCAGCACAACACATTCTGCAACCAGAACAAGCCTCTGTAGCCGGCCTGGCACTCTGGGAGGGAGGGGGAAAATAACAGAAGACGAGACTGAACGTAAGAACGTAGCCACGGAAGAGCTTTGGGTCTTCTGAGTCTACTGAAAAGTTATCGAAGGTTCTCTGCAGAAAAAGACACGTTCTGATTTACTTTTTTTTCTTTTAGTTTTTTTTTTCAATTGAAAAGCCATGTTATATTAGTTTCAGGTCCAATTTACCTTTTAAACCTAACACCATGCTTGTTCCATGAAGAGCAGGTTGCAGCCAGAAAAGAGGAGAGCTGGAGGAGTCTGCGGACCATCACAGCGGAGAGAAGATCTCGGTTAGCAGAGATGGGGCGGGGCAATCTGGTTTGGGCCCTGCTTTGCTCAGGGTTCAGGAGTGGGGCTGTGACAAGGAGAAATGAAGAATTCAGTGGCCTTTCTCCTGGCCAGCTGGAAGGACAGTGTCATACATTGAGAGAGGGAAAACTGAGAAAATGCAGGTTTACTTATGCCTCGTAAGTATTAAACTGGAGACAACTACTCAACGTCCAAATACAGACATCAAAAAAGTAATTGTATACATGGCTGTAAATCTGAAAGGAAATGCCAGAGCTGAAGTCATAAATTTTGGAATCATTAAATATAAATGTCATTTCAACCAAAGGACTAAATGAGATTCGTTCTGAGCAGGAGCAAATAGAGAAGAGCATGTGTCCAAAACCCAACAGTGTGGCGCTCTGTCGTTCAGAGAGGAGCCAACACAGACGACTGAGAAAGGGGAGCACGTGATGCAGAAAGAAAATGCAAAAAATGCAGTGTCCCAGGAGCCAAAATGAGACAGAGCATTAAGAAAGACAAAGCAGTCACCTGCATACACACTGCAGAGTGACTGAGAGTATGGAAAAGCGATCTTTGGAGTTTGTAACATGGAAACTAACAATGACCTTGACAAGAATAATTTCAAAAGCATGGTGAGGATGGATGCGCTGCTGGAGTGGATGGAGAAGGGAAAACATTGGAGACTGTGACTTCAGACAAAGCCAGAAATTTTTCTGGGACTCCTGTCTACTCCCAGGGTGTCTCATGGGATGAACAGTGGTCGGGGAGTCTGGTCCTGGAGCCTCAGTCCAGGGTCCTGGGGGCAGCTTAGCAGGGGGCTGGCTCAGCAGGTCCGAGTTAGGTCAATAGAAGAGCAGGCTGACACACGAGGTGCTGAGTTCTGGAAGCTCTCCATTCCTGTCAAGACAGCTTTCGAATAAAAACTGCTCACTTTCACATCGTTATCTGTGGATGCATAACGGGTTGGGAGGCTGGCCCGGGGACTCCAATCGGACCCACCACCTGCTTTGTCAGTAAAGTGCGGTTGATAGATAGCCACGCCCATTCATGTCCGTGTTGGTAGGGCTGCTCTCACACTCGGATGGCAGGGCTGAGCAGTTGTGATGGAACCTGTGGCCCGTGGAGCTAAAAACATTTACTCATTAGCCCTTCAGAAAAAAAAAAATGCTGCCAGCCCTCATCTAAATAACAAGTTCCTATATAGCCCCTTAAATATAAATATATGGGCCCTAGAAATACAACTATACAGTCCCTGTAAATATATAGTTCCTATAAATAGGGAGAGCATTGCAGGGACAGAGTCCTCTCCACTGGCTCACCGGCTACAGTGCATCCTGTCCACCGATGCCCAGCTGGAGTTAACAACTCTCTAGCAAAAAACATGCTTGAGGGAGCACATGTGTTCTGCTATTTCTCTGTTTGTGCACTTCCCCTCCTTGCATCCTTTTTTATGCCTTCACCACTCTGACCACAGCGGTCCACCTCTAGGACCCCTTTGCCCTGTGACAGGTAGTGATTAAACCATTTCTTCCACATTGCATTAGGGCCTTAAAAGGAGAGACTATGAGAAGTAAATTGGAGAAGGGAAAATAAATAAATACATATGTACGTGTGTGTGTGTGTGTGTGTTTTGGTTTTCTAGACAAAAGAAGAATTAGGATTTTGGCTAGGAATATTGTTTATAGCTGATGGAAGGAGATATTTCCAGGGATCAGGAGTCCTTGGGACCTTGACTAGCTGGCACTGTGAGGACAGCTCACAGAGTGTGCACAGGGAGTCACATGTCGAGAACATATTCCAGGAAAATGCAAAGATTTATAGTCCTAGCAAAATCTCTGTTGTCTAAATCTCAGTGGGATCTACTTCCCTGGTCAGCTGGGTGGGACTTGGTATGCAAATGACCACTTTCCCCTTGTCCCCTCCAGGGTCCAAACACAAATAAGTAGCTAGATCGTCACCGAACTATCAGCTTCAGTCCCAGTAAATCAGATTCGGAGGTCATTGCAAAGCTTCCTCTATCACCCCCAAGCCGAGAGGTTGGTAATATGGAACCCTCATATCCCCAGTGCAGGTAGAGATGAAGCTGAAATTAAGAGAGTGGAGAAGTGCAAGTCCCTGCCAACCCTGGAATCACGTATAGACGGGAGAGATGTCCCCCATCCCCTGAGCGCCCCTCGTCAGTGGGACTCAAAAGCTTTCAGGGGGTCCCCAGTCTCACCGACTGAATTAGCCTCACTCTCTTTGTTGGAGGAAGAAGGTGGATAAAAGAGCAAGAAGTATTTCTCCAAGACTGTTTCTTCCTGAAGAATGGAACCGAAGCCTGTACATGTAAATAGAACAATAGGTTTATAATATTTTCCGTAACACTGGCTGGACGGCTATGGGCATTTCTTTTGGGCCTCGAAGCCTTTTAGCTTTAGCCTTGAACTAACAAAACTGAAGTTTAACTAAGATGAAGCTGAATGGTTTACTTGGCTTTCTAGATATTACTACTCTCAGAGGGAGAGCACAGAAAATAAAAGCTGGTTTCTGCAGTTCCGGAGCCGTGTGCATCTAGAGCATCCTTGTCAGGCTTCCTCTTCCGCCTTCTAGGTCTTCCAGGACCCGCACTCCTTCCATATATGTATATGATATGTACATATATCACACATGTCTATATATGCATATGTGTGTACGTGTGCGTGTGTACACACTTTTGTACACTTTTCTTCTTCCTTGACTTTGGGAAGAGCAGGTCGGGCATGCATTCCTGAGTTCCACCTAGAAATTAGAGAATGCCTCTGACAAAGCATACATCATGATGACTGGGGAGAAAAATAATTTTCTGTCCTGACAGAGAGGACTTTAACTTAAAATTGAAAAGGAAGATGAAATATGCTCAAATGGGAGAAATACTGAGAGAGTCAACATCACTTCTGACATGAAAATAAAATTAATAGTGGATGAGGGACCCGGTAATTCAAAGGCGAACATAGTTGGAAGTACAAGGATCCATTTCAGCACATACACCGATGCATTAAATATAGGCCGGGGGAAAAGAGTTAAGGTGAACCTGAAGGTTGGCAAAGAGGATCAATATTACCTCATAAATATCACTGAGGCTTGGTAGTAGTTGAATTATGAAGATGGTGATCAAAAGGTGTCTCTTGTTCAAAAAAGCCAATCAGATAAAAATGGGAACAGATGCAATCACAGCTTAAAGTGTTTGTACCTGGATCTGAGTCTCCCCGTGTGGGCGTGGCAGCGCCTGGGGACCTACTGGGTGCGGAGCGGAGAGAGAACTGCAGCCCGACGACCACAGTGGGGGTGTCTGTGGAGTGTGCTGCCACGTGAGGTTGTATGTGTGTGCGTCTGAAATGGACGAGGACACTGGACTTGAGCTGTGGTGGAGCTATAAAGGGTGCTCGGAGGGACGCTACTCTCCTGACTTCGTGCACTCGTGAAAGAACTGTCACTCCAGGAGGGGACAGCAGGTCCAACCAGGGAGCAACTTCCAGAAAGCACAATTGTGACTGCAGGTCAGAGCCACCTGCTCTAGTCCAAAACTCATAATAATGATAATAGTAATAATAATAATACAGACCTAGCTATATTGACTCACATATCTGTCTTCTGTATCTATTTCTCATTTGAACCCCTAAAATTCTAATAGTGGGTACTTACTTCCATTTCAGAAATATTTAGATAATCCTAAAAACAGCTCTATTCAAAACTTAACATTTTGTCGTACTTACTTTGTCCATCTCTTTTAAATTAAAGGGTCATGAAATCAGATATAAAGTAGAAGACCCGTCATTGTAACTTGTACACTAACTTTGGACTCCAGTGCATGTCTTTTAACCTCATTTACAGAGAATTTGTTATTGTTTTCTTACTTCCAAAAGGAAGACAGGAACTTAAAACTTGGGTGGTAATACGTGGTTCTTCTAAAAGAGTTCAGTAGTCAAATAAGTTATGAAAATGCTGTATTGAACAGCAACCACAAAAACTTTATGGCAAACCTTCTAAGAGCTAATGCATATTAAAAAGCCACTGAGGATGGTGTATCATCCATATAGATATCACGCCCCAAACAAACTTGACCTTGGGACGGCATCCTAGCACGCCTCATGAACGACTGTTTTCTGCACTCACTTCGGAGAGAACTGATATGCAATGTTCTCACATTTCTGACACAGACACTTAGGCATAAAAAAGGCATCCTTTGACAGAGCGGATCAGCATGGTATCTCTTTTGTTCCCCGAACAGCGTCTTCTCTCCTTCCTCCATTGAGCCTGGATTTCATTTCTAACTTTGAATTCCACTCGCCTTAAGTAAAGTCAGCCACCATCCTCGGTTATTTACATGTTGGTCCAAACATAAAAGGGAATAAAGCAGCAGAGCGGACTCAAGGGGCGATTAAGAACCCGGACATATAAAAGGCAATTGCTTTCGAGAGGATTCACCGGGCCCACAGTGCTCTCTTTTGTGATTAAGTTCTTTCTGAACCCCTAAATCAAAGGTGCAGCCTATCAGAGAGCAGGGAAATCCACGCTGAAAAAAGGATGTCATTGACCAGAGCTGTTTCGTTCTCACACTGAGTGCTTTTGACAGCATCCGCTGCCTGAGCACAGGCGGAAAGCAGCCTTCCATGCTGACCCAATCCTTTATGTACAAAACTCCACAAGGAAGTGCCCGGTGAGAGAGAAAAAGGAAATAAAACTCAGTTGGTAGAGTCAAAGCAAGCAGAATTAATGCCGCCACACCGCAGCCCAGGCTTCTCCCGCTCCCCAGGGGACTGGCTGGAAACCCGAATTCCTTTCAGAACTCTATTAATTTTTTTTCTGCTTGGCTGAGTCAGGACTCTATAGGGGACAGGCAAGGGGTGGGACAAATCCTTTTTTTTTTTGCAGTTTTATAACTTTATTTGACAATTAGCAGTTAGTTCTCATCCACATTAACTGTTTGTAGATTTTTGAAAGTGGTGACAGGTACATAGGTGACCAACCTATAGAGCTTGTTTGGTGAATCTTCATCTTCATTACGTTTTCTGGACAACCGCACTCGGATACAGTATGGGACATTCCTCATTCCTTTGGCCCAGACGGCTTTGTTGAGCCTGGTGTCAATGTGCACATCTGGAGTTCCCATCTCCTTCACGGCAAATTTCTGGATCTCTTTAAGTGCCCGAGGGGCACGCTTCTTGAAGCCCACGCCATGGATGCGCTTGTGGATGTTGATGGTGTACTCTCCAGTTACTACCTCGCTGATGGTAGAATGGCCCTTCTTCTTCTCGCCACCCTTCTTTGTGGGAGCCATTATGATGGGCCCAGGTTGAAAAGACAAATCCATTTTTAAAATTCTTCAATCAGATCCTGAGTAGGCACCAGTAATATTCAAGAAGGAACAGCCATGAGTAAACAAGTGTCCTCGGGGACCCAAAAAACTCCTTCTAACCCAGGTCCCAAGAGTCCCAAACTGGGTCCAGCAACCATGTGCTGAGTTCATGAGTTCCGAGGTTCTGCTGGTAAAGAAGGCTTCTCTTTCGTGGTGTTTCCATTTCTCATGTCCACTAGGAGGAGCTGAGGGGAGAAGACCCTGAGGAGATGGAGAGAGGAAGGAAGAGGCAAAGTGGCATGTTCTTAGGTCTGCAGACACAAGAAGGAGATTGATGAGGCACCCAGGTCTTTCTGCCTGGGGGCTCAGAAGTCGGCCCCGTGTGCTCAGGGACCAGGGGGGAAGCAGTGACCACACTGGCCACAGGATTTGCGGTGGGCTAAGCATTTACCTTTTTCTTTCTTTTCCTAAAAAGGGAAAATAATTTTCTGATTGCCACAGAGACGTCTTTCCATGCATCTCATCGTGCCACACATAAAGGTACAATGAAGAAAGTAAAACTCAGCTGCAGTCCCACTACGCACAGATTAGTGCTGCACCTGCCTTGCCTCACCCTGACCTGGACTCCCGTGATGCATGAATCGCACACTCTGAGTGTTGTGACAACAGGTTCCTCCTTTGCATGCTGTTTCTTTTTTTTTTTTAAGATTTTGCTTATTTATTTTTTAGAAAATAAATGAGAGGGGAAGGGAAGGAGAAAGAGAGGGAGAGAAACATCAATGTGTGGCTGCCTCTCACATGGCCCCCTACTGGGGACCTGTCCGAAACCCAGGCATGTGCCCTGACTGGGAATCGAACCAGCAACCCTTTGGTTCCCAGGCCTGTGCTCAATCCACTGAGTTACACCAGCCTGGGCTGCATGCTGTTTTATAACTTTATCTCATTTAACTAGATGTTGTGATCATCATTCTGTAGCAGTGATTACATCATCATTTTGAATAACTATAAAGCATTTCCTTAATAGGATATATCACAACTCACTTGCCCAAGCTCATTGTTGAACATTTCATTGTTCACTATTATAAACAAACTTGCTTATACATCTTTGCATACTTCTTATTTACTTAGGAAGAAACCTAGATGTGTAACTGCCAGGTCAAAAAGCATGCATGTATGAAATGTGTACGCATTTCATACTGAACTCTGAACTCTGGGAGGGGAAAATGTCTCAGTTACCACTGGCGCTGACAGTGTGTGTGAGTCCTCACTCAGCCTTAGTGCTGGGATCTGAGATACTTCTCACGGAGGTTGGTGGGGTTAGGGGGGTTGGTGGCTCTACCCACCCCAAGTGTCTGAGCTCACTGAGGCGGAGGTGGAGCCTGATTCCTCGTTATGTCCTCCAAAAGCACTGAAAATGGCATTGGCTCCACACTGAATGCCCAATGACGTTCCAATCAATAGGCGACGTTCTTATTGTGACCTCCAGGCCCTACAGCCTCTGCCCAACCCCATGGCCTTCCTGGCTCTCTCTCCCACCACTCCCTCCTTCCCCTGCTCTGGCCACGCGGATGCCCTTGCTATTCCCCAGACACACTGCGCATGCGGCCCCCTTTTCACCGCCATTCGCTCGTCCTGGAACTTTCTCTCCCGGACACCTATAGGGTTCCTTCCCTCAGGATGCTGTCCAGCAATCATGTTATTACGAGGCCTTCCTATTTTAAACTGCAGCGCCCTCCTGCCCTTACACCTGTGTTCTCCAATATCTTTATCACCATGTAACGACATGCATTTTACTTGTTCGTCATGTTTACTTTTGGCCTCCACCCCTGGGGCAGGACTTTCGTCTGTTGTGTTTACTGCTGTATTTCAGTACCTACGAGCTGAATGCCTTAAGTATATATTAAGTGAAGAAATTAATTTATTTTTAAAAAGAATGAATCAGGACCTCGGCAAGCAGAAAGCTCCCTGCTGGAAACACAACTATGAGGCACAATGAGGGAGAGCACACAGGCAGGTAGACAGGGCGAAGCTGAAATCTGGGCCTGGGGTAGCACCATCAGAGCTGCCCAGCCATCCGGCATCTACGTGAAGTTGGAAGTGGGCGAATACAGGTAGTCTTCAAAGTGTACAGCCCATGTGGCAATATAAAACTCATGTGATATTTTTATAAATACATATTACAGAGTAATAACAAATTAGCAAGTAAAAATCAGTATGGCCCGGCACTGAGGAGGTGCAGCTGGAGCCACAGTTTACAAAGAATGAGGTGGTTTGGTGAAGAGGAGACAGGGCTCTACAAGGATGTAAAGTTGCGACTGTGTGAGCGGGTGTGCTCTGCACACGTGCGTGGGGCAGCAAGGGAAGAGGGCTTTTGCACTTGCTTACTCAGAACAGTTTGATGTGCTGGGCACTGAGCTGGGGCAGGGAAACACAGCACATGCCCTCCCTCGGGGCCCACGACCCAGCTGGGGAGAAACAGGTGTCCATCGCCACTGTAACAGCATGCGGTGGGCACTGTTCAGAGCAGACAGCAGGGACCCTTAACCCAGACGGGTGTGTGAGTAGGAGGGGGCCACTGCCAGACATGCTGGTCTCTGAGCTAAGTTGGGAAGGCTCCGTCAACCAAGAATTAGCGAGAAAATGCAAAGGAAGTGCTTAAAAGGAGGAGAGAGCCACCTGCCAAAAGCCCTGCAGCCAAGAGAGAGCATGGTGCTCAGGGAACCGCAGGGAGGGGGATGCAGGGAGGCAGAGGGGCTGGAAACAGTAGTGAAACACTGAGAGGTGGGGAGGCAACTCCTAGGGGAAGGGAGGTCTCTATCCCGACTCATCTCCACCCTGCAGATACTGGGCTCCGCGGGAGGAGTGAAAATGGCAGCCAGCCCCAGTCTTGCATAAACTCATTTCACAGAACTTCAGACACGCAGGCTAAAAGAGAGCCAGAACCCACTTAATAGGACTCAAAGCCTCTGCCAGAATCAAGGGACTAAAGTCAAAAGATGAAGGTGAAATTTGGAATTCAGCCCTCAGTGGGGCCGCAGAGACCGGTGCCCTGGTGATGAGGCAGAGGACAGCACGTGGCACTCTACACGGGAGCGGCTCGCTGTGCTGCAGGAAAGGCAGCCCTGTGCACGGGGACCAGGAGACACGCAGGGTGGGACTTGGCTCCTTTGCCGGTCATTCCTTTCCCTCTTATAGTAGTTCCATCTGTTCTGCCACCATGAGTGACTCATGGAATGTTTATCTGATCAAAATTGACTTTCACTAAATAAAGAACTGAATCTATGACAGCCTACCAAAGCCGTCCTACTTTGTGTCATTTGTCATCATGTTTCTCCATTGTGACAGAGAGTTGGGGATATGAAAAAGAAGTGGCCCCTAACCTGAGTATGTGTGCTAAAAATCGTCTCGTTACAATAGCACTGCTGTGTACCAGAGTGACCAGGAACACTTTTTTGAACGTGATGCCCAGTCTCGCCCCCAGAGATTGTCATTATATGGGCTTGTGGTGGTGCCTGGAAGTCAGTCATTGTCATGCATTCAGTAAAGGTTCTAAGAAATCCAATTATAAAGATCAAGCTTGACAGTGAATCATCCAGAATTTCCTAAATTTATTTCACTGTAGGACAAACCATTTTTGGCAGAACACTTATTAATATCTAACACAATACTGACCTTCTGAAAAATATAATTCAAGAAGTGCTGGTCCTTCCTTTTAAAGAAATATATGCCTAGGAATTGTGTACATTTATTGCTGTTTCATATTTATCATCTAGCATACTTGGGTATTTTTTAAAGATTTTACTTATTTATTTTTAGAGAGAGGGAAGAGAGGGAGAAAGAGAGGGAGAGAAACATTGATCAGTTGCCTCTCCTATGTTCCCCATTCAGGGACCAAACCTACAACCCAGGCATGTGCCCTGACCAGGAATCGAACCAGCGACCTTCCGCTTTGTGGGATGAAACCCAACCAACTGAGTCACACAGGTCAGGGCCCATCCATCCTATCTGAATGAAAGTCTACCAAGAAGTCTGGACTTCCATTGATCTTCCTCATTGAGGTATAATATTTTAAGAAAATAATAAGCAAATAAATAAGCATAAAAATTTCCTCTTCTACTAGAGACTGCCTTTTAATCAGAGTAGGCCCACCCTGCCATGGTTTTGTCCTTTGCTCAGCCAGCTGACCGACTATGAAGACTGCTCCACGACAGCGAGTGATATTTTCTCAAAGCAAGTGTTTTCATAATTTACAACTTTCCCTCATTTTTCTCATGACCTGTGGGCACAGGCCTGTGAGCCACAAGATAACCAGTCCATGTAAGTAACTTAATAAATATTAAATAAAGCCTTTGGAGGCTCTCTAGAAACAGCCCGATGTAAGTCTAAATCCCGTCTCTACCACTTATCAGCTTTGTGTCCAAGGACACGTTTACTTCTCTGACCCAGAGTTCGACTAATAAATTGAAGATGCCTGGTATATCTAATTCTCAGGACTTTGGGGAGTTACAGGTATATGTGAACTGCTTGACTTAAATACGGTGCCAAATGTTTGCTGATTGACTGAATGATTTCTAAAGCAACTGACATAGTTGTTTTGATCAGAAATGGCTTTAAAGCTTTTTCAGGGTATAACATAAGGCAAGGTTTAACATAAAAATTTTTTTCTGTTCACAGGTCATTTTTGAAAGAGTGTACGTACATTCTGCTGGAAATGGCAGAATGTATTTCTGAGGTCACAGCCATACTCACAAATCCTCAATTTTCTGTTCCTGAATGGGCATTAACAATGAGCTCCTTTATATTTCTGTCTGCACAAGCATATTAAGGCTGGGTAGATGGCAAGGTTCTTTTATTCATGTTCTTGGAGACCAAACCTATAGTAAATAAACTGAGGTGTGAATTTAATGAGTAAGGAGTTCTATCTTACAAAACAATTCACATTTCTGTTTTTTAAAGATTTCTTTAACTGAGACCTCACACCTTTCAAAACAGATTCCCACTCCAGGCCACTTTATAAAGGAATTGAGAAAAAATGGTTGTCCTCTTCACTCATCCAAGCCCCTAACACTGAAAGAAGGGAGAATCCTAACTCCCTATGAGTTAGAGGTTAAAGTTGAAAATTCTTCTTTTATACATACGATATGAAACCTTCAAATATATATACACATAATACTTTTAAAAACTGCTTTATTGAGATAGATTGACATGCAAAGAGTTGTAGACACTTAGTGCATACAACTTGATGAACTTGGAGATAAGTATAGACCTGTGAAACCATCATCACGAACGATGCCATAGACTTAGCCATCACCTCCAAAAGTCTCCACCTGCCCCCTTTGTTTTTTTAGCTTTAGAGTGTTTTCCCTTTTGTGGCAAGAACACTTGAACACTGTAACATACGATCATCCCAAATGTTTAAGTATACAATCCAGACCTGTTCATGATAAGCCCTGTGTTGTATAGTAGATCTCTAGGAATTACGCATTTTGCAAAATGAACACTGTGTACCCTACAACCAACACTTCCCATTTCTCCCTCCCCCGGCCCCTGACAACCACCGTGTCACCCCTGTTCCTATGAGCCTGGCTGTTTCAGAGTCCGCAGACAAGGGGAATCATGGGCTCGTTCTCAGTCTGGCCATTTTGTTTAACACAACGTCTTCCAGGCCCGTCCCTGTCGTCCCTGTTGGCAGGGTGTCCTGGTTCCCAAAGGCTGAGTGATAGTCTGCTGTAAGTATGCGCCACACGCATTTCCTTTTCCATGCATCCACAGACTGACGGGTAAGTCGTTTCTATGTCTCTCGGCTGTTGTCAGTAATGCTGCAGTGCACGTGGGGGTGCAGATAGCTCTTTGAGATTCACGTTCAATTCCTCTGAATATACACCAAAAGAGGGATTCCTGAGAATTCTCCGCATGACCTACAGGACCAACTAGGCTCTCTTACTGACACACTCTTGCCGCTCACCCACCACTCACTACTACAAAAAAAAAGTAATTTATTTATAAAAAATTGTGCTTTTATTCTTCATGTTTAAGCTTTAGTCACCTTCAAAGTACTCTCCATCTGATGCAATACAACTATCGAGACATTTTTTCCCACGGCTCAAAACAGTTTCTGAACTGTTGATTTTGATGCCTCTTAGTGCTTCTGCCATTTTTTGCTTCACCTCTTCCACATCAGCAAAATGTTTCCCTTTGAGGACTTTTTTCACGCAGGGAAACAACAAAAAAATTGCTCAGGGGGAGATCGGGTGCACAGGGAGGGTGGGGCATGGGGGTCATGCCTTTTTTGGTCAAAAACTGCTGAACACTCAGTGCAGTGTGGGCGGGCAGGTGCGCTCCCATCGTGAAGTCAGCAAACACCTTCAACGAGCCTTTAAAAACATTCACAGAAGCCGAGCACAGCCTCTCACAGCAGTGCCAGTGGATACACTGATACAGATGGGCTCCTAGAACACTGGCCTAGCAGGAGAGGTCTGCACCACAAGGGGCCTGCCCTCCAGAAGATAGTTCTGTTTTGGGGGGTCCCCACTCATGTCAAATTACACTATCTTTTCCTCATATTCTCCTTCTCACTTTAGGCCTCTATAACCTTTGCCAGGAATATTCGACCTACCTCTCAGGTCTCCTAACTAGTGCTTAGTCAGCTCTTCTTTGATCTTCCCTTTCCCATAACCAGCTAAACTAATCTCCCTGAGAGTGATCCTCCCCTCACCAGGTAAGTGTCCCCTGTGAGTCATTCTCACGACACCCGACACCCGGTAGGGCATTCACCATGACTTACTTCAGTTCTGCTTTCCTGTATAAACCGTAAGCTTCCTGAGGGCCGGGACTTTCCTGTCCTGTTCGACAGGATCACCAGCACCATTATATTCTTAGCAAATAAATGAACATGATGAATGAAAAGTAAGTGAGGGAAGAAGGCGAACTTTTAACCCGATTTCACCTTTTTCTCACCTTGCTACTCACCTTCCTGAAAGAACAGTAACATGGGCTGTGTACAGCATTGTCTCCTGGGAGCTAGATGTCCACGCACCAGAAACCCCATCGGCATCGGGCAGAGCTTTTCACTCCAAGGCCAAGAAGGGCCTTCATTCTTAACATTCTACTTCTTCAAATAATAAGAAATTTAATTAGCATCCCATGTTTGTTCAGTAAAGACTATGTCCTATGTAATTATTAACCACGGTGGTAGGGACTAAAAATAACTTATGAAGAAAACAGTTAAAGTGACTTACTGTACGCACTTTTTCATTGGAGAGCCCGATTTTATGAATCGGCTGTCAGTTAATGCTTCCACTAGCTGTGCTCTGCAAATGTGTTTCATCCACTTTTTAAATTTTAACCAAATACACAGAATGAGAACAAGCATCCCCTCACCCCTGCTCGTCCTGTGCCCCCTGTGGAGTGGGTGCTGCAGACCCCGTGGCAAGGACGGGCCTGCGTGGCAGTCGTCTTACTTACAGCCATTAAAACCCACAGGGGAAGCTGATCATAAAAGAGCAACCTAATTTCCTGTGAAAGGAGAGTCAACCAGTGCCATTGACCTTGATTTTATGAGCATCCCTGTTTATTTCTCAGTAGACGTATAAAATGCAAAGAAGTCAGATTTGGCTTCCCCTAAATTAAAGCTGTAAAATCTCACCTTGATGGTGCCGACTAACACGCAGCTGGTTGACATAAACAGGCAGCCGTGGGCACCCTGGGGAGACAGCGTCCGTCCTCCTGAACTGACCTCCAACCCCTGCGCACCCCACGGCTGCAGCCTCCTTCAGAGCGTTCGTCCTCACGTCTTTCGGGCCTCGCCACCCCCGACTCCCCGTGTCAACCATGGGGTCCACTCCCTTCTTTTTCTTTTTAGCAACCTGTGCCTTTTCATGCCTATTTATCTCAACTAGGAGAATTTTCATTATGTCACACCCAAGGTTGACAATAAAGGGTAGAATGGGGTTACACAGGCTCTGCCATGCAGACACAATTTTGTGTCTGCTGCAAGTACACATACCCAGTGTGGTGTAACGGGAAGCACCCAGGCTCATGGCCGCAGAAAAACTGACTGAAATCCCAGGTTTCCTACATGACTCTGCTCTGTGACGTTAAGTAATTAATTTTAGTTACCTGCAGGTCTCTGTTGCTGACTTAGTTGTGCTGCAAGGGCTGAGCGAGGAAATGTACACAATATGAATGTTGGTTGTGTCATCCAGCAAAAGGCAAATGCTCAAGATATCTTCACTATAATTTGCTATTTGTAAAGTAATGGAATGAACTGCTGCAATATTTAAAATTCCTTGCAGATCTGAACATATTTAAGTCTATAAATACTATTTACAGATGTATGTAATCAAAGCTAATAATATGTTACAATATATACTTAAGGTGGTAGTCATAGTCATAAGTAGTAAATGAATGTGTTTTCCATTTTAAAATACTTTTTTAAAGCTTTTTTTTAAGATTTTATTCATTCACCTTCAGAGAGGGAAGGGAAGGAGAAAGAGAGAGAGAGAGAGAGACATCAATGTGCGGTTGCTGGGGGCCGTGGACTGCAACCCAAGCATGTGCCCTGACTGGGAATCGAACCTGCGATGCCTGGTTCCCAGCCCACGCTCAATCCACTGAGCTGTGCCAGCCAGGGCATGTTTTCCATTTTTATACTAAAAAGTAAGTAAATAATGTGCAACATTTTGGTATCAAATAAATAAATGTGACTAGTTTTTATTGCAAAGTTGATCACTTAATATTTGATTTTAATATTTCAATTTAAGTTCCATCATAATCCTATTTCTGGATTAACAATCTGGACGAATTTATAGAAGTGGTATAGTCTTATAGTTCAATACTATATCCATTTTAGAAATTTTAAAAATTCATCCAACAAATATTCATTGAGCTTCAAGCATTGTGCTAGTTGGAAGTAAACAATGTTAGGTTTATTATATTTTTGATAATTAGATTTTCAGGAGAGCCCACAAAATTCTGTGTAGAGTAAATAAAAATTTTTCAATAAAATGCAATACTTTTATAATGCTAATAATTGTGTGTGTCTTCGGAACTATCCAGTAAGAAAACCGTGAGTAATAATCCAGAGGATAAACCAAACCACAAGTACAACCCTCTGAAGAAGAATAAACCGTGGATGGGAGCCAGCAGGGACCAAATGTCTCGTCAACCAGCCCTCAGCCCCACCCACCAGGGGGACTTACTAACTCAGGACCAGCCAGGTGCTCTCCGGAAAAGGAGAGTTGTCAGAGGTAGTGCGAGACCACCTTATACTCGTTTTTCTTCTCCACATCAGCCCAGACAGACTGGGGGATTGGCCGATTCATTATGCTGTCGGAAAAGGAAAAAAAAAAACATTAAAAAGAACTCTTCCTCAGTCCATCTTCCCTAGAACTTTATACTTAATGGAAAACATTGGCAATTATCTCTGTTTCCATGACCAGCCCTTTATCCGAGACTTTTCTCAGAATTTGCATTTTAATTGCAGCTTATTTTAAATCTGAACTGTGCATAAATACCAATTGTGCCATGAACTACGGAAAATCTCCTACTCTTTGATGTGACCTATTTTTTTATCTTAGGCAATGGGTTGTGAGGCTGTTGTTTTGGGCATTGATTAGTTTTACTCTGGATGCTGTTAGGCCAGTTGAGCTTGTGAGCTGTTCATTACTCCGATGAAAAGGAAGAAGGATAGAAGGTAGGGAAGGAGAGAGAGAGAGAGAGAGAGAGATTATGTGTGTATGGGGAGAGAGAGAGGAGAAAATGGAGGGGAGGAAGGTGGGGGAGGAAGGCAAGAAGAGAGGGAGGAAAGAATGACCTCAACTTCAGATAATACTGTTGAAAAACTCGAGTGTTCCTGTACATCCACAGATCAGATATTTATTCCCAAAACTTATCCATCTTTTCCTTTCCTCGGGTTACAAAATAATCACACTATCGTCCAAATCCTCAACACCAACACAGGAAAACTAGAGTAAGTCTGAAGAGACTCTCAATGCACTGTGTATTTAGAAGTCAGTACCTTAAAAGAACATGCATCTTTCTGCATTTTGTTAGTCCATTGCTAGAATAAAGAAATTTAGCCCTGGCTAGTGTAGCTCAGTGGATTGAGCATGGGCTGCGAACCAAAGCATCACAGGTTCGATTCCCAGCCAGGGTACATGCCTGGGTTGCAGGCCACGGCCCCCAGCAACCACACATTGATGTTTCTCTCTCTCTCTCTCTTTCTCCCTCCCTTCCCTCTCTAAAAAATAAATAAACAATAAAAAATCTAAAAAAAAGAAAAAGAAAAAAAGATTAGAAGTTTAAAAAAATTAACATTTAAAAAAAGAAATTTAAAGTTGCTTATAAGTAGGCAAACAAGTTCTATAATCAAAATTTCTTAAGGAAATACAAAGTATACTATTGAAAGGACAGGGAAGTTCATTCTCACAGAAAACTCGCTCCTTGGTGAGCGGCAAGACCATGTCTCCTCGGGGAAATGCAGATAGAGGTCACTTTGTCTAATGCATCCACACTTAGGGGTAAGTGCATACAAGGGCTCACATAACCACTTAATCTCTCCCAGGAGAAAAGTCATTAAAGTTGGAGCTCTTGGTATATCGCTCTGTTAATTTGCTGTTATGTAGAGCAGAAGTTGAGACAAGAAAAAAATCATTATTATTTCAAGTGTGCAAACCACTGAATACCACAACACTGTAGAATAAAGTTTGGTGTGGACTTGAATCCCATTATATCAAAGTCCACTAACACGGGCTGGTAGAAAAATCGTCATTCATTCCAAACACCAGAAAGTGGTCATGGGTTTTATTTCCTTTGATCTAAAGCTCTTATTCATTCATGCATGAGAGAGAGTAGACACTTAATATAGTCTTCTAAACACAGGACTCAAGATGTCAGACTATACGGAAGGCAACGGAAAACATAGCCCAAAGAAGAGAAAATACTGGAAAAGACCTCCTCATCTTTTTAGTGAATCTCACTGGCATTTAGAGCCACCCCTGAAATGACCAGTTGTTGGGTTTGCCCAGAATCTCTTCCTCCACTTTTCTTGATTCGACTGCACATGCTCCTAAGGGGACAGCCAATCTTGGTGTCCAGCCCCACATACCAAGGGAGTGAAGTATCACTGGGTTCACCAATCAAAAGGCATTATTTTCTTAACCAGAGCGACTTGATCGGGGATGGATGTATTACAGCAACATGGACATGTAAAGTCTACCTTGAGATGAGATGCTGAGACACACAGGAAGTCCCTTTTCAGGGCAGGTGTCACAAGCAATGAGTGTGTGTGAGGAGTTCCCACTGTCCATCATTCCTAACACGTGGCTATAGCCTGTGGCGGGGGGGAAAGCCACAGAAAAAGAATACAGTCATAAAATGGGGGTTAAAATAGAAATGCGATGACATTATTCAAGCCCCTGGATCCAGCAGTGCCCCAAACTATTCAGACTTTCCCCTGAAGTGAACCCATGCACCCCTCTTTCTGTTTAAGTTGTTTGTGAAAAGGTCGTCACTGGCACCTGAGTAAGTCCTGACTACCAAAACACAAACGCATGTCCACGGTTATGAGCGCACACCACAACACGCCACATCAAAAGACTACAGACCAGAAAGTTAGAAAGCCCCGGACTTGATGATTTCCCAGTTTCTGCAACAGATACTATAGAAACAAAATGAGCAAAACCCTGACCATTATCAGATCTGACCTACCTAGTGCCATGGCACCACATGGCGTCTTGAGGCTGTCTTGGTGATGTAGCAGTAGGGTCAGGCTCACACGGGTTACCAGCAATTGGCAGTTTCCAGGTCCTCATGATGAAGATAGCATCCTCTAGAGAGAGTTTTGTCTCCTTCCCATCGCTGCAGATGGCATCCCTGGCCCGAGCTAGTCTTCTTCCAAAAGGAATGTCCTTTGTAACTGGGAGCACAGAGAGAACACAGACAAAAGGAACGACTTACAGGAAAACTAAGGTTTCAGAGGCTGAGCCCCACTTACAGCGGTCAACGGAGAGGTCAGTAGTGCCACCCTCCTACGTGCAGGGCACAGTCCGTGGAAGAACTGCGTGAACGCTAGTGCCTGCTTGGATTTCCCTCCAGTGCCACAGGAGACAGCTACCTCAGTCACTTCCGTTCCCCACTCTCTGCAATAAGGAGGATGAGCAGAAAGAAGCCCAGACGTAACCCAGAGGGCTGTGAGCAAACTCCAAAGTGGCACACATCCAAACGACACTCGTGCATCTGTCCCAGACGCTGCTTCACACCTCTCACACAGCCTTCACCCAGCCGAAGTCTACATCTGGAGGTCGAAGCCATTGTTTCTGTAGCCTGGTACTATTTATGTTACCTGGAATCCAACAAGATAAACACCTGCATTTAGATCCTCTGAATTAGAGTCATTCCATAGAGTAATTATGCAAATTACTTTGTAACCAACCCACCCCTTTTAAACAAAGTTTACTCTTTTTTATTCAACTCCGGAGGATTCAGAAAGATTCTTGCTCCATGTCCTACCTCATAATTAACGCCTGACTTCCCTTCACTCGGAACCCATTAGAACCTGATATCCCATTGCACACAGCCACGGAGGCTAGAAAAATCAGAGGCAAGAGCTGAACTGCAGCTTCCAGGCTGTAAAAAACACTGGAGCGCACTGTAGCCCACTGTGACGACCAGCCACAATGAGGCAGTTCCCTTGCTTTCCCCTCCTCTTCCGTCATACCTCCCAAGGCATCCACATCCCAGAAAACGGAAAAGATAAGTATCGTAAAGTGGTTACAACAGACTCCTGACCTACAGAATCTTCCAGGAGATTGCTGCTGAAATTGCTCTGAACTTTTATTAGAGTCTTTCTTATGACAATTTATACCAAGGGCTGTAAATATGCATCCTTCCCTTTGACCCAAAAATTCCGCTCCTGGGAATGTTTCCTGAGGAAATAATTAAACAGGAGGGAAAACTACATGCACAATAATGTTCTCTCCAGCTCCATCTAAATAGCAAAGCATCAGAAGCTACCTAAATGTATAACCATAAGAAATGTTTAGATACATTATTCTGTATAACTCAATGGAACATTACACAGCCATAAAATTATAATTATACTGTCTCGATATAACATTCAGTGGAAACATAAAATATTACATTCATTATTATGATTACAACTATGAAAATCAAGACTGCATATAGATAAATACTAAAGATGAACTATTTAGAAATAAGGTAATGATATTAGAACTGTGAAGTCATTGTCATCTTTCCTTTGTCAAAACTAACTTATGCCCTGGCTGGCGTAGCTCAGTGGATTGAGCGCGGGCTATGAACCAAAGTGTTACAGGTTCGATTCCCAGTCAGGGTACATGCCTGGGTTGCAGGCCATGACCCCCAGCAACCACACATTGATGTTTCTCTCTCTCTCTCTTTCTCCCTCCCTTCCCTCTCTAAAAATAAATAAATAAAATCTTTAAAAAAAAACTAATTTATGTTGTCATTATAAATCAGCAGCTGCAATGACGAGAACCTGTCCTCTCCCTGGAGGGAGAGAAGTCAACCACAGTTGCCCATTCATCCCCTAGGGAGGTCCCCACCCCGGGTAGCCCCCGTGTGCCAGAGTTCATTCGGAATTGGAAATGTGTTCACCCCGAAGTCAATGGTCCCAAAAGGGTCAACACTTCTTCCCCTTTGTTCTATGGGATTCGGTAATCCTTCAGGGCTTTGTCACCTTCTGTTTCTGTCACTTACCGTATTTTGTCAGAAACTGGATGCACGGTTTCCCCTTACATATTTCCATATCTCTGACCCCGAACCGAGTTTTCTAACCGATGGCATCTTAAAATCGCCGTCGCCCAGGTGGCAGTGCGATGAAGCTCTAATGACCTGCACGTGTGCAGACTTGGCCATAGATCTTCATAAGGTTGTCACTTCAGTTATTTGCGTTGTTGGTAGTACGAATGATGGGTCTCACCGCTGTCTTTAAAAATGGGTACTATTATTCAACGTTACATAAAAAGTGATGGTACATGTGGAAAGGCATGGCTATTGAACAATGGGGTATAACGGCAGAGGCATAAATATCGTTGTTAGAAGAATGACTGAAATTCCACGTTTTCCTGCAATCGCATCTGAGTTTACTTGCATTTTCTTTACACGCACACAAAGATGGTGATAAAAGAAAAAGCTAAGTCTAAAATGTCTCTTGGTAATGTAAAATAATTTTAAGGTGTGAGAAACATGGTGTTGCAGTTTAATTGGGAAACATCGGGTTTTTTTGGTGTTCTATGAAATAATGATACTACTTAAAAATCCACTGCTCTGGCAGATCCAATAACCACAGAAACTGACAGCGCTGCCCACTGATGACCTGCCTTCCTCTGTTTTAACTCTGTCTCCTTTCTCCTGGATGATATAAGGATTTCCGCAATTCACCATACCTCTGACCTGCTGGAGAACTCAAGTGCTAAGTATGGGATAAAGAAATCAAGATGCTGAGGAATGTCCTATACCGTGGGCCATTGTTAAGGTCAATGATGCCACTTCTTCAAAGGAAGAGAAGAAAGGACATCCGAGGAAACTACCTTTCTTCGTGAAACAAGCCATACGTGCAACTGGCAAACACGGACACGATTGCTATAGTGCTAGGTGTGACTGAATTCTCCGGGACATTCAGTCCATTAGGAGATCACAGCAAGATTACCCAATTTTAGTAGGCCAACAATGAGAATAATTTGTTGCTTCTAAAACATTTTTCCTAGAGAATGTTATTTACCACAGAACTGCCCAAAGAATTTCCCCTCTAGGGGATGGATGTCCAGGCTGGAGAGGAGCAAGTCCGTAGGTGCTGGCTTGTTTGTCTGCCTGTCTGCTTGTCTGCTTGTCTGTCTGTTGGGCGAGGGCTGCAGTGCACCACTCCACTGAGCACTATTAGCGCCTTATCGGCATTCATGACTTGGATGTGTGAGGACGTGAAGCAACACGCTCTCATTCTGTTTGTCTTTGAAGGTGCCCTTTGGCGGACACTTCATTCAACTCCCACCCCGAGAGGGCAGAGGGGCGGCGGGGCCCCCCTCACGTCACTCCAGCACACACCCTGTAACGGCTGCCTGCACTGCCAGGGGCTCCGCTGCCACCACACCGCGCTCTGGGCCCCGAGCCCTGTGCTGCTTTCACTTCCCTTTAACGTTCATGAAGGCGACCTTCCTGCAGAAGGTGCAGCCGTCTCAGGTCCCCTCCCTCTAACTCGCACTCATGGCTGTGCCCTCCCACCCGCGAAGGGCTCCTGCGACCGACGGAAAATGATCGAGAGACAAACTGAAAGGAGCGCTCTTGTCACTTTTCCTCCAATATGTCCCTTCTGTTACCTTCCTTCATTTTCTTTTTTTTTAAGATTTTATTTATTTATTTATTTTTAGAGAGGGAAGGGAGGGAGATAGAGAGAGAGAAACATCAATGTGTGGTTGCTGGGGATCATGGCCTGCAACCCAGGCATGTACCCTGACTAGGAATCGAACCTGCGACACTTTGGTTCACAGCCCACGCTCAATCCACTGAGCTACACCAGCCAGGGCTTACCTTCTTTCATTTTCAAACACTCTCCCAAACCCAGCCTGTGCTTGAGAGGGTTGAGCAAGCCAGTCTGGTCAGGTGTCACCCAGCAAATGCCAGTGCCACTTTGGTCTGGAACAAGCCAGTCTGGTACTCACTGGCTTCAGGTCTCTCCTCGAATGTCCCCTTACCAGGAATGCCTTCCCAGAAAGACAGTGTGCATGCACACACACCGCTAATACGCACATGCTCGCCTGTCCCTCTGCCCTCGCCCTGCTTTATTGTCCTCATAGCCCATGTCGCCATTAGAAATTTCACTTTGTTGTCTGCTTCCCTCCACCAGAACAGAAGCTCTAATAAAGAATATATTGTGTCTGTGCTGTTCACTGCTGTGCCCCAGGTATACTATTGCACCTGTGGAGTCTTAGTACGTGACAAATCAGAGACACTCAATAAACAATGCGGAAGGAAGGAAGGAAGGAAGGAAGGAAGGAAGGGAGGGAGGGAGGGCGGGAGGGAGGGAGGGAGGAAGGGAAGGGAGGGAGGGAGGGAAGGAGGGAAGGAAGGGAGGGAAGGAAGGGAGGGAGAAAGGAAGGAAGGAAGGAACTCCACCTGGGCATCTATAAAATGAAAAGGTTTAAGTAAATGACCTGTGAGTTTTCAGATCTAATATCTTAAAATTTTAATCTGTTGATACATCACTCAACTGACACTTAAGTAATCTATGCCCTACTTCAAAACAGGATTTAAAGTAGCCGCATATGTCTGTACACGTCCCCCTTCCAGTCTCATAAACTTGCCTGCCGACTCGTTCTGTTGACTCAGCTCCCTCTTCCCTTCCACACTCCCCTTCAAACCCGGAGTCAGGCCCTTCCAGGGCACCTGGAGCACAGCAGGGACCAAGACTTCTGCAAGATTTATGACCCACGTAGGGATAAAGAAAGAAGATGATCACTTTGTAGATTGAGTTGCTTCAATCTATTAAAATCTTGCTCTGGGTCACATCTACTTTATACATGTATGTACAAGTTAGCAATCTCAGGCTCATGAATAATTACAATTTTATGAAGGAACAGGAGTTTATTGAAAACTATAGTGTGTTTGAATAATGATGGTTCAAGCAGGAATACCAGTCTCAACTCCTCACGTGGTGGTGGCCATTTCATTCCTCCACAAGGTCAGCTCTATAGAAAAGACCCTGTGAATTAAAAAGAAACAGAAAAGAAAGAAAGAAAGAGCCCCTGGCTGGCATAGCTCAGTGGATTGAGTGCAGGCTGCGAACTAAAGCATCGCAGGTTCAATTCCCAGTCAGGGCACATGCCTGGGTTGCAGGCCATGGCCCCCAGCAACCGCACATTGATGTCTCTCTCTCTCTCTCTCTCTCTCTCTCTCTCTCTCTCTCGCCCCTCCTCCCCGCCCCTGTCTCTCTCTCCCCCCTCCCTTCCCTCTCTAAAAAAATAAATAAATAAAAACTTTAAAATAAAAAAAAAGAGCAGCACTTCTTGGTGTCTGCCCCTTTCAGTTTTAAAAAAAAAAAGAAAGAAAGAAAATGGAGATTCTTGATCAAACAAATTTAGGAAGTGTTGTGTAACCTAATCCCCTCTTGAAGCACCTTTGATGTTCCCATTAACATCTCCGAGGCTCTGAGAAGTCCTACATTAAATAAAACTATTTAACAGAGAGTTTCCCAAACACTGCAGCCATTAAAGCACCATATACATTTGGAAAATCTATTTAGCCTGACCGTGTTTCACGGCTTCTCTGCGGTGCAAGCTCTGGGCCTTACTTCCTACAGAAAATGCTAGGAAGAGCTAATGAACACAATTAAAAGTCACTTAGCACATGGGAAGTTGCTGCCCCTGAAAATCACGGGAAGTGTCAAGTGTGTGCCATATATAGACCGTTGTTCCATTGTACCATAGCCTCCCTTTCCCAAAATAAGCCAGTGCCGGTTCTCACATGGAAAGGATGAAATCATGTCCCGGCCATTGCAGAGTGAACTTAAGAGGAAAAAAGGAGAGAGACAGACAGACAGGCTTGTCACAGAACGATGTTTACTATGTGTGGCTAATGGAACTTGCACCTTACCGGCCCCTGAGAGGAGAGCTAGCCACACGGGATAGCATCATATGCTTTCATAAAATGTGCAAGTGTGAGATATTTAAACGGCAGTGGTTTAGAGTACTATTTCTTTCCACCCTGATTTCCCATCTGTCACATTTTCCCCCGTGCTGGGTGACGCTGGTGTAATCATGATTCATCTGGGGTGTTGGCTAAGAAGAAGTTGAGTTAGGGACGCACTGAGTTTGGGTTAAAGAAGACATGTTTGTGGAGCTTCCAGTCTTTTGTGTTAAGTGGTGCCCAGCTACCTGAGGGTAGGAGTGACTTCTAAAAATGCTCCAACAGCCTCTGTGCCAACCTACACAGCACCCTGACCTGACTTGCAGGGCCAGAGCGTGCCATGACGTTAGCGTGCCCTGTGGTTGCCCAGCACCAGAGCTCTGTGGGCAGTGGAAGAGAAACATGGTTTGAAGTGGAGGAAGTCCGAAACTAATTTGTGGGACACTCTACACGGAAGATTCCATTCTCATTAATGTCTGATCAAAGTTGGAGTTTCCTCCTGTCAAGAGTGTGTGCAGTGTACACAGATAGACGCACATCGTTTGTTTTTCCTGTTTGTGATGGAAATGTTTTTTTGATGGAATTTACTAGAATTTCTGTGTTCATAGAACACACACCTAGAGCTGCCACATGTTTTGTGTATCCCAAGATATTAGAGTGTATCTTAGATTATCTCTCATGTATGGTATTTAGAGAGTCTAGTGGTTTTAGATGAAATAGCACAAGTATGGTCACTAACACAGTGAAATAAAATGAAGAAACAAGTGCAAATATGTATTAATAAGTCACTGTATGTAATATAAGGTTTATTTGATTATAACACTTTAGTTCAACATAATATAGCAGCCATTTAAAATGCACTGAACTACACTCGTTTATGCTTTAATTTCAGATGCATTTTATATTTTTTCAGAATTAGGGATAAGACCCAAATTCAAAGGTGATAAAAAGAAGCAGCCAAAATATAAACTGAAAGAGAATCCTGGCAGAAGTTTCAATATCACCAAAACTCTTATTACATCACGATGTAAACTAAAACTTCCAGGTCGGTATCATGAACAGCAGGAAAAGCTTTACTCGAGGACAGCCTCAAACCAGAAATAGAAAAGCAAAAGGCAAATAAATGAACGCTGCTGAAAGAAAGCCACAGTTTGCAAGGTTTAATGAATGTTGTCCGATCAAATAATATTCCAGATTTGATACTGTCTAAAAAAACTTCAAATGTCTAAAATTATCAATTTTATGTACAAAGCAAAGTTTAAAGAGATTTTTTCTAATTAGACAAAAATCCTAAACATTTGCATTACATTATTAACAGAGCATTGCTAAGCTGAAATAAATGTGTCTAAACTGTTAGTAATACACATCATTTTGAATCCACCAGGCTAAAAGAAAAACTATTATCTTTCTACTCTCTCTATTGAAAATGATATTTGAAGAGGCAAAGAGGGTGCAACCAAAAAATGTAGCAATTATAAAAGGGCATCAGGAAGTTAATTAATACAATTATTGTGTTTGGAGGGATTTTGTGGTGATTTGTGGATCTATATATTTTAAAAATGCATAGCTTGTGATTTCTCATTCTAAGTAAATATTTATTTTTATGCCTCAAGTTGCATTTGGGACGTTGTATTCTTTCTCTTAAAGAAGTTCCAAAAGAGGTAAAAGCCTCAGAACCCACACAATCTGGGCCCATTCCCGGTCCATCCTTTGTTAGATTTGGTGAGCTGATTCATTCAAACAGGCCAACCAATCATTTGATAATATGTGCATATTGACTCAGCTACCAATGAATTCAATTAAAATGTATCCCACCCCTGGGCCTCCTAAGATAAGTTTCTCTGAACCCTAATCGTACGGATGCTGAAACAACTTCCTAGTGTAGAAAAAGCTCGTACGAGTAGGAGGAAATCTTGCTCTCTATTCTGAAAGTTTCAAGGTCTGTCCATTAGGACTGATTCCATAGCATGATGGAGACATCAGACTTTTGAAGCTATATTTAAAAAGTTACACAACATCTAACGATGATCTCTTGGGTAGAGAAGCCAGTTTCATCGGAAAAGACTTCTAGCACTTACTCATGGTGATGTGCATACACAAGGTGACATAAAACTAGTATTTGCCTCGTGGCTTGTTGCTGTAATACCACCAACGGATTTACAGAAGAGGGTGAAGACACTGCAAGTGATTGTCAGTCTGTCCATGCTTGGAGCGACTCCTCGGACTGAGAGACGCCCCTGGAACGCTCGCTGCCAACCACTGCACACGCAGATCGGACACCCACTGTGCGTGCAGCACTAGCTGGTGTGCGAGGTTTGGGAGACGTGCAAAATCTGTCCTAGGGCCTTCACTAAGCTCTAAATGCTCCTCACTGTGACTCAGGACACATACCTAGGCTGAGGGATCGATCCCCAGTCAGGCTGCACATGGGAGGCAGCCGATCAATGTTTCCCTCTCCCATCGATGTTCCTCTCTCTCTAAAATCAATAAACATATCCTCAGGTGAGGATTCAAAAACATAGGTCCACGCGGCCCACCTGTAAGAGCTCAGTCTCCATCATCAGAACGCTATTCAAAGAGATGACAACTCGGCAACATTGTGGTAACCCTTCCATTTTTTTCATTGTTATGTTGATGAACAATTGAAATGGCTGTAATTAAAATGACGCTGTAATTCTATTTGTAGTGATTTGTTCACTGTCAAAATGAACTATATACGGCAAGGAAAAGTAAGCTGGCAGGGCAAATAGCACAAAAAGAAACAAATGATGCTCTCTAATTCCCCACTCATGCAGCAGAATGACGGAAAAGTGTATGATATGGTCTGTTTTCCAACACAGTGCTTTATACTTCTTCATACAACAGCAGTTACTTTTGAACCGCTCGGCATTCTCAGGTGGTAAGTGTGTCATCACCTCTGCAAATCTCCTCCTTGGCTTGGCAGGGACATCAGCTCAGCCATGTGCTAGAAGGCAGCCTCGAACCTCTGAACCACAATCCAGAGGGATGGGGATGTAAAAGGTGGAAACAGGGACCATTTGGAGGAGACGGAGGAGGTAACTGCCTCTCCCCATAGAATGCAAAGAGCTGACAGCCCAGCAGGGCCACCGCTGCTGTCCCAAATACGCAGAGGAAATGACCCTGGGCATGGCTGAGCCTATCCATCATTCCAGGCAGGGATCCTGGACTTGGAGCCCAAGAGCCATCGTCTACCCCAGATTCCCTCCCCCCAGGAAGGGGCGCCTCTAACACACTCAACACACACGGCTGTCTCCTGCTCACCTCCGTGTACAGGGGAGCCAGGGGACCCCTTGGGACAGCTGAAATAGAGCCACACAACAAGAGGAAGCAAAGGTTCCCCAGCGGAAGCCAATGCCCCTGTTATAGGAAAGGCCACACAAGAGCACTTCCCATCGTGGCGATGGCCACTAGTGTACCTGTGCCAGCTCACGCCACAGTAAGTACCTGTCAATGTCAGCGTGGCCTTTCACCCCGTTTCCAACAGAGCAGGAGACGGCCACCATGCTACAGCTATCTGTCACGTCCACTGTTTTCCTGCTGAGGCAAGGCCAGGAGACATACCGACCTTGGAGCCCTTGTGAGGTAGACTCTATCTCTCCCTTATTTTCTCTCTGGAGAAGAGATACTCCACAGTACTTACCACTTTTTTAAAAGATTTTATTTATTTATTTTTAGAGAGGGAAGGGAGGGGGAAGAAGAGAGAGAGAGAACCATCAATGTGCGGTTGCTGGGGGTCATGGCCTGCAACCCAGGCATGTACCCTGACTGGGAATCGAACCTGCGACACTTTGGTTCGCAGCCCGCCGTCAATCCACTGAGCTATGCCAGCCAAGACTTACTTACCACTTGTTAAGTCTGTTTTTTCCACGTCCAAAGATCTACATAAATGTGTGACATTATGGTAATCATGATCATGCATATTGACAGTCTGAATCCTTAGATTTTCCTTTTATGGGTTCACATTATCCCAAGAGAAAACTTGGTAAAATTCCTGATGGCTAACAATCTAAATCTCTACTGACTTAACCTTAGGAAATCCCAGTTTCCAGTCCTTTAACCTCTATTCATTTGGATGGAGAGCTAACACCAGACCTAGCGTTCAAAGATCCTGCCTTTAACGGATTTACAGCTCAGTGGATTTTCACAGCAATAGGATGATTTTATCTACGAACACGTGTTCCAGATGCCACGTGAGTCCAGAGAGGGAAGTTTCTTCCCCCGGCCCTGAGGTCTCTGCCCACGTCGCCCCTTTGCCACGAGGGCATTTAGCCCACTCTCTGGCTGGGGAACACCTATGCACCCCTCACATCTTGGCTTAAATGACACCTCTCCAGAAAGCTGTCTCACTTCCATCATTTCAGGTGTGGGCCACCTGTGGGCCACTCCTTTCCACGGCACTGAAAATAACAAAAGTAACCTTTGATTATTGGTCTGATGTGTGCCCACTAAACCGTGACTGTCTGCTCATATGCCTAGCACGTGGCAAAGGGGGCCCTGCTGCCCTGCATGCAACACGCCTCATCCGGTCTGGCCCGAAACTTCGCTGTCCCTACCAACCACCCAGCACCCAGCGTCTGTGAGGAA
This sequence comes from Phyllostomus discolor, assembly GCF_004126475.2. NCBI lineage: Eukaryota > Metazoa > Chordata > Mammalia > Chiroptera > Phyllostomidae > Phyllostomus > Phyllostomus discolor. The sequence goes on along the minus strand of NC_040912.2, from coordinate 81,339,163 downwards.
ATAAAACTCTAACTTCAAGTGCCTCCAGGGGAAAATGGGGAAAAGAAAGGCTGTGACTCTCAAGACTGTGGTATCACGTAACAGGGCTGTTATGATGACTGCCGTAGTAGTCTGCCAGGGCCATCCTAACAAACGCTACAAGCTGAGTGGCTTAAACAATGGAATTTATTGTGTCACAGTTCTGGAGGCTACAGGTCCAAGGTCAAGGTGTCAGCAGGGTTGGTTCCCCCGAGGGCTGTACATGGGAATCTGTGCGATGCTTCTCCCCGAGGTTCCGGTGGTTTGGGGGCAACCTTCGGCGTTCCTTGGCTTGTAGACACATCACCCCGACCTCCACTTTCACGTCCGCACAGCTGTCCCTCAGTGCGTGTGTGTGCGTGTGCGTGTGTCCACACCTCCCTTCCCTGCAAGAACCCCAGTCAGGCAAATTAGGTTCCGCCCCAATGGCACCATCTTCACCTAACTAATCACGTGTGTAACAGCTCTGTTTCCCAATCAGGCCACATTCTGAGGTGCTGGGAGTTAGGACTTCAAAACAGAGATTGTGGGGAAATGCAATTCAGCCCATAAAAACTGCTGAACATCATCCGTTTGCTTTTGTTTTGGCTTAGAGAGAAGCGACTACTTTTCATAAAGAAGCTATTTCTTTACATTTTTCTCATATAAAAAAATATAAGAAATGCTCTAAAAACTGGAAATTGTTAAAAGTATGGTATATTAGAAAATTATATGCATATACTAAATCAAAATTATGAAGGGTGAAACAAAGGGCCCTGAGGGACACTAATGCTGGTTTCTTGGACACCGTGACGTGGTATGATCACCAGGTCAAATCTGGAGTCCTTCCCATGCAACAGAAGCATGGGATCAGCATAGCATCCCACAGATTTCGTCTTTGTGTGAAGTGAGCTCATTCATCTGTGGTCACTTGAGACTCAGCTCTCAGCACCGTGGCCATCAGTCCCTGACTAGTCACCAGGGCACCAGATTGGGCCAGTGTTCCTCAGGTCATGACATTGCTGCTTAACAAACCCCCCGTAGCAACTGAGTGCCAGCAGGAGTCATCCCAGAGTTCACAGCAAGGCCAGGAGGGTCAGGGGCATCTCAGGGTGCATATGCAATCCCAAGCTTGGGCACCCACCCTACATGCCGCAACATTGTTGCATGTTCTGAATGACTGTTTTTGATGAAATCCAGTTTCATCCCCTTTGTTGGCCTCAAAGTTTCTTCCCCGCATCTTAAAACAGAATTTCTAGATACGGACATACCCCTAAATCCCCGCACTGTCCACCTGAGAAAATGGATCAAAAGCTTAGACTTCCTTTTTTAAAAAAAATACTGAATGTATTGGGGTAACATTGGCTAATAAAATTATATAGGTTTCAGGTGTACAATTCTATAATGCTTCCCTTTCATAAGCGTGGCACAGTGCTATACACACAGCTCTCACACTGATTGTATGTTTATTACTCCAGTTGCTTGGAGGGCATTTCAATTCACAAGAGCTTTTGCCAAGCAGAATCACAGAAAAGCTTTCACTCTGACTGTACCTCTGCACTTTCTGCAACCCCAAACCCCATACCCACACATCTAATTTCTCCCTCGCAATGTAATTATAAAGGTCTGCATAGTTTCATATGATCCTGTGCGGGATTATAACCTCCTCCCTCCACCAGGCAGCTACAGCTGCCTGTCAGCCTCCACCCAGTGCCTGGAGGGCCAGAGAGAGGGCCTCCAATATGGGGACGTGTTTATTTACTGTTTATCATATTCAGAGAGCCACAAATTAGTTGCCTTCTCAAGATCATTCTGGAGTTCACTCAGACTGTCCACACAGTCTAGATAAAATAGCCCTATATCAGAATTCCCACCTTGCTGGTCACAAAATAGGAAAATAAGTGTTTCGGCAGAATACCCAACTCAGAGCCAATGATGCCATAAAAAATGTTAAGTGCAGGATTCTTAAAATTAAGTTGCTGCCAAATCGGGGAGGACATATATTGTGAATCACTGGAGAGAAAAATTACAAAGAGTTGGGTTGGCTGCCTTCAGCTGGGTTGACAGCTATAGGGCAGAGGGAGAAAAGCAAGAAAGTGAAGTGATAACAAATATAAATCTACTTTTATATAAAATTAGTTGGTCGGGATATGGTGGAGGGATGGCAGGAGACCCCACAATGTCCAGGGTGACCTAATGGAGTGCCTTGGGTCTCAGGCAGTCAAAGAGGTGAGCTAGGAAGCAGGACAACAAGATTCCTAGGGACATGGTGGCTCCTTTGTAAGGACCATCTGCGAGGTCATTATGTCCTCCGACCAAAAGCCAGCAGAGATAACTAAGTTCCAAAGGCTGACTGGAGACGGTAAGGTCATTGCCACAAAAAAAGAACCTGGAGAAAGACCAAGCAATGATGACAGGGTGGTGCTGAGAAGGGCTACTTAGTGTTTTAAAACCAGGCAAGATTTGAAGAAATGGGGAGAACCCTCTCTCTCTCACCTAGAAGCACCTCCCTCACACTGCTTTCACCTGTTCCTGCTGTCACGGCTGCCCATGCCCTCCTCCCACTCCTGGAGTGACACCCAGGGTCACTCATGTGATGAAGCAGCTTTCTGTCTGGGTATCTAGCCCATGTTATATCATTTTCATAGGAAATCAGATCTTTCTATGGATGAGGCCAACATGTACATAATAGACGTTTACTCATCAAAACTCTTGCAGTATCCCATTTACCAGCTCCATTCCCACGCCTGACATGTGTTCACCCCTTCACTCTGGCTGGAACCATTTAAAACCCCCTTTCCAGCACTGGGGGAGAGGGGTCAGTAGTGCTGGGTGCCCCTCGCTTGAACCTTCTCAGATGAATCAAACCCGTGAATGAGGAAGAGACTTTAGTAACGTGAACATCTGCTTAGTATGGATCCTCAATCCAAAGTGAGCGTCTACACTTTACACTCTAAAGAAATGCCTAGATTTGCACTTGGCTCACTTAAATGTGCTTGTCTGTTGTACAGGAGCAGGTTAGGTGGGGCTGTTCCAAGCCACCAGAACCCAGAGGTAACATTGTTAACATCGAAAGTCCCTCTCACAGCAATTCCTTTCACTCTTTTTTATGTGTGTAATAATGGGCAGAAGCATCAATACAAGACTTAAGAGATATGGGACAGAAGCGTTGTATTTTATTTGTCTTGGATAGATTTAAATAAAGTTGAAGTAAATCAGACAACAGCAAGCAGTAAAAGGAGTCCAACAGAGTTTTCTTTTTTTCTAACTAAAAATGTGCAAAGGGTTGGAAGCTTGAGCTGTGTGATGCAATGCAGAGGCTATGGACCAATAAATCAGAAAGGTAGAGGCTGTCTAGGAAATGCGAACATCAGCACTTTGACCTGGTCCAGATGAGATGCTGCCAAAGGTGCCGCTGGAACGGCCCGGCTCCCTGCTCGGTCTGCGCGTCCTATTTCTCTGACCGTGGGCTCTGCACTGCTCACGTGCTGGCCTCATCCTGGCCCTGAGCACACTCATACACTAAAGGGGCCTTATAAGGCTCACGGTATGCGTTAGCAAAGTTTTTTTCTTTTTGCTATGTATTTTCTAATTAAATCTGTTGTCTGGACATTGATTTTTCTATCTGACCCTCTGAGCCAGTTTTGCGATCGTGGGTGATCACCTTGTCTATGTATGTATTTCCCAGACTCCAACATTCCACGGCTCTTCTCCTCCCCCTCCATGGCCCTGCCAGGGTCCTACGCCTGGTGTGCTGCCCTGGTACGTGGACTTCCAGGCTTCTCTAGACCACAGTCCCTGTCCAAGCCTCCCTCCTCGACAGCTCGCAGGCCCCACTCAAATGCTACCCTGATCTCTGCACTGACAAACAGAAAGAAAAGGACTCAGTAGTCAAATTTACTCCAAACAATGACATATTCCACCAGAGTCAGACATTTTAATACTGCTTTGGGAAAAATTAAATTTAGTAAATAAATAAATACATACAAGACACAAATCCTTGGGGCAATGGCTCTAGAATAAAATCCATCTAAAGGATACACAAAAACCTCCTGAGTATGGCCAGTCTCGGCTGGGGTCACTGGGAGCTAGGCTGTTCCTCCTCTACCCGTCGCCCTGTTCCACTGTCATAAGGACGGATGGCTGAGACTTTCTGTCCCATTGCACCCAGTCTCTGACCTCTCATCCCCTTTCTCTTCCTATTTTTAGTCTCTGTTGGGTTCTGTCCAGATATTCAAGGCTCAGAGGAATGGGCAGCCATCCCATTGGAGAATAAACTCAGAGCCGATGATGTATCAGCTCAGAAGTTTTTGCCTGACTGGCAGGAATCCTGTTTCTGTCACAGATGGACAAATCAGCATTAAGAGAAAGATTATGTCACTATGCTTAAGAAAGTGGTATCAGAGTACCTTCCTGTGGTCAGCAAAGCTCTTCCAGGCAGAAAACTATAAATGGGATCGAAGTCCTATTGACAACCACGGTGACCCAGAGGCTGCTATGCCCTGGAAGTTGTGTTCTTGAACCTGACCCTAGAAAAACATTTACATTCAAATGGTTATGAAATAATTTGCAATCAACTAATGCAACACACTTAGGGTGGGAGGCAGGGGTTAAGAATAAAAATGCAAATATATTTGTGAGTTTGCAGAGGAGAAATCACAAATGCAACTGGTGACTTATACCTATAATTCAGACCTGAACGGAATCTCTGATGTTGACTATCTTTGCAGGAAAAAAAAGCCACTGGTGTTTTTATGAACAGAAAAGTAGAAAATTACATCTGAGGCTTCAACACACCCTGGGGACAATGAGGGTGGATCACGCACCATGTCAACTACTCATGGGAAGAGAGGAAGAGAGGAGGAGCCTGAGTCTGGGACCAGCAGTAGTAATCAGGCTGGGCCAGAGCTCTGCTCGCTGTCATCCAGAGAACACTGCACGTAATGACAGGTTTTCATGGCCAGGGTCTTCTGCTAGCTGACCTTCTAAAATTGTAATTAAAAGAATATATATATACACACATACATATATGTACATATACACATATATACATACACACACGCACACACACACACACACACACATATACATATCCTTTAAAAATCTGATGAATTCTCGGCCTTCTCCCTGCAGAAGAAAAATGCAGGTAAATGATGGGTTTCACTTCCTCCTTTTCGGTCTGGATGCCTTTTATTTCCTCTTCTCGCCTGAGTGCTGTGGCCAGGGCTCACAGCACTGTGCCAATAAGAGTGGCAAAAGGAGACATCCCTGTCTCGTTCCTGATCTTAAGGGAAACACTTTCAGTTGCCCATTGAGTACGATGTTGGCCTTGGGCTTGCCATATATGGCCTTTACTGTGTTGACATATGTCCCCTGTGTTCCCACTTTGCTGAGAGTTTACGTCATCGGTGAGTGCTGAATTTTATCAAATGCTTTTTCTGCATCTATTAATATGATCGTGTCATTTTTGTCCTTCATTTTGTTTACAAGGTGCATAACGTTTACTGATTTGCAAATATTGGACCAACCCTGCATCCCTGGGATAAATCCCACTTGATCTTGGTATGATCTTTTTAATTTCTTTCTTTCTTTGTAGTGTCTTTATCTGGTTTGGAATTAGGATAATGCTGGCCTCACAAAATGAGCTTGGGAGTCTTCCACCTCTTGAGTTTATTGGAATAGTTTGAGAAGGAGAGGTGTTAGTTCTTTGAATGCTTGGCAAAAATCACTTGTGAAGGCATCCTGTCCAGGACTGTTTGTTGGGAGTTTTTTGATTACTGCTTCATTGTCATTAGTTTTAATCTGTCAATAAATCAAAACAAGTTTTCACAAGAAAGTGGAGAAAAGGAAACCTCAGTGCACTATTGGTGGGAATGCCGACTCGTGTAACCATTGTGGAAAGCAGTACGGAGTTACTTCAAAAATTAAAAATAGGAACTGCCTTTTGACCCAGTGATTCCACTTCTGGGAAAATAACCAAAGAAACCTGAAACACTGACTCAAAAGAATATATGCATCCCTGTGTTCACTGCAGCATTATTCACAATGGCCAAGGTCTGGAAAGAGCCTAATTACCCATCAGTAGGTGAGTGAATAAACAAGCTGTGATACATTTACACAATGGAATACTACACAGCTGCAAAAGAGAATGAGATCTTACCTTTTGTGACAGCATGGATGGACCTAGAGAGCATTATGCTAAGTGAAATAAGCCAGTCAGAGAAAGACAAATACCTTAGGATCTCACTTATATGTGGGATCTAAAGAACAAATAAACTAGCAAACAAAATATAAACAGACTCATAGATAGAGCGAACAGATTGGCAGCTGTCAGAGGGGAGGGTGTTATGAGGCTGGGTAAAAAAGGTGAAGGGGTTAAGCAAAAAAAGAAAAACCCCACAAAAAGCACAGACACAGACAACAGTAGGGGGTGATGACCAGAGGGAGCAGGGGGTGGGGGGAGGAAGAAGAGGGTAAAGGGGAATAAATGGTGACAGGATACTCGACACAGGTGGTGAGTGCATAATATAATACACAGATGATATATTATAGAATTGAAAGCTCTATAATTTTATTAAGCAATGTCACTCCAATAAATTCAATAAAGAGTTTTTTTAAATGCAGGGAAAGTACAAATCTTACAAACAAATTCTAGGAGACCTGTAGACCAATGCCCAACTCATGAATCCACAAGTCATATATTTTTTTAAAAAACTTGCATTAGACTAATTTTTATTAAAAGATAGAACTAAAGGAAATAATTTGCTCGTGAATGTTTCAAAGAATGTAATAAGAATAGGGAATCACATACTGAGAGCCACAGTGCAAATTTATGAAAGACCCGTGGGCCCGCGTGCTATTACGTGTCAGATATAATCATTGACATGTTCTCAGTGAATCATCCCATTAAAGCAAAACCTGCTAAGAGAACCTCTCTAGGTTACTACTTTTTTTTTCCTTTTCCATCCCTTCTTTAATCTCTCATGTATCTCTCTCTTGTTGTTTCTCTCCCTGATCTTCCACCAGCCAGTATGTCTCATGCTTTGCCTTTTCTTTCTCACCACCAGTGACTCTACCCCTAACCTATGAAGCATAATCTAAAGACACATTTCTTTTTTTTAATGAAGTTTTTTTGTGAAAGTCACTTGACTAATACAATTTTTTAAAGATTTTACCTATTTATTTTTAGAGAGGGAAGAGAGAGACATCAATGTGCGGTTGCTGAGGGTCAAGACCTGCAACCCAGGCATGTGCCCTGACTGGGAATTGAACCTGTGATGCCTGGTTCACAGCCCAGGCTCAATCCACTGAGCTACAACAGCCAGGGTTAAAGACACATTTCCATATGGTTACAGGATCCTAACTACACCAAGCTACCTAGACTTCTTAAAAATGTTCTTCAATGTCACAAATGATGCTTATTAAACTTTAAATTGCAAAACAGGATCACCCACAAGATACAAGGGAATGAGACTGAGCTACTCCCTGCTGAAACAAGTCATGCTTTCAGTTGACGACTTCAGCTTCCTGTCACGGTTTCCCTGGATCGGCCACACACTGAGGACAGATGACTGCTACAGGAGAATCTGGGAAAGGGCAACTGTACAGAGACATGGTCCGGCCAGACAGCAGGGAGAGTAATCAGAGATGGGATGGCTTTCTGGAAAAAATACATCACTTAGAGTATGTTTAATGCAGCAGAAGACCCTGAAAATAGCTGTGGCAGCCCGGGTCTGAAGGACAGCGCTTTGAAATACCCAATGTGGAAGAGACACTGGTCACACATCAGTCTTCCCAGCCATAGCCAACACTCCCGGATGGCGGCCGTAGTCAACAGGGTCATTTCTACTGCTAAAGTCTAATGCAAACCTTAAAAAGCACTATCAGATTTTTCAAGTAGTTTTAAAAAGGCAATGAAAAGTCTTGGCTGTTTGTTATGGTTATGCATAAAAGCAAAAAGAATGCATCTGAATTGGGCTTTGTCAGGTAGTTGTTGAAGCATGCCAAAGCAGAGAAAGAAAAGAAAGAAAGGGCTCTGGCTGGGTAGCTCAGTTGGTTAGAGCATCACTCTGATACATGGTTGTGGGTTCGATCCCCAGTCAGGACACATACAAGAATCAATCAATGAATGCATAAAAAAATGGAATGACAAATCTCTTTCCCTTCTTCTTCTCTCTCTAAAATCAATAAATTAAAAAAAATTTAAAGAGAGAAAAATAAAGTAAGACCTAGTTTATGTCACTTCCCCGAATGATGCAGGCTTCAAAATAAACATTTTGAGCACTTAATAAATGCAAGGCAGTGTCCCACGCTGTAAGCCAGTGATTTTCAATTCCAATTATCCATAATGATGATTTGGGTGAGCTTTGCAAAAATCAGATTCTTGGGACTCTCCTTAAAACGTCTGTATCAGAATCTCTCAGCAGGGGCCCTAGACTCTGAATATTTACAGGGCACCTCCAGCAGCTCTGACACAGCTGCTTTGGAAGCTGTTGTTTAATAGGCTTACAGTCCCTGCCCTTGTGCACTTGACAGTGCAAGTTTTGAGAATACGCTTAAGCGTAGATAAAATGCAAATGGATCAAGCAGTACACGATGGCACAGTAATGAAAAGGACATCACGATGCCATAGCAGTGACGTCCACTTCCTCTGTCCTTTGGCCAAGCACTGAGGAGCGAAGGTTATGGTACAGCGATCGGGCAGGACAAAATGGAATCTCTTTGTTTTACTCAATTATTTCAGGTTCGAATAAAAATGTGTGTGGTTATAAAAGGCAAAAACTGTGTGAAAAAAGATGCAAGTAAATTAAAAGACTTAGCTGTAGCCAAAATGACTTCTCCCACAGCTTTAAACACGTAAATCATCCCCCAAACTAACAATTAGCACAGAGCTAACGATGAAACATTTACAATAAAAACTGAAATGTGTGCATGAGAAGTAGACATTAACATCTTTCAAATTTTAACAGCCCCTAACAAATAAATTGCATCTTGCCTAATTAAATTAACTACAATTTGTCTGGTAGTAATCGAAAACTCTGACTATAAATTATAAACACACCATTATATGAGAATAAGAAGAGAAAAACAAATATAACAGCAAATTAAACAAATTATTCATAAATTATTTAAGTTTCATGTTCAAAGCCCTAATTTTGTCCATTGGCCTTCTGTTTTTGTCCAGAATCCTCTCAGGGGGGGCCCCAGGTCACCCCCAAGTGTGGGACAGGCTCTGGTAGAGCCCCCTACCATCACTGCCAACAGTGCTTGACTTTTGAGAATTCTCAAGAGCCCTGCCAGAATACCCTGCCTCTTTATCTTGGACCCCTAAGGTAACTCTCTCTGGGCTGGGATGTGTTAGCTTTGTGCCCTTCTTAATGCCCCATTGCCCAGGTTCGTCCTTAATTAACGTGAATTTCCCAATGTGGACAATATTTCTAACAAGAATTCCATTTGCACTTGAAATGTTGTACCTCATATTATTTTATCATATCGAGATTATTTTGAGATGCTAATAAACTCATCAATCACTATATTTCCCCCCTCATTATTAGCTCATCATTCAGATAGTTACCTTCAGAAATACAAAGGAAATTTAAGGTATGCTCTGTAGTATTTATAAATTTACAATATAAGAAAATACCACATTTATGCCCAAGAAACCATGAGAAGCAATGTAAAGCAGTAGAGAACAAGTGTGAAAGTTATATGGCTGCATGTGCCTTCCAAATATTGGAGAATTTCTAGCAAAAGGGAGTGGCCTATCAACTTTCTGCATGTAAACTCAAAGAAGGGGCACTGCACCCGGAGATGTTGAGAACTGAGTCCTAGCCCTGACTCTGTTCCCCAACTGAATAGGATCCTTTCCCTCAATTGCTCTATGTCTCAGAGGCCCTGTGTGTTAAAAGACAGATTGAATTAAATTAATGTTTTGAACAGAGGTAGGAGGGATCAGAATCACCATGAAGAATCTCCAAACTCACACCAGCCATTTCACCACCTAGAAGATTCAGATGTTACCTGCCCTCACGCCTTCACACGAAAGCAACAGAATAGGGGTTGGCTGAGCAAATGTAGTTTGAAAAAATCACTGCATGATGATTCTGTTGTTATCCTTCCTCGCCTTCCATTTGAAGGCAACCAAACTGATGGTCTCTGAGGACTTTTCTGTTTCTCACATTCTTTTCTCAGAAAAACCAGCACCATATTGGAAAATCTTGATCTGTGGTCTTGATAGATAAGTAGATATTAACTAGGCAGAGGCAACGATTCTCAAGCCTTTATATGCATAAAAATTCAACAATCAATAATCTATTAAGCACCTCCCTTGGGCCAGGGCAATCCTAGGGAATCAGTGGTAAGCAAATAAACACAAACACACATCACACAAAACCAAAGTCCCTTACCTCACAAAGTTTGTCCTCTCTGGCCCTGTCCCATGAGATTCTGACTCAGTACAGCCTGGGTGTGGATTAGAAAGCTCTATCTGCATCAGGTAGTCCTGATATGGACAATGCATGACCACACTAAGAAACACATGAACCACCTCACAGGGGGCGGAATGGCCATCATTAACAAGTCAACAGACAACGAGTGTTGGTGAGGATGTGGAGAAAAGGGGACCCTCATGCACTGTCGGTGGGAATGCAGACTGGTGCAGCCATTGTGGAAAACAGTGTGGAGTTTCCTCAAAAAACTAAAAATGGAACTGCCTTTTGACCCAGAAATCCCACTGCTGGGATTATACCCTAAGAACCCTGAAACACCAATTTGAAAGAAGCTATACACCCCAATGTTCACAGCAGCACAATTTACAATAGCCAAGTGCTGGAAGCAACCTAAGTGCCCACCAGTAAAAATGAGTGGATCAAAAAACTGGGGTACATTTACACAACGGAATACTACACAGCAGAAAGACAGAAGGAGCTCCTACCCTTTCCAACAGCATGGATGGAACTGGAGAGCATTATGCTGAGTGAAATAAGCCAGGTGGTGAAAGACAAATACCATCTCACCTATAGAAGGAAACTAAAGCACAAAACAAATAAACAAGAAAAATAGAACCAGAGGCATGGAAATAAGAAATAGACTGACAGCGACCAGAGGGGAGGGGGGAGGAGAATAAGGGGGGAAAGAAGGGGAAGGGTCTAATCAACAAACAGGTATAAGTGACCCATGGACATGGACAACGGGGTAGGAATTGACGGTGGGTGGTGGCAAGAAAGAGCAACGGGGGGAAGTTGTGACAACTGCAATAAAACAACAATAAAAAAATAAAAAATAAGAGCCACTTTTCTCAATGCAATATACTGTAAATTTAAGAAAGACTGATAGATAACCTAAAAAAAGAAGAAGAAAGACACAATTAAGGAATCTGGTTGGGAGGTCACGGGAACATGAACTTGTATAGATGTGGTGGGCGCTCTTTAAGAATGTTATGAGTCTGCATATAGTAACTTCACTGTACACAATCGGTGATTGTAAAGCACAAGAATGTATCCCACTGAACTCATTAAATGTCACCTCACTTCGACTTCCCCTCAGCTGACTCTCCAAAATGCCCACGCCAGCACTGCCTGACACCGAGAAGAGTGACAGAAGGGAAGTCAGAACTGATGGAGGCTGTTCTAATGGAAGTGAAAATATTTTACTTTTACAACTTTACAAACAGACGTGATCATATAGTACATTGCTAGGGCTCTTCCCAGAGACTTAGGAGGACCCACCCAGCCAAGGGAGAGGCCCAAAGCTCCACTGGTCTCACGGTAAGTCTCCCTCTGGTGGGGTCAGGTGCAGCCACAGACAGAGTGAAGACAGAGGCAAACCCAACTCGTGTGTGAAGCAGATCGTGTGGACCCAAGCTCGATTCTAGCTGCACGTTCGAGTTTAATGAGTATTTTTGATGGATCGTCATTAAAACCTGTTTGATGTTACCCAATGGTAAAGACTCTTAAGCAGAGAGGAGTTAAGGGCTGTTTTAGATTGTCCTCTGGAAGTGGGAAGTATATGCGGTAGCTTGAAAACTCATATTCAGTATTTCCAGTGTTTTTTAATACACACTCAAGAAATTCTCATGTGGCAGAATCTTTTTGACTCGTGGGGACGAACAGACAACAGAGTGAGAGCGCACTGGAGACTGTAGATTTTAGTGGTGTAAACTCCATCTCAAACATTCAGAGAAGGCAGGAGCCCCACGAACACCTGGCGGCCTCAGTGGAGCAGCGACAGGTAGAATGCAGAGGGGAGAGTGTGACTGGTCTCCACCTGGTTGGGGTTCCCTGCTCTTGCCTTCCCCAACTCCCCCGCAGGCAGATCAGCACCCAGCCCAGACAGGAAACTTGACTGTGCCAAGACCCAGCCCCTCCTTGGGGTCAGGGAAGATGGAAGTCGGACACTAAGGGATTTTGATGCAATACCGAGGAGTTTAATAGACTTTATCTCAGGCTGACGGTGATCAACTTGGAGTTTGGCAAGACAGCTCTGGTCATAACGGGTAGGTTGAACTGGTACAAGGAAGGCTCAAGGAGAGCCTACAGAACAATCAGGAGTCTGTGGCCCTGGCCCAGGCAAGGGACAGTGGAGCACAACGGCGGGCAGTGACAGTGACTATGAAGGCCACAGGCCTGGAGCTGAAGGGGAAAGGGGACACCAACACCATTCCCCTCTGACTCCAGCTCTATACCCACAGGAAAGCATTCATTCTCTGTTCTCCTACCACCTTCCTGAGTAATCACACTTCACAAGTCTTCAGGGCCCATGGTTCTATTCCCCCTTCACACCCACATCTGCCTGCCAAGTCCTGTTCGGCTTAGACAGAAGCTGGGATCGAAGAACTTTAAGGATTCCACAGAAACGTAGGGCCAAACTGGGGATGCTCCAGTGCCCAGCTGCTGGCTTATCTGCAGTATGCCCAATGTTGTGTACCAAATGGATTGCATCTTCTGCGGCTAAATTTTTCTATGTTCTAACAACATGGAACAAAGTAAGCGATTCCAAACTCCCATGCCTGCCTTTGCCCTGGTTGTCTGGCTTTCTTCCTCCACTTCAGCTTCCCCTAAGTAATTTCCTGTCAAGCTAGACAAGCTTCAGAACTCCTTTAACACACCTACATGTTAGGGCTGACACTTCTGCCCATTTAATTCTCCAAGAAGACTGACTTGTTTTAGAACCATCCCAGTCCAGATGAAGAGCTAAAAAAGACCCATCTAGATTGCAAAGGATCAGGGAGCCAGATGGGACATTCTCTGCAGGAAATAGGTTAGTGAAGAGAGAGAGGGAGGGAGTGGGGGAAAGAACATTAAACAGGTCTGGCTGTACCTGTCTTCCATGCAAACCTTTCACAACTACTAAGAAGGGAAAGAAGAATGGTATTTTCCTGTTAAAAGAAACAAGTTATTTTTTAAAAGATTTTATTTATTTATTTTCAGAGAGGGAAGGGAGCAAGAAAGAGAGAGAGAAACATCAATGTGTGGTTGCTGGGGGCCATGGCCCGCAACCTAGGCATGTACCCCGACTGGGAATCGAACCTGCGATGCTTTGGTTCGCAGCCTGTGCTCAATCCACTGAGCTACACCAGCCAGGGCACAAGTTATTTTTTCCATAACATTTTCACAAAAACAGTAAAGTGAGCCCCTGTATTCTTTGTTCTGGGAAAATTATACATATATTTTCTCTTAACAATGCCCTTCAAAAGAATGACATGTCTGTGAGGTTCCAGAGTCACGTCAAGCCCGTATTCTCACTGTATCTCATTACTAGGAGAAGAATTGTGCCCTGTGCCACCATCTCCTGTCTAATCAGTTTAAGGATGACACAGGTCCAGAGAGGCTGAGTGACTAACTCAAGATCATGCAGAAGCTTATCAGGAAAAGCATCCTTATCTTCTATTTCCAACCAGTCTCCTTCCAACTACACCACGCTTCTCCTTGGGCTCCTATCCCAACTCTTACGCTCTGTGGGCCCCAGACAGCTTATCTAACCTTTCTGTGCCGCACGTTTCATCTGGGTAATAGGATAATCACAGGAAATTGAATAGAATAATATATGTTAAGTACTGGCATATATAGGTATGCTATAAATATAGTATAACCAATATTATCATTATTCCTACTTAACTGAAGCATTCATGCATATGTGAGCCCTGGGTGGCCTATTTCCACTGAATTTACAGGTAAGAAAAAAATTTAAAAATCTTAAATGACTTTGTAGGATGGTACAAAATGCAAACAATTTCCATAATTTTAAGTTGATGCCTGAATGTATATATACTCCCTCTGCCTCCTTAGATGAAGTTTTCTGGTTTCTCTTTAATTACACTGTAAGATTCAAGCTTCTCTGAGATGTTTCCAGAGCAGGCAGGCATAAAGCATATAAATAAAGATGATGACATTGAAGTTGCTTCAACAAATACTCCATGCCTTTCTCTCAGGTTTCTTCCTGCCTGTTACTATAGACTCTATGACGCTCCAGTACTTGAACTTAGCCGGCTATAACCTCTGACCTCTGCTACATAACAATTTTCTTCTTTCTCATTTCTCACCAGCCCTCTCAGAATATAGTCGCAGAGTCTCCAAACCATAAGATGGCCCTTCTTCTTAACTCTTATTTTTGAATCACCAAGTTCCTGCTTCAGGACAGCGGCTTTCAAACGTGGCTGCAGCCTGGAATCACACGAAGAACCTCGGACAGTGCCTATACCTGGGCCCCATCCCCGGAGAGCATGGGTCCGTCTGGGCTGCAGCCCGGGCACTGGGAATTTTCAAAGCTCCCCAGATGACTCTAAGGCACAGCCTGGGAGGCTGAGAACCCCTGGCAGAGGGATTGCAAGCGGCTGCAGAGACTGAGAAGGTGGGGACTGGAGGAAAGTCGCATATGCATCCCTCCTTGGGAGGCCCCCCAGAGCTCCCCAAGTCTTGTTGATCCCATCTCCCTCGGTTCCCTAAAAGTGCTTCCTCTCCCGCTGATGTGCACCAATTTGGTTCCATGATCTTCCTCAATTTTCTTGATAGTGAGCTCCTAAAAGCAAGAAACACTTTTCTCTCATCCCCAACACCCCAAACAGAGGCTAGCACACGGAAGGTGCTCCACAAATGCTTACTGCATCAAACTGGAAGCGTTTATCCCTTCTCACTCCCCGACCAAAGCACCCAGGCTAAGCCACTCCTTCCAGAAAGCCAGGACTATGATGCTGCCAAGAGAGCACATGAAGGACACCACAAAAGGCATCCCCGATGGACCCTCATAAAGTCAGAGAGGGGTGTGCAGCGGCTCTGGCGCTGACAGTCTACAACTTGCAAAGTGTTCTTTCTGGAGGCTCCTCAAGTGTAAATATAATCAAAGCCTCTGCACAGTACCTTTGCTATTGTGCCTGCTGCTGGTCCCGCCCCTTGCTCAGATAAGACAAGACTGATGAGTGTGAATGTGGCTGAAGTTAAAGCAGGCAGGAGATAATGGAAAAGGCTGATTGGAAAGAGCTTATCAACTAAAGAGTGTTCTGAGATACACAGAGCGCGGAGACTACACTGCACCCCTACCTTCCAAAGTCAAGAAGTGGAGCTGCTGCAGCTGCAAACTCTGCGGGCTTCTCTCCATTTAGACAAACAAGCCAGCAGGGCCACTGATGCCCAGCTCCAGGGGCAACAACGGTCTACAGGAACAGAGCCCTCTGGAGCTGTTCAGCTCAGCAGCTCCAGGCAGCCTGTGGTGGGAAGATTCATAGCACATGTAATACAAGGTTGCTTTCACTACTGAGAAGCTTCAAACAACCCAACTGCTGACGGTGATGACGACTACTTTTTTACAACACAGTCCTGGCTCTCACGCTCAGGCCTCGCCTCCCCATTCAGAGCACACTGCCAATTGCTGAGGACCTCTGGGTCGAAGTCCTGCCCCAGGCTCCCCTCTCCTCTCCTCCCTAATCTCTACCTACTGATTTGGCATCATGTCAGTTGTTAAACCCATTGGAAAATGTAACACAGTTCTACAATGCAAAAACTTACTGCTGTCTTTATTCTTTTTTGTTGTTGTTACCTTGCTGTGATGAGACAAGGGTAGAGCCTGAATTCAGCCCACGGCTGCCATGACAGAGGAAGGCCCAGTTGTGGACGTATCAGCCTATTCTTAGAGCAGGCCATCACCACTCCCCGCAGTCCAAAGTGGGTCCCTCCCAAGGCAGCATGCTGTAGTGATGAAGGTTAACTGACCTTGGCACTGAATAATGCGGGCTCAGATCTCACATTTGCCACTTACAAGCATTGACACCTTCAGCAAATAGCCATGCTTCGATATTCTCACCTATTATAGAGGGGTCATAGCAATAGTATCTACCTTTTAAGATTGTTATGAAGCTTAAATAATTACCTTGTAGACTAGGGCCTAACACACACACATCAGTAATATTCCCAGGCCTGAGTTTACGCTCAATGGAAAAGCGAGCATCTGGTCGACCCTCTTTGGTTCCCTAGATGGGCCAAGTCTTTCCTCATTTCTCTTCTCTTCCTAGCTTATAACTGAGAGAATGCCTTTGTTGTCCCTCCTCTTGTTGATTAAATTTACTTATAATTTACAAGATTGTTTCTTAATATTATCTTTCTGTTGTTAAAAAATATATATATCCATGGTACCCCTCTGTGAATCTAAGACTGTGGCTACCTTTTCTACTGTAAGATTTCTAGTTTACCCTCTCGGCTCCCACTGTGTCTGCATTGGCTTCTTCCTTTAGTGAACCTGCCCACACCCACCCCAGCCCCAGGGTGGCAACTCCTACCACAGCCAGCATTATCACTCTGAGTCTTCTGCCTCTCTTCCACACTTAGAAACCCTTGTACTTACACTGGGCCCACCCAGACAATTCAGGACATTCTCCTTAAGGTCAGATATTGACAACTTAGTTCCATCTGTTACTGTAACTCCCCTTTTCCATTAAGGTAACATATCACAGACCCTGAGCATTAGGATGGACATCTTTGGAAGGGGGGATGGCACTATTCTGCCTACCACAACGACCCTTTACAAAGGCATGAAGAGAATGACAACTAAGTGAGAGAAGAAAAGCAATATAAGGACAGCAAAGAAATGGGACCCCACAAGTGCAGCTGCAGAGTAATGAAATTAGGAATTACAATTTGAAATGACTTCAGGGACTCACTCTCCAGAGGAACTGTATCAGACTACACATTTTGTTCTAACTCGGGATCATATGTATTGTTCCCCATTGAAGAGGGGGTGGTAGTTTTGTTGCCTTTTTCTGTGTCTCCATATTCATCGCAACAAAATTCTTGAACAGAGATTACTAATCCACTCATCACTCAAGGAATGATTCAAGCACTGCCTTTCTCTGAAGCTCTCCCTTCTGCACAGGCAGAATTAATTTCTCTTCCTTGGATCACAATGCCTTGTGCCTTGCTTTCCAATAGTACTTATCATTCTGTCATATAGTTTCCTGTTTTTGTGTCTGTCTCCCGACTGGATGATGAGGTCCTTTTGAGGACAGAGACCATGACTTCTACATCTTTGTATTCTAAGCACCTAGCAAGGTGACGAGCATAAGGAAGGCATTCAACATGTTTACTGGATGAAAAGCTGGGGAGTGAACTAAGAGGATTCTGAACTACTTCCAGTCTAGGGGGAAGGGGAGAGGGTAGTACTGGGGAATCAGAAACAAGATGATAGCAGCTTGAAAAAAGAAAATAAGGCACACTGAATCTCCAAATCCTGAGGATATAGCTGAGAGAGGAACGCAGGAACCTATAGGAATTAAGAAATCAAGGAAATTTCCTCTGATGGATTGCAGGTTGAAAAAGCAAGGTCGAAAGGAAATGCAGGCAAGAAAATTTACCTGCTCTAACTTTGTACCTTTTGGACCACACTTAGTATACTAATGAATGTTGGGGGGAAAAAAAAAAGATAAACCGAAACAGTATAACTGCAGTTCCAGGAAGAGAAGTAGGATGATAAATTATTTATCATCCTACTTTTAATTTAAGCACTCAAAAATTTCAATCAACTGATGATACATGTTAGAAAAATGTTCTTCATACAGAACTTTTCCATAACAATTTATGAAAAATGTTAACGGCAGCTGCCTAGAAAGAGCACATTTCTGAACTGCTTCCATTCTCCCTGGGAATGCAAGACTGAGTTTGAAGTTTCATGAAATCAAAGTTGAATCTGGGAGGATCGGGAGACTAAAACTCTGACCATCTCTCTGGAAGAAGAAGAGGTCAAATATTAGAAAAGCTGTGTGTGTGTGTGTGTGTGTGTGTGTGTACACAGAATAAGTTTTCAAAGTTATGTGCCCAGACTACCCTTTACCAAAATCCTTTTCCTCCCTCCGCACCTGTCAAATACCTGGTTATTTTATTGTATATGCACTAGTCATTACAAACAGAAAAAAACAAGTTAGCTAACAGTTAAAGAAACCTAATGTTCAAGCCTGGCAAAGACTGATACAATAATTTGGTGATACCATTCTTTTTTGGTAAAATGTGTTTGGTAATTTATTTCTCATTCAAGTATGGGCCCAGGAAGTTACAATAGAAAATTAGTAGATCTCCATTTTCTCCTATTACCGGAGCACCGCCAATTGGGAAGAATGAGTGAACGGGGACCAGGAAAGACGGGCTGAGGTTCCACGAGCAAATACAGAGTGCAGCCATGTGTGCGTGAGGACGGCGTGCAGAGCAGGGAGGGGAAGGGCAGGCCAAGGACAGTGCCCAAGAAATCCCACCATCTTCAGGGCAGGAAGAGAAAGAGGAGTCCATTAAAGTACTATAAGGATAAACTGAAGGGGTGGGAGGAGACTTATGAGAATGATGCCAGGGAAACCATGGAGAAGAGTTTTTCAAGCACAGCCCGTCAACAATAGCAGCAAATACTGCAAAATAAAAAACAGAGAGAAAATAAGGTGAGATCGGCCTACACATATCCATTGTACATAGCACAAAAAAATGGATTAGCCTCCAGAAACATCGGAAATTTCCTTCACAGAGTTCATTTTTTTAACCTGAAATCCATTCTCGCCCAGACATAAATTCAAACACACACAGATACACACACGCACATTCCTTTCGATGCCGTACTAAAAATGGAGTCGGTTTTGACAAATGTTCAAACAGGTGGGAGGACAAGACAAAAACACGGCTCTCCTCGTGGCTGCTATTTTCATTCTCACAAAGGTCAGTGGACCCACTGGCCCCGCAGGTTTGGAAAGAAAGGCAGCGCGACCACTCACCCCCAGAGCTGAAGGCTAGGGCATGGCTGGCTGACAGCACGTCCACCATTTTTCCAGCTAGACACAAGGTTTTACCTGCTCATCTGAGTGAACTGTCTTCAGGCAAATCTCATTAAATACAATTTAATGCAGAACATGACTTGCACCAAATTTGAAGACCTAAGGCTATGGATTAGAAGGACTGCGCCCAAGGAAAAAGAGAATACTGTACACATGCAATTAATCATTACTTGTGAAGCATTTTATATTCAACATCTCATTAGGTATTATGATTCTAGCTTCCATATAAGCAACGAGTGTCAGAAGTTATATAACTAGTCGTAGTCAGAAACTGAGGGGCTGCATCATCTAAAGGTTTGGCTGTGCCATGGGGGATCTAATTCTAACGTGACTCACTCTCGTGGCTTGTTGGTGCTGGCTTTCTGCTGGAGGCCTCAGTTTTTCTCCATGTGGGTCCCTCCATGGGGCTGCTTGAGTTTTCTTCATGTATGGTAACTGACTCAGTCCAGAGCAAGCAGTACAAGAACCAGGGAAACTGGGCGGAAGCTGAGTCTTTTGTATGACCTAGTTTGGAAGTCACATAGCATCATTTTTTGCTACATTCTATTGCTTGGACCTGAGTCCCTACGTCTGGCCCATGTTCAAAAAGAAGAAAACTAAACTCGACCTTTTACAGGAAGAAGTATCAAGGAATTTGTAAACATATTTTTAAACCACCACTCCTACAACTCCACAATAAACATATGCTAATAAAATGGCACTTCTTGCAAAATTTTATTTGAAGAGAAAGGTTATACTGCTTCAAGAATCCAGATGACAGAGTAAGATCAGGGGATCACAAGAACTGGGTTGACTCTCCACACCTGTGTTTGACGAGGGACCCCCCTGCAGAGAGAAAGAAAATCCAGAGGAGGAGGAGGGCTGGGGTGAGCGGGTCCATGAGCACAAAGGCCCAGCTGTCAATCACGTGCAAAAATAAATCCGACCCAACCCTGAGCTTTGCTGATGATGAGCGAAGAATGCCAAAGAACAGCTACCGCACGTATACATGTGTATTTAAGGGGCCCTAAGTCCCCATTTCCAAACCGGGGTGTGGGGGACCAGCATGGGGAAGACCCACTTTTACCTTCAAGCTTGTAAATGTTACCAGGCAATGCCCACAAACTGCCTGCAGTGTCCTGCAGGGCGGGGGCCCACTCGGATCCTTTCTTTCTCAGCAGGATTCAAGGAAATCCACAGTGGGGTCGGTTGTTAGACACTCCTCTTCCCACTTTTTCTTTCATCCTTCCCTGGTCCACTGTACCCATCCTAACCCTGTATCCTAAATGAACACTCATCCAAAGTTTCTCCCAATTTATCTACCTTCCCTGAAAGAATTTTACCGGTACATTTTATTATAATGTTTTTATGGAAATACACATCATAGGACCACTTCCCTAAGGAATTCCGGTCTTTGGGTACTTAATCCCACACACGCCACAGTTGTGAGGGCTGAGTCCCTTGTTCCCAAGGCTGTTTATGTGAAGAGATAGATGATAGAAGACAGATGATAGACAGACTGACATGTAGTCACTGATGCCATCTGGAAATTCAGTAGTGTCTCAGATGTACATGGTGCTCAGGAACATTTGTGACACCAGCATGTAAAACTGGCTTGAATTACCTTAATCTACTATTTAATTTGGATCATTTTTCCCCCATTCTTCACCTTCACCTGGTCCCAAATGCTTCCCTGTTGCTCATTTTCCCCCCTCCCTCTCTCTCAGACTGTCTTTCCGGCCACACCTCCCTCCCCGTGTAGTTCCTCTCTGTGCCCGCTCCGTCATCCCTGCACATTAAGCTCAGTTTTGAAGTATTAAAATATTCATGGGAGTAGACGTATAATCTCTTTAATACCAAGTAAGTTCTCTAACAATGGCCATAATTAAGAAGTCTGCTAGAGGAGTTGCAAAGGAAATTGGTCGTAACTGGATGGAAGTAATTAGTGAGTAGAAGAAACACGCCTGATGAGACAGGTTTCTCCGGCGAGGAGGGAAGAACAATTACAGCGGGATTCCGGATGGGGGCGCACTGCGCTGGGGATCTCCCCTTGCTAGCCTCTGAGATGCTAAACGGAGCTGAAAGCAATCTTCCCGTGATTCAGACGCCCACGGGGTCAGTGTGCTGGGTAGACGAACCGTTCCTAACAGCCTGTAGAGACTTTGAGTTAAAGGAAAATTGTGGGAGCTTTAGGAACCAGACAGTGCCAGGGTGGCCTCAGAGCCACGAGTGAGCTTCAAACTGCAAGGAAATATTGGGGGTACATCATTACACTCAAATACAGGTACAGAGGGGTCGGAGTAGGTAAATTTTGGCAACCGTGAAACATTGGTAAAATGAGTACTAATTAGTGCCCGGTGTATGTGTTTCTTTAAGAACTATTTTAAGTGCTATCATACTCATGTAAATAAATTAGTATTTTGATATTGAGACAGATTATGGGTACAAATCCAGGTACCCATGATTCTAAGAGGCCCACAGGTTCAACTTGCCATTGAAAGAACAGAGGCAATGAGCTTTGCTGGGACATTGCATCGGAACTGCAACTGCGCCCACCCTCCCAGCTACCTTCTTGCCCGTATCGCTTTCCAGCAGATGACGTGACCGCATACCTACCCTGGCCCTTACACTGCTTCCTCCCACATGTTAACTTCTTGAAGACAGGACTTCACTGCTTTGTTCACTGTTCTTTTCCCCAATCAGGAACATCGCTTGCATGCAAAAGGTATACAATAAATGTCTGCTGAGTGAATGGACTGTAGGCACAGGCCACAGTACAATAAAAATATTCTTACACATCCCAGATGTTGCAATCCCAAATTCTTAAAGCACTGGGACCATTCAAGCTCAGCTTCTCAATTCTCTGTGACTGCTGCACCTCGCCCTGTTCTCTGGTTCCGTCTCAAGTTCACCCGTACATTTTGTGGGACTTATTCTCATTCCAAATTCAAGTAAGTTTTCTACTACTACTCTCCTCGTTTGAATGACCTGAAAAACCATTAGCTGAGTAGTCCCTAGATCAAGTTTCCCTGTAATCACATTAGAGAACATCTTCCTGTCTCCTGTCTACCACCAATCGATTTAGAAGCTTTTCCAAAACATCAACTAAATGTGGACATCATGTAAGACATTGGGGATACAGGAAGAAGCAGATAACCACACTTACCAAGATCAAAGTAACATGAGCAGTGAGGTTTATGTCATTCTGACCAAGTGCTAGAAGCTCACATTCCAACTGCAAATTAGAATTCTAATAGTGAACTTGAATTCTAGCCTTGAAAGTTCTTTGCTTTGTGATTTTGAATTCTTCTGCTTTTTTTCTCATACATTTTAATTTAAAAACTGTATTGCATGATACTAACTTGCCTATTCATACCACTGTATATGACTACCAACCCCGAACACTCATTTTTATCGTGGAAACAAAATAGTAGACAGGCTCTGGTTCATTCTCATCTAACTTCTCATTTACAGACCTGTAATGAGTAGAGGGACTGTGTTTCCCTAAAACTCATATGTTGAAATCTATTCCCCCAATGTGATCACATTTGGAAGGTCAAGTGACCTTCACGAAGCAAAATATTATTTTTAGTTTTGAGGAGGTCAATTTATCAACTTTTTCTTATGGCTTGTGTTTTGGGGTCAAGGTTAAGAATTTTTTGCATGGTTGTAGGTCCCAAAGATCTCTCTTAAGTGTATTTATAAATGTCTTATAATTTTGTAGTCTACATATAAGTCTGTGACCCATTTCGTATTGCTTTCTTTTCATATAAGATAAAAGATTTCACTTCAAATTTTATTTTATTTTTTGCCTACAGATGTCCAGTTACTCCAGCACCACTTGTTGAAAGGCTTTCGCTCTCCTACTTCCCCTGTCATTTAGTTGCTTTTGCTTCTCTGTCCAAAATTAATTGGTTGTAACTGTGGGTCTACTTTGGGTTTCTCTGTTTTGCTCCTCTGACCTATCTTCTGTCCCTCAACCAGTACCAACCATCTTAAAAGCCATGGCTAAACAGTAGGCTGTAACCATGGAAAGTCTCCTAATGGGAATTCCTCCTAATTTCTACCTTTTTCAAAACTGTTTTGGCTACTTTAGAGACTTTTCTCTGCAATATATTAATACATTTTACAATAAACTTGTCTATCTCAACAAGAAAACTTGCCAAGATTTTAATAGAAATTATGTTGAACATATGTATCAATTTAGGAAGAATCTGACATCATTACTATGTTCCATTTGAATACATGCACCTTTAAGCATCAACACTGGAATTCATTCATATAATTTCATGTACTTACATACATTTACATGGTATAATTAACAAAAAAAATAATATTCTTAACAGATAAAACATTCACACAAATCAACACTATTATTCCAATATAATTAAAAAATCCTGAATAGGGCAATCCACAGAAGAAATTTTAAAAGTCCAACCACACTAATAATTAAAGAAATGCAAATTAAAACTAAAATAAAAATAATAATTATACCTACCAAATTTGACAGATATTTTAAGGAAAAGTGCTCAGGACTGAGTGATTAAAAGGAAGTGAGACAAGCAAAGCTATTTTAGAATATCAGGAACCTTGAAAAGCTATTCCCTTTACCACAGTGATTTCATTCATAGAAAACTATCTTAATGAAAATAATCAAAAATGCAATTGACATTTTATGTACAAAAACATACATCACAACATTAATTGTAAAATATTAAATTATTTAACAAACTAATGTACAGCCACATGATACAGTACGATGCAGCTGTTAATAAATTATGTAATTGAATTTAGTGGCATAATTGTTCACCACATGTACTGAGCAAAGAAAGCTACATACAGACCTGGCAGGTGTTGAATATTAACTAAGCACTGGGCACTCTCCTCATCCTCTAACCTAGTAATTCCACTTTTGGAAATGTACCAAAGAGAATTGGTGGAAATGCAGACATATTTAGCTAGAGAGAATCAATCTACTGCAATGTGAAAACAGCCAAAAAGTTTGACAATAAGAGAAGTGATTAAATAATGTATGCCACATCTGTATTTATAAAGATACGGAATGATAAAAGAGAACTATGAAGATTAGTTAAGTTCTAGAAAATTATATTAGTATAATTTTATGAAAGCAAGGGGATAACAAAAAGATGCATTTATAGTATGATTCCAGTCTCTGTATATACTCATATACATTTATACTCAGCCAACATATATTTACTCTCAGATACGTGCTAGAATGTATAAAGAGAGAATCTGTAAGATCTCTGGATGAATAAGACTGTAGGTCAACGTCCATTTTTCTCCATTATTGTGTCTCTACTTCACAGGAATTGCTGAAGACCAGGCCGCATACAGTGGAGTGCTTTGTGCTTTAGCCATGAATAAAAACGTGCCCCAAGATGAATGGAAGAACAGAAGTGTAATTTCAGTCTCAAAGACTTTCTGTTTAACAAGAGGTGAAAAGTGGGACTCGTGCTCACCTGTGAGGGCAGACAGGCCCCTTGGAGGAAAAGCAAGGCTACTGTGAGTCTTTTAAATCGTGCACGGGTAAAGAGAAGACCGTTCGAGTGGGGAAGCCTGGGAAATCTCAGGCTGAACATCTGAAAAGAGTAAGTGGAAAAGAAGAGGGCAGCGTTTGGGGGGGAAGAGATTGCTTCTGAGAGGACAGGGGTGAAACTCAAGGGAATGTTTATTAGTTCCTGGGGTTGTGTTTCACTCTGGGTTAAGGGGTGGTGAGCAGGGGTGGGGCAGGGGGTGACAGACTTCACTGGGACTGGAAAGGACTGGTGGTGGTGGGCGGGGGGTTGATCCCTGGAGGCCCCCAGCTGGACGGAGCCCCCTAGTTTCTGGACCACGCCCTCAGCACGGACGCCGGCGTTCTTCTACGTGGTGGCAGCGAAGGTCTTCCAAGCACAGGACCTCATGGCCAGCAGGTGTGGACACTTGGGGCCTGAAGCAGGCAAGGTAAAACCAGGGGTGACGGACCTACCGTCTGTACCCAGAGGGCAGAGGGGGGCACTCTGAGGTGGGCCTGAGACCTGGTCATCTCACCAGGGGAGTCTGCTTGAGGCTTTGGGATTAAGACAAAAACTTGATACTCGAAGGCTTATAAAATCTTGTAGTTCCCTTAATTTTCCAGTTTACCCACATTTTCCTACCACAAACATGTATTCCTTTTACGATTAGGAAAAATAATGTAATGCTCCCTTTACCACGTCTTATTTTCTGCACTGAAAGCAGAGGCTCTAAAGTGACTCACCCGGGTCTCTGCTCCGACGTCCCTCACCACAGACACCTGCGTAGGAAGGGGGTCGCCCGCCCCTTTCTGGTGCCCACACTCAGTGGGCCCTCCCAGCCGTCTGTGTGTCCCTCCTGAGACCCCTCCCCTGACGCCCCCAGCTCCACCCTCTCACCTCTCCTCCTAGCGCTCTTCCTGCCCCGTCCATCTTTCGGGGGTCTCCTCTCCCCAAGGCTGTCTCTCGGAAGCTGGTGTTTCCCAGACTGCGTGCTGGGTCATCTTTACTTGTCTGGGGCGGTCTCGCTGGGCCACTCCCTCCACACCAGCCTTCGCACTCTTCCTTTACTGCTGAGTCCGCGAGCCTGGAGCTGCCCCGCAGACACCGGAGGCGCGGGGCACACAGCAGCTCACGTTGCACTTGGACATTTGGAACAGAGCGCTGTTTGACCTCCCCCTCCTCTGTGCAACAAAACTGTTTTCAGTGTTGATCACAAAATCATCAATCCTTAATCATTTTCCAGATTGGCTGTCTCATTTTAAAACAATGCACAATAAAGAATAAATATCCATTTTAAGCCCTGGCTGGCGTAGCTCAGTGGATTGAGCTCGGGCTGCAAACCAAAGCTTCGCAGGTTTGATTCCCAGTCAGGGCACATGCCTGGGTTGCAGGCCAGGGCCCCCGGCAACTGCACATTGATGTTTCTCTCTCTCTTTCTCCCTCCCTTCCCTTTCTAGAAATAAATAAATAAAATCTTTTTAAAAAATAATAAATGTCAATTTTAAAACGTTATTCAAATTCTGTAAAATGTTTCATACACCAACTAAAATTCCGACTTCACAATTTCACGCTGTTTTACCTAGACATATGAAGAAACTCCAAGGGTCGAAAGGCACGACAGAATTGCCCTCACGCAGGTTCTGCTTCTTCCTTCTCACAATGCACTGGGCTGTCGTTGCTTATTTCTAATCTACTGTTTAAATGCAAAAACATGGAGCGTCACAGTGGCTGCAGACGAGAACCGCTCTCAAAGTGAGCTGAAATGATCCCAAAGAATTACACAATTACTCATGAAACAAAAGCATGCGGTTGAGTTCCCATGGCTCGGGCGCTGAATATGTAACAAGAGCGGTCTCCAAATTACCCTCGCCACGTGGAAGACAAGGTTTGTGAAAAGATGAGAATAAAATGTACTACTTTGACAAATACAGACAATATTGTTAAAACACAATAGTAACCACAGCAATTGCTTAGAGTTTATACTAACGAAAGACTTTTTCAGAAAGCAGTATTTTATTACTGGCATTGTGTCCCATGAAGAGAATAACAAAGAAAACCAACTCTTACCAGTTTTACTCCACGCAGACAACACTGCATCTTACTGCTTGCACCCTGGGCTGGCTGCTCCCACCACCCACTGTGAGGCCAGTATTGACAATAAATGTTCATTGAAAGAATAAATAGACTTGTCACATGATTCCAAGACTACTCCTTCAGCCAGACTTCTCCCCTAAATTCTGGGCTTGTACTTCCCTCATCTGACTTCACCTAACTGCCCCTTAAGAACTAAAATTCAGACTTAACAATGTTACAGTTTTCCAGACACAGATAAAAATTCCAAGAGTCAAATGGTATGACAAAACTGCCACGATCCAAGTTTCGCTTCTTTGCTCTCACAATTCACTGTGCTGGTATTGCTGATTTCTAACCTACTATTTAAAATGCAAATATATGCTCATTTTTCTGCCCTACGTTGGTGAGGAGCACCCAGTCCTACTGAGTAACTCGAGCCAGAACGTCAGATTCCTGTCTCCCTGTTCCTCCCAAGCAGGCTCCGAATCCCTTCACTCTGTATCCTAAACATTTCTAAAGGCCACTCTCTACCTCTCCACTTGCACTAAACTAGGCTAATCCAACACTTGACCATTCCACCCAAGACCATTACACCACCAGACTACTCAGTCTCTAATCTCACAGAACTTCTCTAAACTCCTCGTCTTTAAAAGAGGAGAGTAATCCCCTCTGCAAAAGATTGCTGTGAGGATTAACTAACATGTAGGAAGTGCCCGGTATAGTGTGGAGCCCAGAGGAAATGTTCAAAAGTGATGTTAGTTTTCCTTCCTAAATATTGCTTCCCAAATCTGAATAGTTTGAGAGAAAGCAATTATATTTTGAGACTGAATTAATGAAGCAGCATTTTATATGCATAAAAAGCCAACCCATGCAGATAACTTCAGTTGTATAAATGTGACCTCATTTGTAGTACTCCCAAACTGATTTTGTTATAGCAACAAACACTTACTGATCGTTGCTACAAAGAGACCGAACAACGCACGGTCTGACTATACTGACACAGACACACATAGACAGGTACAAGAAGACATCTATGATATCAAGGACTTTATGATTCCATACACACATATAACTCACAGTGATGCGGGATAGCACATGGTGAGTGCTAAATAAATATCACAACCGTCCATGAGGGAGAACAAGAAGACAACCCAACAGACTATGGCAATCAGAATAATATTTGAGGGGGAGAGAATGCAAGGCGTATCCCAGATGAAAGCTACACAGCTATACCCTTTTAGGTAGGAAAGAAGCAATAGGTAAATTTCTAATACCAAAAAATAAAAAAATCACAAAGTTGGAAGATAGGAATGCTAATGGGACACATGAACTGGTTGAAAGAAGACACAGAATTCAAAACACACATAATGAGAGTGAAACTTGGAAAGAAGGCTGGAACCATGAGAGGATGGAATTAAAAACCAAGTAAGGGCTTCCCTTTGAGAATGAAGAAGCATCAGTGTAGACACTGTGAAAGGTTCCTACCTGGTTGCCCTACATTTGGCTGTTTCCCTGTCTAATCCATCTCCCCCTCTCCTGTCATTGGGACCTTTCCAAAATCCAAATCTGACTACATCCAGGCACTGTTTAAAATCCCTTTTGTGGTTTTCTAAAGATGATACACATATGCCCAATAAACACATGGGAAGATGGTCAACATCATTAATCATTAAGAAAATGCACATCAAAACTACAATTGCGTGCCACCTCACACTCATTAAGATGGTTACTATTAAAAAAATAGAAAACAAAGCCCTGGCTGGCGTAGCTCAGTGGATTGAGTGTGGGCTGCGAACCAAAGCATCACAGGTTCGATTCCCAGTCAGGGTGCATGCCTGGGTTGCAGGCCATGACCCCCAGCAACCGCACATTGATGTTTCTCTCTATCTCTCTTTCTCCCTTCCTTCCCTCTCTAAAAAATAAATAAATAAAATCTTTTAAAAAAATAGAAAACAATCAGTGTTGAAGAGGATGTAAGCAAAAACGAAACCCTTGTCCACTATTAGTGGGAAAATAAATGGTACGGCCACTGTGGCAAACGGTACGGCAATGGTTCCTCAAAAAAATTAAGTCTCGGGAGGAGAAATGTCAAGTACCATTCGGTTTTCAATCCAGAAATTCCACTTCTGGGTCTACAACCAAAATAAACTGAAAGCAGGCCTCAAAGACATATTCACACACATGCTCGTAGCAGCATCATTCACGGCAGCCAGAAGGAGGAAGGCACCGCCGTGTCTGTCAACAGGTGAGCGGATGAACAAAATGTGGTGTATACATACAATGAAATCTTACTCAGCCTTTGGGAGGAAGGAAATTCTGACACTTGCCACAACATGGGTGAAGCCGGAGGACATCATGCTGAGTGAAATAAACCTGTCATAAAAAGACAAATACTGTCATGAGTCCAGTTATTACGAGGTACCTAGAGTAGTCAAATCTGTAGAGACAGAAAGTAGAACGGCGGTCGGGAGGGGCTGGGGGATCTGGGAATAGGGAATTGCTATTTAATGGATGTGGTCACAGATTTGCAAGGTGGAAAGAGTTCTGGGAATAGGTTGCATAACAATGTGAATGTACCTAACACTCCTGAGTTATACACCAATAAAATGGTTAACATAATAAATTTTATGTTGCATGTATTTTATTACAATTAAACATTAAACCTTGAGAAAATCTCTTTCATGGGCTTCCTCCAACAGGATACGTTTGAAGCCCTACAGAGCCACAGTCCAGGGTCTCCATGGTGGCCCCGCCCCTCCCTCCGTGGAAGAAGGGGTGAGCATAACCAAAAGCATGAGAGTATATTTAAGTCTCAGGAGGAAAAATGTCAAGTGCCATTCGGTTTTCAAGTGGGTCCTGCAGTGGGAAAATAAAGGGTAGAATGACTTGTAATAAAAAAAATCACAAATGGAGGCATTTATAATCTTTGAATACAATGCTCCCTTAAGTTGGTAAAATTACTGCTTACACCCACTGATGCAATCTTCAAACCATCATTAATTTTCACAACCATTGTTTTATGACATATATAATTTATTCGAACAATGTGTCACGAGCATTTGGAATAGAAAACCTTATAAAGCATCTTAATGCGTGCAGCAGGAAAGCAAGTTACAAAGTCTATTTGCACCGGGATTCTTATCTTCTCTCTGTGTATCGAAAACTTGACAGAAGTCTTCAATCCAGCTAGTAAGCACTTTACTGATTAAAAGCTAATTTCCATTTTTATAGGGTGAAATCATATTTCTGATCCTGCGTTTCCTTCTAACAAGGAACATAAGTACTGTCTTCAATAGTCAGGTCTGCCATAACACAGTATCACAGACTGGGTGGTTTAAACCACAGGAACTTGCCTTCTCGGTTCTGGAGGTTGAGAAATCCAAGGTCAAGACGGCGGCCAATTCAGTTACCGGTGAGGGTCCTCTTCCTGGCTTGTTGGCAGCCACCGTCCCCGCTGTCTTCACGGGCCAGAGCAGAGCAACCTAGTGTCTCTCCTAGAAGGACACTAATCCTATCGGATCACAGATCCATCCCTATAACCTCATTTGACCTGATTTACTTCCTTAGTCCAAAAGCAGTCACCCTGAGGGTGACAGCCTCAACATGCAAATGCTGGGGGCACGATTCAGGCTGTAGCAGATGCTTTTCCTCCAGTTCCTCTCCAGCGTGCTCTCATCCCTGGCGGCACAGTCCAGCACCTGGCCCTGGGGTTCCGCAATACCAGATGAGCGGCCACACTTCTCTGTACCCAGAGCACCCGTGCATGCTCCATAACATGTCCCTGACTGATTTTCATTTAACTTTTGCTAGTTTGCAGGTTTTCTTCATCATAATATAAGCCCCTAGGGGACAAGAGCTATGGCTTCTTGATGTCTGTCTCCCTAATACACTTAGCAATGCAGGGATACTAATAAAACTGTTTTACTAACATGAATCTAGCTGAAATGTGCAGGAAGACTCACACGTGGTTGTATTAGTTTCCTATTGCCGCTGTAACAAACTATTGCAAACTAGCTGGCATTAAACAATGTAAATTATGTTCTGACAGTCCTAGGGATCGGAAGGATAAAATCAGTCACACTGGGCAGAAATCTGCAGGGTCGTGCTCCCAGCATTCTTTGGCTCAGGACCCCTTCCCCCACCTTTAAAACCCAAAGGGTAGCATCTTATAATACCTCTCCTTCTGCTGGGATGGGCACACTGCCTTCTCTCTTGCTGCGTGTGTGGTAAACTCTCCCCACCCCGCCTCCCTCTTGCAAAGACCCTGAGATTACATTGGCCAAGACCTAATCTAGGATAATCTGTCCCCACCAAGATCCTTAACTATTCACATCTTCCAAGTCCCTATTACCATATAAGGTCACATTTACAGGTTCCAGGGATTAGGACCTGGGCACATTGGGGGCCATTAGCCAGCCTACCACAAGTGGGCAGAATGGCAACAGATCAGTTAGGAAGCTACACCTACAAGATGCTCCCTCCCCAGTTAGCTAGACTTCCAGTCTAGGCTGTTTACATCACATGACTCCCCTATTCCAGCAGAACACCATAAACCCTTTGACAATATGTGGTCCAACTATCAGCGCTAGGTGGGTGATTTGAAGCACCAATTAATGACCTAGCGAATTCATTCCACAAGGCTAATCTGTATCAATTAGAGCAATCATTACAAAAATGAAACGACTTTTCTTAAATAAAACTTTTCCAGTTGAATCATAGGGGCATTTACTTTAACTCATTACTCAGCTTCACAACAGATTATAAGAATTCATCCTGTTAACCCAGATGGGAATCGAGCCAATTTCCGTTGTGTGCAAGCCTCACACATAATTGGCACACCACGCACTGTAAGCGAGGATAAGGTAAAGCTGGGTAGGCAAGCTGGCAGAAAACAGTAACCAAGTGGCTTCAGGCATTTATCCCGAGGCGATGACACATGGTTGTTGTCACAGGGCTACCCCCAGGGTAGAAGGGATTACCTGCACAGTTGACAAACAGACCTTACAGGACCCATATACAAACTGAGTTTCTTAATTATAGACTAGTCAGCTCTGCTGGCACGGTAGGGCAAATTTAACCACTCAGGAGAGGATGCCATTTGGAGGACAGCAGCCTCCAACGACCAGGATAGAAGGGAGAGGAGGAGCTTTGAGGGATCTGTCCCGGCAAACACAAACCCTGGAAGGCTCCCAGACCAGCCTGCTGAGAAGGAGCTGTTCGCAGTGTGAGGACCGTGATCCTCTCCTCTCACGCTGAGATGCACTTACTCTTTCAAGTCTTCTGCCTTTCAAACAAAAGGTGGAATCGAAGCTTTTGAGGTCGTCACATGTTAGCTATGATTAGCCTCCCTTGGTGCTGAGTAGCCTATTTATCTGTCGCTTCTAATCAGCTACACAAATGACAAAAGAGGAACACAACCCCCCCCACACACACACGCACACGCACATGCACACACACTTGCCGCTTATCTGAATGGACAGATGCAGAAACATACAGCCCAGAATAAACAGAGCAAAATGAGCTCGAGACGATGGAAGCCTTGGGAGAAAAACTTCCAGGCACGCTTTAGAACGTGTCGTCATTAAAAATGCCAGGACTCCCTGGCTGGCGTAGCTCAGTGGATTGAGTGCGGCCTGGGAACCAAAGTGTCCCAGGTTCGATTCCCAGCCAGGGTACATGCCTGGGTTGCAGGCCATAACCCTCAGCAACCACACATTGATGTTTCTCTCTCTCTCTCTCTCTCTCTCTCTCTCTCTCTCTCTCTCTCTCTCTCTCTCTCTCTCCCCCCCTTCCCTCTCTAAAAAAAAAAAAATGCCAGGACTCTGCCCCGATCCCCCGCAGAGGGAGGCTGACATTTGCGGCCCCCAGAGTTCAGGTGAGGCCTGGGGCAGAGCGGGTACGAGAGCCTCCCAGGCAAGTGAGCGGCTAAGACCCCTGGCAAGGGCAGCTCTGCTCGCCTTGCCTCCTCTCCTGCCTGGGACCTCGGAAGGAAGGAGGGAACGAACAGCCTAAGGGAGAGAAACCTCTGAAATATATTTCATTTTAAAGAAAACATGATTTTCAGTTTTTAAAAGAAAACACTAAAAGCAACCGCTTTCCTTCCGTGGCGTTCTAAAACGCCGTTTTATCTTGCCCTGGCTGGTGTAGCTCAGTGGATTGAGCTCGGGCTGCGAACCAAAGTGTCGCAGGTTCAATTCCCAGTCAGGGCACATGCCTGGGTTGCAGGCCATGGCCCCCAGCAACAGCACATTGATGTTTCTCTCTCTCTCTCTTTCTCCCTCCCTTCCTTCTCTAAAAAATAAATAAATAAAAATCTTAAAAAAAATAAAATCCTCTTTATCCGTCTCATTTGGTGTTGAAACATGATTTCCCATCAACCGTCTGCCTGTTAATATCCATAACAGTATCAGGCAAACCCCACAGGTGGGAGAGAGAGGAAGCCAGCAGCACAATGCAGGGCCTCCGGGTTGAAAGATAAGAGCTGGCCTAAAATCCTTTCAAGCTCCTCAGACAGAGAAAAAAGGGAGAAGTCCGTCAGTCAACCCCTGTGTTAAATCACCCTGGCAGTGGGGACCACTGCATCTCTGATCCGCTGTTGATGCTATCTCTGAAGGAAGGGGTCGCTCTCAGACTCACGTACATAACACACAGGGTGGGGTATAAGTAGGTTTACAGTTGTTCGTATGGGAAATGAGGCAAAAGTTAATAAATAGCGGTACGAGAGTAAACTGTGTTTTGCATACTCACAACAGTAAACCTACTTTTGCCCCATCCTGTAAACCGCGTTTCGTGATGGTGATTTTTTCTGATGCAGCCAGGGGGCGCTCTGAAATGCAATGCCAGGGACAGGGGCAGGGCAGCTTCTCCCACCAGCTTCTCTACAGGTTAGAGCCTCTAACACATATTCCTAACTCGCTTCACTTTCCAACGTCAACTGTATTGTCTCCGAATAAGTGGAGCATTGCTACTGGCAATAACTTCAACTTCTGTTAATGATGTAAATGATGCATCGCGTGGAAGCAGAATGACAAAAATTAGGGCACTTTGGCATCCTTTCTTTTAAAAAACTCTCTGCTTCATGTCTTATCACTAAATGACATAAGCCCCTTGAGGAAAAAATTTTTGTGCTTTATTTTTTTTTTTTGCTCACTGAGCCTAGCACAAAGCAGATAATCAATTAAAGAGAAACACTGAATCATCTCTGAGGGCAAGGGAAAGAAAGGAAAAAATAAACAAATGGGACTACATCAAACTAAAAAGCTTTTGCACAGCAAAAGAAACCATCAACAAAATGAAAGGGAAACCCACTGTATGGGAGAATATATTTGCCAGTGATACATCTGATAAGGGGTTAATTCACAAAATATTTAAAGAACTTACATGACTCAACACCAGGAGGACTAACAATGCAATTAAAAATTGGGCAAAAGACCTGAATAGACATTTCTCCAAAAAGGACATACAGGGGGCCCATGGGTGTATGAAAAGATACTCAAGTCACTAATCATCAGAGAGATGCAAACTAAAACCACAATGAGATATCACCCCACACCTGTCAGAATGGCTACCACCCATAAAGCAACAAACAAGTGCTGGCGAGGATGTGGAGAAAAGGGAGCCCTCATGCACTGCTGGTGGGAATGCAGACTGGTGCAGCTACTGTGGAAAGCAATATGGAGGTTCCTTGAAAAATTAAAATGATCTGCCCTCTGACCCAGCAATTCTACTTCTCAGTACCCTAAGAAACCCAAAACACTAATTTGGAAGGATATATGCACCCCTTTGTTCATTACAGTGTTATTTACAATAACCAAGATCTGGAAACAGCCCAAGTGCCCATCCATAGATGAGTGGATAAAAAAGCCATGGTACATTTACACAATGGAACACTACTTGGCCATAAAAAAAAAAAATGGAAATCCTACCTTTTGGGACAGTGTGGATAGACCTGGAGATTATTATGATAAGTGAAATAAGCCAGTCAGAAAAAGATAAATACCATATGATCTCACTTATATGTGGAATCTAAAGAACACGATAAACTAACAAACAAAGTAGAAACAGAAGCATGGATACATGGAACAGAGTGACAGCTGTCAGAGGGGAGGGGTGGGGGACTGGGTGAAAGAAGGGGAAGGAATTAGACAAAACACATGTATGCATAACCCACGGACCCAGACAACAGTGTGGTGACAGCCACAGGGAAAGGGGGTGGGGCTAGGTGGAGGTGGGCAAAGAGGGGAAACATGGGAACTCAGAGGTTAAGTAGCCTAGCCAAGGTCACACAACCCATAAAGCACAAGAATCATAAGGAAAGTCTGCAACATTTCAGAGACCATTAAGCAGTTCGCAAGGATGACAACAGTTCCTGGCTCTTCTGTACCAGTCTCACCAGGATTGGGTACTTGGATTAAACCTAAGTGGAAGGTAAATTCCGTCCAATGCTAAATACTGACCTTGGACCAATCCTTAGCTAGCCCACAAAGGAACACCATCAGCGAGACCAGCATTCAAACCCAGCTCTCTCACACTGCAGTTCAACGTCTGTCCACTCCACCGGGTGGCTGCAAGGACATCTCGCCCCGTGGCTTCCTGTTGGCTCTAAGATTCTTCTAGTTTGAGATTTTCCTTCCAAGATAAAAATACATTTTTTCCAAAAAGTAGAAAAGGCTGCCCCCCGCAAACCCACAACACTTACAAATCTCTAACTAAAATTATAGGGGTTACTGTGACTCAAAGCATAGCATGGACGGATAACTGTCTCCAGTACAAGTCCGATGCAACCTGCGTTCATGTTACTGGACCCCCCTCAGTCCAGCTTTCTTGCCTGTTTACCAGGTATCCAAACTATACAGAAAAAAATACTAAGGAAGTACTCTTGGTTGGGTTTTACACACTTAAGCTTAATCCTCCTTTTAATCATGTTTTTATTAATTGTGTCACCAGATTTCCCTTCCCTGAACTGAAGGGGGCAGGGAAATAAACTTTGTTCGACCTCAGCTGCTGTCACTGACTCATCCTCGAGATGGCTCGTGGGACAGAGAGGCTTCGATGGCAATTACTTTTTTCACTGATGCTGCTTTTTCTGGGTAAGAGGATTTATCCTCCTACTAAAAACAAGTCCTTTAGAGATTAACATATGATTTTATCATAATAACCTAAGCCACTACACTTGTCCTTAATGCATAGAAAGTGCCTGTTTCTGGTTCCAATCACACTCACATCTTTCCATACAGGTTTCAAGTAACCCTTATACAGAAAATAGGGTGGCATCCCCTTAAATCTCCTCTTCAAACACCAGAGAAACCTGGAAATTAACTTTTTTGAGCCACAGCCCTCTGTGACAATTAATGCAAATTACGGGTCTTGTTCCCACAAAAGTTCACGGAACAGACATACCCCAAATCTTGGAAACATTTCCTTATAAGGCATCAACAGTTGTCTTCACACAGAATGAGGGCAAAAAAAAATCCGTGAGCTGCGTATCCTTTTTCTCTTTTCTTTTCACTTGCCCATGATCACACAATGACTCGGTTTAAGAACTGGGTTTCCAAACTCAATTGTTTTTTCTTTTTTTCCGAGGACAGTTTACATTCAATTTCCAACAACCAGTATGGGCAGCTGTCTCCACCCTGTCCTCCAACACCGAACAAGAAAAAAATTATAAACATCAAACGAGTATTGCTAACACACAGTCTCGGCAGGTACTCGCCTCCTGGGTCTCATCCCGACCCGGTACATGGCAGCGTGGACAGACCGAGGCAGATCAGGAGATGACTGGTGTCATAAGCCAGGGACTTTACAAGGCTTGTCTGGGGCACCGTAGGACAGAGAAGTCCATCTCCAGTCCTGTTAAAATCTTAAAGTTTATGTAGAGGCTGTAACGGGAATCAGTGCCTTACACCAGCCAGATGGTCTCAACACCTACTCTCTCGAGGCTGCTTCCTTGAAAATGGTGCCCACACGATGCATCTTTGTAAGCAAACAATAAATAGCATGGTTTTTCCTCCTATTGTGAGGATGATCAATTGCCAATGTTTACCTTGTTCATTTCCAGGACTCACGCCTTTCCACTAGCTAGCTGCATTCTCAGTGATAAACAAGGGCAATCATTTTTTAATGTATATATTTAATCACACTGCATTTTCACAAATGTTGAGTTGTTACAAAAACAGAAGTCTTGCCCTTCTAACAGCAGTTCTCTTAAGACAGCAATAATAATCACATCCACATGTAAGTCCTAATGTGATTTCTAAACTGAAAACAATATACCTGGTTGTGGGATCCTGGGTGCTGCCATTCTGAAGCCAATCCCTGTTTCTCTATAAGTGGTTTTAAAGAAGGCATTTACTCAGTTTGTTTATCCTTGTTCTGGTTCCAAGTGTCATAATATTCTCATCTGGTGTCTGTTCTCTCCAATCTTCTGATTTGCCTGGTGAGATTCACAACAGTTTAGTATCTGCCGTAGTGACTGTACCAAGAGAACCTTGAAAAATCCTGCAGACCGAGATTCTTGATCATTGACCACATGACAAAACTCTCTGTATCTAGGAAGGGATGGGCTAGATAAATGTCCAATATCACCCTCTCTCACCAAGTACAGCAGAGCAAGGGAATAGCAACTGGACAGATGGACAATATTCTTAAGTATTGCTCTTGTCCTGATGGATTAGTCTTACTTACTGCTTGGTAATGTTCTACTAGAATATAAGCCTTGCCTTTCAGGAGAAAGGAAATGTCTAAATGTCATTAGACATTTCTAATGGACAATGATCTCTATTTTTAAGAAGAGCAAAGGGTGATCCTAGCCAAGCAAGGCTCGAGACAAAAAAGCACCTGGATCATGAAAAATTTCTTTTGACCTTTGTAATACTAAGACAGAAGGGCTTACCCCACTCAAAGTTTGAAAGAAAAATCTCACCAGCAGAGGATTCAGAAAGCAGTGTTGGGGGCGGGGTGGCAATATCTGAGTGTAATTTAAAGCAATTGTAAGGGATTCAGTGGAAAAGACTTTTGCCTGGAACTTCATATCTTACAAGGCTGATTGCCTTAAGAAAAAAAAAAACAAGTTATTAACTGAATTCTGGCAAAAAGAAGGAAGTCTGCCCAATTTCTAGTCTGACTACCCTAAAATTCTACCCTACACCAGTAGAAGGTAATCTATAAATAAAAATATTGAATCTTGTTATTAAATGGGCAAGTAAACCATCAAGGAAAGAGCATACTCATTTGTGATGAGTCATAAAGATTACAACTTAAATAGGATGTTCAAGGTTAAAACAAAGTAGTTAAAACAGCCTTATTAGGTGAAACTTTTTTCCTGTGAGTGACATTAAGGGAAATATCCAATAGAGAGATTATATTCTAAAATAACTCAATTCCTGTGTTTTTAAAAAGCATGTGATATATATTTTGGCAGTAACACAATCTATACATATCAATATACTACAGATGGACATTTTCCTAACTCAGAAGCAGTTTGTTTTATAGGCTAAATTTTTATTTATTTTATTTTTTATTTTTTTATTTTTTAAAAGATTTTTATTCATTTATTTTTAGAGAGGGAAGGGAGGGAGAAAGAGAGAGAGAAACATCAATGTGCGGTTGCTGGGGGCCATGGCCTCCAACCCAGGCATGTGCCCCGACTGGGAATCAAACCTACGATGCTTTGGTTCTATAGGCTAAATTTAAAAATAAAAATAAAAAAAAATAAACAGACACTTCAAAAAATTTTTCAGAGAAGCCCTGAACCTGACAAGCAGATAGTAATATAATAATTAAGAAGCAAACTGGACAGCCTGGCTGGCATAGCTCAGTGGATTGAGCTCGGGCTGCGAACCAAAGTGTCGCAGGTTCAATTCCCAGTTAGGGTACATGCCTGGGTTGCAGGCCATGACCCCCAGCAACCGCACATTGATGTTTCTCTCTCTCTCTTTCTCCCTCCCTTCCCTCTCTAAAAATAAATAAATAAAATCTTTTTTAAAAAAAGAATATGGGGTCTGAAACGAAGCTGTCTTTGTTCAAACCCTATAAAAAAAAAGAAGCAAACTGGCAGAGAAGGAAAAAGCAGAGGTATTTTAAAGAGAAAATGTAAAAGCAAATGACTTAGATATACTCTAAAACAACTTTTGTGTTGTGATATTTCCAATAACATGGTCAGTCTGGGTCCTGAGGCCAGTTCTCAAAAAGTCCATTCTATTCTCTTAGCAAATGTGACCATCATTAGGATGAGCTGTTTCCAGGAGAATAATAGTGTTTCAATGAGAAATTCATTGTCCAAATTGCTACACCTCTGACATGGTTGCCTGAATATTAATCTACCTCTCCACTCACTGTGCTTTTAGAAATATAACACAACACTGTTTTAACATAAGCACACCTAAAAATAATTATCATGCTACTAATTAATATTTATTCTTTTTTAAAGCAACAACATATGATTAGAGACTTTTAAAAATTTTCGAATACCCAAGGATGATGTTTTACCAAATTTTTGAGAGATTGGAAGGGTTGAATTTTGTCTCTCATTACACAAAAAGAAAGAAAGAGAAAATGAAGCATACTTTTGTAAAGATTTTATTTATTTTTAGAGAGAGGGGAAGGGAGGAAGAGAGAGAGAAAAACATTGAGAAGTTGCCTCCCACATGCAACCAGGGACCTGGCCCACAACCCAGGCATGTACGCTGACCAGGAA
Organism: Phyllostomus discolor; assembly: GCF_004126475.2. NCBI lineage: Eukaryota > Metazoa > Chordata > Mammalia > Chiroptera > Phyllostomidae > Phyllostomus > Phyllostomus discolor. Next base: position 81,299,613 of record NC_040912.2, on the reverse strand, counting down.
TCAAACCTGTGACCTTTCAGTTGGAGGGACAATGCCAAACCCACTGAGCCACACCACTCAGGGCAAAGCATGTATTTTAATAACTAATTAGATTCCTCAGGAAAGCTATTTGCAACTGTGATGATCAGTATCGGGTTTCCAAGGGAGTAAGAAATAGCCCACGCCAGGTAAGGAAGTTGGAAATGCTGAGGGTTCAGGCCTCCTTCTTGCTTCCCTTCATTCCACATTTACAGTTTTATGCACCGGGGTTCCACATAGCACCTGGAAAAGATGCTGTTCTGCTTTAGAACAAAAGGCAGTTTTTAAGGAAGGCATTAAAGTCCCAGATGGCCAGGTGACAAGCTTTGAGGATGAAGAAAATTAAATTCAATGATGATATAAAAAGAAATAGAGACCAAGGGAATCAGGGCAAGTACGCGATAATAGCCAGTCTCTTTCCCGTCCTCATTAGCTTAAACCTCTCAAACCTTTACTAGTTGAATTATGCGATCCCTTGTCTCCACTGCTCTCGACCTGGGGAGCACACGGTCATGGGCCAGTGTGTGCATAAAGCCACAGAGTAAATAAATGCCAGCCATTATTATTATTATTATTGCTGCTGCTGCTGTTGTTAGTCCTGGAGCACCCATCTCTTTCCAAAGTAATTACATTAAGACAAATTTGAATGTGTTATTGAATGAATCTAAAGTTCAAGTAAATTTTAAGACTGGTCTTCCTAAAAACTGTATACTTCTACCGGCAGTTCTCTGAAGAGAGCCATAAACGTGCACCAGTCTTCTTGGAAAGTTTATACCCGCCAAGCGCCACTGCAGGCTAGGCTCCCAGGCCCCTGAACGTGTGCACTTGCTCCTGACAACCATTTGGAATACTTTTCGCTGAAATGCCCTGGATGACAGTAAAACCCTGTGAAAACATGCCCCGTGATGATGCTAACTGGAATACACAGCGATTGACTATTGACTCCCAACGCTGCACTCCAGAGAGGCAAGCTAAGTCCTTATCTCCTACGGGAGGGAGGGGAGAGGAGAGGAGGGAGAGAAATGAACGCTTGGTGCACATTTATTCATAATAATCGATCTTTTTCTATATAGCTAATAGATGAAAAAAAGGGCTGTTTTCTTTTTTTCCCATAGCAACAGCAGGCTGGCTGAAAAAATATTGTTTTTCATTATTCTTGCCATAATGAGGCTCTTCATGTTATGCAATTAAAATTTTTGACCTCATTTATAGCATATGGCAGGGTTCAGGGTACCTCATCTCCCTGGGCCCTTTACTGGCCAAGACAGCAAACTACATAGATCATAGTTGGCTCAGCTATAAAACTAAACTTGCAGCCATGAGGGATAACAGTTATGAAACACAAACGCTTCCCCTGCCGCAGCCACCACGGCAAACGTGAGTCCAGACACAGTCTCGGAGCCCTTCTCCTCACCGTTGTTCCAAGAAACCAAATCCGACCAACTGGTGACAGATTATAAATTATATGATATGTGCCGCCCTGACTAGATGATCTCCAAGCATTCTGCAAACTCTAAGTTTTGTGAGTATTATACCGACCAAAGTGACGAACACACAGTCCTTCTACGAAAAGCTGGTTCAAGCTAGAGTTTCTCTATAGGTTTCTGTGGCTCAAGCCGTTGGCAGGGAGGGATGCCAGCCGGTCATCCCAACCACAGCTGATCATCGGAAGGGAGCGTAAAAGTCAAAAGTAATTCCACACAAGCTGGACACAAGGAAAGACAACCCCTCTGAGACCTCTTTCTTGGGAACTAGATCTCCCCTTTTGGGAAATACGAACAGGGAGTCCATGCCAGAAAAAGACTGTCCTGTTAAGGTCAGGATAGATCCCGTATGATATATAACTAAGCTATCATTCTACTTCTCCACAGGACTCCTGTATATGCCAGCGCCCTCCAAAAAAAAGAAAAAAGAAAAAAAAAAAAGGACCAGCCCCCAAGGTAACGGGGATTTTGACATTACAAAAGTTAAATTACTTTCCCTAAGTTACAGAGTCGCGGATTTAAGTTCAGCAATGGCGAGGTTGTTTCTCACTTTGTGCACGGGTTTAAAGTGCAAAATTTGGATTACAAAGACTGGAGTTTAAAGTTTCTCTCTATAATTAGCTTACGCAAGCCTCTTTAGTTCCGTTTCCTCATTCCTGTTTTATCCCCTGGGAGACTGGCAGGGCTCTCTTGAATGTGTTTTGTGAGGATTAGGATTTAGCTGCGAAAGCAGCACCTGGCATTGGGCCTGACACGTGCCCAGCATCTTAACCGCTGTAGGCATTTGCAGCGGGTCAGGTCAGTAGGGACGTAGGTGTGGTACAAGAGGAGGAGGAGTAAGAAGACTGACTTGGAAATGTATCAGCTGCAGGGCTGGGGAGACGGGATGCTGCTAATCAAGATAGGAAACACTTCCATTGCATAGCAATGATGCTCAAAGGAAAACAACATCAAATGAACTATCAGAGAATAGAAATTGTTCAGCTTCAAGAGACATCCACAAACCATCACCCACGTCTCTGCCTTTAGGGAGGTGAACAATTCAGAACAAACAGGTGTCTGTTTTCTTCCTTAAGGTCACCTGGGAGAGAAATCAAGTAGCCTTCCGAGCATTCCGTGTCAGGGCTTGATCCTGAAGATCTTGCCTAGATCCAGCCGGCATCTCTCCTGCCTTAGCGTGAGCCCTTTTCATCTTATTCTGTCCTTTGCTGACAGAAAACCATTCATCTGTGTGGTGACTAAAATGCTTCCTACAGGGGAGTTACTTTAGCCCTCTCTTCAAAAAACAAACAAAAAAGGCCCACATTTCTGTTTTTTCCACAGCACCGTGTTTCAGCTCATTGTTATTCTTACCTGAAACTTCCTCCTTTTTGCTGCATCTATTTTTTATAAAATGAAAACAACGGAAATTGTTTTACTAGTCTGAAATATTGACTTTCGTGTCATTGAGTTGTTGAATCTGTCCTCCTCCCTGTCCAAGGGAGCAAAGCAAGTATTTAACCCCAAGGTTTCACTCCCTGGGAAGCTTGAACTTTGAGTAACTAGCTTTCAAGCTACCTACGTGCAGAAAGACAGAGAATGTGTGGGAATGTCTTTTTAAATTTTTCCCTCAGATTTCTCACATGCTAATCATCATAAGACCTGAAGAGGCTGAAATGATGCTGAAGACATTACAGGTGCATTGAAAAATTAAATGCTAAAATAAAATTCTTGTTTTAAATCTGGGAACTTGGCAGTAACCCCACATTGCTTCCTGTTCCTTTAGAATTAAACACTGACTTGAATGCAAAACAAAAAAAAATTGAAGCTGAAAATACTGAACTGTTCACAGCTCCTGCCTTTGAAAGCAAGTGAGACCCTGCCTGAGACCCCCACCTGCAGGGAACCCTAGTGGGGGGGGGCAGAGGCACCTCCCACTGTCCCCCATGGCCGCAGGGGGAGACCCTGAAGCAAGGTTGAACAGCCTTCAGTGAGAGGAGCTCTGAGTAGGTGAATAACACCTTTCAGGAACAATTAGGCAACAGAAGAAATATTCTGTACTCAATAACCGTTCTCCCCAAAGACCCACTAAAGGAAAATGGAATTTTAAAAAAAAACACACACACAACAAAAAAACCTCAGATTTCTTCCAAACAAGCTTAATTAAAGTTTTTCTCAAAGACTGGTCTGATTTTGGGGGTGGAAAATGGAGGAAAGAAGAGTGGTCTTATAAACACTAAAATCTGTTTCTTTTCTCAATCTTTCACCTGGGGCTTTGAAAAAAAATTGTGAGTTTTTTTTTTAATATTCTCTCTCTTAGCTTCTGGCCACATAGTTCTCATTTAATCTTTTTTCCCCAAAAAACCTTCTTCCTATGACTGATGACTTTTGCTTAATGCTGACTCTGTGTTTTGTTTTCCTGGAATTAAATGGCGTCGTGTCCAATGTCCCCTTCACTGTTACAGTAAATCACGGTTCCCTGAAATTTCCCTGAAACCGCCCGCAGGCAGCGGAGGGATGGCAGGACTCTCAGAGAGGTGGCAGGTCTCGCTTATCTCAGGATGAGAGAACTGTCGTCCCCAGTGAAGAAAACACCTCGTGACTCTTTTTAAAGACTCCTCCGCAATATTCCAATAGCTCTAAATCAAAACATTAACACTTGGCCCTTTTAAAAGGGAAATAAACAGTTAGAGATCCTTCGTGCGGCCAGGCTCTGAAACTGCGACGTTTACTAACCATGTGAAGCGCGGCTGCATCACACCAAGAACTTGGAGAATGCTCTGAGCTTCTGCGGGGCAAGGCGGGCTGGAGCCCACTGGGACTCACCCAAGATGTTCTCTTGATTGGAAGCCAGATTTGTTGCCGGAGAAACAGGACTTCAGGGAAAATAGAGTATTTGCTGTTTGCCTTTTCACGAAGAAAATCAGAAAACGTGCAACAGAAGCTTTTGCGGACCCTCTCTTTCTAAGCTGCACCCCCACCCACACACCTCGGTGGAGCTTCCCTTCTCACAAGCCTCCAGTGGCCTTTAAACAATGATCACCTGCCCTGGCTGATGTGGCGTAGTTGGTTGGAGTACCATCCTATACACCAAAATGTTGGGGGTTCGATTCCCAGTCAGGGTACATACCTAGGTTGTGGGTTAAATCCCCAGTTGGGGTGTGTACGGGAAGCAGCCAATCACTGTTTCTCTCTCACATCAACTTCTTTCTCTCCCTTCCTCTCTCTCTCTCTCTAAAATTAATAAACATGTTAAAAATATCGAAATAAACAATGAACACCACACAGAGCCCTCTCTGGGCTAATGATGAGGACATCAGGTTTCTGTGTTTTCTCTTCCGGACGGCTTCCCTGCCTTTTTCATAAGCTCCTTGGAGTATCCAATGCATATCTCGCTTATCTTCTCCACAATCAAATTCACAACAAGTAGACTCCAATTATCCTTCACTTCTCATCACTAAAAGGCACTTACTTCAGAAGAAAATGAATATCCTGCTGACCTTTTCTAGGCGTTCATATTTGTAACGTCTTTCATACAGAAATATACAATGAAAACTTCTGGTCTGACGGACCCAGGTGCTTCCCCTGAAATCCTGCTGTATTTTCTAATAGTGGATTGTGTCCTGGATCAGAAGACAGAAGGGACACGTCTCCAAATGGTACCATGCTCTCCTAAATAGATGAAGCTGTCAATGGCCCAGCTGGGGCCCCACCCAGGCATTCCTTCAAGGCAGAGGTATTTGTCCAAGAGGAAGGCCTTGTTCCTCGTGTAGTCCCAACGGTACGAAGCGATCCTCTGAACATTAGAAAAAGAATTTCCCTTGTAAAATTCATTGTATTGAGAGATGGCAAATACCACTTACCTTCTGCTCACTTCTGAGCTGAGCTTTCGTGTATTTGTTTAGCTCGGATGCATCTCTATTCAGAAAGCCTGAGACATATTTGTCTTGTAACCAGAATAAAGATTAAATATGCATAATCAGTGAGGCTCCGAAGGCCCCGTGGTGGAGCAGAAACTCATCAGACCCACAAGATAGTCACTATTCTCTAGCAGAGGAGTTATCAACTATTGAAGCACTAAAGCTCTTATCATTTCCTCCCACAGACCTCACCGTTTGAAAGATTTTATCTGCAAACAGATAGATATTAAGTAATAATTCTTTCCCCTTTCCATTAATCAAAGAAACGCAGCTGCCCATAACCAGAACTCTGGATAGATGGAGATAAATATGTTACAACAGTGAATTTATATAATCCCAGCCCAAAGCAAAAAAGCTTGACATTTTAATTAGTCTGTGCAGTGTTATTATGAATAAATGTATAAGTTCTCCTAGGTTTTTAGAGACATCAGAAATAGTTCATAGGTCTTCATTACCATCCAGGGGACCACCTACGTGAGGGCAGAGTCCCAGGCTCCCCTTCCTTCTCTTCCCCGTATCCTCCAGATTTCCTCTCCTCTAGTGCTAGGCTCTGAAATACCAGTGAAACGTACTGGCCCATCCAACTACTAGTGGTTTCCACCTCACTCCCCATTTTATGTCCTGATTCTTCACGAGAGATGGGCAGTAGATAGATTCTTGACAATGTGGTAACATCCCTCATGCCCCCCCTTGACCCTGATGCCCCCACACTTCTAAACGACCCTCACAGACAGTGATATCTGTGAACCAGCCTGGCAGGTAGGCAGCTCGGCCAAGAATGCCCAAGCACTTCAGTGTGGTTAGAATACATCTTTGAAATAAAATAAAGCTTTGTTAATTCCGAGGAGGAAACACAGTTGCTTCTGAAAATAAAATGTTTAGCTTCAGGATTTTCTTTTCTTTTCTTTTCTTTTCTTTTCTTTTCTTTTCTTTTCTTTCCTTTTCTTTTCTATTTATTTCTAGGGGGACAGATTATATAAGCAAAAATATCACTTAATTAGTTGCACTCTGTACATTTCAAACGGTTTGACCCGAGGTTATGGAGTCAAGTCTGACAAAGCCATCAAACAAAGAGGGAATAAATAAATACAGTCCCACTGCCTTCCGATGCACTCCAAAATGTATACTTAAAAACAAAACAAAAGACTCTAGTCCTATCCCTAAACAAACATTCACAATACAAATGTAACCCATGTATGGTACTTTCTTTAAAAGGCTGCTGTCTATCATGAACCACAGTGGGTGGGGACTAGAGGTCTGCCCACAATGGAGGGGCAGCGGTACACACACAACTTCTTGCGATCGCTTCTCCAACTGCCTCACCCCTTATGCAGGAATGATGGGCACTTTAGAGAGACTCCTATTCACTGCCTTAAGTGAAAAGGATTCCAGGCCATATGCCCACGATCACTTGCATCCTGCCCATTAACATTTTCTCATTCAAGTACCTCAGTAGGTTGAGCTGGACCTTTGTCTCCGATCTTCCTGGCTTCTCACTGTCCTGGGCTCAGTGGGAGAGGAGCGCCCTCTCACCTGGCCAGGTGGCTGGAATCCTCCCCCAACAAGCCGAAGAGGCTGGGGCTGTGATTATGCACCATGCCTGTTCCTTACCAGGACCATACACGTCTCATGGAAATAGGAAATAGAAAACAACCAAGCAAATGAATTATTAACAGTTATGTGATTCAAAAGAAAAGAAAAGCTCGGTTGTGACGTTAGGGAACAAACATCCTGCATCAGTGCATCCTCCTCAAGGCAGGAATGGCTTTCAATGTCCAATATCCGTTACCTGCGTTCTTTAAAGCCCGTGAATCTAAGGCAGACATCATTTGCGGTAAAACTCTAGCCAATACTTTAAAGTAACTGTGTGCAGGTTTGATGGCACCAAAACTCCCCTCTTAGACTTTTACACAGATGCATAACAGCAGGCCATGACAGGTAGATTGCTTTCCTCTCCTGATGGAGTACAAGGGTGCCCGGAGGTCATTTATCCTGGCCTACAATGGAGCTAAGCATTTATCGGTGGGTCGCCCTGCTCTCTGTGTCACTCAGTGAGCGCAGGCGCTCAACTCCACCATCAGCTCCTGCTGCTTACCCACCATTGTTGGTCAGATGGCGTCACGCCACCGTTTTGCCTGTGACACCAAACCGTCCGCTCCCAAAACTGTGGGAAGATCGGAGCAAGTCAGAGGCTCTAGCCTGTTCCAGAACATTGACTTTACATCCCAACTTCCTGCCCTTGTCATGACACAGCCTGTCCTCCAGGTCGGTCTGTCAATCTCTGTCAGACTCCTGAGCCACTGAGGACATCTAACAAGCTTCAGAGGAACGTTTTCTTACACTGAGCCTTGTCTTTCGTGTCTGAAGGTCCAGTCTGCTCTCCCAGTGCTGGCCCCCTCTGACCTCCACAGCCCTGAAGTGCCATCTTGTCTTCTCTGGTCCAGGCACCAGGAGCCACCCCCTCAGAGCCCTGGCCCTTCATGGAGAACCCCACTCTCCCTCCCGGGTGGTTAATGCCACATCTCCAGTTCGCCAAAGACTTGCCTAAAATAACGTCATTCCTCAACCCCAAAGTTACCTGAAATGATTGAAATTTTTACCAGGCTGTATAAGTATGTATATATATATTCTCTCTCAAATTGGGAATTTCCTTGGGGCAGACTCTGTATCTTTTTAGCCATACTGACCCAAAAGTGTGCTTCTTGTAGTAAGCATCCAAGATATATTTGTTAAATTCGATGGAAACAAACCCTGGTTTTTAAGTATTAAAAAAAGCTGTTTACTTTGGTCCAGTTGGAGCTTCTTCTTTAAGAAGGGGGAAGATTTAGCACATGATCCCCACTGCGTGCGCAGGGCTGGGTGGGGAGGTGGGCACGGTGCTATCAATCTCACGCAGTCCACTTCAGGCTCCACGGGCCTCCGCTCACGTGCCCTGTCTCCTCTCCCAGCCCCTTTGAGAAGCACTGCAGGAGAGCTGTCACTGAAGGTGGCGTGCTGTGTCTGTGCACATTAAAGAGGGAGGAGACATTTAGCAATGGATGATCTTGAGCTTGCGGCAATAAGCAGTGTACCAGGAGACAAGGTGTTGGCCGATGGTGGAATTTATACCCAGCCTGTGACCGTTATCATGAAATGGAGCAAAGTAGGACGGGCTGTGAAGAACCGAGGGCAGTGTCAGCCACCAGGAAAGCAAGGAGCCGTGGCAGCCAGGAGGCACTACCGCCTTGCAGCCTCGGTGCCATTTAAGGCTTCACCACTAGGCATGCAGACCTCTGCAGGGGTGGTGCTGCTGTTTCCCTCCACTGCACACGAGCAAAAATGAAATATTGGGACCTGTTCCCTGATGCAGAGGAAGAAACCTCAAGAAAGAAAAGGGTCCCCATACAACTCTTGGGGGACATGGAATGACATCCACTGAGTATGATTCTGCCTTCCAGGGTGCACCCTAAAGACTTGAAGAATAAACCAGGACTCTCTGCCTCACACTAACTGCCCCAAACCCTCAAAACCTCAGGAGACAGAGCTCAGCTTCTCCAGGAATCTTTTTGATGTGCATATGAATATATCAGCGTATGCACACACACACACACTCACAGTCCTCTGCACACATTGTCTGGACCAGGTATCCCCGTTCTGTGCTCCCATCACGTTAAATCCACACCTGTAGTTAGCTAGAAGTTATCACACTGAGCTATCACTGGACACCGATCAGAACAGCCACAGTAAAACAGTAACAATGCCAAATGCTGGCGAGGATGCAGAGAAACTGGGCTATTCATACGTTGCTGGTGGGAACAAAGACACCTTGGGAAAAAGTTCATGATTTCTGAAAAAACACACAAACGTGTGCCTATCATAGATCCCAACACAGCTGCACTGTCAGTCATTTATCCCAAACAAGTAAAAACTTGTGCATGCACACACACACACACACACACACAAAGTGTGCACACCAGTGTTCATAGCAGCTTTGGAACAGCCAAACGCTGGAATCGGCATAGATGCCCATCGAGGGGTGAATGGACAGATCACAGAAACGTACCAAGGAATACTACTCAGCAATAAAAAGGGAAAAGATCATTGATAAGTGTAACCACTTAGATGAATCTCCAGGGAATTATGCTGAGTGAAAATAAAAAGCTATCCCGAAAGGTGACATTCTGTATGATTACATCATATAACTTTTTTGAAATAAAATTCAAAATGATGGGCGGTTAGTGGTCGCCAGGGCTCAGGGATGGGGCAGGCACGGGAAACAGGAAGGAAGCAGGTGGTGGTGGATACATGAACCTATGCAAGCTGCACAAATCATATAAAACTTAACATACACACATACACACCAGTACAAGTAGGACTGGACAAATCTGAATAAGCTCAGTGGGTTGTATTAATGTCAACATTCTGGTTATGATATTATCCTACAGTTTGGCAAAATGTTACAACATGTGAGACTGGACAAAGTGTACAAGGATCTCTCTCTATTATATTTTACAACTGCCTGAGTGTCTCAACGAGAAAGAGAGAATGCATGAGAGAGAATGTATGAGAAAGAGAGAATGTGTAAGAAAGGGAGAATGCATGAGAAAGAGAGGAAAGAGGTATTACCCAATTGCCACATGTCACCTTGTTTGAATTCTGTTTTAAAAAAGCTTCAAGAGAAATTTGGAACAACTGGAAAGTTTGAATGTGGACAGGATGTTAGTTGATCTTAGGTAATGAGTTCATTTTGTTAGGCGACAGCAGAATTAGAGTTATGTAAGAGAGTTTCCTCTCTTAGAAGAGAGATGCTGTAGTGTTTTGAGATGAAGTATCATGAGTCTGCCATTTCCTTTCAAATGTGTGTGTGAGCTTGTGTGTGTGCATACATGTACACATAGATGTACATATGCATATGTATTAATAGTATTATTCACTCGACATTTTTGTATCTTTAAGGGTTCATAAGAAAAACTGGATAAAAATTGAAAGTATTGTTGAAGTCATTATGGCCAAAGGAGTAATCAGAGATGAGGGCAAAGAACAATGTAGAGGATTATCGGTGTTCAGCACTATTTATACTGACCAAGAGCAAAAGAAACAGCTGGAAGGTCAAGGAGCTAGAACGTGAACTCAAGGACGGCAGGGCCTTTGTCTTGGTCATTGACATGCCCCCAGCACCCAAGGCGGGGCCTGGCATCAAGCATACACTCAGAAAATATTAACTGAGTGAATAAATGTGTGACTTAAGAAGATAAATGAATTTGTGATTCTATAAAAAAATATTAGCGAACTCTTTTAAGTTGCTTTTAGAGAATATATAATGGCATGGAGAATGCCTGACTTAAAACAGTTTATTAAATTGTGTTTAATCCCAAATGCTAAAGAGGAATGAATGACTGGAAGGGTAGTATAACAGTCAACAACAGCTATTCTTTGGTGTAAGGTTATGGGGGGTTTAGGTTTATCATTATGCTTCATTGTATTTTCTAAGTTATCTTAAAAAGCCTTCTATTATTTTTTGTCAGATAGAAAAAATGAGTAATAATGTGTGTAAAACCCTGAGGTCTCGTAGGCAGGGGTCCTGGAGTCCTCTTCGCCATCAAACATGGACACCCTTGTGCCTGTGCAGCCCCAGCTTTGGCACGAAACTCTTCGCCCCACACTGTGTTGGCCTCTCAAAGCTAGGCTTCTGCATTAACTCCCCGCCATACACTCCAGTCCAGACATCCCTGTCCCAGAACCCAAACCACAAACCACTGAAAGCCCTCGTCCCTTGCTGGGCTCTTCATAGCTGTTCTTCCCTTTAAAAATCATTTGATTCTTCATATCTCCCATCTACCTCATCCACAGGTGGGTGTCAATGAATGACCTGCTGATGCTGACACTGACCTATTTCTGGATCCCTCCCCAATATGCCCTGGGCTGCTGGACTCTCTTGCACACAGCGGCTGCGCCAACCAGCCCGAGCTGTCTGCCTTTGACCACAGCCCTGAGCAGACCAGCTTTCCTTGGTGGCTGGCATTCTCCTGGCCTCATTTCCTCATTAACCCCCCTCTGATAAGGTTCCCAAATGGTTCCTGCTAATATCCACTCCCCTTATGACACCACGTCAAGAGTACCGCAGAGCCGTAATCAGCGAGAACCAAAATAGTTCACCTGTCTGTTCATCTGGGATCCTCCATACTGTTGTTGTTTGCTTTCTTTCTTTTTTCTTATTTTTTTTCACCTGGCAACACTTAAATGGCCCTGAGAATAATACAGATTGTGATTTTCACTCAACTCACACACGTGAAATAGACAGCACTCAGGTCTACGGTCAAGTCAACAACTCTGTAAGACACACGAGGCTTTCTCAGTTATGCGGGAAACGCAGGTTGTCTTGCATCGCTTGCTGTCTTTGAACAATGCGTACCAAGGCGGGGGGAGTTTTAGGAGGTAATTAAACTCATCAGAGCTAAGGGAAGATGATTAACATGTAAAGCTAAAAGGCCTACTCAATAATTACTCAGCATGCCAAGAGATAGAAGTAGAGAGTAAAACTGTTCCAAAATGAATATATGGATAGAGAAATACTTGGCGCCATGGAGGCGAGGAGCTGCTGTTCTTTAAAAGTTTATACAAACGAGTAAACGTTTGCTTATCGTGAATGTCAGTGATAAAGTGTTGACTAAACTGATATCTTCTGTGCTCGTCTTTCCAGCATTATCAGAAGCCTTTCCTCAGGCGAAGGGGAAATCAAAAGTGACAAGCCATTCTCTGTTACATAACGTTCCAGGGCCGTTCTGGAAGTCAGAAGGAAAGGGTATTAGTAGGATAGATTAAATATAATTAGGTATTAAGTTGCTGCCAATACAGGCAAGATTGTGAGATAAACAAGCTTGAAGTCACACACTAATGTCATTTTTTGCCAGAACATCATTTGCTATCAGACACAGGCAGAGAAATAAGCCTTTTATCCTTGCAAACCCACGCCAAGAAACTTAACTCTTGGCTCACCCGAGGCAGCCCACAGTCCTCTTTTGTTGCAGAAGCGCGGTGTCTTGTGGCGGGGGGGGGCGGGGGGGACAGGTGGGAGGTTCTGGTCCAAAACCCTCCTAGGAACCCTTGTCCCTCACTCTCCATCCTATTCCATGGACGCATCAGAGGGAGACTGAGGACGCAGAGCCAGCAGTCTTTTGTCCTGGTCCCAGGGCTACCCTCTCAGGAACCAGGCACTTCACCTATGACCCTGACCAGCATCTGTCACAACAAAATCAAAATCGTGCATGAACTTGCACAGTTCACTTCCAGTAGAGGTGGGGGGAAAGAGGAATTATTTTTTAAAAGAAGTCGTTCATTTACTCCCGCTGCCAAGACATTGCTTCCAAATAGACGGACGGGGAGCATTTCTAGTGCTGATAAGACAGGAAATACGATAGCATTTCTAGCGCTGAGAAGACAGGGAATGAAGGGCCGGTTCTGTGCAGGTGGATGAGTCCACCTCCGCACCTCGTCTGCACTTAATGTCAGCTTCCTCCACGACGGGCGGTCTCAGTCGGAGGACCCCACAGGAGCTAGGAGGCAGGACGACTTTTTATTATGTGGGACTGTACATTGCAGGACATTTAGCAACTAAATGCTAGTATTTGTCTCAGGCATAGTGACGACCTAACAGCCCCTGGGCATTTCTGAGCGCCCCAGAGTTCATTCTGACCCCAGCTGACAACCACTAGTGATTTATTGGGCTTATTAGTGATTTATTGGGCTTATTAGGGTATCCAGGCTTCTTGTATGAAATCATTGAAAAGGATGTAAATCACCAAATTGGAACACTCTCCAGATGATAAAAGAGTAGGAAAATGAAGTAAATACTACAGGTACAAGAAATAAAACTAAAACAACCAATTAGAATTAAATTAATATATTCAAATGCAGATGAAAATAAAATTAAAGAACATTATGTCACAGCCTATCAATTGTGTCTGAAGTAGTACATTTTAAAAATGGTAATAAATGCTCCACAGAAGACAGCCAGACAGAACCTTCATTTCATAATTGAAGAAAATGTAAAACAGCAAATATTCCGAAAAACATTACAGACATTTACAATAAAAGTGACAAAAGCAAACTGCTTTCTTCTTAATCTGTGAATCCTGTGGGGCTTACACCCAGAAAGTAAGACAGAAAAATTAAAAACTAATATTACGTATTTCATTTGCTGTAACATTTTAGTAAATGCATATATCGTTTAACAAAGTATGTTTTTAATAACCATAAAAATACACAGCAGTGTGCAACTTGGCATAGGAAAAATGGGTATCTAAATCCATTTCAGACTTAAAATAATCAACATATATTCTGAGAAACATAAATTAAAAGCAATTTTTCTCTACTTCCTAGTACAAATAGAATCAGAACAGTCATATAAATAATAATGAAATCACCAGAATCGTAATAAAACCCGCAGAGTGAAAAGAAATCTTTTGGGCTCCTGAAGTTTAGCACCACTGATTAGAGTTGTGTAAACAACTGAATAAACCGCATGTATTAATTTTTCTAATTTTCTAACAAAAGCTAATTTACATTTTTCAAAGCACATGTTAAATAAAGGGCTCTGAAATATACACATTAGCATTAAAAACTCCTTTGAAACTCTGATCATCGTAAGATGCTTGAATGTTTAATTTTGTGAGCAGTTACTGATGGCGTTCCGTGTCCCAGCCCCTAGCAAGGTACAAGAGAGAAACCAAAGACAAATGAGACATTCTGAGATGTTTCCAGTAATTGGATTTTGGTAATTCAAGAGGTGAATTAAGTTGAAAAACAAGTTCTGATGTAATTCTTTAGATGTAATGAAAATGAGAACCGTTTTTCAAGAGTCCATAAGAAAATGAAAAGCAAGAAAAAATACAAATATCAATCTCAAGTATAAATATGCTCCAGCTTATGAAAACGCAAATGGAGCCCTGGCTGGTGTGGCTCAGTGGATTGAGCTCGGGCTGCGAACCAAAGTGTCGCAGGTTTGATTCCCAGTCAGGGCACATGCCTGGGTTGCAGGCCATCGCCCCCAGCAACCGCACATTGATGTTTCTCTCTCTCTCTCTCTCTCTCTCTCCCTCCCTCCCTCCCTTCCCTCTCTAAAAGTAAATAAGTAAAATCTTTTAAAAAAACATTGCTAAAAGAAAGAAGAAAAAAGAAAACGCAAATGGAAAGTTCAATCGCAACTTTGGTAAAGTGATTAAGAATTACAAATGGCCATTTTGAAACATAACCACGGGGGTGCAAAGCACAGCATAGGGAATGCAGTCAATAGTATTGTAATAGCCACGTGTGATGTCAGATGGGTACTAGATCTGGGTGATCACACTCCGTGAGTTATACAAATGTCTAATCGCAGTGTTGTACACCTGAAACTAACATAATATTGTACACCAACTGTAACTGACAACATGAAAAAACATTGTTTAAGTCCAACGACAAAAGAGAAAAGTGTCTGATGAGAGGGCAAGAGAAAGAGCAATTTCTGTTATCCCACGAGTTTCAGTCATCCCTCCAAAATCAGGCTGGACTGCAGGAACCCTGCAGCTTAGCCTGCGGAGCTGGAAACTCGCTACTGCTCTGTCCCCTTCCGGCATGGTGAAGGTTCCCTCCCCGCTCCTCACAGCTGAGCCCCTGCCTTTGGAACGAATTGAATCTTTGTCTTATTAGTGTGCATTTTTTTTCCTATAGCTCTTTAGCCTTCAAACTGGAAAGTTGTTCATGGTCTAAATCCCTCATCATGCCATGGTACCCAAACCGAGTTCATTTTTTCCATTCACGTATTCCTTCATGTATTCATTCAGTCATTCATTCCTTTCATTCCTAAACAGCCTTGGAGTTCCTGGCACTGTGCTGGTTTAAGGTTACACAGTGGAGACAAGGGGGTCTCTGCTCCCATCCAGAGAACAGACAAGAGTCAACAGATTGATACAGAAAAGGAAATATGAGGCTCCCTCACTATAGGTCTCCAGACGTCAAACTTTGATAACACTGTCTCCGGGTTATTGACACAGGAGTGATGGCTGACGAAGGAAAAGAGGACCCAAATTATTCGTGTGGCTGAGTCCAGAGTCAACAACACAAATCAACTGGCCTCAGCTTGCTGAGGACAAGAGCAACCGCCGTGCTACTCACACTGTTAATCATACTAAGTGCCCACTAATCACACCCACTAACATTTCCACAGGATAAACCAAGGAAGTTTTCACATAGATTCTTACATTGTTTTACGGTCGGTACGGATAAATTGCTCGAATATAATAGCTGGCATTTAGTCATAGAAATTATCTCCTTAGCTTTACAGGTTAATTAAAACTGGAATAGTATTGCTTCTTTTCCCCAAACAGCATAACCACAACTGAGGAATACATTATAAATGTGAAGAATATTAAAGAGGAGGCGGCTGACTCAGACCCAAATTGCCAGACA
Organism: Phyllostomus discolor; assembly: GCF_004126475.2. Classification (NCBI taxonomy): domain Eukaryota; kingdom Metazoa; phylum Chordata; class Mammalia; order Chiroptera; family Phyllostomidae; genus Phyllostomus; species Phyllostomus discolor. The sequence goes on along the minus strand of NC_040912.2, from coordinate 81,283,787 downwards.
CTGAAGATTCTACCTCAAGGTAACAGCAGGGTTAGAAGATAAACCCGGGTGTCCTACTGCACTCAGCGTCCGGTTGTCGTTGAAGTTCTTGTGTTTTCGTTGCTTTTCCCATCTTAACACACTTCCGGCAGCAAGGGCTAATCTTATCTCAAGACAGGAGAATGTGTTCATAGTGTTTCTTCTTACATTCTTACACTTGACAAAAACAAATTTCTCATACATAAAAGTATTCATTTGCCATTAAGCACAAAGGAGAAAAAAAAAAAGCAAAGGGGGAAAAAAAGACCAGATTCAAGTCTTAGAAAGAAAAAGCCAACAAAATGTCTTCCAACCTGACAATCACTCATTTGAATACCGTTAGCCACGGTACACAATTAGTCTGAGCAGCCTTTAGAAAGTGAAGTCTACATTCTGTACTCAATATACTCAAAAGAGGTTTATTTTTCTTACAGAAAGCCTTCAAGTACATGTTGATTTCACTAAATCCACAACAGAATTTCATTCCTGTAAATGTTTGTGATATGCAACTTTACCCCAGACATTCTTACAGTTGGCCCTTTGTATTTGAATTTGCAGAGTTCTCCTCTCTACAGCAACTGCTCATTGTGAAGAACTAGCTCCAAGTCCTCAGGCAAGATAATTTGCTAGCATAAAAATCAAAAAGTGCAGAGCCGAAGAAACCTAAGATTCCATTTAAAAATACAGACACTAATTATATTTTTGTCCACAAAATAAGAGAGCTGTAAATCTCTACCTCCACAATTATCTGGGGCTTATGGCTATGTAATTTTCTAGAATATTTGAGAAATATGCTCAGGAGACAGATGAGAAGCAAAGAAGCACTTGGATAAATTTGAGCACATTTGATGATCTCAGGGCTACCACCATTCACTCACTCACTCAATACATACTCATTGAACACACGCAGCGTGCCTGGCAGAGCTCAAGGAGCTTGGGGTGCGTTAGCAAACAAGGATCTCTGCTCTCATGGAATTTCATTGGGGATAAGGAAAAAGATATACTAAGCAAACAAAAAATCCCTGATAAGTGATATGTGTGTGTGTGCAAAGTCTATATACATATATATATACATATATGTGTGTATAACACATATGTAAGAAGATAATGCATGTTATAAAAAAAGGAAGAACCAAGCAGAGTAAGTGGCAGCAGGAGTGTAAGAGGTCAGAGCAGTGTGAAGTATTAAAGAAAATGGTCAGAATGGGCTTCTTGAGGAAGGGAGATACGGGCAAACACTAGAAAGAGTTGAGTAGCTGGACCAAGAACACGTCTTGGGGAAGAGCATTCCAGGCAGGGCCCCTAAATGGGAGAGCACAGACCAAGCCTGAGGCACAGGGAGGTGGCCAGTGTGCCTCAGAGGGACGACGCTGTGGAAGCGTAGGAGGAGAGGAGGCTGAGAGATGGATCGTGTTGGATCCTGCGACTTTGGTTTTTGTTCTGAGTCAGGTGGGATTCTGCAGGGAGGAGTGTCCTGAATGGACTTGCATTTTCACAGAATCACTCTGCCGCTGTAGGATAACAAGAACGTAGGAAGGACCACTTAGGAGGCTCCTAGAGGAACCCAGGTGAGGGAAGATGATAACTCAGGTGAGGATGGTTACAGTGGCTTGGTAACAAATTCTTGAATTCTGGATTTAATCGGGAGGTTTTCCAGTGGATTGAATGTAGGATGTGAGAAAAAGAGAAAAGTCCAAGGTGACTGCAAGGTTGACAGAAGGAATCAGATTGTCATCAAATGGAGTTTGGGAAGGCTATTGGTGGAGCAGGGGGAGGGAAGGTTACATAACAATCAAGAGTTTGATTTCACACCAGCTGAAATTGAGGTATCTAGTAGCTGCCTACACCCCCAGCAAGGAGAAATGCCAAGTAGGTGAGTAGGTAGCTGGGTAAAAAAGTCTAGAATTTAGGAAAGAATTCTGCATTAGAATTGCACATGTAAGTCAGTATACTGATGTTAAGTGGATCTATGTGGATGTTATATGTATCTGAACAAAATGGATCTAAATAAAGTGGGTAAGAAAACATAGAAAAAAGGAGAAGACCAAAGTCTGAGCCCTAGGGTTCTCCAACATCAAAGGCTGGGAGAAGAGGAGAAAGCAATGAAGTAGACTAAGAAGGAGCAGCCAATGAGGTAAGAGTCAAATGAAGGCTCATCTAGTGAATTTGGGGAGGGGCCAAATGCTGCTGTGGAAGGAGGCTCTGGATGGACCGTTATAACTGCCCACGTGTAGGTTGCTGGTGGCCTCAATGAGGGCAGTTTTGGGGGAATCTGTGGAATCTGACTGGAGTGATTTAAGCGTGAATGGGAGGACAGAAATTGGAAGCACTTAACTTTTTACAGAACTGAGTAAATAAAGGCAGTAGCTGATGGAGGAAGTGGAGTCAGAGAAGATTTTGTTTCTTTTAAGATGAAAGAAATAACAGTGTGGTTAAATGCCGATCTAAAATGGAGAGAGGGCAGTGATGCATAGGGAAAAGAATAAAGAGTTTCTAAAGCAATAGCCTCGAATAATAGGCAAAAGATGATGAGATCTTATGGGCAAGCAGAGCAACTAGCTTTCAGTAGAAGCAAAAATGCTTTAGACAGGAACAGGCAAGAAAGCAGAGGGTATACGGATGCAGTTGTGGGTAGAGAAGTAAATGGCTTGTGGCCTTCTAGAAATTCTCTCCTGATAGTTTCAATCTTCTCAGTGAAATAAAGATGTATCACTTGAGAACGAGAACAGGCAAGCAAAGCAAAGAAAGTGGGAGAGAATTCTTTTAGGTGAGCAGCGGGGAGGGAGGGAGGGAGTTGGGGATGAGTAGTTTAATGGCCTGGCACAACCAAAACCCCCTTGAGGTTTATGGTCATAAATTTAAAGTGAGTCAAGACAGCCGGCTTGCGTGTTTTTCTCCAGAGACATTCAGCGGCAGGGATGCAGGCTTAGAAAGGCAGAGGGATTCCACCTACCAGGACTGTGGCTTTGCCAAGTGGGGAAGAAGAAGCCAGAGAAGAAGGGGGAGAGGATTTATGCTGGATGCACAGCAGTATTTATGATGATGGACCACGAAACTAAAGGCCAAGACCTAAAAGCACTCAAGAGCCATGCTCTCTGTCTGCCTTTCTGTTTTTGTCTTCCCCTGGGTTCCCAAGGTCAAGACCAACCTTTCCACATTGCGGAAACTCTACTCTATTAACTCTACAGCCACAAGACTTGCGTCCGCGATGGCTTGCTCAGTTACCCTGTATTGATTGCCTAGTCCCTCTGGGTGTGGAAATGCAGCAGGTTCTCCAATCTTCAGTGATGCTTCCAGAGTTAAGCCCCACTGGATGCGACAGATGGTCTATAAATTTTATATTTGAAACACCATATGCCATGTATCAAAATTCCATACATACTTAGCTTCAGAGTTTCAGGTCTGGGTGATAATGTAATTGATCGCATCTGTGCTTCAAAATCTGCCATCCAGAAGCTTCTATTTTTCTCTTCCCCACACTGTTAATCACCTCAGCCAGATGCTCTCGGTTTCCTGCTTCCCCGGAGCACGATCCGGCCATCCTGGGACTGGATCCTGTTTCACCAGGTCTTACATAAGAGCCCCGGTCCAGGAGCACGGAGCTGCCATCTGTCTCTCCCCAGGCTGCATATCTTACAGATTCTTGATGCGTAACTGCTATTTCAAAACTGCTTAAGGATGAATTAATTTTCTACAGTCTCCTAGAAGGCTTTATCTCAGCCCCACCGCTGTCTCGGACCCTGTCTCGTATTGTCACGCGTGATTTGGGTTATCTGCCTATGCCCCAGTGCCGGAACGGACAGCAGCTCATCTCCCACCTGTATTTGAAAGCCTCAGTGCAGACACCGCCGACTCTGTTTAATGAGACGTGGAGTCTACAGCACTGGGACATGCTTACCCCAAGTCACTCAATATTGAAGTGATGACATAAAAACTAAAGTTGGTCATACTCCTGCCTCAATTAATTTGAGGACATTACATTTTAAGTATGGAGGGCTGTGGGACACAGGTCTTCTCTAAGTTGGGAACAAGTCCTATTGCCAAGGATTCAAATATGAATTTACCTCACTTATAGATGCCCCATCATCACAGGTCTTTCGGGGACAGAATTCAATTGTTCCAGCAAGAGCAGCTCACTCCGTTTCCCTCTGACTTCTACTTTAAAAGCTGAAGTGCTTTCTGTGATGAATGAAAAAATTGAACATGGATATAATGAAATCACATTCTGAAGCACAGCAAATAATTTCATTAAAAAGTCAAATGTTCTGTTTTGTGTGGAACGACTCAGAATTAATAGCGCAGTAACATTAACAAGCACGCCATTGTTAATGCCACCACAGACACTGTGCTGGGCTCTGAGGACACAGAGACAAAGGAGACAGACACGGTCCCTGCCTTTAAGGATTTACAGTCGAGCAGAGAGACAAATAAATACGTAAAGACAATGGGGTTACATGATGAAAGCATTTTCAGGCCAAAACTATGCAAAGATTCCCTGGACTTTATTGGACATGGTCACAAATGGTATTTTCCCCCCCTAAATTGAAGAGGAAAAAAATACCAAATAGAAGGTTGAAAGTAATAATTTAGTCCAAAACCAGGAGTCTTGGTAATGAAGCCATCAGTCTGTTGTTCGTTCAGTCTGTGAAAATACAGATCCCCATTATTAACATAAGACTTGCCTCAAACACCTTGATTCTTCCAGCTTGACATCCAAGGTTACTCCCTCACGATAGTGGCCTGATTTCCACATTTCCTAATTACTTTTTTCCAAGCATCTTTTGTTGTCAATGTCTGGCACTGCATCCTTGGCGAAAGTCACATTCACATCTAAATGAAACAACCGGTTTTTACGCATACAAATATCAGACATTCAGAACAGTCATCCCCATGCAGAAATGTGGAAATACGGAGGCTATCCACAGAATTTCAATAGGGCTCATTTCATACAGCCAGTGGGTGGCTGCCTACTGGTACCTTTGTACGTTTCATCGAGGCTCCTCCTTTTTTTTATCAATGTTGACATTTCTTAAATTTGGATGGAAGCCATTTTATTGCATGGTCAGAGATAAAGCTTTGCATGCAAATACAGGAGTCTTTTTTTTTCTTTGTCCTGATTTCGTAGTTTTGTTTAGGGACTTTCCCAAACAATTATATTTAATTATTTAAAACACCTACGAAATGCCTGCTGTGCATAAGGCATGGGGGTTAACCGTGAGCTGCTGAGCCAACAGATTTGGTGCTCCAAAGGAACATCCAACGCCAGCCCTCCAGAGAACTAATAGGAGGGCAACACAAGTTACTTCTCTGAGGTTGTCTGTCATTTGACTGGTGAGAGCAATCTCGCTGCTCCACACCCACGTCCTGTCATGGAAGGAAATCAATGAAAAAAGCTCCTGAAAACTATACAACCTGGTATTTTTTGTGATCATATATACTTTTTCACACTGATGCTTTATATTCAGGAGAGATTAAAGTTTTTGTGTAGATTAAGCTTTCATCCAGGTCCCTAGGATAGGAAGAAATCCAGATGCCATTTGTGTGGGCGCAGGAAAAGAGAAACTTGGGAAAACATTCTAGAACATGCCAACTTATTCACAGCTCATTATTTTGGCCTTGTTTTAGACATGAAGACTCGAGTATTTTGTGTCCAGTAGCCAGGTTCCTAGTGTGTTGATGATGAAACCCCACAGGAAAGCTAGGATGTAAAGGTCCGTGTGTATGCTTCCTTCACTGAACATGTTCAGGGAGCGGACGCTCAGTCACCGCAGCGTGCGCCAGAAGAGATGTGATCTCTACCGCGGTTGACAGAAGGATCTTAGGAGCCGCCCTGTCTTCTTTTGAAGCCAACGTCTAGCAATTAACCCTTCCACCTGGCAGTGTCTTTTCCACACTCGTAGTCATGAGACATTGCGCATTCCTAATAGCTGTGACTTCAGCAGTTCTCTGCTAATGATACTTTTTGTTTTCGTTCCCACTTGCTAAAATATGCTTTCCTCTCATTCAGTGACCTGAGTGGGGATATTAGGGAAAGTGGAAAACAATCATTCAGAAACTCATTAAAATATCTCAGCGCACAAGGAGAGGGGCACGCGTGAGGAGAATGCAAGCACTGGGAAGGAATAATGAGGATCTCAAAGTCGTTACCGCTGCTGTCTGTCTAGTTTAAATCACTCATGGACTCCAGGAAAAGAGAAAGTGTCGGTGTGTAGTTTAAAACTACTATATGCTCGGTCTACCAAGAAATAATCTTTAAAGAGAAATCCGTCCTCGTCTTTATAAATTTGAAGGCTAGCAGTTTGAAAATTAAAATCAACTTCTGGTTTTTGCTGGAAGGCATTCTGATGGAGGTTTACAGGTACCACATCCCTGGAATGTGCCCTTCTGGGCTTTAATGTCACCTGTTTTCTCTGGTGAGATTCAGAAGACTATGAATTAAGAGAGTGACCTTTTTCTATCAGATAAGCCATTTGTCACTGAGCATAATTCAACCAGTTATCCTTTGGGGACGTCAGTGTCCCCATTCATAAAGGACACGTTTAACCACTTAGATTTCTGGGAGGATAGTGGAGGTAATAAATTCTTTTTTTTTCCACCAAAAAAATCAAGAGTTTCTTCAACTTTATTGAGATATAATTGACCTGTAAAATTGTAAGATATTTAAAGGGAGCGTCATGACGATTTGATAGGCATGTACATTGTGAAGGAATTCTCACCACCCAGTTAACACCTCCATCACCTCCTATACTTATCTCTTTTTTTAGGAAGAACATTTAGGTTTTACTATCTTAGCAAATTCCAGTTATACAATACCGTGTCATCCACCATAATCACCACGCTGTACATTACATGCTCAGACCTTATTCATCTTATGGCTGAAAGTTTGTGCCCTTTCCCATCCTCTCCCTACTTCCTCCACTCCCCCAGTGCCTGGCCACCACTTCTCTACCCTCCCCATGAGTTTCCCTTTTTTCTAGATTCCACATGTCAGTGATACCATGTAGTGTTTGTCTCTCGCTGTCCGGCATTTCCTTTATCGTAATGTGTTCCATCGGCAGAATTTTCTTTTTTCTTTTGGCTGAGTGAATATTTGCTTATCCACTTATCTGTTAATCTATGCTTGTTTCTGTGTCTTGGCTGCTGCAAATAATGCTGCGGTGAATGTGGTGGTGCAGGTAATCTCTCAGCATCCTGTGTTTATTTTCTTTGTCTGTATACCCAGAACAAGATTGCTGGATTATGTCGTAAATTCTTTTTTTAAAAAATCCTCACCTGAGGTTGTATCCATTGATTCCAGAGGAAGGAAGGTGGGGAGAGAGAGAGAGGGAGAGAATGAGAGAGAGAGAGAAACATCAATCAGGTGCCTCCTGTCCGTGACCCAGTCAGAGTTCAAACCCACAACCTAGTTACGTGCCTGGAGCCCAGGCTGGGAATCAAACCCATGACGTTTTGGTTTACGGGCCAACACTCCAACCAACTAAGCCATACCAGCCAGGGCATATGGGAAATTCTGTAAAATAAAGGCAGTCGTCCTTACGACCTCAGGCCAGATGCCATGTCTTTAAAAAAGACACCCCTGACTACCAGTGTTCACGCATGCTCCATCCCACACCGCCTGCAGCTCCCACCCATGATGCATTTTTAGAAGATCACGTACTTTGCTTCAGAGCACAAAGCTGTGTGCTGTTATGATTTCTGTGTTGACTGTATCCCGCTAGTCCATGCTCCCTGAGGCCAGAGACTACCTCCTTCAGTGTTGCATCCCATTCACATCCTTAGCACTATGCCTGGTATAAACTAGGCTATCCATAAAGGGACTAAATAAAGTTTTAAAATGGAGATCTGGAGGGGAGGACATTCAGAGTCCTGATACATGTGTGATAAAAGATCCAATTCTTTCTTCTCGCCATTAGCTTTATACCAGGGAGAGAAAGACAAAAACCCATCCAAACACTGCCCAAGGCCCAGCAGGTCAACCCGACCTTGTCATTATGGCCTTCCTACCCAGCAGTGTTACATTTGGGGCTCCATGGTGGCACGGCCTGCCCTACACCCTGCAGGACCCACTGTCTCTTATTTTCCTTGCAAAAACAAAATTTCATGAATTTTCATTCTAACAAGGCCTTTCTTTGCTTATCCTGAAATGGGGGACAAAAATAGTTCTAGATCATCTGTACAAATCTGTCTCCGAACTTTTTCATGTCCATTATAATTCTCCATTCCAGTCCCTCTCTTTTGTTCTCATAATAAATAGATACATACAGACAAAACATTTTAAACTATAATGGTTCAATTATGTGTCTAAAAGAACTATGTTCCTGTGAGATGAGTAAGCTTTATTTATTTAGTCATACCTACCGAAGCAGACAAATTTTCTCAGCTAATTAAAAAAAATGAGAGGATAAATTTTAAAAACTCTTTTTATTCGGTATAAAAATTCAGATTACAAATTGATCATTTCTCTAGATGCTATCACTAGTTTGATATGTTGTCATAATCTTGAGATAGAAGAATTTCTCTGGCATTATCTGGAATAAAAAGACTTGTTTTACTCCAACAACTTGTCTAACGGCACCGTTGTCTAAATATTTCATGTTTCAGTCAGTTAATTTGACTCTGAAAACACCTCTTTCAGTTATCAGCTTTAAACAGAGGGCCTGGTATTGTTGGTGACTGGTCATTTGTTGGCTTAGTCATTCATTCAGCCAGCCTTCACTGACCATCTCTAGTAGGTCGGAAATGGTGATATTCTCTTCTGGGCCCAGAGAACCCTTTAGTGAAACCACAGCCCCCTGTGACCAGAGAATCTCCACTTTTATCCATTTTGTAGAGAATCTGAATGCTTCCAAATGGTCTAGTCTTTTAAGTGTCCTCTTTTCTTAACATCCAAATAAAATAGGCCAAAATTCCATCTCATGAACAGGGAATTTAGTCACTTTCGAATATTTCTGGGAATCCTCTGGATGTGTTCAGATGCCTTAGTTGAATCTTTGCTCCTTGAAATCCGAATGGCTGTTCCCCTTGCTTCCTGATGACCCCTGGGTATATCTCCAACGTCTCCATGAGTTGTTCTGTCCATAAGTAGCCATCGCCCACGTGTGTGTGTGTGTGTGTGTGTGTGTGTGTGTGTGTGGTGGGGGGCAGGAGTGGGGATGAGGGAACAGTCAGCTGCCTGTGCTCCCAAGGCAGCTTGCAAACAAAACGGGGATTAGACTATTATGATAATCAGCTTTACTGAATTCAAAGTATCCCAAGGAAATGATAGTGTGGAAAAGGAAAATGAAGCTCAAATGCAATATTCCTGTTCCTAGAAGCGGGTGGGGGTGCTCGGCCTCAGAAACCCACTCCCAGGCCTTAGCGGGTTCCACTCCACACCTGCCGCCAACAGGAGCTGAAAAGTCAGTGAATTAAAATCTTGGCAAGGAACCCCTCAAACCAAGGCAATTACCTTTTTGCTTCTAATGATCTCTTTGTCCTCCCTGCATCCCTGTAGGCTGTGCTGAGGCCTTGCCTTCAGGTAACCTAATGATTGTTTTATCAAACAAAAGGACATTTCTTCTTCTAAGACAAATTCTGACCCGATTCTTAAAATGAAGAAACACAGTCAACATTTTGCTTCAATACTTGGTTTTTCCATGTACTCTCTACATTTATCATAATCTACCATGATTTTGTTTAAACAAAGATTCTGTCTCCTGAAAAAAAAAACAAAAAAAGAAGAAGAAAAAGAATTCCACAGAAGCCATCGAAGGTTTCAGAACAAGGCCATGACTGGGAACTATGCTTAAGGAAGATGTAACCTGCCCAAGGGGCCTTGCCCTAAAAACAAAGAGTTTACTTTTGAGACAACATAACATTTTCATTTCTGGATGCTTTTAAGTTAGTTCTTCATTGATTCTAAAAGACTAGGAGTGCAAGCTCTTAATGGGGATTTTTCAAATATAGTATTAATTGAAGTTCAATAAACTCTTAACACTATTGAGGTCAACCCTATTTTAGTTGAACTGGCTTAGCCTAAGTTAAGGATTTATTTCTTAAACAGAATTCTCTGGGAAAGAATGTTTGCTCCTATTTCTTTCTTAGAGATCTCCCTCCAGACAGCCGCTTAGCCCTGGTTAATAAGAGAAACAAAGATGTTGTTTTATGCACATGCCACAGTATTTCCTTTAAACGCTCTCATTATCACCCTGCCTATACAGTGTCAAGGCACCTGAATACAAAGGCAAGACTGAGGTCACAGGGATATGTGGGCATGTACATGAAATGTAAATGTTGGGTGGCTGACCACTTTTCACCTTTGCCTGGATGTCTTCAAGCCTTGCGAATACCAAACCCAATACTAATTCATACAACGAGATTGAACTTAACTCTTCGTATTGGGCCTGCTATGCTTAGCTTTCTCAATGTGACTGAGAGTGATCAAAGAACTAATATAAAAGTATTCAGTATCTCATTGTAGTTTTTATTGAATTTATTGGGGTGACATTGGTTAATAAAATTATATAGGTTTCCAGTGTACAATTCTATAACACGTCATCTGTATGTTGTGCTGTGTGCTCACCAGTTCAAGTCGAGTCTCCTTCCATCTCCGTTTGCCCCCCTTTACCCTCTTCCATCTACCCCACCACCCCCTTTCCCTCTGGCAATCACCAGATTGTGTTGTCTGTGTCTATGAGGTTTTTTCTGTTGTTGTGTGTTTGTCTTGCTTAATCCCTTTACCTGTTTCACCCAGCCCCTCTACCCCCTCCCCTCTGACAGATTTCTGTTCTCTGTCTATGAGTCTGACTCTCTTTTGCCTCTTTGTTTATTTTTTTTCATTAGATTCCACATGCAAGTGAAATCATACGGTACTTGTCATTCCCTGACTGGCTTATTTCACTTAGCATAATGCTCTCTAGGTCCATCCATGCTGTTGCAAAGGGGCATTCAATAATTTTGGACAGCCCTGGCTGCCATAGCTCAATGGATTGAGCATGGGCTGAGAACCAAAGTGTTTCAGGTTTGATTCCCAGCCAGGGCACATGCCTGGGTTGCAGGCCATGGCCCCCAGCAACCGCACATTGATGTTTCTCTCTCTCTCTCTCTTTCTCCCTCCCTTCCCTCTCTAAAAATAAATAAAATAAATAAAATAAAATAATAATTTTGGACATTCTTTCTGTATTACATTGTTATCATTATCTGTTAGTTCCATCTCTGCCATTTGCCACCACCTAGACTTAAATTACTTATACTCATTCTCTTTAAAAAGATCGTTAATATTCTTGTGAATATTAAACAAATATGCATGCTATTATAAACAAAAGTAGAAAGTAAAACAAAAGAAACAAATTAAAACTCAAAAAGCTATGATCTTACAACCCTACAAATAATTACTACTATAATGTAGTACATTCTCTTCCTACCTTTAAATGCGTATGTGTGTATTACATATAAATATGTATACTAGAGTCTAATAGGTAATGGATTGAGGTTATAATTTAAATTTCCTTGACTGTCAGTCTTTCATGACATTTTAAAGTTTTGGTCTTTCTCCAACTCACATCCTGATGAGCAAGAAGCTAAAGAAGCTCTACTGAGTTTCATCAAAGCCCTAAAAACTTAAGTCCAACCTGAGCCTAGGCAATGCCTTCCCCCCAGTAAGCCTGGATACTGATGGACAGCTGGTCAGAAGCCTGAGAAGAACTCATATCAAAATGTCAGACCCAGAGACGTGGTCCAATAGCAAAGCCTCAGGCTTCAGAGGAAAGATGCCATCTGACCTCAGCATGGCGTCTACAGCTCAGAGTTGCTTTCTAGCTCATTTCTTATACATGTGCACTTTGCACCCTAGGAAGCACATAGGCCTACAGGTCAAATCAAATGAAACTACAGCTCACTAATACTTCTGTATGACATTGGGTGAAAAGCAAGTTCTGTTTTGGGACTTGTGAAAAAACTAACAAAACGGAGGCAAGATTCACTCTTGCACGTAACCCAGCTTGACTTTGGTTCATTGAGGCCCCAGAAAATATTCCTGCACTTTGGTGCATGGAGGACTCCTGCACATCCCTGGTGGAGTCACCTAAGTCACCAACAGCTCAAACGAAGGCATGGCAGGAGGCAGATAATCGCTAAAGGCAGTTTTAAGACAGTGAAAATTTGCCAGTGGTGTCCACCCACAGCTCCAGAGAAGGAGAGGACAGCAATCAGAGGCAGCACACAGTGACTTATAAACAAGCAAACCAGGGGATTGGTGTTAGCAGAGGGGATAACGGATAGGGAGGGCTTTTTAGGCAGAGGTCCTACATGAACAAGTGAGAATAAGAAACAGACTATATGTGCAAAAGGGCACCTCCTGCACCTAAGGAGGCCCCCTTCTAGAATTTTCTCATCTTATACCAGCTACATAAGATGTTATCCCTGACAACCCAACAAATACTCTCTTTTGTCTTCAGTAAATAAATAAATGCACACAGCATTCTGTATATATTCATTATGTATATACGTGAAGGTTATGAATCGTCTTTAATCCCTAGTCAATAAATCTAAATATTTTTACCTTTTCTGAAGCCAGTCCTAAAGCCATTCCTTCTGGAGTGAATTGAAGCATCCCTGGCTCTGAGTCTGGCCGTGGAGAGGCACTAGGTGAGTCTCAGAGTGGGCTTCCCTCTGTCCCCCATGAGGCACTAGGGGTGTCATTGTTCTCCTCTGTACAGCCAGAGAGAACAGAGCAAAATGTGTCTACAATAAACCCATTGGCCAATTTCTCTTTTCAAGAGCCAACTACTACTTTCTTCAACCCTGAATAAAGAAAGAAACAGAAAGGCTAATGTTCTTTCAGTCATTTGAGTCATCCGTGAATTAAGTGGTCAAGAAGCAGTGAGTGAAGGGAACTCACTAAATGAGGAGCAGCCTGAGGTGAGACTTTGTGCAATGACTGTGCCCACAAGCGAGAGTTGCCTCATCGAGATGGTTTTTAGCTGAACTTCGCTGAGAGGTAAATAAGGCAAATGCAGTCTTCATCATCGAAAAGAAATGTTTGATGCCAAGTGAATTAGCCCGTCAGGATAGATGATGATGACGATGATGATGATGATGATGACGACAATGACACTCGAGTGGAAGAGGGACAGTCGGTGCCAGGGGCTCTTCTAAATGTTTCATTTGAGGGACTCATTCAGTCCTCACAAGGATCCTATGAAATTCGCACTATTACCACCTCCAGAGAACAGAAGTAACGCATGGAGAGGCTGAAAAGCTTGCCGGGGTAACGCAGGAAGTGGTGGGCCAGCTTCAAACCCAGATATCTGATGCTAAGATTAGCAACCTGCCAACATCTAAATCAAAAGAGAAAACTTCCATCTGCCACCTTGACATTGTCAATTTTCCAGGATTTTGAAGTTGCTTCAATTGACTGAATTGTTTTCTTTTCATCTAAGCAACTTAATCATGAGGAATAAACACATTACATAAGAGGCAAAACACAACAATTAAACGGATTTTGCAAATTGAATCATTTTTCATTCCTTGATAACTGAAGTTCGGTGAAGATTCAGGCGTCTGCATTTTGTATAGCACAGCTCACGATTTACTGGAAGGAGATTCCTGTTGTGATAAGCCCATTCTCCAAAACAAGGAAAAGTAGTCATGGATTTGAAGTAGCCATATATCAAGTCTTTGAAACAACATCTATTTTACTTCCTTGTTGAGAATTTAATCCGCGCAAAGCACAGCATCATGGTACCCCTCCCTTCTGTTTCCCGTGAGCACATGGGGGTCCTTCAGGTCAGGGTCTGTGAGTTTAGGCAGCCACATGCTCACAAGCACCACACCATCCTGACAGCTGCTCACTGACCCCCCCCCACACCCACCTTGTCACCCCTCGACTCCTTAAGACTTTTTTCAATAGCCAGGTACCTATAACACAACTGGCTTTCTATGAGCAAAAAAGTAATTGAAATAGTCTTTTTCTTTTTCCTAGTAAATTTGACTAAGTAACAACCATCATCAATGATATCACTAAACGTGGGTTCAATCTACCTAACAAACTAAAGTATATGCGGGAGTCATTCTATTCTGGGGACTTGGCAAGAGCAATATGAGTGGCCCCAAAGTACAGCCAACTGTGTGCTTTTGGGGGACACAGGCTACATTCTTTACCTTGCTACTCCCAGCACCTATATAGCTGGAGTCCTCAGAAATCTCAGTTAGATTTAATTGACTTGAAATGTGAACACCGAAACTAATAAACAGATCAGGTTCTCTGCATTGCCAAACTCGAATCTCATTACTAAAGGAGCCTTGTTATGACAGCTAGTACTGGAGAAGCTTGGTATTTATTTATAACTAGAGAAAGAGAGGGAGAGAGGGAGGGAGGAAGAGAGGGAGGAAATAGGGGTAGGGCAAGACGCCTGTGGGCTCCCAGACGGGGCAGAGACTTGAGGAGAGCTGGAGTGGGGTCGAGAAAGTTAACATGGGAAATTCAGGGACACCGAGGGCAGTGCCACCAAGAATGAGCTTGCGTCAGATGTGACTCTTTTCCATTCTGTCTCAGTTCATTTGGGCTGCTCTGACAAAAACACCAGAGAAGAAGCAGCTTAAATAACAAACATTTATTTCTCACAGTTCTGGAGGCCGAGGAGTCCAAGGTCAAGTCACTGGCAGATTTGGTGTCTGGCGAGAGCCCCCTTCCTGGTTCAGAGATGACACCTTCTTACTGTGTCCTTCTTACATATTGGGGACAGGGGGGCTCTCTGGGGCTCTTTCAGAAGGACACTAATCCCATTCATGAGGGTTCCACTCTTGTGACCTAATCACCTCCCAAAGGTCCCACCTACTAATGCCATCATCTTTGGGGGTTAGGGTTTCAACATATGAACTGCAAGTGGGAAGCCACAGACATTCAGTCCATAACATATTTCTCCTGTCTAGGTCAAAGTCCTGGGCTGAAGCAGAAGAAGTCTTATTTGCTATTTCCTCCCTTACACTTGGGCATACACCCATAGATCAGGGTTCTCAAGGAAGCACCTATTCATTCCTTGTGTAAGCAACACAAGGCTCATCTTAAAAGGGAGCAGTGAAGCAGTTTGGAGCAAGGAGCAGGGTGGGTTTGCGAATGCGGATTTGACCCGTAAACATAGAGCCTGTCACCAGCAAAACGTCACATTCGCCTGAGGGCTGGAACCCTCTCCTCTCACGTGCTCCACACGGCTCCGCACCAGTGTGGGATGGAAATTCACAAGCTTCATAAGCTGCAGTAACGATCTCAATAGAATCGACATCTTAGAGCCTGTGCCTACGTTATGATTCCCCGCATCTGAAGTTCTTGAAATTCTTTATTGTTTCCCATCTTTAAAAACATATAGCTGACCCAAAGAAGGATGCGTTGAGTTATTGTAAGATATGGCTTTTGTTTTCCTTTTCATTCTTAAACTAAACATTTCTCCTTCCCTCTCTTTATTTTGACATTTTCTACTGTGAAATACAACATTCGCATAGATCAATACTATCATATGTATACACATACATACAGTTTAAAGAATAATACGACAAACACATCTGTATAGTTTAGCTCTCTTCCTCTCTTAATGGAATTTTAAAAACACTTACTGGACTATTCGGGAAATAAAAATGAAAACATAAAGTCCAAAGGGGGGAAGAGGCATTTTAAAGCCACCTGAGAAATAAAATTAAGAAAAATTCGTAACAGTGGAGACATAAAATAAACCAGGTTGCCTGCTTTGACTTTACCACCACCCTCCTTTCCTTTTTTATTTTCTCTTTTCTTTTCCTTCCCCCCTCTTTTTTCTCCTCTATCTGTCTCCCCTTCTCCAGAACCGTAAGCGGCATTAGGCAGTGAACAGACAATCCACAAGGCAGCTAGCTCTCTGAAGAACAGTTCGGACAGCTGCTAACATGAGACTGGACCAGCGACTCCAAAAAAGGAGTTGAAGACCTGACATCGCCTCCCAACGTTCCGACCACATTTTATACCAGTGTCAGTGAAAGAAAACTGCCACCAGGGACCAGATCCCATCACAGACCTGGCCCTTCTGACCCTGTTAAAACGCCAGCCCTGCTTTTGCAAAAGAAGTTGCACCATTCAGCTGAATAGAGTCTTTAACCTCTATCCCAGCCACCTGAACTCGTCTTTGCTTGCAACGTTAATGTGCGAACACCCACAGTTCATCACCTCCTCTTTGCTTTCATCCGGGAGGATGCTGAGCTTTCCTTCAAGGATGGGATTGACTGCAGCGACAGATGGGACACCCAACGTGCAGAATTTCTCAGCCACGAGGCTTTGCCAGCAGAGGGCAGTGGAGAGGTTACAAGTAACAACATCCTGTCACCACACTCTTCCCTGCCCCCACGCACGAAACTGCTGCCCCCTGGGTCAGGCACCGCTGGAGTTTTCTCAGCTTCATCTTTGGAAACTTCCTTCCCTGAGTCCCTCCACAAACTCATCCGACAGGCTTTCTCTCTCGCATGTCTCCCTGTCACCCAGGAAGAGGAGCAGCCATCTGACAGGAACACTTTGGGGCCAGATGGATGGATGGATGGATGGATGGATGGATGGCGGCCCCACAGGAGCACTGGCTAACCAGTGGTGGCACCTCACTGCCCCCCGCCCGCCTCCAAGGGAAGAGCAGAGGCAGAGAATGTGCATGGTGTCCTGCCTTCCAAGAGTTCATGGCGCTCTGGAGATTATCTCCCCAAATTCCCGAGTTCTGCCAACAAACATCTGAAACCCAGATTGCTGGACTGCCCTGCCCAAGGTCGCAGAATTAGGGTCAAGGCTGAAACTAGAATCTGACATCTGTCCCAGACACCTACACGGAGTGTTAACTAGCAATTATAACAACGATACGAATAATAATAATATTTACTGAATATTTACTATGTGCCATGCACTATTCCACCGACTTTATATGCATTGATGTCTTTAATCTTTACCAAAACCTCATGCGACAGAAACGGTCATAATTTCTATTTTGCAGAGGAAGAAATAGAAACTCAGAGTGATTAAGGAACAGCTAGTGAGTGGTAGAGCCAGAATTTGATTCCAGGAAACCTTCTTTCAGACCTAGAATTTATAAAACTGTTGACATTTTTGCTGCTCTGTAATAAAGTGAAATAAGGACGGTGCAGCTCATTTTTCTCAAAGCGAGATTTATTCCATTTAGACTGCTATCTTTTCATATATTCTGCACTTACCCTCTTTAGAATATATTTTCAAAAAGCTTTTGCTTTTATGAGAAAATAGTGAGAGTACATGGTAGTTGTTGGCGTTTTATGAATTTTATTTTTCTAATAAAAATATATTTTGGAAGTTGTTTATGGATATAAAATTGCAGAACCTGGAAAGCCCTACCTTGCACTTTCTGCGTCCTTGTAGGATTTCTGAAAGGACACTCCATTGTTTTCGTCCTTTCTCTGGAGGGTCCTCCTGGAAGTGGGGGACCCGGGGACAAAGAAGCACTAAAAGATACTATGTACCTTGCATGTCAGGACTTGTTTGATGGCAAGTAAAGAACTTGAGTAAAAACCCTGGCTGGTGTAGCTCAGTGGATTGAGAACGGGCTGGGAACAAAAGTGTCCCAGGTTCAATTCCCAGCCAGGGTACATTCCTGGGTTGCAGGCCATAACCCCCAGCAACCCCACATTGATGTTTCTCTCAATCTCTCTCTCTCTCTCTCTCTCTCTCTCTCTCTCTCTCCCTCCCTCCCTTCCTTCCCTCTCTAAAAATAAATAAATAAAATCTTTAAAAAATAAAAAAAAAATAACTTGAGTAAAAAGGAGTGTGTATTAGTTCATCTAGCTGAACCATTTGGGGACCCGCCATTCAAATTATGTCCTAAATCATACCTCTTGGTTTTGCCATCTACCATATATTGGCTTAGTTCTGAGGTTCCCTGGGAGCAGGATGGCTGCTGACAGCTTCAGTCCTTCTCTATGTTCAAGTTCAAAGGGGAGAAGGTGTCTGTCCCCAGTCACTGCCGCATTGGGTTGTGCTTCTACTGGTCTACCTTATGCTATCCCCTGAAGGAGTCACTACAGCAGGGTGTAGATAAGCTACTCCTCCAGTTTTGTTTTGTTTTTTCATTTTTTTTATTTTTCAATGATAGTTCACTCGCAATATTATTTTGTATTAGTTTCAGGTGTGCGGCACAGTGATTAGACAACCAGAGACTTTACGAAGTGATCACGATATCATTGACCATATTCCCCATGCTGTACTCCACATCCCCGTGACTGTTTTGTGACTCCCAATCTGCACTTCTTTTTTTAAAAATATTTTATTTATTTATTTATTTTAGAGATGGAATGGAGGGAGAAAGAGAGAGAGAGAGAAAAACATCAATGTGCAGTTGCTGGGGGCCATGGTCTGCAACCCAGGCATGTGCCCTGGCTGGGAATCGAACCTGCGACACTACCAATCTGTACTTCTTCATCTCGTTACATTTTTCATCGCCTTCCAACCCCCCTTCCCATCTGGCAACCATCAGTCTGATCTCTGTGCCTATGTGTCTGTTTCCATTTTGTTTATCCGTTTATGTTACTCTTTATAAGTGAAATCACATGGCATTTGTCTTTGTCTAGATGAGTTATTTCCCTTAGCATCACACCCTCCAGGTCATCCATGTTGTCCCAAAGGGTAAAATTTCCTTCTTTTTTATGGCCACCAGTCAGGCAGTTTCGAGTCCTGTCGAGTCCTGTCGAGTCCTGTCAAAGCTGGCCACGGAGCCAGCTCTGCTGGCAGCACCCCCTCGGAAGCAGCAGGAGGAGGATGGTTCTCAAAAGGGAAATCAGACACTGTTGCCAAAGAATGGATGCTCGGTGGTCATGCCAGCAAACGTTCATTATCCCCCTAATGGACGTCGCTGGGGTGGGTGCTCCTCACTCCGCTTCCGCACTGCATTTAACTCTCATAACAAGCCGGCCAGGCGAACAATAATTCACCAATGCAGAAGCCGAGGCTCAGAGAAACCGAGAAACACAAAAAAGCTCAAACCGCTAGCAACTGGAAGATGCAGGCTGCAAAGTCTATTTCGCTCAGCTTCAAAGTCCAAGCTGTTCATTTTTTTTCCATTTTAGTTTTTCTTTTTTAATCTTATCTTTCAATTACAGTGTGCACCCAATATTATTTTCTATTGGTTTCAGGTGTTTCCTTTTTATTTTATAATTTGCATATCCTACCCATCCCTTTGCCATTAAAACTGAAAATAAAACGAGCCACTTTGTATACCTCGATTGCGACTTGGGCTGAGAGCTCAACACCCAACCTCCCCGGGTGCACTCCTACTGGGGGATCACACACTAGAGACCGCTGGCTCCTCCCCTCTCTCACTGCACCAAGAACAAGCATTCCCCAAACGTTTGTTCCTGTTCTCACCACAGAAGAAAGGGCTGACATAAGACACTGATTGTGTCTCTTCTGGGTTGAGGAGAAAAGAGAATCTAGAACAATTCTAGAGGGGTGTTCATCAAATAAGAGAACAGCGTTTCTTCTAAATTTGAGTTAGAATGTATCCAAGTGTTAAGTACCTGACATCCACAGCTCACAGAATAATAACACATCCTTTAGTCCGCAGAAAGAGTCGCCCACTTAAATGCCCAAGAAGTGCGTTGGAAGAGAAGAATCTCACCACTAATATTCCAGAACAGTTTCTCGATTCGCCCTACAGCAAGCACAGCAATTACAATCACCCACAACAGGTCCGGGAAACTGCTCTCTGAAACAGTAAATCTGTCTAATCAAAATGAAGTGTCAGGGTTGTAAACAGTCTTTGCTGCTTCGTGCAGAATCTACAACAAAACCATCATCTGCAGCTCCCGACACCACTAGGCATCTGCACTTGGGTCATAAATAAATTGCTTTAATAGAAAACACAGCCATACGGAGGGGCTCTGAGATCATTCCTCTCCAGGTTGAATGGCTATTAAAGATAATTGTCATTATTGCACCAGGAGAATGTTCACATTTGAGGGGGAAAAATAGTCCAAAATAAAAACAATTACACATTTTTGAATTAACATTAATGCAGACTAGTCATGCTGAACTGAATCTCGGCTGTCACCTAAATGTCAGGCAGGACAGACAGCACAGGGCCTGACACAGACCAAGTTCCTTCTTGTGCCTCACTCAGCCATCGGGCCACACACGGCCTCCTCGTGGCTCCAGACTGCTTCCCGCCCTCCTCCTCCTCACACCTTCTCTCTAACCCCGGCGCCTCTAAGCCTAGATAGTGACTGTGCTTGCTGGACACCTTAGTTCTGGTCATCGCACATGTCATGTGGCTCCAGGTTCACCTCTCCTCAAATGCGTGGTGTAAAGAAGGGAGTCCCAGCCCTGGCTGGTGTGGCTCAGTGGATTGAATACCGGCCTGTGAACTGAAGGGTCACTGGTTCAATTCCCAGTCAGGGTACATGCCTGGGTTGTGGGCCAGGTCCCCAGTAGCAGGTGTGTGAGAGGCAACAACCATACATTGATGTTTCTCTCCTTCTCTTTCTCTCTTGCTTTCCCTCTCTAAAACTAAATAAATAAGATGTTTAAAAAAAGAAGAAGAAGAAGGGAGTCCCAGCTTGAGCCTAAACTATGCTCACTACCAAGTTCAGGTACATGTGGGCACATCTGGGAAATTAATGAGGGACATGACCCAATGACAACAGAGGAAAGAAAGACTAAGCATTTCTGGGAGAGAGCAGCCAGCCAGCCCCCCACAGCAGCCTCGCTCTGGTTTTTAAAAGTCTTGGCTCTTGCGAAGTCCTGAGCATGGGCAGGAGTAGCCATGCCTGCCAGGAGACAGCAGGAATGGTGACAGGTCCCAGCAGCAGGGACAGGGTCTCTGGTGGGAGAGTGGTATGGCTCTCAGGGGATTTTCAAGGTACCTCATGGCACAGCTAAGCAATGTGGCTGGAGCAGGGCAGCAGGGACCAAATAGCAAGAACCATGGGCAACTAACCAGAGCCTTTGATCAGACACTGGTCCCCCCCCCCCCCCACACACACACACACACACCGCTCAGTGTCCAAGGACTCTCCGCAGTACCTGTGTAGGAAGGAGAAAGAGCAGGTCCAGGAAAGTGTTCTCTGGAACAGTAAACCTGTCCAATCAAAATTAAGTATTCAGAGCTGTAAACAGTCTTTATTGCTTCATACAAAATCTACAACATACCGTCACCTGCCTCTATTGGGTGCTGGCAGAACAGAGACGATATAAAACAAGGGAGTCAGATGACTCCTCAATGCCTTTCAGCCTCAGCGTTGAACAATCACATGACCCTAGCTACTGGGGGGAGGAGCCATGCCCCGCCCCCAGACCTCTGCCCTCAGTCCTCACCAACAGCGAGGGTGGACTCCAGGAGACAGGGACAAGGGACCCGCTGCCAATTAGGATGCCCCTTCCTCCTCCATGAAGGTTGCATGTGCTACTGCTGCTCCACCTGTAACGGTGGGGAACTGTAGCCCACCCCCCATTCTTTCACCCTGTTTCTGTAAGTGCTCACTCTGACTCATAAGTAGCTTGTAGATGAACAACATGTTTGTGTAAGGATACTAGGAACGAACTTCAGAAGGAACAGACTTGACCTCCAGGCATTCCAGCTCCGGAGATTTGCTGACCTTCGACCGTGAAGCCAACATGACTAAACCAGGATGACACACACCAGAGCATCCATCACTTGCCTTATGGGAGTGGACTGTGCTCGTCTGCAGGTAGAGAGCTTTGCAACCGCCTCCTTCGGTCTCTTTGTTCTGCTTCCCCTCGCCCTCCTTAGAAACACCTCTGCCTGCACTGCAGTGTCGAGATGGCCTGGAGACATGAGGCCCCACCTCCCAGGTGGCCAACATCTGAATAAACCCCTTCCCATCAGCCCCTCCCTCTCAAGTATTGGCTTTCGAAGCCGTGGGCAGCCAGACCTGCACTTGGTTACAAACCTGCCTTCCTACTCAAGCTCCTTCTCTCTTATAAGGAGCCTCTTCCCCAGACTGGCCCCTCCTGCACCCCTCACCTCCCGCCCCTGCAACCCAGAGCGTAGGATTCCAAGAAAAGGCTGCAACCTCCTTTTATGCCTCCCAATCTCACCCCAGCTGACATCACTGAACGGTAGATTCAGAAAGCTTCTGATGTCCCTTTGCCCTGGTCCCCGCAAATCCCAAACTCAGGATTGTGTCCTCTACATGACGAAGAGCATTCCAACATGTCCAATGTGGAAGGACTCTACTGCGGAGAGTCCTTGGACACTGAATAGTGTGTGTGTGTGGGTGGGGGGACCAGTGTCTGATCAAAGGCTCTGGTTAGTTGCCCATGGTTCTTGCTATTCAGCCCCTGCTGCCTTGCTCCAGCCACATTGCTTAGCAGTGCCCCCCAAGTCCCAAGGGCCCCCAGGAAAAAAGGGAATCCCTATGTCTCATTTGTTCCATTTGTAGTCATGTCTCTGGCCCTTTCTTTAGGTCCAATGGTGCCTTGCTTGACCCAGTGGTCACCTGGACAGTGCTATAATCTTGCCCCTCCCCTCGTCTCTGGGTGGTCCCTTCTGTGCCCTCAGAGGGTCACGAGGGTCAGTACGGCCCCATCCTGTTCTTCTTCAACACCTCACACCCTGGCCTCTCCTTACTCAGCTGGGGACAGCTGTTCGGACAAGCCTCCCTGCTCAGAAACCTCCAGACTAGCAGTAGCCAGGTCTCTGTTCTATACACGCGAGCAGGCATGTGCCAGGCCCACCTACAATCCCCTTGCCCCACTCTGTCCCACTCCAGTGTCAGTACAGAGTGAGCCCGCAGGTTCTGGAGCGGAGTGCAAACCCGTCAGGGAGAGGATACGGGCCGCATGTCTCAGATGCCCCCAACCCCTTCGACCGAGTCCCTTGGAAGAGAGAACCTCCCAGGGAGAAGGGAGGGGGAAAGTTCTTACCTGGGCCCTGCTGACACCCTCCATCTCAAATCTTCCTGTGGGCAGGGATGGGGCAGGGGAGTATGGTAAGGAGGCGGATTTCACCCTCTCTTAAGAAACAAACACACAGGACCTCAATGGAGATGACTCTTCCAGAGAGAGGCTACTTGGCTGTTCTTGCCTTCAGCTTTACGCCTTTGCCACAATCCCAGCACTGAAGGACAAAGTCATTCACAATACCCTGTTACCAAGTTCAGTGAGTCGGTAAGAACTGAACTGTGTGAAACACTCTGGCATGGTGCCAGTTCTGTCTACATCATCAAGTGGCCACATGTCAGCCCTCCACCAATGAGGGTCTTCCCCTCAGGGGTAAGCTTCATTATACTCAGCTGGCATAGCTACAGTCAGACCCCCAACCATTTAGGGGAAGAGGCTTGCCTGTCATTGTTTGTGAACCAATGTAACAATTTTTTATACAATCATTTAACATCTAGGGACAGTAAAAATAATGCACACAGACATCAGTATGGCTTGCAATGCCATCCTTACTCTTACAGCCTTATTTCACAGATTGGTAAATTGAAATGAATTCCCAAATTGCATGGAGCAGAGTCGACCACTGGAGACCTCCAGTAACGTAAAGCTCTTCCATAGCTCAGTGAAGAACAATTCTTTTTTTATTTGTTTCTAAATAAAAGTCCTCAACTACCTTCCCATTGGCATCTCTTGCTAATTTTACCCGAAGGTTATTACTGGAAGTCATCCAAACGCAATCTACAGCCAGAAGGAAATTGTGTGTTGATGGTAAGTCTGGTGCATCCTGGGCATGAGTGTTGCTGCCCATTTGTTCAGCTACAGTTCTTCACACAGGGTATAGCGTTTTCCCCTGAAATGTTCTTTCCCTCTCAATACATCATCTTAGGGAATTAGACAGTCTGGCACAAACCTGACACATAGGAAACCGTGTGAGTGCTTAAAATATTTCAGACACCACGTTGGGTACAAACACAAAACAGACTTAGTTTATCCAAAAATAAACACACTCCACTTGGGGTAGTGAACACACAATACAATATAGAGATGAGGCATCATAGACCTATACACCTGGGACCTATATCATTTTATGAACCAAAGCCACCCCAATAAATTGAGTAAGAAGGAAAATAAATAAATAAAAATATGTGAATATAAAAGATCAGAACCTTTTGTTTGCCTACAGCAAACAATTTTCTTAGCTCTTCTGTCACGCTTGTAGCCCGTTGATAATCTGCAATTAGAACATGATTCACTGGCCCGTGACAGTAGCGTGAGAGCCCCTATTTGTGGCTCCCTCAGCGACCTCCCGCGGTGACGGAAAAAGGCAGCGTCCCAATTAGAGTTTAAACCCACCCCCTCAGCGGATGCTTTTAGAAGCCTAGACTTTTCTTTCTTCAGACTGTGCACTAATGAAGGCACTGGTGGGTAGTAACATCCTGGGCCCGAGACATAGCGAGGGCAGCCTCAGACCTGGATGCTCCCCAAGCTGCTGCCCCAAAGTGGCCGGCAAGCATCTCACAGACCTGTTGGTGTCGTTGCCGTTGTTCCGTTGCCGTTGTTCGCCCTCGGTCACCCCTGGCGACCTGGCAGCCTAACGTTGGATAATCTCAAAGCACGCTGAACCACGGCTGTGAGATAACCATGCTGACTCTAGGGAGAGATGGGATACCAAGGCAAAGAAAGCTTGACTCCTAAATGTGAGCAGTTCAAAGCTGCCATGCAACAAAATTTGCAATGAAGCCTTTCCCTCGCTTTATATCCCTATAAACAGTGGCACCGAGTGAACCTGAACGTGAGGGTCAAGAACGTGAATACGCACCAGCGAGGTCCATTGGGGCCCTAGAATGAAGGGCCGGGAAGCTGGGGGAGGATGGACTTCTCCCCCCTTTAATCACTAGGGCGTCGCTGAAGGCGCGGGGGCCGTGACATGATTAAGGAGGTGCTTTAGGAAGACCAGTCTGCCTGCAGTAACAGGATGGATCACAGAGAGACAAAAGAGGGTCAGGGAGACCGATTAAGAGGCAATTAGGCGAGTCCAGAGTTAAGACTGCGAGAGAACTGTGGACCAAGAGCAGCAACCCCAGGAATAAAAAATAATTGTAACCATTGAAGACCCACAGGTCACTGAAGGAATACAGGTGGGGGGTTGAAAGTTGAGATCTCGCCAGGTCAGGGAGAAACAGGGAAGTCGGGAACAGAGGAGTCTGAGAAAATAAGAGAAAACCATTTTGACATGTTTAATGTGAGGTTACCACGAAAGATCTAAGGGGAAGGTTTACTAGGCAGCTGGAAATACGGGTCCGGGGCTCAGCAGAAAAGACAGGATGTTCCAGAACCAGATCTTTCCTGACCTCCAAGTTCTGAGGGGACTTACAAATAGGTCATTAGTCACCAGACTCGGGGCTTGAAAGCGAAAGTTGTATCTTAATTATCTTTTTTTTTACTGCCAGAGCTTGGCAAAGTTTCTGGCACATAAAAGCTGTTCAATAAATGTTTTTAAGCAGAACAGTCTGGAATAAATGTATTAAGAGGAAACAGTCGGAGACTGTGAAAATATATTTTTTGTGTGCCAAGTCCATAGTTTTGGTTAATATATCCCTTTTGCCTTCAATGATGGGAAGGCCATTAGAAGCACATGAACAGACAGAGAGAGAGTCTGCCTCAGACACCCAGTGGGAGCCACAGGACCACAGGTGACGGCTGGTGCAGAGAGGAGGGCACCAGAGCTGCCCAGGTGCCCCGGCGGAGCAGCCCAGAGAGGAAGGGGCAAATGGGATCCTGGGACCCACGCTGCTCAGGACCTGAGTCCCAATGGAGCTGGTGGGGGAATCCCTACAGATGAATTAGAATAAACTCTGAATAAAAGGTTTACATATTGAATAAAACTCCAAATGTACCCAACATAGAAAAACATTGATACTTAGAGAAAACGCTAAGTTATTTACATCTCTGGGACAAATGGCTCTAATCTGTTAGCATTATTCATTGCTCTGAAATGGAATAAAAATTACCTCGTACCACAGTACCACTGTTACTCAAGTGAGTAGAGATAGCATTAAAATTAACAAGGAGTGTGAATTTTATGCCCAAAAAAGTCATCTTCATACTAAAATATTTAGAAACTAAGAGTTTGTGGCTTTTAACGGTACCAAGTCTATTATTTTTTCTAAACATTTTTAATGTAATTGTGAATAATTTCAAAAGTACTATAAAATTCTTTTTTAAATGGCATCAAGGTGAAATGCAATATTTTAGTAAATTTAAATTGTATCTCTTTATTATGTTTTTAATTGTATACTACTAATTATATCATATTTTTAATTTATCAAAGTTTAGTGTAAATAATTAAATATAAATATTTATTGTATTTGTTTAAACATCCCTTTCTGTCTTCTTTAAATTTTTCACTTATTCTATTACTCTCTCCTAGAGATGGATATGTAGCATTTTTGTTTGTACTTAATGTTTTCACATAGGTGTACATTCAAACCATCCTGTGTTGTACTCTGTGGGGCTTCTGATGCTTAAATAAATATTATACTGTATGGTGCCAACTTGCCTTTTGTACTCAATATTGTGTTTTCAAAACTTACTCATTCATTTTTAATTTCTACATAGTACTCCATTATTCAAATCACTGGAGTTTATTAGCCTGCTCCTTTGTTTAGGATTCAGTTTTTTTCTTCTAACTTCTCTTTCTATCGCAAACGATGTTGCAATGAAGCACGTGACTTCTTGTGCACGTGTGAAAATTTCTCCAGGCTGACTCGTGGGATATGCGATCGTGCATGTTTTATAGAATATTAAAATTAGATGCTCTGCCTGAGATCCTAAAATGATAGATACCAGCTATGAAAGTGAGGGGCCCGAACAAGATGGAATACACCACGGCACTACCTAAAAAGTGGTTTTGCGTCTCTTACACCCTCCATCAGAACTGAATATACATTTCAAAACATTGTTGGAGATGAAAGAGAAATGGGGATGAGAATTCCTGGGAAAGAAGCATGGTGTAAGTCCCACCCTGCCCTGTGAACACCACCAAAGACAAAGTAGTTATGATAGTACTTGCTTCTCACCTGGATCCCAAGAGTGGAACTTGAAGGGCTTCATTGGTGACTCCTGAGTTACACAGGGCAGACTGGACCAGGGCCAGCTCCTATCCAAATCACACAAATGGCTAAGAGGAGCTTGCCGCTCATGGGCAAGCCAAAGGAAAAGAGGCTGCATTCGCCTGGCCTGCATCAGCCTATTCTAACCATGACCCTAGCTGAACAGAGAGACTAAAGCAGGTACCTTGTTAAACCATGATTCCTTGAGAAGCTCAGGCAGCCACCTAGTGGTGGGTCAGTTATATAACATCTCTTCTAACCGGAAGGGGGCAGCAATTTGGTCACCAGAATCCAAACAGACTTTGCATGTGCATTTGCTCGACTTCACCACGGTGCCATTGCCAGCACCACCACCTGAGGTTTACAGACATCTTCTCTATTGATATGGTCTCCCACAGA
The DNA here is from genome assembly GCF_004126475.2 of Phyllostomus discolor. Classification (NCBI taxonomy): domain Eukaryota; kingdom Metazoa; phylum Chordata; class Mammalia; order Chiroptera; family Phyllostomidae; genus Phyllostomus; species Phyllostomus discolor. The sequence goes on along the minus strand of NC_040912.2, from coordinate 81,256,352 downwards.
GCCTCGTTGCCCAATAAGGAATCATTTTATGGCAAAAGCGCTGTATTACTAAGCTTACGGCTGCAGGATTTTTGGTCTTACAATGTATGCCTCACCCAGAAGCAACCAGTTTGATGGAATGCTGGAACAGCTTGTCCAAGGCTGGTTAAGCTGCTAACTGGGGCTCAACACGTGTGAAATAGGGGAGCTCGCCCCAAGAATGCAGCACGCACGTTGGAATCAACCAATCACATAGTCTGGTTTCCAGTGGCACCAACAGCCAATATATTGTAGTCTCTCTGATCACCAGAAAACCAGTTCACTCTCCAGGATCCAAGGAGTGAGATTAAAAGCAGCCCCTCTCATAACAGTGCCCAATAACCCACTTATGGAATTTGGCCCCAAATTTGGACTTTGAAGGACTAGAGATACCTCTCCAAGCTGCCCATGCCACGTGGTCAGTGGGCTCTGCAGTAGCCAGCAGGCCCAGGAGTGAGCTGGGTGCGCGTGTGACCTTGGTGGTGAATTGACACTGATGCTTAGGGGGAACTAGGGTTGCCTCTCCACAATGGGCACAGGTCTGGGTATGTCCCAAACCTGGAGACTCATGGTGTCTCATCGTCCTACCATGTCCGGTATTAACCATCAATGATAAAGTACAGCAGGTACATTTCAATATGGGTTCCCCAGCTAGTCACACGGGGATCAGTGTGCAAGCAGTTCACGTGGGAGTAAGTCTGGGACACATCAGGAAGGAAGCGAGAAGCCAGACAGGAAGGGGAATGCCAGTGTTCTCAACCACTTAGCCACGTGGGCAACCGGAGTGAAGTCCTGCCAGGCCACCCAGAGTCAGTGCAGAACACACTAAGCCAAACTGTGAGGACCTGCGGGCTTATCCATCACCTCCGGGGCCATCCATGGTTCAGAGCTGCTTCACGCGGCTCCATTTTCTGACACGTCACCTTTGCTCACAGTGAGCGCGGTCCTTCAGTCACAGACTTTGCAGGTGTTCCCAGACAGCAGCCTTCCGTCTGCAGAGGTGAATGGCTTAAGGGTCCACTAGCAGGACACAAAGCCATGCACTACGAACCACAGCCCAGGGAGGGCCACTACACTGGGCCAGCAACCCAACCTTGGCCACCAACCTTGGTGGTCATTGCCCACCAAGCAGGGGGGAATCTGGAGTACATGGTAGTGAAGGGAGACTGAGGCTGTGAAGTACAGCATCAAGACCAACTACAGTGGCAGGACCAGCAGGCACAAAACACTGAACTTTTGCCTCATATATTCTAAGACATCACAACTGGCTACCACTCTGAAGACGACGTGCTCCTTTCTTCTCTGAGAAGAAATCAGTGCACCGTGCTCTCCCTCGCCCGCCTTCTGGACCAGTGGCCTGGTGCAGCGGCTGACCAGAACCTGTCCTATGTGTGCCTGCACTGCCCCTTTATCACTGTCCTGTGTCCTGGACCATTAGCCACACACGTGTGGTTTCTGGCTTCTCCCACCACTTCTAGATTCAAACAAGGCACCCCAGTGGGGAGCACGGACCTGGCATCCCAAACCCCTGCTAACGGGCCAGAAGACGCCACCTCTACTGTTGGCTGTAGAGTTAGCCGATAGTCCTATCTTCATCCTAATCAGTTCAAGGACTTCGGGGAGTTTGACTCCTGTAACTCCCTACCCAGCATCTTACATGTGGTTGTTGTCAGGCTTTTCTTCTGCTCCTTCTCCTCCTCCTCCTCCTCCTCCCCTGCCAGTGCCTTCCCCTTCCTCCTTCCCCTCCTCCTTTTCTTATCCTCCTCTCTCGCCTCCTTCTCCTCCTCCCAGATTCAGTCATCTTAATCATTACTTCACACAGTCAGTGCTTATGTGTATCCATCAATATTCTGCCTCAATGGTGTCCCATTGCTCGCATGTCCCTTTCCCTTTATCGGGAATCGGTTTTCTTTTCCACCACATTCTGTGCTTTGTTGGTTATGCTTCAGTGGTTCTACCCGACTCTTTGAGCAATGGCCTCTGAGAGGTCAACTCTTTCAGTGTCTGTCAGATGTCACTGTCGCATGCTCACTCTCCAGTGACAGTTCAGAGGCACGGAGCAGTGGAGGGTGCTCGCTGTCCCAGCTTGCTTGAACGGGGCCATTTCCCAGGACAGGAGGTTTTTGCTGCTAACACCAGGGCAGTGCTGGACAACCTGGGGTGTTGGTCCCTCTGACTCTGCACTCCCTTGGCAGTTCGTCTGTTCTCCCTCGGCAGCATTGGAAAGAATATTCTGTTGTCTGCTGATGTCTGTCAGTACTCCTGAGAAAACCCCTGTGTGATACATTTGTTTCTTTGAGGGCGGGAGCCCTGCTCTCTGGCTGCTTCTGTGATCTTCTCTTTACGCTGACGGTCTATCACAGCATCACCACATAACTTTTTTTTCTGATTCGTCCTGTTCAGGATCAGTTACACTTATTAAATATGGATGTTGACATCTTTGATCAGCTCAAAAAACTGTTCAGCCATGATCTCTTCCAGTATTTCCTCTTCCTCTTTCTGTTCATTCTTTTCCTCTGGAAATCAAGATAGATATATTCCGTATCTTCTCATTATACACAGGTATATTCTGTATTTTCTTACTACATACAATGTGCTCCTTAACCTCTCTTTCACGTATTTCCATCTCTGTGCTTCTGGGTACAGCATTCCGCACAATTCCTTCAGCTCCACCTTCCAGGCGAGTAGCTATCATTTCAGCAGCATCTAACCCGATGTTTAACTTCTTCCTTGAGTTTACCTTCATTGCCTAAACTTTCATTTCTAGAATTTCTATTCGGTTCTTTTTCAAATTTTTTATTATTTTTTCTGTGTAATGCTGCTCATCTACATAGATTTTCCCTTGTATCTCTTTACTCCTTATAAACATTCATTTTTGTATTCTCATTCAGATGACCGCACGGAGTTTAGGGCCACTGCCTTCCCTGGGTACTGTTTGCTCTTGCTCCCTTATGATGTCGCACCACTCATGATTCCGACCGTGAGCTAGAGAGATGTGACTTTTCTACGAGAAACCTGTGGGCCTGGTTCTGGGAGTGTATTTTCAAAGTAGTTTTCTATTTGCTGCTACCCGGTGCCCCAGGGAGACCAATACACAGTGATCAACTTTAATTATTTTTCAGTTTAGGGATTTGGAGAACACAATAGTTGGTGAGATACAGGCCAGAGTTATAAGCTATTCCAAAAAGAACTTTCTTTTTTAATCCCGAGTTCAGGCCAAGAGAGATAACTTCCCCTCCTCACCAGGGTAGACTGTTTTCTAGGTGCCGTTTGCCTGAAGCGGGCAGTTCTTTGGGGGCTTTTAAGTTCTCGCACGGGTCTCCTTCACTCCACCCCACTTCCCTTGGGCTTCCGTCCCCGAGACAGAAACCCTCGCCTCCACCCATCCCCAGAACAGGGACGGACGCATCAGTGTTCCCAGTACTCTGATTTCAGTTCTTCATTTCTGACACGCGATAGTTCTTTCTCACAACCAGAACTATGTATCCAAAATTACGTTGTCTAGTATTTGGTGTATTCGGTGGGGGAGGGGTTTGGACATTGCCTGGGTCCACCTCCCTCCAAACCTCAGTTCCCGGCTGCACCGGGCATCCCTTGGGCTCCGCTCAGGACCGCCTGCACCCGGCTCTTCTGGGCTCCGCAGCTCCCGTCAGTGCTGCCTGGTCCTGACCAGCTCCATCAGCACCACTGGCAGGTTTCCGAAAACCCCTCCCGTGTTCGCCTGAACAAGGCAAACAGACTGGGCGATCACGTTGCAACAATGACAATGGCATTAGTAACAGCCTCTAGGGTCTGTCGCATATTTCCACGTTCTCCCCGCAGGCGCATTGCATTCCATGCCCTGGACAACACGGGCTGCAGCCGTGGGGCTCTTGCCTGCGCCCCCAGCTCAGCTCAGAGCTCTGGACACCGGCGCTGATTCGGGGCTCCTGCCGTGCAGCTCGAACGCCACCCCCACTTTCCTGCTGGAACCCCAGGCTTTCCCTCTGTTTCCAGTTTCAGTCTGCACCCCAGCTTCTAAACCCGGCCTTCTTCTCAGTAATTATACTACCTGCCTTCTGCCCGCAGGTGTGGCAAGAAAGATATTTCCAGCCTTGAAAGAAAACTGGACCAAAGCCAGAGCCGTTTGCAGTGGTTGCAGAACCCCTGGGATTTTTTTTTTTTTTAATTATTCTTGAGTAAAACAAATTTAGATCTCTGAACTAGAACCCCTAGGACAACATCAGGTAATTTAGGGGAAAAAAATTTGCTCACTCTTACGGTCTGTCCCACGGTCAGCATACGGTAGGTACAGTGACCAGAAACTCGTCCCGTGGACGCCCCCACCCACCCCTGCGCACCTGCCCGCGCGGTGCTGGAGGAGGATTGTCTGACCAGGCTCCGGACCTCCACGCTCCCTCCACCCCGTGCATCATCTTTCTCTCACTTGTACTGAGAGACCCCAGTTCCCAACACGGCAGGCAGCACGTGGAGGCTATGACCTGAGTGTGTTTTACCCTGGATTGCAGATGTCTTCAGAAACGCTCCACGGACCAAAGGAGAGGGCGAGCTCCTCGGAGCCGGGCACGCACAGGGCGCGGTCTTGCATATCCACGCAGGTGCCTTCATGCAGGAGAGTTCGGTACTGTTTCTTCCTCTGAACGAAGTAGGTAGGAGTTGGAAGAACAGAAGATCCCGGGCATTTCCTACCAATATCTGAAACGGGTCCTGGGGATTGCGAATATGGACAGCACTCCAGGTCTGGATCGGAGAGGAGGAGTCCTTTTCACTCAGGAAGATACTGGGGAGACCCTGCGTGGACCCAGAGTTTTGACGAAACCAAGTCAGGACAAATGCTGCCAATGCTGGAGATACGTCGACAGAAAAACAAGCAAATACACAAAACATACAAACTAACAAAATATTTTATTCCAAGGGAAAGAAAATATTACTCTGAACAGGCAGAGGGAGAATGCACGTTGAAAATTCTTTTCTTTAGGAAAAAGAATTTATTTTATTGTCATAAATACATAGCATACAACTTACCATTTTAATCATTTTAAGTGTACAGTTCAGTGGCGTTAAGTACATTTGCCTTGTTACACAGCACAGTATGTGTTTGAAATTCCTTTACAGTATCTCCCCATCAAACACAGAGAGCGAGCTTCAGAAGGGGAAAAAAATGAAGTGCATGGAGCCGATAGAAGAGAACGGGTTGAAATAACAGCAGATATAAAAAGGAGGTGCCTAAACACTAAAATGTAAGTTTTAATGAAATTGCACTTAAATTCATGTTGAAGACCATGCAAAGCAAAACTGATAAAGAAGAAAATCTATTCGGCCACACGCAGAACAAACTCGAGGAAGTCTCCCAGAGCACAAAAGAAAGAGGTAGGAAATACCAGTAATGGGAGAGGTGATACAGAAATGAAAAAAAGTTGACTCGTCTAAATCAAGGCAGCCTGAGCCTCCGGTCATAGCGATTGGTTCAGAACAGGCATGTGACTTACGATTATCCAATCAGAATGAAACATAGGCCTTTTATTCAACAAATGAGAGTCGATGCCCTCTGTCCCACTAGAGGTGGATAAGGAAGCCTACGGCCCTGGGCACTGCAGGCAACCACGTCACTTACCTGTGAGAAAGGATGCTGAGAATGAAGCTCACGGAGGATCAGGGAAGAGCAAAGCCGAGAGAATTAAAGAACAACCTGCTAACATGAATCTGGGATAAATGTTGCTTGTATACTTTTCTGTCTCTGCATTGTTCAGTTTTTGATCTAACAAACACTGTCTATTGTTTTAAAAGTTTGAGATATGAGTTTTCTTCCTTTCTATTTTTAAATATTTTAATGAATACTGTTAGTACAATCCCTCAATTCATAAAATTTCCTGAAGTCAGAATGCCCAATCCAAAAATTAAAAAAAAAAAAACTAACTATGTCTAAGAAATTAATTGAAAAAGATCTACACTTAGGTCTAACCTAGTGAAAGTTTTAAATGTCAATGGAAAACAAAAAATGCCAGATGCTTTGAGACAGAAAGAAACAATTAAATATTAAGCTGACCTTAGATTTTCCAGGAAATACTCAATAATGTTGCACAGTGGAACGTTTGTAGAATCTTGAAGGAATTTTTGTTTTGATCCTCAAGAGTTCAAAAGACAGAAAAACCTCATTCTGATGTAAAATACAAATAAGAAAAAATAGAAAGACCTCTCTAGCTATGCAAAAAAAAAAAAAAGCTCAAAAGCACAGTATAAGGTAGCAAGGAAGGAATCAAAATTAAAAATGCAAGAAAGGAAAAGCTATAACCACTAGACTGGCGGTGAGCACAAAAACTGATTAGCTGTTCTTAAAATGCTTGAAACATTCAGTTCAAAGTCCAAACTACCAGGAAGTCTTAAAAGAAAAATGCCATGGTTAAAACAATCATTGGTATTGAAGAACAACATGGCCCTTTATAAAAACTTGGAGAGCAGCCAGCCTTGGAAGTGGAGAGTACAAAAAGGTAGGGATGTCAAAATACAGGCAGACTGCATCCCTCCTCAAACATCGGAAGGGGTCAACAGCTATCAGTCCGACCCTAACTGCCACAAAGAGAGAAATAGAAATCAATTAGATCAATCCCTTCTCCAAACATGGCAAATACTTAATTTTGAAAGCACAACAGAAGACAAAAGAAATAATTAGTACCTGTAGTTCAACACACTAGAAAGCACAAGGAAACAAAAACAGAAAAAATGAGCACCAAGAAAACCCAAATATAGGTGGATGCCAAACCTGTGGAAATGATCAACTGTTTCATGAAAAGTTTTTTCTCAGCTTAGACTATTTTAAAATACAAGCCTATATTAATAAAAGTTATAGTGGAATAAAAACAACAAAGAAAGATTAAAAATATGAGAAACAGCAATGATCTTGATATTGAATTGGACTTTTTCCCGTTGCCTCAGAATTTGTTTAGAGCCCCAAAGCTGAGCGTGTTAGAAGCTCTGTTCAGCCAGATTCTAAACAGATTCTAACCAGAGCACCGAAGAGCTTGCATATGGCCTCCGGGGCTTACAAGAGGCCATCACCACCAAGCCCAACCTGTTTACCAACCCTCCTAAAAAAGAAATGATTCAAAGAAAGCAGTTGGGGGAGATTTCAGAGCAACCCTCATTGGGAAAATGTGCTGAGGCTCCTCTCTCCCCCGTGCTGGAGGGGAGAGAGCACCATCCCCCAGTTTCACAGAGACAATTTAGAGAGATTGGGGTGCCTTTAAGAAGGGGAGACCTGCGTCTCAGCCTCCTATTGGATACTTAACATCCTGAACTGCAGGAACTGGCCAACACATCCTGATGTCACCATCATGCAGGGAAGCACTGGCACTTCTCTGAAGTTTGATGTGTGTCCCTGGGAGTTTTAGGGGCTTATATAAACAAGGGACACATGTCTGGCGCTCCTCTGGGGAATTCTGGGTGCTAGAGACTGGCCAGAGTAGCATGGAATGGAAAAGAAGAAGAGAGGCGACAGTGTGGTGAGACAAGGATGGAAGTGTTTCCTATGGGCCAAGAGGCACAGGGAATGTAGGTAGGCCTTAGTGTTCTTGAAGATGCCCCTCCAAAGAGGATGGCTTGCTAGGGTGAGAAACCCCCGCAGAGAAGAGCAAATGGCTAGGGTAAGATTTATAGGCAGAAGTCACAAGATGATAGTAGAACTGGGCAGTGGGTCTGTGATGGCTATTTCTATATGTCAACTTGAGTACTTAGGCCACAGTACCCAGATGTTTGGCCAAACACTATTCTAGATGTTTCTGCAAAAATACTTTTAGATGAGATGGACATTTAAATCAGTAGACTTTGAGTAAGGCAGATTGTCCTCCGTAATATAGGTGGGCCTTGTTCAACCAGGTGATGGCCTTGTGAGAAAAGATTGACCCCCCTAAGGAAGAAGGAGTCTGCCAGCAGACTGCCTTGGCACTCACACTGCCACATCAGCGATTCCCAGATCCCGGCCTGCTGGTCTACCCTACAGATTTTTGGAGTTGCCAGACTCTACTACCATGTAAATCAATTCCTTAAAATCAGTTCCTCTCACATATGTGCTCGCTCTCTCTCTCTCTCTGTACACACATACACACACACACACCCTATTGGTTCTGTTTAATCTGAAGAGCCTTGACCAGTACAGTGCCCTACCACACAGGAGGTGTCTAAGGCAAGGTGGCAGTTAGCCAAGAGATTACTACAACACAAGGTCAGTTATACTGAAAACAAAACAAAACATTTTTCAGATTTTGTATTTTTTTCTTATCATTTCTCCTGCATACACACCTCCCCCTACACACCTCCCCCTGTCCCTAGAAGAGCCACAGAAGGAAGGGAGACAAGGAAGAATTAGTAGGAGAAGAAAACAGACCTCATCTGTCCGTTAGTGCCCTGCAGTTAGGGTAGTGGGGGGCGGGGGAAGATGGCACTGTAAATGGAGGAGAGATTCGAGTTTTACCTTCGAGTGGGATGGGCACTTTGGCCCAAGATATCATCGTGGGTTAGGAAAGAGAAATATGCAGGGCACCCTTGAGGGTGGAAAACAGAGAAATAAAGCTTTTCTTAACCATATCCTGACCATTTCACAGATGTCAGTAAGCCAGTTGCTGCCGTATCAGAAAAATACCAAAAGGTAAGAGAAGGAAAGAGGAAGAAACAAGGTAGAATGGGAGAGAGGGGAAAGGATAAAAGATACAGGTGTCAGGTGAAGCAATGTAATTACCAAAGCAGAAAGACATCGAGGCGAAAAGTCATTAAACTGGACACAGATCATTTTACATTAATTAAAGCGTAACTCACAATAACATCCTATCGAACATGAACCTAGTAACTTAAGTACTGGAGTATCATAGGTATGAGGGGAAAAAAATAGAGGTAAAACATGTGGTAAATGAGGTAAACCTCTTTATTAGCCTAAAGAGGTCAATAACCACAGAAGAAATTAAAAGTTATCAAATAATTATTTTCCAAAACTGGTCTAAATTAAAGTATTTTATAGCCACATAGCCAAATACTTGAAAGGAACAGATAATTCCGCAGGCTACATAATTTCTTTTCAGGCCACAGAAAAAGATTATAAGTGACCCAATTCATTTTGTGAATCTAGCAAAACCAACTCTGACTCCAAAACCTGACAAATAAGTTTTAAACAAAAATCTGTATACCAGTTTCATTTTAGTATGCTAATTCTAAATGAAATATTAGCAAATTCAATTTAGTTTAACTTTAAAAGAATAATTCACTATAATCAAATAAAATAAAATGTATCCCCAAAATACAAAAATGATTCAATATTCAGAAATAAAAAATATCAAACCAATAAAACATTAAGGAATAAGCCATAAAGTTATGATGATATATGCAGAATAGGCATTTAAAAAATTCCAAGCTCACCCCTAATAATTTATCTTAAGCCTATCGCTAATATACTTAACAACGAAATATTAGAAATGTCACCATTAAAATAAGAAGCAAAGTAAACGCTACCCTATATCATCACCATTATTTAACATTCTGAAAGCTTTAACCAGTATGAGACATTGAATAGCAGCCATGAATCTTAGAAAAGAAGAATCTCTCTTTCATATTACCAACCAGAATGCTACTACACCTAAAAATTCAAAGGGAATCCATTGAAAGTTATTAAAATATAAAACATGTGAAAATCTATTGGAACCTAAACATGTAAAAAACTATTATCTTCACTTATGGCAGTAATAACCAGTTAGAAAATATAACCAAAGAAAATTTCATTTTGCATCACAGAAACAGAAGCAAAAAAAAATGTAATACCTAGGAATAAACTTTTAAAAGGTAGCCCGTACTGGAAAAGAACTAAACTTTACTAAGAATTTGGTTTATGAAATGTACCTTGACAATAAAGAAAGAAAACACCCCTTGGTATATTAGTAAATCAAACACATGATCACTCATTAAAGAGAGAACAGGCCAAGTCCTGAAAACATTTTTTAGAAAATAAACATTGGTAATCAAAGAAATGCAAATTAAAGTAAAAATGGCAGCATTTTTAATCCAGAAAATTAAAGTAGGGTTTTGGTTTGTCTCATTAATTCTGTTTTTAACAGTTCTACTCAATTCTAGCAAGACAGAGATAAAATCGCTACTTTGTTAGGCGCTTCCACGCACTGCTGGTCCAACATAATTGGAACAGTGATTCTGAAAAACAATTTGGACATATGTATCATTTGTTTTAGTTATGATACACATTTGCCCCTAATAACTCTCCATCTTGAAATCCTTAGGAAATTTTTGGGTATATCAAAAAAGATTTTGTTCCAAGATGTTCATAGCAACTTTATAGCAAATAAGATGAAAGAGAGAATATCTTAAATTCACAACATTAGAAAAATGATTAAGCACATTTTATTTTATACAAAATTTATAATAGTTATATAACATTTTGGTGTATATGTGTATATATTTACTATTAAAAATAATACATACAAAGAGTTTTTCATTCCATTGAGAACTACCTATTATATATATTGTTTTTTGGTTTTTGTTTTTAAAGATTTTATTTATTATTTTTAGAGACGGAAGGGAGGGAGAAAGAGAGAGAGAGAGAAACATCAAATGCGGTTGCTGGGGGCCATGGCCTGCAACCCAGGCATGTGCCCTGATTGGGAATCGAACCTGCGACACTTTGGTTTGCAGCCCACACTCAATCCACTGAGCTATGCCAGCCAGGGCTTATATATATTGTTAAATAAAAAAAAAAAAACAAGATATAAAATCATATCCATAATGTAAGCTCAACATGTTTTAAAAAATGAAAATACAAGGATCAAAGACAAATGTGTCCAAATGGGAAAAATAGTTCTCCCTTGGTGCTGAAATTAAAAACACATAGTATTACTTAAAAAGAAAAATACATAATGAGCATTCATAACCGGGGGATGGCTGACGGGTGGGCTTCGGAGTTCCCGTGACCCCTCTAAAATTGCACGTAAGTTTTGGTGAGGCTGGGTTTGCCTGGAGAGAGAATGAGAGTTTTCAAAGGGTTTCATCACCCCAGGATGACTAAAACTCACTGACTGCTAACTTCTAGAGGGTGGTTCCAAAGAGTCATAATTACCTATCGTTCATGGTCCAGATTTGCCCCGCACATTTATGGTAAAAACTATATGATATTTGGAATATCATTATTTAGGGAACTAAACCAAAAAATGCTTTGATACTCAAATAGAACAACGCTTAAGACATTCCTGAATATCTCTCTCATTTAAATTATAACTCCTATGAAAACTGTTATTCCATAAAAATGGATTGAGTCCCCGTGTAAGCAAAGTACCATGAAGCACAAAAGCTTTTTCAAACAAGAACTCCAGGTTCAAGGTCCAGTGAGGTAAAAAAGAGTTACTACATCTTTACATGGTGATTTGTTTACTTATGTATGTGTATGTGGGTGTGGACATGCAAGCATTGGGGTATTTATTTCCATTCATGCCTCACCTTGTTAAAAAAAAGAAAAAAACATTTAAGGAAGCTTGCTGAAATAAATACCACACCAGAGAGTACAATTTAAAATAAGTAGGTGAGTCAAGTGGGACAAGGCCTGAGACGGAGTCGAAAACATAAGACACAGCCAAGAGTAAGGTCAGCACTCCCCGTTCATGCCAAAGTTTTAAGTTTCCTTGTAGCCTAAATAAAGAGGTAATCATGATCTGTTACATGATTCTGGGCGCTCAGAGATAAAAAGAAACCAGTTACCCAGGAGAAGCCCAACTATTGCTAGTTCTGCCACCAAAGGGAAAGTTCTCCCACGGGTCCTCCTAAAGAGGTCACCGTGTAATATAAGGAACAGCACCGTCACAGGATGAAATAAGGAGCAGCACCCTGATGCAAAACGTGTGCGTCATATGTGGCATCGTTGGAGGAGCCTCCGGCGGCTGCCTGGTGAAAGTCTCAACTCCCCACCCGCATCCTAGCTTTTATCGTTCCCACAGCACTGATCATCAATTCACATTTTACCTTTTGCTAAATGTCTTACCCCCACTGACTTAAATATAAAGTTCAGTGAAGACAGAGATTTTCTCTCATTCATCCACATTCCCAGAATTTCAAAGAACATCTGGCATGTAGAAATGGCTCAATGTATATTTATTGAATGAATGAATTCATGAATTATCATCATATAATAAGTAACCATTACTATCATTATTATCAACATGTTATTAGCAGAATTCACAGAACTCTTTTGTCTAAGGTTCTTCAAAGTAACCAGAGGAGAAAATTAAAACAATTGACTAAAGGCAATTCTATGAAAGTCAAAACAATGTGGAAGAAGGATGTAGCTTTCAGGAGAACTCAAGATATGAATTTCATGACGTCCAAAGAAATCAACAACCTGTTTATTTTGGGATAATACTTATAAATATAGATTTGATCATTATAATGAAGCTACAAGTTGGGATTATATCCCCTGACAGCAGTTCAAGAACAAGTATCCTGTGCCCTGTGAAGTGCACGGCTGTAGGGCTTGCTTCAGCTCACCTGGGTTACAAATTAGCACAAGTTGTCTTAAAAAATGGCATGCGCCTGAAAATAAGCTGATACCTGCAGAGACAGGCCAAGGGACAACCTCCAGCCAGAGCCAACATTCTTCTCAGAAAAAGATCAGGTGTTCATGTTAAATAAAGACAATTTGATGATGATGGCCCAAAATGTTCATGCTATAGCTTAATGGTCAATAAGATTTTAGCCTAGAGCCCTGGCTGGTGTGGCTCAGTGAATTGAGTAACGTCCTGCGAAGCAAAGGGTCACTAGTTCGATTCCTAGCCAGGGCACATGCCTGGGTTGCAGGCCAGGTCCCCAGTTAGGGGCACGGAAGAGGCAACCACACAGTGATGTTTCTCTCCCTCTCTTTCTCCCTCCCTTCCCCTCTCTCTATAAAGAAGTAAGATTTTAGCCTAGAAAAAATATAAAGCAGGATACCCAAATATTCTTCTGAAGGATACATCTTAGTAAGACTCCATAAAGTAATATAACCTTTTAGTGCATTGTAGTTGTAAAATATATTCTTGAATAAACATATAAGTTTATTTGCTAGATAGGGAGGTTTTCCATAAGGGACTTAAATATCAAGAGACATTTACAAATATGAGAACTTTAGTTTGATAACAATTATTCGATAGCTATGCTTTCTGAAGCTATTATATACCAGAATCAGTTGTCAAGTTCATCCTGGTCCTCGACAATAAGACCATGTATTTGGCATCTAGAAGAATATCTTTTTCCTTCTTTGGGGGATGAGGGAGGGGATATCATTCATCTAGGCAATCTGGAAGTGGGATCATTTTTTTAAGTGAGAGAAAAGCACCACAAAACCTCCCTGTTTTATCCCCACTGAATACTGTTATCTGTTTCATAAAAGCCATGCCCATCTCTGGGACTCCCACACTGGCAACGACTGGTGATGCAGACTGGGAAGTGATACATGCCTGTGATGGATGCTGTCATGAGCAAACAGGTCCCCCTGCAGGACTGGAGGACTTATGCCTCCAACTGCTGGGACTGCTGCCCACCTCCTCTCTCACCGCCTCTCCTGAAGCAATTCATGCCTGGCCCAAATGCACAGCGACCTCCACACACCCTTGGAGTGCTCTCCAGGGCTGTCCGTCTCTGCAAACCCAAATCCAGCTGCCATCAGGGACCTGCTCACGTACCATTTTCTTCCAGAGGCCTTTCCAGGTTCCCCAGCAAATGTTCTTTCCTTCTCCGAATGGTCTGCTCCCTTCCCTGTAGCATTGTCAGGTGAGATAGAGGACATCCAGTGAAATTTGAATTTCCGATCCACAACTGATAATTTTCAGTATAAGCATGCCCCAAATATTGCGTGGGATGCGCATGTACTAAAAATCTGCTCGTTGCTAGTCTGAAGTTCGAACTTCACTGGGCATCGTGTATTTTCATTTGCTAGATCTAGCAACCATATTCCCGGACAGTTCGAATCTGCACAAAGAGATAAAGGCCCAGCTCCTCACCTCAACTTGGGGCAACTCTGAAGGGTCGTCCTAGTTTCAGAGCTTCATTTTCTCTTATCAAATCAAATCGCTATTGTATCAGTTTCCGATTGCTGCTATAACCAATAACCACAAATTTAGTAATTTAAAACAACACACATGTATTTTCTCCCAGTGCTGGAGGTCAGAGGTCTAACATGGTCTCACCAGACTGATCAAGGTGTGGGTGGGACTGTGGCATCCCCTTCTAGACTCTCCTGTGCTATAACCCATTCCCTTGTTTTTCTAGCTCTAACACCTGCCTGCATTTTTGGTTCATGGCCCATGTCCTCCATCTTCAAAGTCAACGACATAGTGTCTTTCTGTCCCTTCTTCCATCATCACATCTCTTTCTGATCATGGTCTAGAAAGGTTCTTTTAAAAGACCTATGTAATTAGATTACCCCCCATAACCCCAAGTAATCTGTCCATCTCAAGGCCATTAACTTAATGACATATGAAAAATCCTGTTTGCCAAGTAGGTTAACACATTCACAGGTCCTGGGGGCAGGGGTGGGGGTGGGGAAGTCATTATTCTACTTACCACATCTACCCATAACAAAATAACCTTCCTTATCTTGGGGGACATCATTAAAACAGACTGGAAAATATTGGGAGAGCTTTAAAACCCAATTAAATATAAGCGTATCAGAGGTAAAAGAAATAAATGAAGTGACAGGGAGCCACACCAAGCTCCCTTTGCTATACGATTGTCTCCCCTGTGAGGGATGCTGGTTACATGAGGAGGATACAATCTCTCTTTGCAGAAACCCATTCCCCCCATTCTGCATCGGTTAATGCAATTTCTAGCAAGGAAACAACTAATCCTGCATCCTAACTGTTCTTCTATGAAGGCCAAATCTGTAGAATTAACAAATTATGCTATCACTTGTAGTGTTTTTCTTCTTTTTAATGTTAGTTATTTTTTAAAGATTGTATTTATTTTTAGAGAGGGGAAGGGAGGGAGAAAGAGAAAGAGAGAAGCATCAATGTGTGGTTGCCCCTCGTGTGCCCCATACTGGGGGCCTGACCCACAACCCAGGCATGTGCCCTGACTGGGAATCAAACCAGCGACCCTCTGGTTCACAATCTAGCACTCAATCCACTGAGCCACACCAGCCAGGGCTGTATTATTTTTCTGAAGATGAACATCAAAGAATGTTCATGGACTGTGATATCAGAATGGTAGCTGATTATCTCATCCATAGGAAAAGTCTTCAAAAAGATCATTGTAATTTCAAACTCAGAGCTATGGAAATGGCTTATTTCCACACAAAATAAGCTGCTGTCAGAACTCTATCAATGCAATATTTATATTCTTTGTCAAGTTGAAGTAGTAGAAGTACATTTTCCTCTGCACCAGATGGAAAGAAAGAGTGCTTACCTTTGCTTATTTGCAAAATGTTAAGATAATGTTAAGAGTAATAGAAAATTACTCTATTCCACTCGCAATAGAGTAAAAGTCCTAGAAAAATAAATAGCACAATATTTATCTGATGGGGGAAAGTAATTGTCTGTCTGCTTTCCATGATATAAAAGATATTTTGTTCCAAGCTCATTCCCAAACCCTTTGCCTTTTTCAAATTTATGGAGACCTCCAAATGCAAATTCCTATTCAGGAGACAGCTTTTGCAGCTGAATACAACCAAGATGTATTCGTTCTCCTCCTTCTGTGAAACTCTATTATGCCCATTTGATTTTCTAAAACACAAACCTATGTGGGCAATTTGGACATTTTTAATACAAAATTATGAGTGATCATTTACAATAGACATCAGACCCCTCTCCCCTGAAACTGTCAGGCCCCCACCACCACCACACTCCTTCAAGAGCTAATAGGAAACTCATGTAAACAGTGAAAACGAGCCTCAGAGAGGTACCGATAAAGTGTCAGAAGAAGGGAAAGTCACGGAGGGATGAAGAGCATGAATATGTCGCTCTAAAAGCATCGTTGCCTAGAGCAGAGCCTGGCACAGAGTTGTCCCTCAGTAGATAATTATTGAATCATGAGGCTCTTTGTTTTCTACTGAAGAATGTTTTGCTACAGCCATGAGCAATGTGCCGCCGAAAGACAGATTGCCAAGAGACAACAATATTGGTGGGAGAGGGGTTGGCGAGGCGGGTGGCTGGAGACCTGTGTTCTGGTCACAGCTCCGCCACAACTGCATGTCTGATTCGGGGAGAGTCACTTAAACATCTCAATCTCTGATTCTGCAATTGAAAATTGAGGAGAGAAGACTGTGATCTGTAAGATTCTTTCACGTGCAAATTTTGTGATTCCTAGGACCCAAGAAGGGCCGCAGTTATTATGATACTGTATCTTAGCCTTCGCCCTCATTTCCTCACACTCTCTGTGGCCATGGCCTCTGGCTCTCTTCTATTGCTAGCTCCAGCCCTGCCTGACTTCCTCCAGTCCCAAGGTCAGCCAGTCATAAACCAGCAGCAGCGAAAGGATTAGTGAATGGCCTTCACAGGAATCTGTAGGAAAACTACTCTCCCCTCAACTCATATTCTCAAAGGTTTTTTATGTATATTTTGGACCTATGCCTGAGTTTGGTTGTGTGTGTGTGTATGTGTGTGTAAATGACCATGCCAGTAGATACAAAAAAGCTTGTTTTTTGGCATGCTATATAATGAAGTCAAGAATATCAGACAAATTTTGCTTCTCTGTGTTGGGTGAACAGACACTTAATGGCAATCATAGCTACCTAGCTCATTAACTGTGGGCTAGTCATCATCAGAAGACCAACAGAAAGAATTCAGGCATAACCCAAAGTCTATCCTATAAAAATAAAAATAAAAATAAAAAGCATCCCAAGAGCATTCTCTATTGCTAAAGGTGAGTTCTATAGGCTGTACAGAAAAGGAAGTACATTTCTTTCATCTCTTCTCTTTCACTTAATTTGGCACCAAAACAGCAGGATCCTCACAAAGAGACAGGGGAGAAAATCATGTATCATTTATAGGGCCAAATTCAAGAGAAGAAAACATTTATGTAAGCCAGTTCCCAAATAATCAGCTTTTGGTAACTAAAAAAATCTCCCAAATGTTTTACCCTAAGTCTCCCTAAAGATCTTAAAACACAAATACACACAAACCTTCTTTAATAATCCCTACTCAAGGCGATTAACCCAGTCCTTCAATTCTGACCTGTCCCTGGGAGGTGCTCAAGTGAACTCACCAATAAAACACCTTTTTAAATGATGCTTTTAATACAAACCAGAGAAGCAGATGTGAGGAAGCCCTTGAGTCCACCCTTCTGCCTCCTGTTTCCTGATCGACCAGTAACCATTACAAACACTCGCTAAATTACATGGTTTCCTCAGGGAGGAAATGCAAGGGAGGAAAACAAGCTCTTATTCTACAGAAGGGACTCTTTGTAAACAAATTCTAAAAGAAAAAAATATGTGGTTCTTAAATGTTCAATTAGTGGCAAAACACAACTTTTAAGTCTAATTTATCAAGACTCTAATGAGCAAATGTAAGGAGACCTAAGTCAACCAGGTGGACTTTCCACTAAATTAGTAATCAAGGGGTTCTTCCAGAACTAAAAATGACTAAAGTCAGTGTTTCCAAGAAAATGTCTGATAGACATGAAATAATTATTTTGCCAGCCTAAAGCCTCTTGGTTTCGACCTTCTTCATGAGTAGAACACAATCTACTTTTTTTCTATATACAACTTGGCACAGGGTCATGAAGCGGAAGCCATCCCATAAATTAAGGTACTAAGTTAGTTAGATTTAAAGCAATGATTCTCCAAGAAGATTGAGGGATTTTCTAAACGTGTAAGCTTGTCTGCCTGATGTGTTGTACCTGCCAACCACAGCATCCTGGCACCAGTAGCCATAGGTATTTTTCTGCGTGAGTAAATATGATCAGATCAAAGTCTTGTATATCCATGGATGCAATCCTGCCTGAAACAAGCCCTCAACAACCCTGGAGTCCAGTATATAGATTATCCTAAACATATATCCATAACATACATATACAAGCATATTCAAATGACTGTCAGATAAGGGCAGGTGTGATCCATATTATTTAAATGGTGGAGAAAATGTGTTACAGAAATCCCAAGATGGGAGAGCTTTCTATCAGAGCAGCACTCCGAGAAAGCTTCACGGGCAAGGTGACTGTCACTAGCTTGAGGCAACAAAGGACATTCCTTTCAAGCAGAGAAAAACCCACAGGAGCAAAGGAAACATAGGAAAATGCAAAACGTGTTCAGGAGACCAGCTGACTAAGAAGGTGAGTTGGAGCCGAGGAATAATGGGAAACAGCAACTGGTGTGAAAGAAACCGTTAGTCATTTCCGAATATTCATGAAGCCCTTCTCCCTTAATAACTACTCAATTTAGCTGGTCCTCTTGCTGCCTCACTAAGAGATTACATTCCCATCCTTTCGAGATGTTGGTGTAGCCATAGAACGGTGTTTGGGCTGATGGGATGTCATCTGAAGCGTCCTATGATCTCTGGCCAGTGGAATGTCATCTGAAGGGTCCTGTGACCTCTGGCCAGCCTCTGTAAACACAGCAAGGCACACTCGTTGCTTCTCCCCTGGCGTACCTGACACTTGTTTGTGTGGACTGAAGCCTTAGCAGCCATCTTGGGCCATGAGGGTGAGAAGCACAATCTACGGTGGGCGGGACCTAGCAGCCTGGCTCCCTGAGAACTTCAGAGAGCCACACAGCAGGCCTGCACTGCCCTCTTCTCATCTTTTTGTACAGGAAAAAGAAATACTGTCTATGTTGTTCAACAGTCTTTCATACCAGATTTTAGTGTAACATGAAGCAAAACCTAATCCAAATTGATGCATTAAAAACGGTGTACGCACAACACACACACACACACACAATATCACAAAACAAAATATACACAACCTCATTCTGATAGGGGACTCAAGACTTGGAAAATTTTAGCTTAAGGTAAAACGCTGTAAATCTAGCAAGTAATGTGCATGTTAAGCTTTTGTTTCAGAAACTACAGATAAGGCCCATCCTGGCTCCTGAGAAAAGCAGCTGGCCTCCTGGGGCACTGGCTAGAGATTACCACTTGGGGACACATTGGAGGCATCAGGGCCTTTTGTGTGACCCCCCCCCCCCTTGGGAAAGGCTGCAGCTTCGCTCACCTAATCCTCCCTGAATTTCAAAACCCTCACCTCACCTTGTTTGCCCTCCCCCAGCCCCTTATAAAAGATCTGGCCAGGAAAGAGAGGAGAAGATGGTTTGTTAGAGTATGAACCCTCCATCTTCTCGGATCGCCGGCCATCTGAATAAAGTGCCTATAAAAGATTCAATTGCTGTCAGTGCTTATTGGATTTGGTAGTGACAGGCAGCCCGAACACCGGTGTCTTTTCTTGTTGCAATTCCTTTCAGGTGTTCAGCCAACTTTTCCAGGTGTTGATTTCCTGACTCTCCTAAACCAAGGTGACACAGCTTGGGGACATTGAAGTCCTGTTTACCGCAAACATAGCCCCTGAGAAACCATCTTCAATAGCGTTGTCGAAAGCAATTTTCCAGCATGTGATTTTGGTGTAAATCATTAAGATTTTTGCTTCGGCATGCTGCAATTACAGCTAGGCAGGGCTGTAGCTCAGAATTAATCAAGACATTGTAACCAGGTCAGCTCCAAAGGACTTATTAGTTCCAGCAGGGGATGACAGCAAGGACAAAGGAGGGAGAGATGCTCGAACTTAAGCAACAAGGTAAAGGATGGCTATTATCCCTAAAGAGGTATAATAACCTCTAAATAATGTGAACCCTGCACCTTGACCTTGGACTTCCCCACCTTCAGAATTGGGAGAAATAAATGTCTGTTGTTTAAGCTAATACGTAGATAAATTAATTAATTCAATGAACCCTGGATTCCAAGGGACAGTTGGGCAGCAAGATAAAATCCCGACACTTATTTGCAAAGCACAATCTGTAGCAGTAAGTGCGGAAAAAAGTTTCTGTAGCTGGAGCCCCATGAAATATAAAGAGAAAGAACCAAGATACACAGGAGTAGACAGAATAAAGCTTGGGAAAGGATACTGGTAAAAATGAACAAGACGACTGCAATTAACCAATCAGTGGGAAGCTCAGACCCCTTCTGGTGCATCACCCAGCTCCCCCACTTCCCCGAGAACCTGACGGCCCCAGAAGTGATATCAACATTTGCCAGTGACTTCAAAAGTCTCTCTTTTGAAAACTGGGGACACAGAAGCAGAAGAGTTGTTGTCTGGTTCAGACAAGTGTCGGTCACCTAGAGAAGGCTCAGGAGGGACAGGTAGGAGGGGTCCACGTTAGCAAGAATGCCAGGCGAGACTGCGTAGTGATTCCGAGTCACTGTGAAGCCCGTGAACGTATCTCCGCAGCCAATCAGACGCCTTCAGAGCTGCCGTGAAGAAAACTAACCTGATCGTGGTTTATAGGTTGTACCTGCAGAAAGCTGGCGATTAGGCAGACACCCTGGAGAAAAGTTTATGGAGTGACAAGTATAATTTTCTCTCTGACTCTCATATAGACCCACTTTTTTTTTTACAGCCAAAGCTGTTCTTAAACTGTGGTTTCCTTTCCTTTTGAATGATAATCGTGCCAGACGCTGCTCCTGACTGCAAAGTTTATGGAAAGCCTGACAGTCGGAGAGGCCCCTGTGCATATCACTTAAGGGACCCCAATGCCCCTCCAACAGCTGCCGGGAGTCACCACAAAACAAATACCCATGACTGTTGACAGAAAGCAATAACCCTTCCTACAGCTGTTGGATAAATTGCCTATTAGCAGTCCCACACCGTAATTCATGTCGGATCATGTAGATTCCACACTTATAAATGACTGGAAAAGTCTTATCATTAAATGAAGTTCTTTACCAAATCCCTAAGCATGTTCATGTTATTTCCTAAAGCTGTTCCTCCTCCCAGTGCATCCCTGAACTTTCTGAGAGCTGGCAGAATCAAAGATAAGTAGCAAGTTCATACTCTCTGTATCCTGTTCCTCTGGGGAAGGGCCTCTCGGGTCCTTAGGATTTATATTTTAAAGCCACAATTTAAATGCAGATTTTTAACTCCCGTGTTAAGCAGCCAAGGAGGAGGTTTCTGACTCGATTAAAATACCGCTGCATAAATTTCATACTTAACATGTTTCTTCTATAGCACGAACCTAGCTAAGTGGGTGATACTGAAGACAGATTTTTAGTGAATTTTCAGGGCATGTATGAGGTCTCCATGGAAGTTTTTTTTCCCCCATAGATTGGTTTTCTAAGCCTTAAAGAAATAGAGTTCTGCCACTTTTAAAATACTATTCTTAACCACATCTCTTACCAGTGGAAACCCATAGCTGATGGGACATATTGCTACTTGATCTTGATCTTGCTGGGTAGGGGGTGGAGGGCAGGGAGGCGGAACAGCTAGGAGACAGGAGATGAAATGTAGAGCCTGCAATCAAGCTGACCAGTGCTCCATAATTTGGGGTTGGGAAGATATCTTAAATATTTTGAGCCTCGCTTTCATGAAAGTGGGGGTGGTCGTCCTCACACAAAATGACATGGCAACACAGAAGTCACACCCCAGACTGGCTCCTCGCTCCTGCGCTGAGGGCATCTTCGTTTGCCATTTATTTCCTGAACTTGTACAAAGCACTCCACCGATCTTGTCCTCTAGTCTTCCCTTATAAAAAATGAGAAGGATTAGATTAGGTGATCAAGTCCCAAAAACAACGACTTTCTGACCTTATTCTAAGCATTATGACCACTAACCAATATGGACACAAACACTGGAAGTGGTGGGCAGACAGTGGTAGGTGGCTCAATATACCAAAACCAAAAAACTGTAGCTAAAAAGTAGCCCTGACTGGTGTGGCTCAGTGGATTCAGTTCCTGCCTGCAAACCAAAGGGTCGCTGGTTCCATTCCCAGTCAGGACACATGCCTGGGTTGTGGGCCAGGTCCCCAGTAGGGGGCACGTGTAAGAGGCAACCACACATTGATGTTTCCCTCTCTTTCTCCTTCCCTCCCCCTCTCTAAAAACAAATATTAAAATCTTTAAAAAAATAGTATGAGAAGATTAAAGGCTTGAAAGAAAGGAGAAAAACAAGCAGAAGTGAGCTAGTTCTTCTTTCTCCTCCAAGCTACATACGGGTTCTCACTTCCAGGGAAAAACAGAAAACAAAACAGGGGTGTGGGCAGGAGCGCGTTGCGTGGGTTGAGGTGATGAATAGAAAAAGGCAAGAAGGAAATTAAAACAGAAGATATACTACGTATAACATAAACTCCAGATAAGGGGCACTGCATGCAACAGAACAGATACAAACATTCCACATCAGAGGCGGCAGACCCTCGTAGCTGCAACCCCCAAAAGCCGACGTCTTGCCTGTTTTTTCTTACTTGAAGCCCTTCATCATCATGAATGCAAGCTCAGGATTTGCGTACAAATAACTCTCTCAAACAAATGCAGTTCTGACTCTACTGGAGCTCATTCACAGTGACAAGGCAATCTAGGAGACAAAGAGAATGACTGTCATCTGTGCTCCCCAGCTGCCAGAAGGAGGCTGTGGTGACAGATTTTTTAAATCTCAAGGACCATCTATCCCCACTCCTTGGGAGGCAAGAAGTCTTTCTTCATTGTGCACAACAGTGTTCTAGGAAACTGAACAAGAGGCAAGCCTCAACTGCAGACAGCACTGCAGCTAACTCTGTGTGGTACTCTCTGAGAAAAGGTGCCCAAAATATTGCTGGCTTTTCACTCTAACAGAGACAATCCAAAAGGGAATGTTATCAGTAATACAGAACTCGAGTATAACCGTTATACCGATCCCAAGTAACCTAAGGAAGGGAGAGTTACTCTGACCTCAACCCAACCAGGGAAACACTAAGACCATGTGGACAATGTGCTTTGAGAAGTTTGCCAGAAAAATCATATAAACTCGGTTGCTTAAAAACATCCCTGAAAATTATATGTGTAGCAGTATTATAGAAATAATTCACAACCATCTTTCCCAGCCTCCTGCCAATATTTTCATACCTCTCTCTACAAAGTGGATTTGCCAATAGTTTTTGTTTTAGTTTTATGTAAATTCACACAGCCTACTTCCTCTGGTTTTCCCTTTTGACATGTGTGAGTTTGACTTTTTTTTTTTTTTTTTTTTGCAGTGAAACTCCAGCTTGCAGTCCTGCCTCTGACGTCAAGCTGGCTCTGCCCTGGACCTCTCCCTGCAGAGGCACGCCCTTCCCCAGTCCTCTGCCTGGGGGGACTGGAAACTGAAGAGTTTTTCCGAGTCCAGACTCCACTGCTCAGAGAGGGTCAGCGTCCATGCAATGGGGCCCCGTTGCTCTCAGAGAGTCTGCAAGGTCAAAACTACATTCTAAATAACACTAAGGATTTTTTTCTCTCACTGTCGAAATTTGCACCGATGATACAAAAGCAATAGTAGGTAAAACTGCCACCTTAGCACCAAACAAGCCAGCACACTCTGCCAGTAAAAGCTATATTCTTTACCATCATCATGTACCAACAGGTATTTGTAAATGCCAATTTAATTTTGAAATGTTCCTGATGAATATGTTATTGATTGTATTACCGCTCGCCCCTGAGTTCACGTCAGTAACTCTCCAGGTGACGGTCAGGAAGTGCAGAGAAAGGGGCCCCACTGCCTGCAGGAGCGCCCTGTTGTCTCGGGAAAAGCCCTTATGTAAGTGTTTGAGTTGTGACACAAACTGGGTGCTTCTTCCACGGGACCCCCTTTGTTTGGAACAACAGAGAAGCAACCTGTGGTGATTCAGACATGGCAGACATTTTCTCAAAAATGAACACAGGGAGCCTGTCACTTCAAGGAAAACAAGAGACAGTGTTTCGCTGCCAAGGATAACAACTGAGCTTTCAGGCAAAAATTCGAATTCTAGAAAACTGGAATTCCCCTGCCTGAGTTTGACATTGCCCAATTTGTAAAATTTTTTCTGATAAAACCAGGGGTGATATGGATGGACATGCTTTATTTTTTACATTGTATAAGGAAATGTGCAGCTATTTAGAAGGTCTGCATGACTCCTTGAATGAATATTTTCCAAATCACCCATGCATGATGTCACATGCATGTGTAAAAGATCCGTTCAAAGTGCAGGACAGACCAGTAGATTTTGATGTAATAAAGCGGGAAATATTCATTAATAGGGCTTCAGATTCCATATGGCAAATCACATTGAAGGAAGCACCACTGGTCAAGTCTGAGGATGGCATCCAAGGGGAATTACCCACAATCCTCTGCAAAAGCTCTAAATGTTCCTTCTCTCACTTTCAACTGCGCATCAGGTTGATTGCCGAATTTTCTTCACATGTCTGCATCAAAACATCAGTCTCAACAGATTGAGTGCAGTGTCTGTGCCCAGCTGAGCCCAGACTCCCCCACTCCTGACTTGCCCAATCTTCCCCAAGACTCCTCACTCTAGTCATACAGCACCTTCCATTGACGATTTGACCACGCAGCAGTACTTGGCTCTAAGGTTGCCATTCACCTGAAGCACAGGTAACCCCTGGCTGGTAAGTGGCAGCAGAGGCCCCAGCCAAGGCAGGCCGGCTCCCTAATCCAGCCTCCCACCTCCTGTGTTTCACTGTGTCTGTGCTGGAACCCGCCCCAGTTGAGGGGCATGCTGTGTCTTCAATCCAGAGCTGGTTCTTCAATTTGAAATCAAAACCATGTTCTCCAAAGTGCTTGAAAAGACCTCTTGCCTCTCCATGAATTCCTTGAAACTCAGACCTATGCTTCTAATTTTGCCACTAAAGTAAATTAGGGGCTGAGGCGTGTTCCCACCCCTCCCCCGTAATTCCTGCGTTGAAGCCCTAACCCCCAAATGGGATGGTATTTGGAGACAGGGCCGTTGGGAGGTAACTAGGTTCAGATGAGATCCTGAGCATGGGACCCTCGGGAAGGGATCCGTGTTTTTGTAAGAGACGCCAGAGAGCTTGCCTCCTCTCGCTCACTCCCCTTACTCGCATGCACGGAGGAAAGGCCATCAGCAACCCAAGGGGAGAGTCTCACCAGACACCACCCCTGCTGATGCCTAGACCTTGGACTTCAAGTCTCCAGAATGGAGAGAAATAACTTCTTGTTGTTTAAAATGCCTCATCTGTGGTATTTTGTTAGGGCTGCCTCCCGAGCGGGCCAACACATGAGCACAGCTTGATTTTGTATTAATTCCCCACTTTGCTTGGTCTGCAGTTAAGGTGTCTCCTGGTTCAGGCTTTCTGAGTAACACGTGACTGAGCAATGGCACTGTCCGGAAAGAGGACGACGTCCGGATAGAGTGGCCACCCTGTCCTGTAGGCCCTCAGGCTCTGGGCCAGCCCCAGCACCATTTCCAACCACAGAAAACCAGGAGAGAGTCACTCTTTGAATTCTTTCCCACATATCAACATTCCTGCTGCTTTTAATCTTTCTGTTTTTTAACCTCTGTATCTTCCTAAACTTCTTGGGAAACATGTAATAATATTTCATTTTAAATCCATGGCAACAATGGATTTTGCCAATTAGAAATGGGAGCTTCTTGATGCGGTACCCTAATCCTCTCTAAAAACAGCCCCCGGGGTTCCTGCAGCGGTAAATTATCAAAACAAAAGTGGGATTAAAAAAATACACCTGCGCTGTACGTAGTTATCGAAAGCGTAATACATCAGGTTTAAACAGTAATATAAATGCATCCTTGGGATGAATGAGGAGTTAGTGGTGGAGGTCCTGGTTATTGGTTATTCTTCTCCGATTTTATAGTGTAGCAACAATATACATCACTCTGAAGGGAAAAGTTAACCCGTACCTGCCTCTTCTTGGGCAGGGAGACGGACACAGATGACAGATACGAGGAACCCCCTGCAACACGCCTGGTGTTCCCATGGCTTCTGTGCTCCTAGAACATCGTCTTTTCTTTCATTTCCCTAATTGATAACCACACAGGCAATGACTCACCCCTGGGCTGTGAGCTCTACGAGAGCAGATCTGCTGTTTATTTTTCTTTCTTAGAGATTTTTATTTATTTTTAGAGAGAAGAGAAGGGAGGGAGGGAGAGAGGGAGTGAAGCATCAATTGGCTGCCTCTCACCCATCCCCAACTGGGGACCTGGCCTGCAACCCAGGCCTGTGCCCTGACTGGGAAGCGAACTGTTCATTTCTATCACAATCGCGCACCTAATATAGGGTAACGGATGATCCCAGCTTGCTGCAGCCATTCCCAGTTTCAGTACCACAAGCCCTGCACCCCAGGAAACCCCTCTGTTGCAGGCAAACTGGGGTGGTGGCTCCCCATACCCCGGCACCTAGTTCAACAAACAGTTTTTGAATGAAGAAACAGCCTTAAGGAGTAGCACGTGCCATTCCTAAAAGAAATACCACGTCTGAAGGGTAAAATAGTGTGGCTGTTGAGACCGTGGCTCTGAGGCTCCACAGCCTGGGTTCAACTCCAGGCGCGGCCACCTGCCAGCTCTGTGGCCCTGGGTTATCAGCGTCCGCATCTGTAAGATGGGGCATTAATGGTAGCAGCCCAAAGGGCTGTTAGAACATCGAGTCCGTGAATATATATGTAAAGCATTTAGAACAGTGCCCAGGGCACGTGATTAAACATTATGAAAACATCTAACATATGAAGGGACCCACAGATGTCCAAGTTTATTTTAGTTACAGCAGGATAGGCCTGAACAACCCTAGGCCAAGTGGTGAACCAGGTGAAATTTGTCTTCCATTTCTTTCACCCATTTTTTCCAGGCTTGTCGAAAACCGGATCAGGTGCCTCCCTGTTGTGTAGTCAATATAATCTCCCACTAACTCAGCCCCCACTGCAGAACGCTCCACTCCTTCTCGCTAGCAGGGCACCCCATGCATTCTCTGGACTCTTCCTGCCTTTGCTCACCCACGTGCAGCCGCCGTCTGCCACTCCCTTTGCCCCGCTACAGAACTGAGCTGCAGGTGGCCGATGCATGCATGTGAAACGAACTGCCTCGTCCCCACCTCACCTCTCACCCACAGGGGTTTAACACGCAATGGGGAAGCCCAGAAACCTCATCTTTTAAACTAAAAAGGTTAATCTCCAACAATTGGGGTTTGAGTCTGTGGGGGAGGGAGGAGAGACCCTGGGAATAGGGTCATTCCATTGGCGTCTCACAAATCTCTCTGAAGGCAGCTACCTGACCTATGGAGAACAGGTTTTACTGGGCATGCTGTCTAGAGATTTTTGCTTTAAAACACATATTCAGCACCAGTTCTCTCTCCTGTCCCTAGGAGGATGCTATGGGAAAGCTGAAATGTATTCTTATGCTTGAGTAGAGGTGCAAGGCAAAGGAGCCCAAAGAGATCATTTTTAGAGAAGTGGAAATATCACCACACCACCCACTGCTGAGGGGGAACTTGTGCACTTTGACAAGAGAGATGATTGAAGGTGCAGCTTTTGGGAAGTGAACACCCCCACTTTGACCTTCGCGTCACCTGAGAAGCAAGTCTTAGAAATGCCCAACCGGTCACAAAATCGTGCAATGACCAAAGATGAACATATAATTTCCCTTTCGTTGCTGACTCCCTCTCCTTTTCCAGTCTGGCCCCAGGCGTTAGATGCCAGTTAAACCGACCCTGTCATCCCCTCTGAAGTCTGTCCTCCTACACAGCATCCCCAACTTCCAACAGTTAGTCAGCTGCTTGCCAGGATGAACCGGGTGACATGGCCACGTGTCTCCAGTCACCCGGCTTCCGTAGAAGCCTGCGGACCACCCACGATGGGCGTGGGTTCTCCCTGTGCTGGGTAGCTTTCTAGGCTGGGTCTCTCAGGAACCCAGTTAATCCCTACATTTCACTTTCTAAGTCTAGGAAGCTTTTCTCTTTGATCAAAGTCAAAAAATTTTTTTTTGTTGGAAGATGATGAAGGGGAAAGATTTTTTAAAAATCCAAAAGTGTATCTGTTATACTAAATTGTCCAGGGGCGTGACTATTTTTTATTTCTTGCCATCGCTGATGCAGTCGCACTAATCACTAAAATAGATGTCTTAGGCTTCTGAGTACAGGTTTTCACACTAGCACATTCTTCCAGGTTCGGTCTAGAAATGTAACTATAATCAATCCAGGAAACCATTTTAGGCTGAGCTGCCGCTTCCTCCCACCGAAGACCAATTAATTGCCAGCCTGAGGGTGCCACGAGCATGGTGGCCGTAATTGCCGCTTCCTCCTGAAAGCAAACCACTCCTCTAAGTTGATTGTGGGCCCCAATTACTCATCCTCATTTCAGTAATAATTCATAAAATTCTCTATAAAATTACCCTTTATGAGACGCTGCGTTATTTTTTAAAAATTGCCAATACAGAAAGAAGAAATTATAAATCACCTTGGGTGGGGACGGGAGGGCGGAGAACAGTGCTTTGGGTCTGACAAACGGCCAGCAGCACGTCTGGCCACTGACCAGAATTCGGTCTGTTTGATAAATAAAGCCCAGAGAGGTGTGAGGAGCACCGCCGTGAGATCGAAGTAATTCTCGTGCTGGTATAATTGTGTCTATTTCTTGTTAAATGGCTACCCACTTCTGATATGTTGCCAGGCCCTGCGTATAATTAGTATCAAAGAATTAAGGTTTGAGACTCCGCCTTCCGGGAGGTTGCTAAGAAGGCCTAGGGGATGGTGACAATCCCCGGTGACAATCCCCACCCCACCCTACATCAGTCATAAGAGTAACCAGAAGCAGCCTGAGCAAGGCTTGGAAATTTCCTCTAAGAAATGTAAGTGGGGCGCTCAGCACCCAGACCCGTGGCTAAGACAAGTCATTCTAAGTGTCGCTCTCTAGTGCGCGTAAACAGGGGGACCGTGCAGTCTCTGCCAGCCACACTGCAGCTCTCCTGGGCCCCCCTACAGGGACACCTCTCCAAGGCAGGTCTGAGCCATGAGTCGCCCTCAATGGACATGGAATCCAGAAGGACAACTCATCTGCAGGCAGAGCAGAGGGGACATGCCAGGCATAGGGAACTCTGGGCTCCGCTCCCACACCCAGAACCAGACGAGCTGTACGGGGAGAGAGGATAGCCCAAAAGAGGGGGTGATCATATCTCATTTAGGATCCAAACGAGGACACATGTGATTATGCCAGGACAACAGGCCTACACTAGGGCTGCCCAGTTCGGGCAACTTCTGGATGAGAGAGCTAATCATTTACTGATGACTTAGGGAAGTTGTTGTTTTGCTTTGCTTTGCTTTGCCCTGGCCTTGTGAGAGACGCTGGGCAGGTCGAGCAATGACAGGGCAGAAGGGGGCTCTAGCCTATCACAGGGTGCCTTTCCGCCCTCGGCACCCCCACGGGGGGCCATCCCAACACTGCCACGCTCAGGGCTGACGCAAGTGCAGCTCCCTGTGCCAAAGAGGCACTGGCTCTGGGACTTCGGGGAGAATCGGAAGACTCTGTGGGAGGGTCTTTATTTCCAGCCAGGGTTCTTCTGCTCACCATGGGAGGCACTAGGGGGAGAAACAGGATCCGCTGTGTTCACATCTAACAGAAATGCTCAGCGGGGCCAAGCGGGGGGTTTGGCAGAAGCACTCAGATACCAGAGTGCCCTCCGAGAATCCTTAAGAACTCTGATCCCCTCCCTTCCCGTAGCACAGACCTGCAAGGGTCCGAGGGGAGGAGGCTTTCCAAAAGATAAAATATTGTGTCACGGTCCCTGCCGTGCCCCTTTGGAGAGATCTGAGCTCATCCATCTGCATCTCCTTCCCTGGGTCACACAGCTCTTGACTTTGCAAGCCCAGAGCAGTTCCAGTGACTATTCCTGTAGCAACGACTCCAGCAGCCTACCCTCAGTCCTCGGGTCCTCGTGCACTGACCTCAGGGGGCTCAGAGCACAGAGAAGGCTGCGCTGTGGTTTCACGTCTCTCTCCCTTTCAAGACAAGAGGAGGATTAGAATGTTAGTCTTCCTTTGATTATTAGAGAATTTCTTTTCATCTAGGCACAATAACACCCTCCCCCCGCCCTAAGTGAATGCTTACACCACGGATGAGGCTTGTAGCATCTTACAGGGGCTCAGTGAGTATTAAAGTATTAGTTTTATCTCATTTGAAAGAGAACTGACTCACGCCTACGGCACGCTGAGTTTCTTTTCCACTGCAAAGTTGCCGAATAGTACTGTATAAAAACAGCTTTACTGGCGTGATGCAAATTACTCTGAAGTCTTTAAGGCTAACACCCACTCCCTCACTGCCAAACACCAAGTGTTCTGATCCCGGCCCTGTATTAACACCTGTCATTTGGGACAATGCTCTCTTTAACCCTTTCCTCTCCCCCACATCCAGTCCCCTTAAACCAGGGGTGTCAAACTCATCTTCACCGGGGGCCACATCAGCCTGGCAGTTGCCTCCAAAGGGCCGAATGTAATTTCAACTCCTTAACAATTAAGGAGTAGCTACATTTATACAGTCTTAAAATTATTTTGGCCCTCTGGAGGCAACCGTGAGGCTGATGTGGCCCCCGGTGAAACTGAGTTTGACACCCCTGCCTTAAGCTCTTAAGGATCAGTCCTCCCCTTTTCTTTCCACTTCCCCCACCCCAGCTGCTGAGCTCCTGTCCTCACCCAGCACTGAAGCCGCAGTCTGGCACTGCCCAGTGTTCCGTCTCACCCATTTTCAACCGGACCCGCTCATCAGTCAGGTTAACCTTCTCAAAACACTATCTCCCAGAACACACCATCAACCTGGTTGAAATCTTCCCAGGTTCCCCATGGCCTCGGAGAGGCTGTCCAGACCCATCAGGTCAGCCAACACTGATGTCAACCCATTTCACCATCATAAGTGTACCAGTCATCCTCTCACCACACCTCAACCAGGTGGTGGAGACCCCCGCATTCCCACGGTGCATTTAGGCTGCCTCCCACTGGTATGCCCCTGGCTTTCCCAACACTTCTCTCCACTAGGTGAGAGGCCCAGTGGTTTTGAAGATGAAAGGGGCCCCCAAGCCAGGAACGGGGGCAGCCTCCAGGAGCTGGCAAAGGCAGTATGTGGAATTTCCCCCGGATCCCCTAGAAGGGGCACAGCCGTCTCACCCCTTGGTTGTAGCCCAGTGACACCCACTGTCACACTGCTGACCTCCCGGATGGGAGATAATGTGGCACGGGTTTGAGCCCCCAATTCGTAGTCATCTGTTAGGGCAGCACAGCCGCGTCACATACAGTGAGACTGACACTGCTAAGAGCTTGCCCTTCATTAGTTCACTCTGTCCCACAGCTTTATGGGTAGTCACTGTCACCCCTGGTTCACGGATAAGGCTGAGGAGCCTTAGGAAAGTTACCCAAGCTTGCTCATGCGCACTCATGCGCTCGCTCGCTCTCTCTGTCTCTCTCTCCCCCGTCCCCTTTTTTCTTGCTCTCTCTCTCTGTCTCTCTCTCTCTGTCTGTCTCATGCACACACACAAGTAGTGCTGGAGCCAGATACCAAGTTCAGGATCCTCACACAAGTTCTATGCAATTAATGAATCATTTCAAACTTTTCTCAAACATGAATGAAGAAAGGCTCAGGAGATCATAATGGCAGAAAGAGACAAAGACACAGCATTGCTGCCTCTTCGCCCGCAGGCTCTTGGGAAAGGGAGAGGTTGTTGATCTGTTTAATAGATCGTGGGTAAAAAGAACAGACTACACCTCACCTCCACAACCCCGGAGCCCGGCCCCTCGGGCTGCTCCTGGGAGCTCTCACACACCGTTTCTCCCTTCAGTTCTTGCACTTTCTCTAAACGAACGAACAAACAAACAAACAAACAAACAAACAAAGAGACAATGCTGTCTTTCTGTCGGCTGTGGGAATAAGGGAAGGGGAACGTGGGAGGGGGTGGCTCTGGGTGCAAGTTTGACACTTTTCTTTGCTCAACAGCCTCCCCCAGATCAGAGAGGATCTTGGGCGTGAGGAAGTGGGGTGTTCCCTCCAGGAGTCACTGCAGATCTAGCGTTCAGTCCGAAACCAGCCACCCCTGACCCCTCAGCCACTCACATTACCTCTTTGAACCCTCTCCCAGTGCTGCAAGTCTCTTGCTGGAAACATTTTCAATGTGATACTTTTTTAAGAGTTTTTATTTATTCATTTTTAGAAAGAGGGGAAGGGAGGGAGAAAGAGAGGGAGAGAAACATCAATGTGAGAGTGAAATGTCAGTGGGTTGCTTCTTGTATGAGCTGCAACCCAGGACCAAACCCTAACCTAGGGGTGTGCCCTGGCTGGGAAGCAAACCAGCGAGCTCCAGTTTGTGGGACGATGCCCAGCCCACCGAGCCACACCCGTCAGGCCACTCTGTGATACTTTTCCACTGTATTGAAGGGGTTATTTAACTAAAACATCTCCGCAGCTTCCATGAAGTCAGCGATTCTGTCAATCTCGGTTCACAGTCTAGCCTCCAAGAGTCACCCTTGATTTCTTTCTTTCCTGAACTCCCCGCATAGAATCTTATCAGCAAGTCCAATCAGCTCAATAGCCTGAATCCTCCTGCTAACAGTCCATTGTCATTGTTATCGTTGTTATCACCCTTCACACCTCTCGTTGGGGTTATTGTCATAGTACCTTCCTTCTACTCCGACCATCTAAAATGCCTCCCTGTACGAGAGTCACACAGCACAATTCCTCAACACAGTAAAACCCAAGCCCCTCCATCGGACTTCCAAACTCCTGCAAAACCTGACCCCTGCCTTCCTTCCCAACCTCGTGTTGTGCCGACCTCATGTTAGGCCTTCTTCTTTCCACCTATGCGATAGGTCAAGTCTACCCCAGCCCCACGGCCTAGTTGTCATTTTCTCTGCCTGGAATGCACTGCCTCCCCCCTCCCTGCTTCACCGGGCTGATTCCTTCTTGCATTCAAACATCAGCAACTGTCTCCTCCTCGGATGTCACAGTTTAAAGCAGCAACCTAGTCACCCCTCGACATAGTCCCCTTTATAAGTTTTCTGCATAGAACTTACTAGCCGTGATATTTTTTTTTCTTATGCATGTGTTTCTTTGTTGATGGACTCCCCCTTCCATTTAAATGAAGCTCCGTGAGAATGGTGACACAGTCTTTCCTGTCTCCCCTGTCTCCCAGCGACAAGCACAAGACCCTCGCTAAACGCTCACTGAACAAATGTGGACGTGAGGGCCTCGCTGGCACTGTGCCTCATGCGTTATGCATTTTCAGCCAGTAATTGTTGAACGGATGTGTAGCAACTGGGTTTTCAGTTATTAAACGTTTATGCGCTTTCTGCTCAGTCTGGTGACAGCAAATGGCTTCAACATTTTTTTTAAAGTCTGATCTCAAAGCAGTCATTTGACATATTCAAACAAAACTCAGCACAGCTTAAAGACACAACTCCGAACTCCAAGAGTGCTCGACGCAGTTTTGAGCAATAAAGTAAAAGCTGGCTGCCTGTGGTTCCTTCTTGTACACATTCGGGGCCTACTGAGCAGACAGAAGCGCCAGCATACCTGTATCACGCCTTCATAGCAGTCAATCACTTACGTTTGTGCAGCTGCCTAACACACATCACTCGAGTTTGCCGGGCATTCCTTCTGGGATAAAAATAGGACTACACGAAAAGTCATAAAATGCTAAACATTTGGGGGACTCTGCTCCCCATTTCTCTGAGAGGACTATGTGGCCAAACACCCCACCCCACTGTCAAATTTGTCACAGACATTATTTTGCAGCGATGTCTTCCACAGGCTGCGTGAACTACTAGAGAAATGTGATCCTCTCCTCTCGCACTTCTGTCCACCTGGTAAAATCCCTCGCAGCGGCTGCAAACCACCAGAGCCGCCACTGGTGAAGCCCCATGGGGTGGCCACTTGGCCAAGCCCCCATTCGTCTCTGTGATGCACCTGTCAGTGCTCACGTGTTGAGGGTGAAATTAAAGTGCTCGGAATGACACCAAAGGTCATTTTCTCATCCCTCTGAAACTGCTGCCACCAGCCTGCTGAGACCTTCCTTGTCATCTCAATATCTCCCAGATATTTTAGAGAAACCATGGGTTTTACGTTGTGGCTTCCTTATCCCCTCGCCCCATCCCTCCCCAGGGCAAACAGAAGTTGTATTGTGCTCTGAATTATGACACCTTCCCTATGGCCGTTACTCTTGAACCAAACATACACTTCAGCTTTCTTTTCCTTAAAGAAGGCATTTCCCGGAGTGCTGGGTGGCTGCCCATATAAGTGCATCATTAGCAGATATGCCCCACCAGTCCTTCAAGTATCCTAAAATGAACACAATTCACACTTACGTTGCAAGGGGAGCTCCACAATCACTTACACATGTATATTTCATTAGTTCTCGTAACGATTACATAGTGGAGGCAAGATGGCAATTTCTTTTGTGGTTCTATTCAAATTTGAGGATTGTTTGTTCTACTTCTGTGAATAATGACATTGGAATTTTGAGAGGGGTTGCATTGAATTTGTAGATTGCTTTGGGTAGTATGGACATTTTAACAATATTCTTCCAATCCATGAGCACAGAATATCTTTCCATTCATTTGTGTCACCTTCAATTTCTTTAATTAACATCTTGTAGTTTTCAGTGTATGAGTTTTTTGCCTCCTTGGTTAAATTTATGCCTAGTTATTTTATTCTGTTTTACACAATTATAAATGGGATTGTTTTGTTAATTTCTTCTAGAGATTGGTGTTAGTATATGAAAATGCAACAGATATTTGTATATCGATTTTGTATCCTGCAACCTGACTGAATTCTTTCATTTGCTCTAACAGTTTGGGGTGGAGTCCTTGGGGATTTTTATGTATAATATTATGTTTTATTTCTTCCTTTCCTATTCTGGCTAGGACTCCCAGTACTATGTTGAATAGAAGTGGTGAGGGTGGGCATCCTTGCCGCACTCCTGAGCTTAGAAGAAAGGCTCCCAGCTTTTCACTGCTGAGTACGATGTGAGCTGATGGATGGTCAATATGGCCTTTATTGTATTGAGTCTCACTCCCTTTACACGCATCTGTTGACAGTTTTTCAACATAATTGGATGTTGACTTTTGTCAAGTGCTTCTTCTGCATCTATTGAGATGATAGCATGACTTTTATCCTACCTTTTATTAATGTGATCTATCACACTGATTAATTTACGGATGTTGAATTATCCTTGAGTTGCTGGCATAAATCCCACTAGATTGTGGTGTATGGTCCTTTTAATGCATCATTGAATTTGGTTCGCTAATATTTTGTTGAGAACTTTTGCATCTGTGTTCATCAGAAATATTGGCCTGTAATTTTTTTTTCTTGTGGCAACCTCATCTGGTTCTGGTCTCAGGGTTATCCCAGCCTCATGAAATTGAGTTTGGACACATCTCCTCTCCTATTTTTTGGAAGAGTTTGAGAAATATTGGTGTTAATTCTTCTTTGAATGTTTGGCAGAATTTATCAGTGAAGTCATCTGGCCCTTAACTTTTGTTTGTTGAGAGTTTTTTCATTACTGATGCAATCTCCTCAATAGTAATTAGTACGTTCATATTTTCTATTTCTTCATGATTCAGTCTTTTTAAATTGCTTCTTTTGATATTTTGGAGTTGGGCAAACTGGAGCCAAATTCTTTATTGTGTTGTTTTATTCTTATTTTTTGTTTTTCCCAAGTACTTATGGTGAAAATTTTCAAACTTCAGAAATTTTTAAAGAATAGGACAATGAACCTTCATATACCCACTATCTAGATGCAATAATTAACTTTTGCCATACTTTATTTCTCTCTGTATACACACACAGAGAACTATTTAGAAGGAAGGTATAGGCATTACAATGCTCCATTCCAAAATACTCTAGCATGAATCTCCTAAGAGTAAAGATATTCTCCTACATAACCACAATACCGTTATTGCACCAAAGAAAGCAACAAAAACTCTATTATGTCATCTAATATACAATCCGTATTCAATTCTCTCTACCTACTCAGTCACTTAACTAGGTGTGTGACAAGTCTTTCTCTTTGAGTTCCAGTATCCCCATTTGTAAGATGATATCAGTTCCCTATGAAAAAATAAAGATTCTCACAGGGAATTCTGATTTAAATTGGTAACTTAATCAATGAGTGATCTCAAATGGCAATTTTGTTGTTTCTTCTTTGTATTCCTCATTCCACCAAAATGATAATGAAATAATAAAAAAGAATAATTCAAGGGTATAGCGAACAGAGAACAGGAGACAACAGCTGATGAAAGATCCCAAGATAGAAAGATCTTTCGAAGATGAAAAGTGGAAGGAGGCGTGGTAACCAATCTACAGTAAGGGGGGTTGTGTGCTGCGAGCCTGCAGACAGGAAGACTAACAAGAAGACATTTTCCCCTACAACTTGAGGACTCCAAATCTGGTGGCTGTAGGCAGACCAAAAGTAGGATCCCAGGACAGAGAGACCCGGAGTGATACACCAGACTGAACACAGAGGAATGAGGCAAAGAATACATACCCACTAATGAGAATGTCAGCCCTCTTAGGCCCCCTCCACCAAACCCCAGAACATACGACTTTCGGTATCACCTTCACCGTCCATGAGACAGGAGACCAGAGTAGTCACTCCTTGAAAAGCTAAACCACCCCCAAAAAACAACTGACCCATGTACATTTGGGGATCTTTTGATGAAGAAGACAGAATGTTCGCCTGGTAGTAAAGGCCACTTCCAAGGCTACCCTCTACACACACACACACACACACACACACATACACACACACCCTCTAATCAGTTTCTAATCTAAAGCCTCACTCTTATGTATGAATAGACAACTCAGGATCATAAGTGCTTGAAAAGGAAGACTTCAACACAAAAAAGTAAATTTAAAACCAATAGCCCAGAAAAATAAAGTCAAGTAAGTAACACTCCAAACAAAGCCAATTGCAATTAATATCATCAGAGAACTTAGGTAAAGAAATCACCTGTAAACCAAGAAGAGAATAGTATTTTTTTAACCAAGCAAAAGCAGAAGTTCTTAGAAATTAAAAATATGGTAACTAGGATAAAACACTTAATAAAAGTGATAGAAATGAATCCAAAGAAATCTTTGAAAGAGTAAACCCAAAAAGTAAAGGGTTAAAAAATGGAGAAAAAATATTTAGAAATTAGAGAACCAATCAGAGTCCAATATCTGACAACTGGAGTTCTAAAAAAAAGAACAAAGAAATAGATGAGTGGAATTTATAATAGAAATAATATTAAAAGAAGGCTTTCAAAATTAAGAGTGGGTCTGCAGATTATAAAAGCCCACCAAACACCAACCTCAATAAAGTCTTCTAAAAAACTGCAAATCAAATAATCATGAAGCCCGGCTCTGGGTATAAAAGAGTAAGTCATAATTGCTTACATCAGAATAGCATATGACATCCCCAAAACAACACTGAATACTGAGAGGAAGTGGAATCGTGCTCATAAAATTCTACAGGAAAAGAATTTTCAACCCATAATTCTCCCACCAAACAAACTGGGTGTGCTTGTATGAACATGTAATAATAACATGTATGGCTATACAAGGACCAAAACAAAGGTTGCTTCCCAAAAACACTTTCAAGAGAAGCTCCTACGTAGGATATAAGCTTTAATAAATTGAGAGGGAAGATCGAGAGGAAAACTTGGAATGCAAAAAGAAAGGTTCTTCTACACACATCCTAATGAAAGGGGGGCTAGAAGCCAGGTGATGGTGACGAAGAGAAGGTGTGACAGAGAATGGAATGTTCTGACGATTTCAAACGTTTGAAATTTTTTCCTGGATGGCTGACAAATATGTTGAAGTATTTAGGAAAAATAGGTACCAGTTGGTACATTGAAAACTAAGATATACAAAAGCAGAACAACTATTAATTATGAGATGAATGATGACACAAAGACACAGTCATAGAGCAATAGTTGGGTCGACTGTAAACAATCTTATAAAGTCAGGATAATGTAGCTCCTAACTAGTGATTGAACTACATGTTATAATATAACTATACAGGAAGTGAGAGTGGGAGGGAGAAATGGAGAGGGACGGGGAACCCACCACCATAACAGGAAATTAATCCCTACTGACTAAAGTCAACCAATAGAGGCATATTGTTTAGACATGTGGAGATAAAATGAAAAGAAATAACCAAAGTTGTTAAAAGTGGCTGCCTCTAGGAAGCACCTAGAACAGTGCCCAGCATATTATATATTAATCAGAGCTATTTCAGTTGCAAGTGACAGAAACTCAAATTAAAATAGCTTGAGCAAAAAGAGGGATGTATCAGCTTATATAACTTAAGCAAAATCCATGGATCAAGATAGCTGAAGTTTATCTGATGTGTGCAAGAAATTGTCTCCTGTTCTCCATCTCTAAGCCTTGCTTTCTTTCCCCTGGATTGGCTTAATTTTTAAGCCAGCTCTCCCCATGTGGGGCCAAGGATGGCCCCATGCAGCTCCAGGCTTACAGGCCTTTAGCACCCAGACTCTCAGAATGAGACAAAACCTCCGTCCTGAGGGTTCTAACAGCCCTCCCAGGCAAGGTTCTCATGGATCTGGATTTAGTCGTATGCCCATCCTTAAGGCAGGCTCTTGGCCAGGGTGATTTGATGCCACGACTGGCCATACCTGTGTGGCATGCTCACTCTTGCTGCAGGAAATGAGGCCAGTCCCTCTCCTGAGGCATGTGGATTAAGGGTTGGTAGACCAGTTCTCCAAAAAAAAAAAAAAAAAAAAAAAAAAAGCCAGGGTATATGATGATTAATTTTTTATGTCAACTTGGCTAGGCTATGGTAGCCAGATACTTGGCTAAACACCAGTCTAAATGTTGCTATGAAGTTATTTTTTAGGTAAGATTAATATTTTAATCAGTAGACTTGGAATAAAGCAGATTAACCTCCATAATATCCTCACCCAATCAGTTGAAAGCCATACGAGGGAAAAAAGAACCTGACATCTTCCTCGGCTACATCTCACTGCTCCCGAGAAAGAGGGAAGTCGGCCAGAAGACTGTCTTCAGACTCAAACTGAAACATAAACTCTTCCCTGGGTCTCTAGCCTGCTGGCCTGTCTCGCCCATCTGGGACTCACCAGCCTCCAACCACTGCATGAACCAATGCCTTAAACCTCTCTTGAGGTAGAGATAGCTAGAGATATTTCACTGGTTCTGTTTCTCTGGGGAACTCTAACTAATACAGGATACTTGTTTACTTAAAGAAGGAAATAACCATAAGGGAAGGGAAAGGCAAAAAAATCACATCTACTCCTTGACAGATTAGTTATTGCTACAGGAAGCAAACGGGTAGATTTTGAAAAGGAGGTTATAATTTCTACCTTAGATAGAACAGGACACACGAGTGCTCATAAATTCTCAATAACAAACGCCCATGCAGGCGTGATTCATCCAAAGTGAATAAACAAGTATTTGTCTTTAAAATTCAGCTTCTTATTTTACTTCCAATAACGGAAGATAAAGTCAGGCTAGAGACTTCACCAGACCAGCAAATGGTCAGACGTGGGTTAAACACGCCTCATGGCTGACGAGTGACCTGTGAACCCCAGAGGACAGAGCCTGGCCGCATAGACGCGGAGGGGTCTGTTAGGATTCCCAGCCCGACGGAGGGTTCCATGGTGACCCCGGGTGCACTGAACTTCCAGAGATGCTCACAGGGAGACTTCACAGAGCTTTCCACTGTTCCAATCTTCCTCCAGCTAAAATCTAGTTCTTGTTTGGTTTTCTTTTACTAAACAACAGCCAGCATCTTCGCAAGTGAGAAAATTGGTGTCAACATAGTGGATACCATGGGGACAGATTTTTTCCAGGTCTTTGGGCAAGAACCCAAACTGTTCTAAGCAAAGCAGTCTTGAATTAATCCAGACCACTTCAGTCTATGGCAGAGATTGCACAAAGGAAGCTTGCTATACAGCGTCTCCCAAGGGCAGCTGGGAAGAAAACATTCCTCACCCACCCTAACCAACAATAACAATCATTTTCCTTCTACTTTGTATTTTTTTCAGTTTACTTTTTGACTAATGTTTGCATTTAACATTATTTTGTATTAGTTTCAGATGTACGGCATAGCAGTTAGAGAATCATATACTTTACAAAGTGATCCCCAATATTTGAAGTCCCCACCTGGCACCCTACATAGTTATTACAACATCGTTGACTATACTCCCTATGCTCTACTTTACATCCCTGTGGCTATTTTGTCATTACCAGTTAGTACTTCTTAATCCCTTTCCCTTTTCCCCCGGCTCCCCCCACCCCTAACACTCCCTGCCTCTAGCATCCATCAGTCTGTTTTCTGTATAATTCTTTTTATTTTTGTCTCTTCATTTATTTTGTTCTTTAGATTCATATATAAGTGAAATCACATGGTATTTTCCTTTCTGTGCCTGGCATACTTTGCTCAGCATAATGCCCTCTAGGTCCATCCTTCCTGTTGTAAATAGTTAAGATTTCATTCTTTTCTTTTTACACCAAGTAGTAGTCCATTGTATACATGTACCACCATTTTTTATCCACTTGTCCAGTGATGGGCACTCGGGCTGCTCCAGTATCTTGACTATTATATATAATGCTGCAATAAACACAAGGATGCATATATTCTTTTGATTTAGTGCTTTATATTTCTTCAAATATATACCCAGAAGTGTAATTGCTGGGTCATAAGGCAGTTCCATGTTTAATTTTGGAGGAATCTCTATACCATTTTCCACAGTGGCTGCAGCAATCTGCATTCCCACCAACAGTGCAAAAGGGTTCCTTCCCCTTCCTCCACAT
Source organism: Phyllostomus discolor (assembly GCF_004126475.2). Lineage (NCBI taxonomy): Eukaryota > Metazoa > Chordata > Mammalia > Chiroptera > Phyllostomidae > Phyllostomus > Phyllostomus discolor. Next base: position 81,215,636 of record NC_040912.2, on the reverse strand, counting down.
CCTCGCCAACACTTGTTGTTTGTTGATTTCTTGATGATAGCCATTCTGACAGGTGTGAGGTGGTATCTCATTTTGGTTTTAATTTGCATTTCTCTGATGATTAGTGATGTTGAGCATGTTTTGATATGTTTATTGGCCATCTATGTGTCCCCTCTAGACAAGAGTCTGTTTAGGTCCTCTACCCACCTTTTAATTGGGCTGTTTATTTGTTTGTTTGTTTTTGGTGTTGAGCTGTGTGAGTTCTTCATAAATTTTGGATATTAACTTCTTATTGGATGGATCATTGTTGACCATCTTTTTCCAACAAATAGGTTGTCTTTTCATTTTGTTGATACTTTACTGTGCAAAAACTCTTTACATTGATGTAATCCCATTTGTTTATTTTTTTTCTTTTGCTTCCCTTGACCAAGGAGATATATCAGAAAAAAATACTGCTAAGAAAGATCTCAGAGATTTTACTGCCTATGATTTCTTCTAGGCACTTTATGGTTTCCAGTCGCACATTTAAGTCTTTAATCCATTTCAAATTTATTCTTGTATGTGGTATAAGAAGGTGATCTAGTTTCATTTTTTTTGCGTGTATCTGTCCAACTTACCCAGCACCATTTATTGAATAGACTGTCTTTACCCCATTTTACATTCTTGCCTTTGCTGTAGATTACTTGCCCATGTAGGTGTGGGTTTATTTCTGGGCTCTCTATTATGTTTCACTGATCTGTTACTATGCCAATACCATATGGATCACTATAGTATTGTACTATTGTTTGGTATTAGGTATCGACTTTGTTCTTTTTCAAGATTGCTGTCACTATTCCGCATCTTTGGTCTTTCCTTACAAATTTTTAGATCATTTGTTGCAATTCTATGAGAAACAGCATTGGTATTTTCATAGGAATTGCACTGAATCTATAGGTTGGGGGTAGTTTGAACATTTTAACAATGTTAATTCTTCTTATCCATGACCACAATATATGCTTGTAATGTATTTGTATCTTCTTCAATTTCATTCTTCAATGCCTTGCAATGTCTTTTAACTCTTTAGTTAGATTTATTCCTAGGTATTGTTTGTGATATAACTGTAAATGGGATTGTTTTCTTAGTTTCTCTTTATGATAGTTTCTTATTAGTGTATAAAATGTAACCAATTTCTGAATATTTATTTTGTATCCTACTACTTTACTAAATGCATTTATCAGTTCTCCTAATTTTTGGTGGGATCTTTAGGGTTCTCTACTTATGGTATCATGTCACCTGCAAACAATGACACTTTGACCTCTTCCTTTCCAGGTTGGATATCTTTTATTTCTTCTTCTCGTCTGATTGCTAATGCCGTGACTTCCAGTGCTACATAGAATAAGACTAGCAAAATTATGATGATTTTTAATATTATATACAGACTGTCTTTTACTGAGGTGCACACAATTTTTAAAAAATAGTAATGACAATTTTAGCAATTTTAAGTTCCTGGCCTTCCGGTCATACCACCTTGTGGTTCAGTCCATACGGAGAATACTGACATGCCAGGACCATGCCAACACCTGCCCAAGCAGAACAAGCTTCTCATAAAACTTCCCCAAGGGCAGCGTGCAGTGAAGAGTTTGGGTTCCAGATAACTCTAGAATGAAACATGCTTCTTATTAAGAAAATATAAACAGGGAGCTGAGGTGATGACAAAGCAAGTCATGAGAACTGGTACAATCAACCTAACTTGACAGTAATTTTCCTACACTAAACAAAAATGCAAAGAATTCATCCAAAATTCAATTTCACTGTTTATAAAAATGAGGAGCTATGAAATGACCAAAGCTCAAAGATAGATTGCTTTAAAATGAAGCCTGATTAAATAGACATATTAAATAGAAACAATGATAAAATGGTAAACTTAGAGTGTTAAAATGATGAAAATGAACAATCGGTAAAAGAATGCCTTAGAAGAATTAAGAAGTATGAGAATAGTTAAAAATAAATTAAAATCAATTAAGAGAATAGCAGAAAGAAAAAAGATAAAATTACAATGGTCCTAGAAATTCAGAAGTCCTGTGATTAACACCCCATTGAAAAGTAATTAGGGTCTCTTGTAGCAAGATGATGGATGGTTCTCCCCAAATTTGAAGTCACTGCTGAATTTTTGTGAGGCTTGTTACCACCCCCGGGCAAATATCTTTAAATAGATGCAGGTGGTCCATTAAGTGTGTCTCAAAGTAAGGTTTGTAGAACACATTTCCAACTACTAACCAAAACCAAATAATCACATGATTGATACAACACCATCTCAGAAGCCAACCAAATTCTTGGCAGACTGCTTGGGGAGGGAAAACAAGACTCTATTGGCGACCTGTCTGAAACCCTAAGTTCTTCGAGGGCTGGATCCCAATCAAAAAGCACAGAGCCTGAGAGTAACCCCCTGTTGAACTGGACAGAGCTGAACCAAACCATGATACAGCACTAGCCTTATACAAAGTGCATGCTAACAACATAATTAGGATGTCCCTTTCATCTCCAAACACCTCCCTAACTCCGTCCTCTTCCTCAACATGTGACGTGGAAGGCATCTTATCTCCAGCTCTGGAAGCAGGGTTTCTTTAGGTATTCAGCGCCTCACTGAGGGTAGTAAGGACAGAAATTGGGGGTGGACCAACACATACTGGAATGAGCTTAAGCGGGGCACACAGAGTCATTCTTGGCGGAGGTTTTTCAAAGTAAGGTCTGTGGGCCACCTTCCTGGAGTCTCTGGGGCTGCTTGTTCGAAGTAAGATTCTGGGCCACATTATGCACCTCACACCTCAGAATCTCTAAGGTACAGCCCAGGAGGCTGCAGTGTGAACAAGCTCCAGTCCCCACCTTCAAGGGGTTGGTACACTGACTAATGATAGAGGTTTATTGACTTTGAGGGAAGATGGAATCAGAAGAAATGGGAGTTAATAAGCCAGAAGAGTACCTACTCTGGGCAGGAGCAATGATAGAAGGCAGAGGTTGTAGGTGAATCTGGCAGCAATAGCAGGGACACAAGAAGACAAGGCCACAGAACCAGAAAGGTGAAGTTAGAGTCTCGGTACATTTTCTGGGCCTGGGTAGCACCTCTTTGGTGGAGCTGGAGCCCCTTTCCCCCCACAGGCATGCCTCTGCAGCTATTAAAGCCCTGGTGTGCCGACACATTACCGCTCCCTTACTAATTGCATCGTAAATCTTGTTCCAACTGTTTAAAGAAACCAAAGACACTAAAATGCAGGTATCTCTCAACTAGATTAGAGTAGCTGTCTTCATCTTGAAAGAACACAGCACCCCAACCAAATCTACATCAGAGGGACAGCCAAGAGTCCTCAAGAGCTGGGGAGAGAGTTGTTAGCTTGACAGAGTACAGCTAAATGGAACCAGAACGAAATGTACTGAGCAGAGCCTGTAGTCTCAACAACAACCTGAAACCCTTCTCTCCAGATTTATAGCCTACTCAAGAGGTCCCACTGCCTCATCTCCAACCCTGCGCTCAATTCTAGATGTCTTTGGAGACCTGGGAGCCTCATATTTTTTAAACCATAACACTAGTGTTTCTCAAATCCACTAATTTTAATGGAGCACAGTAATCTGGAACCACAGATTAGGAGGTTCCCAGAAGAAGAATGCAGCTGTGAACACATTGTGTTCATAAAAGGCATCGGTCACTGCTCGCTTCAGCAGCTCCTGCTAGGGATCCAAATACAAATGGTCCCAAGACCACCTTCGCCCAGGTGTCAGTTTCTTAGGGTGAAGAAGAGGGGTGACAAATGTTTGACTTGGAGCTGGCGGGGGGGCAATCTTAGCTGGCCTTAGGTTTCCATGGGACATCATCAATATAGTACTGATGACTTCTCCCCACACACATACTTTATCCCATGGTGGGTGGGATGATTGATATGACTGGTGTGTACTTCCTCCTCCTCCCCTATCCCTCTGCCCACCCACAGGGAGCTCTGGTCTGACCCTCCATCTCCTTAGGCTTACAGGGAAGCCCATGGTTTTTCAGCCCTGCCTAAACCAGCAGGCGAGCCTCCCTGGTGTGGGGTAAGGAACTGAGGAGTTTTGTGTTTCCATATGCCCACACCACCTTCCCCGAACAAGCCTTTATTATTAATAAAGGTTACTCGAATTCCATTTGCCTTATTCTTTCTCTGGCTCTTCACTGATTCAAACTCCACAGAAAGGAGTGTGGAATAGTGTGTCGGCTGTTCTCAAGTCTCCTACACAGGGTTTCTAACTTTCAGCTTAGAAAAGAGTGAGTAGAACGCCTCTGATCGGAGAAATAGTGGGCTCCCTTCACCCAACCCTAGTGATTCAGACCGAGGTGGAGAATGGCTTCCCAATGTGGCAATAGTATTTATGTTTTAGGGTGGTCGTGGGGAACAACACAAACACAAACCAAAACTGTACCAGCTGCACAGAACTCACGTAGGCACGTAGGTGAGGATTCCTATTGGATTGCAGGTGCCATTGCTCTGTAAACGCCCCTCCACGTGTGGTTCTCCAGGGACTAAATACAGTGCCCTGTTTGCCATTTCCACGGCGTTAGGTATTTTCTCGCCTCACAGGAGCTATCCCCACTGCAGTGGCCTCTCCCCTGGCCCCGCCTCTGGTCGCTTGGAAAACTCCTGCTGATGCTTAAAGGCGTAATTCAAATTTCACTCATCTTGATCTCTGCAGACAGAGTTAAATACTTCTTTGTGCTGCTGTCACATCTTGTTTATACCTCTACGAATGGCTATTCCTACATTTTCCATGGCATTTCCCGCCCCTCCACCCCTCTCCTGTCCTGAGAACTCTGGAAAGCATAAACTGTCTTCTTTGTAATCTTTATAATCCCCAGCCCCTAATCCAGTGCCTGGCATGTGGTAACACGTAATAAATATGCAAGGAGACAGGCAGATGGAAAACGAAAGGGGGAGACAGACGCAAACACGGTAAGCCAGATAGGAGAGAGGAGGAGAGAAATAGGAACACAGACACACAAAAATAAAGACCAGAAGAGGGAGGAGAGGCCATGGAGAAGGAAAAAGGGGAAGAAAAGAAAGGTTAAATCATAAACATAACTGTGTAGCTTCCCTGCTCCCCACAAAAAGATTCGCTCGATTCCAGATGAATGCTGAAGACAGCTGTCAATGGGAGAAAGCTAGACCGCACAACAGGGAGCTGTGTCAAATGCAAGTGGTTAAAAAGCAAAGCTGTTGCTTTGAGAAACTATCTAGGATCTAAGTGAGCCTGCAGAACTGGGTTCTTATTGCTGGTCAAAGTGTGGAGTGGAGAGAGAGTTTACTTGCTGAAAGTATCCACGGAAACTTTCTGTTTCAACTGCTGTGACTTAGCTGCTGGCTAATAGCGTTTCCCAATCCTTCGTAACTGGTGTCGTTATTTAAGTAGAGAGTTTAAAAGGATTTGTTTTTAATTTTGACCTCTAAGCCACATGACCTGGTTGCGGGACTTTTAGGAGAGCATTTAAACCTTCATGTTTGCAACTTAAAGCTTTTTTTTTTTCTGTAGACCCACTGTAAATCTGCAAGATGAAGTAATTCACTCCTGTATGTGTTCGTATGTGACTAGGTAAGCATTGCCAATAATGAAAAAAGTTACTAGAGATTATGGCAAAGGACAAATAAAAGCAGCTATATCTCTGAAAGTGTTACATCTCTACATTAAAATAAAAGATGGTCTGTGTATAGAGGAGTCATTTATGATAGTTTATAAACAAATCATTATTTTTTAGACAATGATCAGCTAGAGTCATATGATCATGTACCAAACAGGAAAAAAAACCACCAAATAAAACAAAGCCACATAAATAGAAATAACTCATTAGAGATTCTCCTCCTTACACTATTTCCTCCAGTGAGTTGGTTATTTCTTTACACAGTGAGGAGGCCCATGACACATGCAAAGCACTGCCTCTGTCCACCTCGGTGTGTCCTTATTAGGCAGCGGAGTCCTAGAAATTAAGGACCAAAGGAATTCCTTGGTTAGCATTTGGGACGATAGCATACGTACACGTAAAAGGGCTTTTATGTTTCTTTCTAGTTGTTGCTGGTGGTGGTGGCTGTTTTGGGGGGCGCTCTTTTTGTTTTCTACGTATTGTTTCCAACTCCATCAACCATTTGCTGAGTTATGTCCTTTTTGGCAAAATCTGTGCTGAACTCTGCAGGCAGGTTTTAGAAAGTGAATGAGTCAGGCCCTCTATTTGAGGACTTCACAGGTCCATGGATTTGAGTGGAGCTTCAAGTCTACAGATAGAGATATTCTGCCAGCCTGGGGCCCCAGAGAGCCTCCGGGAGACTTAACAGAGAGTGAGCATGGAGGTCCAGTCTGCCACCGCCTCCCCCCTTCCCGTGAAGCCTGTCTCACTGGGTTCATACCACTCTTCCAGCACATTCCACCTGTCTCTGTGTGGATGCCATATGTCTACCTCAATATCCTCTCGGTGGATCCTAGGTGTTTTGAGTATAAAAATAGGCCTTGTTTTGGTGTCATCCAAAGCAAGGAGCCTGGATTAGTAAACTGTTTCGTCTCATCTCCCTAATGGCACCATGAGGTATTCAAAGAGGTGAACTACGCCTGTATTTTTTGGTGATAGCCAAACACTCCAGCAGAGCACAGTTCCACTGTATACTCTGGGGAGAGATTTGTTGAATGACCTCGAACTACCCAGAACAGAAGCCCTTCTGTCTGCTAGCCTAAGGCCATTCTCTTCTGGCGGTGGCATTTAGTGCTGCTGCTTTGTTTATTCCTCTGTAAATAAGAATGGTTTTCATCTCAAAGTGTGTCAGAACAATGAAATCCTTTGAAGCGCTCTGCACAGGCCTTGACACTCAAAGAGGGCGCTCCAGTGTGGTAAATGTTCCACAATGGAACTCTCAGGAGTAGAGGGTTAATCTCAGGTAAAGAAAGATCCTTAACTCTTACTCTGAGGGGTGGGAGGAATTGAACCCTTGTGTTGTGAGCTTTAACGTTTCTCCTCCCTCAAAAAGGCTGGATTTGTCAAATCTGTAGATGGAAACTAAAGGAATTTCCCAAGATCTGTACGAGAGCATCTCAAAAGAGTGATTTTTAGCTTTAGGTCCATAAAGGGGCTTCAGCCAGCCCGTTAACTCTTAAATGCACATCCAAAACACATATGTGTATGCATGTATGTGCATTTGTCTATACAGTGATTATGCAGCTTTGATGAGACATCCAAAGGAATGGGCAGCTTGAAATAAAATTAAGTGCTCCTGCCATTAAATATGAATAAGTCCTGCTTTCCCCTAAAAATCAATAGGGAGAATATTCTTCTATGAATTAAAATGTCTAGGAGGATCTTTGCCCCCAGGCTGAATATCATACTTCATAAAACCAAAGAATTAATAATGTAAAAATAAATAAATAAACCCAAAAACAGAGACCTGAGGAAGAAGATGAATATCTTATCACCAAAGGCCCAAGTAGCAGTACGGCCCGGGAGACAAACAAGTGCCAGGAGTAAGACCCGACACACACTCGCTTCAACACCTGGGCTTGACATATATTAGAAAGAAATGTCACAGCAATTAATGAGCTTCTGCCTCCTGCCCACATTCATTGGGAGAAAAATAAACAGAAGTTTAGCAATTATCAGACTCAGAGAGCAGAGTATTTGTTAGTTCTGCAAGAAATTCCCAGGAAAGCATATTTCTTTTTTAATAAAGTATATACCACTGGCAGCCAAAAGATAATACCAGGGCAATTTTGTGGCCGTTCAAGAATATTATTTCATGGGGACGACTGTATCAGTCGGATGTCAACAATTTCAGGTTTCCAAGACTCCTAAAATGCATTTACAGACATTCTTCTATCAGCTTTACTGTTTATAAACTATCTGTTTCCTTAACTAAAATTCTACCACTCCTTCCCATGCCATTCAAATGACCAGAAACTATCACACCTACATAAGAAATGAGTGCTGATCTACTACCTTTATAAAAACTAATTCGTCCAGATGTCCTATTCACAAGGCAAATTGAGCCAGGCATTGCAATAGGCACTAAGGGTAGACAAGCCAATAAAACAGATGTTGACCCTTACATCAGGGAGCACACAGTCTAGAGGCAGTGAAGGTAAGGTGGGTAATAGCCAAATAAATAAAACAGCTTAATAGTTGTGTGTTGTATTTAATGTTATTATGTAAACAAGGAAGAGGCTTAAGGCTAGAATAACAAAGAGGACCTTCTATTAGTCAAGGAAGACCTTTTCTCAGAAATGCCACGTAAGCTGAGATGAAAAGGTACCGCAGTGTTTGTACCAGAAGCCAGAAAAAGAGAATGCAAGGTTGAGAGAACAGCATGTGTAAAGATGTCGCAGCAGGAAAGATCTTGGCATTTTTGAGAAAGGAAAAAAATGTGGTGAATCCCACCCACTGAAGGGGAGAAAGGCAAGAGGCATGGTTGGAGGAGAAGGGCCGGGGTCATGCTGTAGCTAGGAGTTCAGACTTTGTTCTAGTTTAATGGCAAGTCACTGAGGGTTTTGAGCAGGGGGAAGGGGAGATGACCTGATATAATTTCTATATTAAGACTGTCACCTTGAATAATAGGCAAACAGTGAATTGGCCTGGGAAGACGAGACGATGCTGACTTGGGATGATAAGTGGGAGCAGGGGAGTTGGAGGGAAGAGAGATTGAGATACAGTTAAGAAATAGAATTAACAGAATTCTATGATAGACTAGACACAAAGGAGAAGAGAGGGAAAGGAATGAAGTATTACTCTCGGCACTCGGTGGAAGTACCCGAGGGGATGGTGAGCCATTTCTGAGATTCGGCGATTTACACGAGGTGCCAAGAATCCCTTGGGAGCCTGCCACGTCCACGTTGCATTCCAGTGGAGCTGTCACCTAGGCAACGATCTACACGGCGACCTCCCAGTCTGGAGTGCAGATGAGGGATCAGGGCTGGACGCACTAATTGGGTCTTCAGCATGTCAGTGTAAGAAACGTCCAAACCGGGAAGAAGTTTCCTGACTTTATTTAAGTCAAACTGATGACGATTGCCAGGAAGCAAAATCTCAATGGGCTGAGAAAATTCTCCAGAGATTGGCAGTTTTTCGTCTTATTTTATACAGTACAATCAAAGGAGGAGGCGTAAGGGGGTTACAGGAAATCCACTGGTGATAAATTAGGGAGACCTGAGAAAGCAAAGCAGGGAGGTCTCTGAGAACAGATAAAAAGTAAAATGAGAAACACTTACTTCTTTCCCATAAGTGGGTGCAGTTAACAGTCAGCAATTAACAGATAACAATGAACAATGAGGGGATTTGTGGTCCTGCTCTGGGGCTGGTGGTTGTGCCCTGAGGGGGTAGAGTCACACAAGGAAATCACCCGGATATTCCAAAGGTCTGTTATCTTAGATGCAAAAAGACAATGGACAGGCTCAGTTAAAGTAAAGACTGACCTTTGGCAGGGAAGATACCTGCCTAGGAAGTGACTACCCACCCTGACTCACTTTTAGCCAAAAGGTTTCATTTCAGACCATCCTCTGTGGTTACCTTAGGTCTCCGAGAGTTCATACGGCCGCCTCCCAGGCCTCCCCAGAGGTTGTCGGGTTAGTATGTGGCCCTTTCTCACCCACAAGCATTACAATAGTATTTGAATCCCTACAAATGGATGAGATTCATCTAGGGAGAAAATCTCTACAGGGAAAACCCTTCAGAGATCCCCACCCCCACTGCAAATAATCAGAAGACGAGTTGAACAGGAGAAGCAAGTTGGGGAGTCTAACAAGGGGTGGGCGACCAGGGAAGTGGGATGCCAACTAAGGAAGGAAAAAACAGTAAAAGAAGAAAATGCTCTTTCTTCTAGTTCTAAGTGTCATGCTCGAAGAAGCCTTAGCTACAAGTTCAATCGCCTCAGGAACACCAGCTTGCCATGATGCCCAAAGCTGATGTGACTTCGAACACACCTTAAGGCAGTGTTTTCAAACCTTTTCCACCAAGGCGTTGCGGGAAATGATGACCTGTTTTATGGCATGGTGGGCCTAACGGAGGGTGTCGTGTGCCTGTAGCTGCTGGCTGGCCTGGGGTCTCCGGCTGTGGCGTCCCGGACCACAGCGGCGGAATGCTGCAGGCCTAGTCTGCTGCGACAGTGCAGATGGGTCCCTATGGGGGCTTCTGGTTCAGAACGGTAGAACACAGCCTGAGCTCACAATGTGAGCAAAAATGTGGAGAATTTATTTCAACAATATAGGGGTAACCCCAGGGGACACAGGGCTGGAATCGGCCACGCCGGGGGAAGGATTAGAATGAACTGAGAAATGGAAACACATCAAGCAAAAGGGACTCCTCTCTGCATGCCTCCTTGCTGCTTCTCTTGGTACCCTGCTTTGTTATATCTTCTTGGCGTAGTAGCGCCTCTCGGATACTCTATGTGTATGGCATGCGGTCACCCCTCCCAAGTTCAGAGACACTTTCTCTACATCCCAATTCCAGGTTCCTGGAGAAGGCACTGTAGCCCAACTTGAACCAGGGGTATACACCTGGTCTGATCAACTGAAGCCAGAGGAAGAGTGTTACTTTGTGACAAATGGCCACCAGGGAAGCCCTAGGACACAGGTGACAAACACAAGGCACTTGGGCTGAATCCGGCCCTCCACCCTGTTTTATCCAGCCCAGCACCTTGTTTCTACCCGGCGGCAGCGCTGAGCTCCTTGCTCCTAGTTAAGGAGTAGTTACATTTCTACAGTCCTAAAATTACATTCAGCCCTTTGAAGGCAACCTCGAGGCTGATGTGGCCCCCGGTGAAGATGAGTTTGGCACCCCTGGCCTGGAAGCTGGACACGTGCAGCACAAAGATACTGCCACATCCCACCTGAAATTTTTAGTTATCTTGATTACAATATTATATTCCCTTGATTCAACCACATCACCCATTGTAAAAGGCATCAATTTACTGGCAGCTCTTCCAGCAAAAGCAAATGCCATGTTAAATATGTGCATATATTTTAAGAGTCTATAAAAGTTTGTATATGTCCTTACCACCACATACTACTTTCTTATCCAGTAGTCAATATGACCATCACAAGTTGACACTGTGCTTCTTTTACAAAGCATAAAAATAATTCTGAGATACTTTTAAATCATCAAGATATTCTAACACTCATTGCCCATGCTCATTATCTTGACAGATGCAGCAACTTTTAGATTGCTAATATACAATAATTCAAAAGTACAGCAAAAAATCTGGAATTCTGTCTACATTTCTGCTTCAGTTGTACTGAGAGGATTTTTTCATTGAATTTCCCATCACTGGAATTTTAACTGCTTTTCTTGAAAGTCACCTAAAAGCTTTTATCTGATGTTCTGAGCTTGAGTAATAGGCCTTCACAAAATCGGTTATAGTCACCTTCCTCCTAGCTTTGAAAATTCTGTAATGCACGAGGTCTGTCCAGAACGTATCCAGCCATGTGCTATAAAAAAATAGAGACATTTATTGAAGAAGATACAAGGTAGAAGAAACATTGTACGTAGGACAATGATGACTCAGTGTCCTTCAAATTAGGCACCTTGAGACCTTACATAGTTTTCCCAATCACCATCAGCAACCTCAGTGCATTTTCCTGAATCTCACTGATGGTCTGAAATCTCTTCCTTTCCAGAGGTGATTTTAATTTTGGGAAAAGCCAGAAGTTGCAGGGAGCCAAATCTGGGCTGTAGGTGACTGGGTCACCTGGGTGATTTGATGTTTCACCAAAAGACTCTGCACAAGATGTGATGCATGAGCAGGTGCACTGTCATAATGAAGCTGCCAATCACCAGTTGCCCACAGCTGTGGCCTCCTGAATCATCCAAATAGTTTCAGAGGAGGAATGTTGAAGTTTAATGCAAAACTTAATACAAATTCACTGCTCTACTTGCTCAGTTATTTTGAATGCAACGGCCACACAGTACACATGCTCACTCAACAGCATCTACCGTCCCCGCTGACTAGTACAGTGAAGTCATCATTGTTCACACATGCGCATTCCAGTCCACTCTCCTTGGCTGCCAGGTTACATCAATGTCGTGCAAACCGTTCTCGTTACATTAACAATGGCTGCGCTTTTTCCAGACAGAAAAAGATGGCTTTCTCTGATGTCTTTAATCACATTGTCTGATGAGTGATAGGCAGTCTTCTGCAGACGCAATGTGTTTTTGTTTCAATGTTTCAATATGGCGTAAACTTATTTAAAATTTTTTTGATGATTTTTTACAATGACACGTCTAAATTTAATCTAAATGAGATGCACCTGTGGTACTACCACTGGTACTAACTCAGCTAAGGGGAACACCTTCCTTCTGTACCCGGCAACGCTGGAAAAGTTTCCCTGGCTGGCACCTGGACAGTCTCTTTGGAGAGGTTTTAAAACATGTTCCACCCTGGCTGGTGTAGCTCAGTGGATTGAGCATGGGCTGTGAACCAAAGCATTGCAGGTTCGATTCCCGGTCAGGGCACATACCTGGGTTGCAGGCCACAGCCCCCAGCAACCACACATTGATGTTTCTCTCTCTCTCTCTCTCTCTCTCTCTCTCTCTCTCTCTCTCTCTCCCTCCCTTCCCTCTCTAAAAATAAATAAATAAAATCTAAAAAAAAAGTCCCAATTTCAGAAATCTCAAAATGTGGAAAATGTACATCTTCCCATAGTATTCTTTTTCAGGGGATTCAATATGTGCTAGACTTTTTTAACTAAGGGCTTCACATGGCTTAACTTATTTAATCCTCATAACAGTCTACGAAGCTATAGGTCTTATGCCCGTTTTACAAATGAGGAAACTGGGGTGGTAAGACGAAGGGATTTCCCCAAAGCCACTGAGCTAGAAAAATAATCAAGCCAGGATTTGAGGCCCGCCTGTCTGACTCCAAACCCCACGTATTTAATTGGTGTATCAAAATGCTTCCTAATTAATTGTATAGTAGCAAAAGTCATTAGATAAAATTAATAAACAAGATAAAAGTAAGATTGATTGATTATATGAATTAACCCATCTTGCTAATTATTTAATTAGTGGAGCTATTGCTGTGTTTCCAAGAAATGCGGACAAGGCTATGAAGCAGTCAGCATATTACATATGTCAGTATCGTTTCTGGTACCACGTTGGACAAATCACTGCCCACATAGACTTGATTTTCTCATTTTGACATGCAGGGAACCACCTCAAAGGATAATGATAGTGGATGCAAAACAACCGAAAGTTAGGGTTTTACGAGGCGCTGAGTTCCCTCCCTCTCCTCTTCTAGCCCAGGTGTCCGGAGCCCAGAACTGCTGAGCAGCTGGCTGAGCCGGTACAAGACAAATACCATCCTCACTATGTCTTCCAAAGGACAAGAGACAGAACAAATGAACCCGAAAAATGTCCTGCTGCCTTAGGCCCCTGATCCTCTCAGGTTAGGATTCTGCCTCTGGGAACGGTACCAAGGGGTGGAGTATGCAACAGGAAGGTATCACCCCAAACTGTTCGAGGGCAACCCAAGGCACGGCAGCTTTTCTGGGGAACGTTAACATTGTCCAGGAGCCCGTTTCCTTCATTAGGAAACAGGGTTGCTTCCTCATCCTAACTTGCCAGGATTTGGTAAGGAGACCTTGTTCTAGGGCAACCAATAGCAAACTTCTTGCCTGTTGGTTAAAAGTCAGTTGAAAAGCTCACAATTAATAGTATAATTACAGCCCAAGGAAAATCTGCAGTCTGAATGAGGTAACTTGTTCCAGGCACCGGAGCGATCAGAGGATTCCCTGCTCTGGTGCTGGGAAAACCATGCTGAAAAGCCTCTGAAGGCTGTGGCTGGGGTTTTCCAAATAGATTATTGAATGGGCTGAAGACGAGAAACTCATGTTTACTGTGTAGAAAACTAAATAGAAGGCACAGAAACATTTACAACAGGGGCTTTTAATGTGTTTGCCTTGCTCCCCATTTCCTCCTGCTACTTTCAGGCTCAGGGACTGCTCCAGTTCACCGACTTGACGGCTTCCTCCCCATCGGCCTGATTTTCGTTTCCCTGCTGCTGGTCACGTTCATCGATGTGGGTTTTAGGTTAAAATCGTCCACCTTCTGGTTGATTCTCCTTTCCGCTCACTCATTTTTTTCATCCATTTATACTATAAATGTGTTCTGGTTCACACAGGTACTAGCTTAATAACAAACAGAAAATTTAGTTGTACCCATCCCCAGAATCACAGTTGGAGGGTTCCGAGTTGCTCCTGGGGCGCCTTTAGAACAGATTGGAGATCTGCCCTTCGTTATCATCATCACCGCGATTTAAGGGGGACCTCAACAGTTGGGAGGTTGGGGATTTGGTCACCGGTCAAATCTGGTCTAAATTCTATGCCATTTACCAGGTGCAAGACCAGAAACAAGTTTGCTAAGTTCTCCAAGTTTCCGTTTCCTCCTGTACCACATGGGACAATCACGGCTATCTTCAGGTTCCTTGGAAGGTTTAGACGTTATTGTAAGTAAAGGAATGCAAAAGAGTCCATCAGGGTTACTTCTCCAAGTAACCCCTCTCCTGTTCACACCCCTTACCTATTTACATATTCATCCTATTTACATTCTGTTACCTATTAGTGCTGTCTAGTGAGTTCCGACTGCATGCCAGGCTCGGAGGATACAATGGGAAGTGAAACCCACAGAGAGCACATCCCATGGAGCTCATTGTCTGGTGAAAAGATAAACTCTCCACAAACGAATACAATGTTAGACATTTGGCTTCTGAAACAGGATAGGAAAGAATGCCAGCTCCAGTTCTGGCCAGGAAGGGCTGAGAGGTCATCAGGGCAGAATGGAGACATGCCTTCAATCAAGCTTTAGTTGCTGACCAAGCCGGCTTTTTGCCAAGGTCTGTGCGCATGGGGGTGGGGAGTGAGGATGCTGATGGACAATCCACCCCTCACCCGCCTGCACCAGCCAACCAGACAACTCTCCTGGCTGGGAAGGCCTCCCCGCTCAGACCTGAATGATCGTGGCTGCTGCAGGCCTGCCCCTGCGCTGCTGCCCCTGAGCTGCTGTCTGTTAGGCTCCCCTCGTGTGACCCAGATGAAAGGAAGGCTCCACTGCTTCCCACACTCTGGTCCAGAGGCCCTCGCTCTGCTCCCAAACTGACTCCCTGCAAGGTTATTATCGTATTGTGCCGTGTACAGTGCACTCCCACGTATAATGCACTCCCACGTTTTTGGCTGAAATGTTCAGAAAAAAATCTTTTAACTTTTTAATTCAATTATTTATTAATTTATATTTAGAAACAAAACTGATTGCTGTATTCCAGAGTATTATGTTGCATGTGGAGATCATTGTTTTCTAGAGTTACACTTGTAATGCATAAGCATAAATAAAAGAATTAAAAACATTTTTATAGATACAGAATTGGTACTACCCATGTATAATGTGTATCCTTATTTTTCCCTCAGAAATTTGGGCAAAGAAGTGAGCATTATACACGGCAAAATACGGTAATTTCTCAGCTGATTAATTATGCTTTTCTGCCCTGGCTCTCAAGGATGCCACCTCGGAAGCCAGCTTCCTTCACCAGCTTGAGTCACTGACATCTCCCCCTTCCAGTCCCACTTCCATTGCTTATAAGCCGCCCTTCCTTCATTTACTACTGGTGACAAAACCCTTTTTTATTTCCTTTGTGATGCATTTTCCAATGTGGAAGTAAAACAAATATATGGGTATATGATGCCTGTTTAGAGTGTCTAGGCCACAGTTCACATATGTTATTTCATTTAACTGATACAACACCACCGAGATGTAGGTATTATGACTTCTCATTATTTGGACAATTGAAGAAATCAAATATTAGATTAATATGTAGGGGGAGTCTTCAGCTCCACATGCTCTGCCCATTGCCCCAATATCAAACAATTACTATAAATATGTTTGCAAACACATTCATAAACGTAAGGGGATATAAAAGCCAGTATTGCAATCATGGACTGATGCCTGCACTGAAGTTGCCTCCTGTTTTCATTGGTTAGGTACCCAGCTCTAAGCACTTGGCCATCTTCCGTAGGGGACAGTTGAATCTAAATTTTGAAAAGCAATATCTCAGCTAATTCATCCCCTTCAGGGGCTGTTTAGCAGTATATTTTCTTAGGCACCAGTAGGCCAGAGGGCTTCCTAAAAGCAGTAGGATATAATTGTTGCCATACTCATCAATTCATCGTGTCTGTATTTGCTTATTTACTGACAAGGTCCCTTTTTCCCCAGTGTCAGCACTATATCTGTAATGTAGCGTTAGAGGAAAAACTGCATTCTCTGCTGACTCATACATCACTGAGAAAATGACTAGCAAAGATCCAATTCTCAATTACAAGCACAAAATAGCCCTGCGTTTTAGCATATATCAAGCCCATCTAGTTCAGCTGTTCCCTGACGGTGAGCTAGTTCGTCAGGACGGGCCAATCATTAAAAGACCTTATGTGTTCCCTCAAGATCATATTATTAGGTTGTATTTTTTCTTTTAGGTCTTCAACGTTTGCCTTCCCATCCTAAAATCAATAGTCCCCCAGTTCTAAAGCAGATTTTCTAAGGCAATTTTCTAAGTTGAAATTAATACTTCGCTATCGAGGTGGGAAAACTTTGCAAACTTGGCCTAGAAAATCCCCCTGATTTCATCACTCAGGTTTCCTGGGGCAACCAGCCTGCTGCTTTATCCTCTTCCGCCTTGGTGAATATTGAACAATATGGCAGATCGTAAATGTCACAATAGGAAGGCCTGTCTTAGTCGGCTCAGGTGGCTGTGGCAAAATACCGTGGACTGGGTGGTTGAAACAACAGATATTGGGGTGCCCATGGTCAGGTGCTCGCATGGCCGGGCTCTGGTAAGAATTCTCTTCTTGGCTTATAGATGGCCACCTCACACAGCAGAGAGAGTTTGGGCAAGCTCTTTGGTCTCTTCCTATAAGAAGGCATCAATTTTAACATGAGGGTTATGTGCCCTCACAACGTCCTCTAAAGCTAATCACCTCCTAAAGGCCCCACCTCTGCTACCATCACACGGGGGGGGGGGGGGGAGGTGTTAGGACTTCAACATACAACTTGGGGCGGAGGGGCATAAACACTCAGTTTATAACAATGCCCTCGTCCTCTGTGATGTAATCCTTCTAAAAACCTTTAAACTGCTGCTTACACCACTGGCTTGTGTGTATAACCCTACCCATAACTAAGTATCATTTTGCTGATCATAATAGCAACAAAAAAGCCAGGGTATGTTTGGGGAGGGGACAGTAGAAGAGGGAAATAAGTTAGGATAATAAAAATAGACAATTATAGACAATAAAAAGAATAAAAAAGAATAGACAATTGTGAGTCCCGTGACTGGAAATCTTCTAGGAGCTCTGCTAGTAATTCTGTGACCTTAAATAGTATCATCTCCTCAGGCTGCATCTTGCTTACCTGAAAAATGAGAGAGGCTGGATGATCTCAAAAGAACCACCGGCTTTAATAAATAAGTAAAGGTTCTGTGATTGTGTGAATAATGCATGTGCTGAGACTATCAGGGAAACTCACCATAAACATCATGGAGAAAAACTTGACACAGAGTGAATGCGAACGAAGTGGATCCCTGAAATGGTTATCTTGGTCGCAGCTTATCCCTTTATTTTTAAAGGGAACGGACCTAAGTGAGATCAACAACACTCTTCTGCTTAGGACACATTAACTCTTTAACCTGTAAAATATGAATTTATAATCCATAATACAAATCATGCGTGTCATTAGTTGGGTGGCCACTCTGTACTGTGCCCTTGGGACACGGAGCTCCTGTAACCCTTCGACACCCCCGCCAAGCAGACCTCCTCCTTTCCTCCTCCTTTGTACTCCATCAACACGAGCTTTCTTTTCTTTTTTTTTTTTTTGTTGAGGTTTTATTTATTTATTTTTAGAGAGGGAAGGGAGAGAGGTAGAGAGAGAGAGAGAGAGAGAAACATCAATGTGTGGTTGCTGGGGGTTATGGCCTGCAACCCAGGCATATGCCCTGACTGGTTATCGAACCTGCGACACTTTGGTTCGCAGCCTGCGCTCAATCCACTGAGCTATGCCAGCCAGGGCCTCGTCAACACTAGTTTTCTGATGGTCCGTCAGATACAAGCTCACTCCCACATCCCCTGGCTCCTCCAGGCACCTGGCTTCTCCTCATCATTTGGGTCTCAGCTCAAATGTCAGATATCTTCTGAGAGTTTTTCCCGGGTCTTCCCGACTAGAGTAACTCCTCTGCCCCAGTCACTTTTCACACTGTTGCCCTGCATTCTCTACGCCGTATATCACGATGTGGAATTACTTTACATGTATTTTCTCTCTCCAAATTCCCCACCTTGGTAACCATGTGAGCTCTATGAAGGCAGGTACTTGGCTTGCTCACCTAGACCCCCCAGCACTGAAAATAGTTCCAGCTTAGTTAACATATATCAAATGAATAAATGCCATCCCACTTCACAGATACAGAAATTGAGGCCTAGAGAGGTCCGATGACTTGCCTGAGGCCTCATACTGAAGTGGTAGAGCTAGGATTCAAGTTCAATGTTACCTGGCCCCAAGGTCCTTGATCTTTTCAGTATTTCCCAAATTGGCAGGTGTCTGAATACTCCCGATGAGAATTACTTTTAGTTTTGTGGTTTAGTTTTTATGATCGTCTAAAAGTGAAAATGCTCAGAGTGATACTGACTCTCACCTCACCACTTTATAAGCGAACACTGTCCCACAGTTCCAGGCCCTGCTTGCATTTGCCATTAGATTGACACTGTCAGAGCAAGTACGTGAATGAGGTGTTCCCCCCAGTGAAGACTAAATGACCGTGATGTACTACTATAGGAAATAAGTTTGATAAGCGTTCGAATAGAAAAAAAACTGTAGGAGAATGGTATTATCACTTAGCTTTGGTGACTTGTTTAAGTCGTGTGCAAATAGCATGTTCAAATGAACCTGTATCGTGGCAGGCAGCACTATGCCATGGCGAGCAGAATTGCCTGAAAAGGGCCCTATGAGATCGCAAGCCAGTTGGAACTGCACCACACTGAGTGTGGTGGCCATCTACCCTCCCCAACAGGAAAATCTGAGCCCAAACCTATGTCCACAAGGGCCCCCACGTCCCTGGGGAGCTGTATTTCCCAGACAAGGCTTTTAATACCAGAATCTAAATCCGGATATCCCAAGTGTTTGAGAAAGCCTTTTGTCTCACTTTTAACATGGCCACCATGTTGTAATTATACTCTAAAAGGGCAAAGGAATAGGGAACAAAGAACCTTCGCTCAAACACACACCCACGGCATGTCTAGCCAAGCTTGCCAGCTCCAACCGATGCGCCTCCATGGGCAACCTAAGTCTCCTTTGCTGGCTTGTCTTGTAAATTTCCCCCCACAAAGCCCGCTCCCCATTCATTCTGGCTGGCACCAAGAAATTGTTTTTTAGCTTAATTGCAAGACTGGTGGTGGTCATGAAAGGACCCATCTCCAATAACATGGCAGCCACAAAGAGATTCACCCTGCACAAGTGCTCCATTCCCATGATGAAAGGTGATACAGTTTACAACAGACCAGCATTAGAGAAATATTATAGATTTGAGCTCTGTTGGTTTTATAGGCTGTATATAATTAGTTTGCGAATTTAAGTTGGATCGTGTAATAGTTATGTAAGAGCTACAAGCATGAAGTGTTTATTTCTTCTTTTTCTTTTTTAAGATTTTATTTATTTATTTTTAGACAGAGGGGAAGGGAGAGAGAAAGAGACGAAGAGAAACATCAATGAGTGGTTACCCCTTGCACACCCCCAACTGGGGACCCGGCCTGCAACCCAGGCACGTGCCCCAACTGGGAATCGAACCAGCGACCCTCTGCTTCTCAGTCTGGCACTCAATCCACTGAGCCACACCAGCCAGGGCTCAAGTGTTTATTTCTTTATTCACATTTAATTAATATTTTAACAAAACAGTTTAAATCAACATGGGATTGGAAGACACTGTTATGTTTGTTAAGTTCTAGGCTCTGCTCAAGCCCAGGAAATTCCAAGACTTCCACAAGCCACTGTTGTTTTCCCGTGGGAAGAACTACCTACAGACAGTGCATCCAGGTGAAAATAAGTTTCCGTTGTCCTGCAGTGGCCGTTACCTAAGCAGCGTTCTCAACATTTGGGCCTGAGAAAGCCTGAACAAGGAGGGTGTTACTAACCTTCCAACATCAGAAAATGTACTTTGGGCTGACTTTCCCTCTGCAGTCAGGAGTTGCCTTGAGTCACCCATGCTCACTCACTTCTCCTAGAGATGGATGGCAGAAGCTCTCGAAATAGAACTTTTCTTAGCCCTGAACTACTTAGGCAAATTCTGAACTTATCAAAACCAATGACTCACTTAGAGTATGGGAAGGGAACTCGTATCCTGCATCCTTACTGGAAGGCTGAAAATATTCCCTTGAGTTTCCTTGCAGAATCCAGCAGTCCCAGGCCTGCTCTGTGACATCGATGCTGAATTTATGTAAGAAACTTAGAACACTGAGTCACATCAGACATCAGAACCAAACCGAATATATACAAGTAAAGAATAAAGTCTCTGTACACACTCAGTCTTCTCTCCTTCGTCGGAGTTTGTCTATCCAATCTACAATCCCGGGTCCTCTTGCCACTTCTCCCTCTGCCTGCCTGGAGGGACCTACTGACAAGCAGGTGACCTCATGGAAATTAAGCCATAATGACTGCCTCTCTAGGCAGGTTAAATCGGGTTGTCTTCTCTTTTGTTTTCCCATAAGCCACTTGAACTTTTAAGTTTTCCATCAAGCATGATTCATAAATCCATTTGCTATTGAGGTTCTCGATATAATTTTAATTCTGTGGTTTAATGAATTGGCTTAGAGCAATGTTCTGAAGATATCAAATTTCACAACTGGTCCTCTCTTGGCATGAGGGGTTCTCCCTACTTTCCACCTCCATTCATTCTTTCAGGGAATTAACTTGCGTCAAAGTTTCAGGAGAGAACAATATTTCGATATGTAATCCCACTCTTCTTTGTAACTTGAAAAAATTGCAGTACTTGGTTTTGTATAAAGGAGCAGCCAATTGTAATTTCAATGTAAATTATAAAAATGTATAATATCTGTCAAATGCTTCTTACTATGTTGATTATTTTATTAAATTCCAAATATTCTCCAATATGTTCATGTTTACATGCATTTTAAGTTCGAGATCTGTTTTGCACTCTTTTAGGGAAAAGTTTGCATTATTGGTTTCCTGTTTTGTATAGAATTAGACTGAGTAGACTAGGAGATAGCTCATGAGAACTCTTCAGACACTTGGGGTAAGAGCTAAAAAATAGAACTACACTTCCCAGTGTTTGTTCAAAATCACTCTCCATAAGGTTTTCCAGGGGAAACATTTGAAGAGCTACAGCAGTTTAGTTGTACAGAAATGAAGTTTTATTAAAGAAAAAGAGAGAAAAAGATGTTACCAAAGACATGGAATTTAAAAGGAAATTTGAATTAAAATTTAAATATAATTTAATGTCACAGTTCATGGGATTCTTAAGAAGTTGTAGTCATGAAAATGACTAAAACATGATGATAACATATTTATGTTATAAATATGTTGGTAACATTCAACATATTGAAAATATGTTAACATTCCCATGACCCACCATACCCTAACCCTTCAGTGACCCATTACAAGGTGGCCCCACCCCCAGCTCGCACCCTCCATTTGGAAAGGCCCATAGGAGAAGACTGCATCTTCACACCCTCTTTAAGAGTGTGGACATGTCAAGAAATGCCAACATGTGTTCCTGAGGATTTTCTTTCTGTGTGCACAGTGAGCTTCGTGAAGGGAATTAAGATGGAATGTGTTGCCTGGCTGGCATAGCTCAGTGGATTGAGCTCAGGCTGAGTACCAAAGCATCGCAGGTTCGATTCCCAGTCAGGGCACATGCCTGGGTTGCAGGCCATGACCCCCAGCAACCACACATTGATGTTTCTCTCTCTCTCTCTCTTTCTCCTTCCCTTCCCTCTCTAAAAAATAAATAAAATCTTTAAAAAAAAAAAAAGATGGAATGTGTTACAGTGAGGGAGGGGAAGAAAACAAGGGCTCCAGAACCAGGCAAAACAAAACAAAACTCATCACCAGAGATAGATTTAAATATTTCCCAGAAGGGATATATGTGTGTATGTGTGTGTATGGAGATATATATATATATATAAAGGTATATGAATATATATACCTTAACCCATAAAAATGTACAGACATACACACACAAACTGAGAGTGTGTGTGCTTTCTTTAGGAAGATTCAGCTCATTTCCAGTTTAATCTTTCTGTGCATAAATATTTAAATACGTATTATACATTTTAAAGGTCATCTACAAAACTATCAACATTGATATCAATATATGTATAGAGATATATTAATAGCAGCAACAGAAAGATGTTTTAAAAATACCTGGGAATAAATTTAACTAGGAATGAGCAGAACCTTCCTGAAAAAAAAATGTTATATCTCTACTGAGGTCCATGAAAAAAGACTTAATTGAATCATATAGCCTGTTCTCAGATAAAAATCTTAAAGCTGTAAAGATCTAATTTCACTTAGATTAATCTATAAATTTAGTCCGACCCAACTAAAAATACTGGAAAAGGCTTTTAACCTTGTAAAATTGCATTTTTTTCCTTTTGCATAATTTTATTGGCCAATTCTTTTAGAACCAAATGCAATAATGATGAAATTTTTATCATTGTCCATTTCTTTCACCTGAAATGCTTTTCATCATTAGGAGTTATGCCTACATTGAGTACATGCATGCCATTATTGTTCAGTAACATAAAGTAAACTCGACACTCATATATTCTCGTATTACTAAACTTCTTCAAAGCAATCGGCATAGCTTCTCTTTCCACTTTTGCCCTGGGGCCGCCGCACCCTCCTGCCTCTCCTTCACAAGTGTCCTTTGCTGTCCGTGTCTCTTTCATCTGACATGTCAAAGTTGGAGATGCCTTAGAGCTTCCTTCTATCTAAACTCTTGTCCGTGTAATCTCATATGGTCCATCTACATAGTCCCAAGTTTAAAAAGCCAGTCTGAGCCTGTCTCCCGAACTCCTTCCTCACATGTAACTGCCTTATTAACATTTCCACTTGCATGTCAAATTAGCATCTCAAAACTACCATGTCCAAAACCGTACGAGGCTGTACAGACCAACCTCCCTGCTAAATTCCGGGCATCGGTAGCCACTTAGAGGGATATGTTTGCAGGTGGCTTCTGAGAACTGGCGTACAACCGAAGATAGTTAACCATGGACTAGTGGAGGTTAGTTTGGGGGTTCCCTTGCCTCCCTTTTCTTCTTTCTTCCTTCATTCCCTGCTTCCCAGCCCTTCATATTCCCTGTTCACCCCCAAGTGATCCTTCACCCCACTCCCCCAGTGTAAGCAGAGGTCACTTGGCAGCATTCACCTACTCCTGTCTGTTACACATTAGTACAAGTGAGCCCAAGCTCATAGCAAGCATTTCTAATTTCAGCTTTTATAAATATTAAAGAGAAAAGAGTTTTATTTCCTATTAAAAGCTTTGGGAAGCTTAGGAAAAGCCTCACTAGCCACACTAGGTATTCTTCAGGTAAAATGTGCACGTCCTTTAAGGCTACGTGCAAATCCAAGGGTCGAAACACACCTAGTACGCATCTCTGCACGTGGTGGTGGAAGAGGGAGTGCAGATACATGGAACTGGTGATTGTATGAGTTTCCTGTTAGTGCTGTGACCAAGGATCACAAATTTAGTAGCTTGAAACAACACACACTTATTTTCTTAGAGTTCTGGAGGTCAGAAAGCCAAAATAGGTCTCACTTGGCTAAAATCCAGGGCAGGGCTATGTTCTTTCTGGAGGTTCTAGAACGGGGGTGTCCAATCCACGGCCCATGGACTGCATGCATCCCAGGAGGGCTATGAATGTGGCCTAACACAAAATTGTAAACTCACTTAAAATATTACTTAGTTTTATTACTAAATTTTATATTAAGTTTATTACTTAGATATGTACATTTTCCGTATTAGTGATGACAAACTTGGGACCTGCTCAACTATTAAAAGATTATCAAAAGGGCCACTGCATAATTAGGGTTGCTATGTGAGGACTTTTTTTGCTTATCTGTGGTGGCAGGTACCATGAAAATTATGCACAGACCTTTTTTTTGGCTCATCAGTTTTCATTAGTGTTTGTGTATTTGATGTGTGACCCGAAACGAGTCTTCTCTTTCCAGTGTGGCCCAGAGACACCCAAAGGTGGGACACCCCTGTTCTAGAGGGGAGTCTGTTCCTCGTTTCCTCCTGCTTCCAGGGACTGGCCGAGTTCCATCCCCAAAGCCCGCAATCTCCTGATTCTGCCCTCTGCCCTATCACCACATCTGCTCGGAGGCTGACTCTCCTCCTCCCTGTTTTTAATTATAAGGACCTTTGTGATCACACTTGAGTCAACTGAAAGCATCCAGCATAATCTCTCCATCTCAGGATCTTTAATTTAATCACGTCGGCAAAACCCCTTTGGCCGTGTAAGATAACGTAGTCTCTGGTTCCAAGGATTAGGGTGTAGAGGTCCCGGATGAGTCACCCAGGAGGTGCCTCTGTGGTGTGTGGATTATTTTGAACTAAAGGCAACCCAGACCCTGCAGGCTCAAGAGAAACTCTACCCCTTCCCATTAGCGCTCTAGAGGAATTTTAATTAGGGGCCTCGACCATAATAAGAAATGATAAGGTCACCTTTTTGACCCTACCTATATGGCAGGACAAGCTACTAATTACTGAACATATGCTATCCCTCCACTGACCTTCGGCCACCCCAAGGTGCCTTGCCTCATCCCTAGTTCATAATATTATATATACTTCATGTTCTCTTCCTGCCTGTGAACCTTTCATGTATGTGGGATATCTGACTCTGTCATGGATGTGGGGTTCCCCTGCACATTACAGTCACCTAGGAGGCCTTAAAATCTCCCAACACCCAGCACACACCCAAACCAATTAAGTCAGAATCCCTGAAAGTGGGAAACATCAGGAGTTTTTCATGTTCCTCGGATAATTCCAACAAGCAGCCAAATTTGAAAACCCCTGGTCTAGGTAGTTGGTGATTAGTGAAGGCCCCTTCCTGTGGTGTGTTTTTTTGTTTTTGTTGTTTTTTTTTTTAAGGAATTGTTAGTAATGATGAAGGGGCCTGGAGCTCTTCTGGTTGGCGGCCCCCCACTTCCACATACCTTCCACCCCTGTACTGCTTCCTCCAGTCCCCGGTGAGAGGCATGCCTGCCTGTTCACTCTCTCCCGGGCCTCTGTCTCCTTTGCAGACCTGCATCTCCAAGCCGCCAGGATCCAGTGCACCATCTCACTGAGCTCTCGCCCTACCTCATGCTGGGAGCTGCTGCCTACCCCTCTTCTGCCCCAGCCTAGCCTCCTCCCGAAGTAGGTATCCATGTTTTTGCTTTCTGGAAAGATTATTCCCACTTACTCGGTCCAGTCTCTCTTTTCGGCCTCCAGCATCCAGAGTACACAGAGCAGGGCAGTAGAGGAAACACTCAGGACTCCATGACAGACTCCTGTGGAAGTGGGGATATGGACTGAGACGTAGGAAGGAGACACATACACAAGGAACTGTAAGAACTGAAGTTACTTCCAGAGAGTGAGAGAGAGAAAGAGAGAGAAGGAGAGAGAGAGGGAAACTCCATGTGTAAAAAGTGTCAGTGGTTCTCCTTTTGAATAACTAATGGAAAGAAAAACTGTACCATTTTATTTTGATCCCATAATAAGTAATGCCAAGTAATTTTAATGAATTGCTTCTCATTTGCATACTTGTTACGCAGCATTAAGACTCTTCTATATATCATTTTGTGCTGCATTTATATGTGTATATTAGATTTATAAATTTCATTTGAGAATGATGCTTACTGCTGCTTGCATTATTCATAATACAGGTTATAGGGTGGTAACATATCAGAAATGTTGCTGTATGAGTTTTAGCTGGAAATCCATTGTTTGACCTATAATATATCCAATTAGTGAAAACTGAGTCCTATTCTAGACAGGGTTTCTTCACAGGGCTTTTCACAATATTCTCTCCAATAAGGTGCCTCCCTTTCTCTGTGACCTGGTGGAGATGCAGGAGTGATGAACTGAAATATTTTCAGTATACTGTACATATCTATACATGGTGCATGTAATATCCATTCTTCCAGCAGGGGGCTCTCTCACCATTAGAAGAATAGATGGAAAGAGTTCATTCATTTATTGATTCACCAAAATACCTTTGAGTTCTTACTGATTTCCAATTACTGTTATTTTTCCAGGGATACAGGAGCAAGGACTTTTTTCTCATAGAACTTAGAATGCATCCAATTTTTAGCTACTTCTACTAGAAATAATCAATGTTTCCTAAGTAAAAGCTATTATTACTAGGACATTCATTTGGAGAGAGGGTGATGCTGGTTGCTGAGAAAGTAAGTACTTTGGAAAAGACTTTGGGTACACGGCAAATCTTATTTTGTTCTCCGTGCTATGAGGGATGTATTTCTTCCTACACGTGGAAGGGAAATCGCGTCTCTGATAGCCTCTTCTGAGATCTAACCAATGCTGGATTCTGAATGTAGAAGCTTCCTTTGCCAACAATTTCAAACTTCTAGTCTTAGGATCTATCACGCCAAAAGTGATGCGGAAATTGGACACAACATTCAAGTTGCAGAGACCACAAACATCAGCGAGAACAATGGTAATCAAAGTTTTGTACAAGGACCCATTCAATACATTTTTTTCTTGAATTACATTTTTTTTCTCTTCCAAATATAAAAGGGACATCAGTCCCTCAGGTAGGAAGACACCACTCTTACAGCTTGGATTCTCCACTTGAATGAATTGCTGAGGTGTGAACGAGAAGCTTGGTGCTGCTGTATGGACCTCTAGAACATTAACATCTGAACACACACGAGAGGTGCTGGCAGCTTCTACTGTTTCTCCCTAACATTTCAGGCTGGTGTACCCCAAAGGCCAATGGATGTGCTTTACTGACCTAGTGTCCAACCGTCTCATTTGGCAGATGAGGGGTCTAGAACCCTGAGATGAGGAAGGACTTGTCCATGGTCACGTAGCGAGTTCTCAGGGCATCTTATCTCAGGAATTTTTCTTAACAATTGTGAAATCGTAGCCTCTTAGAGTTCAAATGAATCATAGGAAGTCAACCAGTCCAACCTTCTACCCAAAGTGGAAGCCACCCCGGAAAGGACACCTCCCCCCTCGAACGAGCCGACTGCATCCTGAGAATTCTCACCGTGTAAAAGCAGAACAGCAGGCCTGCGCTGCAGTCATTGAAGAACAATGCTCATAACACCAGCTCTCCAGGTTCACCCCACCCAGCATCCTCAGTTACGGGCTGTGGTCCACGTGCCACAGTTCCCTCTCCCATCTTCAGACCCCATCTGGATCCTAAAATGTGATGGCAAATGTGAAATTCTTTCCAATGGACTGGACAGGCAGTGAGCACAGTGGGATGTCCAAAGACACAAAGCAGGTTTTCCTGTCCCAGAAAATGGATTTTATCTGTGGAGGAGAGGATGAAGTGCACTCCCTCTGAGCACCGAACAGAAAAATGGCCTTTCATGCCATTTCACTCTATAAAAAGCTTTTTCAGCGTAGCCAGTTCCCTCATCTAAAGAATGAATTAATTTTGGAAAGAAAAACTGAGGCATTTCATTCATCCAATAGCAATCCAAATCAGCCAAGAAATTCCAAGCCCCACTCACTCCTCTCCTTGGCACGTCCCAGGGCCTGGGCTCCGCGTGAACTGGGTGGAAGTGGTAGAATGAATGTCTGGAGATTCAATCCTGTCTTGATGACGTATCACATTGTCATGAAGCACATTTTCTCCAGTGTCCAGAGATACAACTCTAAGGGATCTTCAGGTTCAAATAATAGGCGCACCAAGAAACCCATCAAGGAGCCAACCATGCAAATTGCTTCCATTAAGAAATCATTTATGGCTCTGGCTGGCGTAGCTCAGTGGACTGAGCGCGGGCTGCGAACCAGTGTCACAGGTTCAATTCCCAGCCAGGGTACATGCCTGGGCTGCAGGTCATGACCCCCAGTGGCTACACATTGATGTTTCTCTCTCTCTCTCTCTCTCTCTCCCCCCCTTCCCTCTCTGAAAATAGATAAATAAAATCTTTTTAAAAATCATTTATGGATGTATTTATGCAAATCAATGACTTAAGCATACCCATTGCAACAATTTTCAAATAACGTCCAGTTCCTCAAACTAGTTTCAGCTCATTGACTATGCTAAAGATGAATCCCTTGTCCTTAGCCCTGCTGAAATTCCTTATGACCCTTTGCACAGGTCAGAGGTCGCTCAAAGCAGTCCCACATTGAGGCCAGAAAGTCAACATTGGCAAATGCTCTGAACTTGACACCAGCCCCCAGTGATTTACAAGTAGTGTCCTCTGTATCTTTTCAGCCAGAAACCCTATTTTGATGTGTCATGGAAGCATTTCAGAGACTTAGAATGACCGTATTTACCGAGTTAAAAACAAGCTGACTTACGCAAACCATGGCACAGAACAGTTGAATTGGTATCCTCCAAAAATTTAGAAGTCAGATTGCCTGTGCTTGTCACGGTTTGGACATGAGCTATGATCACTTTACTGAGGTCCTGTCATGCATAAGCTGTTTAAATATGCATAAGCTGTTTAAACATCTTACACTCACACAATGGACTTACTTTGGAGGCATTTCAGCCCCCAAATGGGGCATGAAGATAATATCTAATAATAATGCCAAAGGCAATTTGTTGGGTACCTTTACATAAACTATTTAATTCTGCATTCATAAAAAGAAATCTCCTCACAGAGGTGCTTTACTTGATCGCATACTGCAGGTGAGGACACTGAGGTTTGGAAGAGCGAATTCACTTGTCCACGGCCGCTCAGCTAGGAGCCGACAGATGGGACCCCAGGTCTGCCCCAGAGCTTCTGGCGAGTACCACACTTCTCAGCGTATGCTTCCACTAAGGAAGAGAGGAGCTGGGTTTTGGTTTTGAGTCTGCCACCCACGAAGAGCAAAAACTACCTGATTACCTGGGCTGGGGAGGACTCATTTCGTTTTTGGCCACTTTCTTAAACACCAAACCAAATGTCTATCCCTACTTCCTAAACACTTATTTTTGAAAATCTTAAAATTACCTCTAGCCCAATGTTGAGATCCAAATGCATTAGTTTCTCTTCATCTGTAGCTCCCCGCCCTCAATAACTCTTCTATATGAAGGCAGCTTCACGCAGTGAAACCTGTACGGAGGTGGAAATCATAAAGCAGGGTTCTAATTCCAACCTCACCATCTACCGTTATGGGTAGATCATTCCTTGGAATTTATTCTCTGAACCCTAAAATGAAAATAATGATGTTCTCAGCTTCCTAGAGTTCTTACAAGTATTAAGTATGAATAATACATGTGAAACTATTTCTCAAAATCCTATGCAAACATTATAATTATTATTATGCTTTGAGTTTGTTGATATAATTTTCCACTTTATTCATAAGATGGAGCCATCTGGAGTATTTTCCTATTTTTGCCATGATTGTGGTTAAATGATACCAAGTGTCAACAAAGTGAAGAAATTCTCACAGTTTGCCAAACATACAATAAAAATGCTCGGATGCTAATGTTCCCATCGTTTTGTTTTACGTGTTCTAACAAGTACTGAGAATAATGCATTTGGCTAGAAAGACTGCAGAATAACTTCTCTAGCATAAAGCGCTCAACTTGTATAATATATGTGGAGCGAGTAGTAAGCGCTGAAATATCTAATTGCTTTTTAAGAAATATTTGTTTTCAATTTAGGTTTCAGAGAAATGGGGAGAACTACATTATATTATCTCTAATGGCCTTCAGTATAACTTCCAGTAGCCAATAGATTAGGAAAAGGAAGCAGAGTCAAAGAAAAAAGAAAATGAATTTTTTAAAGCATCGGACTTTAAACCCTCATTATTTCATAAACCATAATGAGGACCACACAGTTTATTACTGAAGTAAGATTATCAATCCCATTTTGTAATATTTTTATGCAGTTAGATGTACTCTGTTAGAATAGTTTTACATGTAGATTTTAATCCAGGGTTGTTGTTGTTGTTTCTTTTTTAAAAAATAAAATGCATGTGTTCATTTTGATGCTGACATATCACTGAATTTCTTTCATCTCTATATTTTCTTATCTTCATGTATGAAAAAAATATATATTATGTTTAAGAAATGCTGTTCAGTTTACTGCCTCCCAGCACTACCGTCTGATGCACGTGTTTGGGGGCTTCGCACCCATTTCCTCTGTTTTACTCTAGTCCGGAACTATTTTCCTCAGAGTGCCCTTGCTTGAAGCCTGCTCTTGTTTGTGGTATGCCTTATTCCAGCTGCATTCCAGCTGTTTGCCAGCTGCATGCAGTTATCTGTGGGCCAGAGATCTCCCTTCATGGGACTAATAAAAGGCCAGGCAGACTGGATATCAGTGGTCGTTACTCTCAAAATAGCACGCCGGCTTTGAAAGTAGCCTTAGAGTGCTCCCTGTGCAAGAGCAGAGGTGCCAGGTGGTCCTAGAACAGCCAGCTGTGCACGTGTTCATTCATTTAAAGGTGATGCAGCAAAATGGTCTCTAGAACAGCATCCCGTTCCCAACTCTGCCACGTATCAGCTGTGTGACCTTGGGGGACTGACTTAACCTCTCTGAGCCTCAGTCTCCTCATCTATAATATGTGGGAAGTGATTATGCCTATCTCATTGAGTTGTCGCAAGAAGTAGTTGATTTTATACGTGTGAAATACTTAAACAGGGCCTGGTGCACGGCATACACCCAATGTGTTTCCTATTAGTGTTACCATTGTCGTCATCATTTATTCATTAAATGTGTACTGGTCTCGCTAGTGCTCTTGCACTAAGCATTATAATACAACATTAAACAAAGCAACCACAAACAGCCCTCATGGAGTTTACAGAGATAGATGCAATCTCCCAAACATATAATAGTCGTGATATAAATGCATGAGGGATAACTGCACCCCTAAAGACCATGGGCCTGTCTACCAGGTTTCTGAAAGTCTGCAGTCCCTCTGTCGTCTCCAGGTGACAGGAAGGACTCTGCTCCATTACTGCAGTCAGTGAACTAGGACTGCCTTGCTCATCTGACTCCTTCGTGCCCCATTTCCAAGCAGAGACCTGTTTCCCACCCCTCCCCACCCTGTTTGGAACACCTCTGTTCAACAGTACAACCCACAGCTCCCGCTCCCGCCATCCCTGAGCTGCCCCTTTGAAACTCAGCCCACGCCCCGATTCTGTTTCAATCAGCCGTCCTCTTGGGCTCTGCGGCTCAGATGGCTGTTGAGTCTTTTTTTTATTTCCAGTTCTTTTTTTTTTTTTTTGGCTGTTGAGTCATTGTTTGGCATATTACTCCAGCTTCTGCTTTCTCACGTTGCCCATATTCCTGCTACCTTCTCCCCCACCCACTTCAGAATCACCGGGTCTGGCTTCAAATGCCACTTCCACTGCTTGTTAGCTCAGCGAGGGTGACCAACATACTCCACCTTCCTCAGCCTTTGTCCTCTCACCTGGAAACCTGAGAATAAACATACACCACAGAGTCGAGTAGCTTAAATAAGATATAACCCCTTAAACAATGTTTCATGTCCAATACTCAATACATAAATTTCTTTATACAATGAATATTTATCCCCAGGCACCAGAGATATTTATCTAACAAGTACTTATGCCCAGACACTGAAAGTACAAGGGTCAAAAAAATAGGTAAATTGATTTCGTCATTTGTGAAGATTATATTCCATCGGGAGAGGCACCCAAATAATAAGTTGTAATAAGTACTGCATGGGAACCAAAAACATTGCTGAGATCAAAAAACAAGGAGGACTTATTATACATACAATGGTCAAGATAGGGGGGAAAAGGCAGCCAGAGGAAGGAGCATGTGCAAGTATCCTGAGGTGGAAAAAAATCAGCATGTTCAAAGGCCTGAAAGACCCCAGTGGCTAAACCCTGGTGGGCCAGGGGTGGAGCGGCACGAGATAAGCTTGGAGAGGTAAACCGTCTAGGCCTCCACCCAAATGGTTTGCAATTTTCTTGTAATGGAGTTTCTCTTCCTCCTCCCACCACCTCTAGCCCCCAGTTGCACTTTATAAATAACAAGTAGGTACTGCTACACGAAAGTCAAGTTGAGCTCTGTCTCAGGAATCACTCTTGTTGCTACCAATCCCGTTCTTTATGAAATAAATGAAGAGAGAAAGAAGGACACTGTGACTTGCGCAATATTCTTCTGTTTCCTTCTTTCTCTTTGAATGCTGGCATGCCCTGGGGGCCCAGTCCCGTCCCTGAACTTTCCCTGTAATCTCCTGGCGTCCCATGACCCTAGGCAGCACTGTCATGCTGATGACTCCAGTTTTTATCTCAGGCTCCGACTTCACAGGGCTCCAGATGCGTATCTGCTTCTGGTGTCCAGTAGGTATCTCAAGTTCACTCAACCCCGAAGAGAGCCATTCATTGTTGCCCTCCAAACCTGGTCTTCCCTCAGCCTTCCCCACAATCATCCAACCTGTTTTTCAAATCAGAATTGTAGATCCAGTCCTTGACTCCTCCCTTTCTCGTGCCCTGCCCCATGCAATCCATGCCTGCAGTGCATCTAAAACAGACCCCTCATTTGTCTATCTCTCTGTCTCAACAGCCATTCACCTCCCCAGGTCGATCTACAATCACCTGGGCTACCTGGGCCACTGCAACAGTCTCCTGGGTGATCTATTTCTGCCAGCAATCAATTGTTGATGGTTACCCCCAGTGATCAGTTCTCCCCAGACCAGCCAAAGGGATATGTTGAGAAAGTAAGCATAAGTCTTATCGTGTTAGTCCCTGGCTTAAAACCTGCGAAGCTTCCCACGGCACTAGAAAAACAATCTAAACTCCTGACCTGGGACCATGAGATCCTATGTCACCCGGCCCTCAGCTTCCCTCTCCTCCTGTATCAGTAAGATCACGCCACACTGTCCTCAAAAACCACAATAGTTCCCACCCGCTGGGCTGCCGGCATCTTGTTCCCTCTGCTTCACGCCCTGCTGGCCCCCATCTCTGCAGGTCTGGCTTTTTCTTGACCTTGCGGTCATGCCTCTCGGAGAAGCCTCCCCTGGCATCTCATGTTAAAGTCCCCCGTTCCCCTGGTCATTGTCTGCAGCAGCACCACGCAATAGAACTTCCTAAGAGGGAGCCGTTCTATAATTAGTGCTGTTCAATACTGTATCCACAAGCTAAAGCACATGCACCTAACTGAGCACTGGAAGTATGGCTACCGCAGCTAAGGAACTGATTTTTTATTTTCTCTCATTTCAATTTATGTGAATATAAACAGTCCCACGTGCAGATAGGGGTTACCCTATTGAATAGAACAGCCCTATGACATCATCATATTGTATTTGCCTCCAGAGCAGCAATAACTACCTGAAGTTATCATGTTCGTTTCTTTCATCAGTTCCATGAGGGCAGGGACATGGTCTTCCTAGAAAAAGTGCTGGACGCCTGAAAGGTGCCGTGTAGGTTACCTATTGCTGCCTAGCAACTCATCACAAACTCAGCAGCTGAAAGCAACGCGTGTCTGTGATATCACGGCTCCTGTGAGTCAGGAGTCCTAGGCATGGTTGAGCTGGGTGCTCTATCACAGGTCTGCAGTCAGGGCGTTCGTGGCCCAGGGCTGGGGTCTTTTGCATCCGAAAGCTTGACTGGGGAAGGGTCTTCTTGCAAGCTCATATGGTAGTTGGCAAAGTTCACCTCTCTTAGAATGAGGGAGTCAGTCCCTAGCTGGCTACTGGCTAGAAGCTGCCTTGAGTTCACGGCCACATGAGGCTCTCCAACATGCAGCTCATTCCACACTTGTAAGCCACGAGAGAAATAGTTTGTGAGCAGGACAGACGTTCCAGTCTTATGTAAACTAATCATAGAATCGATAGCTCATCACATGAAGGGCAGCTTTAGGAGTCTGACTGCCACAGGTGGTTATTACTGAACCTTCACTAAGTGAGTGAGGGGAGGAAGATTCCTCCGGCTGAGCAGTGCGACTGGTTATAGCACTTTTATTCCCCACTGGAGAAAGGAAAGCCTCTTGAATTAGATTATCCAGGGGAAAATAGAGACTCTTTCTCTGAGGAAATATGGAAAATTAAAAGAGCACTGGAAAAGGAAGCTTCTTAGCAAATACGGCCGGTCTCCACTGGAGAACTATTTGGAGCACAAACCCTGGAGCCACAGTGCTCAGATTCAAAGCCCAGCTGCGTATTTTTCCCAGCCGTGCACCTCGCTGTGCCTCTGCCTACTATAGGAGTGTTGTCAGGATTCAGTGAACGAATAAGGGAGGCAAACTGGGAACTGTGCCTCGTAGAGAGTAAGCTCTCATGAAGGGTTGACTCTTACTGTCATTACCACTCCTATACTGACTTCTGCGTTGGAAACAAGCTTTCTGCTTCTAGTGCTGTTGCTGTAATTCTTCTAAGTTAATGATGGTACCTCTTGGGGTTCTCAGTTGCAGGCAACAAAAAGCAACTCCAGCTAACAGGCAGCAAATGGAATGCATGTGAAAACATAGGTGTGGATCCCAGAACCCCTGGAAGAACTGGGCAATGGGCATGGGGCTGTGCCACCAATAATCACACCCAAAATCGGAAGGCAGGACCTGTCCAGTGAGACACACCAGTCTCCTCTGTCCCTGCTACTGCCATTGTCACCTTGGAACCTTTGATGTAATGGCTTGCACCACTGATACTCCCGGTCATACGGCCAACTGCCCTAAGTACCTCAGTTTTCCTTCAGCAGTTATCACCACGGAATTCAGGTCTCACAGCTGCCACATCACCGACTCTGGGTTCTCAGCCAGCACCACCTGATGGATGAATGCTCAGTGTCAAAGAGATGCTGGGACGGCAAGGATTTGGCATTTTCTCCATCAGTGGTTGCCTCCGTCCAAGATTCATTAGAGAGGGAATTTCTGAAACATAAGATGAGCTTTCCAATGCTGGACAGCTGAAATAATTTTTAAGGGTGAAAGTCCAGTAAAGTGGCCATTGGTGATTTCTCCAATGATAAGCATGATATTTTTAATCCACGTATTGAAAATTCAGTGTGTTCCAGTAGGGAAGTTCTCTTAAGGATTTACATCCCTCATCATGTGCCTTCCCAGGCTGAAGGGACTCCTGGAGCTAGACTGCAATATTGGTTAAATACTAGGTGTTTCACTGCTTTGTTTGCATTATTTTTTCACTGATGAACTTCCCTCCACCAGAAAATCATTACTTGCATATTATATTTCTTCACCAAGACTTGTATTCTTTCCGGTGCAGAAGCTGTGATATCACAGGTGTCTTGCCCTTTAAACATGAACTTGTTGCTATTCAGGATCTTCTTGGAAGAAGTTCAAACTGTTCTTGCTTGTGGTATTTTTATTTCATTTCTTCTAGGAAACGGTCATGAGAATTTCATGAGAAGCTCCACAAGGGCAGCTCTGGGCCCTTGTGGTTCGGTACCAGTGAGCTTCATAGGACGTAGAAACTCCTCTACGCACTAGAGAAGGAGCCCCTGGCACCAAGGTCAAGGCCAAATGGTCTTCCAAAAGGAGTGCACCATATTGCCTGCCTGCATGTAACGCAAAAGAAGAAGACCTGGGAAATTGCTGCATTGCGTAATATTCTATTGCCACTATCTCAAGAATCTGGAATTTTTCTCTAGTGTTTTTCATGACACCATAATTTCCCCTTTTATTTTGCCCTGATACTACACATCTCTAGAAGTTTGCTCGATAAGCATATATTTGGCAAGTTAGTCACATTGCTTTAAAAATATGACCGTGTGAGAAGAAACATGGGGAGATGCAATCCATATGCAGATTGGGAACTTGCATCATACAAGCTCGGTTACTTAATTCAGCTTCATTCTTTTAAAATAATGGTTCTCAACCAGCGGTGACGTTGCCCCTTGGAGGACCCTTGGCAATGTCTGGAGTCATTTTGGTTGTCCCAGTTGGGATGGGGAGGGGCAATGCCACTGACATGCAGTGGGGAGAAGCCAGGAGTGTTGCTAAACACCCTGCACGGCACAAGACAGCTCCCCACAGCACAGAATTACCCCGCCCAAGATGTCAATAATGCCGAGGCTAAGAAACACAATGACTTTCATTGCATTTTCAGTTTTCCTCCCGTGTCTCTTTCCCTCCCTGGCCTAGAGACATTGCTTCCAGTTCTGGGTCTTTAAAGAAGCCAGATTCCTCTGGCTGGCGTAGCTCAGTGGATTGAGCTCGGGCTGCAGACCAAAGCATCGCAGGTTCGATTCCCAGTCAGGGCACATGCCTGGGTTGCGGGCTAGGTCCCCAGTGGGGGCCACATGAGAGGCAACCACACATTGATGTTTCTCTCTCTCTCTCCCTCCCTTACCGTCCCTAAAATAAATAAATAAAATATTAAAAAAAAAAGAAGCAAGATTCTCCCGGAGAGGCCTCCCCAGATCTCATCCTCAGGCCTGAAGCCACACCCTGACCTCCCCATTCTGAAAATTCTTTGAACAAATCTCCCTTGGTTAGTGCTCCTTGGTTTTGAGCCTTTTCTGAAATGCTTTCTCTCTGTTATGGGCATTTGAGCCTGGGACTTGGACAAACCCAGCTCGGGCTCTCTTCACTCTGTGCACGCCGAGCCCGTTTCTCTAAACAGTGTGGACGGAAAGCCCCCATAGGCACCGAGTGTCTACACGTAGTCTGTGTGGCCTCAGAAAAATCGCGGAGCCTCTTTCTGTTTCATTTCCACATTCTGTAAAATAACGTAGTAAAATGAACTTCACAGGGTAGTTCGAGCAGATGACATAATGCAAACCCTTTTAATAATCTATGAAACAGTAGAATGCTGATTTTTACCACTATTATCCCTTTTCTCCCCAACTCCTTTCTATACCCTGCTCCCCTCATATGTATAGGCCAGCCTCCCTGATAAGGATGTCACACGTCAAACCAGTGAAGCATTTGCTTTAAGCAAATCATCATATCTCTAACATGCATTTCCATTACACTTGCTCCTACCCACACAGACAGTGGAGCTACATAGTCACATGTTATGAAGAGTATGGGAGGGAGTACACTATAGTTGGACTCTCCCTAAAGTTAGCAGGAAAAAATTACAAATGGTTCAGGATTTTTACTTTATGGTGCCTGGGGATGAAAAATAAAATAAATAAAATAAAATAAATATAAATGTGTTGCACATCTTGATCCACGCTATTTTTGTTAGTCTTTTTTAAAAATATATTTTATTGATTATGCTATTACAGTTACCCCATTCCCCCCTTTATTCCCCTCTGCCCTGCACACACCCTCCCACCCGCACCCCCCCCCCCCACTTTAGTTCATGTCAGTGGGTCATACATATAAGTTCTTTGGCTTCTACATTTCCTATACTACTCTTAACCTTCCCCTGTCTATTTCCTACCTACAATTTATGCTACTTATTCTCTGTACCTTTCCCCCCACCCCCTTCCCTTCACCACTGATAGTCCTCCATGTGATCTCCATTTCTGTGATTCTGTTCCTGTTGAGTTGTTTGCTTAGTTTGTTTTTGTTTTAGGTTCGGTTGTTAGTAACTGGGAGTTTGTTGTCATTTTACTGTTCATATTTTTTATCTTCTTTTTCTTAGATAAGTCCCTTTAATATTTCATATAATAATGGCTTGGTGATGATGAACTCCTTTAACTTGACCTTATCTAAGAAGCACTTTATCTACCCTTCCATTCTAAATGAAAGCTTTGCTGCATACAGTAATCTTGGATGTAGGTCCTTGCCTTTCATGACTTGGAATACTTCTTTCCAGCCCCTTCTTGATTGTAAGATTTCTTTTGAGAAATCAGCTGACAGTCTCATAGGCACTCCTTTGTAGGTAACTGTCTCCTTTCTTCTTGCTGCTTTTAAGATTCTCTCCTTATCTTTAATCTTGGCTAATGTAATTCTGATGTGCCTTGGTGTTTTCCACCTTGGGTCCAACTTCTTTGGGACTCTCTGAGCTTCCTGGACTTTTTAGAAGTCTATTTCCTTTGCCAGATTCTGGAAGTTCTCCTTTATTATTTGTTCAAATAAGTTTTCAGTTTCTTGCTCTTTCTCTTCTCCTTCTGATACCCCTATGATTCAGATATTGGAATGTTTAAAGATGTCCTAGAGGTTCCAAAGCCTCTTCTCATTTTTCTGAGTTCTTGTCTCTTCATTCTGTTTTGGTTGAATGTTTTTTCTTCCTTCTGGTCCACACCGTTTATTTGAGTCCCAATTTCTTTCCTGTCACTGTTGGTTCCCTGTACATTTTCCCTTATTTCACTTAGCGTAGCCTTCATTTTTCATCTAATTTGTGACCAAATTCAATCAATTCTGTGAGCATCCTGATTACCAGTGTTTTGAACTGTGCATCTGATAGGTTGGCTATCTCTTCGTCACTTAGTTGTATTTTTTCTGAATCTTTGATCTGTTCTTTCATTTGGGCCATTTGTGTGTGTGTGTGTGTGTGTGTGTGTGTGTGTTGACGCAGCTATTACGTAGTGAGGGGTGGAACCTTAGGTGTTCACCAGGGTGGGGCAACCCACGTTGCTGGTTTGTGATGCTGTATGTGGGGGAGGGTCTGAGAGGGAACAATGCTGCTTGATCAGCTCTCTGCCTGTTTTCAATCACTTCCCCCACTACCCACAATCAAATTGGGCCCTTCTGGTGCTGATTCCCAGCTTGTGTACATTCTAGGACCCAGTGAGTCTCTCTAATGAACTCTCCTGTGAGGCTAGGAGTTCCTTCCGCTGCCTTGACCCACACAGATGTTTACAATCAGAGGTTTGAGGCTTTATTTCCCTGAGCTGGGGCCCTGTGCTGCACAGTCTGTCTCGCTCCCCAGTTGTTCCTCCCAGCTTATCTGTACATGAATGTAGGACCACCTGGTCCACCAGCTGCCGCCTTGCCCACCCCAGTCCTCCAGCCACCACCTCACCACAAGTCATCTCTGCCCAGCTGCCTGTCTCTGCCCCTCCTACCCGTCTGGATGAATATTTCTTCTTTAACTCCTTGGTTGTTGGACTTCCATACAGTTCAATTTTCTGTCAGTTCTGGTTGTTTTTGTTTTTAAATTTGTTGTTGTCCTTCTTTTGGTTGTGCGAGAGGCACAGTGTGTCTACCTACGCCTCCATCTTGGCCAGAAGTTACTATTTTCGTTAGTCTTAACATGTATAAGGCTTTTTTATTGATGACTTGGATAGTTTACATTTATGAAAACACAGCTCATGGAAGTTTGAATTGTTATCCTCTTTTTCCCTTAGTAAATTTCCTTAAAGTTAGCAGAAACAATCAGTCTTTCCACCTACCTTGAAGGACCTGGCAATGTTGAAACCATTATTCATAAAGTCACTGCAGAATCTAAGCATTTGAAGTTTTCCCAAAGAAAGGGAGTTCCCCATTGTCTCTCTCCAGCAGCATTGAATGGCAGAGCAAACCACACAAGGACAGCTGTAAAGAAATGAGTGGCATAGAAACAGTTACAGCCCTTGGGCTTTGCGCATTGAAAGGTATTAATGAGTTGACTGTTGACGAAGTACAGAATTTTCTGAGGAGCATGTCATTGAGACACTCTTGTCTCCTGTCCTCCCAGAGTTGACAGCATGAGATGCTACTTCAGACATTGTGGAATGAGTGAGGCTATTTACAACAAAGTGAATTAGTAGGTGTTGATTATACAGTCACATGCACACACTACTATCTGTCTGTATTTTCTAGTAACCTACCTTTCAGTTTTATAAGCTATGGTTTCTTCACCCTATACATACATATATGAAGGAGGACATTTCAGAATTATTATAGTTGGGCATGTTATGAAGGCAGACATTTAGATGTGTGAATATTGAATCAAGAATCCATCCCCTCCAGCTAGAGGCATGCTTTTGGAAGTAGTTCCTGATGCACTGATCAGACTTGATACTGTCTTCCTATTGCTACTGTCATCAGCACTGGCAATTTACTGAGGCCTGCTCTTAAAGGCAAGTGGTGGTTAATAGTCCAGTGAGATTTTGGCTCCTGGGTCTTTACTTGTTTAACAAACTCAGTGCAATGTGTCAGGCTTTGCAGGCTAAGTCAGTCTCTTAACCCATCCGGTCTGGTATAGTTCCCTAAGGGGCCACTTCAGCAATTGCTGTCCCTCGTGACAGTGTGACATTTGCCTTTTCTCTTACAGGTTCAGGATTGCAAAGTGAACACTTTAGAGACTATTCATTTCAAGCCAGGGATGTGACCTAAAACTCAGGTACTGCCAAAGGTGAGTGATGGGGCCCAGTTTGGGAATCCACAGAGGCATGGGTTAGTAAGAGGAAAAAACCAGCATGCTTTCAATTGACAGTATTTTGTCTAAACAAGACATTCATTTCCACAATTAAGGCAATAATAATAAATCATCCCTAATCATTACATCTAAAAAGTGACATGTAATTCAGAACAAAGAAGAAATTCAAACTTTCCAATAGAGTAAATTCCCACAAAAAAAGTATCTACAGTAAGTCAGGATCCCCCCTTTGCACTGAAGTAAACTGTTTTGCTTGGTTAACTCACCATCTTCCTAAAATAGCTCATCTCCTCTCATCAAAGCCAGCCAACCTCTGAGTCTGCTGCCACCACCATGACACGGTCCTTGGGTGAAAGTTTCTGAAGGGTCAGAGCTATCATTTCCTGCCCCTGACATTGTTCACCTTCCATAGCTGAGGCCGTTTAAGCTCACCCCACTCCCATTCTAAAATGAACCTAGATCTTCTGAAACAGAGGTACCCATGGAGCTCTGGCACCAGACTCCATCCGGTTGTGTGCCCAGCCCAAATACTGTGGCCTCCCAGATTCATGGCCACCCTCCCCACACACCCATGCACACACCATGGCCTATGGGCTTGCAGGCCGCCCCTCCGGCCCAGCTCTGGTCCTTGACTACTGCTCACTGACCCCTCAGCGCTGCCGCCCTGCATTAATTTTAGAGGGTTTAATCAGAGCATGATGAAGAACAGGATTCCTTGAAACCTCATCCTGGAATTGTTCAACTGGAAAGGTCTTAGCTGTTCATGACGGTGGATCTGCACAAGGCACATGCCCTAAAATGAGGACTTGAGAGATGCCAGAGAAACAGACAATTGAATTTTATACTCGTGTCGACTTTCTGTGTGATATTAATGCCAGTTTAGCACTGCATTGTTCTGATGAAATTTTAAAAATTTGCCAATAATATTCTATAGGTCATACTTTCTTCTCCCCTAGGAAAATTCCCAGGACACGTTCAGCGAGTCCACATTATTGTCAGGACTTGCCTCAACATTGCTACTAGTGGGGCCCACCCAATTCCTGATTCTACCAAGCCTATACCTGCCTTGACCTTTGCAACTGCTGCTCCTTCTGCCTGGAGTGGTCTCCCTGCAAAAGGTTGAGTGACACCTCATTGAAGTCTCAACTCAAATATTCTGCTTTTGCAGAGGCTGCCTTAGACCACCCTGTCTAGCTAATGTTGATCCCCTCAACAACATTCACTAAATAGCATCCTTCTGTAGCTTCTTCACAGCACAAAATACTACCAAAATTATATTTTTGTAAAATTTTAAAAAATATTTTATTTATTTATTTATTTTTAGAGAGGGAAGGGAGGGAGAAAGAGAGAGAAATATCAATGTGTGGTTGCTGGGGGTCATGACCTGCAACCCAGGTATGTACCCTGACTGGGAATCAAACCTGTGACACTTTCGTTCACAGCCCGCACTCAATCCACTGAGCTATGCCAGCCAGGGCCAGAATTATCTTATTAATTTACTTATTATTTCTCTCCCACTGGAATATTTGTCTCCATGAGAACAGAGATCTTTCTTAGTTACTGCTCTCTGCTTGATCCTCAGACAGTGTTGGGCCCTGAATTAGTATTTTTTAAATTAATTATTTGTCATAAATTCATGTTATGTTTTAATATCTGCTAGAGCTATGTCCACTTGATTACTCTTTCTCGTCACCTCGTTTTTATAAGCTTGTTGCAATGACTGAAACTCCTTCTATTAAATTGGACAGAAGTTCTGCTCCACACAGATACATGACTTAAAATGATTTTATTATTCTAATTCTTAAATTAATACTTGTTAATAGAAAATTTAGAAAATATAGCATAGGATACGGGGAAGGAAACAAGAAATCGAACATACTGCTGCAACTCAGAGATGACATGATTGATTAATGTGAGATTCCTTCCAGAAATCTTTCTAAATATATGTATACATGTATACATATATACACACATATGTATACATATATATGCATACATACACAAACACCCAGAATTAAGGATTCTATATACCCAATTCTACAATATGTGCATTGCGGGGGAAGGGTTTCCCACACCAGGAAGCTATACCAGAACACCAGCTAGGTGTCCTACCCTTCGACTCAATTCTGACATAAGAACATGGAGGACAATGAGAGAGAACTCCCTTGGAAGGTGGAAGGTGGAGCTAAGGAACACAGAATACAATTCACTGAGGGACAGCCTACTATGGGTCAGAATCGGGGCCTAACCAATTCTGGACAATTTGAGGAATATTTCCACCCTAGTACAGAGACCCTTGCAATGTCTGCCTGGTAGGACTCCAGAATTGTCACAGATGATTGCTCTCTGAATCGCATTCTGCTCCTTTTTGAATGAATGTTTATGGTGATCATCCTGTTCTTACTCTATCAGTATATATTAGGTATGGAGAGTGTGGAGGAACACAGACATTTGTTTGTTTAGTTCATAGGTCTCCATATCCAGAGAAGCTACATCCAGGCCCCACCACTGTGAGCTCATGAACTTTGAACCTGACAGTGGGATGAGATAGAACTTTTCTGGTTATTTCCCCAGAAAAGGGTTTGCATATATTTTGCATGGAGGAAGAAAGGTAAACCTAATAGCTAATGATCAGAAGGGTTGATGGTGGTAGTCACTAGTCTTACCTGCTCATGCTTCACTCTTTGGGGCACTTTCTGGACTCCTAGTAGGTGGTAGTCATGGGGAGCATGTGACTACTGTTAGAAAATGAGTTATGAACATAAAAGAACATTTATACATGTAATTGTCATTGTGAGTTCCTCCCACATACTTTTTTCCAGTAAATAGGGTGGCAACCTTCAGCCTGGGTTCCTAAGTAATAATGATTCCCCTGAAACCCATAATAGACAGGTAATACCAATAAGATATAACCTTTTTGTTTTCAGCCACTATGATTTTGGGGGGGTTGTATGTTATTGCAGAATATATTTTGTTCAGAGTAGCCTATCCTGAACAAAATACCTATTTATTATCTGCCTCTTACATCAAAAATTAGGCTTAGTGAGGACCAGAATCTTGCCTATCTTGCTGTAAATTATATGCCAGATATTTCTCACCACACTGGCTCCTAGTAGGTGCTCAATAAATACTTCTTGAATCAGTGGAAGGGTGAATTCTCTTAGCATAATTAAGGTTTTTGCTCTAGTAATCGCTCACTCCTGACAAAAATTTCTGTTATCAGTCGAGGTTGGCTCAGCATTGCTGCAGTAATAAACACCGAAATCTCAGTGACTTGAAACTACAGAAGCTTAATTATTATTTCACTGCACATCTGCTATGGGACGGCAGGGGAGTTCTGCTCTCATTCTAGTCCCTCAGGACCCCAGACTGACACTCGCCACTGTCTGTAAAGTTTCAGGTTGCTGTAACAGAGGG
Organism: Phyllostomus discolor; assembly: GCF_004126475.2. Taxonomy (NCBI): domain Eukaryota; kingdom Metazoa; phylum Chordata; class Mammalia; order Chiroptera; family Phyllostomidae; genus Phyllostomus; species Phyllostomus discolor. Next base: position 81,171,885 of record NC_040912.2, on the reverse strand, counting down.
ATTAAAGAGCCCTCTAGGGTCTTGCACTGACTCACAGCCTGCTCATAACTCATATGACTCATACTACTTCTGCCCATAACTAACAGCCCCAAATTAGTTACATGACATTACTCAGCCACAAGGAACCAGGAAGAGCCGTTCTCTCTGGTGCCCAGGATTGCAGACAAAAGCAAACAGCTCTGGAACACCACAAATACCTAATAAAACAGATAAAAAATAACGAAAATATTTGTGATAAGTGAGGTGAAGGGAAAAATAAAACTGGGCTGTATGGTAGAAGTCACTGAGGGACCTACATAAAGTGGGCGGTAATATTTGCATTGAAACCACAAAGGTAAGAAGGAGGGGGCAAGAACTGAAAGAATATTTTAGACAGGAAATAATAAACATAATGGCCCTAGGGTGGAACAAGCTTGGTTTTTCCTGACACTGGCAGAAGATGAGATCTCTGGCAACCAAAACAACAACATAGGTGGGAGGGGCAAGTCAGGACAGAACACAGTTATCAAGGTCAGATCGGAGAGAGCCTGGAGAACCATAACAGATAACCAAGATTTCCTCCTAAATGCAGTAGGAAGCCATCGAAGGGTCTTGGATGGAAAAGTATATGTTTGATTCGTGTTTAAAAAAATTAATTTTGGCTATGTGGGGAATTACTTGGAAAAGGGTAAGAGTGTAAATGGAAACACAGCTAGGAGGCTATTTCAGCAGTACAGGCAGATGCTACGACCAGGAAAGGATATGCGTATGGCGGTGGGGGCAGTCAGTATGAAGATGGCAAGAAGCGAACGATGTATTTTGAAGACTTACTGGTGGATTGAATATGAGGGAATGGTAGGAGTTATTTATGACTCCCACTGTCAAAGATAAAGAAAGCCAGACACTAGTTTTTATCAGTGATGACTACTCAGGTAGGGAAAAGAGTCCACCGTGAATGGAATTCAACTTTGGTTGTTGGTACAGAGGTGACTGGGTGTTTTAAAGGAAAAAATGAGGGAATAGGATGAGCAGGGTCTCAGCTAAGTCAGGGAAATGAAAATTTTTAAGTAGTTAGGCAGTGTAAATGCAATTTTACCCTCCTGCGGAGACTGGGAGACAGACGCCCTATCCTCAGGTGTTGGTGGAAACAAATGGTAAAAAAAAAAAAAAAAAAAAAAAAGCAGCTTTGAGTTTTCTTAAGCAGGAAGGGCCATCTTAGGAATGTGGCCTTGAACTGTTAGGAACTGTGTTAGTGTTTGTTCAAGCCTTTATAGACCAAGGTTGAGGCCTAGTTGAGAAGAGGGCTCACAAGAGGCTGGCTAGAGTTTGGTCAAGGAGAGAATCTTTGTCGCCATGTTTCTGGTTTTAGTTTTAGTGAGAAGTGAGAGAGTGCTTGGTGGTATCATTCACAGAGACAGGGAAATCTAAGGGGCAACAAGGCTTAGAATCTAAAGGAGACTTAATCCTGTGTTGGATACATTAAGTTTGAGACATTCAAATGGGTGAGAAGTTAAACATAAGAATAGATCACACAAGAGAAGTCTGGGCTGGAGCTATAAATCAAGAGCTGTCAGCGTGATGTAACTCAGAGATCACACAGGGGAGAGTGGGAGTTAGAGATGAGAGGGAGGCCCTGGGATTTGCCTAACGAATTCCTCCTCAAGATCTGTTTCCAGAAAAAGTATCATTGTTAGGTATATGGTTGTATTTCTAATGGTCACACAGTAAAATGAACAGAATAACAGTGTTGCTATTAAATGTTTGGAGGTTTTTCTTTTGATTTCAAATCTATTTCTATTTGCTATAGCCCCCAAATTACATTTATTGAACACCATTGTTATCCCCATTTTATATGGAAAACTAAATATCCTTATGTGTCTTGTGAAGAAAGTCAGTGTGCCCAAGGTGACAGAAAATTAGTAAGGGTTGGGTCCTCTATTCAAAACTAAGCAATGTGGTTCCAAACTCTGTTTTCTGAACTGTTACATTATATGGCACACAGTAAAGTAGCTTGGTTTATTTATTTAATGGGTCATAAATAATAGATTTTACATATATAACAGTTCCAATAAGAGTTTTTATTGGATCTCTATGCTCCTGTGTGCCTGTCTGGATTACTAGGGTCGAAGCACTATTCATCTGGTGGATGTGCCTCAAGGTACTAGACAAATTCCAGGTAGAGTAAACTGGCTTCACCACACCAGTCCTGGAGGTTTAAACCCTTAAAATCAAATAAACACAATTTTTTAAAAAACTGCAATTGTACAGGACACTTAGGTTTGCTGTGCCCTGTGGCATCAAACTGAAGTCCTAGTCCTGGACATGATCTACTGTCAGGGAAATGATAGTATTTTTCACTGTTACACACTAAAGCTTTTCCCTCCACAGAAATACGTAGAGTGTTGACACTAAATTCACACTGTTGGCACAAATATTAAAGAGTTCCTTCCTTCAGCGCAGGAATTATTCTATTTCATCTTATTTTTTTAAACCATATCCTAGCAATCTTGGAGCCCCAGGGACACTCGACTGCCCAGAAAAGAGGAGGGGTGATGATAAAAGGAGGAATTCACATCAAACTGTTCTACTGGATACTTTTAGGTGAGCACGATGCCCTTCAAGGGCATCTCGGTTTTTTGCTTTTGTTTGTTAAGTTTTCCCCATTCGTGGGGTGCAGAAACGTCCTGATCCCATCTTAAATACCGGTAACTTCCCTTTCCCTCGCTCTCCCCCGTTCCCCGTTCTCTGACCCGCTTCTGTGGCCTCGGGCCCCGCCCACGCCTCCCACTCCAGCCTCAGGCCCCCAGCCTCGCGGGCCTAGGCACTGCGCCTGCGCACACAGGTAGCCCCGCCCGGGGGCCTTCAGGGCGGGGTCTCGAGCTGTGGGAGGAAGAGGAAGAGGAAGTTGGGGAGGGTCCTAGCGGGGAGTGAACCGGAAGTGTAAACGCTCCAGCTTCTTCTCCGCTGGACTGAATCTGCTCGGTTGGGCCCGGTGGCTGCAAAAGAACTTTCTCCCGCCCCAACGGTCGCCGCGGCCAACTGCCTCGCCCGCCTGGCAGCCTCGCCCGCCTGGCAGCCTCCCCCGCCTTCTCTTCTCCTCTCTGGCTCCGCGCGGGCCCGTCTCCCTCTCGCCCGGCAGTATCCGCTTGCTCCTGCCACCACCTCCTCGTCTTCTGCCCGGCTAGCCGGCCCGCCCAGCTGCAGTGATGTGCGACAAGGAGTTCATGTGGGCCCTGAAAAACGGGGACTTGGATGAGGTGAAGGACTATGTGGCCAAGGTAAACGGCGGCGAGTGGAGTAGGCAAGCACGGAGGCGGGATGGAGAGGAGGCTGAGGAAGCTGATGGGAGCTGGGCTGGCGTGGGTGTGTGTGGTGGGGGGTGAACGGCAAACTGGATGGAGGTGGCTCGGAAGAGAGGGGAGTCAGGGAGTCTAACCTGGAGGAAGGGCCCCGGTAACACGGTCCTGTCCCGGGTAACTGCTGGGTGGCTACAGCCGGGCCTTTCGTGTTGTCCTGACCCCTTGGGGAAGGGGAGGGGTGGTAACCTCACTTTTGAGTACTGATTATTTGAGTTCGGCCCTTTGCTAAGCCAGAGTTATTTAAAAATCTTCCTTTGGATGAAGTAATTCTCCATCTTGAACCTGCCTGTTACTGACTGAAGTGGCCTAAGTGATTCGAATCAGAAGAACTTTTTGTTCATTTGTTTTAACTGTGGGCCCGTTAATGAATTCAACGTACTCGCTGACCGTGAAAAAGAGTACCCAAAATAGCAGTGGTTAAAATTCTGAAACTTGGTATCACTTCACTGCCGAATCTTAACTTTGGGTGTGGCCTTTTCCTCTCCCCCTCGACCACAAATACTTATTTGCTTCAAGTAAGGAAGCTTATCAGTTAGCACATGAGTGTTTAATATACCTGAGTAGTTTACAAACTTGCATGTTAACTTGAGCTACTCCCATCTTTTTCCTTGATTCCATCTGAAATGCTCACACGTGTAATAAACAGTAATGCAAGTACAGCCACAGTGTATTTGACGGTAAAGCCATGATGAGGACGGCTCATCTCAACTAAACTCACAACATAAAACCGAATCCACATTGTGGTAGACTGGTAAAAATCCAAGCCGGCCTGCCTTTGGACCCTAAAATTGTGCCTTTTGTAATTAGGAGAGAACCTACATGTGATTTTGATATGATGATAATCTAAAAAGAAATCAACAACAAAAGTGTAATTTTATAACATAATCATGAAGGTCACCTGGCTCACCAAAGAGAGTGAGAACCCAGTGTAGGTTGTACTTTTTCGGAGGGTATGACCGCCACTGTGGCGTTGTTTTTGCTTCCGAGATCTGCGTTAGGAAGCAAGTAAGCAGAAGCAGAGTTTCTTAAAACCTGTAGGATTATGCAAGGCAAACTACTGGTAGTTTTTAGTCTCTTGAACACCATTGTAATTTTGCCTTTTTGCATGCAACTTATCTCCTTAGTTGTTCGTTTCAGTGGCTCCTTAGGACACTCTTCACTGCCTTCTCAGCTAGTGGAAGGAAGTCTGAAACCCGACTTACTGCGTATTTCAGTGTAAGATTATAGGGAAGAGCTTACTTGGGACACTTCAGTCTGTGTTACACTTTCCAGTGGTGGGGCACCGCAGTACCCTGGAAGTGAGTGGCTTTTGTTTTTTCTGTTATTGTGAAACCTTGAAACGCAAAAAGTTGGTAAGTAACTAAACTTACAGTTACGAAAAAGAATAAAATTTATGTAGTGTCTTCCTGGCACATTATTTTTTATTGCCCTTGTGAGCCTTGTGAAGTAAGTCCTTTTGTTAGTCCCATTTTACAGATAAGATTACTGAGATGCAGGGTACTTATGAAAAAAAAAATCCTAAATTACAGAGATTAAAAAGAAAAGAAAAAAGGCAATGAAGCCAGAACTCAACTGCTGACTCCAGAACTTAGAGTCTTTAACCCCTCCATGTAGTTGCTCACAGTCTGAAATGTGGTTGCAAAACACGTGACACCAAGATTTCTAGTAGGACATGCCCAGGGTCCACATCCAGGCAGATAAACTGTCCGTGAAAAGCTGCCAGTCACACAGAGACAGTTACGAAAAAATAACGTGCCAAGAACGATGGATTGGTTTGTTTTCAGATTTTTTAATTAGGTCATTCAGTTTGATTTCGCCTTTTTCCTGTTACCACCACACTGCCTACTCTCATCAACAACAGAGATGCGCACAAAGGGGAGGATAGACATGCAAAGAAAAGTAGAAGGAAGTAGCAAGAACTTTTGATCCAAAAAGGTTGGACTGTAATGTAATCCTGTGACCAGATCATTGAGCTTTTTCCTTTCTTAGTTTTGGTTTGTTTTTTTGTCCTCAACTGAGGACATTTTTCCCATTGCTTTCAGAGAAAGAGGGGAAAGGGGTGAGAGAGAGAGATAGAAACATTGATGTGGAAGAAGAACATTGATGAGCTTCTGCCGCATGCTGCCTGACCAGGGCCAAACCCGCAACCTGGACATGGACCCTGCCGGGGAATCCAACCCGCGACCTTCTGGTCCATGAGACAACATTCCAGCCCGCTGAGCCATACTGGCCAGGGCTTCTTTCTTGGTTTTGATTGCGTAACTTGAGTCTCTTAAAATATTTTTCGCCTTGTTATTGAAAAATAACAAAACAACCAACGACTAGCACTCCATTTTCTGTGGACTGAGCTCCCTCCCTGTGCCCGTCCTCTCTCCAGCCCGAATCCCGTGGCTGCTTCGGCTTGGCAGCCATCTTCCCTGCCCATTCCTCGACTCGTCGCCCTCTTCGTCCACCGGTTCATGAGCACTCACCACCATTTTCTGGGTGTATGTAATGTGTGTTTATCTGAGCGTGTGCAAAAAAGTGTATTTTAAAAATTGGGTTTGTCTAGTTTCCCTCCTAAAGGGTTAGAGTCTTTAAAATACTCTCTCCTCTGTTCTCCTGGGACGATCTCTCACTGTTAACATAAGTGAAGCATTTTAGTAGTCTCCCTTTTTAAAATTAATATGAAAAAAAACACCAGTAATTGTACTTCTGTACCTGCTTCTGGCTTGTATACGGAAGTCTGAAGTATGGATAGGCAGAAGTTGTTGGTTTTGGGTGAATTTCTGAACTCTGAAGAAATCAGTTCAGAACTCCCACACCATTGAAAATTGTGTGGTTCTAATGGGAAAAAAAATAAAACAGCGTGTAAAGAAAACTTTAGGTTACTCCCCGTTAACTGTTAATCTGTAACACTAAAACAATGTCTGAAACACTTTGGCTTCTTGACTGACCTGAAGACCATGTTTGGTTACTTTAGTGGGTCCCTCTGAGTCTCATTCCCAGGCACTAGGCCTGGCGTGATGGTGACGGCATTGGACAAACTGCTTGGGAAACCTGAGCATCTGTATTCAGCAGACGTATGTGAAAAAGCTTTCACACTTCAAAGTAGTGTACAGATTCTAAGTAACATCTCCCACAAAATTCAGTTTGTCCAGTTGGAAAAGAAATGGAAGCCAGAAAGAAAGATACTCATGGGCAGCGGTAGTGGATACTCACAGCCCCATTTTCGATCTGTATGCTTCTTCCAGGTGACAGTCCCTTTGCCTTCCTCTTCCATTTCTGCCTTTGTGTTAATTTCTCCCACTGCAATTCGTTCAGCCGTCACTGGAGTTCCAGAATGGACAGCTCCGTTCAGATAAATCCCAAATTGAGCACCTGTTTTCTTGTCAAAAATTATTTGTGTTGTATCCATTTTGATTAATGGCATCATGACCCAACCATTTGCCCAAACTAGAAATTGGGGGGTCATCCCAAATTTCTCAGTGTTATCAAGACTACTTTCTTCATCTCATTTTCTCCTTACTCTCCATTCATTTGCTCCTACTGTAGACCAGTTGTTGCCTCTCTCCTGCCGAGACTGGATTTTCCTTGACTGTAGTTTTCCCCTCTCGCCTGGTCAGCTTGCACCAGGACCTCTCTGTAATGTGAATCTGAGCATGTTGTCGTTTTTAGCCAACCTCCTTCACTTTCTTAAAATATATTTGTGATTCCCCGTTATTTTTAAATGGCCAGCTCCTCCTTGGTTTGGCATACGTGGCCGATCCCATCTGGCCTTGCATGCCTTTCTGAACTTGCCTCTGTCCAAGCTGCGCTCTGCTCTGGACTATGCTGTGCCCTGCGACTTACGTATCTGTCTTTACACTGTCATCCTCTTCGACGGAGTCTGCTTGCCTCAATCCCTACCTCCCAACCTGGGGAGCTCCTGTTCATCCCCTTCGCTTTACATGTCGCCTCTTCAGAAGAACGTTTCCTCTTCATATGGCGTGCTGCTGCTTTTAGTGTTTCGCTTATCAAATTGCCGTGCCTTTGTTTACATGTCTGTTTTAATTAGGCTCTGAGCCTCTGGAGGCTGCATGCTATATTCTTTTTCATCTTTGTATCTCCAGTGTAGTGCCAAGAAATTTCACACATTAAAAGCCTATGTTCTGAGTAAGAAATTCTTTTTATTCATAACTTAGCTACAGTGACAACATACTTCATTAATTATAGAATGGTAATTACCATTGACAGGATGGCTTATGTGGCCAGGTGCTATAAAGCACTCTGCAAGATTTTTATATAAACTCTCATTTGCTTTTTACCACAGTATTTTAATGTAGGTAATAGTATTCCCATTTTAAGGATAAGGGAATTGAATTTAGAGAAATTAAGTAACTTAACAAGGTCACAGGGTAAGTAGCACACTGGGATTTGAACCCAGAACTGCCTGAATTTACAGCCCATGTATTTTTCACTGTATCAGTCAGCCTTGAAATGGCTTTCTGGCTTCTTAGCTCACCATAGGTTAGCATCAGCACATTAGGGAAATGAGAAAGGGGCTTGCAGAAGGCAGGCACAAATGATCTCTGACGATGAATAAAAAGTAGAAGGATGGCTACCATTAAACATTTTTAATGTAACAAGTTGAAAATAGCACAGAGACAGCAGCACAGCAGCTCTGTAAACTTTAAATCTCATCACAGGCTGTCTTTACTCAAGAGACTGTTTGATAGCTTGTGGAGACTGTTTTGTATGTATAGTTACACATAGTTTTGTGTTATTTGGTTTGTAATTAGGATTCCATACAGGACAAAAAAGTCAAATTGTGTCTGTTTGCCTTAGGAAGAAACTAAAGTATTACAATTACCTTCCAGACTTGTTTAAATTAAATAAATAGCACTCTTTTCAAAAGTATGTTTTTAAAATTGTCTGTATTTGAGTACTGTGATGCTGTGTACAAGTATATCATTTACTTATCACATCGACCCATAAGCATAACCTCATTGTAGAGATTTTAGAGATGAACAGACTAAGATTAAATAATTTGCCTGAGGTCATGATCTCTTGAGCAGTGAAGCAGATTTTAACTCAGTCTCTGACTTCAAAGCTTCAAACCACCGACCTTCCTTTCTCAATAAGCTAGTTAAATCAGCAGTACCATCTAATTGAGTATGTGTGTTAAAAATAATCACCTCGAAGGGGTTAATTATCCATCGAGACTACTTAGAGGTGAGTTTTGTCGTAGATTTTGTGGATGCAGCTCTCTCAGAGGTGAATGCTTGTGGCTAAGTAGTCCCATATTATTTCCAGTAGGTCTGATATATGCACTCTTTTGTTTACTATGTGCTTCTGTTTCACTTGCTGTGAAATACTATACACCAGGTCTCTAACTTCCCTTTCTCTGTGGTTTCCTTTCCCTCTCCAGCCCCCATTCTAATTACATCTGCCTTTGACATGCTGATAGGTTTGAAAAGCAACAATTGTGTGCCCTGTGAGAGGCTAGGATCCCTTGAACTTGAGAAAAGTATCAGCTCTAATCTTTAGAAATTGCAAGACTTATTGGGATCACTTTTCACTTCCTAATAAAATCAGCATTTTAAAAGGGGTCCTGATTCAATCTCTCTTGCAATTATTAGTTTTATGCAATTTCCTTTTTTTTTTTTTCTTTTTGAAATTACCCGTTTCCAAGTCATAAAAAGTTTGTACTTTCCACACCAGTGCTGGTGACCCAGTCAGAAAGAGAGTACTTTACCTTGTATCAGAGATAGGGGCCCTCAATAGATATGGAAAGGTAAATACAGATTCCTTTCTTTCTGTTACTCTTTCACTCTTTTTTTTTCTTTCAATATAAAATAAAAGAATATGTTTTTTGTATTGGAAGGCAAATGTTCACTCAGATATCCATGGGGTATATATAGGGTTTTCCTTTGAGATTTTAAACATTATCCTTACACTAGTACAGATAGTTAAAATGTAATAAAGCTGATTTAAGTTATACAAATAATACATGCTTATTTAAAAGATAAAGTTGCACTGAATAGAAATAAAAATGAAACTAGTGTCCATTGCCCATTCCCCTTTCCCAGGAGTATCTGTCCTTAACATAAAATTAGTAAGTATTTTAAGACAAAAAGGTACAGAAAAAGATAAAAATTAGCCCATGATTCTACTCTCTAGGTAATTCCTACTAACTTTAAAAGGTAAAATTAAATGAATGCAGATACAGATTAGAAAAAGCAACAGCCATGACTCCCTTTCCCATCCCAGTGAACAAAGCGAGCCTTTCTTAACAGGTTCACGTAATTAGTTTCAGGGAAACATTGGAAATTCACTGACTTAAAAGAAATTTCTCCTCCCAAATATCTCTGCGGATCTCTGTTTAAGATGGTCTTTGGGGAGGGGGCGTTCCCCAGCATTTGAAGTTCCTTCGCTCCTTTCTCTCTTTGAGGAGTTCTCTGATCCACAGTATGAATCTCGATAACATGCAAGGCCTGTCTCCTACCACAACAAAAGCCAAAAAGGACAAATAACCGAATTCTTCTGCCCGCACTTAGGAAATGGACTGGTAACCCAAACATTGCTAATTGGGATCTTTTATCTGGAGCTGATACAAAGACTCAAGTACAGTGAAGGACGTAGTGGCAGCAATAAAACGTCATTTCCAAAAACAGAAGTAGTGGTGTGCCCATTGCGGCATCTGTGCCCAGGTGGTTCCTGTGGCACGTTTTCATTTTATTTTACTTTTAAACCTCCTTGCTTCCTGCCCATTTACTGAGCCTGGTTCCTCAACCTGCCCAGCAATTTTGAGAGGTACTTGTAACGACTACTTAAGGCATTACACTTCTGCTAATCAGTACATATTGGTCTCTCTTCTCGCACTTAGGAGCCCCGAATTAAGTTTTACCCGCCTGTCTCCCCTGTTGTGCTGTGAGCTTTTTGAAGATAGAAATTATCTTTGTATTTCCAATATTTATCCCACTGTCTCTTATCTGCCATATAGTTTAGTTAAATTTGGGTTGAATTGGTAGTTCTCAGAATCATCCCTTCTTTTGCTGTTTTCAAAGTTGTTTATACTATATGCCTATTTGTAACAGATGTTCTTAATGTAAATGATGTGCCATTTCTTTTGAAAATAGCTCTTAAGTTTTCAAACTCTTTATTGTTTTAAACTCAGTGAACTTTAACTTTTCCACACTGCTACAAGAGTTGTGGAATACAGTTTTGACAAAAGTTGTATAAATAATAACACCAGTTTCCACATGTAGTTTTTCATGGCCATGTTTTTACAATTTCTTTTTTTCTTTCCTTTCTTTTGGGGGGGGTAGGGAGGGACGTTTTCAAATGATTAATTGAAATATTTTCCTTCGAGTTCTTAACTAGCCAGGCATTCCCCTGCATCACTGTTGATGGTGTCTGTGATGTTCTGAGGGTAGTGGCCATCAACACAGCAGCCCACAGACTGGGCAGTGTCCAGGATCTCTTTAATGGTTCCCGAGAGTTCTCTAGCTGAACATCGGTGCTGCACCTGTTGGGCAATGTTGACAGTCTCATCAAAAGTGGTATTTCCCCTGTGCTTAATGCTTCTTCACCTCTTTCTGTCTCGGGGCCGTTCCTTGAGGGCGTTGATGATCAGGGCAGAGGCAGGAGGTACAGCCTCAGTCTGGGCCTGTGTGTTCTGGGAGGTCAGTTTTGCTGTGATTCTCGGACCCTTCCAGTCACCGGCTGCTTTGGTGGTGTCATCACCAACCTTTTCTGGAGACAGACCCAGGGGGCTGATCTTGGGGGCCAGGGCAGACGTGGCACCGGCCTTCTCACCGGTGCACCTCAGGTATACGGCTCAGATCTCCATGGGGTTGAACTTTGGTGGCGGGGTGGAAGCAGCTGATGTCCGATGAGCCCGGATTCGTGGTGACCAAAAAGCGTTGTACCTCAGCTACCTCTGAGCCAAAAGGTGGAAAGCTTATTTTAGAATATCAGTTCAGAATTTTTAAAACCATACAGTCTCAGTAAAAGAAAGATAGTTTTCATGCTGGTTTCCTTGTGAAGAATGTGAATCATCAGTGCTTTGTATTGTTATTAATGCATAAATATTAAAAACTATACTTAACACCACATTACTTATTACAGTATAAAAGCATGTGGACCATCAAGCCAATAAAATTAAAAGCTTTCTAGCTGCAAACTAAGTCCTTGGAAAACACCTTTTTTATGTGTTTTTAAAGCCATCTGTAGGAGAGTAATTACACTTTTACTTTAGATTCCAGTAGACTTGGGTTTGACTACCAACCCTACCACTTAATATCCTTGGCAGAGTTATTTAATTGCATCAGACCTTAGCTTTCTCATCTGCAAATGGGGACTATACTAGTACCCAATTCATATGTCTTATCTAATTTTTGAGAGAGTGGATGTAAAATTCACCAAGCAGTGCCTAACACATTCTAACTGTAAATATTTGCCATTTGTGTTGTTTTATGTAGATGGTTTCCTAAGAGATGGATATTGTGGCAGAGACTGTATGGCTTTGTGAGCTGTGTCTGCTGTTGTGCAAAAGCAGCGTAGATGACATGTGAGCAAATGAGCGTGCCTGTGTTCCACTAACATTTATTCACAGAAACAGGCAGCTGGCTGGATTTGGCCAGTGGGTTCTTGTTTATTCTTGCATGATATTGAAGTTGCAAAAGCTGGGTTGTGTGATTTCTTTTCCCTCTAAGTTCTTAAAATAAAAAATAATTTAAATTGTGTGATCAAATAGAAAACTTATTTTGGGGATCAGCATTTCCAAAAATACGATTCAAAAATCTTTCTGGTTAAAAGATACAGAACCGTAAGGAAAAGCAAGGCATAAAAAGCCATATGTGGATGGGGGAAGAGAAAGAGAGGTTAATGAATATCTCTAAAAGAAAAAGCCTAGAATCTCTACAGTAAAATTGAACCTTAGGCAAGAGACCTAGATTATTTTGAAAATTAGGAGTTGTTCCTTGTAAATACGCAACCAGGAACTAATTTAGATCCTTAAACTGAAAGGGACCTCTACGAAATCTTCTCAGCCATCAGAGGTCATCCTTCCCCACAAACGCTTCCTGGCCCCGATGTCAGTCCTGCAGGCTGGCCCGGTCAGCAGCCCCAGACGTGAAAGGGAAGGCAGTTAGCACAGTTTTCACTGGTTCATTCATAATTCACCCAGCAGATATCAGCTGAGCACCTACAGTGCCTGACACTGTGTTCAGTAGCCGTGGAAATGCAATAATGAATAATTCTTCTGAGAATAAGTTTTCTTGGTAGGTTCAGTTACAAGGATGTACAGAACAAACAACAAATAAGATAGTTGTATGGGTTCTCAATAAATCATTTCCTTGTTTAATGGATGGCATGAATAAAACTCAGAAACAGCTGTACAGCTGTGTTAAGAAAACACAACTGTATAAAAAGAATAGACTATAAGAGCCAAGAAAAAGCTGTATGTGGTTGCAGTATAGAGAGAATCAACACCAAATCAAATTCAGATGGAAATTTTAATAGGAGAATCAATGCCAAATCAAACAGATTCAAAGTGGAAGATAATGGGAACTGAATGCTTTCTTTTTTAGTACTTTATGCCAGATACAGTCCTATGTAGTAAATTAATATACATATAGATATGCGTATAATTCAATCCTCACAACTACACAAGTAGGCTTTCTTTCCGTGTTATACTTAGGGCAATAGAAATTCAGTGACTTGCCTGGGATCCTACAGCTAATAAGTGGAAGAAGAGGATTTGATTTCAGTCATTCCAAAAAAGTAGCATTTTTGATTATTTGCATTGAAATGTTTCAGAACTATGAATGAAATACTTAGATAAAATATTGAAAATTAAGTATTACAGTAGCTAATGCATTGAGATCGAACTAGCAAAAGATAAGGAAGAGCATCCCAATTTTGAACTGATAACAGAAATAGAAGTTTTCTGAACTGAGAAGACCCAAGATTGGAAATAGAGGGTCTCCATACTTCTAGTTAAAAATTAATAAACACAGATGAGGAACAAGACATATCCTAGCTAAAACGATAAACTATAAAGATTTTTTTAATCTGTAAACTTCTGAATAAAACAATTTCGAGAAATAAAATTGACCTACCTTTAGGTTATTTGCTCTGATAGTACTGGAAAACAGTGAAACAAGCAATTCTGCTAGGAATAAAAATGTGGAAAAATATGTTCAAGCTGCCATTCATGTAGGATGGCAACAAAAAATCTTAAAACACAGGGTGGAACATAAGTAGGTCTACAGTTGTAAGTACGTGAAACAGTTTGTCCTTATATTATGTATTAATTGTTGTATTATTTTCCATATGAACAAATGTAAACCTACTTTTGCCCCACCCTCTGTATATCCCCCTTCCCACTAAGTAGATTGCTGCAGAGATCACACCTGAAACTTGAGGGATTGAATTTTTCTTTCTCTCGAGATTTCCACTTTTGCCCCCCCCCCCAACCCCCTATCCCCATTCCCCTCCTTTTTCCCTCATCCATTCTCTCATGGGTTTATTTACAGTTACAGCCTTCGGGAATGTAAACCGCTGGATCGGGACATGAGATATTTCCCAGACTACATAAGACTTTAGGAATAAATTCCATCTGTGGAGCCATGAATTATTTTCTGGCAAATGAAGCCACTTTTGATCATATTGATCTTTTGCCCAAATTGAAATACTATTACAATGTTTTGAATGGATTTTCTCAATTTTGGTAGTTTTTCTTTCTATAAATAAATACATTTCATTAAATTAAAATTTTAACTTTATGCCACCAGTAAAATTTTTTTATGCTTCACTGTTTTCAATTACAAAATACCTGTAATTAATTGCTTTTAAACTTTCCAAAGAAGAAAAATAAAGTGTGCATTTAATAAGTAAAACAATTACATAAAACTGACTTAAATCACTGAAGTAGTCATTTTGTGGGGGAAAAGCTTAGGGGAAAAGTTCTGTGCAGCTATATAGATGTGGAAATATAACATTTGGGGCCTACGAACTTCCATTTAAAAATGTTTCTTGTTAGTAAGAAATGGAGTTGCTTAACACTTTTTTTATGTCTTAAAATTACTTATAAGGAGTTATACATTACTTTTGCCTTTAACATTTTTGTAGTTCACATTTTATTCTTTGATTTCTGTGTGATAGTGGTAAGTAAATGAAAATGAATCTATAATTTGTATGTTTTTTAGAACCTTGAACAATCCTAGGTTGAGAATCCCAGAGACAGAAATACATAGTTACTTGTATAACTGTGTTATAAACAAAGGATTTTATTTTGCAGTTTTTATTCTTAATATAAGAATAAAATTTGCTCTTATTCTAAAACTTGAACCCTTTTAAAATTTGTTGCTGGAGTCTCAGCCATCACTGCCTTTCAGGAGTATCTAGCAGTAAGTTCGTCAGGGAAGAAGAACCCTCAGTTGGGAATATGTCTGACGTGACTGACTTGTTGGTTTCAGGTGATCACTTTGTTTAGGATCAGCCTAGTGCAGATTTTAACCTGTAATAAACTTTTCTTCAGAACACATTTAAAGTATTTTTTGAGCCTGCATTATCTTATATGTATTAAGTAGGTACTCATTAAAGAACTGTTATGGATACTATTATTATTCATTACTTGGAAATAAATCCATAATACTGGGAGTTTGATGCATTTGCTATGACTTTTCATGTTAACTTTGTAGAAAATATGTAGAGTAAGTTGATTTTATACTTCTCAGACCTTCTACCTTTCTGTTGTGCCATCCATTTGTCTTTCTCTGCATTGTAACATTCCAAATAAAGTATTCAAGTGTTGTCACCCTTACTGCTTGCTTTGCCCCTCAGTAGTAGTACCCCGTTAGAATCCACCACTGTGTTGTAATTTAGGATCTGGTATGTTACCCATTCATGTCACCAGTGCAATGATAAATGATTCTTTTGGCAAAGTTATATCCCACGGTAAGGACTTGACCCTTGAGGGCCAGGGTCGAGAGCAGGGCAGAGGGAGGATGGGACTGTAGCATTCACTTGATTATCAAAGATTTGTCATTTGAAAAATATTAAACATGACATTCTTAAGGAATCCTGAGTTCTAAGTGGGGGAGGTAATACTTAGCTGTAACTGAATTATTGGGGACACGGAGTCAACTATGTAAAATTTGTTAAATTTAATAGTTTTGATGCATTCTACTATCAGTCAGTTGTCCAGTATTAACTTACTTGCTGTGCTCACACATATGCTAATTTAGTCTACTGTTTGTTGAGCAGCTTTTGAGGACACTGGTTTCTTGTAACAGTACAGTATGTACTTATGCCTTAGAATTCGGTTGCAGCAACATGCACGTAGGAGATCAAAGGAAGAGAATTGTTTCTTTTCTCCCGAAGAATGGCTTAAAAAAAAAAGTTCTCTGCGGGAATCAGATGACCATTTCATTTAGAAATGGTATAAAGAATGCTGTCCCACCTGAGTGTTTATTATTCAGAGGAGCCAGTACTGGGTAATAGAGTCCTGTGAGCAGTACTGAATCTGGCAATATCCCCAGCAAACTGCACTTTGGAGATGCATATAAAAGATTTTGTCATTATGGGCAGGAAATCTGGAACTACTAAAAATATACCTCATTTGTAAATATGTGTTTACTCCATATTAAGCTATTTAGGAGAATAGTTTTAGAAAAAACTGTTTGAAAATTGGAAATAGCTGGGGAAGATCTAGTAAAAGGAAGAGTAAGATACCTAGAAAAATAGAAATACCAAGTACACTAGACTCGTCCTGACCTATTGTGTATTTGTATTGTCAATGTATTGTCTAGTGAGCTGCTAATGCTTCTTATCACAGGACACCTTGAAATGAGGTTTTTTTCCTTCACCAGTATGTATCTAACCTGTTGTCCCTTGTTTGCCTTAGACTTCTGGAAGCTGTATTGCAATGATAGTAACTAGCAGCCCACTAGAAGAAAATGTAGTGTCTGGATCATGTAAGTGATTAGCATAATAATGTCATTATAATAACAGATAAGGCAAACCAAAGACCTACTACTTGCCCTGTGTTATGAAATGAACAAAACAGTAATAATGATATTCTGATGGCCACCACTGATGTTATTTGCTGAGTATTTTGACTACATTTTCTCACTAAATTGTCATAAAAATTTTGATTTAAAAAAAGACATGAAAGATTGTTTTTGGCGGTGGTATAAATAAGATACAAAGAAATTCAAGAACTTGCCCAGGTTAGTGGGCAGAGCCAGGATTTGTCTTCAGATCTGTTGGATTCCAAAAACCGTTCTTACTCTACTACACGGACAGAGGGCTTTTTTTAAAACTATTTCTTATTTACAGTTTATATTCAGTATTCTTTTGTTTTAGATTCAGGTGTACAGCGTAGTGGTTAGATAATCATGCACTTGACAAAGTGTTCTCCACCCTCCCCCATATTTCCAGCGCCCACCTGGCGCTATACAGAGTTATTACAGTACTATTGACTGTATTTCCTTTACTGTACTTAATTCCCTGGGACTATTTTGTAACTACCAATTCGTTCTTAATCCCTTCCCCCTTTTCGCCCCGTCTCCCAACCCCACTCCCCCCTGTCAGCCATCAGTCTGTTCTCGGTGTGTCTGGGTCTGCTTCCATTTCGTTTGTTTTGTTCTTTAGATTTCACATAGGTGAGATCATATGGTATTTGTCTTTCTCCGACTGATTTATTTCACTTAGCATAATACCCCTTAGGACCATCCATGCTGTTCCAAGTGGTAAGATTTCATTTTTTTTTTTGTGGCCAACTAATAATATTCCATTGTATATATATGTACCATAACTTTGTTATCCATTATCAGCATATGGGTTGTTTCCATATCTTGGCTACTGTAAATATCACTGCAGTGAACATAGGGATACATATATTCTTTCAAATTAGTGTTTTGTATTTCTTCAGATACACCCAGAAGTGAAATGGCTGGGTCATAGGGCAGTTCCATTTTTAATTTTTTGAGAACCTTCCGTACTGTTTGCCATAGTGGTGGCACCAATTTGCTGTCCCACCAATAACGTAAGAGGTATCCCTTTTCTCCACATCCTCACTGACACTTGTATGTTGATTTATTGACAGTAGCCATTCTGACAGGTGGGACTATGATAGCTCATTGTGCTTTTAATTTGCATCTCTCTGAAGATGAATGATGTTGAGCATCTTTTCATATGTCTATTGGCCATCTGTGTGTCTTCTTTGGGGAAGTGTCTATTCAGGTCCTCTGCCCATTTTTTAATTGGACTGTTCTTTGGTGTTGAATTGTATGAGTTCTTTATAAATTTTGGATATTAACCCCTTATCAGATGTATTGGCGAATATCTTCTCCCACTCAGTAAGTTGTTTTCTTGTTTTGTTCATGGTTTCCTTTGCTGTGTAAACATTTTTTAGTTCGATGTAGCCCCATTCATTTTTTCTTTTGTTTTCATTGCCTATGGATATAGATCAGAAAAAATACTGCTAAGAGAAATGTCCAGGATTTTACTACCTCTGTTTTCTTCTAGGAGTTTTAAGTGTTACAGTTAAGACTTTAATGGATTTTGAGTTTATTCTTGTAGGTGTAAGAAGACAGTCTAAGAAGGTAGTCTCTTTCCTTCCTTCCTTTTTTTTCCCCTTTTTTTTTTTTTTTTTGCATGAAAATGAGTACTTTTTAAAAGATTGAGCAGGTAGAGAGCCCTGGCCAGATGACTCAGTTGGAGCGTTGTCCCATAGCGACGTTGCAGTTTGATTCCCTGTCAGGGCACATACCTAGGTTGTGGGCTCCATCCACAGCCAGGGCACTTACGGGAGGCAATGGATTGGTCCTTCTCCTCGCATCAGTGCACTCTTTCTCCCTTCCTCTTTGTCTCTAAGCAATGAAAAAATGTCCTTAGGTGAGGATTAAAAAAAGAGATGAGCAGGTGGAGGAGGAATGGAGTTTGAATTTCTGTTTGTATCGCTTAGCACAAACCTATTGTCAAAGGAAAGTTTTGGAACCACAGTGAGCATAGTTCAGCTCGTGCTGAGTGTGTTGCAGCTGTGACTTGACCTGATGAACTTTGTCCTTTTGTTCACTTCTGTGTTTCTACCGCTCAGAACAACGTCTAGCTCATAGTGGGGGCTCAAACTGTTGCTGAGTGAATGACCAAATAAATGACTGGTTAGTGAAAAATTCATAAGATCTAGAGCTGTGTATACGAGGATAAGAGGAATTTATGTAGAAAGAGCTTGCAGTTATTCATTATAGCCAGAAGGGAAAATCAAGATCAGATTAAGTAATATCAGGTCGAGGTGAAAGTCTTTGGCAAAACTTGGAGTCTAAATGGTAGGCAAAGAAGATTGTCCAAAGCCTGAACAGGAAAAAAAGGGTGTTAGTAGAGATGGAGTCTAGGTTGAACCGGTTCACCTTCATCTTGGCATTAGCAAACTGGCAGCAAAGGGGTCTGGATGGGGGAGGTGTAACGACGTCACCCCGCACTTGAGGGGTGTTTATGTTCTTAGGCATTACTAACTACTTATGTGGTATAAATGACAAGGAGATCAAATTTAAAAAGCTGGCAGGCCTCTTTGAGTTAATCATGTAAAAATATGGTTCATCATTTTAAGCTTCATAATTTAACTTAAATCTTTAAAAGACTTCTTTACCCTTAACACAGAATGTTGTTATTTTTCTTCCTAATTTGTTATTCAAGGGGAAGCACTCAAATCATTACACAATACCACCAAAGCTGGATATTCGTTTGCCAGTTTTAAGATGAAAGATGAATTCAGCAACTAGCTTGGCTCTTAGACTTTGACTCAAAATACTAAGACTGATTTTTAAAAAGAAGCTTGGAGGTTTTCTGTAGTTAGTCCTGAAAGTACTGTGTGTTGTTTTTCTTTTGTTTTCATTCTAATGAACATATTTACAGGAATATATTTTGAACACTGTTTGGTTTGGGAGTAATTATTCTATATATTGGTTTTTTTCTTCAGGCATTGAAAACTGTTAAATGCACTGTTAATACTGATTTTTATAAAACTGCACAAGACTAGAAAAATAGTTCTTTGAATTTGAATTCAGATGTTCTGAGTTTAATTTTCTTTGGAAAGAAGGTAAAATAGATGATATTTCTATACAGAAATTTTCAGTGGATTTTTAAATTTGTAAGGATAGTCATGAAAAGTTATCAGAATTAGTATACTAAAAATTTTTTTTTATTGTTGCAGGATGTAGTCAAAATTAAAAGTGTTTTCAAAGTCTAGGATAGAGTAAAAAAACTATGACAGACATTAAAATAACTCTCAAAAGCCCCATTGGTTTTTCGTGTTGGCTCTCTCTATAAGTAATATTCTTATCTTTAAAATAATGTTTATCTTTATTTTCAAAAGAGTGTATAATTCTAATACTGAGTTTCTCTTTACTCCATCAGTAATTGAGGACATTTAGTATTGGTTTGGTTGTGTATGCTTGTGTATTATGTGTTTTTGTGTGGTTATTTTATTTTTATTTATTCCTTTGGGTTTTTTGTTCTGTGTTGTGCTCATGATAAAGCTTTTGGTACTGATTTTCAGTGTTATTGCATTTGGTTTAGAGAATGGGTTACATAAAGTTTTAAACTCTGGAACGTATTGAGGGGTTTTTTTGGTCTCCTATAAAGTTTTGAGTGGAAGTAGGTGTACTTTCTGTCTAGTCCAAAGTTTGATATACATTAATTTAGTCTCATTAATCAAGCCTGCTATATCCTTACCTGCCAAAGATCGAGATTATTATGATGGTCCCTTATTACACTGCTTTGTCAGGTTTTTGTTTTGTTTTTTGATATTCTTCAGGTATAGGTTAATAAGTAACTTACACACTTGTAAAATGAACATTTTTGTCCATTTACTTTTTTTTGCTTTGAATTCTACTTTGTCATATATTAATATTAGTTTTACTAGTTTTTTTAGACATATGTCCCTTATATATTTGCCCATTCTTTTATCTTTTTCACATTTTCTTGTGTCGTTTTTTCTGGGTGTTTCAATAGCAGCTTCTGGTTGAATATTTGTTGTTTTTAGTTGTTAAAAAATACAAGATTCTTTATCTTGAAACCTGAGAGTTCACATTATTGTCATAAATTGGGGGGGGGCTCTGCCCACAGGGCCCCCCCCCCCCGCCAGCCACAGATGAGAATAAGTCTACCAAGACATGATCTGCTTGGGGAGGAAAGGTGGCCGATCTCTCACAGGAGAAGGGCCAGGAGCCTGTTCCTCAGTGGGCTTTTATTGGGTTCATTTGCACAAGAATACAGGTAAAGCTAACAAAGAACTCTTGAGGGCCTATTTTGAGTTAGGGTCAGATAGCTAAAGAGCTGTAAAACTTTGAGGAACAAACTAACTTCTTGCTGGGACCCTTATCATTTAATTGAGAGCATTCTAAACAAAGCAGGTTTCACAGGATTTTACATATTCCTTCTTAGGTCTGATCACCTGGGGAACCGCCCTTTCCAGCACAGGGCTGCACCATCCTCTGTCATTGTTTCAGGCTTAAGGCATTGTTTTAGGCTTAAGACAGGCAGGGGAAGTAAGGTAGCCAAGAGATTAGGAGACTTCTTCCAGACAGAATGAGGACTAAGGCTTTGTCAAAGCCGAGTGACGAGGGTCCATTACCCCCTTTTGCCATATCCCCTAAAGTCCTTCCTTGGAGGCCTCATACATGATCATGCCTATCTTAGGTTTTCCCCCCCTTGGGGAATCTTACCCGTCATTGGCTAACCAACCAAGCATTGAGGGCCAATTATGGATGAAGTAAAAGGAGCAGGAGCAGCGCTCCTGCCAGGGAGATAAGCTTTTGTCTCCTTGGCAGCTTACAGTCCAAGGTCGCCCACCCAGCCTTAGCCTTGGAGGGGGTTACAGCTTCTGAAACCAGTCAGGGCAGTTCCCAACAATAAATGATCATTTTAAATCTTCTGCTTTTATACTTTGAATTTATTTTCTTTAAGCTTTCATTTTGGCACAACCTTTCCCACCTTTTTTTTTTAGCTCTAGGAATTTATTTTCTTGGCCTTTTGCACCCCAGGACTTGGGATGTATTCATCTTTTTTAGGTCTACTGGCCTTTAAATTTCATCAGAAAAAAATGTTTGAGTTTAAATTTTGCTAAGTTAACAAATAAGCAGTAGCTTTTGCTTTTAGTTTTTTAATACAAAAATATCTGCATTGCTTTAACTGATTATAAAGTAATGTATGTTCATTTTAAAAATACATCATGTTATTGAAATTCAGAAAGTGAGAATATCCTCATAATCCTGTTCTCTGAAAATGACTACTAACAAATTTGTCCTATACATCCTTTGAAATTTTATGATTTTATATACCAGCATATGCTGCTTCTAAGTTTTGAAGTTTTGGGCAGGTTACCTTCTCTGTGCCTCAGTTTCCTTGTACAGTAGTAGTAGCACCAGCCTCCTGAAGCTTTTGTAATAATTAATGAATAATTCTGGAAAGTATTTGTAACAGTGCCTGGCACATGATAAGCTTTCAAGGAGTAAAAGCTATTTTTATTTTAAATGATTCTACATAATATTTCACAGAGGATATGTCATCATCGTATGAAAACCTTCAGCATACGGTATTTTGTGTAAATGGGTCACTTAATCAGACCCTGTGTCTGACAGAATCTACTGTGGTTTTTATGTCCTCACCCACCCTTTTTTTTTTTTTTTTAATTTTTATAAAAGTATTTGACCCAAGCTGACAGAATATGCCGGGGAGCAAGATCTGAAATGCTCCCCACTGCTTTCTGTTGTATATAAATGGTGATTATATGTGCTTAGTAGGTTGTGTATCTCCGCTCTCAAAACTTATTTTTGACATCTACATTTTAAAACCATATTTGCTTAAGTAAAGGCTCGCTTTTCTCTTCATCATTAATTCTTTTATGCCCAGACTCCCCATTCTGAGTCCTAATTTGACTTCATAGCTTTTGCTTCACTGGAGCAACAGGTCTCAAGGAGCTGTGGATCACCGGGGGCCCTGAGAGCTTTTCAGGAGGTCAGTGAACTTCATACGCCGTTAAGTTAAAATCTACCAGTCCAGAGAATGCTGTGAATAGGTCTATTATCCGTTCATGATGTCTAGACTAGTTCTATAATATATTAAGACTATTTGTTCTTGTCACTGTGATGACACTTACTGATGGTACAAAAGCAAAAGCGAGTGAAACAGCTCTGTGAAACAGAGCGGTGGGGCTGCTGGTCATAGTGAACGTAACCCCCCCCCCCCCCCGCCCCCCAGTGAAAAACTATGCCCGATTCACTTCAGAATGCCCTTGATGAAGCCACTAAAAATTCACTTGTATCACAGTAAGTCCTGTTTATGCAGCACATTCCTTTAATATTCTGTTTGAAGAAATGGAAATGTCCATAGAGCACATCTGCAGTTGGAGTCACAACCTAGATTAGCCAGTTTTTTTTTTAATGGACTACTATTTTTGTTTGAAAAGAGAAACAACTGACAAGCTATAAATTTGGTTATTCAGACTTGAATACTTGGCTGACATTTTCTTAAAAATGAATTTAGTGGGTCTGTTGGTTTATGGAAAACAACTGATACTTTTTAGTTCCAGTGTTAAAGTTTGAGCTTTCAAGAGAAAATTCAAACGTTTATGTATCTGCCATTTTGAGCCCGTCAGCCTCCCAGTACTACAGGCTTTTGTGATGGTGGTATTAGCAGTGACGTCAGTGAATGCGATTGTTTTGATATTGTATTAAAGAAATTTTTCAGCATCTGGAAGATTCATAACTCCTTAAACCAATATTTCTAAATGACCAATGCATAACATTACAAAATCATGCATGGATAAAAGACCCATTCTGAGTGCAAGTAGACTGATGGGTTTTAATTAACAGTATAAAGTTCATTGCTAGTTCAGATTCTTCACTGCCAGTAACCTTTAGCAAACTGCCACCTGCTGCGTTTTGGGGTAATGTCAAAGAAGAATATCCATAATTAACTGAAAAGATGACTAAAAATGATTTACTAGTTCAACTAAGTATCTGTGGGAGGCCAAATGTTCTTTCTACAATTCAGCCAAAACAATATATCAAAACAAATTGAATATGGAAGCAGATATGAGAATCCAGCTGTCTTCTATTAAAACAAAGATTAAAAAGATTTGCAAAAAGAAAAAAAGCAATACAGGACCATCCTTCTCACCTTTTTGGAGGAAAATATAGTTATTTCTTAGTTTTAAAAATCTCAATTATGTTAACGTGTACTTCTTCCTGTGTTATTTCTAAATGAATTGATACATATTTAAAAGGTTTTCTACTTTAATTCCTAATTTCATAAATACCCATAGCTATAACCCATGTAAGTAGGGAAACTGACGTTCTGAAACTGAAAGGTGGGAGAATTGCTTCCCTACAAGTCGGGGTGTGCCCCTCGTTGCCGCCTCCGACCTTCAAGGGAGTGCGGGTGGTGTCTCTTCTGGTTTGCTCATACCCAAGACTACCTTTACACAGGAGTATTGATTTGCTTGTTGTAGAATGCACAAATCCTGATTTATTCTTTCCAAGTTATAGATCACAGATTCTCTACCTTCTGCCTACCTCCAACATATTTAAAAGACATTTCACACATTCTACTGTTAGTGTAAGCATCAGTAACTCTCCTTAGAGGATTATACCTGATCCCAAGCACCAAACATCATCACTCTAGTTTCTCTTTCTTGTCTTCGGGAATTCAGTGTTGCATGAGAGCAGGGTCATTTAATTTTCTGTAGTGGTAATGTCTTTTTTATTGTTTCTTTCATTTTTGCTTGTTTCATCCTTGTAAAACAAATTGCAAAGCTGTATTAATAGGTGGATGTCTACTGATTTTCATCTGGAATACAATGAGCATTTACGATATACAGACTCAGGTCTTTGCTGAGCTCAAAGTTTTATAACTTTCTGTTTCGTTGGTTCTGGTTATGGCTCATGTATAACTTCACACCTGTTATAATCTTTTTTAAATCATTTTTATTTTTTTATCATCTCACTATTCTGTGAGAATTTAAATTTGTTCTCAGTTCTTAATTGAGTTTTCTAATTTGAATATTGTTACCCACCTCTACTGACTTTGGTGCACATTTTATTTTTGCAACTGCAGTTTTCATTTCCTTGCTACATTTTACTTTCTCAGCCTGCTAGCTTTCTTTTCAGATCAGCCTGCATTTCATTTTGTTCACTTGATATGTTTGCCTGTTCTCTTCTTAAGATAATTTTTTCATAGAAACCATGTCTTACGGATTCCATTTTCATTGTACTGTACTTTTTAAAATTAACTTTCTTGAGTTTTCAGTTTAATCGTTTTTATTTTGCCATATGATTGGGGGGGGGGGGCGGGCTTTGCCCGCAGAGCTCCCCTGGGCCACCACAGATGAGAATAAGTCTACCAAGACATGGTCTGCTTGGGGAGGAAAGGCTGACCAGTCTCTCAGAGGAGAAGGCCTTGAGCCCGTTCTTCAATGGGCTTTTATTGGGTTTAGTTTGCATAGGAATACAGGGCGTATATGTAAAGCTCATCAATCATTGTCAGGCAGTAATGATCAAGGAATAGATAACGTTCAAAGAACTATTAGGGCTTATTCTGAGCCAGGGTCAGATAGAATAATGCCAAAGGGCCATGAAACTTTGGGAAACAAACTCATTTTATGCTTGGACCCTTATCATTTCAATTAGGGCAGGCCTTCCCTGATGGCCCCTTTGCAGTGGTGCCTGTCTTAGGTCGTTCCTTCCTTGAGGAGTCTTACCCGTCATTGACTATCCAGCCATGCCTCAGGGGCCAAGCAGGGTGAAATAAAGGGCGCAGAGGCTGTGCCCCTGCCGGGAGGATAACTTTTGTCTCCTTAGTGGCTTATGGTCACAAGGGTTTTTTTACTCAGCCTTAGCCATGGGGGGTTACAGCTTTTGAAACCAGGCAGAGTGGCTCTCAACATATGACTAGTTTTTTTTTTTTTTTTTTTTATACGCCCATATTGTTTTTCTTCAGCTTTTTTCTCTTTTCTGCTTGTTTTCCCAGCAGTTGGGACAAGCATATCAGGGAATGCTCCTCTGAGAATATGTTACTTAAACAGGAGGTCAGTTTGCTTTCTTCAGTTTGTGGACACAGTTTAGATAAAGTCAGAACTTCCAAACATCCTGTATTAACATTAGAGTTTAATGTGTTTCTGTTGGTTTTAATTTATTGCATAGTTAAAAATATAAAGTATTCAATTTAATATTTAATTTCCAATCTAAAACTTATTGATGGCACACTCACCCAATTTTAAAGACAATAATCAGATCTTACTTTCAGTGAATTTCACTATTCAGTGTTCTCTGAATGCAGCATGATTTAATTCTGTACTTCATACTTTAGCATCTTGACCCAGGCATATATTAGTTTCAGTAGTAAAGCCAGGTATAGAAATGACTGTTAGAATTTTACAAAGGACATAATCAGTCCGTATATACCCTTCCCACTCACCAATGTTAAGGGGTTTTTTTCCTTCCTGTTTTGTGTCTCAATTTCATAGATGTTAAGATACAGGAAAATGTGTGCTTGATAATCAATGAAATATGATATTATTATGTTCTGTAAAATAAGAACTTTAATGTTACAGGGCATTTGGTATTCATTTTTATGTCCAGAATTAGGAGGAAATTTAAATATACTTGATAAAATATTATTGCTTTTAAAAAACATTTAAAAAAATATTGCTTGATATATAGCTTTCAAGATTGACAGCAAGATATCTCATATGCTATTGTAAATAATACTAAATAATGTTAACTTTTTAAAGCAACTAGTTTCATAGGAAAAAACAAGCACAGTAAGGTAATAATAATGGTGATATTTAGGGTGGTAGGACACACTAGAAGAAACATGCAAAATTGATCAAACTTCCAAATTTGATCTAATGTACATGTTACTTTTTCTATGTGTGTGGTAGTGGGATTGTTTGTAACACTTAACAAGGGAGTGCTCAGAAATAAGTCCTGCTATACTAATTTTCTTTTTTGCAGTTCCTAGATTGTTAGGTAAGAGAAATCTCAAATACTTGGATGTTTTGATTTTATGCTAGGGGGAATGATGGGAAAAGATGACTGGATGAGAGTGCAATGGACTAGACTGAAGCCTGTTCGGGTGGCAGCACCCAAACATACTGCCCCTTTATATAGTGAACTGAGAGCATTCTCCTGAACACTGGTGGGGCTCATCTTTCAGTCTTACTGGTTATTTTTAGAAACACTTTAGGTGGCCATGATGAAGGTAGGTAAGGTAGGTGCAGCTGGATAAAGACTAACAAATTTCTTTTAATAAGAACCTGGAAAGAATTTGCAGCCTGGAAAAATAAGGTGACCATTATAAGATGAAATTTAATACAGTTAATATGATGGTCCTACATATATACACAGAAGATTGGTAACTGAAGTTCAGGATAACAGCAAATCATATAGAAAAACATACATTTTAATTGCAATGTAATGTGGCTGCTAAAAATAATAATAATCTAATGTGAAAATAGGGACTGCTTGTTTCATGTGTCCCCAAGGGACACAACCAGAACCAGTAAACAGTGATTTTCCAGCATCTAAAGCAGGAATGGATTGCTCAGTTAGGTCTTGAGTTCCCTTTGTTTAGAGAAGTTCAGCTGTAGGTTGGGTATACACAAGCAGGGATTCAAACACAGAATGGGTGGTTGAATTAGATGGCACTTGGAGTCCTTTTCAACACTGAGATTCTGTGGCTTTTCAGAACACTCAGCAATGTTATTAAAGTACCTCTTTATGAAGTGGCAGTTGTCTTGATAAGCAACAAGTGACATAGTATGACAAAGATTGTATAAAGAACTACACTAATTCATTAAGTTGGACTGTTATGCACAAGTCACCCATACACATTGTGAGTGATGTGTACAAAGAAGGCATTGTCCTTTCCTTAATGGAGTTTCCATTGCATTTCATAAATAACAAATACCTAATTAAATAGATAAAGGTAGTTAAGAGACATAGGAACAAGAACTGTGAGAATTAAAAGGAGCAAATTCTTTATCAAGAGTATCAGGGAAAAGTTTTATGGAGAAAATAGACCTTGAAAAGTAGAATTTGAGTAGATCAAGACATGGGCGGAAATTGGGTATCGTGCCAGAGGAAGACAACCACATGAAGTTCGCCAAAAGTGGGAAAGCACTGGTGTGTCGGGAGCAGTATATGAAGGAAAATAAAAAGGGCAGAAATGGTATATTGCTGTTAATTTGGAGCTGATGTGAGTGTCACCATGAGGATTTTCTGTTCAACAAAAGGGAACAGCTGGAATTTTTTGCATGATCATTTACTCTTTAGTAACATTAATCTACTTGATTCATATTGTTAAAATGCTGAAGGTAGAAAAATTGGGTAGGAAACTATTCAAGTGAGAATTAGTGAGGCCTCTGGTAATAGTAATAGTAGTGGTTGATACTTATTGAGTGCTTTCTACATACCAGGTACCTTACATTATTTCAGTGAAGCCTCACAGCAAAACTGTGTACGAGACACTTTCCGAATTAGCACCTCTTGGATTTCCAGTTGCCTTATGGGAATTTCACACACCATAACATACTGATTGATTTCTTCAGGCATATTCTCTCATGTTCGTGTGTGTGTGTACATCACACTCTCCAAATCAATAGACACCATGTTGAATACTGGCTTATTTCTTAATTTAACATTTTATGATATGCTATCAAAATTAGTTATCAATCAGAGAGTACCACATTTGGCATTGTGAAGTGTGATTTTATTTAAGAATATAAGATGTAGTCTCTGACCCCTAAGGACCATTAAAATTTAATACTACAAAATATAAATACACGAAAAGCTAAATTGCAATAAAAAACAAATTATCAACAAAGTCATTGATCATTCCCCTCATTGAAGCTCCTTTATCTTCCCAAGTAGGCAGGCAGCAAACCGGTCAAGTCAGATCTTCCTATTTTATTCCAAACACGTAACACAGTGCCTGATTTATAGTAGGCTCAGTAAATGTTTGTTGAATTAAACCTAATTGTAAATAGTGTGTCTTTTTCTAATGCTGTGTTTCTTCATCTGTTTTTTAGAGATTTTATTTATTTTTAAAGAGCTGGGAAAGAGAGGGAGAGAAACATCAGTGTGTGGTTGCCTCTTGCATGCCTTCTACCGGGGGCCTGGCCCACAACCTAGGCATGTGCCCTGACTGGGAATTGAACTGACAACCCTTTGGTTTGCAGTCCTGCGCTCAATCCACAGACCTACACCAGCCAGGGTTCTTCACCTTTTCATACCTACTTTTGTTAGTAAAACAACTCAGAATAATAATAGACTTTTAAAAATTTGCCTTTGAAAGACACGTACATAATTTTTTACATTGCTCATGCTATATTAATCTTCCTGCTCAATTCCACTTTGTGTGGAAAGTTGAGCATACTGTAGGGGCCATTTTCAGTATCAAAACTCCTGAGCTGTTTTGTTCTCATAGCCAGAAGTACAGAAAAACCTTTTTTCTTGGTCTAGAGTATAAGAGTGGAATGGGGGAACAATTGTAGACTGACACGATCACCAGACGTGTTTAACCCATGGAAGTAAAGGGCACGAAAACCAACTGTAAAAGACTGTAGAGGTTATCTCCTCCAGCCACTGATTTTCCAGTGAGGAAACAAGGTCTGCCGAGCTGGTGGGCAGTAGCCGAGCGCACTAGAGCCAAGGGCTTCTGTCTGGTGTTCCTTCCACTCACTGTTTAATACCACTTCTCATAAAAGTAGAACTCACGTACGTAGTGAAAGGTAGGTAAGACTTAGAGACCTAGGAAAATGCATTCTAATAGAGGAGAGAGGGTTATTACATCTCAGGGGTCATGGCCCCTTTTGAGGATCTAATGAAAAATGACATGGATTCTACCTAGAAAATTATATATACACATGCAAAAGAATTTGTAGATCCTTTGACAGTTGATTCATATATTATCTAGTGGCTCTCAAGAGGAAAGGTACAGAATCAGTACTCATCATACTGTATCTGGCACCAGAAATAGAGGAGACCACATTAGATTTCAGAGCACTGTGCTCTGTAGTAGTCAGCTGTGTTTCTTCCAAGGAAGTACTCTTAAGCCATCGAGTGAACACGGGCCAAATGCCTGAAGAATCGATGGGTGATCAGGAGGGGAAAAATAGCTATGGATTTTGGATTGGATTGGATTTGGTTTTTATATTAAAACAAATGACACATATCTGTGCATATTCATTTGTATATATTCGTATGAGTTTTTAAATGGCTATGAATGTTAACTGGCTATTTCAGAGAAAGTGGAATCTTTCCTACAGATTCAGGGAAGCATGTATTTTTTTCTCCTTGTTATTTGGAGTACTTCAGTGAAGAAGTACTGGGTAGAATTAGTGGGGCAGGCTATTTTGCATTTTGTGAGGGGGTGAGATATATAGCAATTACTACTTATTTTGTCAAGCCAGTTTATCAGTGAAGAGTAAAGTTTTTGTGGGTAGGGACCCACAATCTTACATTTTTTGTATCCTTAGCGTACATAGCAAAAGGGTAGGAACCTGGTATCTCATTAGACATTGGTTGCTTCATTGATACTAAAAATAGAACTAGACCATTACACCAGTAAGTTGCTTGTCAAATAGAATTTATTGCTATAGCTGAGGCTTTTGTCTATTTAGTACTTGGGAAATGAAACATGACTAGCTTTCTCAAATGCCAATAATGCCATTTAATTTTCCAAAAGTTGAAAAACTTGTCCAGTGTCCAGCCCTAAAGTGTCATGCTTTGGCATTGGAATAAATCAATAGCATAATTATTAAAATCTCCTCCCCACATTGAACTTGCCAACTTATTGATGTAAGCTGTTAGTCATGCGTCGTAACTCCTTTTCTTTTTTTTAATTCTAAGAATAATGCCTGTTAGGACTGGTGAAGGCTCAGAGGAGCTAATCTTGGGTTGTTAGAATGTAGAGCACTCTTAGGACTCTTCATGGGTTCCATTTGATTTTCAGTTTCACACAGACTTTCCCCTCCCCACCATAATCCAAGCCCCGTCTTGTCTGCAAGGCATAGAGAGCATGGTCACCACGGCAGTTCTGGGCAGGGTATATTTAATTTAAACTCACCAGAAAACAGGAAGTAATATTATTTCATGTCTGCAGTATTACATGTGTATTACATATATGGAATAGACCATATTTAGAGAACATAAGAATAGCTTCAAAACAACTTACAAGAAAAATATAGTAAAATACAAATATAATAAAAATTATGTTGTGTATTGAACAGCCAGCAGGCTTGTTGTTGCAGTGAAAGGAAGGAGAGTAAAGTGAAACTGGATAAATTATTCTTGCTAAAAGGGAAGGGTGAAGCTGGAATGGGCCTGGGATGTGATGACAAGTTAGGTTTGTCCGCCTGCTTTACCTCGACTGTATGCGGCAGGTAGCTGTGTGCGGTTATTTGTGGCCTGCCTGGTTATTCGCCCACATATCAAGGTAAGAATGTGATTGCTACCAGATTCTGTGGCAAATATTACTGCGTGATGTCTTTTAAAGCTATTATGTAAACTTTATCCCTAAAGAAGTAATTCTTAAAAATTCTATAATCAAGGTATTTCTATGGAGCTACTATTACAAGACTGTGTAAGGACAACCAAATTTATCAACTGTTTGAATTCTGTATGATGACTAAGATTCCAAAAATTTGTCTTAAAGATCTCATAGAAGTAGATGAGTCAGGAGAGGAAACAGTGAAGCCCCAGGCAGAGAGTAGGAGGAAAAGTACAAAAATGTGGCCTCGCTGAAGCCAGGGGAAAGAGTGTTAAAACAAGGAGGGAGTAGTCAGGGTGGTCATCAGTCCCAACCTGGAGGTCATTGACCTCAGCAGAAATGGTTGTGTTATGGTGTTTAGGGTGGAAGTCAGATTAGAATGGAAGGTGAGAAATTGGAAATAGCAATTACAGATGATGCCTTTTTGGAAACTGTAGGGGTGAAAGGAGAGGAAAGCGAACAGTAGCTAAAAGGTGGGTGTCAGATCCAAGTAGAGGTTCTTGTGCTGCTGTTTGCTTTTTTTAGTGGAAGAGTTGTGAATAGCATATGCTGGTGAGAAGGAGCCAGTAGAGCAGGGAAGGTTCAAGACACAGGCAAGAAAAGGAATAAACAAAGGAGTAAGCTTTCCAAGAAAACAAGAAAGGATAGGGTCCAAAACATAGAGGTGAGAGATTGGCTTTCAGTAGGAGGGGATTTGTCAGTGACAGGAAGGTGTGGTAGAGAGAAGTTCCTGATGGAGTTCCTGCCTGAAGAGTGTTCTGCAAAAGGATATGAGGTTATCTGCTGAAAAAGAAAGTGTAGGAGGAGTTAGAGAAGTTGATGGTTTATAAATAGTGAAAGAGATTTAAATAGTTGCCATGGAAAGTGGAGAGCAAGATGAGCAGGAAAACTTGGTTAGATTGTCATGTAATGCTAAGGGAGCTGTTGAAATTGTGCAGAAAATTTCTCTTCCTTAGCCTGAGAATCTGGGATACAAAATTAGGATTAGATTTTTCTTTGCAATTGGTAATGTTTCATGAAGTCAGAACCAAGATTACAGGACAGGCATCTAACTTCCTCTCTGGTTATATCACTTAATGCCTAGAATATGGGTGGAGAGTGGAAGAAAGGAACTAGATGGAGCATTAACTAACTTTCCTATTTCACCACCACTACTGAAGTTACTATGTTATCCAGACTGCCAAAAACCCAGTGAAACTGTCATTCAAACTCCCTACATTGGTAAACATATCATTGCTCTCAGGTTACTGCTGCCCTTCCTAGACAACTGATGCCTTACCCTCATTTGGTTGAAATGGAAGATGTCATGTATGACTTACTTCCAAGTCTGTTGCTAGAACAACTTAACCATTTGCTCAAGCTTTCTATTGTATAAATGTTTATTGTGTGTCAAACTCTACAAAGCACCGGAGATGCAAAAGTAAACAATGGAGACATAGAGGATACAGGTGCAGGCAGTTTGAGTGGAATACTGTGTGTTATGACACAGGAAAGTATAAAGTACTTTGGGCACACCTGTGAGGGTCTTACCACTCAAAGTTGACACGGTTAGAGGTTACTTTCCAGGGGAAGTTTTATTACTGCTTGATTTTGAGGGGTTAGCAGGAGTTTCCTTAAACAAAGGAAAGGGGGGAGGCCTGCAAGGGGAATTGGAAGTTAGTTGGAAAGGACGTCATGGGCTTGATCAGGCTAAATCACTCCAGATCTTCTAAGCTGTGTTTAAACTTTACCCTCTAGGAGCAGTGGATAGTCAGGGAAGTAATTTTAGAAGGGGAATGATGCATCACATTTTGTGTTTGGAAATATCCCTCTAGCTGCAGAGCAAAGAGCGGAGTAGGCAAAATGGGGCTGGAAGTTGGGATATTAATTGAAAGGTCTTTTCTAGCAATTCATACACGTGTTTTGATCTTTGAAGCCCATTCAGCTAGTAGGGTTCACACTGATCCTTTCTCTTATCCCACTTTAAAGCTTCTTCCATGCAGTTGGTTGAGTTACAGTATATGTAAGTCAAGAGTTTTTCCTTCAACACTTTAACCGTGAAGGAACTTAATCTCAAATAGCTTTTTGCTTGTTAAGTTCTCTCATGAAAGTACTGCTGGTCACCCCAGGCTCCATCCTACCTCAAACACTGATTAGCATCTCATATAAGATCAGAGCCACGGAAATTGGATTTCAGAAAAATCTGTGTTATTGAGGTATAATTGAAATAGAACTGCAGATATTTAAAGTGCAGTTTGATAAGTTTTGACATGGACACACCTCTGAAACTACCACTATCAAGGTAACATATCCATTCCACTCAAGTGTCCCTCCGTAGCCCCTCCCTGCTGTTGCTCTTCCCACTCCCCTCCTCCCAGGGTCTGCTTTCTGTCACTGTAAATTTGAATAGTTTACAGCTTTATGACAGTGCCACACTTTGACTACTGCAGTTTCTAGTAATTATTGAAATCAGGTTGTGTTGGCCCTTCAGCTTGTTCTTTTTCCAAGTTGTTTTGGCTATTCCAGATTGTTTTCATTTCCATATGAAATGTAGGGTCATTTTGTCAATGTCAAAAAAAAGTACCTGTTGGGGTTTTGACTGGTAGTACATTGAATCTGTGTCAGTTTGGGGAGAATTGACATCTTTTTAAGGTTTTATTTATTTTTAGAGATGGGAAGGGCAAGAGAAAGAAAGGTAGAAAAACATCAATGCATGGTTGCCTCTCACATGGCCGCTTACTGGGGACCTGGCCTGCAATGTAGGCATGTGCCCTGCGTGGTAATTGAACCGGCAACCCTTTGGTTCCCAGGTCCATGTTCAATCCACTGAGCCACACCAGCCAGGGCTAAATGTCTTATATTTTTGAAGGCTATTATAAATACTGTTTTTATCTTGATTTGCAATTATTCATTGCTAGTATAAAATGTAGATGATTTTGTATATTAATCTTTTGTCCTGCAACATTGCTAAAATTACTAGTTCTAGTAGCTTTTTAGTAGATTCCTTTGGATTTTCTACATAGACAGTCATGTCATTTGCCAAGACAGTTTTACCTTCCTTTTCAAAATGGATGCTTTTATTTTTCTTGCCTTATTGTACTGGCTGGAATCTCCAGTACAACACTGACTAAAAGTGGTAAGAATAGATTGTCTCATCTTTTTCCTGATTTTTAGGGGGAAGGCATTCCATCTTTTCACCAGTTAAGTATGATGTTAGTTGTCGTTTTTTTTATAGAAAGCTCTTACTAGGCCAAGGAAGTTTCCTTCTTTTTTACTTTACTGAGTTTCTAGCAGGAATAGATGTTGAATTTTGTCAGATGCTTTGTCTACTCAGTTGATCTTTGGGGGGGGGGCGTATTAAAATAATTATGTTGACTGACTTTTCATATATTTAACCAACCTGGTATTCCCAGGTAAATCTGACTTGGTGGTGGTATATTATCTTTTTTTATATACTCTCAGGTTCCATTTACTAAAATTTTATTCATTTTGTGTTCATAATGTATATTAGCCTGTGGTATTCTTTTCTTGTAATATCTTTGTCCTGTTTTAGAATCAGAGCAGTGCTGACCTCGTAGAATGAGTTGGATACTTCCTGTTTTCTGGAATAATATGTAGAATTGCTGTTACTTTTTTTCATAAATGTTTGGTAAAATTTAGCAGCGTAGCCATCTGGGACTTGAGAGTTTCTTTGTGTCTTATTTATCTTTTAATGATAACTCTGGCTGGGAATTTAGCTTTTGATTTCTGTTATTTTTCTGTTTTCCATTGCAATGATTCCTGCTCTTATTTTTATTCTTTTCTCCTCCTTACTTTGGACTTAAATTGTTTTTAAATAGACTATTTTTAGAGCAGTTTTAGGTTCACAGCTGTATGGAGCAGAAGGTACAAAGACTTCCACATACCTTCCCCCCCTAGTTTCTTTCTGAAAGTGAAAGTAAAAATGTCATTTGAGACCTTTCTCCTTTTCCAATACAGGCATTTAGTGCTATAGATTTTTACATGAGCACCGCTGTTGCTGAGCCCCTGCAGCAGCGGATCCTTTCTTTCCCGTCAGGGACACAGAGCCTTTCCAGCCTTGTCACTTTCTGTCTGCTGAGATGGGAATTATGAAGTCAGTGTCTGCCCGGAGAAAGGAAAGGCTTTCAACATAACAGCTCCATTTCATATGCATTTTGCCTGCTTGTACTAAGTAGGGAAGGAAGCTGTCAGATGTTTTGATTCAGGAAAATCTTTTTGACAAAGGTATCCTGTTGATTGCTGGCTGCAGGTGTTTGTTCGCTTTGTTTCACTAAAGAGATCTATCCAGTTAATGTTAATAATGGAAGGGAAGTCTTAATAATGAAAGTTAAACTGCTTTCATCAGTGGATCATTTAAGCAATATCTTCACTTCAGAGCTTCATGTTTCTGCGGTTGTGAATAAAGACTAAGGTGGTATACTGAGTTGCCCTCACTTATTTAAGTTTGTTTCTAAGTATATTACATGAAGTCATATCTGTGTACATTTTAGCTGTTATGCAGAATCCTGCCTTAACCCAAGTTTGAATAGTCTTTTAAAA
This sequence comes from Phyllostomus discolor, assembly GCF_004126475.2. NCBI lineage: Eukaryota > Metazoa > Chordata > Mammalia > Chiroptera > Phyllostomidae > Phyllostomus > Phyllostomus discolor. The sequence goes on along the minus strand of NC_040912.2, from coordinate 81,136,486 downwards.
CTAGTATAAAAACATGAGGGGTCCACAGAAATCATAGTTAATCTTTTATGTTTTACCCTGTGTCAGGCCCTGGGTCGCATACTTTGCATGAATTATCTCCTTTAATGATATACTAACACCCTGTAAGTATTTTCATTCCCATTTTACAGATAAGGAAACTGAGGTTTAGAAAATAGTCTAAGGCCTCACAACCAAGAGGTATGGTTAGTTACTAGGGGTGACCCAGTCTCCAGTGACCTACAGCCTATAATACACCTTCCTTCTGTGTCCATGCAGAGTGTGGCTGAAAAGATCGGCTCATAGCGGCTTTAAAATGATAGAGCTCTGAACGTCACAGTTCAGGAAATGCCATGATGAGTTGACCAAACAAAGCTAGCTGAATAATATAGTAGGTGAAGAAAGTAAGTTCTTTCAGACATTTTGCTACTCTGTAGAAGTCTGAAGTTTTTCCTTAAGATAAAAGGGGTGAATACTGAGTAGGAGGCAATGCGGTGGTAGTTTTTGGGTTTAGACCTCCACTGTCACTAACTGAACCACTTTAAAAAGTTATTTAACCTCATTCAGCTTTAGACTTTCCATATGTGAAGTGGACGTTTTCTACTTCTGGGGTTAAAGGTTAGAGATAGCGCATGTAGCGCAGTGCCAAACCTCTTGTAGCTGGTCAGCAGAGAGGGTGATTCTATTTATTACTGTAAGAAGCTGTTAATCCTCAGTGAATGAAAACTGATTTTTGAGGCCTTAAGTTCATTTTTCCAATGCTACCCCTCCTCCCTGTCCATCCGTCACCAAGGTTGTCACGTTCTTCCTAACAGTGCCTGTGTAGCACTGAGTTCCTCTCCCTCGCCGCAGTTCTAGTGTGAAATACGTGTAACTGGGTGATTACACTAGATGGTGAGCTCCGTGCAATCAGAAGCCACGTCTGACTCTGCTCACCATTGTCCCCGGTGTACAGTGCCCGCCGTACAATAGGCCTTTGGTGAATGGTGAATCGATGAGTGAATGAATGAAATGAATTCTTAATCGCTAATAATGATTACCTTGTGATAATGATGTCTGACTCCATTAGTGATGATTTCTTTGGAGAATTAAAACACATGCAATATGATCTGTGTCAAAGTGTCAGGATTTGAACTCATTGGTCTCATGTGGCCATCTCGACATTATGCTGATTAAACTTCTTAGAAATGGAGCACAGTAATATATTTTATTACATGTAGCATTATTGCGTATTGTTTTCAGCTTGACAACTCATGGCTCGAATTACTGTCATACTGTGTGCTACCTGCTGTATTGTGCAGAATTTCATTTCAGGTCTTTGGTCCCTTACTCCACTTTGCAAGAAATTCAGTTATTTCATGAAAGTCTCTGAATTTTAAGAAAGTGAAAATATCAAGTGCCTTCCCTCCTTCACTCCATATAAATATTGTTTTCATTTGGCTTCTTTTACAAGGGAGAAGATGTCAACCGGACACTAGAGGGTGGAAGGAAACCTCTTCATTATGCAGCAGATTGTGGGCAGCTTGAAATACTGGAATTCCTGCTGCTGAAAGGAGCAGACATTAACGTATGTAAAGAACATTGTCATTCTAGGAAAAAAATACCCCCACTGTATGCTTTGGGCGATTATCTTATATGGGTGTGTAAAATAGTTATTGTGAAAATCTCATTTTAAATAATACAGTCTGAGATTATACCAGAATTTCTGTAACTTAGAAATATGTTTGGGATTTTTAAGAATAAGCACAACAACCTGACTTGCAAGCTGAGGGTCAGGTCTACCTTGGCTGTGCTGTTTTACATTGCAGTGCTTCAGCTGGTTTCCCCCTTGGCTTGTGGCTTTTCAGGTTCAAATGCAACTTCAGAGTTAGCACTACCTGTTGGTAGCAAATGGCTCTCACCCAGCGGAGCGGAGGACTGTGCAGCCATACGATAAATCTAAAATGTATTTTTGGATGGAGGTCAGCAGGCAGGTGGTCAGACGGGAGCAGTCATCTCCTGGTTCTTGCCTTTTGTGGCTTCTGCATTTCAGAGTTTTAGAAAAATGTTTAAATAACCATGACAGCAAGTGAGATGAACTTTTCACATTTCGGGGAACACCGCGTCACCTGGCCCGGCTGCAGGAACCTTTCACCTTTACATTGGCTGTGTTCTTCCCTGGCAGGACCTCATTGGCATTTCTGTACTAGTGGGGAGTAGAGGCTCAGAGTCAGTAACTAGTCACACAGTAAGTGGCAGAGCCCAGCTTTGAACCACGGTGAAAGCCCTGCTCCTGCTTCACTCTGACTCCCAAGGAGAAGCCTTGCTTGAAGGCTTGGGCATCTAGAGGGCACCTCTCTAGAGGCTAGAAACGTGTAGCTGTGAAGTGGTTTTGTGTCGAGAGGCGAATAGGTAAACACTGACTTTACAGTAATCCCAAGTGGCCCTGACTGGTGTGGCTCAGAGGGTTGAGTGTTGTCCCGCAAAGCAAAAGGTCCCCCCGCTTGGGGTGTGCAAGAGGCCCCCGCTGGATGTTGCTTTCACACGTTGATGTGTTTCTCTCCCCACTCCCTAAAGATAAATCAAATGGTTAAAGTAGTCACAAGTGTTCCCTAATAATATCTAGAAAGAAGAAACGAAAAGTGGGTAAGGTGGTCTGTCTCTTTATTATTTCACAGGCTGCAGATAAACATCATATCACCCCTCTTCTGTCTGCTGTCTACGAAGGTCACGTCTCCTGTGTGAAATTGCTTCTGTCGAAGGTGAGGGCAGCTGATCGTTTTCACTGCTCTTTTCATTACTGTGTGACTGTTTCAGCTAAGCATTTGGTTAATTTAAGTTTTGTTTGGCCTCAGGGGCATAAAACTAGTAGAATCCAAAATTGAGGTCTAGAACATTATAACCCAAAACGGCTGGTCCACAAACCGTTTGTTACTAGTCCGTGATGGGTAAGGAGCTTGGGCTAGAATGTAAAACAGCACAGTCTCCGTCATCGGGGATAGTGTGCTGTGCACGGCCTTGACGCTGTGCTTCCGTTGGTTCGAGTTCGCTCCGATGGTCCAAGGTTGCAGGTTTGCTCCTCAGTCAGGACACATGCAAGCATCAACCAAGGGATGCATAAGGAAGTGGAACAACAGATTGATGTTTCTCTCCAAAATCAATCAGTAAAAGTAACTAAAAAGGAACGGTTTGCTGGGAAGACAAAAGGTAGCTGAAGTAAGCATTGTACTCAGTGATACAGAAGATGTAAACTACTAACACATTCGAGGACCACTCTTTGAGTAACTCTGGTTTGAAATTGTAAACTTCTTTTTCTGTAGTACATGTTGAGTAAGATATTAGAGGCGGTTTGCTTTAAGTAAGGGCTCTCCAAGTCATCTGGTTTCTTGGCTTGACTGAAATCGTGGTAACTCTAGAGTTTTCTAGTGTTTTGTCTTTGCTATTATAAGCTGTTAGATGGAGGTCAGAATCCAGCCTCAGGAATTAACGCACCGTTTGCAACCATCTACCTGTGCTAGACAGGACCTGCAAATGTTGAGAGACAAGAAATCTTAGTAAAATAAGGCACTAGTATTAATCCCAAGCTTATAATTTTGTGACCATCCTCTGGAAAGTGTTATAACATTTCATTTGGTATTTTCAAATAAAGCCCCGCTAAAAGAAGAGAAAGTGAGTAAATGTATGTAAAGCATTTTGCCACGATGCCTTGTACATAAATGCTTAATAAATAGCTTTATTATAACTAAGACTGAAGAGGATTTTATGCTTCATAGAGTCAGCTTCAGGAAAATGTAGAGAAAATTGGGAAAGAAGGTAGCATACGTCTTGAGAACTTTTTAAAAATACTGTTCTGAAAGCAGTTAATTCAGGTCATCTAAAACTGGGTGGTAAACACAATTACTGGATGTCTTAAATGTGTAAATTTGTGAGTTTCGTGGGGATTTTGTTATATATCAACAGTAATTCTTAGATACTACACACCATATACTAAGTTCTCCAAAAGACAAAATAAGTGGAGATAATATTTTTGCCCCTGTGGTGCATGCAGAGTCTGTGGTAGAATGTGCTCACAAAGACTTCCAGTTCCTGGCTGCCCCTCCCCCACACTCATGAAGACATTAAAGAGTGCCTTCGCAAACTACTGTGTGACTGCATCCCTGGGGGGTTGGTTTTGCTTACCGTATTTGCTTATTGCACTAAAAACTGGCTGTCACGGGCTACAAATACTGATTTTCAGTTCATGAAATACTTACATAATTCCCCCGTTTTATTGGTTTGGACTCTTTATGTTGCAGATAACTAAACCCAGCTCAGATAGGCTGAGAGAGATCTTGTTGATGCACGTGACTCGACAGTTGAGGCACAGCCTGACCCTGGGCTTAAGCCATACATAGGACCAGGATGTGATTTCTTCTTGCCTGTCAGTTCTCTTCCTCAGCATGGACTCAGTTCCTCTGGTGGCAGCCTGTCCGCTAAGTGTATAGTCAAAGAAACGGTTAAGAATACTGTATTGTATGTTTGGAAGTTGCTTAGAGGGTAAATCTTAAAAGTTCCCATCTCACACAGAAGAAAAGTGGTAAGGATGAGAAGTGACAGATGTTAACTTACTGTGGCAATCATTTCACAATATGTGCGAGTATCACATCATTGTGGTGTGCACCTGAAACTAATACACTGATGTGTGTCAGCTGTCTGCATTAAAAACAAATTCATAAGCCAGAATAAAAACAGAAAGAAATGATTCATTCTTTCTCCCCTTTCCATGACCTTTTCTACCTGCCAAAAAGTGTTCCCTCTGAAAATAAAAACCTTCATAGGATCCTTTTTAGCTTAGGTCCTTAGGCTCTGGTCATTTACTAAACTCGGCATTTCTTCCTGATGTTCCCCCCTTCCCTGTGAGACCAACAAAATAAGACATAATTACTTTTATGTGAGGAAGGACCTGAACCATCATCCATTGTTCTGTCCCTTATTCCTAAAATGTGTTCCAGGTCCTTGAGAGGGTTCCACCATTTATGACTCTTCTGGCCTGATTTGCATATGCATTAGGCCCTAATCTGTTACCCTAGAAGGGTCTCCATAAATAATGTATTCTGTTGCTAAATTATTGGTTGTAAGCTGTCTGACTTTTAACTAGCTTATTTTTTCTTTTACGTGTGCCTGTAGTACTATTTTTTACTGCGTTTTAGCCTCGAATTCTGTAGTTAGTGACATTCAGAGATGGCTCTATCGATGGCAGATCAATTGTAACCATGTAGAGCTCTTCTTTCTAGATGAAAGATTTTTTTTAACCTTTATGAAAGCAGCCTAGTAAAATCTAGTTCTGCTTTTTCAAAATTAATTACTTTCATTTTATTATTGCATAAGCCTCTTTAATGGATACCCTATGGTTTTGCTGTCCAATTTTTTTTTTGTTTAGAAATTGATTGCGCTCTTTTAAAAATCCATAGTTGCTAAAATGAGGGTATTCCAGTGCATGCTCTTTTGCATTACAGTCAATGCCTGTATTATGAAATCTGGTTGGTTCTGGTTTTTATAAAAAGTAGAATCTTTATAGATTATTATAAATTCATTTTAAAAGTATTTCATTTAAGAAGTTTACCAGATTCATTGACATTCTTAGTATATTTTCCATCTGGTATGTTTTATTAACATAGGAAAAGAGCCAAAACAATATACAGAAATTTAAGAACTCAGTATGATTACAGCTAATTTGGGGGTGGGGGGGTCACAAAAACAAAAAGAGAAGATTGCTAGAATATTTGAAGTTAAACTATGTAATACTTACTGGACAACTATTTTTTAAATTTAATGCAATTGAGGATGAAGTGTATGGTGCAAGTAGGAATTTAAAACACATAAATCTTAACTGTCCACATAGCAAAAGAAGAAACTAACATCTGTGGAAAATCTAGTATGTATTCAGCACTTGGTGTATATAATCTTTCATTTCTGCCAACCTAAGTACACAGGCATATTCATCTCCATTTTATGGATAAGGAAACCATTTTTCTAGAGAGGTTAGTGACTACCTGAAGTCAGTCAGAATATAACAGAATCAAGAGTATGACACAAAGACCAATGTTTTTCCTACTGCTTAAGATCGAGAATTACTGTTAGGGACAGTCATGAGAAATTGAACATGTGTATTTGTTTCTGTGTGTGAACGCTGTTTGGGCTGATTTTTCATTGGTGAGCTGTGATGTAGAGGATGACACATGTGGGGCTTCTGCTTCAAGACTGAGGTCTGAGCAGACCAGCGTGGCCCCTCTGTCCCCCAGCAGAGACGATCGCTTTAAATGGATGGATCAGTATTTGGTTCGGACCATAAGAAGGGGTTCATTAGACAAGAAATTATAATGAGTCAGTCCTTGAGACCCAGAAAGCAGGCAGGATAGGGCTGAAGCGAGCCTTTCTCACGGGAGCAAGCGAGCATTTGTTGCACGCGGCCAGAGCGGGTCCCCGGCTGCTGCAGGCGCAGTGCCCGAGCAGCCTAGTGAGCAGCGGGATGCACCTCGGGGAGGAGCAAGCCCAGAGCCAAAGACCGAGGTGCCGGGAGGATTGTGAGCAAGAAATCAGTATGTTATGTATACTAACATTATTCTGTACAGTACTAACATACATACAATCTTTATGATACTTACTAAACTTCCTTATAAGTTATGTAAGGCCTTGTAATTTATAGAATTGATAAATAAAGGATTTTAAGAACTCAAGTACCCTCATTCCCTAATCCTAAGGAAAACCATTTCTATCCACTGTAGCATATTGTGGGGAAAAACGAAATATTTCAATGTTTAATTCTTTTAAAGATGGTAAGTTTGCTGTAATGTAGAATTTAGACAGATAAGCTATGTCAAGTGTTTGTATTTTGTCCTTTATAAGGTATGTGCTGCTATTAAAAATGACTGCACAACTTTCTATAATAAGAGCAAAAATTCTTCTAAATAGAAAGAGTTGTACCCAGAATGAGAAAGTCAAAATCTCATGAATTGAAAATTTAAGTTTTAAAACATTATAATTTGTTTTAGATTCCAAAAAAGGCAGCACATTAAAAATGTTATTATAAATTATTTGTTATATCTAAGAGGAAAAGTCCAAAAGAAACTTTGCTTTTTTGTTTTCCAATCTTTCCCTGTTTCACACTGTCAAAGAATTTATCTCCTTAGGCAGTCTGCTGTGACCTTCTTCAGGGTCCGGCACAGATTAACACCTATTTTTTATTACAAGTCTTCTATTACAAAGCCATAATCATGTAATTCTGTAACATCATATCACTCTCAAGCACATATGACATTTTAGGTGAAATGTTCAAATTAAAGCTATAGGAATTATTACACTCATATTATTACCTACCCTGCCAGCCACACTGAAGCAGGTGTTAACTTCTGCCGGGCCCTGTATAACCACTGGCTGTTGAGCGACACTAATCTTATGGGCTCATAGTTGTTTCAGACCACTCTGGTTTGGGGGTAAACAAGCGAGATACAGAACAAAGGTTTACTCGTTGCATTCCATAAGAAGTGAGAATGTTTATTGTCTTATGTGCAATTGCTATAGAGTAAAAAATACTAAAAATTAGAGAAAATGTAGAAAACCACCTTATCTGATAGCATTCGTGTTTTGTTAAATATTATCTGTGCTATATTTTAAAAAGTCAAGCAACCATTTGATGCTAGAACGTGACTACCCCTCTCAAATACCAGCACTCTCAACTCCTCCAAGTGGCTGTGGTACCGATTTTGCTGTTTGAATTGAGAATCAGATGTGATACTGTTCCAGTCGAGATGGCAGAGTGAGTAAACACTGTGCTCACCTCCTCCCATGATCACATCAGAATTACAACTAAATCCTAGAACCGCCATCACTGAGAACCCCCTGGAGACCAGCTGCACGGAAGCCCTGTAACTACGGATATAAAGGAGAGGCCGTGTCAAGACTGGAAGAAGGGGTGGAGACAGAATAGGCATGTTCCCATACCCTTGGTGGGGGAAATAAGAATTGGGAGGGGTATCTGGGCTGAGGATATCCCTCCGAGGACCAGGGATCACAGCCTCACACCAGGCTTCCGAGCTTGGGGCTCCAGTGCCAGGAAGACAAGCCCCATGACATCTGGGTGTGAAAACGATCCCATACTGATATGCAACCCAGGGAGATTGCGTATCAGTATGAGACAGAGGTCTGCTGGAGTCCCGGGTGTTTGTTCCTCTTAAGGGGCTCACACACAGACTTGGTGGCTTACAGACTTACTCACCTTAAGCTTGCAGGGGTAGCAGTTCAAAAAGCACCAGAGGCACATATGGGATAAACTGAACTGACTAGCTTAAGGGTTGGGGCTAGAAGGGCAGGGCATCTCTCTCCAGGGGTGGAATTGAGGGCAGGTGCCAAATCTGAGCTCCCCCTTAACCTGGCTAACACCATTTACTCTGCTCTGGTGATTCCGAGAACCTGCCCCCATGCCACTTCTGGTGGCTTTTGCACACAAGCGGCCTGCCTTGGTTCACACTGTGGACTTTCCTAAAATCTCTCCAAGGTCCACAAGCCCCAAGCAAGCAGCAGCTGCCAATGGCATGTCCTGTACCTCTTGTTAAGCAGCCCCGAGTCTAGCACAAGCATCGACTGGTCTCAGCTTGCACTGTAATTCTCATCAGTTGTCTCCAAGCTAGCACAAATGGTGGCTAGTCTCAGCTCACATCATGGCACCCACCAGAGGGGGACCCAAGCCTGGCACCAGAGGCAGCCAGCCTCAGTACATGGTATAATCTCTCCTAAGGACCTCCAAGCCCAGCACAAGCATCAGCCACTGCAGATTACTTCGTAGCTCCCACCAGGTGGCCCTCAGCTGGTCACGAATAGCAGCTGATCTTGGCCTGCACCAGAGCTCTTCCTAAGAAGCTCCAGAAATAACACACCTATTGGCTGGCTTCATACCACACCACCAAACACCTCCACATCAACACACATGAAGGGTGGATTCGGCTGGCACCAGAGCCCCAGGAAACAGACGGCCTCCAAATAGCAGCTTGTCTGCTGTAGTTACTGCCAGCCCTCATGGCCAGTCAGCCTGAGGGTCAGTCCCACCTACTGATGTTCCAGCAGCAGTTAAGGCTCAAGTACAACAGGAACACACACTCAGGTGAACAGGGAGACTGTGGCACTGGGCCTTATGGGACACCTGCTACATAACGCCACTCTGCCAATACATAGGAACAAACAGGGCATCAGGCGAAATGAAGAGACAAAGGAACGTGCCCCAAAGTACAGAACAAAACAGAGACAAGCAATCTACCAGATACAGTGTTACAGATACTGATTATAAAGATGCTCAGTGAACTTAGGGAAGAATACTGAGTTCAGTGGGAACTTCAACAAAGAAGTAAAAGTCAGTCAGAAATGGATATGGTAACTGAAATGAAGAATACTTCAGCGGGAGCCAGCAGTAGATTAGGTGAAGCAGAGGATTCAATCAGAGATCTGGAATACAAGGTAGCAGAAAGTACCCAGTCGGACCAGAGAGGAGGGAAAGGATTTTTTAAAATAAGGGTAGCTTAAGAGACCTCTGGGACAACATTAAGCATTTCAACATTAGCATGATAGTGGTACCAAAAAGGAGAAAGAGAGCAAGAGATTGAAAACCTATTTAAAGAAGTAGTGGCTGAAGAGTTCCCTAACCTGGGGAAGTAAATACACATACAAGTCCAGAAAGCACAGAGAATTCCAAACAAGACCAAAGAGGCCCACACCAATATACATTATAATTAAAGTGCCAAAGATTAAAGACAGAAAATCTAAAAAAGAGCAAAAGAAAAGCATTTAGTTATATACAAGGGAGCTCCCATAAGACTGTTGGCTGATTTCTCAACAGACACTTTTTAGGTTAGAAGAGATTGGCAGGAAATAGTCAAAGTAATGGGAAGCAAAGACCTATATCCAAGATTACCCAGCATGCTATCATTTTGAATCAGTAGAAAGTTAGGATTTCCCAGACAATAAAAAGCTAAATAACTTAACCACCACTAAATTAGTATTACAAGAAATGCTAAAGGGACTTATTTAAGTGGAAAAGATAAAAATACAAATAAAATAATAGGAAAGAAAAAATTCTCACAAAGGCAAATTCTTAGTAAAAAGCAGCAAATCAAGCCACTATTATAAAGGTAGTACAAAGTTTTAAAAGGCGAAAGCGGGTAAACTGTGTTATTACAACTAAATTAAGGGATACACACCACCACAAAAGGACTTTTTAAAAAATGACCAAAAAAAACCCCATAAATGTGGAGAGGTTATGTGTGAATGGTGGTGATTTTAGAATGTGTTTGGACTTGGGTGACCAGCAAGTTAAAAACAGAATTCTGTAAACATAGTTTGACAAACACAAAGCTGATGGTAACCACCAACCAAAAAGCCTGCAAGACTTTTACAAGAAAGAGAAAGGAATCCAAACACAACACTAGAAGGTCATCAACACAAAAGAAAATAAGGAACACAGAACTACAAAAACAATCAGAAAACAAGTGGGAATAAACTAGACAGCTATCAATAATTATTTTAATGGAAATAGACTAAATGTCCAATCAAAAGACATAAGGGCCCCTGGCCAGTGTGGCTCAGTTGGTGGGAGCATCAAGTAAGGATTGAAAAAAGGGACACGGGGGCTGAGTGGGTTATAAAGAAAAATCTACCTGAGCTGCCTGTTAAAGTCTCACTTTAAAATGAAAAAATAAAGTAAAAGGATAGACAAGGATATTTCATGCAAATGGAAATGAAAAAAATAGCAGGGGTAGTAATACATGTATCAGACAAAACAAGGGCTGTGATAAAAGACAAAGAAAGGCATTTTATAATGACAAAGGGATCCGTTGAATAAGAGGATCAACTCATGAACATCACACACCCCAAAGTAAGAGCACTGAAATGTATAAAGCCAATATTGAAACACATAAAGGAGCAATTTATATGTTACAGTAATAGTAGGGAACTTTAACACCCCATTGGCATCAATGGATAATCATCCAGACAGAAAATCAACAAGGAGACGGCCTTAATGACACATTAGATCAGAGTGACTTAATTGATATTTTTAGGACATTTCACCCAAAAGCCTCGGAATATACATTCTTTTCAAGTGCACATGGAACATTTTCCAGGATAGACCACATGTTAAGCCAAAAATAAGTCTCAGTTTGAGAAGATTGGAATCATACCAACCATCTTATGCAATCACAATGATAAGAAACTAGAAATCGATTGCAAGAAAACTTAAAAGTGCACAGTGATGTGAGGGCCAAATGATATGCTATTAAACAATGAATGGGTTATCAGTGAGATGAAGAAAGACGTCAGAGATACCTTGAAAAAGATGAAAATGGAACAGTGACCCCAAGACTGTGGGACACAGTGAAAGAAGTTCTACAAGGGAAAGCAAAACTCTAGTAGACCACTTAACCTTGTATGTGAGGGAACTAGAAAATAGAACAAGAAACAAAGCCCAAAGTGAGTAGAAGAAAGGAAATAATAAAGATCAGAACAGAAATAAACAACATACAGGCTAAAAAATAGAAAAGATCAATGAAACTAAAAGCTGGTTCTTTGAAAATATAAACATTGATAAACCCTTTAGCCAAACTCATGATGGAAAAGAGAGGGACCAAATAAATCAGAAATGAAAGAGGAGAAGTGACAGTCGACACCATGATATACAAAGGATTACAAGGAAATATTACAATTATATGCCTACAAATTAGACAACCTGAAAGAAACAAATTTCCAAGAACATACAGTCTCCAGGACCAAATCAAGAAGAAAGAGACTTTATGAACAGACCAGTAACTGCTAATGAAATCAAGTAAGTTCTCAAAAAGCTCCCACCAAACAAAAGCGCTGGGTCAGATGGCCTCACAGGTGAATTTTATCAAATATTCAAAGAAGAGTTAATACCTATCCTCAAACTATTTCAAAAAGTGAAGAGGGAAGACTCCCAAACTTATGTCATGAGGCCAGCCTTGTCCTCACACCAAAGTCGGAGACACTCCCCCCAAAATTATAGGCCAGTGTCCCTGATGAACATCGATGCAGAAATCCTCAACAAAGTATTCGCATACTGAATTCAGCAATACACCAACAAGATTTACACCATGATCAAGTGGGGTTTATTCCCAGACTGCAAGGTTGGTCCAGTGACCACAAAACTATTACCATGATTTATCACATAAACAAAACGAAGGATGAAAAGCAAATGATCATAACAATAGCTGCAAAAAAAAAGCATTTGACAACACCCAGCATCTAGTTATGATTTTTAAAAATGTCAGCAGAATGGAAATAGAAGGAACATGCCTCAACCTAACAAAGGCCATATGTGGTAAGCCCGACAGCTAACGTCATTCTTGTGGTAAAAAGCTCAAGTGTTTTCCTTAAGATCAGGAACAAGACAAGGAAGTCCATTTTCACCGCTTGCATTAACTTGGTGTTGGAGGTTCCAGCCACAGTCATCAGATAAGAAAAGAAAGGGCATCCAGATTGGAAAGGGAAAAGGCACACCGTCACTGTTTGCTGCGTACATGATACTTGCATAGACAGGAACCTAAAGAAGCCACCAAAGAATTTTTTTTTTTTTTTTAGAATAAATGAGTTCAGTAAAGTAGCAGAACACAAAATTAATATTTGGAAGTTGGTTGTGTTTCTACACACCAATAACGAACTATCAGGAAAAAAACTAAGCCCTGACAGTTGTGGCTCATTTGGTCGGGCGTCATCCCACAAAGCAGAAAGGCACGGGTCTGGTTCCTGGGCAGGGCACATGCCCGAGTTGCAGGTTTGGCCCCTGGTCAGCGCTCATACGAGAAGCAGCTGGTCAGTGCTTCTCTTGCATGTTGATGTTTCTCTTTTTCTCCAACTTAACATTGCATCAAAAAATAAAATACCTAGGAATGAATTTTGCCAAGAAGGTGAAAGACCCGTACTTGGAAAACTATAAGACATTTAGGAAAGAAATTAAAGGGGGTACAAATAAACAGAAGTATGTACCATGTTCACATATAGGAATAATTAACATCATTAAAATGTCCATACTATCCAAAGCAATATACAGATTAGTGCAGTCCCCATAAAAATAACCGATGACATTTTTCAAATAATGAAAACAAAAAATTCTAAAATATACATGGAACCACAAAAGACCTCAAAGAGCCAAAGTAAACCTGAGACAGAACGAAGTTGGAGGTATCACACTACCTGATAGCAAGGCTATAGTAATTAAAACAACATGGTACTGGCATGAAAACAAACATAAATCAATGGAATAGAATAGAGGCCAGAAATAAACCCACACCTATATGGTCAATTGACCTGTGACAAAGGAAGCAAGGATAAAGAATGGGATAAAGACAGTCTCTTCAATAAATTGTATTGGCAAAAATGGACAGATACATACAAAAATATGAAACTGGATTGGTTTTTACCATATACAAGAAAACACTCAAAATGAATTACAAGACAGACTCAAAATCATAAAATGCTGGAAAACATAGGCAGTAAACTTGACATTGCTCTTAGTAATAATTTGTTGGATATGTCTCCTTTGGCAAGGGAAACAAAAAAGAAAAATAAACAAATGGGACTATATCAAACTGAAAATTTTCTGCACAGCCAGGAAATTATCAACCATCTAGTTCTATGAAAAATGAACAGACAGCTTATTGAATGGGAGAAGATATTCACCAACGATACATCCAGTAAGGGGTTAATGCCCAAAATATATATATGAAATTCATACAACTTAACATTTAAAAGAAAAAGATAATTCAAAAATGGGCAGAGGACATGAATAGACATTTTCCCCGAGGAAGTACAGCAGACATGTGAAAGGTACGCAACATCTCTAATCATCAGGGAAATGCAAGTTAAAAGCACAGTGATGTATCACCTCACACCTGTCAGAATGCCTAACAACAAATCATCAACAAGTGTTGATGAGGGTGTGGAAAAAAGGGAACCCTTGTGCATTGTTGGTGGGAATGCAGATTGGTGCGGCCACCATGGAAAACAAACTGCCTTATGATCCAGCAATTCCAGTTCTGGGTATATATCTCAAGAAACCCAAAATGCTCATTTGAAAGTATATATGCATCGCTACATTCATTGCAGTGTTGTATACAATAGCCGAGATATGGAAGCAACCCAAGGGCCTTCCAATAGATGCGTGGGTAAAAAAGTGGAGGTACAGATATACAGTGGAATGTTACTTGGTCATGAATGAAAGCTTACCTTTTGTGACTGCATGGATGGACCTGCAAGATAGTATGCTTAGTGAAATAAGTCAGATATAGAAAGACAAATACCATATGATTTCACTTCCATGTGGAATCATTCATTTACAAAATAAATGAACACACAATTCAGAACTAGATAGAACAAACAGATGGTTGCTAGAGGGGAGGAGCTAGAGGGCTGGGTGGAAAGGGGAGGGGGATTAAGAAGTACAAATTGGTAGTTACAGAGTAGTGACAGGGATGTAAAGTACAGCATAGAGAATATAATCAATAGTATTGTAATAACTAAGCCTGATGCTGGGTGGGTACTTGAAATGTAGGGGATGGGAGGGTTGCTCTGTGAAAGCTATGATTATCCACCATGCTATATACCCGAAAGTAATACAAAACAAATACTGAATATAACCTGTAATTGAAAAATAAAAAATAATTTGAAAAGATATGTGCACTCCTATGTTCACTGCAGTGTTATTTACAATAGCCAAGATATGGAAGCAACTTTAGTGTTTGAGGCAAATGGACAAAGAAGTCTCCTTTCATTAATTTTTTTAAACATCTAAATATTCTCTGTTTTGCTAATTGCATTATTTGACCATGTCAGTGTATTAAGATTCCATTCAAAAAAGCACAATTTATTTTAACCTGCTCACGACAAATTCAAACAAAATTTTCAAAAAGTAAAAGTGCCCAAACAATAGTAATCTCTGCTGTCTAAAAGGAACCAGCTACCAGTTCCAGTCCAGATGGAGGCGTAGGCAGACCTGCTTCTCCTCCTTGTGCAGCCACAAAGAATTTACTTCTAAATAATTTATTCTTTTTGATGCTGCTACAAATGGAATTCTTTTAATTTCATTTTTGAAATTTGTAAAATCGTTGATCATTATGAAATGTTCCTCTTTGTCTGTAGTAATATTTCTTTGTCCTAAAGGGGTTTTTTTTTCTGTCTGATATATATAATCACTCTAGTTCTTTTATGGTTATTCATTTGTTTTTAAAATACATATAATACAATTTAGAAGAATAGAAACACTAAAGTATTAACAGTTGTACCTGACTTACCGAATTGTGAGTTATGTTTTTCTGTGTATTGAGTTCTGTGATTTTGTATTGTAATTAGAAAAGAAGATGATTTGTATAAATTTTAAAAATATTTTGTTAGACTTGGGGGTTCCAGAAAGCAGAAATTGCCTCTAACAAGTAGAAAGAACTTGAAAGATACTGGACCAGTCACAGAACCAACGGGAGAGCTGGAGGGTCGGACTCGGGAGAGGCCAGAGGCAGGGCGCTGTGGGCCTGCGGGGGTGGGAGCTGCTCGCGCGCCCCCTCTGGGTGACGCCACAGGAGTAAAGGAGGGAGCTCCAGCTGCTGCTGCTCTCTGGCCTCTCCAGTCAGTACTCAGAATCCAGAAGCCAGCGTCCTGCTCCAGTGGAATCAGTCACTTTTGACACTTGGCAGGGAAAGGACACGGCACCTTGGGGTACAGCCCCAGGGCTCCGCGCACCGGGCCAGACTGGTTGCCCACGGTGAAGTTAGGGTGCAGTCATCAAAAGAAGGGAAATGAACTCTGGGAGCTAAAAAAGCAGCAGATGTTCACTAAAATATTTAACTTGGTGTTAGTGCAGAATTATAGTTTACAATGCTAGTCATAACTATCAAAATGAGTCATTTGTTTTGACTGTAGGGATCCCAGTTACTGTCACATAACCTATGTAGGAGGATTTACGACATTGGAGTTCTCCCACATTTCTGTCCCACTTGACTGCGAGTTCCCTGTGTTCCATAAAGTGGTGAAATTAAATTAGAAAATGAGGAATTAGAGACTTACAGCCGTACTGAAGAGGACTCTGTGATAGTTTCACACTTCCTAGAATCCGTCATCTTCTCCTTCCTGGCTTACCTAACCATCTTGTACTTACACACCAAGACTTAGCTCAGGCATTCCCGCATCCAGAAAGGCTTGCTTTCTTAACTTGTGTCATAGCCCATTCTACTGTTACTGTTCGTATTGGTGGATTTGTCTGTCTCCCACACCAGCCAGGCTGGCAGACTCTCTTGTTTGTCTTTGATTCTCCAGCCCCTTACTTAGTGTCTACACACCAGACACTCAGTGAGTACCTGCTGAACGAGTGAATGGATTTGCCATAGATAAGAGGAAAGGTGTTCCACGTGGGAGCCCGCACGTACAGAGGCATGGCCTGTGGTACGCTTAGGAACGGCGAGGAGCTCCATAGGATTAAACCATAGAAAGATGAATGGGAGAGGGGTGAGTTTGACTGGAGGTGGTCTTTAAAGGACTGCCCGTGCCAAGTTTAGACAGCTCTGTAGCCTTAGGAACAAATAATGAGATTTGGCAAGGGGAGGAGGCTAGGACACTAGAGAGGGCCACCAAATCCTGGCTGGGCTGGAGCTAGCAAAGAGAACCCTCAGGTGGTGGCATACTGCTGGTTCTGGGAGTCTGAGAGGTTCGGGGAGCACGTTCACCTGCCACGCACCCGCAGGCAGTTCTCTAGGTACAGGGGACATGGTGGTGAAAAACACGGACAGGATTCCTACTCCCATGGACCTTCTTTTTTTTTTTTTTTTTTTTTTTTTTTTTTTTTTTTTTTTTTTTTTTCCGTTAAGATTTTATTTATTTTTAGAGAGGAGAGGGAGAGTAATATTGATGTGTGGTTGCCTCTTGCACACCCCCAACTGGGGACCTGGCCCACAACCCAGGCATGTGCCCTGGCTGAGAATCAAACTGGCGACCCTTTCGTTTGCAGGCCCGTGCTCAGTCCACTGAGCCTCGCCAGCCAGGGCTCTTGTGGACCTCTTACTCTGCTAAAGGAAGACAGATGAAAACAGTAGATGGACACATGGGTCTGTGGTCACCGTCTCAAACCTGAAACACCGCGTGGCAAGTAAAGTGCCGCAGGTGAAGCGTCGAGAGCAGGCTGCAGGGATGCCCTCGGAGTGTAGCTCGGGACCTCCTTTCCTCGCCCACGTCCCGGCCACTCACCGCTAGGTTTTCACAAGGGTAATGAGCGGTGCTGTACGTGTTCTTCAGGGATATACCTAAAGTAAAAGTTTTGTAAGCTTTGGGTTTCAGAATATGAGTAGCACTTAGGTACTCTCCAAAAACTGTTGGAGAGAGAAAAATAATTATATCACCATAAACTTTCTTCTTCTGCAAAGGTGATATCTTCTGTTTTATACTACACCTAGGGAGATTCATTCCTAAAGCTCAGTTAATTACGTATATACTAGGATAAGTAAAAACCAGTTATCACCAATGTTATTGTCAAGTTGTGTGTGTAATTTGCGATTTCTAGTGCCTAAAAAATAATCTGATGTTTTTCTAACTTCATCCATAATCTTGCCAACTGTTCAAGGACCTTTCCCTCAGTAGAATGAACTCTGTTTAAGGCAAGTTTTTAATTCTAGGAGTAAACACTAGTATGTGCCGAGAAATGTAGTCTTTTCATTCTCTGCTTTCATTTGGGCTCATTGAATGATAAAGGCCTTTCCGCTCTTTTGCAGGGTGCTGATAAGACTGTGAAAGGTCCAGATGGACTAACTGCCTTGGAAGCCACTGACAACCAGGCAATCAAAGCTCTGCTCCAGTGACGGGCGGACGGCTGACAGCTCTGGAAGAACGCCTCTCCTGTGGCCTCACACTGCTGCCTGTCTGTCTGTCACTCTCTATCTGCCGGCTTCTTCAGCTAAACACTTCAAGAGGGGTGAGGGGGGAGAGAGATTCATAACAAATCAGATTACCGGGGAAAACAATGTTTTGGAGAAGAGGAAAAAATCATGATCAGGCTTTTACTAGAATTCCTGATCAAGTCATCCTCTTTTCCATTTCCAAAAAAAAAAAAATACACAGCTTATACCCAAGGGAGAGCAAAGACAAAACATGCCATGACATTTGACCTTCTCAGCCCCTAGCTAAGGTATCAGTCCGACTGTGTCGAGGGCCTGATGCTCAAAGGCCAACTACCCTATTTGGCGGCCCTCGCTGCGAGCAGCGGCGGCCGCTGCGAGGTAAACCTAGGGTGCTGAGACAAGCAACTCGCTCTAGCCTTCTGCCTTAAGGTGCACTCTGCGGGACTCTCCCGGCGTAGTCCAGAGCGCTGCCTGTGGTTGGTGACCAAATCCCCCCTCGGGGGCTCTCCTGGGCGTCCCGAGAGCTCGCTTCGGGCCGGGAGGGGCGCACTCCTAAACTGCTGGGTGACTGAGCTTTGGGTTTCCTCTCCCCTTTCACACGGATTTCACGTATCTTTAGGTAAAACTGACTAGTTTTATTTATAAAATCTTAAATTTTGGAAGTCTATAGGAGAAACCATTCCAGTATGCCTATTTTTTTTCTCCTCTAGATTCACACATTTATATAACATTGAAACACTTTTAAACTCCTGCTGGTCGTAAAAGGGGATGTAAAGGTAGAATCATAGCCATGCGCCTGCTCGTGTCCCGCAGAGAGAGAGCAGCTGTCTGAGGGCCTGTGGGTGGGTTTTCCCCACTGGCCCTGGGATGGAGTGGCCTCGGTCCTGTGTGGGGCGCGGGGCCGCTGCCGACGCCTCCCTGCGCCCAAGCTCCTGCTGGGGCGAGGCTGACTTAGGGGGCGCGTTTCACCCCATCTCCTTGCAAACGTGCTTGTGACCTGGTCTCCCCGAGTTGTCGATAAACTTCTGCTGAACATACGCCGACCCACCCGCATAGTATATTTTTGTCTCTTTTCTAAATCATGCATTGCGGAAAGTGTGACACCTTCAAAATATATTGTGTCCTTAAATACCTGCTCTAAAAGGTTCTTACGACCTGCAGAAAATGTTTAGACACATTTTCATGTTTATTTCATGAACAGTATAACTAATTAAAACATATACCCTTAAATTTGGCTGTTTTGCATTTAAAATACTAGGATTCCTTTCCCACCCATATAAGCCACTGAAAATAATAGGATTTTTCCTTAGCCACATCATGCAATAATTGAATGTACCTCAAATTTTTAAAAAGAGGGTGGGTTAGGGATGTGTATCAGATTGTGGATAATAAAGAATTATGGATTTTTTTTCAGGCAGTGTAGCATTCAGCGGCAGAGTTAAACTATCAAGAACAGGCAGCCTGGCTATTAACAAATCTTACCGATCAGTTACTGATTGGTTGGTTGGGGGGTGGTGTATGTATTTTTCCCTGTGAACCCTTTTTTTAATCCTGCAGCTTTTTTCACTTACAACTAGCCTAACCCTATAATTTTTCTGCATCCAAAAAACAATCACAAAATGGTGGCTTAAATACTTTGATACGTTTTGCTAATTCTGCTGCCTTATTGCGGCCTATTAGAGTCAGGGTCAAAGTCAGTAGTCAGTCCTTCATTGCATCACTGAACTGAAACCTGGAGCTACCCTCACTGAAGACGGGGGGCACTCTCTCAGTCTTTAATTGTCACGTCGTGACAGGGTGTTTTGGTATCTGTTTTCACCTCTTGGCACATTGTGATCTAAAAGGCTTGCTTGGCTTTTATCCTCCACACGGTGTTGGCCTTCACACCCTAAGCGTTCCGCTGCAGGTGGCCCTTGCAAAGAGTGCACCGTCCGCCGCTCCTAGCCCTCCCTGGTCCGCTCCCCACAGCCACCGGCGCGGGGGCCGCGTGGCGGGTTGCACAGCTCACCCCGGCGCTCCTTGTGATGATGCGTAGAGGCTGCTTCGCCGCCTTCTCTCTCAGCCATTTTGTAAACCCGTAACTATGAAGAGGTTGCTTGAGAAAATAACATATAAACATAGAATAGACTGACCAAGATGGTTTACAATTTTTTTTAAGCTAGGTTATTTATAATGTTATTTCAGAACCACTTGGCAGAAAAATTCACAACACTTAATGTTCATATTTTGAGTACAGGAAGTTAAAACCATGTCTGCTTTTTGGTACTACATGGCATTAGTGAAAGGTTAAGTAAGGGTTTGTTTGTTTTTTTTCTCCACTGAAGTAATATTTAACATCTCAGCAAAAACCTTGCATGTTCTGTAGTTTTGTATCAAGTCAGTCATTTCGTATGCACTATAGCAATTAAAAACAGGTGTATGAGGCACCTGAGTGTTTACTATACTATTAGTATACTAACAGGTTCCCCCTTGCAGCTTCACACTGGTATCTACAGACGTGGGGCTCAGACCCAGCACCGGAGCGCACCCGAGTAGCCCTCCTACACGGGCTCACCTTCCACGCCCAGCGGGGCGTGAAGCAGAGGGAGGTGGGTCCGTGTGTGGAAGCTGCAAGCAAGTGGCCCTTATTCCATTGGTCTCTTTCTCCCAAGTAACGGAGTTCAAATCTGGATGTACCTCTTCGGTTTTCTTCCTTCAGCCTTCACCTGAGCTGCTGTTCTCTTCCATGCAACATTGTATACTCGACTGTGTATAGAAGCTGGTGAGAGTGCCCTCCTACATAAGCAATTGCAGTGTTTTGCATGCAAAATTTTAAAAATTTAAATGGTCCTGATTCTATTTTGTAAATGGAGAAACAATCATATCTTTCTAAGCAGTAACGGAGGAAGACTAGTGCTTTGTGCATTTTGATATATTTGAGTTCATTTTTTCCACAACGTAATACTTTTGACACCATTGGGTTTCTCATATTACTCTAGTTCATGTACATCAGAATGCTAAGTAATACTGTGTTTAAGTTTTGTGTTGCAAGAACAAATGGAATAAACTTGAATTGTGCTACAGGTCATGTGCCAGCGGCGTCTTTCCCCCGAGGCTGCGTCCCAGCGCCTCACAGCTGGACCGGTACTCGGACCAACTCGCGCTTCCGATCTAAATTTTCCCCGAGTCCCACCGCCGGGGGAAGTGAATAGAAAAACAAGACACAGGAACGATTAAATTGGAATAAACTATTCCACTTAAATTTTGTGTCAGTCTCCTGATACAGATTGTTTCATGATAAAGGGTCGGTCCCAGTACACGGCGCGAGGCAGCCCAGCACGTCTCGGGGCGTGAGGATCTAAGTCGGCGTCAGGGTCGGCCCTTCTGCGCGTGTGTTCACACTGTGCCCGTCCTGGGGGGCACGGCTGCCGGTGTTTCCCAAACTCCCCTGGCCGCGAGCATGCGTGCCGGGTGCGCTTAGCGTGAATGTTCTGATTTAACATTAAATGACTTTGAACCTTAAAACTGAACAAGATTCTATGTAAAATTTTGTGATTCTGTTGGAATCTTGTCAATACCCCAAGACTACTGTGTAGTTTACTTTGAAATGGTCCACTGATAATGGGGAAAAACGTACAGATGCTAAAATAAGAGTGAAAACCGTCTCAGAACTTTCAGGTAGTGTGGCTGTCGGTGGGTGTGTTCATGGAAAAGTTTATAAAAGCATTAAAGTGCTTGTTTCAAGAACTAGGGTCTATACAAGTAAGCCTGGCTACCATGTTTTAAAGGAGACAAGAGCCCTCCTGTCTAATAATGAGGAGCAGGCCAGTGCCCAACAACAGAAGGCACACTTCTGTAGGAAAGCGAGCAAGCTTGGGGTGAGTTCCTGTGGGATTCTTTTGTGATGAGAGAGCCGTATCCTGAGAACTTGGTAGACACGCCCAGCCTGGGCCTACCTAATCCAACTCGGGCTGGGCCCAGCAGTTCCGGTGCAGCGAGGTGGTTCTGATGTGTGACCGAGTTTGGGGACCGGTGCACAGACCGTAAAGGGACAAAGAAATACTGGCCCAAGAGCCTGTAAATAGGGTGCCATCAAGGCTGGCTTCCTAGAGAGAGAGAAAGCGGAAGGCTTTAACACAGGAGGCGTACCAAAACTCTGGCCACGTCCTGAAGCTCTGGACACGTCCAAAAACATCTCAAGATGGTCTTCCAAGTTATGTTCAGGGCAGGAGAAGTCGGGGTAACAGGGAACAGTGGCTCCAAAGAGGGAAACATTAGGGAATTTGGGGGAAAGCATCCTGAGCCCCCTCACCGCGTGCTCGCCACATTGCAGGTCGGCTGTGGGATTGCTGCAGCCGCTCAGCAGTGCCCCTGCTGGCCTCTGCCTCCTGTCCTGCAGCCCCAGGGAGCCCCCTCCTACCTCCTGCGAGGCGGCCAACAGCTTCGTTCTCAACCCCGCTGCCCCGTGCTGGCATCGGTGCTGCGACCAGGGACTCCGCTGCCGTGAGGACCTGCGCCAGCTAGCTGTATTCTGTTTCAGGTCAACTGTCCCAGATGCCAGCCAGATCACCCCGCATCAGCATTAGGGCATTTTTTTTCCAGGCTTTTACTTCACTGAAATATAATTACTGATTGAAAAAAAAAATTATCAGCAGCTTTAATAGCACCTGACACACGGTAAGACATTCACTGTATTTGTTCTGAACCACTGATGTCAAACCGTTAGACGGTCAAATGTGAGATAAGCTTCGTTTCCCTGAGCCCTGGCCAAAGGATGGCTGGCCGCTAGAAGCATGGGGCCTAAGTGTCATCGTACCCAAATATTGGCCGCATGGCCTTAAAGGTACTACTGATGTTGCAAGCCAAAATCAATGAAGTATAAGAGAAAGAGCACAGAGTCGCATCAATTCATTGAGAGAATGCTGACCGTGGGGTCAGGTGGAGGTGGCTGAGCCATTGTAGCCTATCCTGGAGCACAGCTGTAAACAGAGCAGCAAAACAGGGCCGTCCGGCAGCCCAGCAGCTTCTGGGCTTTCCTCGGCTGCTGCAGCAGCAGAAGGGAGAGTCTCATTCACGGGGTCGGGACAGAAGGATGGCGCACAGGTCCTACAACACTCGCAGCCACAGCACCGCACCCCACAAAGAAAAAGGACACACAGACAATTCTGGGCCTTGGGATGCCGGGGTGGAGGATACTACCAGGTAGCTGAAATCATGTGTTAAAACCATCTTTTTCTAAGGGCTAATGAGTCTGAACGTGTTAAATATATTTCCCTTCCCGACTTCCAATAATGTTCCACATGCTTCTTTACGGCCCCTGCGAGAGCCTACCGAGCCTGGTTACGTTGCCGCTGCTTGTGATTTGCTAGGCAGATTTCCGTGGGCTGGAAAGCACGCTGATCTAAGCTATGCCATTTTACAACTAAGTTTCCAAATTAACATTTATTGTCCTGAGAACTCGTATTTATTCATTTGTCACAGTAAAGAGATGTTAGAGAAGGCAAATACCTTGCTCACAGCCGGTAAATGGCACAGGAACGGTGAGATGGATCCTGTCCTGTGTTACAGCCCGTGGTCCCACAAAGTCAGTGACAGTGAGAGCCGTTCTCACCCGGAGGGGCAGAACCCGTGCTCAGACCCGCTCCCCTGCTGGACGCTGCTTCAGTCTACAGGACGCCTCTGTGACACAGTGCTGTTTTTTTTTTTTCTTGAACATCTGATCTCCAGAACTTATTTATTAAATCTATGTACATGTTAACCAACAACCTCACCACTTCCCCAGCCCCCGGCCACTGCCATTTTCCTCCCTGCCGCTGTGAGTTGGGCTCCAGCAGTGCCCGCAGTATCCGCGGTGGGTGGGCAGGTTCCAAGTCCGCCAGCGGGTGCCTGAAACCGTGGGTAATACCCAACCCCGGATGCTCCATGCCTCTTTCCTGTACACACCCATGTCTGACAAAGTTTACTTTATCAATTACAGCAACTGATAATACACATAGAACAGTTACAATGATATGCTGTAATAAGTTACGCAAATGACTTTGGGGCTCCTTGGTAAAACGAGGGGACCTGCACACAAGCACTGCGACACTGTGACAGCCGATTTGGTCACTGGGACCACTACTGAGTGGCTGACGGACGGGGGGCATGGAAGGCGGGAGATCTCGTGCTACTCAGAACAGCCCTCGATATAAAACTTGTTCACCATTTCTGGAATTTTTCATTTACTACTTTCAGACCACCGTTGACGGCAGGTAACTGAAACCTCGGAAAGGAAAACCGTGGATAAGTGGGGGAGTAGTGCAATTTCAATGTCACACACAGTGAGATCATGCATTATTTGTTGTGTGTCTGACTCATGTCCCACGGCAGAACGCCCTCAAGGGTCGTTTCTGTCGTCCTAAATAGCAGCCTGTCCTTTCTAAGGCTGGATAATGTTACGTTGTATGTATACAGGGTACAGCAAAAGGATGTCTACGGGTCTATGAAAAATAAAATTACTAATAAAGAATAAACTCCATTTTGCATGCTCACAACTGTGAACCTACTTTTGCCCCACTCTATAAACCACATTATCTGTACACTGATAAACATTTAGGTTGTTTCTGGGTCTTGGCTATTGTGAATAATGCTACAATAAACAAGGGAAGGTAAATCAGACCTCTTCGAGATTTAGAATTCAATTACTTTAGATATAAACACAGATGAAATTATGGGAATGCTATATAGAGAAAACCCTAAAGAATTCACAAAAATATAATAATAAGTAATAATAATAAAAAGACTATTAGAACTACTACATGAATCCAGTAAAGTAACAGGATACAAAATTAATTCACAAATTGTTTGCATTTGTATAGACCAAAAAACTATCAAAAAGAGAAATTAAGATGACAATCCCATTTGCAATTGCATCAAAAAATAAATAAAATACTTAGGAATAAATTTAACAAAGGAGGTAAAAGACCTGTACTCAGAAAACTATAAAACACTGGAAAAAAAGAAATTGAAGAAGATACAAATAAATGGAAGCATATACTGTAACTTATGGATAGAAAGAACATTGTTAAAATGTCCATATTAGAACAAATAATCCTGAAACTTACATGAAACCACAAAAGACCCCAAGTACCAAGAGTAATCTTGAAAAAGAAGAATAAAGTTGAAGGCATCACGCCACCTGATATCAAAGCATGCTACAAGGCTAGAGTAATCAAAACAGTATGGCGCTGGCATAGAAACGGACACACAGATCTAGGGAACAGAAGAGAGAACGCAGGAAAAACCCACACCTGTGTGGTCAGTTGGTCTCTGACAAAGGAAACAAGAACAGGCAACAGGGTGAAGACCGTCTCTGTTCCATAAACGGTGCTGGGCAAACGACGGCCACACGCAGAAGGAGGAAACTGGGTCATTTTCTCACACTGGGTACAAGAATAAACTCAGATTAAAACTTAAACGTAAGACCCCAAACCATGAAACTTCTAGAAGAAAACATAGGCAGTAAACTCTTTGACACCTTTTAGTAGTATTTTTGGGGGTGTGTCTCCTTGGGCAATGGAAGTGAAAGAAGAAACAAACAAATGGGACTACATCAAACTAAAACATTTTGCACAGCGAAGGAAACCATAAAAAAAAAAACCAAACCCTACTGCATGGGAGAAATTCACTAATGTTACATCTGATGAGGGGTTACTATCCAGAATATGTAAGACATTCATACTACTTAACACCAAAACAAACAATTCAATTTAAAAAATGGACAGAAGACCTGAATAGACATTTCTCAAAAGAGGATACACAGATGACCAGCAGAAATATGAAAAGATGATCATCACTAATCGTTAAGAAAATGCAAGTTAAAACCACAATGAGATACCACCTCACACCTGTCAGAATGGCCATCCTCAGTGGGTCAGCAGACAGCGAGGGTTAGAGAGGGTGTGGAGAAAAGGGAGCCCCCGTGCACTGTCAGTGGGAGTTTAAACTGTATTCTGATGCGGCCACTGTGGACAGCAGTGTGGAGGTGCCTCAAAGGGTTAAAAGTAGAACTACCATATGACTCAGCAATTCCACTTCTGGGTATTTATCCAAAAGAAATCCAAAAGATATATGTACTCCTATGTTCATTGCAGCATTTATTCAGAGTAGCCAAGATATGAAAGCAACTTAAGTGTCCATCCACAGACAAATGGATACAGAAGATGTGGCACATACGTGGGTGTGTATATACATATATTATAATGGAATATTACTCAGCCATAAAAAAGAATGAAATCTTACCATTTGCACCAACATGGATGGACCTAGTGAAATAAGTGAAAGACAAATGCCACATGACGTCACTTACATGTGGAATATAAAACTAACAAAACAGAAACAAACTCACAGATACAAAGGGCAAATCAATGGTTGCCAGATGGGTGGGGGAGTTGGAGGTGTTGGGTGAAAAAAGAGAAGGAATTAAGAAGCACAAATCACCAGTTACAAAAACAGCTGTGGGGAAGTAAAGTACAGCATACAGAATACAGTCAACAACGTTACAATAACTATGTATGGTGTCTGTGGGTACTAGACTTTTAATGGGGTGATCACTTGGTAAGTTATATAAATGTCTAATCACTATGTTGTGCACTTGAAACTACTATAATATTCTATGTCCACTATAGTTGAAAAATAAAATTAAACAGAAATAGGATTGCTAGAGCAAGTGTTACCTCTATTTTAAATACTTGGTGGAATCTCTATACAGGGTGGGGCAAAAGGAGGTTTACGGTTGTGAGTACCTGAAACAGTTTATTCTTGTATTGTTCTTAGTTACTGTATTACCTTCCCTACCAACAACTATAAGCCTACTTCTGCCCCACCCAGTACTGTGTCCCACAGTGGCTGTACTGATTTTCCTTCCCACCAACAAAATACAAGGGTCCCCTTTTGCCCCCACACCCTTGCCAACACTGGTCCTTGGGGGTTTTGGTTTTTTGTTTTTATTTTATTTTATTTTATTTTTTGCTGAGAGCCAACCTAACAGGTGTGAGATGATATTTCACTGAGGTTTTAATTTTCAGGTCCCTGATGGTTACTGACATTAAGTACATTTTCATACATCTGGTGGACATGTGTACGTCTTCTTTGGGGAAAAAAAAGGCCTTTTTTGGTCCTTTGCCCATTCTTCAATTAAGTTATTGGTTTTTGGTTTTGTTTTGTTTTGCTATTGAATTATAGGAGTTCTTTATATATTTTAGACATTACCCACTTACCAGATACATGGTCTGCAGATATCTTCTTCAGTTTCACAGGTTGCATTTTTATTTTGTTGGTGCTTTCTTTTGCTGTGCAGCAGCTTTTTAGTGTGCTCTGGTCCCACGTGTCTCTTTCTGTGTTTGTGGCCTGTGCAATTGGTGTCATGTCAGAGAAATCATTGTCCGGTCCGATGTCAGTAGCTTTTTCCCTGTGTTTCCCTCTAAGAGTTTTATTTTTTCAGGGTTGAAATTTAACTCATTTATTTTTAGTTGATTTTTCTATATGTCGTGACATAAAAGTCCAATTTTATTCTTTTGCATGGGGAGATCTGATTTTCCCAACACCATTAATCAAAGAGACTGTCTTTTCCCCATTGAGTATTCTTGGCTCCATTGTCAAATATGAGTTGACCGTAAATGGGAGGCTTATTTCTGGCTCTCTAGCCTGTTACATTGGTCTATATGTCTGTTTTTATGATGGTGCCAATCTGTTTTGATTACTGTAGCTTTGTAATGTATTTTGAGTCAGGGAGTGTGATGTCTCCAGCTTTATTCTTCTGGCTCAAAATGGCTTTGGCTAGCTGGAGTCTTTTGTGGTTCCAAATGAATTTTAGGATGGTTTTTTCTATGCCTATAAACATGTTATTGGGATTTTGTTAGGAATTGCACTGAATCCATAGATCACTTTGGGAAACATGGACATTTTAACAATATTCTTCCAATTCATGCACGTGAGTTGCCCTTCCATTTATTTGTGTCTTTTTTATTTCTTTTGTTAATGTTTTGTAGTCCTTACCGTACAAGTATGTCATCTCCTTGGTTAAGCTTATTTCTAAGTATTTTATTCCAAATGATGTTACTGAAAGTGGAATTGTTTTCTTAATTTTCCTTTTTGGATAGTTGTTAGTGTATGGAAACACAATGGATTTTTGTATCCTCTGACTTTACTAAATTTATTTATTCTAACAGTTTAAAGTTAAAATTAAAAGGTCTTCAAACTATGCCACAACACTGCAAACCTAAAAACTATGCCCCTGCTTATCAAAAATTACTATTTAAGGGAATTAGAGTTTTATGACATTTTGATATTTGTTTCACCACTTTAACTGAGCATTTACTATGATCTGGGCATCATTCTAAATTTTTTTTTAATGTGAACTAATTTAGTTTTATGTGAATGAATTGAATCGGTATAATAACCCTATGAGGTAGCACTACTGTACTCCCTATTATCAGGTGAGAAAACTAAAGTTCAGAGAAGTTAAGTTGCCTGATGCCACACAGCCAGTTAGTGGTAGAGCCAGGGTTTGAACTCGGGCAGCCTGACTCTGAAGTCTCTGCTCTCCACACGTATTGTGTTGCTCCTCCCACTTTCACTGAACCAACTCACGGCATTTCAGTTTATGAGCACAGCTTTTACCAAGTTATTAAAAAGATCCTTAGAAAAAAATTCTATGGATTTACTTATGATTTTAAGCAATTAGGTGAAAAAATTATGTAACATGCGTCTAGCCATCACTTCTCTTGATGAAATCAAATTCTGCAAAGATGACATGTACTTTTCCTGTTTGACAAGTAGCAGTTCTTGAGTGTAATGTACATGTTGTTGGCAGTCTAAAATACTATGGTGTAGATCAAGTTTTATTGGAATACGGCATGCCCCATTCACGTACATACTGTCTGTGGCTGCGCCCATAACTCAACGGATGCAAGTGGTTGCAACGATAGGGCTCACAAAGCCTAGAGCACAGGTGGCAAACACAAGGCCCACAGGCCAAATCCAGCCCTCCACCTTGTTTTATCTGCCTGGCACCTTGTTTCTACTAAGCAGCAGCACCTATCTCTCAATTGGCAGTTAAGGAGTAGTTACATTCATACAAGCCTAAAATTACATTTGGCCCTTGGAAGGCAACTGTGAGGCTGATACGGCCCCCGGTGAAAATCAGTTTGACACCCCCAACCTGAAATGATTATTCTGACCCTTCACAGAAAAAGGTCCTGACAGGCACTAGGAGAAAATGAGCCAACCGAGCTAGGACCTACATGAAGGGGTGGCGGAGAGGATCTCCCTGCTCGTGGAGGGCAGCACCCATTATCAGGTCTTATTTGGGTGGGTGCCTCTTTCGTCACATTGGCACGTCTGCATGAAATGGTACGCAGAGCTCCACGCAGTTAGACGTTTTCCACTTTGCAGTGCGTGGCGTTGTGTAACCTGATGCAGGCTAAGACTCAGGAGGGAGCATGGAGACCAGTGTAGAGGCTGAGCAGGCCCCCTGAGGGATCGATCACCTGGCACCCTGCTAAGGACCCTGTGCCCGAGGGCCTTCCCTCTGCACTGTGTCCACTCCCTAATCAAGGACCAGCTGCAGGCCCCACCTTGCTGCATTCTGCTCCTGAGCTCTCTGACTCATCTGTCCTAATGGGGAGCCCAGCTCTCTGTTGGGAGCTTCCAAGACCAGGTAGAGGCCGGCCAGCGTTTCACTTGCAGCACAAAGCAGGCACGTGCTCGCCAGGCTTGATCTCCCCCAGGAGGCTGTGCTTCCCCGTATCTACCCGTTGCCCTACACACAGAAGCGCTGTTTCTTACTCCTTTTGCTTTTGAATGTACTGTTACAGAAACCCTACAGTTCATCTCATGACACTAACTATGGGTTTAAATCTCATGGCATGTCATTATCGGCAATTCTCTTCATAATGATAATAATCAATAAAAACCCCAATTAAAACCAGGACATCTGCCACCCTGTTGCCACAGCAACCAAACTGCTGGCCCAGGAGATGTTGCCTGTGGTCCACTGGCAGGAAGGAAGAGCAGGAACTCTTCCCTGAGGAATAGCGAACCACGTGCACAGGTTTCAGTTGAGTGACACATGCTGGTTACCTTTTAAAAGTTGAAATGCCCTGATTTCAGAAGATTAACAAACAGGACATGACTTTAAAAGGAGTCATACTGATTAAATGTTAGAGGGTTTAAAAAAATAAACCTGGTACCTCTGACCCAGAACATTTTCATTTGATTAAATTTTATTTTTTATGAAATATTCACTATTTTGTTATGAGTCAAATACATGACTTAACATGCCTGCTAAGTTCCAGCGTGCTAAACATAGGGAAAATCTATTATTTTTCTCTTGCCACAGTCATTTATTTGGGTTAAGAAATGCCTTGTGCTTCCTGACATATTTTAGAAAAGAATCGTGTCTAGAGTTTTGCGTGTCAACTTGATCATCTTTTTTGCCCAAACTCCTATCATTTTGAACTTGTACCCTAGATGAGCATTCCAGGTTTCTCATGCCCGCACTGGGGTAGGCTGAAATGTGTCTGCCAGGAACCCAGACACGATTCTGACACCCATGACCCAGGTCCTTGTATCCATCAGTAAATCCGTCCAACAAAAACTGAAGGTCTTCATCGCTGAATCCTGCTTTCTCCCTGCTGATGGGCCCAAAGATCTTCAGTTACGACCACCCAGGCCACCACAGACAAGCATGAGCAGCGGACGGCCAGCACAGGTGGGCCAGACGTGAGTGAGGCTGACTAATGGAGTCGGAAACACTCGTGGCTAATCAAGTGAGCAGCCAGCGCTGAGGGCCCGCATCTGAGACCCACCTGCAGCGCAGAATGGTTATAAAATGATTCAAATGTTTAAAGACAGACACTGTTTTCAGAAAGCAATTATGCCAGGATTTAGGAAGTCTGAAAACATCCCGTTTCTAATTCCAACCAGTGAGGATACTGGTAGTTTGGAAGGCATCAACGACAATACCCTGGAGACAGGAAGGGGAGGCCGATGGACGTGGTGGTCCTCCTGCCTCCTAACTCCTACGGCACTTCCACCTCATCCTCAAGCACCCAGTCTCCCCAATAAACCTGCAGCACCGCCAGCACAGTGCACCTAGTGTTCCTGTTACACAGGAGTTCTGACCCCAATGGAGAGACAAGTCATGCACAACTGGAAGATGCTTAATATCAAAATGAGAAAAACCAATCCAAAAGCCTGGTCCAGGACCCAGGGACCCAGGCAGTAACTCAAGAGCTCCAGGACATGCCCCGCCCCCCCACCCCACGCCAGGGATGACTCCCCAAACTACATCTTCCTTAAAATTTCACCGAAACTCTGGGCCCTGCCCTCCTACTACCTGCCACACCCAAAACTAACAATCTTCACTGCGCACCCACCCACGCAGAGAAAATATTTCTTTCCCTCCAAATAGAACGCTTATCAGAATCAATTTCTCGATCATTTGTCACAATACCATTCCTTTTAGTCACATCGATTTCAAATCCAACCAAGCCTGCCAGATGGCTCACTTTGTTTCATCTTCTCCTGCTATCAGGCCTTCCAGGGCCAAGCCGAACCCGCCACACTGCTGCCCCCTGCAGCCCGGAGGCTGTCACAACCGCCTGCCTGAAGGCCGTCCCACTCCAACCCATCATCACGCTCCACTCAGCCCCACTTTATCGAAGTCCCATCTCCACCAACTTGCCCGTGTTAGGGGCTGGACTGCCTCTTCCCCAAAACATGTTGAAGTCCTAACCCCCACATCTCAAAATGTGACTTCCTTTGGAAATAAGGTTGCGGATGTAATTCGTTAAGAGGAGGTCATGCTGGAGTAGGATGGGGCCTTACTCCAAAGCCTCCGGTGTCCCTAAGAAGGTAACGTGAAAATAGGAGGGGGGAATACCGTGGGAAGAGCGAGGGGAAGATTGGGGGTGACATTACTGTGAGCAAAGGAATGCCGGGATGGGTGGCCGCCACCTGAAGCTAGGAAGAGGCAAAGAAGGATTCTACCCCGAGTATCAGAGGACGCGTGGTCAGGCTCACACCCGGATCGCTGACTTCCGGCCTCCAGAACGACAGGCCAGGCCGGTACCTTTCTGCTGAGCTGAGTGAACCGAGGTGGGTTTCGTTAGGGCAGCCCTACGAAGCAAATACCAGCCCCTTCGCTTCCAAGACCTTCAGTGTCTTCCTATTCCCTCATCATGTCAAGTTCAATGTTTGTTTGGCCTGGATCCTCAGCCCTGCACTTCGCCGTCGTCTCCTCTCCCTTTAGAAATGAATCTCCCACTGCCTGTGTTTCCACTAAAACATCCTTTTACTATACCGACTATGTTTATTTCTGCCTTCTCCACCAGTCCCAGGCCCCTTGAGAAACAAGCTATGTTTTTTTTTAGGCCCCCTGAGCACACAAACCCTGCCAGAGTAGTTATAGATTAATTGACTTGCAACCTTCGCTGTTGCCCTGGGCCCGGAATACCCAGGCAGGCTGCGAGCTACAAGTCGGCGACCATTGTTTTAATTTTTGTGGTCCCAGTGCCTAGACCAGCATCTGGCATTTCGTAAATCTTTTACTTAATGTGCTTTAAAAATCCAGCCTCCAGGTACATCTGCTCTGCACCCATCCAGGTAAAGCTGTACCTGCCTTCTTATCAAGAACTTGCTAACGGAACACCTTTAAGTTCTCGAGACATAGGTGGCTGGAGAGCGGGTAGAAATCCATCCTCCTTCTCAGCAGCCTCACTGAGAAGTCATTCAAGGGCCCAGCCTGGGGCCCAGGGAGCCTGTGGGTCCTCTGTGACCAGCCCCTCCCCGTCATCAGGCTTTCTGTTTATTAGTGCATGTTAGCGCTGCTTCTTCCACCCCATTGTTACCCGTGTGGCCCGAGACCTTTGAAAATGCAAATAGATTAGAACCGGTGGGGCTCCTCTCCCCGGGATTTTCTCAGCGCTGAGAACCCCGACTGCTTCCCCACACATGATTTGCCTGCAAGTGCCAAGCAGGGAGCCCCTGCCCTCCCCTGTGCACGGAGGCGCTGGACGACTCAAAGCGTTGACTCCTCCCGACAAAGGCAGGCAGACCCCGGTGCTGTCACAGGTCCCCAGGTGGTAGAGCCGGGCAGGGCCTTCCAAAGAGGCTTCTTCCCAGGGTGGAAGGCCTTTGCTCAGCAGGCCAGTCATTGGGATCTCCCAGGTGCCAGACCCAAGAGCCTGCTGGGCCACTTGTGACAGGCCGGGCCTGGGAAGGAGCCAGAGGAGGACGCTGGTTCCCACTCTGCCTGCCACCTCCCCTGCCCCGACCTCACCTGTTCTACCCACATTCTCTTCTACCCGTCACTCTCTCTGAGAAACAGATGTTACGTTGGCCTTGATCTTGACCCTCCAAATACAAACCCACTGGATGTTTACAGGGGTAGGATGGGGCAGGTGCAGAAGAGGTGCCAAGCAGGTGGCCGGGGTCAGGGGGAGTTCAAACTTGGAAGGCACTTAGAAACCAAAAAAGATAGACCTCCAGTTCCCAGTTCCGCACATAAAGAGCTTAGGCACCGTCCTATCCTAACGAGTAAAAGCCGAACAGACGGAAAAAATCAACCCCTCTGCCTGGATGCGAAAGGGAGGGGAGGACACACGGCCAACTGCTGGCCCCACGACCAGAGAGACAAATAGAGGCGAACAGCGGGAGTCAGGACTTACAGGAGGGAGACCTGGGAGCAGAGACGTAGCAGGAACCGCGCCAGGCTGGAAAAGCCGAACTCAGCCGGGATCCCGTGCTGTCGGCCCAAAGCTCCAGGAGGACCCGATTACAGGCGCGCACTCCCGCGAGGCAGGCGCACTTCACAGATGTTGCGGGTTTTGCAAACTGCAGGCAAGGCCTTCCACCATCAAAAAGATGATAACCCTCATTACTGCTACACTTCCTTTACTGCGGTGGTCTGGAACTGAAGCCACAGTATCCCCGAGGTGTGCCTGGACCGTGCAATTTCCCTCCAGGAGCTCCACCCGACTCCCTCTGCAAAGAGCTGAGTCAAGTTCCCCTGACCTTCCCGGGGGAGAAGGGAGAGCCATTTTGAAACACTCCAGAGCAGCAGGGCCTGCCCTCAGGTGAGCCGTAGGTAATCAGGGGCTGACCCGCTGATTTATATAATCAGTTGCCCTGGGGGGAGGGAAGCCCCCGACTCCGGCTGGCTCTGGGCAGCCTGCCCCACAAATGGGGAACATCTGTGATGCTCACAGTCCGGAGGCGTAGGTTCACTAAAATTCCAAGACCTGATCACACGACTATAGGAGGCTTCCCCTCCCCCACACCTCACCACCACATCACCGAAGGCCTATTTACAGCTGTTCCTGTCCCCTGGTGCACCAGTGCACGCTATCAGGAAAAAAATTATCAGGCGTACCGAAAGGCCAGAAACTCAAATTGAATAGACGGAGCAAACATCAGAAACAGACATGGCAGAAATGTTAGAGTTATTGGACTGGGAATTTAAAACAACTGTGATTACTTAGTATGCTAAGGACCCTAATAAATAAAGAAGGCCACATACAAGAGCAGGTGGGCAGTGTAAGCAGAGAGCTGGAAAGCCCAAGAAACAACAACAACAACAAAATGCTAGAGATAACCACCACTGTAACAGAAATGAAGAATGTCTTTCATGGCCAAGGGGATAGTCTCCGAGCGGGAGGGTATATCAGTAGAATCCTCAGAGACCAAAACGCAGAGAATGAGGACTGGAAAAAAAAAACAATAGAATATCCAAGGACCATGAAGCAGCTACAGAAGGTGTAACATATGCATAATGGGAATATGGGAAAGAGAAGATAGAAACAGAAGAAACATTTGCAACAATGACTGGAAATTTCCCCAAATTAGTATCAGACACCAAGGTTTTTGGATATGTGGGTATCCAGAAAGACTGGGAATATCAAGTAGGATAAATGTCCCCCACTGCCTGCAAAAGTGCGTGTCTAGGCATATCATTTTCAAATTACAGAAAATCAAAACTAAGGAGAAATTCCGAAAGAAGCCAGAGTGGGGAGATGAACTTTACCTATAGAGGAACAAAGATAAGAATGACATTTAACTTCTCAGAAACTGGACAAGCTTGAAGAGAGGAAAGTGAAATATTTAAGGTGTTGCTAGAAAACAATCACCAACCTAGAAATCTGTACTCTGAAAAAAATTAACTTTCAAAAGGGAAGGAGAAATAAAAACTTTCTCAGACAAACACAAATTAAGGAAATTTGTTGCCAGCACAGCTGTCTTGCAGGAAATGTTAAAAGAAGTGCTTTCAAGAGAAGGAAAATAACATAGGTCAGAAACTCTGATCTACATAAAGGAAGAATGAGCATTGAAGAAGGAATATGTGAAGGCAAAATACCTACTTTCATTTTTCTTATTCTTAATTGATCCAACAGATAACAGTGCATTAAAAAATAATAGCAACAATGTATTCAATTATGTATACTTACATATATGATTTATGTATATCCGTATATGCTTATGCATGCTTATATATAAATTAAACACAACAGCAGTAATACAAGGGACAGGAAAAAATTAGGGCTATTATGTGGCACTTGCACAACCAGTGAAGTGGTATAGTGTAATATGAAAGTGGAGTTGGATTCGCTACATATGTATATTGTGAACTTTCTAGGGCAACCCCTAAAGAGAAAAAAAAGCATAATTGATATGCTACAAAAGGAGAAAAAATATAAAATGCTCAGTTAAAACCACAAAAGGCAATGTTGTTCACCCGAAATGAATATATTACACGCCAAGGATAATTTTTAAATGTTTTACATTTAAAAATACATAAATAAAACTAAACCCAGACAAGAGTGGAAGACAAATAGTACAAAGAATGAAGGCAACAAATGGAAAACAGTAATGCATATGGTAGGTATTAATTCATCTATATTAATAACCACTTTGAACATTAAGGTTCTAAATGCATTAATTAAAAGGCAGAGATTGTCAGAATGGATCAAAAAGTATGACCCAACTATAGTTGTCTTGTACATAGCTATTGTCTACAAGAAACTCCCTTCAACTGTGAATACACATGTAGTAAAAGTAAACGAATGGAGAAAAATATACCATGCAAACATTAAGAAGAAAGAAAGTGTGGGGCAACTGTAACTGAATAACAATAAAAAGTATTTCTTAAAAGAAAGGAAGCCTAGGTTATCAGAAGAGTTTACAGTTGAGTATATGCATATGAGAGAGAAGGAAGGAGCTGAGGTCAGTTGAAGGACCAGAATTATATGAACAGGGCAAAGAAGGGACAGAATTTTGCAAAGGAACACATTTTATTTTATTATTTTTAAAATCTCCACCCAAGGATGTGTTTCCATTGATTTTCTAGAGAGAGAGGGAGAGCGAGACAGAGAGAGGAACCTCAATGTGAGAAACATTGATTGGTTGCTTCCTGCACATGTCCAGACCAGGGATCGAACCCACAACCTAGATATATGCCCTGACAGGGAATCAAACCCACAACCACTTTGGTGTACAAGATGATGTTCCAACCAACTGAGCCACCTGGCCAGAGCAGGAACACATTTTAGAAAGTGGATATCTAGGCCTACTGATATCCAAAGGATGCTAGGAGACAGGTCCAACTCTGTGCAACTTGGGGGTGGGACTGAACCCTGTAACAGAGAAAGGACATTAATGGTGAAATGGGTGAAATCTGAATAAAGTCCATAGTCGGTTATTGGTATGGCTATCAATGTTATTTTCTTGCTCTTGACCCTCTCACTATGTTTTATGTGTGTTAACCTGAGGGCTTTGGGGTGAAGGGTATCCTGAACTGCTCTCGGCTGTTTTTGCAGCTTTTCTCTACGTCTAAAATTATTTCAGAATAAAAAGATTGTTCAAAAAATGTCCCTGCGTATCACATTCCTTTCAATCGTGGTGGCATAAAGAAACATATCGGCCACCACATTTTCCTTGGGGGCTGGGGGGAGGGTGCAGAAGGAAGTGACTGCACACTTTCTCCACCGACAGGAAGAAAGAGGCGGCCAGGGGTTGGCACGTTTCAGAGCGAAAGGCACGTCTTGAAGGCTGGTTTCACGGAGACCGGTGTGGGACACAGTGACCTGCAATCAGGGAGATGGAGGTGGCCTGTGTCCTCGTGCCCAGTCAAAAGCAGGTCAGGTGGCTTTACTTTTAAGGCTGTCAGCTGTCTGTGTCCACAAAAGAGAACGAGAGGACTCCGCTCCCACCTGAACAGCCCAGGGGACACCCTCCCTGCCAGGTGATTCCGAGGCTCTGAGAGCTTCGAGGCTGACTGTTGTAGGGATTCGCACCTGACAGCCTGGGCAGCCCAGAGACTCTCTCCTGTTCTGATGGTTTCCTGATCTGATGATCAACCCCCAACCCCCTGGCCATCTTTCAGTCTTGTGGTGCTAAGCATTTTTATTGCTGTGCATTTTATAAAAGTTTTTTTTTCCATGTTTACTTTGTTTAAGGCATCAGTGAGCTACAGGAAACAGGAAATAGCTCTTGGGTAGGAATGGAGCACTGCCACACAGTAGATGCTCACGAAAGAGCTTGCTGATTTGCCCTGGCCGGGTGGCTCGGTTGCTTGGAGAATCGTCCCATGCGCCAAAAGGTTGTAGGTTCCACCCCCTGTCGGGGCACATGCCTAGGTTGAGGGTTCAGTCCCTGGTCAGGGTGCATGCCGGAGGCAACTGACCGGTATTTCTCTCTCACATTGATGTTTTTCCCCCCTCTCTCTCTACGCCTTCGTCTCTCTCTAAAATCAATACATGTAGCCTCACATGAAAGTGTAAAGAAAAAAAGGATCTTGCTGAATTGACTTGAGTGCCCCTGTGGATTACACCCAGAAAGCTTCTCTACACTTACACCGTGGTGTTTCTGACTATCCCTGATTTCTCTCCTGCACGGCAGCCAGAATATAATAGAAGTTGCTGGACTGAGAAGTAGCTACAAACACTTCTGGAGATATCCTCTTTCATGGAATGAGTCCTCTATGCACAATGGACCACGAACCTTGGGTTAAAAGTAAAAATAGAAATAACAATAGCAGCCAGCTTTCACTGGGTGTTTTGCTTAGTATGCACCATATTTGTAAACCTCCCGACAGTCCCGTGAAGCAGGAACTGTTAGAGCGCCCAGTGGGCTGATGGCTGGTCAACCACAGAGCTGAAATGCAGCCCAGGTGCCCGGACAGGAGTCCCCGCCCTTAACTGGCGTGCTGTCATCCTTTCACGCCCCTCTGCTCCAGTCCCACCTCGCAGTGGGTCTTCAAGCAGGTCTTTGAAGTGCTCTGGGCTCCCCACCACCTGCCTGTAACACGGGAGTAACAATTCCAGTTTCTTCCTTCAAAGGGTCTGTTACACAAGAGAACATCTACAAACATTGAACATTGGGCAGACTACAAAAGAAAAAGTTCCGTAACATTTCATGGACTCTATAGAGAGACCACAACGCAATTAAATCAGAAATCAACTATTTAAAAAAAGAGATAGTTAAAACTTGTTTCAAACAAACACAGTCATAAATAAGTATGGGCTACAGAAAGTAAGTCTCATTAAAACAACAAACTGATCTTTAAAAAAAAAGACATATATCCACAAAATTAAATTCCTAAGCTGCAGTGGGGAAGCCTGCGAAGCAGCCTACCTTCTTACTTCAGGACTCGCAAAGGATCTGAATGTTATAGAAACCAGGAGGCTCTGCAAGCAAGGGAGGAGCGAGGTCTGAACACAGGACAGCTGGCTGCAAACGGGTACTGGAGGCACTCAGACCCCTGGGTGCCTTCCCCTCTGCACAGGCAGGCGCCCACCCCTCCCTCGCCTCCCCCACCCAGCAGCCTGGACCGGCACTGTCAGGAGACAGTAAGCCAGGCATCCAGGGAACGCCAGGCTGGGCTGAAAGCGGTGAGCGTACCGACAGCAGCCAACTCCATGGAGGCTCACACTGACCGTTGACACGCTCCCATCCCAGACTCCTTCCCTCACTCTCAGAACCGGCCGTCAGGGCATCTGCTTCAGACCAGACCTCGAAAGAGGCTTCACTGGGGAGCCTCAGTCTAAAGGTTCTGAAATCCAGGCTCCCCCGGAACTCCTTACAGGGACCCTCACTGTTAGTACACCCTACCAGTGGGCTCAGGGTTTCCAATCACCTCCCCCATTCTCCCTTCTTGTGGCAAAATGCACATCACACAAAATATGCCATTTTAGCCATTTTTAAGTTTACAGGTCAGTGGCCTGAAGTACATGCACAAGGTTGTACCAGCACCACCATTAGTTCTCCTTTTCTTCGCCCCGAAGTGAAACTCAGTCCTGATGAAGCAATAACTTGAGCCCCTCCCTCACTGACCCCAGCCCAGTTCCTGGTAACCTCCAGTCTCCTTTCTGTCTCTATGAACTAGCCTCTTCTAAATGTTTTGTAGAAGTAGCATCATATCATGTTCGTCCTTTGGGGTCTGGCTTATTTCACTTAGCATAATTTCAAGAATTTTCAAGGTGCATCTAAGTCGTGGTATGTATCAAAATTTGATTTCTTTAATGACTCAATAATATGTCATTGCCTTCAAATACCACATTTTGTTTATCCGTTCATGTGTTGACAGACCCTTGGGTTGTTTCCATCTGTTGACTATTGTGAGTAATGCCAAGGTGACCATTGTCACACCCGTATCTGGGTCCCTCTTTCACCGTGGGGTATTCCGATCACGTTATTGTTCCTCATAATCAAGGATCACCAGACCTTTGTAATGAAAGACAGAACACAACAGAAAGAAAATCAACGTGGAGGAAACAAAGACTGTTCAGAGAGAAGGAAAGAAATGATAGTGGATATCCTAAGAAAGATAAAAAGATGCTGCATGTATAAAATAAGAAAAGTATGCTCTAAAAGTGAAACTTTCAAAGAACAAAAAAGTAGTTCTTCGAAAATAAATGTATGAGAGCAGAAATAAAATGCCCAATAAGTAAACATGCTGAAGGGTAAGGAAATCAACCCAGAAATTAGGAAGACAGATGAAAAACAGGAGGGAACACAGAAGAAAAATAGAAAACCCAAAGAGGTTTAGTATCTGACCAAATGTAAGCTCAATAGTAAAGATAGAAAACAGAAAATAATAAAATAACAGAAATAATAATAAAACAATAAATTATTAACATAATAGAAAATAAATTACTATTATTATATTCAAGAAGAGGTCCCCGACCCTTGCACACTACTGATGAGATCATACACTGACCCGGCCACCATGGAGAACAGTATGGAGGTTCCTCAGAAGAATTTTAGAAAGATCTACCGCACAACCCAGCAGTTCCACTTCTGGGTCTACGTCCAAAGGAAACGAGAACAGTTACCTAAGAGACGTACCTACGCTCCGGCGTTTATCACAGCGTTATGCACGACAGCCAAGAGATGGAAACAACCTGAATGCCCATCAACGGAAAATGGTGAAGAAGGTGTAAATATCACATCTTCCACACACACACATATGAAATGGAATATGATTCAGCCATGAGAAAAAGGAAATTTTGCCATTTGCAACAGCATGGGTGAGCCTTGTGCTGAGTGACATAGAAAGGCAGATACAAATACTGGATGATATCTCCTACGTGTGGGAAATTTTAAAAATACTGAAACTGTAAAAGCAGAGTAAAATGGTGGTTTCCAGGGTCTGAGGGGGGGAGAAACAGGAGAGGTGATGTTTAAGGGTAGCTACTTTCAACTAGTAGATATTATAAGTAAGTCCTGGAGACCTAAGTCCACAGTACAGCGATGACAGACAACAACACTGCGTTATAGTCACTAAACTTGCCAAGGGACCAGATCTGAATTGTTCTCCACACTAGAAGGAGTGATAAGTATGCAACACTACACAGGCATTAGCTGACATTACAATGGCAATCGCATGGCAATATAAGTGCATCAAATCAATATGTTGTACACCTGAAACTTACACAATGCTGAATGCCAAATAGATCTCAATTTTTTACAAAAGAAAAAAGTGAAGACAATTTCCTGGAGCTGACGCAGGTGAGCGAGGGCCGCCACGTGCTCAGCACGAAGGCTGGAGCCTGGCCAGTCGCCGGCACAGCGGCGTGGAGCTGTGGAAGACTGGGGTCGAACGGAAGGTCCTGCGAGCTTCCAGACAGAAGGAAACACAATCACTCTAAAAGGGTCTGGAGTCAGGGTGAATTTTTTTTCCCTTTAATCCTCACCTGAGGATATGTTTATAGATTTTAAAGGGAGAGGAAGGGAGAGAGACCAACATCGACGTGAGTGAGAAACACGGATCAGTTGCCTCCAGCCTGTGCCCAGACTGGGGATCAAACCCACCATTGAGGTATGCGCCCTGACCAGGAATCGAACCTGCAGCTTCTTTGGTGTATAGGGCAATGCTCCCACCAACTGAGCCACCTGACCAGGGACGTCAGGGTGACTTCTGACTTCTCAGCAACTCTGGAAAGTAAATATAATACCTTCAGAATTCTTGGGAACAATGACTTCTAACCTAGGCCTCCGGTTATTAAAGGCACTTACATGCCACACCCCCAGATATGAGACTGCACTGCGGCAGCATTTCTGCCAAAATCCAGTCATTCACACACAGCTGTCACGACTTTTTTTTCCCATAACCACAAACGGCTTCTGCTATTTTTGTATTAATGTGTTCCTTAAATTGAGTCACTTTGTAAACTTCAATTATGTAGGGAATTCACTTGTGATGAATAAAAAGTAAACGTGAAAATAAAATAAATGTAACAAAAGTGATGATTTCAAGTTCTGACTGGCTCCCGCTGGCTTCCCGAGACCTGAGCCCAGAGTTGCTCTCTGCATGAGAAACCATGAGAGAGGCGGTAAAGGCCAGCACCCTGGTGTGTGTTTTGAGGCAATCAAGGAAATTGAAGGAGATTTGAAAGAACTAATTATCTCTATGACTCAACATCACACAATGTGGCCTCAGTGCACCAACCACCCCCCATGCCGCTGACCATGCCACCAGCTCCTCTTGGAAATTCTGCACAGAAAGAACACAGAGGCCACCTCCCACTCACAAACGAGTCTTCGGAACGACTGCCCTGACCGGCGTGGCTCAGTGGCTCAGTAGACTGGGTGTCATCTTGCAAACTGAAAGGTCACTGGTTCAATTCCTGGTCAGGGCACATGCCTGGGTTGTGGGCCAGGTCCCAGGTTGGGGCCGCTAGAGAGGCAGCTGATTGATGTTTCTCTCCCTCTCTTTCTCCCTCCCTTCCCCTTTCTCTAAAAATAAATAAATGAAATCTGTTTTTTAAAAGTCTTGGGAGTGACAAGGTGGCCTGTTCCCATGTATAGAAAAGCACTAAGTACTCTTAGGCACCACTAGACTCAACAGATAAAATCAGACAAGAACGCTAAACCTTGGTTTGATTTTTAAAAACCTGTTTGTCTGTTCTTCAAAGCCCTGAAACCAAAGGCCCTTCCTGCCCAAAGGCAGGTTTCCTCTTGCGGGCCAGCACCGGGGCTTGCTTCTGCCAACCCCCTTCCTGCATCTCCAGGTTCATCTAAATCATGTCAACGTGCCACTTTACAGTGGCTTCCGCAGGCTCTCTCCCTGCTGGGCGGGGCTCACCCTCTCCGGGCCTCTAGCAACACTTGTGGCTTTCTTCTGTGTTACACAACCATGGAGGCTGGTCCCCAGAGACACGAAGACTTGCTCGTTCCCAGCTGAGAGGGGCAGCTTCACCCGTACGTGTGCTCGGGGTGCTCAGCGCACTCTCTGGCTAAGTGAGCCAGGTCTCAGACTCTGAGACTGTGTGTACAACACTGTCTGCCTTCCACAACCACGTCTGGTAGCCAAGAGACCAAGGTCAGGTTCTGGAAGCTGCAGTCCCACTAAGCCAACCAGAAACCAAAGAAATTCCCCCCAGTCTGGCTATGAACAATGACTGCCTCAGCTAAGGCTGTCACCTGGAGGTCCCAGAGGAGCGTGACTCCTAGAACCCTCCTTCCTCTGGCTTGTTGTCTAGCATGTTGGGGAACCCTGGACTTGGCCCTTGGATAATCTCTCCTTCCGCATTTACCCCCTCTCCCTTGTCACATCGTCCATTCTCGGGGTTCAGATAAAACATGCGTGCTGGTGGCTCCCAGACTTCTGTCTCCATCCCAGGACCTCTCATTGAACAGCCAGGCTTCTACACCACGTCTTCGCTCTGTATCTCCACTTGGAACGTTACAGGCATCTCGACCCTCGCACAGCCCAAAGTGGGCTCCTCATTTCCCCCCAAAGAACTCCGCTCCAGGCTTCCCATCTCAATAGATGGCCAGTTCCGCTTGCTCAGGCCCCAAACCTTGCAGTTAGCTTTGACTTTTTTGTCTCACGCTCCCTCCCCGATCTGACCCAGCAGCAAATCTTGTCAGTTCCTCCTCCGAAACCCATCCAGAGGCTGAGCACGTCTGACCGCCCCCCACTTCTGGTTACCGCAGCAGCCTCTGCTTCTGCCACAACCCCGCTCCATCTCTGAGGTGCAGAAGAGAGGTGCCGTAAGTCAGACTGTGCCGCTCCTCTGCCTCCTGTCTCCCTCGGAGAAGACAAATGCCTCCCAAGGGCCTGCAAGCCCCCCATGGTCTGCCCTGATTCCTCCGACCTGATTTCCTACCCCTGTTGTCCTCTGAACTTGGCTCCAGCCCCACTGGCCTCCTTACTGGTCATAAAATAAGCCAAGCATGCTCTCGCCTCAGGGCCTTTGCACCTGCTGTTCCCTCTACCTAGAACCCTTCTCCCAGACAGTCACATGCTGGTTTCCTCACCTCCTTCAAGCCTTTATTCAAATGTGACATGTCCATACGACTTTACCTTGCCACATGTTATGGGCTGAATTGTGTCCCCTCTTGGAATTCCTATGTTGAAGCACTAACCCCCAGTAGCTCAGAGTGTGGCTGTATTTGGACACAGGGTCATTAAAGAGGTAATAAGTTTAAATGAGGTCATTCGTGTAGGACCGGACCCAACGAGACTAGTGTCCTTGTAAGAAAAGGAGATTAGGACACAGACACACACAGAGGAAAGACCACGGGAAGACACAGGGAGAAGGTACCCATCTCTGAGCAAGGACAGAGGCCTCAGGAGAAACCACCCTGCCAACCCGATCGCAGCCCTGCAGCCTCCAGAGCAGTGAGAGACAAGCGTCTGCTGTGTGGGCCCCAGTCTGCGGTGCTTTGTCAGGGCAGCCTAGCAACCTCATACGTCCCCCGCCCACAACGTCAAATGTCCCCCAGGACACTTCATGTTCCCCTCCCCTGCTTTACGTATTCGCCCTTTGCCACTGTTAAGTGTACTCTAGATTTTTCTTACTTCACTTGTTGACTATCTCTTTTCACATGAGAATGTGGGCATCCCAGGAAGAAAGAGATTTGTGTCTGTTCTCCTCACCAATGTGTCCCCAGAACTAGGACAGAGCCTGGGATGCGGTTGGCACTCTGTCACCCTTCATTGAATGAATGACTTTTCACTGCTGCCTGCACCCCGTGAGTGAGCTCGTGTTCGCCATGCAGACAGATGTACGTCCATGGACGGCTGGGCCAGCCTGGGGTTGGAGAGGAGGACACTGGCTATGCATTTTACAGGGTTTGCTGAGTACCCCCTTTTTGGAAGATGGACACTTTAAATTGAAGGAGCAGGTGGCCACTATTTGGTGAGAAGAATGAGCCAGTATATGGGGCAAACAAGTATTGACATAGAAATAAAGAGCTTGGGCTCTGCCTCTGATGGGAACAGATGGCCTTGACTGAGAACTTGCTACAGCGTTCTGTACGCTGGGCTGCATGCTTGGATATTATGTCACTTTCCTCCCTCATTCACTTACTGAAGTTGTTTATTTTCATTAT
Organism: Phyllostomus discolor; assembly: GCF_004126475.2. NCBI lineage: Eukaryota > Metazoa > Chordata > Mammalia > Chiroptera > Phyllostomidae > Phyllostomus > Phyllostomus discolor. Next base: position 81,091,739 of record NC_040912.2, on the reverse strand, counting down.
TATTATCATTGCCTTTTACACAGAAGGAGCCAGGTTGAGAGAGGGAGGTTAAATAGCTCGCCCAAGGTTACATATCTAGGAAGCGACCAGGTCAAGCACTAAATTGGACTCCATTTGGTGTCAAAGCCTGTGCTCCTGACCACTGCCCCAGAAAGATGTGACTGCCTGCGTGGGGTCTTACATCAATCTGGGACAGTCAACCCATCGGGGTGCCCTTGGGTATTCCATTCCAACGGACTCTTTCTTCCTCCCCAACCCAGTAAGAAGATCCCGCTGAGCTTCGGCTCCAGGAACAGCCTCCCACTCCCTCCTGCTCACCAGCCTCCTCACTCTGGGCCCCAGGGCCGGGCTAAGCAGCATCACTGCCTCACCCATCGGCCAGCAAGGGCGGTGAGCTCTGGCCCTGACTGACGTCTGCAACGGCCATCGTGCCCCAAGGCTGTGCCAGACACTCAGAGCCAACACCGAGCCCTGGCGGAGACCGGGGGCCAGAAACAGAGGCATTCATGGGATCTCATGGTGGCTCTGGGGGAGGGGACCCCTACGGTTATTTTGAAATAATCTTGGCTAAACCCGTGTGGCTAAACCCATGTGTCATGGCAAGAGGTGCCAGTCACCAAAAGAAGTGTGACTTTCAGAGCCAGGGAGGGCTGTTGACACCTTCTGTGTGTCGGTCAACAGTGAGAATGAGTCACACCTGGTACAGGAAACAGTGCAGGGGCACAGAATGTGTATTTTATTTCTGTTGACTCTTAACATTTTGTTTTTTTAATTAATTTATTTTTAATAATATTTTTTTAATTTAAATCAGCAAAGAAGGGAAGGGAGGGAGAAAGAGAGAAAGAGAAACATCAGTGTGTGGCTTCCTCTTACACACTCCCTACCAGGGACCCAGCCCATAACCCAGGCACACGCTCTAGACTGGGAATTGAACCGGCTACCCTTTGGTTCACAGGCCGACACTCAATCCACCAAGCCACACCAGCCAGGGAGACGCTTACCAGTTTAAAGGGAACTAATGTTTCATGAGGGCCTGTAATATGCCAGGTACTTTGTTGGGATACTTCACCTCCATAACCTCATGAAGTGAGAGCCTCACTTTGCAAATGAGAAAAATGAGAGCTTGCAACTGAAGCCCAGGTTCAAACAGAGCCTGTCTGCATTCTAAGCTCAGTAGGAACTCTCCATCATGCGAATGTGCATCAGGGAAAAAGAAGAGCCCTTTAACTCTAGGAGAACGTTCTATCTCAGGCAAGGAACATCGTTCTAACCAGATATGACCACAGTACTATCCACGTTATCAAAATAACTTTTTTATCTGTAAAAACAAACAAATAAATAAAACAGTATACACTGGAGAACATTGAACTTGGAGCAGAAGAATGACTTGGGTGGAGTGTAAAGAAGCGGTCCCCCCCATAGGGGCAAGAAAACTCTTTCCACCCTGGCCAGGTGGCTCAGTTGGTTGCAGCATCATCCTGTAGACCAAAAGGTCATGGGTTCAATTCCCAGTCAGGGAACCTACCCAGATTTCGGGTTCAATCTCCAGTCAGGGCACATACTAGAAGGCAGCCAATGGGTTTTTCTCTGTCTCTCCTTCTTTCTCTCTCTCTCTCCCTTCTTCTCTCTCTCTTTAAAAGTAATTTTTTAAAAATGTCCTTGGGTGAGGAGGAAGGAAGGAAGTTGGAAGGAAGAAAGGAAGTTGGAAGGAAGGAAGGAAGGAAGGAAGGAAGGGAGGAAGGAAGGAAGGGTCATTTCTACTCTAGAAAGCTGCTTCACATGTCTTTCTCTGCACTCAGGAGGTGTTCCTTTGGGTTATTTAAGATGTTTATGACTGCAAGAGTCTCTGCAAAGTTCTCATGGCCAGCTAACCCTGGGGCAGGACTGATCAACCTGGTTTCTAACCACTGTGGCTGTGGGTAGGGCCTGGAGCAGTTCCCGGATGGGGGACACGCACCTTGACGTCTGAAGTGGTTCTCACAGTTGGTCTTTCTGTACTTTATAAACTTGCTGTTCACAGCTCTGCCATCAAGTCACCAAGTCACATTTGCGCCCCAGTTAATGCTGTGTATCAGAACCACTGCCTCCAGATGGGAGAATTCACCAGCAGCCATCTGGTTTACCCACCCCTCCCCTGTCCCCAGAGGTCAACGCTCTCCAGATAGTGAAGGGGGGATCCCATTCGTCAAGGTGGTTTCTCAGCTCTGCTATAAGCACTTCCCAGGATCCAGTTATCCCACAAGGACATTCTTCCTTAGATCTGATTTCAATTTCTCCAGGGAAGCTCCAGCTCATTTTGTTCCCTGTGAAGATTGAAAATCCTTTCCATAAAAGTTTTAAATATATTCCAACAACATGAATAAATCAGGAAAGTTTGTAAAATGTTCACTCATAATCCTACCAGCCTACTTTAGATTTCATTTCTCTCTGCTTCCAAATTTTATCCATTGGTATCAATATTTGCAATGACCATAACGCTAGCATAGGCACCGTTTTGTAGACTTCCCTTCTTGTGAAAGCACATCTTCACACACTAGCTAATTATCATCTCCTCTTTCAGGCAAATCCTCCCTGCACAGATTATTCCTGGAGTCCTCATCCACACTCCAAAAGAGGTGGAGTAGGTGCTTTTATTTGAGGGGTATGTGTGTCTGTCCATTTGTGTCTGTCCATTAAGAAGATGGGGCTCATTGAGGGGCTCATCTAGTCTTGCCAGATTCCCCATGAGCGCAAGAACATTCACAAAGAAGATGGATGGTTGAGGTTATGTCAAGGATTACTTACCTTTGGGTAAGTGTCCTTGTCCCTTGCCTCCCAGTCAACCTACATACAGACCCATAATTCACCTGCATAGTTTCCAGGTGACAAACTTTAGCAGCTGCTCCGTGCTGTCCTGGGAAGGGGACAAAGAACTGCAGGGCTCTACATTAGACCAGACTTCCTGCCCAGGCTTCAGTGCTTGGCATCTGCTGATTGAACTCTGTCCTGATACTGCAGGTCTGCTAAACCCTGGGTCTATCGATATTTCAACTTCATTGACAAATGGGCCCTAGCTGACTCTGGTGTCCCCCTTACTCGACAGAATATATAGAGAACACCATTTTTACTTCAGATTCTTGCAGTTAGCACACAGCCCATGGCCAGGGGATAAGACTGTTCCCATTATAACTCACTGGCTGCTGCAAAATTGGACCTATGACCTCCCATAATGCTTTCAATTAAAAAAGACTGAAACATGAGTCCCTCTCTGAGCATATCCTGGGAATTAAATGTTTTAACAGAGGCAGAGAAAATCAGAGTACTAGCTCCCAGAAACTGCAACAAGAGATAAAGGCATACCTGTAGGACAGAGGTGCCAGCCCAGAATAGAAAGTTGACTTCAGTTAACGAGCATTAAACTAAATAAGAGAGACTCTACTGAACATAATCTTGAACCCCACCCCACTTGCAAACTGTCTGCCATCTGGCACACGGGAAAAGACTCTCTCTCTACTTGGAACACTTCTTATTGGCAATCTAATTTCTGAATGTCATTGTGTGCCCTTCTACAGGCATACAGGAATGACGCCTTTCTGGCAGAAGGCCCGGAGACAGTTATCAGACATCCTGACAAATAGGAATCATCCCTAGTCTCAGTGTTTGACCGCACATTTCAATGCCAATCTTCTATAATTTTCTGATGTCCACACTGACCTTTCCTAATAGCTAGGCACAGAGCCAAGATGATGAGCGAGTGTCTCTGCCCCTCACTGTGTGAGCTCTGCTTCTCTCAGGATGGACAAGGAGGCTTGTTCCCAATGGTGTGCTGAAGCTGTAGCAGCTCATGAGAGCTGCTGGTTAAATGCCAATCTTGATAGCTGGAAATAAGCAATGGTGAGATTATTTACAACACAGGAATCAACAAATACTACAAACCAGTAAGCCACTGCTCGTTATTAAATCCCTGGGATTTTGTAGACATTCAGAAAGTGTCAGAGCTTAAGCATTTTTGTTTTTTAATTATCCCTAGAAAAGACCAGGAAAGATAGAAACGGAAGGTCCTAAAATGTTGGGATGAGAAGGGGTGCTCGAGGACATCCAGTGGAAATACCATGGCTAAGAGGGGTAACAAGAATGTCATGTTGCCAGTTACTGACAAGGAGGACAAAACCCAGATCTCTCCTCTCTGGGTCCAATGCCCTTTGCCATGTCCCCACAGACTCTACAAAAACTGTGACAGCCAAGGACAGTCGGGTCACTCTAACAAAGCATCAAGGGTGAGGTGGCGTATCAACAACAGACATTTATTTCCTGCAGTTCTGGAGGGTGGAAATTCACGATCAAGGTGCCAGCATGATTGGGTTCCAGTGAGGACCCCCTCCCGGGTTGTAGACGGCTGACTTCCCAAGTGTCTTCACATTGTAGAAAGGGAACAAGAGAGCTCTCGGGGGTCACTTTATAAGGGCACTAATCACATTCCTGAGGGTTCCACACTCATGACCTACTCACCTCCCAAAGGTTCCATCTCCTAATGCAATCACATTGGGGGTTAGGATTTCGACATATGAATTTTGGAGGACACACACATTCACCGCACTGTGGGGCTAGTTAAGGTTGCTGGAGTCTTAAGAGTTAATACCAAAGAGACACCTCTGAGTTTAAGCAACCCTGAATTCCCTGAGGGGGTAAGATCCTGCCCCTTCTTCTACTCCAAGGTGACCTGGCAGTTGTCCTTAGTGGTCTGGTGTTGACTACTGGTGCTTGAAGAACCCCCAGTGATCGAGGGTGGGGACCTGGGAAGCACACCAGAATTCCCACTGGCGAGAGCCCTAAATCTTCATCCCCCGAGGGCCCAGGGAGCTGGTTGGAGAATGACCGTTGGTCCCATTTTGTGATTTGTGACAGAGAAGGTACAGCAACTTACCCAAGTTTATAAGAACGACAAGGCAAAACTAGGAACTTTGGACCTTATGGATGTACTTAGGCTGGGAAATCATTGAGAGCATTTCAAAGAATAACAGTGAAGTGTTAATGAGCTAATTAGCACTTGTGCATTGCTTACTAATAGTTCAAATATGAACAGAGTACCTGCCTCTGGTACTTAGAAACTTGTTCTCAACACTTAATTAGAGTACTGACTATTCAAAGGGAAAAGTTGGGTGTTAGGATATAGGGTGGCTTTACAAGCTGTTACAGAGTATTCTGTAAGAAAAGTACATTTGAGTCAATCCCATCTGAAATGAGTGATACTCTAGTTTTTATGTTTGAAGTAAATGTAGCCACTGCTCCTATGTTACTTTAAACTAATGTCACCAGCCACATGGTGACAGACACTTTCAAAGCATCCACAGCATCTAGTAGGGTTTAACCCACCTCAAAGAAGCTAATTTCATGACATGGGTCTATTTCAGCGAAAAGAAATTGGTATTGTGCTCTGAAGGAGTCTAGACTGGATTGTGGGTTCTGTTCAGCTCAACATTCAGTGAGTGCCTACTGCACCCAGAAAGCGAGCCAGCTTCTCACACCATCAGGTGGGTCCCCTGGAGATCTCACTGCTAAAAGCCAGGTTCAGATGAGCTCCCAGGTGATGCCTATGCTGCTGGTCCAAGGACCACACTTCAAGTAGCAAGGAGCTGGACCATGGAAATAAAATGATCAACAAGACAAAGTCTTCATCCCTTAGGAGCTTATCGACACAAACACACAGAGAATTTCAACACAGTGTTGGTACTATGACAGAAACACCAAATGTCCAGAGAAGGGACAAGGAACGGCTAGGCAGGGAGGGGTGCCAAGGAAGTCTTCTGGAGAAAAAAGCAGGAGCACACCAGGGGTGGCCTTGTATGTCTGTCTACAGTGTTCAGAACTTGTTTGGCAAGCAGTGAGGAACCACCAGGGGTTACTGGTGAATCATGGGAGAAATATGGCTGGAGTTGTGTTTAGAAAATCACTCTGGAGCCAGTGACGGAGGCTAGAGGAGACATCCTTGATTCTTTCCTCTCAAGTCCTATTGATTGTGCATCAAATCATGTCACAATTCCATCCACTTTCCCTCTTCACTGCTACCCACTTAGGCCAGCCGTCACCATTCCTTACCTGGAACCATTCATGCACCTCCTAACCACCTCCAACTGCACTCCACAACCTGTTTTTCATGCAGCAGCTAGAGTCATCTGCTTGGAAGGTAAATCAGACCATGTCCCTCTCCTGGAGAAAGTCCCCCAAGGCTCCCTGTTTCAAATTCCCAACCCCATTCCACGGCCAATGAGGCCCAACACAATCCGGCCCCATCCAGACTATTAATCTTCCCTTCATCTGACATGCTCCATGCGGCCACGCCACACATGGACCTGCCTCAGAGCCCTTCCACTTGCTGTTCACCTGCCCAGAGTGGTGTTCTTCCTTCAGATCTGCCAGTGGTGGGCTCTTTTGCATCATCAGGTCTCGGCTCACAGGGCACCTGCTCAGACAGGCCTGCTCTGAGTATCCAAGTTTAATCCATCTCCTCAGTCAGCTTCTGTCCTAGTATCTTGTCTTTGGAGCACTTGTGGTACCTGAAATTATCTTATTTAATTTTTTTCAGGTTTTATTTTTAGAGAGAAAGGGAGGGAGGGAGGGAGAAAAAGAGGGAAAGAAACATCAATGTATGAGAGACACATCAACTGGGTGCCTTTGGCACATCCCTATCTGGGGACCTGGCCAGCAGCCCAGGCATGTGCCCTGACAGGGAATCGAACCTGTGACCTTTTGGCTGACAGACTGATGTTCAATCCACTGAGCCACACCAGCCAGGGCTGAACTTATCTATTTAATGTAGGTCTAATTACTTAGTCACTTACACATCTCACACATTACACACACTCTCACACATTACCGTAGAGTAAGCTCAGTGACAGCAGAAGCTGCGTCTCTTCTGTTCACCACTGTATCCCCAACCCCTAGAACGGTGTTCCGTAAGTATCTGTCCAGTGAATGGATTTGTTGGAGATAAGATGGGTGCCTAGGAGACCTATTAGAAAACTTTTGAAGTTGTCCAGGCAAGAACAGAGAAAGCCTAAATGAGGTATTGGTAGTAGAGGAAGAGAGATAATAGGTTGAGGAATATTTAGGAGTAGAATCAGTAAGAGTTGGTGATCGAAGAGAGATGGAACATGTGAATGAAGGAAACAACATGAGAAAGACTTGATGGCTTCTACACTGTGCACCCAGTGAGTGGCAGTGCCCCTGAATGAGACGGGAATCCCAGAAGCGAGAAAACAATGATTCCAGTTATGAACACGATGGCTCTGAGGTTCTCCTGGAACATCCAGATGGAGATGAATATGCGGGTCTGGAGCTTCGGAGAGATGTCTGAGCTGAAGACATAAATTGGGGAATTATTGGAATCCAGAGAGTGGTCAGAGTGCTCAGAGGTCTGGACATAAGTATCCAGCCCTGTACTATGAAAAAGAGAGACACTTACTGAAGAAGATACAAGATACAAAAAAAACAACAACAACACTGTACACAGGACAATGACGCCTCAGTCCCCTTCAAAGCAGGCACCTTGGGACCTCACACAGTTCTCCCAGAGTCTCTTCTACTGTTCAAACAATGTAAAATCCTTTGTTGGAATTGCAATCAGCGGCCCCATTATATTTTCCAAAATCTCATCGATGGTCTGAAATCTCCTCCTTCTCAAAGGTGATTTTAGTTTTAGGAAAAGCCAGAAGTCCCAGGGTGCCAAATCTGGGCTGTAGGGGGACTGAGTCACCTTAGCCGCCGATCTTTGTTGATTGCAGCCCGTACATGTTCAACATTCTTAGGTGCTCTGCTTGTTGCAGGCCTTCCAGGACGTGGATCACTTTCAACAGATTCCTGACCATCTTTGAGGCATTTGTACCACACTTTTATTTGCTCTGCACTCACTGCATTGTCCCCAAAAGCCTTCTGAATCATCTGAATAGTTTCCACGGTGGAACATTCAAGCTTAACGCAAAATTTAATGCAGATTTGTTGCTCTTCTTGCTCAGTCATTTTGAATGTGATGGCCACACAGTACGCATGCTCACTCAAAGGTGTCTGCTATCCCCACTGACTAGTACAGTGAAGTCATCATTGTTCACACATGCGCATTCCAGTCCACTTTCATTGGCTGCCGGGTTACATTGATGTTGGGTAAACCGTTCTTGTTCTATTAACAATGGCTGGACTTTTTCCAGACAGAACTCATACATATAACAAGATGAATTCACAACGGACAAAATCTTGGGGTACACCAACAACTAGATGGTGAGTGAAGAAAGTGGAGCCCCCAGTGAACCAGCCAGATAGAGATGATGAGAACTGTGACATTCTCCTATGTGTCTGGGAAGCCAAGGGAATATAAAGCTTTCAGGAAGCAGGAGTGATCGATGGTATTGGATTTAGCAGAGAGGTCAAAGAAGATAATGAAGAGAAAGTGCCTGTTGGGTCTGGCAATTAGGTGCTCTTGGACTCCTCACATTCAACAGAACCCTGGAGACAGAAGTCGAATTGCATTGTAATGAAGATTGAATTGTAGGTGAGATTATTAAAAAATGGGTCTTTCAAGAGTTTGAATGAGAATGGAAGGAAAAAGAATAGTAGCTAAAGAGGGCCCAGGAAAAGTTGGCTTGGGTATTTTTTAATGATGGGAAAGAGTTAAATACAATATGTTTATGTGCTCAGGCTTAAAAACCAGGAAAGAGGAGGAAGTTGAGATGAGAGGCCAGTGAGGGAGCACGATCCTAGAGATGGGAGAGGAGGGCCAGAGGAAGGGGTCAAGCACATGGGTGGTGGCATTGACCTTGAGCAGAAAGAGGGATCCTTTATTCTCTGAGTCAAGAGAGAAGAAGGAAAAAGTGGATCAATATAAGTACACAAATTTAAGTAAGTATAATAAATAACCTTGACTTTCTCAATAAAACAAGCAGTAGACAGGCAGTTTAGATTTTTTTCACACAAGCAGCAACAACAGAAAAATGGGAAAAATGCCGAGAAAGCATGTCCTGGCAGCCTGTGCAAATGTGCTGTGGCGAGTGGGCTGCAGGCCCAGAGACCTGGGGTTTGTTTCAAACCAGCAGGAACTGCAGTGAATAAGAACCAAGAAGCCTGGCATTTTGGTACATGCTAGACAGCAGGTGCCTTCATGACCAGCCCTCAGGAGCAGCCTGGGGCACTGAGCTGTAGTGGGGTTCCCGAGGCAGAAATATCACACTCGTGCCGCTGCATCTCCCAGATGGAAGAAGAGTGAGCATTTTGTGACCCTTCATGGGAGGAAGGGAGCACAAGGAAGCTTGCATATGGACCCCTCCAGACTCCGCCTATGTCTTTTCCCCTTCTGATTCCATGTGTACCTTTATTACATTACTTTAATAAATCTTAGTAATAAGAACAATTATATGCTGAGTCTCACAAGTGCATCTAACATATCTCTAAACACGGGGGCCTTGGAGACTGCTGAGACATGGTCTATACCTGCCTCCCACTTGGGTGTCACCTCCCATTTATTCTGCCACCAAATGCAATCCAGCTGCACCCACAGTGCTCCGCTGAAACAGGACTTACCCTGCTCACACCTGTCAAACACGAGCCATGAAAGCTGTGAGAGCTGGTACCATAGATATGCGGAGTGTCAGTGTGGTCGGCCCCAGCATAGCTCTCCACCCTCTGGGTCACGTACTTTTGGGTATGATTTCACACATGTCTCAAGAAGTTTCTTCAGACAGATAAAGTGCTTTTCAGATAAAGGTCAAGTTAAAGGAGTTCATCATCACCAAGCCCTTATTTTATGAAATGCTCAAGGGACTTATCTAAGAAAAGAAGATAAAGAAAAAACATGCATAGTAAAGGGACAGCAAACTCATAATTATTAACAACCACACATAAAGCAAAACCAAAAGAAACTAAGCAAACAACTAGAACAGGAACAGAACCACAGAAATGGAGGGCACATGGAGCTTTAGCAGCAGGGGGGTGGGAGGAGGAGAGAGGGGGAAAAGGTATAGAAAATAAGTAGCATAGAATGTAGGTTGAAAATAGATAGGGGGAGGGCAAGAATAGTACGGGAATGTAGAAGCTAAAGAACTCATAAGTATGACACATGGACATGAACTAAAGGGGGGAAACGTGGGTGGGAGAGGGGGTGCAGGGTGGAGGGGGAAATGGGACAACTGTAATAGCATAATCAATAAAATATATTTTAAAAAAAAGAAGTTTCTTCAGAAACTAGATGGCCTTCATTGATCAGTCCCATTACTTAAGGGTTAAAGTATAGTTTCCATACCTTCAATGAACCCTGGCCAATGGAGTCCAACTCCAGAGCAGGAGTCAGCAAGCTGTGGCTTGCAGGCCAAATGCAACCCAATGCTTGTTCTTACAAATAAAGTTTCATCGGGTCACAGCCATGCTCAGTGGCTAGTCCCACAGCTAGTGTCAGTGGCTGCTTCAGCACAACAGCAGAGTGGAGTAATTTCAAAAGAGAGCCAATTGCCTGGAAAGCCTAAAATATTTACTATGTGGATCTTTACAAAACAAAACAACTTGCTGATTCTTACCTTATTGCCTTAAATAAATACATTAAAGTCCTGCAGAACAGGACTGCGTAAAGGAGGATGGAAGTGAGAGACAAATTCTTGCCATTTACACATTTGCCTCAGCCTGGATTTTCACCCTTATTTCCAATTTTTCTGCGTTATTTGACTCATAAGAGAGGAAGTCACAGGAGGTTGATCTTGCTCAAACAGTATGGACTGCCACATGTTAGATTTATTCATTCAGTGAATGTCTACAGGGCAGCAAGTCTGTGCGAGGCACTGTCCCAGGCTCTGTCCAGGCACAGAGACCAACCAGACAGAATCCCTGCCTTCCAGGGACTCTCTGCCCCGGATGTAAACTCTGTAAGCCAAGGCCTAGTCACCTGTGGATCCCTAGTGCCTAGCACTCAGTGCACCCGGGCTAAGTAAACACACAACAATGGGTAGACAGAGTAGTACCTCTCATGGGCTGGCCTTGACCTAGGTCCAAGGAGCTATTCAAAATCCACCTGTGCACCAAACAATATCTTTAGATGGAATAAGATGTCTTATACAAAGTCTTTTAAAGTTTTGTTTAATCGATGTTAAGTACTAAGGATACATTAAATTAAAAGCACTACTGAATATAAGTGCTATAAACTGGATGTTTGTGTCCCCCCGAAGTCCGTATGTTGGAGCCCTAATCCCCAAAGTGATGGCATTTAAAGATGGGGCCTTTGGCAGGTGATTAGGTTACACGAGGTTATCAGGGTGGGGCCCTGGTCTGATGGGTTAGTGCCCTACAAGAAGAGACGGTACAGCGCTCTCCAGCTCTAACTTGCTCGCTCTCTCTCTCCCCACACCCTCTGCATGCACAAAGAAGTCTTGTGACAAATAGTGAGAAGGCAGCCATCTAGTAGCCATAAAAAAGGAGTTCTCACCAAAACCCAACTATGCCGACTCCGTGAGCTCAGAATAAAAGTGGTGAGAGCAGACATCCTTGCCTGGTTCCCTGTCTTCAGAAGAAAGCATTCTGTCTTCCACCATTAAGTATAATGTCACCTCTAAGTTTTTGGTAGATGTACAGGTTTATCTTAAGTTGGAGAAGTTCTTCACTCTTCCTGGATTGCTCAGAATTTTTATTATAATGGATAGGAGTTTCATGCATCTGTTGTTTTATTTATTTCTATCACTATTTGTTAAGTTCTCAATTTCCATCAGTAAATCACTATAAAAAGTTTCACTGGGAAAGATTTGTTCGTTAGTCATAAAAGATACTTCATTTTCAGCATTGCCAATATAGTTTCCAGGACCCAGGAACAGCAGAAGTGTCAAGTGGGAATTTTAAATTGTGATTTAACATCCAGACATTTGATTATATGTGAGTGACTATTGTATTTATTTGAGTCGTAAGCACTTCAGAAAGCTCTGTGTAGCATTCTGGGAAATAATGGTTTATTAAATGCCAATGTCGGTCCTTCAAAGGAGGAATTCTGTTCAGAGAACTAGGAAAAGAACACAATTGGATATTGAGAGCTTTTAAGATATTGTCCATAAAACAGCACCGGTCCGTCAGTTTCTGGACCGGGAGAGCCTCCCTCGAGCGTATCAGGCACTGCTTTCCCTGCCTTCTTGCTGGCTCGTAGAAAATTTAATTCTCAAACTCTGCCACAGCAAACCGTGAGTCAGGCTTGCATAAGATCCAAAGAACCTTGAGTACCTCATGCAAATCTTTCCGATTAGTTTTCTTTGGGAGAGAGGGGTTGTCTGGGGTCAAAGTAAATATAATTTGATTCTCAAAGAACATAAATTTATTCCATCACCTAAATGGCATATCTAGATTTGGCACGATGCCTCCTTATTGTGCTGGGGCCTCGGTCCACAGAGATTAAATAAAAAATGATTCATACTCATCAGCATTCAGGAGCCTGCAGAAAGTGTCCACCACAGGAATCTGATGAACTGTCCGTTCCCACGGCAGGGTGGTGATGAGGACTGAGGGCCTGGCCCCCACCGGTCCCTTCTTCCCTCTCGTCTAGGGCACACGGCAGCCTCGTCCAGGGCCCAGCCCGCACTGGCCCGGGGGCTCTGACAGAAAGCACTGGGAGGGAAACTTCCTCCCGACCCAACAATTGCTCCATCCACAGGCTGATCTGCGGGTGTCACTCATGGACGCTTTGATGGCTTGGGCTGGAGGAGGCAGGAAGGGGAGTGGGTCAGGCCAGCCCCCTGGACTGGGAGTCCCCTGGGGCAGGGCTGACAGCTGCCCTTCTGACCGCCCTTTGTTTCTCTGGGCAGTTCTGATTCAAAGAACAGCCATCTTCACACGGGGCCAAAACAAAACCATCTCCCGGTCCATGTCACCCAGTGGCGTGCACTTCTCGGCAACATGATGCTACCGAACAGGTCTGCCTACCCCTTTCCTTAAAGGCGTTGTCCTGAGAATGCCGGGCAGTTTCTTCAGGCCTGCGGAATCTGCTCTTAACCCTTCACTGATCCACATGGATGCCGCTAGCTCTGGGTGTCTCTTGAAGCGAGGAGTCCAAGACTGCACTCAGAAACTCCCAGGGCAGGGTGGCACCCGTGCAGGCGGGCTGGCACGGGTACCTCTTCCACACTCCGCACTGTGGTAATATGAATGCAGCTCCTCAAGGCCATCACTTCATCCCATCGACTCCTTTTACAATTAGTGGACAACAGCCCAATTCAATACATCATTTCACTAAGAAGCAATTCTTGCCCTGGCCGGATGGCTCAGTTGGTGGGAGTGTCATCCTGGACAACAAAAGGTCACGGGTTCTATTCCCAGTCAGGGCACATACCTTGGGCGCAGGTTCGATCCCCAGTTGGGGCGTGGATGGGAGGCAACCCATACATGTTTCTCTCTCCCATCAACCTTTCTCTCAAATCAATAAACATATCCTCGGTGGAGGATTTTTTTTAAAAAGAAGAAGCAATTCTTCTGAAATGCAAATGCCTTTGGAGGAATTTACAAATGTCCGCTATAAAGAGAAATTTGTTCTGAGCTGAGCTCTCAGATCTCGCTCATCGCGGGAAGCCTGACAACCGGGCGCCCCCCGGAGGCCTCGTTTTGGGGGAAGAAGCGGTCAAGTTTGTGAGAACTGAGGGAGTCGGGCCCACTGGGCTACCCCGGAGAAGAGAATGAAGGGGAGGGGGACAGGATACAAAAAGAGGGGGTGGCTTTGTGTCAAGGACAGAGTCCAACTTCTCTGCCGATTTTCCAGGGTTTAGAAGAGCCAAAAACAGCGAACCTACACTTTCCCCCTTTCCTTCCGGTGAACAGTCTGAGAACAGAAATTCGGTCACTCCGCCGGCCTCCTCACTCAGAGAAGGGACTGTCCCCATGGCTATATGTTCAGCGATTTTGAGTTTTACACCCTTTTCTGGCGGGTTCTAGTCCCCATTTTCCCTTTAAGCCTTTTCTTTCCCCTAGTCTGTAACCCGCTACGGAGCCTGCAGCCTGCAGGCAGAGGCCAGACCACAGTGCAAGGCCACTGTGAGCTCTGGCGTGGGGCTCTCTGAGAGAGCCAAGGGGATGGGCGGGCCCGCCATCCCTTTAAACCTTTTTAAAAAATGCTTTCCACTTCTTTCCCAACCAGTGTAGTCATCAACAACAGTCTGGCCCCTTAGCCAGGGAATGAATCATGGCGGGGGGGGGGGGGGGGGACAAGCCAGACGAACCGCCTAAGAAGCCACACTAGCAGCTGTCACACCAGGCCACAGCGTCAAACCGCTGGATGGACGCCTAGAAGACTAGAAGCCGGGTGCAGTGGGCTGGCAGGCCTGCTCTCGAAGGATCAGGGGAGGAAGGGAGGGAAACTATTACATTTTGAGCACTTCCAGGCACAGGGTGGGGGCTTCCCATTTACTTCACACTCACACTGACCTCGGGGTCTGCCTTATGGGCCCACTTTCCAGGTGAACTCACGGACATTAAGCTCACAGTCCTTGACGGAGGCCACGTGGTGATGGATGGATGGATGGATGAGATCTGAGCGATGCAACGGTCCCTCCTGTTTCCACCTTCCCGGGCCTGCAGAGAACTGCGTCTGAAGGCTTTCGTTCCATTTGATCCTCAGGTGTCAAATGTTAAGGCCACGTGCTGGAAACCACAGACATAACTGCGTGGCTCCGTCACGCTGAGAGACAAAGAGGTTAATGCTGAGAAAGGCTGCAGTTTTGCCTTCGGGCTCTGAGGCACAGTCACAAATGCCTGTAGAGCCTGTGAGTTCCAGTTGCATCTGCAAGCTAAGAAGCCAACAGTGGCGGGGAGGGGACAGAGGGAGGGAGCGACAGGTACACATCGTGTCCTGGTGTGTCTCCCTGATGTGGGCGGAATTAGTGACTTCGGCTCACACTTCAAAAGCAGTGATGTTAAGTGAACACACACATAGAGACACATTCCCAAATAAGATCACTGTAGCTTAGTTTCCCAGGGGGACACTAAGGGCATCTCACTTAGGGACATAAAAGGACACACCTTTGCCATTTGTGCTTGGGAGACTGAAGCGCGGGGTTGGTGGCAATGCGGGAAGGGAACCACGGACAGCTGGGGTAGAGAGATGCCGTGACCGTGGACAGGGGGGTGGAGAAAGGGAAGGGAAGGGTGCCTGCTCTCCCCCAGGACGATCTGGAAAACACTGGTTCATAGCACACCTCAGCGTAATTAGTAACTACGGACAGTAACCAGTTGACTCCAAACGCTGTGCCCACAAGGGAAAAAGGGGGCAAAATTAGATGACACATCTGTCTCCTCCTGACTCTTTCTTACTAGAACTTTGATGTACTCACTAGGCCACCTCATAGTAGATAAAATATGTAAAAAAAAAAAACAAAAAAACAAAAAAAAAACACTGGAACTCATAGCTGGACATAAAGCTAAGATAAATATCTCTGTGCAGCCACTGCAAAGCCAAGGGTGTGGGACTGAAGATGGGGACACAGACCATGGAGCCCCAAGACCACGGAGCCCCGAGACCACGGAGCCCTGAAGCAGGCAGGGCCCGAGAACGCCTCTCGCTCTAAAGGAAGGTGTGTTAGTACGCTCGGGCTGCCCAGGGGTTTCCGGTGAGGGCTCCCTTCCTAACTTGTCGACAGCCACCTTCTCGCCATGCCCTGCATGGCCTGCATGGTCTGTATGCACACAGACAGACACACAGACAGAGACAGATCTGGTGTCTCTTCCTACAGGGGCCCCACTCTTATAACCTCAGTTAACCAACCTCCCCAAGGCCCCATGTCCCCGTATAGCCACGCTGGGGGGTGTGCTCCAACATATGACTTTGGAGGGGGACACAAACTTTGCGGGGTCTTTGCCTGTCTCTGCTACCGATTCTCAGAAGATGGTGGCCGTTTCCTCTCTCTCTCTTTATACATACCCATTGCAGGGGAAAAGAACTGCAGATATTCCTGTAACATCTCCCCACGCTCTCTGCTCTGCCCGTTCTGGGCATTTCTCACGCATCCCATGAATGACAATTCACTTGACAAGCGCTGACCAACATCTCCACAAGACAGGACAGCTCAGGCTTTGGGGCCAGAGTGCCCTGGGCTTTCCTTTTACTATTTGTGTGTCTGAAGGAAACCCAGTGACTGTTCTGAGCCTTGTTCCCAAATCCACAAAGGGGTCATCGCGCGAGGGGGAGCTCAGGGGGCAGATGGGTGTGATGGCTTGTAACTCATATACATATAAATCCAGTTACCATGTCTCTCTTCCTCTAGATTATTAGCAAATTAAGGGAAGGGAATGTAACTTCTTCATCTTGTATCTCTAAGGCCTGGCACAGTGCAAGGTGGTGACAAAGGGGGGAGGAAAGGGGAGAAGGAGAGGGAGGGGTGGGGAGGAAGAGGAAGATAGAAATGGGGACCGCCCTCTGCCTTAGTAGTAGGCACTGTACTAAACATATAGTCTCATCAGAGTATTTACTTCTCTGTCCCCAACGGCACCCTAACCACGTTTTAGCAACCCTGTACCGTTTGTGCCTAGAATGGTGTCAGGTACACAGTGGGGCTCCATAATTATCCGTAGAAATAATGCACACAGCCAGCCCTGCCATACACTCTTATATTCAGTCAACATCTGCTCTTCTCAGATCAAAGGAACTTTTCCCAATAGGCAAAGGGCGATGAGAAGTCAGATGTTACTGTTGGGCCCCTGGAGAAACTGAGGTCCAGAGTTATGAATGGCTCGTCCACTACCCTCAGGTCAATGGTAGAATGCGATCCTCTGCTCCCAGATCGAGTCCCCAGCCAGTTTCCGGCCCAGTGAGTGAACAGAAAGCCCCTGGGTGGGAGATGAGGGGAGAACAGACCACTCCCACGTCCTGGGATGAGCATGTGAGCAAAGGCTGCCATTCACCAGCCTTCGGGGGGCCCCAAGCTCCTGCATGAAGATGATGACACCTTCCAAATCAGGGACAGAAATGACAACCTGGGAATCCCATATTCGACCTCAAAAGCCAAGGAGCGAATCGCCCTTTGGGGGAGTGGTCCCAAGACCTGCATGGTCAGCACCTGTCTGGGGGTCTCCCATACGGGTCATTCTTCAAAGGCCTCTCCACTGCCAGGTGGAGCTCGGTGACCACCGCAGGCGCGAGTGAGAACTTCCACGTCCACTCAAGACCAGCGAACGGAGAAGAACTGCTGTGATTCTCAGAGGTGCCTGTCCCTGCACCTCCAGACTGCGCTCGGGCGGTCCAGAGGCATTGTCTGCGTCAGAAGGAAGGCCATGGTTTACTCCAGGGCCGGGGGCTGCTCTTCTTTTCGCCAATAATAAAAACAAAGCACACCAAAAACAAATACATAATTAGTGGACAAAGTGCTCAGAATCTTGTTGGTTTCCTGGAAGAGAACCTCACTTGAAAACATAAGAAAACCCCGTAGAGTTAAGGGCGGCAAAAGGAATGGAGGCTCGAGGGTGCCAGCAGGTGAGATTCCGGCTCAGAACCGTTGGCATCGCATCCGTCAGAACAGCATCTCTTTGTCCCGGACCACGCCCTAACCCTGGCAGCTCCGCCACAGGTCTGTGCCAGTGTCACAAGGCAGCAGGGTGCTGTTACTTGGCCTCGCCACTAGAAAAACAACCCAAAGCATCGGATTCCCAAATAAGGACAAAGCACTAGTCAACGGGCCACCCAGGGGTCCTTTCGTGACTCAGCAGAGGGCCACGGAGGAACCACTGGGCCTGGTGAACTGTGTTCCACCCGGGGCTGGGGATAGGCGGAAGCAAATCCTGAAAATGTTAGTCATCAAGATAAATAATATTCTAATGCAATATTTCAAAAATCAGAATTAATGCCAAAGCCAGTGCCTCAAAAAATTCAACATACAACCCAGCAATTGCACTTCTGGGTATATACCCCAAACAAATTTCAGCAGGCTGGAGCAATTATCGGTACCCCCATATTCATCACAGCACAATTCACAATAGCCGAGAGGCAGGAACACCACACGTGCCTGTAGATGAATGAAGGGTAAGGGGAATGTGGTGTGTACGGAAATGGACTATTATTCAGCCTTAAAAAGGAAAGAAATTCTGACACCGGCTACAACAGGGGTGAACCTTGAGGACACTGCGTTAAGTGAGATAAGCTGTCACAAAAGACAAATACTGTGTGATCTACTGATAGGAGGTGCCTATAGTTGTCAGAAGACGGAAAACAGAGTGCTGGTTGCCAGAGGCTGGGGGGAGGGGAGGTGGGAGTTAGCGTTTAACGGACACAGAGTTTTAGCTTGGGAACACGGAAAGGATTCTGGAGGAGGATGGCGACGGTGGCTGTATAGAATGGTGTGAATGTCCTCCGTGCCACGGAACGATGCACTTGAAAACGTGGTTAAAATGCTAACTTTTGCGTTAGATAGGCTTTACCACAAAAAAAGTTTTTGAAAAACCATGCAAAAAAAAAAACCATGCTGAGCAAAATGCCAACAGTTAAATAAAGACATCATCGCTGCTACTGACTTTTCCCTTTGCCCGAGGCCCCAACACGGCTCCTGACGGCGCGGCCACGGGTGCCGTCTTCCTTTCCCGTGCCATCGTGTTCATCACAGATCATCTGTGCGTTAACGTCAGCCTTTGGAGACATTGCCTGGAAATGTCCTTTATCTTGGCTTCTCAGATGCAGGGCTCCCCGAGACATTTTGTGACCAAGAAAATGCCCCCCTGTCCTGACCAGCCTCCCCCTGTTCCCTCTTTCTGTCTTTCCCCTGAAGGTCCTATCCCCTCCACGTTTCTGTTTGGACTCTCGTCCCTCCTTCGCTGTGTCTACACAGAAAGAAGGCACCGGGAGCTGGGGCGTCTGGATCCTCGACGTCATGCTTCCGTTCGCAAACCTTCCTGATGTTCCCTGGGCTCGTCACTTACTGTATTTTGGGCCTGTGGCCCACACCAGGTGCTCTCGCCCTAATCCCGCCGTCACCGGGCACCTTTCCGCCCGTGGCCCCACGTTACCTTGAGCGGGAGGCTCTGCACTGCACGGCTCCTCCGGTGCCAGCTGTTTTTTTCCTCTTCTGGAGGAACTGATTCCTCGTGATCTCCTGAGCTGTAATTTCATCAGCCTGGAATCACTTGACACCCCCATTTGTCTGCAACAGGAGTCATTTGTCTTCCAAACCGCAGGGCTGGGCTGTCTGCGGACGCCTCCCATTGGCCTCCCTGCAGGGGACTGTGACCGCTTCACCAGCTGTGTTGGCCTTGCCCCCGAGACGTTCCGTGACTGGCAGGGAAGGAGAGGGAGTGGGAGCCACAGGCCCACAGCGGGTCTGCAAATAAACCCACGGCTCTGGGCTTGCTGAGAACTTCTCGCCACCCTCAGGGGACCCTGGCTCCCAGGGTCCGGCCCCACAGTCAGGACAGAGGGCAGGCAGGGGGCTGCAAACGCCACAGGAGATGCAGCCGTCCAGCCAGGGGCTGGCTCTTGGGTGACTGACTGCTTCATAGTTGCACGTGTCATCGTCACGAGAGGCCTGACAGCACGGGCACAGTCCACAGAGCGCCGAGGCAGGTGTGCGGAGACCAGGGGCCGAGTCCAGCCTTAGCAGCGGTGAGGCCTCAGGCCCCTCGGGCCTCAGTGTCTTGACTCCGGGATGCAGTCGCGACAGCTACTTCAGAGGGTGACTAAGACAGTGAGATTCGTTGGGCGTTAGGGAAATGTTTGGAAACTCTACAGCACCAAACAAACGTAATGTGGTATTTTTATAGTTATCTACGCAAAAGTAAGGACTGGGTGTGTTTCAAAACGAAACCCCAAGTCGAGGGAAGGCCCCGCTGTGACACACAAGACAGCGTGGGCCGCAGTTCAGAGAGGACTTGGGCTGCGTGCACCATGGAGACCCCTGGTGTGAGCACCCAGCCCCCGGTTTCTTGCACCGCTCTGCTTCCTGGGGCAGCACACCCACTCTGGGCTGAGCGGGAGAGGCCAGAGTGACAAAGCAGGAGAAGCACTGTGACCCGGACCCCCGGAGGAGCGCGGGTGCTGGCCCAAGGATAGGGAGGGAAGATGGCAACAGGAACGAGACCCACCCGGCGTCTCTTCCAGACTCACCCCTGAGCCTGCGGAGGAGGAGAAGGGGGTCTGAGGGTCCTGCTCAGGGAAGAGAAGGCACAGTGAGTGGTGGTCCCACTGTGACCAGAACATTCTCATGTACCCGGGTGTGTCCCAGCTGACGTGGGAGATCACGCTAACCTGCAGAGCACATGGCTGAGCGTCGTGAGCATTAGACTTTTATTTTGGGGGCCCCCAGCCCTGAATCCCCTTCCTCTGTGTGCGGCACCACCCCTCCGGACTTTTCTGTGGGAGGCAGAACCTTCTTCCCAGTAGGGATCTTGGAAAAGGCCAGGCAGTCCCCTCTCCTCTCCAGGCCCCCGCATGGCTCAGCAAATGCTAGAGGCCTGGGCTCCGACGTGCTAGACTTTGAGTCCCGTCTCAGCACAATGCACACAAGAAAGACAGGTACGTAGAGCTCAGTGAGGGCAAGGCAGTGGCAGGGGCCTCGGGACATGACTGGGCTGCGGTCCTAGCGGATGCCCAGCCTCTTTCCAAACCTGGCTCCTTCCTGAGGGTGCCTTGACCTACCTCATCTCATCAATATCTCTCTGTCATTTACGTAAGCAGAGGATGGATCTCTTGTTTGCTTTGATGAATTCTGGATGGCGCACTAAGTGAAAGACTTATCGCTCCCCCTAATCCATGATGTACACACTCAGGAGCACGCCAGCGCCACCCACTGCCCCGGCCCGGAGGCCCTGAGGCACTGACTTGGGGCACTGACGCAAGACACGTGGCCTGGTGCTCAAGTCACAAACGGTAAGACGACCATCCCCCACAGATGAGGGACGAAAACAACAAATACTTCAGTTCGTGTTGAAGGTGAAAGAAACTGCATATTTTTGGTTTTATGTGTCAGTGTCTTTGTCTTAATAAAAGGACTCTTCTATACAGCGACTTCGGCCAGAGCCTGGATCAACAGAGAGAACTTTTAAACGTTAGAATGTATTCCTGGCACCTGCTACCTTAGCGCGGATAAATGAGGACTTGGCTTGCTAATTCGGAAGGGTTGCCAACCCCTGCGTTAGGAGGACGCCCAGCACTTCTGGCCTTTGACCAGAAAAAAGCTTTAGCAGAAAGGGCCTGGGTCCAAAGGGCCAGCTCCTCAGCGCTGGCCCTGCTGCCTGTCTCAGTCACTGGTGACCCGCTGCGGCTGCAGCCGACACACTGCCTGCACCCGGCTCTACTCCTTGAGCGAGGAGGCCAACAGTGTCTTCGGCATATCTTCTCCCCACTGCGCGGGGGGCGCACTAATGAAAGTACCATCGTTTCTTCTGCTGTAACAGCACCAGAGCGATGCACACAGTCACAGAATTCGGGAGCTGGAGATAGGGGTGCGCAGGTCAGCACTGACCCAGCTCTCAAAAACAGTGAATAAATGCACGTACACAGCTAAGGCTATTGTAAGTTTTACAGACATAAAGAATATATCTTTGTAGTATGTAGCTTATAGATCGTAACAAAATGCAGCCTGTACTGCAGATCCCATATCATTGTTTTTTATCCCAGGAAGGCTTTGTTGATTTTTTTTGGGGGGGGGCACTTTTTTTTCCCATTACAGTTTATATGTAATATTTCGCATTAGTTCCAGGAATATATTATAGGGGTCAGACAATCTTCTGCTTTACAAAGTGTCCCCCCAACTATTTTAAGTGCCCACTTGGCCCCCTACCTAGTTATTACAATATTACTGGCTATATTCCCTGCACTGTACTTTACAACCCCGTGACTGTTCTGTGATTCCCAATTTGTACTGCTGAACCCCTTAATCTTCTTCACCCGGCACTCCCAACACCCCGCCCCCCTGTCAGCCATCAGTCTGTTCTCTGTGTCTATGAGTCTGTTTGTTTTGTTAGCTTGTTTACTTTGTTCTTTAAATTCCACATGTACGTGAAATCACATGGCATTTGTCTCTCTGTCTGACTTACTTCACTCAGCATAGTACCCTCCAGGTCCATCCCTGCTGTTGCAAAAGTTAAGATTTCATCCTTTTTTATGGCCACGTAGTATTCCATTACAGTGTAAATGCACTCCAGCCTTTTTTACCCACTCATCTGCTGATGGGCACTCGGGCTGCTTCCCTACCCTGGCTCGTGCAAGCAATGCCGCGGTGAACGTGGGGCTGCATACATTCTTTCAAATCAGCATCCTGGGTCTCTTCGGATGTATTCCCAGATGCGGAATTGCTGGGTCATGAGGCAGTTTCATTTTTAATTTTCAAACCCTGGTCTCTGTAGTCAAACGATGATTGTGATTCAACCGTGATTTGACATATGGATTCGCATCTCGCTCTGCTAACTCTTTTCCCAATACATGTATTGTCATAAAATATGATGAGATCGACTGGTAGACCCAGTCTTTGTGTGAGTTACGTTCATTGAACTAAGTCCTCTCCCGCCATCTGCTCCGGTCATGACAGACGTTTAAGTTGGATCTGCGTCAATATTTTTTCTTTTACTTTCTGAACTCTAGACAACCAAACAATAAATCAAGCCCTGATTTATCGCTGTTGCCAGTTTCCTTGGTGTAAATACTCCCATCCTGGCCAAGTTTAAGCTACCACAGAGGGAGCACCGACCACCGAGGTAAGGATAGACGCACGATAGCCCACCATTACATAGCATTTCTGCCATATAGATGCGACCGATGTAAGAAGCCCAAAAGCATAAATAAAATGTGTAATTGGGCAGGGATGTGTTTTGAGCACTTACAACCTTTGTTTTTAATAAATGCATTTCTTTGTCAGCTTATATGTGATTTTTAATAATGGCTACATTTAACAACGGGTTCCCAAAATTCCTGGAAGCTGAACAGTCAGCTCTCAAATGATATAAGCCAACCCACTCCAGCACACGGCTGGCTGGGGGAAACCCGCGGGGGGGGGGGGGGGGGGGGGCGGGGGGGAGGGTCGAGCCCACTGCTCCGCACGCACGGAACTCTCGGAGCTGTGAGGTGGCGGTGGTGGGCATCTGGGCCGGGACACTGCACTGCCCACACCGATGCGCGTCCCCATGGATTTCTGGATTTGAGACGGGGGTTGCGGGGAGGAGCCTGGACTCTGGTCTGGCCGCCCTGGTACGGAAGCTCTCCAGCGCCTCGCTGACTTTATGGATTTGACCTATTTTCATACCAAAAGAAAAGTTTTAAAAAAGCTGATTAATTCTCCAGTTGCCAACTTTGGCTACTGGTTGCACAGACTTCTCTCTACCCCTCCAGACACACCCTTGGCTTTGACAGCATTTCCCACAACTCTGAGGGGCCAGAAAGAATGACACAGCTGGGGATCGCTTTGAAGACAATTACAGCTAATGAGCTGACTCAGCAAAATAAAAAAGTAACTAAAAAGGCAGGAAATGGCTTCGGAGAGAATAGTTTCGCCTCTGTAACTGGGGAGAGACCAGTTAGGAAGTAAAGTTGGGAGAGGATCTGATTTACTAGCAAACAAATAGGACCTGCTCCACCAGCCCTTGACCGGAGCTGAACTGAAGGGTCCTCCCAGCAGGGCGCTGGGAACCAGGCACCCGTCTGCACTGTGGGTGGGAGCGCACACTGGCCTGCCTCTACAAAGCCAACTTGACATTGACTTTCACTGTTTTAAATAGACATCCTCTTTGACCTAAACGCTCAAGGATTTTCATTGCAGCATTGTGTGCATGAATAACGGCACCGAATTACAAGCAAGGCCAAAACCTATTAATAGGGGGCTAAATTTATAAACGACAATAAATCGAGACAAAGGACTACCATACAACCTACACTATATTATACTACAGCATATTATACTGTACTATACAACCGTACAACCTACACGATACTATACAACTAAAAAGAACAGAGTAGCTCTTTATTACTTGTTGTTGGTCTCAAAGGTGCACCACTAAGTAAAAACAGGGTGAAAAACGCAGTGCCTGGCACGTTGCCAGTTGGATATCTTAAGTAATATATTATACACCCCAGTGTGCATCAGACACCCTCGGAAGAACGCACACAGAAGCTGGTCAGAGCCCGCCTTCGAAGAAAACAACTGGGAGAGGCGAAGAGTGGAAACTTACCTAGCAACGTGCCCCTCTCAGAGGTTTTAATTTTGTATCCTGTAGTGCCTCTTTTTAACCTAAATTAAATGACCGAGGGAGTGAGTGGCTATGTTCAAAGGGCAACAGCAACTCCACTTCTGTGACTTACCAACCAGGGTCCTGAGCCTCCCGCATTTTCCTGTAGTCGAGTTTTAAAGGAGCCCCTCCACTTCAGTTCGCCTGGAACTGTGCGGGGAAAGCCTTCAATCCCGGCAAACCGGGCTGGTTGGTTTCGTAATTTACTCTCCGAACCAATACCGCGCCCCCAGTGAGCCCACCACGGTCCAGCCCCACAGGCTCTGCCTCCCTTTCTCCAGCTGGCGCCCCCTGCTGGCCAAGTCCCTGGAGAAGCCAGAGAGCAGGATAGTGGCTGCAGCCCACGCAGGCCAGCCCCCTGGGCATGAGCAGAGGGAAAGACAGGGAGGGGTCCTGGAGAGAACTGGCCTCCTAAAGAGCCCTCCCTTCGGTGACAGGGGCAGAAGAGTCATGAGTAGGGATTACAAAACCTGGTTCTAGCCTCAGCGTGGCATTACATGACCTTCAGTCCATCCTTTCACCTCTGTGGACCTCGATTTTTTTTCATTTATAAAATGAATGGAGCAACATGGGCACCCGTCACGGCCTTGGGGGCGCATGCCACTCCCCTCTGAGATGTGAGGGCTCACAGGCATGCTCAGTGCTCTCCCAAGGACTGGCCCAAACCTCTGATTCAGGGTTCACACGGGCTTCACAGATATGAACCACAAGTGTCAACCCAGAGAGGTGCCCATTCCACCGCAGGATCCACGTGGAAGTGGCTTTCCCTTGAAGTAGCATTTTTCAGCTCTCTGGGAATTAGTTCCAGAGGTCGCGGCACAAGCCCCACAGCCAGAGATGCGGACTCGGGAGGTCCAGGGTAGGAATTCAACACAGGTTTTCCTTGTAGCACATTGCGAAGCCCCCCAGTCTTCAAGAACAATGCTGCATTCGTTACATACAGTGTCAGAATTATCCAGTTCATTTTCTCTCTAATGAAAACAAGCTATTATTCTATCATTTTTTAAAACAACAAGAGTTTTGAGGGAGGCACCCCATCCACTTAATACACTGCAGCCTGGAACAGCACGCTAAACAGTAAAATTGCATTTCCAAATACGGGCAAACATCAGCCTAATCAGCCAGGTGTTAGACTCTCAATCACGGGCCTCCGAACACATAATCAAGTATCAGTGAGCAGGTGTTTCAAGTGCAGATTGAGATAAACAGTTGCCTTTGTGGTTACTTAGGAGGTTTTGCAACATTAAAACGGACTGTCTCACACTCAAGCCAGCCAACTTCAGAAGCTCCCTGGCTGAATAAACCCAGGCAATAATTAGCACTGGAGACTTGCACTGGATTGCAATCAAAAAGCTTTGAGGCTAATTGAGGAAATCGGCGTCTTTTCCTTTATTTTTTTTCGCTCCCTGTAAGGTGTTGCCCTGTGGGTGGTAACACTTTCAAAAACCACTAGAACACATTTCACTTTGTTCAGACTAAAGACTGTTATCCCTTTCAAGAAAACCGCGTGCGGATCACACACAAACCTTCAGCATCACAATGCGGGGGAGCCGCCACCCCCCACTGACCACCCCGTCCCTCCAACACAAGTCAAGGACTGGGAATTCTGAGGAAAAAGCAAAGTTCCACTTTAGAAATTAGTTTTCACTCAGAATGGCCTCTCAGTGGCCCAATAACTTGTCTCACGTGGCTCCATAAAACTCCCTGAGGACGTGGGAATTACGTCAAGTGCCCATTCTCAGCTCCATTTTTAAGAGTTCATGAGACTAGCCTGTCACTTGTGCTTGGTAGAGTTTGCCCGTGTGACTTATGTTAGCCAATGCTGAGAAGGGGTCCCTGCTTAAAACTGTAGCTCCTTCATTTCCACTAACCCCCCCCTGGCTGTGAGTAGCCATTTAGTTGGGAGGTCATTTCTAATGCTTCACTTTCTATTTCTCTTCCCTATTCCCCTGGCTTTGGGTGGGTCACCACCAAAATATTAGTTCCAGTTCCTTTAATTCGATCTCCTACCATTAAAGGAGGTGTTCTGGTGCTTGGTTATCCGTGATGCAGACATGACAACAAAGTCCCAGTCACCCTTCCTGCTCTGTAGAGAGGGCGGTGTTTGAGGCGTCGGGCGTGTCCTTGGCAAACGTGGTGACCTTCGGGTCTCTCTGAAACAGCCTTGAGAGTGTTTGACGAGGTCAGGACGCATCACATGTTCTGAGGCTGTGGGTTCTGAGGCTGACTAAGCTCGGAGGACTCCAGCCTTCCCTCCCACCCGTCCTGGGGCCTGTCAGTAATTTGGGGCCATTAGGACATGTCTTTCGTATCATCTTCCTCTTCTGAGCTGTGGGATTCCTCGGGGTGCTGGGTAAGCCTGCAGCTGGGGCTTTTGCAACTCAGGGACCGTCAAACCTGAGCTCCGAGTCTGTTTGCACAGATAAAATGTTTCCTCTCCAAACCAGGGAGTCTGGCTCCCTTTGGTTTCCCTGGTCCTCCTTTGCCATGTGATACCTTCTTCATGCGGTGCACCCAGTCTCCCGCCTTCCCTCTCGGACAGTGATGGTGACCAATGGTGACAGCGGGGACCCACGTGGTGACCTCAAGTTCTCCCTTCGAAGGAGGAGCCCGGCGGCCCTCTCGGACAGTGATGGTGACCAATGGTGACAGCGGGGACCCACGTGGTGACCTCAAGTTCTCCCTTCGAAGGAGGAGCCCGGCGGCCCTCTCAGCAGCCTGTGCCACTGGAGTGGGTCTGACAGCCTTAAGCCGGACTGGAAATTCCTCCGAATTCCATCATACAAATGAGTCAGGCTGATCAGTCAAGACTTTTCCTCTCATCCCGACGGGTGTGGGTCAGTGACTTGGGCGTCACCCTGCGAAGCGAAGGTCTCTAGTTCCATTGCCAGCGGGGGCACATGCCTGGGTGGAGGGCTGGTTCCCCAGGAGGGGCGCGGAGGAGAGGCAACCAGTCGATATTTCTCTCTCGGGTCAATGGTGCTCTCCCTCTCTTTCTCCCTCCTTCCCCCTCTCTCTCTCTCTCAAAAAAAAATAAATAAATAAAAAGACTTCCCCCTTCACTGAACTTCAGCACACCTCTGACCTCCTATTTCACGAAGATCATAGAGAGCACAGGAAGGGAGGGAGCTCCATCAACTCCTCCAGCACCTCCTCTCATCTCCCCTCCATCCTACCACAGGGAAGAGAGGCCCCTCCTTCGCCCCGGACCAATTCCCCGCCGAATTTGGACCCCAGAGACATCGGCCTCTGTCCCCAACCTTCGGCCCCTCCCTCTGTGTTAGCCTGGCTCGTTACCACTTACCTGGAACAAAATGAAACCAGAAGTTGGGGCTGAAGCACCAAGATATGAAGACGGCATTCCAAAGGGCGTGCCAGAGCGCACGTGAAACCTCACAGCGGAGCCACCGAGACCCATCCTGATGACTTTGAAATTCCCTCACGCACGTGGAGGATAAAAGGGGTGGAAGGAGTGAGGGGGGTAAGGGTTCTGGGGGAGAACCATTGGAATGCTGTGGGTCCCCCTGACACCCCGAGGAGGAAGGATGAGGGAGGTCTGCCTCCTCCTCAAGCCAGGTGTGGAAACCAGGCCGGGGCCGCTGCAGAGTGACTGTGTTTCCCTGCAGCTGGAGGTTGGAGGGGCTGGGAGCTCGTGTCTGGGAATGAGCGGCCAGCCTGTGGCAGCCGGGGTGGGGCGGGGGGGCCGGGGCCGGGCCAGGGAGGTAACTTCACTGCTGGGGACCGAATGTAAGATGTGGGTGCATCTGGGGGCAGAACTGAGGGTGGATCAAGGCGACCAGGCCAGCTAGAGGTGTGCAATTCAAGGACCCGCCAGGTGACCCTTCAAGCACATGGAAATGCCCAGAGAGGGCAACGCCATCTCCGCACGGAGCCCGCCTCACCTCTCACCCCTGCCCTGGCTCTGACCCTGGAGGGAACAGCACAGTCACAAGCAGGGGACAAGGAGGAAGGTTCCTGGAGGGGGCGCAGGGAGAGAAGGAGGACCGTGCCAGCCCCCAGCATCACAGCAAGGGGCCAGCTGGGAGCGGGGAGAAGACTGGACAGCAAACCCGGTCTGAGCCCAGACCACCCTCTTGTAACAGGCAGTTTAGATCAACCGAGAACGCGACTGTGACCTAACGTCATCCATAAGAGGGGCCGGAGAAGTGGCCCGTTCCTGCAGCAGATTTAAAGGCACAGTAGAAGAGGAAAGGAAGGCTGCTTTTCAGGAGACTCAGCCCGAGTGTGCATGCTTCTCAGACGGATCGGATCGGGGGCTGCTCGGAGAGAGGGAGCGTCCACGTCCCCTTCACCCCACAGCAGCTTCAGTTTTTGCCTTGTCCGTTCCTCGCCCTCACCTGAGATTGCCCTCCCTGCCGAGACTGTGTCATTTCCCACCGCCATCCATCCATCCATCCATTCATCCATCTATCCAGCGTCTACCCCTGTTATTACTGCCTGGAAACATCCCTGGTCAAGGCCACCACCAACGTCTTTTGATTTTGTTCCTTCGGTTTCTCCTCAACACAAACTTTTCCCATTATAAAAGCAAATAGGCACACTACAAAAAGATCAGACACTTCAGACAACGGAAATGGACGTTGAAAAATAAAATCCAGCCCTGGCTGGCGTAGCTCATTGGATTGAGCGCGGGCTGCGAACCAAAGTGTCGTCGGTTCAATTCCCAGTCAGGGTACTTGCCTGGGTTTCTGGCCAGGACCCCCAGCAACCACACATTGATGTCTCTCTCTCTCTCTATCTCCCTCCCTTCCCTCTCTAAAAATAAATAAATAAAATCTTAAAAAAAACTACATCAAACTAGAGAAAATACTTTAAAAAAAAAAAGAAAAATAAAATCCAGAAACCCATTCACCCAAGTCAGCCACGGCTTGTGGGCTGCCGTAAATCCTGCATTATCTTCTGGGAATATATTCATGTGTGGATATACAGCTATATGCCCAGAGAGTACACACACAAAAACCACTTGAGTTATTGCAAGTTTTTATTATTATGATGCTGATTTGAATACATTTAAATTCATGTGTAAACATATATATACCATTTAACATACACATATGTATATGTACAAATTACATATGTATTTGTGTAAGTACTTAGCAGGTTTAAATAGATGTCTCACCAACAAAATCTCACAAACAAAACCAGGATTATGGGAGGTGCGAATAGCTTATTTCTACAGGATATATTCCTTACCCGAACTGTCTTTTTTTGCACAGTGAGCTTGTAAAATATTAGAGTCCACAGCTGCTTCCTTTTCTGCACTCGGTTTTTGCCGCTTTATCTTTGCATATTTTACATAAATCCAAACTGCTTTGTGTTCTGCTCCTTCCGTGTTTTCCACAGATTTCTGAGTGCGCCGGCTTCTGTTGTTAACGGAGGGGTGCCGTGACAAGCTGGTGCACCCGTTTACATGTCGGAAAACAGTGGGAGCTAAAGGGCGCAATCTTCACTTAACACTTTATCAAGTCATGAGACGGTATTTCACTTATTTTCCAATGACGGATATTGTGATATTAAGATAGGAAGGGGCAATGGTGGAGATTCTAGCAGACGATTTCGACACAGTGACCATATTTCACACTCATAATTACGTCAAGTCGGCCTTTACCACTACGCCAATATATTATTATATTATGCCAAGCACATTGAGACGCATGTCGCGATTAAGTAAATAAATAAGAAACAAAAAATCCCAGTCCCTGTATAAGACAACACTGAATAGTTTTATATAAGCCTTTCAGACCTTTCTCTAGGCATATATAGCCCTCTCTACCAACACATACTTTTATTTCGTCATTTTTACAAAATGTGATCATATAATACAAACCGTTCTACAGCTGCTTGTTCTGTTTGACAATGTCCAGAATAATGTTCAGATCAGGACCTACAGATGGTATGTCCTTTTAATGGTTTATATCCTTGTCTTGCACCTGGCCTGTGACTTGTTTAGGCAGGTCCTTGTTGGGAGACATTTATTTCAAAGTTTCTACTATCACCAGTGATGCAGCTTTTGCATCCTGTGCTCATGTCTTCGTCCAGCTGTTCATGCAGGCTCCGTAGGCACAAGTAGACTTCTTGGTCACACAGGGATCACATTATACCTTTAAAAAATGTTGCCAGTTTACTCTCCCTCACCCTCTCCAAGGATGGGCATTATAAATCTTTTAATTTTGCCAGTTTAAAAGGTATAACATACACTCGCTGTTTCAATCAGCATTTTTTTTTTCATAAACAGAAAGACTGAGCTTCTGCCCTGGCTGGTGTAGCTCAGTGGATTGAGCGTGGGCTGCAAACCAAAGCATCGCAGGTTCGATTCCCAGTCAGGGCACATGCCTGGGTTGCAGGCCATGACCCCAACCTAGCAACCACACATTGATGTTTCTCTCTCTCTCTCTTTCTCCCTCCCTTCCCTCTCTAAAAGTAAATAAATAAAATCTTTAAAAAATAGAAAGACTGAACTTCTTCTATACTGGTTGTCCGTTTTATTTCTTCTCAGACCTGCTGAGTCCTGGCTTCATCCATTTTTCTGCTGGGCTATTTGCTTTTCTCTACCCATTCATAAAATCTCTTTGGTTAATAGAGATATTGACTCTGCTATGCTGATTGTAAGCAATTTTCTCCATTTTTTCTTTATTTATGGGTTTACCCCCATAAGAGTTTTACAGGCAAATATACAGGCAAATATATTCATCTTTTACTTATTGTTTCTGGTTTTACTGTCATGCCACGCAAGGGTTCACCACCCTACGGTTATAAAGATATTTAGTGGTATTTTCTTCTGGTATTTTTATACTTTTACTTCTAAACTTAACTGGTGAAAAAGCAATTTGTGATAAATAAAGGGTGACTCCGTACATCCCACGACAAAGCAAGCACACGAAAGGAACAGTGAGGTGCCACCTGCTCCAGAGGTGTCACCTGTCGGAGGTGTCACTAGCGTGCAGCCTCTGTGACCTGCCTCCAGCTTGACCGTCACCATCCTGTCAGTTCCCAGGCGCCAGCTTGACATCCGATGTGAACGCACCCTCGGCCGAACCCACGCGGAGAGGGACCCCTCTCAATGCACACAGACCCCCAGCTGTCAGTCCACCCAGCTCCCCAGTCAGGCTGGCCCCAAAGGCACTTGCAAATGGCACACCCCTCAAAGGATCCTATTCTCCTTGCCTTCCCCTAAATGTCACCAGCGGGGTGGACAGAGTGGCCCGGGGAACCAATGAGCGCGGTACGATCTTGCCTATGGTGCTGGTTTCCCCAACTGAAGAGATGGAGGCAAAGCATGGCAGCCAGTGGCAACTGTGCAGCAAAGCCCAGACGGTGTCCTAGCCGGTCCATTTCAGGCTCAAAGGGAGTGAGCAGGGAATTTGTCCCACAGATAATGGCCAGCTGGTGATCACAGGGGGCACGTGGCGGGGGAGCTCGGACCCCCACACACAACAGGGAGCTAGCTTCAGGGGCCTGCATAATGTGACTCTGAGTAGCAGTTTTGAGAACACAGAGCTGAGTATCGCAATAGCATGTCATTCTTCTGGCCTTGGTGACGTGGGACACTATCAGTGCTAGGAGCCTCTTGCAGCCTATTTCTCAAGGCTGTGCCAGAGGGAGGCCGTGAGAGGCCTATCCAAGTCTGGTAATGACTGTGGAAGCTGCAGAGAAACCTCCCGCAGCTTTAGAAGGAGCCTCACAACAACTATTAATGACAAAGAGTGTTTATGTTGCAATGTGTTAAAATAAGCAAACTGGCCCCGGTGCTTGGCCCTACTGCTTGGCCCTAGGGAAAGTCCCTGCCCAGGAGGCTGCAGTGACCTAGTTAAGAAAGAAAGACCTTTGCATATAAAGTTACTCCCTGCGGTGGCGTTCCTGGCCCTCCTGCGCTCCCAGCCACGCGCAGCAGCTGGGAGGGTCGCCACAAGCAGGGCAGACCGTCTGGTGGCCACACTGGGCATAGTGCTTAGGGGCTGAGCTAGGTCAGGGGCCCCTGGAAACATCTCCACTGCTTCTCAGATCAGGAGAATAAAGTGAATATAATCTAACCTAGATTACATTCCTCTTATGCCAATGCAATAATAAAATATACATTTTAACATTTTTTTTAATGCAAGGGGAAACCCACGAAAGGCAAAAGTTGCAGAGGCTCCACAGAGTGATGACACAGCCACGAGCCAAAATGAGACCGAAGGAAGGAGCACAAGATGCCCAATGCCCGTCCTGTCCCTGCACACTTGGCTGCCAGCCGGGCGAGAAACCTGCAGGGTCCCTCTGCTCTCCCTGAGCCCCAGACCCAGCCCTGAGTAGCCATGCCGCTCCCTGGCAGCTGGGCCTGCCCTGGGCCAGGGAATGAAACAGTGGGAGGAGCAACTTCACCAATCACGGCTGTAGCCAGTTAATGAGAACATCCCATGTGCATCAGATTCGGCGCTAACGGTTTGCCTGCTTGATCTCATTCAATCATGTCCACGGCCCCAGAAGGTAGATATTTCTACCTACATGTTATGGATAAAGAAACCACAGCTCAAAGAATTGAAGTAATAAGCCCTACCACATATTTGGTATGGACAACTCCAGGGGGCGCTACATCCATGTTATGTTCTCTGATAATGCTGCCCACAGAATTATGTGATGTGACTGCCCTGGCAGACTCACCCCGTCCTTTGGAGAGGAGGTTACGCACTCTCTCTCTCCCCCCCTTGGGGCCAATGGTACGTGTTTGAGGAGCAGCTGGCCAAGGTTCAGGGTACAGTCTGTGACCATGGAATGGAACTGTCTACCCCACTGTTTGTTGAGGATCAAGTTCAATACCTCTTGGCCTCTTTGGCCTTCATCTCGAACCAAATGAATCAAGTGGCTTTGACTTTTAAATTCTTCCAGCATCTAAACTAATGAAGTAATAAGACACTTACCCAAGGACTCAGACAAGGAAGGAATTATCTGATTTTTGTGGGTAGCCGTTTAAACCCTAAAGTATTTCTGACCCCAAATCACAACCTCAGGGTACCTGTGCCAGAGAAATATTCTCACATGCGTGCACGGAAACACCATCGTTGCCAGATCAACTGTGGAAACCAAAGCTGGAACCCCCGAGGGGTCGTCCAAAGGGGCATCACATAGGGAACACGCTACGCAGGGATTTCAAAGAACGGGCCCACGTGGGAAACCTCCAGGGTATATTAGAGCAAAAGAGGGGCGTGCGAGACAGTCCGTGCTAAGTTACCTGGCTCGTGCTTCCTGAAACCCGCCAGACCTGTGCCCGCACGCACAGCAGGCGGTCCTGGCTGGTGCAGCCTGAACTCTCCAGAGCAGCTCCTTCTGAGGAGGGGAGGGCAAAGGGGAGAAAGGTTATCCTAGTTTTCCAGACAAGCAAGATTCTGCCTCCAGCTCCTGCCGTGGTGGAAAGTGCTGGGCTCGGCCGAGCCCACAGCAGCTCTGGGGTCCCAGCAGCTGCCCAAGGGACTGGGTAACACAACCAGGGTACAGAATTCGACCAGTGAGAGAGAGGAGGTGGCAGGGGCTCCCTTGGATGTAACTATCTCCTTGGCCACGTCCGAAATGACCAAAACCATCTGAGTTTTCTTTTCTTTTGTTCTTTCTTTCTCGTTCTTTCTTTCTTTCTTTCTTTCTTTCTTTCTTTCTTTCTTTCTTTCTTTCTTTCTTTCTTTCTTTCTTTCTTTCTTTCTTTCTCTTCCTTCCTTCCTTCCTTCTTCCTTCCTTCTTTCTCTCTTTCTTTCCCTCCCTCCCTCCCTCCTTTCTTTTCTTTCTTCCTTCCTTCCTTCCTTCCTTCCTTCCTTCCTTCCTTCCTTCCTTCCTTTCTTTCTTTCTTTCTTTCTTTCTTTCTTTCTTCTTTCTTTCTTTCTTTCACAAACCTGTGGACTACTTGGCAAGTCCTGCCTTACAACCACCTTTCTCCTTCCTGGCTTCACGTCCCTGTTTCTCTCCATCCCACTTCCCTGGGATTCCCCACCCCCACCCCCAGCCCCAGCACTAGCTCCGTAAGCTTTGCCTCCAGCTCATTTTTTTAGAGAATCTCAACTCAAGCAATATATGACTATGCTCCCTGAACTTTGTACGATGATAATGGGGTCGGTTTATACTTGTGTGAGGATAAACTAAGATTACGAGGGCAAAGGTGTTTGGTTTACTGTAAAGAGCAATCCGGTTGTCCTGATAATTCAAGGTGCTCTGCTGGAAGGGTGGCTAGGTAGGGAAATGGCTCGCTGCGTCAGTGTCCAGGTGTCCCACGGGAACCTGTTTGATACTGTAACCGGAAAAGACACCGGCGTTCGGGCTGCCTGTCACTACCAAATCCAATAAGCAATGACAGTGATTGAATCTTTTATAGGCGCTTTATTCAGATGGCCGGCGATCCGAGAAGATGGCGGGTTCATACCCTAATAAACCATCTTACTCTCTCTTTCCCAGCCAGATCTTTTATAAGGGGGTTGGGGGAGGGCAAACAAGGTGTCAGCGAAAGACTTTGAAATTCAACAGTTGCCTCCAAGGGGGAAGGGTAGTCGCTTGCTTCTTCCTGGTACAGAGTCTCCAGGCAAGGTAATCTCCAGCCAGTGCCCCAGGAGGTCAACTGCTTATTCTCAGGCACCAGGATAGGCCTTATCTGTAGTTACTGAAACAAAAACTTAACATACACATTACTTGCTAGATTTATGACTATTTACCTTAAGCTAAATTTTCCCAAGTCTTAAGCCCCTATCAATACTACAGCATTTCCATGGCCTTTCATGGAGTCCATCATTGTCCCGCCCAGACCCACCAGCCGAGCCAGACTCTCCAAGGACTGCCAGCTTCTCCGAAGCCTCAGAACCAGCTCCCCGTTACCTCCTCTTCCTCCTTCCCCGCTTGTGAAAATGGCATGTGTGTCCAACTGAACTGGAGCTCAAAGAAACAGTCCCAGGGAGCGCTACCCACCAGCATGTGTCTCCTCTCGGCATTCCAGAGCAACCTGAGCTCTTCTGAGATGAGACCGAGGACGGGAGAGGAGGAGGCGGAAAGTTTGACCTGAAGTTTAACCGGCCTAATGCTCTCCTCCGCCTCCTCCATCCAATGCCCCAGAAGCAGAAAGATCTCCAGGCTTTAAAAGGGTATGGGTCAGGAGAAGTTGATGATTCAAAAAATCAGTCAACGAGCGAGTGTATAGACTTAGCGGGCAAAAGGAATGGTGTTTTGCAGAGTCAGACCTGAAGGGCAGACAGGAGCTGTGATGCGTTCCCCGCTGCGGAGGACAAAGGCTCCGTGCGGACTCAGAGAGCGGGCCCTGTGGCCTCGAGTTCGAGTTCGAGGGGCGGTGAGGTGTGCGGGATACGGTTTAAAGAAGTTTCACCTTCAGGGCAGTGGGCGGATGCTTGGTAAATGCAGCAAAAGAATGGAGTCTTTCTCAGGCACTGTTTATTTCCTCCTGGACAATTGCCCTTTATCCTGTCTCAGGGATTGTTTGAGGAGGCAGAACAAACCAGAGGCTGTGGGTACCAGGATCCTGGCTCTTAGGTGAGGGAGGGTTTGGTCTCTCTTATACAAGAATCATGAGAGTCAGATACCCTACAACTAGACAGGCTTTGCCGTAGGAATTTCATTGGGGAATCAGTCAAAAGGGAAAGCTTAACCAAAAGAAGTTTACATGAAAAAAAGCCTTGTGTGGGGTGTGGGGGGAGGGGGGGTGCGGTTTTGATGTAAAAAACGAGAGAGGTTCAGGTGGGCTGCTCTGAAACTGAGCATCTATGTCTCAAAGCCAGGCTCCACTGAGGGTTAAGTACTCGGCAGAGGGCTGAGGGATGCCTTCGCCAAGAACAGAAAAAGAAGTCCCCGGGCCCTCCCTCCCTCTGACCTGACTCCCTTCCTGTCGACAGCTCCAGCAAAGTCAAGGTTTTCCTGGGAATCCGTGGGCCTGCTCAGAAAGTCTGTGCTTCCTGCATGGAAGCCTTTCCCACCCAAGCAAGCTCAGGAACCATGTTATGTCTGTGACAATAGCCTTGTCACAATATCTGAGACTTCCTGCTTTTTCCGTGGGTTCGCTCGGAAACATAAAAAGGGCTTGTCCCTAAAATCCCTAGGCTTCACCTTTCAAGGTCGCCCTCGGTGGGCAAACGTCTGGCTGCCCAGCCCCCTCAGGCTCAGCCTCACGCAGGCCTGGAGCCAGTCCTGACCGAGGCAAGTGAGCGGTCCAGGGCCTCTGGCTCTCAAGAACACGGAACCCGCACCCTGGGCCTGCCCCTGCGAGGCCTGAGTCTCCTTGGGCCCACCAGGTCATGAGCCTCTGCCAAATTCTGCCCACAGCTGGGTTTCCCCAGTGCACGGAGGCCTGGCTACCTGGTCTGCTCTCACCGGTTTCTGTCCTCTGGGGGCATGGAGCAGACCCTGTATCCCTGGCCAGGGTTTGGGGGCCTGCTTTTTAATTGCACAAATCCCCAGGAGTCTAAAACCACCACCCACTGCCAGGTCACAGGCTGCCCATCCACCCAGGGACCCACGGGCAGCCACCTCTGCTGCACCACACCTGAGCGCCTGACGGCTCAGAGGTTCTCCAGCTTAAGTGCGCACTGGAATACGTGGGAGTGTATTAAAATGAGAAGTTCTATGCCCACCACTGGAGCTTCCAGTCTAGGTGCCTGGTCCACACTCATCCCCAGCCCTGCATGATTCCACTGGAAGAGCTCTGGGAACCCCCTCTTATAAACCCTGCTGTGGGTGAACTACCCCCTGACACCAAGGCCTGCCCGCTCTGGATGTCGTCCCCTGTACCCCCACACTGACCCCACCCCGTCATAGCTCAGCCTGCTTTGCAGTCCTGTGCACCAAGCCGTGACATCATCTGCAGCATTTCAACATTTGTTACATTGCATTTAAAGCATCCTGTGTTTTATCTCCTCCCACCACAACCACGAATTGCACCCTGACTTCCCGGCCCTGGTTCCTGTGTGCATTGTGCATTCAATAAATTCTATATATCTATGACAAAGCACTAATTTAAGGGGTATACATTATCAAAGAGAAATTTGTGCTGATATTTTCAAGCAGAATAAATTTTTAATGGACTGTACTCCCGGCAGAGATGGACAAACAGATGAAACAAAGAAGGTTAAATAAAATAAAATAACTTTATGTTTGATCCCTTCGGTCTAGCTCCATCCTTCTCAGGCTGCATCAGGATGCCTTTTGATCTGACACAAGAAGGAACTCTCCACGTGGCTTCCCGGCAGATGGCCGCCTGCAGAACCTGCGCCCCATCTTGTGGGCAGAGAGGTATTTGCACAGCCTCCCTCCTTACCCTGTAACCGGGCTGACAGCACCGTGGAGGAGTCAGCCAGCCCTGTGACTGTCCAACCCCACTCACTTCCTCCGTGGGAGGGGGTGCAGCCTCCCACGGTTCGCCCACCCCCTTCCTTCATCATCCCCTGCCGTGCTCCCTGTCCTGGTCTGTCCTCTTGAGACACGAGACACAGCGTCCGAGCCATCGAGAGCAACAGCAAAAAGTATAGCATGTGGGGAAAGCCTTCCGCTTCCTCCTTTCGCTGCAACCATCACTCCACCGCTTCAGTAAACAACAAAATTGTCCCCCACACATGCCATTACCGTTGACAAGACTGGAACAGCCTGGAGGTTGGGAACGCGAGCACAGGTTGGTCTGAGCTTTTGAAATGAATGGCTTTCCCTGGCCAAGCCTCCCCTCGCCCCTTCTTTCCGAGGAAACAGTGAGGACCAGAGGCCTGACAGCAGTTAGGACAAGGGAGCGGCTCCCTCCTCACACAGGAGAACCCCAGCCAGGGCGTCCACCCCGAGGCCCACAGGCCACAAGCAGCCCAGGACAGCTATGAATGCCGCCCAGTGGCACAAAGTCATACATTTCCTTAAAACCTTCTCTTTGCACACCAGTTTTCATTAGTGTTTGTGTATTTAATGGGTGGCCCCAGACAACTCGTCTTCTTCCACTGTGGCCCAGAGACGCCAAAAGGTTGGACACCCGGGAGACAAAATGAGAAAAAGACACCACTTCCCTGTGGGGGAGGCAGGCAGCGGCTCCGGGCCTCTGGCTGCGGGTCTCCAGGCCCCTTGAACACCTTTCTGGGTCTCTGCCCCTTTGGTTCATCCTCCTTGGGTCTGAGACTCCTGAATCCTGGGGCCCACACCCAAGTCCAAAATAAAGAGCCCCAGGTGAACAGCTTCACGCTCATCTCTTCAGAGCCTGGCCTTGACATTGGCTGCCCAATAGCCACCACCAAGCGAGCAGAAGCCTTTGACATAACCAGGGCAGAGGAACAATGGCCCTGCCCAATGGGCTAGAGCGGAAAGCGTCCTTCAAGACCGCCAGGGCCACCCGCCCGGCCCGCAGCCTCCATGCACACTGCACCCTGGTGGGGGCTCAGTTGTACCACGGAAGCCCTGCAGGCCTCTCGATTCCTGATAAGCGGCAGCTCCTCCAGGTGAAGAGATATTTGCCACGATCCTAAACTGTGTCCCTAAAGGGTTCATGAGGATATAAACACAGTAAGCAGAGCAGATGTCCCCATACCTGGCGTAAAGTTACAGGACTTCGTAAAGTCAGAGGATTCAGGAACAGGAAGGAGGCCGCTCCCTGGTGCATGCATTTAGAGGTTCGCTTAGAGAATCTGCTAGAAAACAGCTGGGAAACAGGAAGACTACAGCGAAGGAAGGAAAGCACAGAGGATCTCCTTTGATTCATAACTGCTGCCACTGTACCCTTTGCGACAGCAGGGATGGACCTGGAGGACGTTATGCTGAGTGAGATAAGCCCGGCAGAGAAAGACAAATGCCATATGATCTCACTCATGTGGAGTCCGGTGAACAAACTGAACTAACAAGCAAAGTAGAGACGGACCCGTAGATAGAGATCAGGATGACAGCTAAGGAGGCAGGACAGGGTGGGGAGAAGGGATTGAGCAGAAAGGAAAAAGGACTCATGGGCACGGACAACAGAGTGGTGACTGCGGGCTGGGGAGGGGGTGGTCAGCATGGGTGGAGGTGGAAGATGATATGGGGGGAGATAAATGGTGATGGAAAAAATACAATAAAAATGAACTATTAAAAAAATAATAACTGAGAGAAAGGTTGCCTCGGGCCCAGAAATAAAGCCAGATTAGATTAAAAATAATAATAGCTGATGCCATGAGCCTCTCACGCCACATCTCAGCTGCCCTGGCTCCCAGGAACCCTGGCTGTGCATTGTTGGGGTCCCCCCTGGTCCCCACCAGCTCACCAGTGCTCCGGCCCACCAGACACACAGCCATCCCACCAGGCTCCTGCACATCTGCCCCATCCCCACAGAACCCCTGGCCAAGCAGGCCCAGACTTCGAGGGGACTCAGTGCCCATCTGGTCCACTGAGGCAGTGGCTGACTGCCTGCACTCCCCGAGGGCGCCCTGCCATGGCCACCCATGGAACTGCAGCCTCCGCAGTAAAATTAAGTTCAGACTGAGTGAACTACCCCAGAAATTCCTACCATCCACTTTGGCAGGAAAAGCCCGGAAATTTGTGCATGTAGGGTGAAGGGAAGAAAGGCTGAGATGATCGCCACCAAGACAAGAAATGAAATGCCCGCAGACTGATGAAGTTTATGTATACATCCAGAGCATTATCTGTTCTTCCTTCCTCAAATGTGGAGCCAGATAAATAGAGTCCCGGGAGGTGACCCACGCATCTGCTGGATTCTCAGAGCTGAGCACAGGATGGGAGCTGCATAAACACATCCATACCAGCTGATGAACACCTGGGCTTCACTGAGATAAATGACTGGGTCAAAGAGGAGACCCAGAAGGAAATTGCAGTCTTCCCATAAGGTAAGATGCACACAGGGACAGGCCAGGTAGCCTGCTCTTCGCAGATTAAAGCAGGCCTGAGAAACCTCATGTCCAGGGAGCCTAGGAAGGGCCCGGGGCACAGCAGCCAGGCCAAAGGAGCCCTCTGCCTTCCGTCATTGGGGCTGTGCCCAGAGCGTCCCTCTCCACAGCATAACTAAAAAACAAAACAAAACACAAACTCAAACCCACACCTGAAACTAATATAAAATATTGAATGTAAAGTGTAATTGGAAAAAAGTAATAAAAGTTTCTAAAATCAACAAGTTTCTTTAAAGAGGCTGGCTTTGCTGTCTTAGGTGGTCTTGTTCCCTTCAAGCAACATGTAGCAGGGGTGAAGCGAGATTAAAATTGCTTGAGGACAGGGTATATGCATGTCAGTTCCAAAAATATACCTAGCTTCCAACACGGTGCCTGGCACATAGCAGGGGTTCAAAGGTTTCCCCAAGGGTGCACAGCTGGAGAGCTGTGTCGTGGCTCACTACCCGTGAGTGCATCAGTTTCCAGGGCGTGGTGGCCGAGAAGTCCCATAATCTGCTGTCAGCAGGCTGGAGACCCCGTCAGGAAAGCTGGTAGTATCAGTCAGTCTGAGCCTGAAGGCCTGAGAATGGGGAAGTTGATAGTGTAAATCCTAGTCCAGGGTGGAACTCGAGCTGCGAGGCTTTGCTTCTGTTCATGCTGACCATGGGGTGGGTGATGGCCGCCATACCAGGAAGGCAGTCCACTTCAACGAGTCCCTGGATTCTATTGCTAATTTCATCTGCTAACATCCTCACAGACGCAGCCAGAAAAAATGCTTAATTGGGGCACCCCAAAGCTAGTCAAGTTGACATAAAATTAACCACTGCACCCTGGCTGGTGTAGCTCAGCGGACTGAGTGCCGGCCTGCAAACTGAAAGGTCCCCAGTCAGGGCACATGTCAGGGTTGTGGGCCAGGTTCCCGGTTGGGGGACCTGCGAGAGACAAGCAATTGATGTTTCTCTCCCTCTTCTTCCCTTCCTCCCTTCTTTCTAAAAATAAATAAAATATAAAATAAAACAGAATGCCCTGGCTGGTGTAGCTCAGTGGATTGAGTACGGGCTGCGAACCAAAGTGTTGCAGGTTCGATTCCCAGCCAGGGTACATGCCTGGGTTGCAGGCCATGACCCCCATCAACCGCACATTGATGTTTCTCTCTGTCTCTCTATCTCCCTCCCTTCCCTCTCTAAAAATAAATAAATACAATCTTTAAAAAAACTAAAAATAAAACAATATAAAATAAAATTTTAAAAAATTTTAAGAGTCTACAAGATTTTTTCAAAAATTAAATTAACCACCACCCTGAGACAGCTTCCCAGTATTTTCCCAGCTTAAAAACAATAAGGAGCCCAGCTGGTGTGGCTCAGTGGTTGAGTGCCAGCCTACGAACCAAAAGGTCGCTGGTTCAATTCCCAGTCAGGGC
Organism: Phyllostomus discolor; assembly: GCF_004126475.2. Taxonomy (NCBI): domain Eukaryota; kingdom Metazoa; phylum Chordata; class Mammalia; order Chiroptera; family Phyllostomidae; genus Phyllostomus; species Phyllostomus discolor. The sequence goes on along the minus strand of NC_040912.2, from coordinate 81,050,294 downwards.
ACATGTCATGGGTCGTGGGCCAGGTCCCCTAGTAGGGGGAGTGTGAGAGGCAACCACACACTGATGTTTGTCTCCATGTCTTTCTCCCTCCCTTCCCCTCTCTAAAAATATAAATAAATAAGATCTTAAAAAAAAACAATAAAGAGAGATGAATTCCTTCCATTAGCACTTGAAAGAACTCTCTCTGATGACATGGTAACACGAAACTCACTCATCAGATCCGTTAGGATAAGTGAGGCTTCTTCACTTCACTGACAAAGCTCCGCCATCCGCAAGAGGAAGCATGTCTGCCCCAGGTTTTGGTCAGTTTGAAACCAGTGATTTTCCTGCCTGTTTTGTTCCTTTGTTTTGTTTTTCGGATTCCATATATAAGTGAAACCACATGGCATTGTCTTGCTCTGTCTGACTTTCTCTGTCCGAGAACGGGAAAAGCTGTTCCCAGCACTCAGGCGGCGCACGGTGCAAGCCTGGTTAGGGCTGTGAACCCAGAGCAGAGCGGCCCCTAGTTAACGGAGCGTCAGCCACGTGCCAGGCCTGGGGCTGGCTAACCACTCAAGGGGTCCCCTCCCTTCCAAGCGGAGACTCATCGTGCCCTGTATACAAATGGAGGCTTAGAAAGGTGGAGCCTATGCCCTTGGCAATGACCTTCGTCCCCCTGTCCAGTAGGGTCAATTTACAAAATGGGGTCTTAGAAATAAGTTTGTTTCTAAAGAAGAGAGCTTCCTCCCAAATAGGATGATAGAAGATCACCCAGCCCACCGTGCGACCTCCCGTGACATCCCTTACCCCAGCTATCTGTTAAACCAACACTGGCCAAGGGCCTCCCTGGGCCTGGTGCTGACCTTCGTCGGCGTCCCTTCTGCTGCCGAAGCAAAACACTTGGCGTCAGGACAGCAGTGGTCAGGGGGCCCAGCGCGCTGTTTGTCCACCAGCTCCCCCGCCAGGCACATAAGAAATGCCCCCTCCATAGGCAGCTAAGACCACCACCCCCCCGACAAAGCAAATCTATAAAAGCATCCATCTCCGAGAACACCAGAATCCTCCTTTTAATAAGAGAGAAATTAAAGGGCTTTGCACACTTGTGAGAGGACGGATTTATACAACATCAGAAGGGGAAGATTATCTGCACTTGGGAAGGACAGTGGAAGGAGAGAGGGGCCTGGAGGACTCCACCGTCCGGCTCCGACAAGAAGCAACCCTCCCCAGAAAAACCTGCCCCTGGGCAAGAACTGATCTGCGGCTCCTTCTCTGGGGGCTCAGAGGGCGGGTCCCTGGACCAGCAGCGGCGTCACCAGGGGTCTCGTTAGAAACGCGCATGCTCAGCCCCACCCCCGTGCCTACTGCGTCAGACCTTGGGGTGGTGGGCCCCGCGGTCTGTGGGTGCGATGCCAGCTGGCTTGACACTCTCTGCTCTGGAGCAAGAAACACCCCAGTGTCTTCACTGTCCCCGGAGCTGCAACCCAGCAGCCAAGTCCCCGACCGCAAGCCGGGCAGAGCCGGTGCCGCTGGCGTGAGTGGAGATCGAGTCGGCACGGGAACGCTGACTCCCTGCTTCATCTCGGAGGCGAAGACGTTGTTTCCCCAACCACAGATGCTCCCAATATCTTAAAACTCAATTTCCTGGCCAGACTCTGCCTCCTGCTCCCTTGCCGGGCAGATGGAGGCAGGGCTCCCAAAAGGGCCAGGGACGACCACAGACTAAGCAAAAGCCAGCCTTCGTAAAGTGCCTAAAACGATGTCTGGCCCTTCCTGCAAGCTCAGAAACATTGGCTCTTGTTCCTACCTCTTGCTTCTCCCCAGAACACAGCACACCCCGATGGAGTCTTCCGGTACAAACGGGAATCACAGACCCTCCGAATGTACCTAACCCAGCCCTGCAGGGACACAACCTCCCTCTGTGAGAAAACATCCCAGACCATCATTTTGTCTAATCACCCATCCACTCCGATGGCTCAGGAACCACATTAGCGCCTGGTTACAAAAGTGTACAGTCTGACACTGCTTTAGCATGAAGACCAAGTCACACTGTAAAAGCATTGGTTTGGCGATTCACTTGTCAGCCCAGGCATTGAAGTTTCCAGAAGTCACAGCAATGCAGGAGGAGAGCCATGCTCAATGAGTAGGTTGCCTGCTTTTTTTTTTTAAGGGATAAGAGGGAAGTTTCGGCTTAAGGGCCCCAAAGGTAAACTTATTGCACCATTCGATTAGCCTTCAGCAACCACTGCAGACAGCATGAGATAACACCCTTTGGCACAACTTACGTAGAGATGGTGACCTTGTGACGCTAGACAGCCACCGAGGTAGAGAGAGCCCTTCCAGGGCCACGGGAAAGCGAGGTGCCCACGGTGGGGCCTGCGAGCAGCTGCCACTAACTGAGTTCTACTTGAGGATGGGATTCAAGCAGGTCAGTGACCTCGGTTCTGTCCCTCTCTGGTGGACGAGGGTTTGATTGGAGAGTTAACCGGAAGTTAACTGGGTGTGACCTTGGCTGGCCTCGCTCGCTCTGCAACTCAGATCCACTGGTTTTCCTCTGAGAAGAACAGAGTAGGTGGGCCCTGGGTGGGTAGCTCATTTGGTTAGAGCATTGTCCCAAGGCACCAAGGCTGGGGTTCAATCCCCAGTCAGGGCACATAGAAGAATCAACCAATGAATGCATCAATAAATGGAACAACAAATGGATACCTCTCTCTCTCTCTCTCTCCCTCTCTCTCTCCCCCTCTCCTCCCCGCCCCTTCTCACACACACCACACACACACACACCACAACACACACACTTTCCCCCAATCCAAGGAAGAAGAAGATCAAGCAGGTTGCTCACCTGCTTAACTTGGAGTCCTCTGAGTTCTTTAGACGTCACTCTGTCTGCCACACCTCTCCCTGGCAGGGACAGCCACAGGGCCTGGAAGCAAATTACCTTTGATGAGCCTGGAAGCAGCCCACCCGGGTCCAGCCTGCTCTCCGCCTGCCAAACCCCGCCACATAGAGTTCCCCCCTTCTCTGTCCCCAGACAAGCTCCTGTTGTGCCTCATTTAAAGGGCCCAAAAGGTTCCAGACTCTTCCACCTCAGACTCTAATAAGCTCATTAACAGAAACCAAGTGAGACTGAAAAAATATCGCCAGATACAATACATACTTCCAAAAGCAAAAATAGGGAGTCTTTTCCTCTTCTGCTTGCTTTAATATTCACTCACATATGGGCACAAGCATTTAGCAAGCTGTGCTAGCCTCCCTCTGAAAAGACGGCAGAGCCTCGTTGGAAAGAGCATGTCTTTATTCAATCAATGCAGTTACCCCTGAACAACTCAGGGGTTGGGGCGCCAACCTCCTGCACAGTCAAAAATCGTGTATAACTGTTGACTCCCCCAAAACTTGACAACTAGCCTACTGCTGACTGGAAGACTTACTGGATAAACAGCCCTTTAACATATACTTTGCATGTTATAAGTACTATCTGCTGTGTTCGTATAGTAAAGTAAGCTCGAGTAAAGGAAATGTTAAGGCGATCCTAAGGAAAGTAAACAAAAAAGGGACTTCATGAAACTAAAAAGGTTCAGCACAGAGAAGGAACCATCAACAAAAGAACCTCCTGAACGGGAAAATACATTTGAATATGATATCTCCAATGAGGGGTCAACATCCAAAATATATAAGAAATTTGTACAACTCAATTACAAAAACATAAATAATCTGATCAAAACATGGGCAGAGGACATAAACAGACATTTCTCCGAAGAAGACATACAAATGGCCAACAGGTACGTGAAAAGATTCTCAACATCACTAGTCATCAGGGAAACGCAAATCAAAACCCCACACCAGTCAGAACGGCTATTACCAAAAAGACAACCAACGACATGCTGGCGAGGCCGTGGGAAAAGGCCAACTCTTGTGCGCTGCGGATGGGACTGCAAATTGGCGCAGCCGCGATGGAGGCTCCTCAAAAAACTAAAAATAGATTTACCTTCCAGCCCAAATGAAAACATTGATTCAAAAAGATATAGGAACCCCATGTTCATGGCAGCATTACTTATAATACCCAAGATATAGAAGCAACCTAAGTATGCATCGATAGAATGAATGGATTAAGAAGATGTGGCATATATATATATATATATACACACACACACACACACACACGCACACATATATAATGGAATACTACTCAGCCATGAAAAAGAACAAACTCTTACTTTTTGCAAAAGCATGGATGGGCCTAGAGGGTATTATGCTAAGCGAAAAAAGTCAGACAGAGAAGGGCAAATACCATATGGTTTCACTTCATGTGGAATCTGAAACGAATCAAAAGCAGACAGACTCATAGAAACAGAGACCAAGGAGCTGGTTACCAGTGAGGAGGGCATGGGGGGATGGAGGGTGGAAAGGGGAAGGGGCGTATAGCCGACACTGCTGTGATAAGTGTGCACGGTGACAGAGGACTACTAGAATGAGTGGGGTGCTCACATCGTAAGGTATAAAACTGTCAAATCACTCTACTGCATGCCTGCAACAAATACAACCATTGCAAGATTGTGTATCAACCATGTTTAAATAAAAATGTCATAAGAAAGAGAAAATACATGTACAGGATTTATTGAAAAATATCCACATGTAAGTGGGCCCACACGGCCCGACCCCATGTTTTTCAGGGGTCCATGGCATTGACAACACCCCTACTTGAAGCCAGGCATCATGCCAGCTCCTGGTGATGCAGGGCCGAGCAAAACTGCCGCGGTCCTCTCGCAGGACTCCAGAGGAAGAGAGCAGATGAGCGTTTGACAAGTAAGTCAACAAGTGTAAGTACGATTGAAACGCATGTGAAGTGGCAAGATGAGACTTTCCCAGGGACTCGGGCCCCATGGAGTGCCCTGGGTGGGTTTCAGATGAGGGGCGGACAACATGAAGTGACACATGGCGACGTGGGAATTCACGAGCTGTGCTTTGCAGAAGCCTTCTGACCGCAGCTGTGATTGGAATGGGCACAAAAGGTATCACGGGGCAAGGAACTCCAGTAATTCCAGCTATTTCCTTCTTCTCCAGATGCCAGAAACACGTGTGGATGTGAGATGCCCCCCCGCCACCCCCGCCACTGCAGCCTGCTGCTCGCCGGCCTTCCCCAGCCAATGCCCCCTCTGCCCTTTGTCTCTTGGCCTCCTGCAGGTCCCTTTACAGAAGCAGGCTCTTAGGTGTTACTCTGACATTCCTCGAAACCATGAGAAAATACTTAATGACATACAAACTAGCCCCCAAAACCACTGATCAGATTGCCAGGCCATCAACAACGCCTGTGTGGGGATGCAGACCAGGGGGGCTGTCCTGAGCCCATTTCTCAGGAAAAGAGGCGGGAGGGGCTGGAGCACCCACTCCACCCACACAGAACCCCGCCGGAGTGCCCTCATAGTCTCTTCCAGTGGACACACGGGCCGGCCGTGCGGGGGCACTCCCAGGGCTGCTCATCTGGCTCGTCCTTGCCTCTGGCCGCCGCGCTGGTGCCCGCTCACCCCCTTCTACACTCCTGGGGAGACTCCAGTTCCTCGCTTTACTTAATCTCCCTTCGCCAGCCTCTGGGATATCAGAGCAGGCCCAGCGCAGAAATCCGTTCGCTGCAATCCCCTCTGCAGACTTGGCAGTCATTCCGCCGACACCACAAAAGCTCTTTGTCAGAACCAGACAGGCCTCTCCTGTCAAATCCCTCCTGCCGTCAGACAGGCGATGAGGGGACAGAAATCCTTCCAAGCGGCCTTCGGTCTGGAGACCGCCGACACAACGCAAAAAAGTACGAGTGTGACGAGAGATCGCTGACATCAAAGCCAAGTCCAGATCGGAAAGGCCAGCCCAACGCCGGGAGCAGCTGTCAGTCAGCTGTCCCCTGTCCCATCCAAGATCTGACAGGGAGATGTGCCCCCTGGCACTGACGGAAGGATGCTGGAAGGCGGCCCAACTCAAGGAGCAGCACCAGCCAGGGACAGTGTCAACTCCGTTTGGCAGCAATTGGTAACTCGAACCTCACAAGCAAGGGAATGCCTGAGACCTGCCACAAACCACTTCTCGCCCCCCCCCCCCCACACACACACACATTCCAAACCCAGACACACGCCCCGGCTTTCGGCTTTGCCAGTGACGTCAAGACTCACTATTAGAAAAACCAGTGTTTTTACATTTGTTTAACTGCTTTTCCAGGAGAAGCAAGAGGCAGTATCGTGAGGATATTTTATATGACAGAGGCAAACTCCATCACGTGCACTGGGGGTGGCAAATGGAGAGGGGGAGGGAGGGGTGCATGCAGGCTGCCTTGCTCCCCGGCCCTCCCAGGAAACACGGAGCCCTCTGCTGGCCTCGGTGTCCCCAGGCCGCTGACGGTGTGAGAGGGTCTCCATGCTCCCACAGGGCAGCCCCCTGGCCCCGTGGGCCAAAGACTTCAGGGTTTCCTGAGAGGCAGAACTTACAGCACTAAGCGAGGACAGTCCGAGACACCCAGGACAGTTGGTCACCCTGGGAGTCCTGTGCTTAGAGACCCTTCTCTTTGGGGGAGGCTGTTTTCAAGATACTGTGAGATCCTATTTGCATCTGCACTCATTCCTGTGTACTACACACCGACCATTGTGCTCCGCATTAACAGCCATGCCACATCCTCCGGCCCAGGACATGGCACACAGAAGAGTTTTATGGTAACACCAGAGACACTGAGAAGACAGTTTCGACTGTGTAAGACTTTTAATTTGCATCTCTCCAATGATAAGTGACGCTAAGCCTCTTTTCATTTCTCTATTAGCCATCTGTGTGTCCTCTTTGGAGAAGCGCCTGTTCAGGTCCTGTGCCCATCTTTTAATTGGATTGTTTGGGTGGGGGGGGGGGGGTTGGTGTTGAGTTTTGTAAATTTGGAATATTAACCCCTTATCAGATGTATCAGTGAGTATGTTCTCCCATTCTGCAGGCTGTCTTTTTATTTCGTTGATGATTTCCTTTGCTGTGCAAAAGCTTTTTGTGTTTTTTAAAGATTTGATTTATTTATTTTCAGAGAGGAAGGGAGGGAAAGAAAGACAGGGAGTGAAACATCAATGTGTGGTTGCCTCTTGTGCGCTGCTCTCCCCTCCAGCCACGGGGACCTGGTCCACCACCCAGGCATGTGCCCTGACTGGGAATCGAACCTGTAACCCATTGCTTCATAGGTCGGCACTCAATCCACTGAGCCACACCATCCAGGGCCAAAAACTTTTGAGTTTGATGTAGTCCCATTTGTTAATTTTTCCTTTTGTTTCTTACCTGGGGAGATAAATCTGATAAAATATTGCTATGAGATTTTGCTGCCTATGTTTTCTTCTACGATTTTTATGGCTTCAGGTCTAACATTTAGGTCTTTGATCCATTTTGAACTGATTTGTGTGAGTGGTGTAAGAGCAAAGAGGAAAAAGGACTCATGGACATGGATAACAACGTGGGGGTTGCTGCGGGGAGGGGGCTTCAGGAGACTAAATGGTAATGGAAACAATACAGTAAAGATTAAATTTAAAATTTTTAAAAAGAAGACTTCTACATTATCTGATAACATTGATGCCCATAGAGATGCATGCCCCCTGGAGAGGGTCTGGGCCACCTGCAGGCCAGGGCTCAGAGTGAGAAATCCAGGCACAGAAGAATGGCACTTGGTGGGAAGCCACCTGGGCTATGCAGTTGGGGACATAGAGGTCCAGGCCCACGTCGGGCAGGGCCCTTCCCAGCCAAGCTCCGCTGCCCACCCCGAGGGCCAGCCCTCTGTGAGGCCGTGGGTACGTTACTGACGCTCTCGGTGGCTCAGCTCCTGGGTTTTTAAAACGGCGGGGAGCACCTGACCTCACAGCCCATACATCCGACCTTCAAAGCCCTTTTACAATGTTAATATGACATCATTTCAAAGCAGCAAAGCCTCATTTCTCTGCACACACCCCCCCCCAGCACCCCACACAACAGCGCTCACCATTATGAAGTTCAACAACCAATGAGGGACAGGGAAGGATCAGTCTGTAAGGCAGAGATAAGACCCAGGTTGGGCCTGCTCAAGACTCAGAGCTCCTGCATGTGTCTTGGGAGAGGGGGAATCGGTCGGCTGGCCGCGAGCAAGTCCAAGGTGAAATGCTGCGTGGCTGTGAGAGATGCCATGCTGAGGCTTATGTGGGGAGCCGGGGTATCCGCGCTTCGTTTTGAACACCAGGTGGGCTTAGCACATGGGACCAGAGAGGGGAAGCATATTGGAGACAGAGCAGTGGAGTGACTGAAGCCGGGAGCAGCACACATGTGTGGGGGGTGCCACTCTGCTGTGCAAGGTGGCAGTGCCGGACTCTGGGGTGAAGGAAGGGCACAGCGCGGGGCCGGACCTAACTGCCCTTGGCTGCAGTGTCCTGGCCTCCCGTCTGCCCCGCTCGGTTCCACCCCGACCTCCAGCAGTGCCTTCTGGACCTGCAGGCTTCACCCCATCACAACCACCTTGAGACTCTCCAGTGCTCACCTCTGGCTTCGATGGCCCAAATGTGACCCCAGCCCAGCACAGCCCCCGTCAGCTGGCTGTTCTCTCCGCACCCCTGCACGGCTCGCACAGAAAGAGATTCAAGAGAAATCCCGTCTCTCAGCACCCTCTCCCCCGTCACCCAAGACCGGGGGGGATGATTGGTGAGGCTTCCGAAAGCAACATCGTTTCTTCCTTTCCGCCACCTGCTCACCCACTGCCTTCCGCCTCCCCGCGCGTGCCTTCCCATCTGGCCTTTGTCTCCTCCCCCCGCAGCTGTCCTGACGGCTGGTCCGAATGTTGACTCTCTGTCTCAGTGATGCTGTGGGTGTTTATTTTAAATGGATGTTCCCAGAGCAGCGGTATTTCAGGTCAGAGGGGGTTCTCCTTTACAGTGTGGTCGGCCCCGGACCCCAACACCCTGCAGTGGCTCTGGAACCCCAGTGTGAGTCGCACTTGGCAATCCTTTCAGGCGGCAAATCTGGCCCATGTGTGGCCGCTGCTCCTGTGGATTTTCTCAGCTCCACAGCTATGAGAGCTGAGGGAGGGGGGGCATAAAATGAAGGCCCGGAGCACCAGAGTCCTATGGAGCCCACTGAGCAGGGTGGGCGAGGTTCCTGGAAAGGGGTTCTGTGAAAAAGCCCTCCGACCTGCTCCCTCCCAGGGACGGAGCTGTCTGTGGTGTGCAGAGCTTGGCTCTTGCCGGACGCCAGGTGCCGCTGACTCCGAGCCCAAGATCCTCGCCCGGCTCTGCCAGGAGCTCGCAGTGCGGCCTCTGGCCGGCCACGGCCTCTCTCTGGAATTCGGCGTCTTCACCTCCAGCAGGAGGGGTTTGGCTTGGAGAAGGCTCCTTGCAGCTCAGTGCACCTCTGAGCCCAGCAGGCGACTCACGCTCTCCAATCCTTAGGAAAACAACGGACCTACTAAGGCTCTGAGAAATAAGTGGATTTCACATCCAACCCTGCAACACACCTGTGGGAGGACCCGCCTCTCTCCTCCTGCACCCCTATTTTTTCCCCACGCAGGCTCTATACTGTTCTTACTGTTTAGTAGAACAGGACGCCACCAGCGTGAGACAGCGTCCGCTGTGCCGGTCCCCACCTAGACTCTGCGCTCCTGGCAGGCAACAGTGGTGTCACATTACTTCTGTGCCCCCACAGCACTTACCAGGGTGTAGGACTGAGGTTCCCAAACGCATTGCAGTGGAAAATGCAGATGCCCAGGCCTTGCCCCAGGCTGATGAGATCGGAGTCTCTGGCGGGGGCGGGGCGGGGGGGACTACCTTTCAAACGCTCCGTGGGTGACTCTCATGAGCAGCCAGCTGTAGAGGCCACAGGGAGAGGAGAGCACGTAGCAGGTGCTCGCTTTGGTGAGGGCACATTGAAATCCAGCCCCCTGGTAGACCCGATCAGAAAAGAGACAAATGCAGACTCCTCGGGTCTAAAAGTGAGAACTCGCTGGCTGTCCTGGCCCTCAAGAGGACAGTCACCCGGTGGTCTCCTGACCCCTCCGTCAGCAGGCTAGGTTGTTCTGGAGGGGCTCTATTTGCCCTTCCACACGGTAATCGTTACCGGCGGGGGCGCGAGCACATTGCATGTGTAGTGTGACCCTGTGTTTTCTCCACCAGCTTGAGGGTCCAGGGAAGGGGGCTCGGCTAGTAGGTCAGACCAGGCTGAGGGTGGGAAGGCACAGCCCTCTGTGCCCCCCCTCCCCTGCTGAGCCAACTCCCGTCATGCGGCACGCTTTCTGGATTCATGTCAGGCAGGTCCCGGGTGCTGTGGTGTGACTGGGATGAGAGGACTTGGAGGGAGGCAGCGGCGGGAAGAAGAGAGGACCCAGAGAATTCTCATGCACCTCTTTCTGATCTCCCTCCCTGCCTGAGTCAATGCCGGAGAAGGGGACCATCCCTGGCCCTTTGCCCTTGACCTGCTCATGTCAGTAATAGTTCCCTTGACCTAGATAGACCAGCCTCACAGCTCATGACACAGGCAAGAGATAGGACAGTGCAGCAGCTACGTTAGCACTCTTCTCTCTGCACCGCGGACACGCCTGCGATTGGCCCAAAAGGAAAGGGAAGCGCAGCCACCAGCTGTGGCAGCGGGAGGAGACTGGTGGGGGCAGGGTAGGGGAAGGCCTTGGCAGTGGTGAAGACAGTTTAAATCGGGAAAGTGAGACTGAACATCAGAGCAGCTGCAATCTTGATGGCCTGAGAGACTGCGGGAGCCGGGGGGGAGGACTGGCTGGTGGGGAGGGAGGTCAGTGGGCCACGACCCAGTTCCCAGGCCACTTCCACCCCTGGATGGCAATTCCCCGAGGAAGCGGAGGACTCAGAGCTGGAGCCACGCAGGAAGGGCCAACTGCATGGACAGCCTCGATAAGCTCAGTAGCATCTGGTTGAACATTCAGATTCCTGGGCCTCGCCCTCCAACATGTTCGGCCTGCCGCCAGCCTGGACTCACGACCCCGGAGTTCCAGGCTGTGGGGAGAAGCCAGATGCTCCCACCAGGCACGTCAGCCAGGGCTTGCTGGGCGCTGAACTCGCAGTGGGGCCCCCGGACACCCAGCAGGCAGAGTGGCCCAGCTGCCCACCACGGGGGCTGGGGTCATGCCAGCAGGAGCCGTGTCCTTGTTCTGAAATGCTCCGCCGGCCCGGGCCAGCCTGGGGGAAATTCAGCCCCCTGGGGGGTGTATCGGGGAGGCTGCGGACACTTGAGAACTCACAGAAAATGTGACCAGGGTTGCATTTCCCTCTGAGCCGGCCGGGTCAGATTTCCAGACGCAGGAAAGGCCTTCTGGGGACACGGCTTCCCATGGCCAGAGCCACCGCGGTGTTCCACTTCGGACCCTCACGGCTCTGCCGAGAAGGACAGTGTTGTGCGCGTGCGCGCGTGTGTGCGCGCGCACGAGGGCATACACGTAGTTGTGTGCGCGCAGCAGCAACGGATTCCCCGGGTGCACCTGTACAGAACTCTGAAGAGGTTATTCCCTATTTCTCTTCCTTTTACTGAGAATAAAACCCTTTTACTTGATAAGCGCTGACCGATGCCTCCTCTGTGTTAGCGCCGTGGGCGAGGCGAAGGCCTTCCCACTATCTGAGCTGCAGCCCGGCCACGGAGCTTGGCGGGATGAGAGCGCATCTCGCTCTGTTGCTGTCTAACCCGTGTCCAGTCCATTGCATTCCGCTCGGAGAGCCCGGACCGCTCCCATGCAGCCGGCACTTACTGACCAGCTGCTGCCTGCCCGGTCCTGGGCCAGGTGCTCTGGAGCGCACCAGAGAAGCATAATAAACAACCGGGGAGCCGAGTGCATCGTGCATGAAGCTGATTGGAGAAGGTTAGGAGACAAATTTATAATGCCAACACTATGCACATAACCCAAGGATCTGTGCCCCAAATCACAGTTTTCCTCAAACAAAAGTAATGAATATCCCCTCAAAGGAAAAAAAAAAATTTTCAGGGACCTTACCTCTTGACCTAAAATTTTTATGACCTTACTTGCCTATGGATAAACACGAACCTTGGCATAAATTTTTAAAATTTATAAGTAAATACCAAAGCACGTTTACAAATTAGATAGCAAGAAAAAAATCCTGAAAAACCAATAACATTTGCATGAACACCACCAGTTTCACGGTGCTGTTTTGCTGAAACCAAGTGCACGGTGTTGAGTTTAATAATGGAAAGTGATAGCCCGAGGACCGGTTGTATAGTTGGCTTAGCCTCGCCGCCTGACTCCTGTGACGCCAACTCGGAGGGGGCCTCCGTGCCGTGCCGAGGGGCACTGTGCAAAACCGTGTCCGCGGTGTCAAGGCTTGGTCTGCTGGTTCAGAATAATCAGACCTCGTGCTTAACCAAAACCTGCCAAACGCTGCTCTCAAGTGTCTGTTTGAATATGCGCATCATCTGATAACACTGGCCAACCCCAGTGAAGTTAGGTGAGCAGCAGGACACAGAGCCTGCATTCAGTTTAACCCCATCGCTGCCTGGCCGAGGGAAGAAAAACTCTTTCTTTTGGCTTGTTTTGGGGTACCTTTAAAAAATGTCTGTAAGAGTTTATTTGAGCCACACTGACAGCATATGCCAGGGAGCGAGATCTCAAATGCTCCCAAGAATCAGAAGAATTCTTCATTGTAAATTTGCTGCTACACTTACTTTTAATGAACCGCGAGTCACAAAGCACTGGGCTCAGCTGAGCCACACAGTGTATCTGCTTACATCTTGTGATGGCTCGTTTTCTGGGCCGACCTGGCTGGGCTGAGGGACGGATGCTGAGGCAGCTGGTGGAACAGTATTTCTGGTGTGTCTACGAGTGTGTTTCCAGAAGAGATTAGCATTGGCATCAGCAGATTGCGTTAAAAATAAAAAATCACCCTCACCAAGGCAGGTGGGCATCGTCCCATCCATTCAGGGCCTGAAGGGAAAAGGTAAGGGACCAGAGCTGGGACATCTGTCTGCTCCTGCCGTTGGACCCTGATGCTTCTGGTTGTTGGGCCTTTGGGTTTGGACAGGAGTGACCCCCCTCCCCCTCCCTCACAGTATCCCTGAGCCTCCAGCTTGCGGAGTGCGGATTATGGGACCTCTCAGACCTCTGTGATCATGCGAGTGCATCCCTCATGGTAAATCTCTTTCTGCACACCCCCGTGTCTCCACTGGCTCCGCTTCCCTCCAGAGCCCTGACTGATGCTCAGGTGAAAGAGTGACCATGCACGTCTGCACCCCTGTGAGCCGGGAGGTGCCCCCGCCCCCCGCCTCCCGCCTCACTTCCTGGTCTGAAGCCACGGACCTCTGTTCCCCCAGCCACAGTGACTTCACGTGGCTCTCCCTCAGTGCAAAGTAGACTAGGCACAAAGGGCCAGAGCAGGCACAAAAATATCCTGACAGTTTTGGTTACAGGGTGGTCATTCCAGAGATCTGCAATCAACATTTTTGGATGTTCACTAAATGAAAATCATTCCGTTAAAAAATTATTGTGGCGAAGGCATAACACCCTGACAATGCTGAGCTACACTCACAACCCTCCATTCCGACCTTCACCTCCCGTGTCTCCAGGCAGGGGAGCACAGGGGCACGACTCACAAGAATGAGGTCAAGGAAACGGTTGAACTCCCTGTTGGAGGAGAAGGGGAAAGCCGAGCACTAAATACACAGATGCTCCCAGGCCCCAGAGGGAAAGCATCTGTGGTGACACCTCCACACAGATGCCCCTCCTGGGTGCACCCTCAGCTCCTAGTCTGGCCCCCAGACCTGGAACGCCCACATCTCTCCTCAAAGCACCCCCATTCATCAAACCTCCCAGGTTGGGATCTCCGATTACCTTTGGGGAAAACCAAACCCCTGTGCCCTGAAAGTGCCCACCACGCCAACCGCCATTTCCTCCCCCTCCGTACATTTCCTGAGTCTAAATCGCTTCGCCCAGAGGCGGAGTCCTGAGACTTCTTCCAGACTGCCACTGATGGCCAACAAAAGCCCAAACCCCCAGAGCAGTCAGGCCCGTGGAAACAGCTTTGAAATTCCCGCTCTCCGAGTGGATCCAGAAGGATCTTCTAGGTCAGGCTGGCTTTGCGACCCCTCACTTGAGTGGGTCACAGGCATGGCTGTTCCTTTAACTGTTGGACCTGTGGAAACAGGCCTGTTTGCACACACACGCACACCATACACATGCATAGCACATGTATACCACACACAGGCACACCGTACACACATGCACACCACACACATGTACACTGTATGCATGCACACCGCACACACCATGCACATGTGTGCCATGCACCGGCACACCACATGTGCACCACAGGCACATGCATAGCACACACATGTGCACGCCACACATAGCACACATGCACATGCCACATGTGTGTGCACCCCATGCACATGCGCCCACACACATGCACACTGCACACACCATACACCCATGCACACCACACACATCTCTCACACACCACACACATGCGTACCACACACACCATATATACATGCACACCGCACACATGCATACCACACACTCACACCACATGCACCATATTACAAACATTAATTCTCAAAGGCAGGAGCTTCTACTAGGAAGAAAATATCTCCTGTCTCAGAATCTCCAAGGTGCCGTCTCCATCCATGAGGTTAGAAAATCATATTATAAAGAATAGTGTTTACTTTTTCTTCATTCCTCTTCGGGCTTCCAGAGTGGGGAAAAGGATGACGCTGTCCTCAGCAGCTGTTCCCTCGGGTACAAGGGAAGCTTTGAACGGACCATTCTGCGTGAGACCAATGGCTCTCGCCCTCTGAAGGCGGGCCACTGCGGGAAGGGACGGCTGTGCCACTCACTCCTCATGACCAGTGTCACAGGTTCTCCACACAGGCAAGCATCCATGTTTTCAGAGTTACCAAGGAGGCTACACGGACCAGGAGAGGGCCGAGCCCAGACCTGAAGGGTAAGGTGCAGTGGAGACGTGAGGTGGGGCGATGGGGAGGGGAGTGGGAGCCAGGGACGGGCTTCGGCAGCCTGGCGGGGGTGCGGGGGGACGCAGGGGCAGGAGGAGGCCGTGGAGATGGGAGTGAGTAACTTGGCTGGGGCAGACTGCAGGGCCACTCAAGCACAGGCTGGCTTTAGGCCTAGTCCAGACGGCCAAGGGGAAGTACGGTGTTTCCTTGGGAAGAGAAGAGAGACTTTGGAAGTGAAGTGGTTTCGGGGACAGACCAGCCTGGCAGTGGCGGGCAGGAGGGACTGGTCTGGACGCGAGTTCAACGAGGAGTTACCACGACAACCCAGGCGTGCGGCCCTGGGGGGTCGACCTTCCTTCCATGGGAGCAGTGCTGTCCCACCGTGACACGCCCAGAGTCGGCCAGCGAGCCCCGTGAGTGGGAGATGCTCTCGTCCACAGCTAGACGGGCGACATCAAGACTAGTTCCCAGGGGCGTCAATAACGGAGACTGGGCAAGAGTGACAGAAGTCCCTCTTTATAGTCACGCATAATTTTCTAAAATCGATTGATTTGCGGGAGAGACCGATTTGTTGTTCCACTTATTTATGCATTCATTGGTTGATTCTTGTAGGTGCCCTGACTGGGGATCAAACCCACAACCTTGGAGAATCAAGATGATGCTCCAACCAACTGAGCTATTCAGGTGATGCCATTCCCACACAGATCTCGCTCAGAACACCATGGTCTCCAGTTTGCTTGTACTTTGTTTTGTTTCCACTAAAATAGGTCACCAGAATCTCTCAGCGTTTTCCCAGCGTGCTCCCGCTAGCCTGAAGTAACAGAGACAGATGAGAGAAGGGGCCAGCAAGCCGGTCACCCCGGAATCCCACGGGCGACACTGCTGGCGGTGCGCACACTCGGTGGCAGCACCAGGTGTCTGCTGCCACATGGTGTCGCATAATGAACAACCAGAAACCCCTAGTGGAGGACAGCAGCAAACATTTGTTTTTGCTTGGGCGTCAGTGGGCTGGCTGGGCTTTCCTGCTGATCTGAGCAGGCTCACTTGTGTTTGGCCGGTCAGCGGGGGGGCCAGCCAGTCCAAAATGACTCATTCCACTCCGTGTGGTCTCTCATCCTCCGGGAGGCTAGTGCAGGTGTGTTCCCACGAGCAGGAGGTGAAGATAAAGGAGAAAGCAAACAAGTCTTTTGCAAGTCTATGCAGTCATCCAAGGTGCTCTGGTCCCATTGGCCACAGCAAGTCACATTGTAACCGGAAAAGACACCGGTGTTCGGGCTGCCTGTCACTACCAAATCCAATAAACAATGACAGTGATTGAATCTTTATGGGTGCTTTATTCAGATGGCTGGTGATCTGAGAAGATGGCAGGTTCATACCCTAACAAACTATCTTCCCTTCTCTTTCCTGCCCAGATCTTTTATAAGGGGGTGGGGGAGGACAAACAAGGTGCGGTGAGGGCTTTGAAATTCAGAAGCTGCAACATTCCTGTCCTGGGCAGTTAGCTGGTCCCAAGGGGGACGGGTGGTCCTCTGCTCTCCCTGGAACAAAGGTTCAGATGTCCCCTGGCAGTAATCCTCTATCAGTGCCCCAGGAGGTCAGCTGCTTTTCCCAGGAGCCAGGATGGGCCTTATCCGTAGTTTCTGAAACAAAAGCTTAACATACACATTACTTGCTAGACTTACAGCTTTTTACCGTAAGCTAAAATTTTCCAAGTCTTGAGTCCCCCCCATCAACATGTCCTAGAGTCAGAAGGGGTGGGGACTGCAAAGCCACAGGGCAAAAGGCATTCACAGATCTTCGGTGACCTCAGTCTGACCCGGCTCCTGCAAGACAAAAGGCGGGGCGAGGCTGGAATCCCAAGAACAGAGCCAGACCTTAGTGGGAGCGAGGAAAGGTCCATGGCAGCGCTGGGAGGAGAATGGTGAGACCCAGTCACCAGGAGTGGGGAGTCTGGATTGCTAAAAAGACTGACGAGCCGCAGGCTGACCTCCTCGCTTGCCTTCCCCACACCTGTGCGCAGGGACAGCTTGGCCAAAGGGTGGTCAGTGTGGTCTCCACCACAGGTGATCACAAATACTTTTGCTTTCCTTACCAGCTGGACCTTTGCCTTTAACATTCAGATATGCTGTGTTCACCGTAAACACACTCTCTCCTGACTTCACGTGCCTCTCCAGCTACGGGCATTCCTGAAACGTGAGCAGCAGGAGGAATGGACGGTTGGCGAGGAATGCCGGCGACTGCATGTGGTTGTTCCCTCCGAGCCAGCACGGAGGGACTTCCCTCGGGGGCAGAGGGGCTAGATCGTGAGCGGCTGGGGCGAGGCACGGTGAGATCTCAACCCACCTGTGCCACTGGCAAAGCCCACAGAGGTTAGCATGGGAGAGCCCTGTGTGCTTTTTACTCCGGACACTGAGACATGGTACCACCCCCCAATGTGCACGGCGTGTCTGCAGCCTCCTTAAAACCTCACAGAGAGACGAGCGGTTCTTTCCTGCAGTTCCATGGGCTGATTCCTGCTGAAAGGGCCGGGCTGAGAGCACAGTGGGAAGAGTAGGAAGGCTCCTCATTTCCTGGCAAGACGGAGGAACGCCCAGGCGGGGGGGGGGGGGGGGGGGGGGGGGGGGGGGGCGGGGGGGGCGGTCACTGAAGCAAAAGGCTTGGGGAAGAGCACGAGAAATGCCCAGGAGCTGGGGGCCCTGGGCACATGAGGAAAGGAAGAGCCGAGAGACTGGGTGGCCGGCCGCCGGGAGTGGAGGGGACGGACTCCCAGAGCAGGGCTCGGCTCAGAGGAGGGGCCATGCACTGCAGAAAGCTCAGCACACAATACCGGAGGGGACAGCTGGAGGCAACGCTAGCCAGACCGGTGGCACGAGTGGCTTCCATGCATGCTGTCCCAGTCTGGGTCAGAGAGTGACAGCCAGCATCTATGACCCAAACAGTCGCAGGAAAGAGCTTGGCCTCAGGCTGGTGCACTGCTTCAGAGCACAGGAACCCCAGGGCCTGGCCTGCAAGGTAGCCATGGTGACAGG
Organism: Phyllostomus discolor; assembly: GCF_004126475.2. Lineage (NCBI taxonomy): Eukaryota > Metazoa > Chordata > Mammalia > Chiroptera > Phyllostomidae > Phyllostomus > Phyllostomus discolor. Next base: position 81,032,355 of record NC_040912.2, on the reverse strand, counting down.
ACACCCGGAAGTAGGAGGAGATGACAGGGAGGACCTGCAGTGGATTGGTCAGTGCCTGCACCTGTGTCAAGCTGGAAGCGTGACAAGGGACTGTGCCTGTAACTTAGCAGAGCACCAGTTGTTCCCTGTCATCCCTGCCTCTGGTACTGGGGATTTAACTGTGGATGCAAATTGGTGGGGTGCAGAGGGTGGGGGAAGCAGAGGTGAGGAGAGTGGGAGGAAACCAGGAATTCAAGAGCTCTCTGACACCTTCTTTGTCTCCAAGTGGAGCTGGAGGATCCCTCTGGTTATTCACGAAGGTGGGGATCAGTTATAATTTCCTGTCCTTCATCTAGGGACCTCAGACTCGCCAGCAGGAGGGCTTGCCTTAGGGCTGCGTCTGTCCACTCCCCTTCCCCCAGGAGTGGAAGCAATTAACACTGGCTCAGATGATCCAGAGATACCTTAGCAAGGTAACAGGTCAGTGACTTTGACCTTAACGTGGCTCAGCTCACACCAAATCGCCCTAATGCCGCCCGTAGATCATAACAGGCAGATGAGTCCAGCCCTCTGGCTGCGGGCTCAGCGGTTAGTATTTTTCTAATGGTCCTCCTCTCCTGAGAAGAGAGCGCCATCGTGTGTACAAACAGTGAAGTGCAGGCTAGGCCAACCCATTTTTTTTTTTTTTTCCTTTGAGTTTGCCAAGTTTCTCTGCTAGGTCTGTGCTCTCTTGTTTAATTTCCAGACTACACTGGGACATGCATTATAAGGAACGGAAGGTGTCCCTGAGCGTGTTAAGCTGATGCCAGGTACAGGAGGTAACCCCTAAAATGTACCTGGTCCCTAGAGGGTACCTTTCAGCTTCGTTTTGCAGACCAGTTACTTGTCTTCCTGAAGCAGCGAGTCTGCCTACCTGAAATCTCCTCCACTGAAAGCGTGTCTGTGAATGAAAGGTTTCCTGGAAGCTCCTCCATTCGGGTCTGAAACACCTTGTTGAGCTTTTCTCTGCAAGTGTGCGGGCCAGCCGTAAGGGTGCTGGGAGCGCGCCCGCGGAGAGGTGGGGAAGCAGCTCCCATAGGGGACGGTGGGGGGGGGGGGGGGGCAGCCTGCTTTGTAGCCTGAGCTGGTGTCCCTGCTGTAAATGCTCTCCTCCTGGCCGGTTTCAAAGGCCAGGGTGACACCACGGTGTCACGCTGCAGAGAGATGCGCACCACGGGCTCTGGTCGGCAGCTGCAAGTAGGCATGCGTGCACCGCCAGCTCACAGACCCCCGCGAAGGACTGACGTCTCCTGAGCATGCTCAGAGGTGAGTGACTGGTCAAGGCGGACAGAAGAGCTGATGGAAACAGGCTGCACTTGGGGACCCAGAGAGCTCCACAGGCTCCAGGCAATGCCAGGAAGGGGACTGCAAAGCAGAGGAGAGTTATCTCCTCACCCTTGTACAAAGACACAGAATTGCAGAGACAAGCTCTGGGAAGAGCTGTTTCCTGCCAGAGCGATGATACATTGGAGGCGCTTTTAACACAGCCCAACATCCCGTGTGGGCTCAGTAAGTTGTCGTTAAGACTGTAACTTTCTGCGATGGCCAGCAGGCCACACCTCCGGACAAATGTGTCATTATCTTCAGTGAAGGCCCAAAAGGGGTGATGGTACCTTTTTCAGGCTCCACTACATACACCCTCAGAAGCTCTGGAAGGCCCTGAATTTTTTTTCCCCTTGAAAAGGGCCAGTAGTGGGCTCGGCAACCACTCCAAACAGCACAACCCTCATGGGAAAAACGCATTTACTGAGCACCTGGTACATGCCAGACAATTAAAATAAGATCTTGTGTCTCTCTCGCAGCAACTCTGTCAAGGAGACTCTGCCATTTCCCTTTCATAAATAAGGAAACCGGGGCTCTGAGGTGTTCAGAGACAAGTCCAGCGCCAGGCCGTGAAATAGTGACAACTAGGGTGATTCAGATTGGGATCCTTCGGGCTCAAAGCACATCAGTCTCTCAGTACAGCCATGCCATCCTGAGTGAGAGAAAGCAGAGCCCAGCATTTTCCGCAGGGTGCAAACCCCGTTCCCACATCACGCACACCACTGTTGCTGCGGATGGGACCCCGGATTTGGGCGGTGTGCAGCCTGTGCGCCCTCTTGTGGCCGTGTGCGTACTTCCCGCCGCTCCTCTGATACCTACGCCCCGGGTACATTTCCTCTTTCCCACGGGACACCGAAGCAGAAACAAAGCCCGAAGACCACGGTCGCTTCCACCTAAGAGAAAGATTTTCTCCTCAGAGGCCCGAGGAAGGACGGTGGCCACTGGAAACAGGAGTGGAGGACGGCTGGGCCTCCGGAGGGACAAGGGCACTCCAAAGGGAAGCAAGGGGCCCTTCCATCAGAGGGGTCCAGGAGGCAGGATGCGCCGCCCCAAGGGGAGGTTCCCGCCCAGGTCTCCCGTGAGCAACGTCCTGGATACATTTAAGTCCCCCCGGGGTAGGGGCCCCCTTCTGTGAGCAGAAGTCAGCCGCAGCAGCATGGAACCCCCAGCGACCTCACATATAATTGTACACCCCGCCCGTGCGGGGTAGGATGCATACCACGTGCACAGAAGTGCCGTGGGGGATAAGATTACCACCTTAAATAGCTGCCGCCAAAATTCCTCTTTGAGAGGAAGCTCCTTGTCTGGAAGGGTAACTTGGTAAGTGCAGGGGCTAAACGGTGAGCCCCTGAGGGGCACGGATGTGGTGGGCCCAAGGGCTCCCAAGGACAGGGGGTCAGGGCTGCTGTAACTGGGCACGGGGTGGGCGGGGGAGAAGTCAGAAAGGTGGTGAAGAGCCGTGTGGAGACGTGGGAGGCTCCCTGCCTGCCAGCATCAGGAAATCGCATTCAGCTGGTGTGAACGAGACTGTGGCAGCCGAAAAAGCAGCTGTGGTCCCATCTGGGCAGCTGAGGTGTGGGCCGGAGACACACTGAGACTTAGGGCCCAGAGGTGCCAGCGGCCCTGACTACGCCTGCCCCTCTCCACCCCTGGAACGGGAGGGCACTGGAAGGTCAAGTTTAGCTCTATATAGTGTGACACTGTAAAGGGGTAGCAGGTACCTGGTCATGTGAGACGGCGGACAGAGAAAACACTCCAGCACGGACAGAGTCCGAGAACGCTTCATGGAGTGAATGTTTGACTGAGCCCTTGGGCTTCCTCGACCAAGAAGGGGCGACAGGTCCGTGCTCACGGGCCCTTCTCCCCGATCGGCTGTCACCTGGCCCTCTTTCCTGTGGAGAGGTCCCAGTGCGAGCGGGAGAGAAAGGCAGGTTTCTCCCTGGTTCAGAAAGTGTGAAAGCACTCAGGGAGAAATGTGGGGCGGGGGAGAGAGAAGGGTGTTCCCCGCCCGTAACTGAAAAAAGCCTAGCTTGTATGTTTGCCGTCAGTCAGGTGACCTCTGTGTATTGCAGACAGCTAGAGGGATGTTTATTTTACCACTTACAAATGATCAGGGGGAAAAAAAAGAAACCTTATTTAAATTTTGAAAACTCAGGCACCAAGAATTTACTCTTATGCTATTGGAATGATTGGACTATTTTGGCAATCTCTGCCTCAAATTTAAGACACCCCTCTGCCTGAGGCTAATAAAACCGTTGTGGTTTGCCTAGTACTGGATGCATTCATCCAGAATGCAGCTCCCACTAGCGGGCTGATTGCAAGGTGAGCACACAGCTGGCACACACCACGTGTCTGGGCAGGGAGGGAGGGAGTCCCCGAGAGCTGAGAGAGACATCAAGCCTGTGCTTTGGAACTGAGAAAGAAAAGTAACAGGTTTGTGCAGGCAGGGGGCGCTGTCCCATAGGGCAGGGAGGACGGCGGGTGTCCCAAGAGCACCTCGAACCTGCTGAAGCTGTGGCGAAGGGCTTGCAGCCAAGCACACCAGAGGCCACCAGGACCGTCCCAGCCCACACACACACACGCGCGCACAGTGGGTTTCTTTGATTTGCTTGTTTGCTTTCCTTTGATTCTGCCGTTCAAAGGCAAGAGGGTGTGTTGATGTTTCGGATAAAGAATGTGCTTTCTGGGTGATCTAATTTGTCTTGCCATAGAATGAGAAGGAAATGCCAGGGCAGAAGGAAGCAAGGCACATGGAATACCTCATCAGGATGAAAACACGCAAGTTTCTCATCCAGTGTTATATAAACGTGGATCTGCTGTGCGGTGTATCTTTTACCCCCTAAACCACAGACGATGGCAACATCCCTGGAGTGAGGAATAAATGTTACGTAGGGAAGGGATGAGGGTGGGCATGTGGGGAAGAAAGAACGTGCTGGACACACACAAGAACCAACTGCACACCTTATCCCATTCAATCCTCACCACAGCCCACAGGCTAGTAGACAGGTGAACAAAAGCCACACAAAACGAAAACAGTGTCACAGAGAAAAGTCGTCACCCAAGACTCGAGTCCAGGTTGGTTTCATGCCAACGTCCCTTCTCTTCCCACGGCCTCCCAAACACAATGGGGACCGTGAACATTACAGAGCAGCACAGCCATGGGCACAAGTTCACGTCCATTGACCTTAGGCCACAGGTACTTAAACTCCTGGAAATGATCAGCTCAATAGAGGTCTGTTTTTTAGAACAGATGCAGTACAGATGAGATATTTTTAGCTAGCCTGCGCATACTAGGCTATTAGCTACACTCTACACTCTTTCCAGTACAATAATGGACACGGTGAGTCATGGGATTTTGTTCTTAAGAAGGTTAAATGCCCACATCTAAGTAGCTGTGGTATGCTGGGATAAAGGAGCTGTTTTGCCTCCTAGGACAGGCCAGAGCTGAAAAGGCAGGTTACAGGGGTCATGCAAGCCAACGCATGCCCCTGAGCCCAGGAGCTGGGGGCAGTGGGCAGAGAGATGAGCCAGAGAGGTCGGTGTTAGACTCCGTCCCTCGTTTTCCTTTCATCTGACGTGGGCCGGCCTTTAGGCAGAGTCTGTGTGGACAAGAGAAGTGCTGAGCTTCATACACACCAGCCAGAAACAGCCTGTGACCGCTCAGCCATTCCGCTCTGCTCTGCAAATGCCACTCCCTGGTCCCTGTGTTTGCAGAGTTTTTCATTCTCCAACCAGATGTTCGGGTGTCCGTGTGTTTAATGCACCCAGATGCCAAGGTTCCCCTTAGAGCCAAACACTGGGTCACAAAACACTGAGAGTATACACGTAGTTCACTTTTCATTCAGTGTTTGGCATTGTGTCAAGGCAGTGAAGTTTTAACACTGAAGTCTAAGAATGGTTAGGGCTGGCTAGTGGCCGAAGGGCACAGGGCTTCGCCCAGGTTGCTGTGGACTTTTAAAGCCAGCAAACGCCTTCACTGGGCTAACGTTCCGCTTGCTTCTGAGCATCACAGAAGGCCAGAAGAGGCCCCACCGTGGGGCCAGTGTGTGGTCCCAGCTGCTGAGGTTGCATCGAACTCAAATTGTACCCAATGCCTACGGGACCAGGAAGACCACAGGGCAAGGGGAACTGTGTTCCGAGGAGGGTTTTGAACCAGGCTGGGGAAATCAAATTCTATTGTCATGAACAAAGCCAAAGGATAAGGAATCAAGTAATAATCACCCACAGATCAGACGCAGGAGCGAGGTCCAAGGCCATCTCTGTGACTGGGGCTTGAACTGATCTGACTCAGGCTAAATGCTGGTTTGGAGACACAGGTTTGGCAAGGACCATCTTACAGGGCATGGACTTCCTGGGCCTGTTCAGGAATGGCTTTCTCGCGAGACTTACCTGGTCACTGAGAAGGACAGCTCCCAGCTCTTCCAAGGCAACGCCTGTCTGGGCCAGTTTCAACTTCCCAAGAGTTGGCGGTTTCCTCTGGTGTCACCCAGACCCATGCACAGAAACCCCTGACCGGGTGGATGGAGAGGGTGTGAAGAATATAAGTCAGCACCCAAGAACCTCACCTCCATTAAACTGACAGTCTTGGAGGAGGTAAGGACAGAAAGGTAGAAAGCCTAGGCTGGAAATACTGTAGTTAATTGTTAAAACGACAGACCTCAGATTCAGACAGACCTGCATTCAAATCCCAGTTCTGCAGCTTCGTAGGTGTTTGGGGACAGAGGACTAACTTGTCTGAAACCTCAGCTACCCTGTCCATGAAGCAAGCTTAACGATGGCACCTCCTCACCGGAGTGCGATGAGGCTCGAAGGGTGTGGCCACAGCGGGCGTGTATTCAGTTCTTACAGTGCGCTAAGCATCTTACAGGCATTAGCACATGCTTGGCAAATGGAAAGAATGCACATGTTTGCTATAACAACCATCTATATCCTAGAATATTCACAAAGGAAAGATAAAGTGTTTTCATCGAGCAACACAAAAGGCAAGTTTTTAAACTCAAGTTTAAACTCATGAGCTATTAAGCAAAACATTTCTTGAGGAGTTCCTAGTTTAGCAGAGAAGGTAAACACAAAAAGAACTGCACATTACCATGTAAGAGAATTCATGTGTGCTAAAATCAAGATACAGAGTGTATTAGAAGCAGGAAGGGGAAAAGAAAGAGCTCCTTGCACGTGGCTGAGAGAATGGCGCCCCCTGGAGGAAGGGGCAGGAAGGGTGTGGCTGACCGTGATGGTAGGCACACCAATGCCATCCCACCGCCCCTCCCTCTTGCTCACTCCCCAACTAAATTGCTCTCTTTCCCAGCCTCCCTTGCAGCTAGAATAGGGGTGGCCATGTGACACAATGTTGAACATGAAACTCTAGAGGAAGATTATGGAGGCTTCTGAAAGGGGCTTTATGGTTTGATAAAAGGTAAATCCATTTCTTACCTTGAACGTGGATGTGATACATGGAGATATCACAGACACTTTGCAACCATACTGCAATAAGCCAACATACCAAGATGACAGAAAATAAGGATTCACTGGGGCTGGGTCTTTGATGACAGGGCTGAGTTGCTGCGGCAGCCCTGCACTGCCCGCCTCTACACTTGTGTGAGTGACTGAATGTCTTCCTCGTTTAAGTCACTGTTGGTTAGCATTTATGTTACTGGCAGCTGCATGCATTTCTGACTGATGCAGAGGAGCAGAGAGCAAAAGCACAGAGGTAGGGAAACAAGGTCGCTGCCAAGGAAAGGGGAATAAGCCCTGACTTGCTGGAGCACAAGAAGCACGAGAGGGAACCTAGAAAACCAGGCTGGGAGAGCAGGCTGAGGCCTTACATAGAATGACAGGGAGTTCAGACTTGGCAGTGGGGAAGCTCGTGACGTTTCACGTGACAGAGTGGTGTGGTAAGAACTGTGCTTCTGGAAGATTGAACTGTGGGTAACTGGGTTCAGAAGGCAGAGGCGCTGGAAGCTGGGAGAGCCGTGGGTCAGCAGGCTACCGCAGGCATCCTGGGGAAAGGTGGGGAGCGCCTGGCTGGGGTGGCCGAGGTGGGGACAGAGACGATGCAGGCGCAGGCTGACTCCCCATTAACTTTTCCTCAAATACGGACATGTTCAGCTCTCAAAGCAAAACTTTAAAGTACCGTTTTTATGGATGATCTGTATTCACAGCAAAATTACTCATGACTTAAATATTTGTCTCGATATACAAAAAATGCTTTGCATTTGGCTGACAGCTCTGTCCCAGGGTCATGGAAGAGACTCGTGAGGACATCATGTGAGGACATCACCCCATGGATGTTTTCATTGGCCACGTGGGAAGGATCTGTGTTTCAAATGTATTCACCAAGGAAAAGGAGATGTAGAAAGAACCAGAGACGTGAAGGAACAAAAATCCAAGTTATCAAGCATCAACTTTGGGCCAAACGTAGGTCTAGAAACATTAACATAGTTCACCTCGTGTTTACCGATTTTCAAGACTGGTATTACTCTCTTCCTTTCACCATTGAGAAAAATAAGGGCTGGAAAGGTTATGTCCCTCATTCGCATTTACATACCTATTCATTGGCAGGGCTGAAACGGGGTTTCCAACTCCAAATACTGTGACAGGTGTCACAGCATCTGTTATGGGCTGAAGTGTGTCTCCCCAAACTTCATGTTGAAGTCCCAACCCCGGTACCTCAGAATGTGACCACATTTGAAGACAGGGCCTGGAGACAACAGTTAAGGTAAAATGAGGCCAAATGAACGGGCCCCGATCCAACATGACCGTGTCCTTAGAAGAGGAGATTAGACCCAGACAAGCACAAGAGGAAGGCCATCTGGAGACAGAGGGAGAAGACGCTGTCTATTGTGTAAGCCAAGGAGAGGGGCCTCAGAGGAAGATAACCCTGCCAGCGCCTTGATCTCAGACTCCAGAGCTGTGAGAAAACAAATTGTTTAAGCGACGCGGTCTGCGGTACTTTGCTGTGATGGCCCGAGCAACCGGGCCCGGCATCTGGGCTCGCTTCCCCAGTGCAGCCGTGTTCCCGCCACCGCTGCGGCAGGGTGCCACAGGGCTGGCTCTGGGTGACAGAGAAAGCGGGCTCACACTTTCTGTCCCACCAGCATGCTCCTGTCTTCTTAGAGTAAGGCAAGACCTACTCCACTCAAAAGTGCTAGAAGTTTCCTCAAAAACTCAAGCATAAAATTCCCACTTGACCCAGCAATTCCATTCCCAGGTATACACCCAAGAGCACTGAAAACAGGTACTCAGGCAAACACTTGTACACACAGGTTCATAGCAGCATATTCACGACAGCCAAACGATGAAAGCGACACAAATAAATGCCCCCCAATGGATGACTGGATGAACAAACGTGGTTATCTCTGCACAACGGAATACTATTCAGCCGTAAAGAGGAATGAAGAACAGGCTACCCCAGGGATGAACTTTGAACACGTTATGCTAAGTGAAAGAAACCGGGCACAGGAGGCCAGATATTGCATCAGCCTACTTCTATAAAACGCCCAGAATAGGCAAATCTACAGAGACAGGAAGCAGATTAGGGGTTGCCAGGGACGGGTGGTGGGGTGGGAGGGTAGAAGCAGGGGGAAATGGGGAGCAACTGCTTAATGGGCACAGGGTTTCCTTTTCCTTTCAGTTTCCTTCCAGAACGAGGTGGGAGTGGTGGTTGCACAGCATTCTGGGTGTTCTAAATGCCACTGAATCGTACACATTCAAATGACGCACCCATTTTATGTTATGGGACTTTAGCCTCCGTTTTTCTTTTAAGTGCTGGGAGCATGGAGTAGGGACTGGAGAATGAAGGAGACCCAGGGAGACAACTGAGAAAGCAGGAGGGATGGAGAAGACACAACAGTGTACTACCATCCGTGGGACTGTGGGTGACTCACCCACCCTCTGTTTGCTCCTCTGTGGGACACAAAGGGCTTCGAACAGCCAGCGCTGAGTCAACACTATATAGATGTCCGTTATTGTTGTGAACGTAAGGTTCTTCATTCTCTAGATATATGTTTGTTCCTAATGACCTCCCCCTCCGTGCGTCCTGATTTTTAAATCGGTTCGCTAGTTCAGTCATGGCCAACTTCCAGGACAAGACTCAGTGTCAAAGCAGCCAGAGGAGCCTGCTGTTCTAATAAACATTCTGTGTTGAAGAGGGGAGGGGAAAGGCGGGGCCAGCCATCAGCGGGTTGAGGGAGTAGAAAACATAGATGCTTCTGGCCAAGGCCGTTAAAGAAATACGCTTCCTTATTTCACCACCGTGCAAATTTAATAAACAACCCTCTGTGTATGATTAAATATGACATGGCATGTAAATATGATTTGCAAACTCTAAGACAGTCTACTGCCAGGGAAGATCTGATTTGTAACCATGGGAGCATCTGAGAGTCGGGGCCTGGCTGAGCGCAGGGGCTGTGACAAAGCTGACGTCCTGCCCCCGTCAGGGAGCACCCAAAGGGGGGCCATGAGGGTGAGGAGACCTCATGACTGCTTTCTCCACGCCTGCGGCCCAGGCTGGAGGGCTTCCCTGATGTTACAGCCCGTTCCACGTTCCAGAGGACAGAGAACCAGTGTCCCTGCCCTGCTTCTCTGGGCCACGCAGCTGGGATTGGCTCCAGCTCCCCCGAGACAGTGGCAAGCAAAGGTGGCAGCGGCACCCCAGGAGGGCAGGCCACGCTGGGTGGGAGGGTCCCAGGACGATAGATCCGCTCCAGGGTGCCCCTTTCTCTTGCCTGGCAACAGCTGGCTAGCCCTGGAGCTCCCACGCACAAGAAAGAGGAACGCACAGCCCATCGAGACCCCATGCGTTCTGATGCTGCCCACACAGGCTCTGCCTTGACCAAGAGCACGCATGCAAGAAAAACACCCAACCATTGTCACCAGGGGCCCGCACTGCACTTGGCCTCCTCAGTGTGCCAGCTTCCGTACTGGCAAAAATGACAGACACATATCTATTCCACACTCAAACCCCTCCTAGTATTGGCCACGCCCCCCGCACTTCTGCTGGGCACAGGGCGAGGTTCAGAGGGGACGGACAGCAGGTTCTCTGCCGCGAGGACTTAAATCGTTCACTCACTGATGCATTCCGTCTGTGAGCCATCTGTCACATGCCAGACACTGACGACAGCAATTTGAAGTCAGCATACGGAGAAAAAGGGCTCCTACCTAAAACAGCTAGAGCGGGATCCCACGCTAACAGCCCACGTGGGCAGATCGTGGCAGTCCCTGGTTCTCCTTAGGCTTAGCCATGTGAGTTCACTTGAGACATGAGTTCAGGCACTTTCAGGAAACTGGAAGGGACCTGAGTCGCTGCTGAGTCAATGGTCCCTTCTCTGTCACTGTATCAAGTCTCATGGGGAGCTTTTTAAGAACACAGGTTTCACACGCATCAGGACTGGTGAAGACACGGAGAAAAGGGAAACACTCGTGAACTACGGGTGGGAATGCAGGTTGGTGCAGCGGGGCACTGTGGGAAACAGCTTGGTAGTTCCTCAAAAAATTAAAGACAGCACTACCATTTGACCCAGCAGTTCCAATTCTGGGTACACACCTAAAGGATCGTGGGTGACTCACCCACCCACTCAAGGCCTCAAGGTTCTTGAAAGCAGGGTCTCGAAGAAATATTTGTTTACCTGATTCCTAGCAACATTACTCACAACGGCTAAAATATGGAAGCAGCCGGAATGTCCTTAAACAGATGAATGGACAGACAACATACATAGAATGTAATATTATTCAGCCTTAAAAAGGAAGGAAATTCTGCAACATGTTACAACACGGATGAAGCTTGAGAACATTATGCTTCGTGAAATAAGCCAGTCACAGAAGGACAAATACTTGATGAATCCGGTTATGGTAAGGTACCCAGAGCAGTCAAGTTCATCGAGATAGACAGTAGAACGGTGGTGCTGGGGGCAGGGGAAGGAGAGAGCCGGGAGCTGTGGTTTAGTGGGTACAGAGTTTCAGTGTTGCAAGTGCAAAAGCTCTGGGGGAGGCTTACACAATGTGAATGCCCTTAACGGCACTCAACCGTATGAGGAAAAATAGTGAAATGTATGTCGTGCATGTAACGGCCTAAGAATACAGGCCCCTGGGCCCTGGGCCCAAAGGCTCAGACTCAGGGAGCCTGAGCAGGAAGGACTCAGGAATCAGAATTTCTCCCCGGCAGTTACTGACTCGCAGCCAGGTTCGGAGCCCTCCAGTCCTGGTTCTTATTTGGAGATGAGGCAACTGCAGTCCAGGGAAGTAAAGTGATTTGCCAAAGGTCATCAGCTCCCTAGGGACAGTGTAGGCACAGTGTGGGGACAGTGCAGGGACATGCTGACATCAGTGGTTTCTAACCCTGGCTGGACATCTGAGCCACTCACTGGGCCCCAGACCAGCCCCACTGAACCGGGACTTCTGGGGGAAGAGGCCTGAGCAGTGAGGACTTGTAAACATGCCACGAGCGCTTACAGTTCTGATGTGTGGCCAGGACTGAAGATTCCCGACCACGCCTCCTGGCTCCTTTGCACACTCATGCACTGGACACCGGATCCCGGCCATCTGAGAGGGCTGCTACCAGAAAAGCTTGCAGCCGGTTTGGGTGGTTTAGCAATGTGGTTCTCACCCTCTTAAGAAACGAAGGGCTTGAAAAATCCGAAGACCTCACTACGGCATGTTCTGGGGTCTTCTACACTGCCTCTCTTTCCTGAATGCAGCTGAAAACACAGTACATGGAGGGTTACACGTGGAAAAGGGGTGAGACGGATCTTGTGTTCCATTTCACCAGCCTGGGGTGCAAAAGGAAGCCAAGCTTTTATAAAGAAAAAAAGTGTAAGCTCTAGCTGGGTAGCTCATTTGGTCAGAACATCGTCCCAATAGGCCAAGGTTGCAAGTTTGATCCCAGGTCAGGGCACATACCATGAATGTATAAATAAGTGGGACAGAAAGAAAAATCGATGTTTCTTTCTCTCTCTCTAACAATCAATAATTGAAAATATTTTTAAAATGAAATCTTTTTCTTTTTTGCCCTGTGACTCAGTGGGGTGGGCATCATCCCGTGGACCAAAAGTTCACAGGTTTGATTTCCGGTCATGCCCGGGTTGCAGGCTGGGTCCCCAGGTGGGGGTGTGCAAGAGGCAACCCATAGATGTATCTCTCACACATCGATGTTTCTCTCCCTCTCTTTCTCCCTCCCTTCCCTGCTCTCTAAAGGTAAATAAATAAAATCTTTTTAAAAATAAAATAAAACTTTTTTTTTCATGACATCTGGATTTTTAATTATTTTAGAAAGATTTCACCCATTCCGAGATTGTCAGTGAATTAACTCTTCCTTGTTTTCTGACAGGTTTTGTTTGGTCGCCGTATTTAAGTTACTGATCTCTTTGAGAAGTGTCCGGGTGTGGGGCATGAGGTACGGCTTACAAAGGTTTCCAGACGACCTGCCCAGTTGCAATGACACTTTTATTTACAAGTTCATGTTGCTCCCACTGGTTTTGCAAATTTACTATATGCCAAGTTCATTTGTGTATTTGAGATGACTTCTGGACTTTCTGTTGTTACATTAGTTTGTCTTCTTATTTGTACACTAGCACCACACAATGTAAAGTTTTGAGGCTTAACTATATCTGTGACTACCGCCCATTGCTCTTGCTTTTCAGAACTTTCCCTACTTCAGTTTTGACCAAGGACTTCAGAGTCTCTTGTCTAGTCCGGAAAAAAAAAAGTCCTGTTTGTATTTTATTGATAGTGATATAATGTTAACTATATGAATTGGTCTAGAGAATATTGAAATATCACAGTATAGTACATCTTTCTGTTGCTTCAAATCTTTTTTTGTTTCCTTCAGAACTGTTTCAATTTTTCTTCCTATAGGCCTTGAACTTTTGAGATTAAGTTTATCTTTTTTTTCTCTGTTTCCTATTGTAAATGGGGCCTTTTTTCCTATTATATCTTCTGACTTGTTATTGTTTATTAATACTGTAGCCCGCTACCTGACTAAATATTCATATTGTTTGAGGTCTTTTTTTTTGTCTGTTTTCTTGGATTGTCTGGCGTATCATAGAATCTGTAAATAGTAGTGTTTTATTTCTTCCTTTCCAATTTGATATCTCTAATACGTTGTCTTAACTTGTTCTGGGAAAGTTATTGGAATGGCCCTTCAGTAACACACATGCAAAGCAAGGTCACTGTCTCAAATTTGGGCACAGCTACCTGTGCAGCAGGTGTACAGGGAGGAAACGGATCGAGACTCTAATCCCTCCTTTAGAAAGCAGGAGAGAATTTAAATTAATACAGGCACCATAAAAGACAATATGGAAGCCGCTCAGAAATTACAAAGAGAATTACCATATGACCCAGCAATCCCACTTCTGGATATATTACATCCAAAGAAACCAAATCACTGCCCAAACAAAGAGTTACTGCGCCCCCACGTCCACTTGCAGCACCAATAGCCACTGCACAGAAACAAGCTCGGTGTCCACTGGCAGCTGCGTGGATGAGGAAGTACAGAAGTATTGTCACAACACGACGTAGAACAGAACGGCACCGAGGACCCGCTGTACACGTTTTCATACTTTAACCCAGTGATCACTTCCACGTTATGATGTTTAAGCCCATTGCCTATAAAATCAGAAAAGGTTTAAAGGTATACTGTCATTTGGGACTCAGTCTGTTTGAACTTGGAGTGCCATTGAGAGTTCAATGAACTTCAGACCCACCAGCTCTGAATGCACAGGCGGTCCCAGTCTGAGTGTTTGCCTCTCTCATAGTTTGTGTGTGTGTGTGTGTGTGTGTGTGTGTGTGGCTCACGTCACACCACTGATAGGAGCTTGGCCTCTGATTGAGTTCAGGGGATTTTGAATCAGGTGTTCACACTTCACGGAAATCACCTTTTCTTACTGAATGTTTCAATAAAGATGAGTGTTTTCAAGGTGCCTTACTCAGGAGGAAAAAGCAGCTTAGGGTAGAACTATTCTTCTTCCAGAAATCCCTGCCCTGTCTCAGACCAAGTCAACAGGAGGAGGGAGTCCCTGGAAAGCAAGGGCCGAGGGGTGAGGTGGAGGCTATTTTTAGGCCTTGATGTCACCTCCTGACAGCGTGGGCCTCCGTGGGCGAAGAAGAAGGGCCTGCCCATTGGACCGTATTCCTCCGCCCACGGTCCAGGCTCTGCTGGCTGATGAATGGTTTATTTTCTTCAAGGAAAGAAAACGCCCCGCTGGGATGAATGGCGGGTCTGTCTGGGGACTTGCTGGAAAAGACCTCGGTGTCTTTCCAAAGGAGCCCTGGCTCGGGGACCAGGGAATGAAGAGCTTCATTGCCAGGCTGCCCAGGTGCCCTGCCCTAATACTTGCCCCTTGCCTCCCTCCTTACCTGCCCTCCCTCCCTTTCCCTTGTCACCTGCCCCCCTCCCCTTCTATAGCCCACCAGACAGTGGCCTTGGCCAAGAGCGGTGGGGGAGAGGCAGATGCCCGAGCCCCTCAGCAGGAAGCAGGAGCAGCAGGAGCCCAACCGTCCCAGGACCCCTGCCCAGACATGACACTGTGTCTCCCCGTGGCCACAGACGGGCAGGACCAGCCTGACCGACTTTCACTGTGCTTGCACCCGAAGATTACCCGGCATACCTCCCAGTGTGAGTCCTAGTCTTAAATAAAAATAGTATCAAATTGGTGTGCTGAAGAGGCAAGATAAAGAACCCTGGAACCTGGGTGGTTGGTTTGAACGAGAGTAAAATTTACACCAAGCCATCATATTTTAAATTTGGGAACCCATAGGTGTCCCTGCCTAGAACAGGGCCTGGCCTGGCCCTGGAGAGTAAATGCAGAGACCGCTAACCGGCCCCCTCTGTCAGGATGGGCGCGCTCAGCCAGCCCGGCCGGACTTCATGGGGTTATTACCGAAAACCACCGAGGGGCAGCAAGGCACGTGGGCAGGGCTCAGCGGCCTGAAGTCCTGACGCACAGCCGTCTCATCTCTCCCAGAAGCAGGTCACAGTCCTCGAGCCAAAAATGATAGACGGGCAGCCTCGGCCAGCCGTGTGCCTATTTTGAGACTCACTTCAAAAACAGCTCGGCATATAAACGTGCCCCCTGTTTGATGTGCTCATGTTTGTAGAGGTTATATACATGCAGCCCCCGGGCGTGTGTGCATTTGTGAACGGCTCCTTCCACTCGAGGTCGTTGCTGAGATCTTTTTTTCCAAATTAACACATTCATTAGTTTCACTGTATGGAGCACAATGTACACATTCGTTTTCTCCCGGGGTGTGGGGGCAGGGAGAGATAGTTGTGTTGTCTCCAGGTTTTTGTTATTAGCAAGAGTTCTGCTAGAAATAAATTTCTTTAAAGTGCAAGTCCTGCCCTGGCTGGTGTAGCTCAGTGGATGGAGCGAGGGCTGCGAACCAAAGCCTCACAAGTTCGATTCCCAGTCACGGCACATGCCTGGGTTGCAGGCCATGGCCCCCAGCAACTGCACATTGATGTTTCTCTCTCTCTCTCTTTCTCCCTTCCTTCCCTCTCTAAAAATAAATAAATAAAATCTAAAAGAAAGATATTAGCTTTAAAAAAATAAAAATAAAATGGAAGTCTTGCACGGGTCTTCTGGCCTCATACAGAAGACTTTCTCTGGGGGCACAGCGTGGGATTCCTGGGTCTTCGTGGGATTGTGCAGCTTTTGCTTCTCTAGATAATGCCCAGTCTTGCCCGGGGTACTAATCTTCCATCAATAGTGTTTTGCTCCTCATCCAAGGTATTGTCTGAATTATTAATTTTTGCCAGTCTGGTGACATAAAATAGGACGCCCTCCTTGTTTTAATTTGCATTTCATGATTAACAATGAGATTGAGCATTTTTCACATGTTTGTATCTGTGTCCTCTTTCTTCGTATACTGTGGGGTTTAACAGTTTCTGAGTGATTTCCGGGAGATATTTATACACTCTGGACAATGTATATATAGTTTTGGTAATGCATTACAAATGCCTTCTCCCTGTCTGCAACTTTTATTCTCGCTCTTTTTCTAGCGCCTTCCAATCGCTCCTAATTAAGGCAGCAGCAGCGGCGGCCTTGTCCTGGACGGCTTGCCCTTGTCCTGCTTAAGAAATCTTTCCCTACCCCGAGGCCTTCAAGACAGGCTGTTTTATTTTTTTAAGGCTGAAAGGTTTACCTTTTCCCTTTCAGTCCTTGGTCCACCCAGACTTGGTGTTTGTTCACGGAATGACAGGCTCCGGTTTCATCGATTTGCCATGTGGTGATTACTGAGCACGCGAGTGCTCCCTCCCTCTTCTGTGGTCGCCACCTCTGTCATTCGACCAAGTTTCCAAACGTGATCAGGGCGGCGGCCGGGACGTTTTTTCCAGTGGTCTTCCTGTCTATCCCTGTGCTAACACCTCACCGTCTTCACTATTACTGCTTTATGATGAGGCGTGACAGCTAAGAGGGTAAATCCCTCCCCCTGCCTTTTTTTCTCCCGGGCTCTCGGCTACCCCTGGACTCTCGCCTTTGCACATAACTGTTACACTGGGCTCGCCAGCTTCCATGAAAAAACCATGTTGGTATTTTTATTGGAAATGCTTTAAATCTCAACCTTCAATTTGGAAAAGTAGACATAATTTCCTTATATGTTATTGCTATCGTAAAATGATAGCTTTATCTAATTAAATTTTCCAAATGTACCAGTATATAAAAATGCAATTGCCTTGTGTGTATTGGGTTTGCAGCTGGCAACCTTGCTAGGTTCCCTGATTAATCCTAACAACTTGCCTGAGATTCTGTGCAAGCTATCAATCAACTACGAGTAGTGACAGTTTTGTTTCTTCCTTTCTAGTCCGTATAACTCCTTTTATTTTTTCTGCCTTACTGTGCTGGCTAGGAACTGGTGGAAGCAGGAATCCTCATCACGATCCTCCTTGCTAAAGCATCTGCTTTCCTGGTTCGGCACTGAGCGTAGCATCTGCTGCAAGTTACTTTTGATACATAGCTGTCCTTTAGCAGGTCCAGAAAGTTCCCTGTTCTTCCTGGTTTGCTAGGAGCCTTTATCATAAGTTGATGATGGAGTTTATCAAGCCGTTTTCTGCTTTTCGTGAATTTTTTCATTTGAGCTGTGAATGTGATCATTGTATCAGTCAGTTTCAAATGCTGAACCAGCTTTGGATTTCTGGGAAAAACCCTCACCCCAATTTAGTCATGACTTGTCTTTTTCTGTATTGTTCGTTTAGTTTACCAATACTTTCTCCAGGGCATTTGTATCTTTTATTCACGAGGAAAATCAGCTTGTGGTGTTCCTTTCTGGTACTGCCTTCACCTGCTGTTGGTATGAAAAGTTTGTACTAGTTTCATAAACTGAGCTGGGAGTGTTTCCTCTTTTTCAAGCCACTGTAAGATTGTGTAATATTTTAATGTCCCTTGGAGTCGGTTGAGACCTACTTATAAAACTACCTAGGCCTGGCATTTTCCTAATGGGAAGATTCTTGACTACTAATTCAATTTATCTCATTCAATGTTTCAATGATTATGAAAAGATTCCATTTTTCTTTTACTTTTAAGTCCTTTTTGCCAAGTTATATTTTTCTATTAATTCATCCACTTCACTTAAGTTCCTGTGTTATTGGCATAAATTAGTCCATTAGAGTTTCTTATCTCTGTAATTTCTGCTGTTATGGCAACATGTTCAGATCGATTATTTTTGTCTTCTCTCTTTACATCTTGATCAATCTTGCTAGAAGTTTGTTAATTTAATTAGTCACATCAATGAACAAACCTTTTGTACTGATCATCATTTTTATTCTATATTTGTTTACTACTTCGTAATTTCTTTTCAGTTCTCTATTGTTTTCTTCATTCTACAATATTAGGCAATTTTAATGTTCTTATGCTAACTTTTTCTTATCTTAGGCTGAGGATATGCTTGTTGATTTTAGAGGGAGGGGAAGGGAGGGAGAAAGGAAAGAGAGAAGCATCCGTATGAGAGAGAAACATCGATTGGTTGCTTCTCATTGCCCCCTGACCGGAACTAAACCCACAACCCTGACCAGGAATTGAAAGCATGACCTTTTGCTTTGTGAAATGAATCCCGGCAAGCTGAGCCACACCAGCCAGGGCTACTTTACTTTTTAAATTAAAAGCTCAATTCCCTGATTTTGGCCATTCTTATTTTATAGTACAAGCATTTAAGTTTATAAAACTCCTTCCAGCTTTGGCTGGTGTGGCTCAGTGGATTGAGCCCTGGCCTGTGAACCAAAGGGTTACTGTTCAATTCCAAGTCAGGGCACATGCCTGGGTTGCAGGCCAGGTGGGGCCCTCAGTAGGGGGTACGCAAGAGGCAACCACACATTGATGTTTCTCTCTATCTCTTTCTCCTTCCCTTCCCCTCTCTCTAAAAATAAATAAACAAAATATTTTTTAAAAAAAACTTCTAAATACCACCTTAGCTGCATGTCACAAATTTAAATGTGTAGCATTTTTATTGTACAAATCAAAGTATTTTATTTTCCACAGGACATCATACAGCACCATGATTTATTACAAAATGAATACCCAAGTAACCCCCAACTAGGTAAAAAAATAGAATATGACTCATACCCCAGAAACACTCTGAGACAATACACACTTCCCAGACATTACACACTGCCGCCCTCCCCATGCTACTGTTATCCTTACTTTATCGTTGTCTTCTACTTTTCTTATAGCTTTAACTCATAAGTACTTTTCCCCTAAAAATCACAGCTCATTTTTGTAAATGTTTCAGTTTGGTTTTCTGCTTGTTTATAAATGAATGTGTGCAGAATCAATTTTTTAATCTATTTTTTTTTGCACTAAACATTATGTTTGTGAGATGCATCTGCATCCCTGTTCATAGCTAGTTTGTTGATTTTAATTGCTTATAGTTCTCTATTGTATGAATATGTATATTTATTTATTTATCATTCTATTCTCACTGGACATTTGAGTTACTTCCAGTGTGTGGTCGTTGTGAATAATGTTGCTACGAACAATCTTTTAAGTCTCTTAGGGCATATGTTGTCTGTGTTTTTGTTAACTATGTACCTACCAGTGCATCATCAACCAGCTCAGAAGGTAGCTTCAACACTAGTAAACAGTGACAATTGTTTTCTTTTTTTTTTTCTAAAAGAGTTATAACAAATTACATTCCCACTGGCAGTATAACTACGGCTCCATAGTCTTATCAATACTTGGAATAGTCTTTCTTTTCCATTGTAGCCACTCTGATGAAGTGTGATAATTTCTATTTGCATTTTCCTGGTTATAATGATGTTGAACACGCTTGCCTATGTTTATGGATAGAAAAGAATATTAACCACTACTAAAGAAAGAATTCATAAACTGGAAGATAGATTTGGAGAAATTACCTAGAATATAACACAGAGAGAAAAAAAAGATGATGAAGTAGAAGTTAAATGACATGAATGATAGAGGAAGAATGTTAAATATATAATTACTTGGAATGTTGGAATAAAATAATAAGAAAGAAGTAATATTTGAAGAGCTATTAAGTGAATTTTTCCAAGAATCGATGAAAAACACAAACCCTAAGAATCAGGAAGCCCCAAGAATTCCAAGAAGTACAAATAAGAAAGAATCCATATTAAGATTTTTATAGTCAAAATACAGAACACCAAAGGGGGAAAGAAGATCTTCAAGAAGCCACACAGCTGTTTACAGTAGTTTAATTTATCAGGTCCATTTGGAGGCACAATTATGAAATTAAAATACTGACATCTCAAGTGACTATTTTTGCTTTGGTATTGAATATTAAATGTCAAGCTTCCACACCAGTGCTACACACTAGGACAACCCTAGAAAGAACCAAGGGAAAAGGAAAGAAACCCAGAGGGTGGAGGGGAAGGAAGGACAGTGATGGATGAATGGGAAGGTGCCGGGGAGGGACAGGCCCCTGGGAGAGAGCCAGGAGCGGCGGAGGGCACATGAATTGAATCTGATCATCTATGGCCAGCATGAGAAAACCAGCTATTACCAACCGTTTGCCCTGAATCAATCACTCTAAAACTCCCCTGGTGCGTGTGACAGCAAATGAGAGACTGCAAAGGGGCTTTCACGAAAAAGCATTTCAGAATGTGTGAAAAAACAAAAGTTCCAGTTTTCCATCTCAGCTCTTTCGGGCAACCACATCAAATAGAAGCTCAGCGGGCCCGGGGACCACCGCTGCTTCTAATTAAGGCCCCAAGGTAAGGCAGCACTTTAGGGGGTCTCATCCCAGCAAAACATACATCCCCCCTCTGTCTCTAGCAGCGGAAGGCTGACTCGGGCTCCATGGGCTGTGTTTGTTCTCAGCTTGCATTTAGAGTGGCAGGCTGCACCTGCCTTCCCGATACCCTGCGAGCCAGTTTATTCTGACACCGGTTCTCTTGTTCAAACAACTCTGAACTGGAGGAACAGCTGTTAAGAATGGAGGAGGAATGAGAAGCAAAGCATTTTCCCCTTCGTGTGTGTGTGTGTGTGTGTGTGTGTGTGTGTGTGTGTGGACAAGGGGTGTTGTCCATTAAAGACTGACTTGCTTTTCCTTGCAAAAATGATACCCCATCCACCACACAGGTGTCAACTCTGAAATTCTGGGCACTGGTCAAGGGCCTTACTTCAGCCATGTGTCTCCAGGACAGCTTGTATTTAGCATCCCCTTGGAGGGCTTGCTAAGATGCGGGTGACCAACCTTACCCCTGGAACTTCTGACTCAGTGTGCCTGGGGTGAAGTCTGAACATGAGCATTTCTACCGGGGAATCCCAATACTGTCAGCTCGGGGACCACATTTTGAGAATCACGGTTCTAGAACAATAAAGAAAAGGTAAAACAGCAAGAAATCATCAGTCAGGTCACCCCCGACCCAGCCCACTGGGGTTTTGGAGACACAGCTGGCAGACAAAGAGACAGCTGTGTCCGGGCCGAGCAGGTGGGTGAGGGGCATGCTGGGAGCAGGCCAGGAGAGCTGGGAGATGATTTCCAAGTGAGGAACAGTGTGCTATGAGGACCAGGCACTGGCTGGAGAAGACGGGGATTCTCATTTTCCGCAGCAGGGGCTGCCGCAGCTTCCTAGGCTTCTATCAAGGTGCTGGGTGGGGCCCTTCCTCTTCATTCCCTCCCTCTTGAGACTCTGTCAGGGTCCGGCCCGTACCTGTTGCCACCACTTGTCCTGCATCCCCCTAGAGTACCTCCCCTTGAAGGAAACGCTGCTGGTGGAGAAAGGAGCCTCCTCAGCTCGGGTCCCAGCAAAGGAGAACTGAGAGGCAGCACATTCTGGGTTTTACTGTCTAAGGCCTGAACCTCAGGGCGCGGGGTCTGCCTCCAACCCATCCTAGCTAAGCATCCTCCCATCCTGCAGAGTGACCCCATCGTGCCACAGGTGGGTCACTTTGTCAATGGTGGGGGGTGGGGCCCCCTCTGTCTTATAGAGAGTGTCAGAGGAATTAAACAAGAAGGCCATGAGACAGGCAGCTCTAATGCTGTGGCGACCTACATATGCAAACCAAAATCTAAGCCTGTAAAGGCTTCACGGCTGCAAAATCAAAATGCTAAGGACAACCAATCACAAGCAGCCTCTGGGCTATAAGCTACTGCCAATCAAGTCATCCTCTGCACCCGCTCTGTAAGTTTTCACTAGGGTGCCTGTGGGCAGACACAGTGGTCCTAACCGCTTCCAGTTTGGTGCTGCCCCATTCAAGTCGATTTTAATATGCTTCAACAAGAGAAACAGAACTACAACCTTCATTTTTCCACATGGATTTTCCTTCCTCACCGGCCCCACTCCTCACCGGCTCTCGGTAAAACAGTACGGACTGTACTAACGAAACAGCCATGGCTCCTGGTCTCAGCCACATGCAGGACCAACTATGGTACTTACTTTTCAAGGCCCTGTGTGAAATGAAAATGCAGAGCCCTTTGTTCAAGCAGCGCTAACAATTTCAAGCCCTGACAGGTGTGGCTTAGTTGGTTGGGCATCATCCCACAAAGCGAAAGGTCGTTGGTTCAATTCCCAGTCAGGACACATGCCAGGACTATGGGTTCGGCCCCAGTTGAGGTGCATACAAAAAGCAACTGATTAATATTTCTCTCTCACATCGATGTTTCTCTCCCTCCCTTCCCCTCTCTCTAAAAGTAAACAAATGCACTTTTTTAAAAAAATAAAAGAAGAAAAAGAATTTCAAGATGGTAACAGCATAGCATTAAACTAAGTATGGGGCCCTGACCAGCCACACTGGTCACGGAATCATCTATGGGAGTCTTAGCGTTCAGGTGGGAAGCTCCAAGCTCTCCCTAAGCTGGGCTGCTGCCCCACACCCCAGGATGGAGGGAGTCTCTGTGTTGTAGAAGTGCAGTCCCTGACCTCGGGGACCCTCCGGGGCCCTGGGGAGGCAGACAGACACTGACCCCTGAAGAATAGACTCTTGGAGCAACATCACATGGGTGAGATGATGGGGCTGACGGTTCATACGCTCAGTGGCACTTCTCCAGCAAGGTCATGGGGATAGGGAAACACAGGAGACCCTTCACTTTCAAGGGCAGGAAAGGTGAAACGATAAAGAGCACCTTCTTCGCACGATCACTGCATTTTGCGGTCAGTTTCTGCAGGCCCCTGAAAACATTCGGGTTTGTGCGCAAATCAGAGAGTGAACTACCTGACCTCTGGGTCTCCCCCAGCTCTATGAACCCGTGCCCACCCCTCTTTACAACAAAGCTCCAGGTGTCCGTTACATAACAAACTACTTTAAATTGGTGGCTAAAAGCAACCACCGTGTCATTGTATCTCACAGTCGGGTGGGTTAGGATTCAAATGGGGCTCGGCCATTCCATTTTTCTGTTCCCCATGGTATCAATGAAGGAGGCCCCAAGACAACTTCACTCATGTCTTGTACCTTCATGGGATGACTGGAAGGCTGAGCGCAGCTGGAACTACCCTCTGAGACTCTGATATGCGGCCTTTCAAGCCTCAGGAACTTGAGGTAGGGAATTCTTACATGGCAGCTCCCCTAAGCCCCCTGGAGCTCTGTGCTCCCAGAGGGTGTTCCAAAGAGCCCAGCCGGGATTTCCCAGCCCAGCCATTGAAATCCCAGAATGCCACTCGCTGCTTCCTATTGGTCTGGAAACTCACTAAGCCAGGCCCCGATTCAGGTGGAGGAAACTGGGACTCCACCTCTCAATGGGAGGAATAGCTGAGGATTGGGGGTCATTGTCAACCCATTCTTGAATGTGGTTCATTTAAGAAAGAAAATGGGGAGCTCCACTCAGCATACCCGTGGCCAAAGCCTAGATTCAACATTAAAATATTAAGGAATTAATGTACATCTTATGTTTTAAATTATAATAAAATGTTTTAGATAAACAGGTCCTATTTTTATATTGATTCCTCAACATTATTCTCTTTCTCTCTCTTTGACAAACTGTACAGGATAAGAATCTCTCTATTGTAAGTTTTTAAAAATTCAGGCACTTAGATCAGTGACAATTCCTTATTTGTCCCTAAGGTTTCAAAGCACAGCATGTGTTTGCTGATTCAGTACAAAAACAAAAACAAGAAAAGTCAGTGCTCATATTTTTTCTGCCTCAGGGCCTCTGTGGTCTGTATTGTGAAGTTCCAACCCCTCAAGTTAAGTTGCCTTTGCTGTAGGCCATTTTTCACCTTTTCTCTCCACCGTCATCTTGGCCAAACCTGCCATTTTGCAGAGCACACCTCTGCCCATTCCTCTCAAACCCAGAAACCCTTCTCTCTGACTGCTTCTAACTTCAGCTGGGCTTGCTCCTCACTGCACAATTCCAGGGAGAACCAATGTCTCACTAATGATCCAACCCCAGGTACCATCACATACTCAGCTCCTACAGACCCTGTCAGTGGCCCCTCGGACCCTGCACATCCATGTTGGCTCATCCTTTGTTGCCATGGGTGAGGGCTTCAGAGGCTTCCCCACACCCTTCCTCAAGCTGTGGGTACCTCCTCCAATAGTGTCCAGCAAAATAGTACCAATGCTTTCAGACTATCTTTCCCCATTAACCTCACCCATGGCTGTCCTTGCCTCACTTTAAGTCCCAACAGTCCTCTGCCTGCTCTCCATGCCACCACTGTCCCTATAACCCAGGTATCACATGAGAACATTCGCTCCCTTGCCATCCCTCCACTAAAATGCAAACCCTTTGGGAACAGAGACCATGGTTTTCTGCATGCGGTTTTTCTTCTCATACAGTACAGACAACAGGTCTGGGCTTCACAGCATGCTCTAAAGATGTTAGGTAGGATGGAGAGTAAACCAAGGCAGGGAGGAAGAGGGGGACATGTCTCACCCACTAACTCAGCAGCCCTGAGTCTGGTCCGGTAATATTGCCAGGGGTTCTGACATCACAAGAAATGCCATGCTGACACGTGAGGAGGGCAGTCCTTGAAATTCTGTGTATCATTTCCACTATCTGGGAAAGCAGGCTTTGAAACTGTGCTTTCATCCCAAGGCCTGGAAGGGGGAAGAGGAGGGAGTCCCTAGTGCTTACAGAAAGAGCCCAGAAATAACTCTGGGTAACTGCCCCAACTTTAACTAACTGCCTCCGGTCACATATCTGTTTTACAACCAGATGAACAAATGGAGTCTGGGGCTAGATAAGGATTTGAGCTAACAGACCCTCACACGCATACCTAAGTTTGGATAGTCACGCCCCCACCCCGGGAAAGCTGGCACCATCTTTACTGGTCAATCTACATGTAACTTCCTCACCCCCATCCTGCCAATCGTATAAGTCCTGAGAACAAAGGAGCATCAGCTCCTGCCTTTCTCTCCCACCTCAGCAAGGCCCATTCTCTCGCATGATAGTATATCACTGATAAACCCCACTTACATACTAATAGACTTGCTGATCTGTAATTCCTTACTGCATCGGCAAGAAAGACCGAATTTCTCCCTTAACAAAGATGCATATTAAAGTCAGGTATCTAAAAGATGTACATAAATTGTGCCAGCCACTGGAGCAAGCCCTTTATGTTGTTTCACTTTCCTCCTATATCACTATTACCTCCTCACAGGTTGATTTTACCAAAATTGGACCCAAGGGAAAGAATGTGGGTGACTCACACAGTTCATTATAACGGGATTTGGCGTCTGGTAGCAGCGCAGCTGAGAATGCCAAGTAAAGGCCTGAACAGCGTCAGGGGGGTGGGGAGGGTGAGGTCAGTGGCGGTGATCTCCCAGCAGGTCAGCTTGAGCTGCATTAGGAGGGACGTGGTTCTGACTCTGGGCAGAGGCTGACGCAGACACGCTGTAGCCATGGAAACCAGCCATTTCTGGGCAAGAGGCAAGAAGCAGGCTCACTGTTTCAGAAAAGAGGGACCAGGTAGGCGTGGTGAAGAATAAAGTTGTGGAAATGATGGGAGGAGCCCACCACCCTCTAAGTAGTCAGACTTTATAATTGTTCTAGTATGTATGCGACAAAGTTGGAACCAGGGAGCAAAAGAATAAGCCACAGAAATGCATTCCTGGCTTCTGTCAAACAGCGGAGCCTCCAACCATGATCTTCAAATCTGTTTGCTATTGAACAGGCGATTCAGAGACCAAAGGCACTGGTGGGTCTGGCGGGCCCACCGGCTCAGCTGCCAAGCTGGAGGGTTGGAGACACTCGCCAGCAGTCTGCTCTGGTACACCGTGTCCCTGCCCGGCTCCGCCGCGCCGTGATCAGCTTTGCTCATTAGTTTCCAGGAAATAATCTCCTTGTCACAGCTGGGATCCTTGATCAAAACAGTGGACATTAGGGTTCGCAGGAGCAAAGGACTGTTCCTTTGGCACACACTGGAACACTAAGTCACGACCCAGGGATCTGAAGGAGGCGAGACGCTTGTGAAGATGACTGACATTGCCAAGGACCGGCTCTGCCTAAGAGGAGGAAGGGTCGGATATTCAAAGCAAACACAGAAAACGGCAACAACCCAAAACGAAAACCCTTTGGGATGAAAACTGATCTTTTTTTCAACTTGGTTTCGTGGTTGAGATAAACAAACAGGCACAGGTGCCTGCCATGCACTGGGACGTGGCGTCTCTTGAGGAATGTCCAGTCTAGGGGGAAGCCGACCAGTAGCCTGGTAACAAATGCACCGATCACATCGATGTGCTAACAGTGCACTCTGACAGCAGAACACACAGAGGGAGGGCCCCTAACCCCGCCTGTGTCTTCACAGAGACTCCCTGGAGGGGTGACGCTGGCGCTGATGTCAGATGACGAGGAGCAGCTGGGGACACCTCCGCAAGGTTTGCAAAGTGAGGAGGCTTGTGGCTGATTCTGTGTCTTTGAAAACAACTTGCAAAATACATGTTCCCATCCTTTTGTCCCTGGGCACCCCATCACCACACCCATGTCAAAGAAAGAGAGAGTGGACTAAAAGACTTTGGCCCAGTTGCCTGTGGGGTCTGGGCTGGGGGTCAGCGCTGGCATGGTGAGGCAGGGCCCCCGCCAGCTTCAAGGGGTGGAACGCCCTGTCCCTGACCCCTGAAGCTCTGCCCCCCACCAAGAGCTGCCAGTGGCACCTACAGCGCCCTTAGTGACAGAGAGGGTGCCAGATGGCTTCTCGCGTCCAAGCCTGCCCGGGCCAGAGCTCCATAGCAAACCCCTTCTCCACTCACTGTGTGCCTCACTGTGGGACTGAGCCTGGGGCTGCCCAATAGCAGAAAGGAGACATGGGCAGCTCAAGGGCAAAAGCAATAGGTTTTCTCTCAGGTTGATTGGAAATCACAGGTTGGGGAGAAAAATGAGGCAAAGAGGCAAACAACTGCCTGGCGGTTAAAAGCGTAGACTTAAAATCATACAGTTCCAGGCTGAAGTCCCAGCCCGGCTACTGTCTAGCCGTATGAGCACGCTCTCTGTACCTCAGCTTTCTCATCTATAAAGGGGGTGCAGTACCAGTGCTGCCCCAGTGGGAGGCTGTGAGAATTAGATGCAGCCATATGTGTAACTACTTCGTGCACTCAGGAGCCAAAACACACGGGATGCCTGAATCCACCAAGGGTTTTTACCCGAGCTGCCTAGACAATTGCCTTCATTTGATCATTTGGGAGCTCGCCAATGGTTTTTTATATGCTTTAGTAGCCAAAGAGAGTTCCTAGGGGAGGTCGAAGCTGGGACACGTGGGGCTATGCACCAGCAGGGAAGGGCTCACGTCCTTGGAGGCAGAAGGGGCTTTTTTGAGACTTTCCTTTTTTTGGTGCCCGGCTGCTGCTTGTGGGCACATTTAGTGGCGTGTCCTTCTCGGAGCACACCATCGCTTTGAACAGCCTGGCTGGAGCGCAGCGTCCCACGTCCTGGGCTGAGCTGGAGTAGCCATGAAAGGACCTTCACCATTAGCTCCTTCAGACTAATTCATGTCAGTTTTACTTTTGATGAGCAGCTACTATGTTCAAGGCACCGCTTTAGAAACCACTGTCTTTGCCAGGGACGACCGGGGCAGCGTCTGTGAATAGGCCGCCCCCTTGATTATTAAATCAACTCACCCCACCCACAGGTGTGGTCCCAAACAGCAAGTACATTTACGTACAGCTCAGCGTTTGACATGTGCCTTCATAGCCACAGCCTCCCCATGAGACAGGCAATCTGGGACCTATCCGTGTCTTAGAGGGGGAAGGAGTCTCAGAGCTGAGTGCTTGCGCAACGCCGTTTCAACCAGCCGAGGCGGCCACCAGGGCTCACCTCCTGGCCTCGGATTCCAAAGCTCCTCTTGTCACTCACGCAGGCAACTTCTGTCACTTGGACAGGACATGCCGCACGTTCTTTCTCCTTTGAAATTTAGAGGACACACTTCTGGGGCAGTTGGCTGGAATCAGGGTACGTATGATTCCCAGCCCTGGAACCCCCAACCTTTATTCATGCCCTGTCCTATCTATCCCTTTGAAGAGAAAATGTTGCAACTGGCCTTATCACACTCCAAATTCTTCTGTTATCTGGGTTGAAAACATCCAGCCAGCTGGCCGAGAAGAAGTGGAGGGGCCCTCTGGGAGGGACAGGCCTTCTACAGACGGACGGACGGACAGGCGGACGCCGGCACCACGCCTTCTCCAGGGAAAACTCCACCTCCTGCTCAAGGAGGTCCGAGCTCTCTGACCCCCAGGCTACAAGCCGTATCTTTTCTCAGGCCTTCGCCATCAGGAGTGAGATGAGGCTGAGCTGCCTGTGGTGTAAGAGTTCTCTGTGTAGGGGGAGTAAGGGCGGTCACCCCTGTGATCCTGTAAGGTGGGTTTTAGGTGGAGGGCTCATCCAAAAGGTCACCCTGTGCCCGGGGAATTTACTGAGACCCACGCCCCTGCCTGGCACTCACGGTGTTCATGAAGTCCTCTCAAATAGAGGGGAAGCCACAGGTGACACCTGCAGAGAAATGACACACTCAACCACTCATTGTGACAGATGGCATTGGAAACAACAACGTCAGGCCCTGGACAGGGTGGCTCAGTGGGTTGGAGCATCATCCTGTAAAGTGAAGGGTCATGGGTTCAATTCCTGGTCAGGGCAACATGCCTAGGTTGAGGGTTCAATCCCCAGTCGGGGTGCGTGTGAGAGGCAGCCAATCAATGTTTTTTTCTCATACTGATGTTTCTCTCTCTCTCTTCCTCCCTTCCCCTCTCTCTTAAATGAGAATAAAATAAAACTTAAAAAAAAGGAGAAACAACATCAGAATGGTGGACTTTTCTTCAGGTGGCAAAGAGAAAGGCCCACATTCCAGGACCATCCTGAATATGTCCTATCAGTTTTCTTCCGGGGCACTGCAGTTTACTTAATGCTGACCCTAAGCCCTTTGTCCTCCTCAGCTGGGGGACAGTATATGTTGTCCATAGCCCAGGGACATGCTCAAGTACTGACTACTCTGGGTTCACTGTCTTGTGAGAAAGAGAAACCCCTTAAAGTGGGTTTTGCATCCGCCAGCTCTAGCCCTGCTGAACCTCCCTCTGTGTTCTCATCCCTCCCCCAGCATTTGGGAGGGAGGAGATGGCAAGAGAACAGAGCGGAGCTGATGGGCTCCCACTCACACAGAAGAGCAGGGCAGGAGATCAGACGCCCTAACTTCAGCGATGCCCAACGTGAACTTGTCTGGAAGCTGGGGACCCTTCCGCTCTTGGGAGCGTAGGCTGAAGTGGTGGTGAGTGAGGCCTGTAGCTTTGCCCCGCCTACCTCCATTGCCCACCCCCCACCTCCTCTCACTGCTCCCACTCCCCACGGCTCATTTTCCCAATTCTCCCGAAAGGCCCCACCCTTAACTTCCGGGCTTCCTTTATACCCACTCCCTATAAAAGTCAACCTCTCTATCACGCTGTCCCCACAAGAGTTTCCTGTCCTCGGATCCAATAACCCCAAGACCCTGCTCTCAGCCAAGTGCGGAGTTAGGAACACTCAAAAGACAATGCATTCTAACAGGATAATGGCTTAATGCGCTGTGTTTCTTGGCGATGTGCATATCTTTTAAAGAGAAGGTCATTAACGGTAAGACTTAAGGCAGAGCCGTGGGCATGTGACAGGTGGCGAGAAGCACCTGCAGCAAGGGGCCGTGTCACCATATAGCAGCGGCCTGTCGTGGTGTTTTCTCCTCCCGCTCTAGTCAATATGGGTAGCCTTAGGTCACTGCTTTTCTCCTGAAATCAGAATCTCTTGTCCAGCTGCCCAGGAAAGAGAGTAAAACTGCCAGCTGATTCGTATTCAGGGACAAAGCAGGCCATTTATTCCCGCAGGTTCAGAGCCATCATCTCCCCAGGACACATGCTACGGTGTGTGCTGGCTTTATCTAGCCACGCTTCCTTCTCTCCTCAAATCCTTAACGGGTGTGTTGTCCCTTGTGCCGACGCCAGACAAAAGGGAACCGGAAAAGGAACTGTGCAGTCGCCAGGACCTGCGAAAGCCTCTCTCCCTCCTTTGCTGCCTGAGCTTCCCAAAGGCATCAAAACGTTCTGTCTCTTCTGGAAACCCCAGGTGGATGAGCGGAGGCCGCAGAGAAGAGGACTTGGCCACAGCGTCTCCGGTATTGACACAGGGACAGCGCAGTGCCCTCAACATCGCCACTGTCATCAAGAATTTGGACTTCTTTGCTGCTGAGAATCTCAAAAAAGGGTTGCCAGATAAAACACAGGAAGCCCAGGCAGATTGGAATTTCAGATGAACAATGAATAAATTCTTAGTATATAAGCACATTGCATGCAGTCTTTGAGACATACTTAAAAAAGATCACTCGTCCTTTAAATGGAAAATTTAAATTTAACTGAGCATCCTGTATCGTTAAGTGCTACCCCTGGCAATCTCATTACATCATCTCTCCCTCAGCAGCCACCCCCCGCCATTCTCCTGTACCTTCCCCTGCAGCAGCTGTGGCCACCACGCAGTCCTGGAGCCAACGAGGATTTATGGGGACACACACCAGGAACCTGTAGGAAGATACGACACGAGAGCAACCTCACTGGCAGACACTTCACATTGGGCTGCTTCAGACTCACTTGCCTGAGGTCGTGCTGAACCCCTGAAAAAACACTAAGCATAATTTGTACGCTCAGAGAAAACGGGGGCCATCTCATAGAGCAGACAGTGAAATGTGTGAGCATGCCTCCTGCTCGCATGCACCCCCCTCCTCCGCCCCACCTGAAAACCGGCAGGTGAGACAAGATCCCTAAAGCCTTTCCTGTTCTAAATCCTGTGAGTCTCTGGGCCCCTGGCTCAAGGGAGAGGCCCGAGTAGCCCTCCCTGGGGAGACACCCAGACCCACCCAAGTCCCAGGACACTCAGGGGTCCAGCCCCTGCGCCAGCTCCTGCTCTCAATGGAAGTCCTGGTAGCAAACTTTCCCAGCTCTTCCTGGAACACCTGACACTTCCCCACCTTCCTAACTCCTCCCTCCCATCCCCATGATGGGTCCTGCTCAAGGGTCCTGGTTGGAGGTCCTCATTGGAGTTGGGACCCCAGGCCTTCTGGCCCCCCCACCGGTCTTGTTTGTTCCTCCTACTTCCCCAAGAGCAACCAGTCAGTCATAAGCAACAGTCATTGTCCCTGAGGATCCATCACCCACCCACACTGAGGCCGGAAGTCAGTCACCTGAACTCTCGTATGCTGAGGGCCAGACACGAGGGCTCTATGGGCGAGTCTTTGATGTACCTCAGCAGCTTAGTAAAATTCACTTTTGGTGTAATATCAGCCCTGGCCGGGTGGCTCAGTTGGTTAGAGCATCATCCCATATGACAAAATATTGTGGATTCAATTCCCAGTCAGGGCACATACTTAGGTTGCACGTTCAATTCCCAATTGAGGTACATGTGAGAGTCAACCGATCCATGTTTCTCAATATATGTCTCTCCCTCTCTCTCTCCCTCTCTCTCTCTGCCCACCCTCCCTCCTGTTTCCTCTCTAAAATCAATAAACATATCTTCAGGTGAGGATTAAAACTAACTAAATAAATAAGTGCTAATATTAACCCAGTTGTACCCAATTATTCTTCTAATATATCATTTTTACCTCTCACTGCTTGTCTTTATTTCCTTTTTTGTCCCTACTTCTGCTTCAACTGTGTTCTCTTTCACCATGTACATCCAAATCAATGTGTTCATTTGAATTAATTGACCAGTCAAGTCCTCGGAAGGGTCGGGCCACCTTTTTTTTTTTTCAATTCCCCTGTAAGAACTATCTAACCAATAGCTTGGATTTTCATGCTTCACTGGAACTTGTATTTTGTGACTTTGTGTTTAAGGTCTTCTGAAAGTGCTTTTCTTTCTTTCTTTTTCCTTCTTTCTGTTTGTTTTTTCAAAAGAGAATGCTACCCTCTCAAGCATTTTCCTGTTTGGAATACAGACCCAGAAGAGCTTTGTCACTTGCCCAAAAACAACACTGGTGAAAATTTCTGGGATTAAGATGGGATTTTGTGGTAGGGATTTTTCCATCTCTGTTTTACATGTGACTTTCCCAGTGCCAAAGTTTTATCACCCTTTGACCAGTGCCCTCCCATGGTCCCCACGGCTGCTGACGACAGCATCTGGGGGCTTTTCCTTTTAACGACGAGAATCTCGAGGCTTACTCTTCCAGAATTCTGGCTTTATCCGCAGTGAGAAAAATCTCTTTGGTGTATAATCTACTGCTTTATAAGAATAACAAGCATGAGAAAATGAGCTGAAGGAGAAGCCGCCTCTACGGGCCTGTGACAGTGCATGACAGATTGTGGATGGGAAACAGGGTCCTATGCAAAGTAGCCTCACAGAATGCTCTGATCACAAATTCCTAACCGGGAAGGCCATGGTGGGAAGACACGCCCCGGCCATAAAACTTTTTTAGTAAATGGTTCATCTTTGCCTTAAGCAAGCCCTATCCATTGTTTCTGTGCATCCAGGTTAGCAAACCTTTGAAATGCTCCCTTTGAGACCCTTTCTTTTAAAGCATGACCACCCTCAAGAAAACCCATAATTTTAACCATTCTATAACCCAACCCTCACTTGGCTTTCTCCCGCCCTCATGTAATCTTCCTAACACTCCCTCCATAATTCCAAATGCATAAAAGAAACTGAAAACTTATTCCCCAAAGCATTTTTCTAGTCTGTGGCATCCAGGCATATCCTCTGTTTGACTCAGTTAAAGTTTTATAGAAATTCTCTACAGATTTGGACGTTCTAACATCAACAGGATGAATGAGAGGCTCCCCACCTCCCTCAGATAGAAGAGCATGCAGGGAACTTGCCTGCCTCTCCTCCAGCTTCTGCTGGGCTGATGTTTAATACAAGATATCCAGTGAATGAAAGTTTACATCTTAGGGTTTCTTAGGGGAGTGGCTTCATTCATTCATTCATTCATTCATTCAACCATTTATTATATATCGCTCACATGCCAGGTACTAAGCAAGACACAGGAAACACAAAGGTTAATAGGCACCTATCTTCGACACCAAAGAATTTACAGGCTGATGCATGAGACAGATGTACAAATACTGAGGGCATCACGGTGCGTATTTATGTGTTGAGCTGAAAGAACTGGCACTTGATTGCAGTGGTCCTCAACCCTGGGCCCAGGGGACATTTGGCAATGTCTGGGGTCATTTTTGGTTGTCACAATTGGGGTGAGGGAGGCTACTAGCATCTAGTGGTTAGAGGCCAGGGATACTGCTAAACATCTGCGATGCATAGGACACTGCCCCACAACAAGAAATTTGCCAAAATGTGAACAGCACCTAGTTTAGAAAATCCTGGTCTAGGGGATGAATACGATGCAGTCCCCTCCATCTGGTCAACTGAAGAATTCGAGTTCACACAGCTACTACTGTTCTTGGGGGTCATTGATTGGCTTTTACCCCTAAGCAAGGTGGTTCACCCTCTAGGCTTAAGTTTTCTCGTCTATAAAATAAAATTGGAGTCTCTGACCTCCACATACTTTCCTGCTTAAGAATCTAGGGTGTTAAGCCCTGCTCCCGACAGGAGAATGCCTTGGCCAAGGACCGCTGACTCCACTCCAGCTAAGCTGGACTGTCCTGCATTGATCCTGAGTACAAATCAGGGAGGACAAGTGTGGCCTCTGCCCAGAGACCTCCGGTTAGGTTGCCTCTGTCCTCAGAGCCTAAGTTTTTTCATCAGCAAACAAGAGCCACTTAACTTGTCCGCCTCCCTGTGTCAGAAAGAAAGATCGAGTAAATGAAGCAAGAAATGACCCAGATGCTGCTGCAGGGGCTGGGTCCAAACAAGACACCCCACTTCTCTCCTTCTGGGGGTTCTGAGCAGTGAACAAGCAGGACAGACCTTGCTCAGCATCAGCTCTGTGGCCTAGAGTGGTGGGCTGGGTTGGGAAGGGGTCAGTATCTCTTTACATGTCTTTGGAAGTGCCTCACAGAGGTCCTCTGACTTTTGTCTCCCTGAGCAGAAGTTAGACTTGAACCTTTTTTTTTTTATTGTTGTTCAGTTACAGTTGTCCCCATTTTTCCTCCATTAGTCTCCCCTGCCCTGCCAGCCACCCCCACATTCAATCCTCCCCGCATTGTCCTTGTCCAAAGGTCCTTCATACTTGTTCCTTGACTTGACCCTTCCCCTTCTTTCCCCCATTAACCCCCTCTCTCCTCCCCTCTGGTTACTATCAGTTTGTTCTTCATTTCCCTGTCTCTAGTTCTATTTCCTCACTTGTTTGTTTTGTTGACTAGGTTCCACAAAGGAACCTAGTGGAATCTATAGGAATCTAGTCACATGAGATCACATGGTATTTGTTTCACCGCCTGGCTTATTTCACTTAGCATAATGCTCGCCTGTTCCATCCACGCTGTTGCAAAGGGTAGGAGCTCCTTCTTTCTTTTCGCTGCATAGAATTCCATTGTGTACATGTACCAGTTTTTTGATCCACTCATTTACTGATGGGCACTTAGGCTGTTTCCAGCACTTGGCAATTGTAAATAATGCTGCTGTGAACATTGGAATCTTCCCCACATATTTTAGGCACTGAGGCTGCATGTAAGTACCCTCAAATATTCTCCCTCTCCCTCTCTTTCTCTCCCTCTCTGTCTCTCTGGCTTCAAACTCTTTCACCAAACAGGAAGAGCCTTTCAGGGTCAATGCCCTGGAAGACAAGAGCAGCTTTGGAGCAAAGGAGCAGCAAGGTCCCTGGAGGAGGGAGGGAAGCACCCGTCTGGGCCTAAACATTAGGTCTTTTCAGTACTCCCGCGGCGCCGGCTGTAACTGGAAAGGCAGGAAAAAGGAGGCGGGCAGGGCGGGCATTGGCAGCTCTCACAGTCATTTCTGTGTTCCCAGGAGCACTGTGCCGGCAGGACTGCATCGAGGTCTGCAACTAGAGTCGTTGTGTTCTCTCCGCTGCTAGACCAGTGCCTTCTGACGTGGCTGGTTCCGTGTGCAGTGAACAAATGAGCCCTCTTTTTTTAGCAGAAGAAAAACTGAAATGCAGGGGCACTAAGTCACATGTCCATGCCCCAGTTACTGAAACTGCTACACAAAGCGGACTGCTATTAGTGTTGCTTACTGTTAAATTTGCTTCATTGAGATTATCAACAATAAATGCCCCTAATTAACCCCATATTTCCCATTCTGTATGTTCATTGTTGGTTTTTGGTTTGGGGTTTTTTTCTGGTGTAATTTACTCTCAGTAAAATGTGAAAACTTAGGTGTATGGCTCAGTCACACACACAAAACCCCATGTGGTATGCACCCAGGTCAAAAGACAAAACACTTCCATCCTTCTAGAAAGTTCTCTCATGCTCTGTGTCTAAGTAGCCACCTCCCCAAGAATTAACCCCTTTTCTACTTCTGGCACCATACTCTAGTTTTGCCTATTCTTCAACTCATCATATAACTTCATATTATTTTGTTCAATAGAATGTTTTAGGCTCATCCATGATGCATCAGTAATTTGTTCTTTTTCACTGTTGGATAGTATTCCATTGTATAAATGAAGCACATTTTTGTTTATCCTTTCTTCTATTTTTTTAAAGATTTATTTATTTATTTATTTATTTATTTATTTATTTTTAGAGAGGGAAGGGAGGGAGAAAGAGAGAGAGAGAGAAACATCAAAGTGCAGTTGCTGGGGGTCATGGCCTGCAACCCAGGCATGTAGCCTGACTGGGAATTGAACCTGCAACACTTTGGTTCGCAGCCTGCACTCAATCCACTGAGCTACGCTAGCCAGGGCTATCCTTTCTTCTATTGGTGGATATTTAAATTGTTTTCAGTTTGGTGACTGTTATGTTTATTTGATTTTTTTTGTTAGTTTCATGTGCCTTTTTAAATTTCTATTCTGTTAAAAAAAAAAGGCCAAAATGGAGTCTCTTTTGCTAAGTCACCTCAACAAACTAAAACTTAGTAACTAACCTAACTGCAGTATTAGTCTCTCCAAGGGATGAAATTTTAAGCCGATCAGTCTGGAATTTCCTGATCAACACTTGGGAGGTAATGTGT
This sequence comes from Phyllostomus discolor, assembly GCF_004126475.2. Classification (NCBI taxonomy): domain Eukaryota; kingdom Metazoa; phylum Chordata; class Mammalia; order Chiroptera; family Phyllostomidae; genus Phyllostomus; species Phyllostomus discolor. The sequence goes on along the minus strand of NC_040912.2, from coordinate 80,996,160 downwards.
CCCGTAAGACCCCTGCTTTCCCCTAAGACAGGGCCTTCCACTCCTTTCTCTTCTTAGTCCCACTCTCTGCCTATAAAACCTTCCATCTTGGCCCTGGCTGGTGTGGCTCACTGGATTGAGTGCAGGCCTGCAAACCAAAGGGTTGCTGGTTCAATTCCCAGTCAGGGCACATGTCTGGGTTGCAGGCCAGGTCCCCAGTAGGGGGCGTGTGAGAGACAACCGCACACTGAGGTTTCTCTCCCTCTCTTTCTCCCTCCCTTCTGCACCAGCGGACCTAATGCACCCTGTTTCTCCAGCTCCTTCAAATCAAGGCTCACACCTCCCACCTTCCACCCACTTTGCTTTCCAAGACAGGGAGTGAAACTGTTCCTGGGATCCTAGTGAGCAGGTGGGGGTCTCAGAGCTCCCCTCATTCACCCTCACAACAGGAAGGGGTGGTACCTGTCTGTTAATTGGCTCCTTCTTGCTCCTTTCCGTAAGCTGGTCTCAACCTTTTCTTAAAATGACAACACCCTGGGCAATCAGCTCCTGAAGCCTCATCCCACCCCAGTCAGCCCCGGCCTGGCCCCTGGCTGACACAGCGCTGCCGGCGCCATCCAAACACTGCTGTATTTTCCTAACCTCTCCCCACCCTCCACCCACCTCTCATTCTTTCAAGAACAAATTCTTTCCCCCCACATTTCTAAATAAGAGGAAAAGAAAAAAAAAGTCCTTCCATTTTGAAAGCTGTTGAAAATAAACTAGTTGTCACTCAGTTACCAAAATCTGTTTCAGCAATGAAACCAGTCCTGGACTGGGTTGGGCTTTTAAGGACAAACCTGAAAAGGTTTCTGAGGTATTTTTTTTGAAAATTCACCAAGAGTGGCCAGGAGGTGGATTTGCTAAGCTGTGGTTATTGGCACTAGGATCACGAAGGCAGGAAATTCTCTGCATGACTAGCCTGTTCCTGAAGCCGGCCGGGAGCTGGAACCTCCAGCTCGGCCCTGGCTATTCCTCCTGGGTTCCCAGCCCAGCCACCCACTGGCTCTGAGCACAGCGGACTCGCCACTTACTGTAAGCTACAGCTTCACCCTGTAGCTTCGCATCTGGTCATCAGCCCTTCTAGGTGAGAGTTCAGGGGACATCATAGGGTTTGAACAGGCAGAGACACCAACCACTTTCTCCATTAAGTCTCACCAGCATCCTCTCCTCCTGTGGAATCTAGCCAAAGAGCAGTGAGAATGCCACGCTGGAGAATTTTCCACTCTGAGACATTCCTTCTGGAATCACCCACCACCACCTCCACCTCTCTGATGCCTACTGCCACCTCCCCCCACCACACACACCCACAGTGTATCAGCTAGGGTCTGGCTAACCACCGTAACAAACATCCCCAACATTGCAGTGGATTGACATCCTGAAGGGTTATTTGTCTCTCACATTTAAAATTATTGCACGCACCAAATATTGCCTTGATTGTGAGTTTTTTCCTAATTCTATGTCTTGCCTTCTAGGTCATAATTCTTTCAGGAGCTGTGACTTATACATTTTTATGTGACTGAGTTGTCTCCCTTTACAGTTTCTAGTACAAATATCATACTTTGGCCAAGTCCTGAAGTTGAGAGTAGCTGAAAATTCAGTCTGTATCTCCAAGGTCCCAACTCCTTTGCCTTTATATGTCCAGAGATATCTGAGTCCTTATTAGCATGTAGGTAAGGAATGGGGGAGAAAATGCAGAGAAAACAAAGTGTCTTGGGGAAGACCCAAATCTTACTTAGTCCTCCCTAGCTGGCCACCAGCAGTGGCAGGCAGGTAGCTGGAGTGAATTTTCACTTTCCTGGATGTGTAGTCAAGATAGGCCAGTTGCCTCCTGGAAGCCACAGCTGTGATCCCTCAAGGTTATGCCCAAACGAGAAAACTACACCAACGGCCTGAGCTCCTCCCCAAAAGATTCCTTCATCTCCTTCCCAGGGTGAGCCAACCCCAGAGGAACTGGATCAGGATGGGCTCCAGCAAGCACCTCAGGGACCCAGAACCATCACCCCTTTCTCTTCTGCCTCCCTCAGATTGTCTGTCTGTCTGTCTGTCTATCCCAAACTTCCTGGTGACTTCATTTTGGAGATCTAGTTGCCCACCCCTGCAAATGGCCATAATTACAGCCAGCCTGCCGCCAACCCCAACAGGTCTCCCTAATTCTGAAGCTCAGGAGGAAGGTAACTACACTACATTAATGCTCACGAAATAGTTCATTTTTCTGTCCTACGGGAGAATTATCCAAGTCTGCCCTGTTCACTCATTTCACTCCTTCATTCTGGGGCCTTGTTTTCACCATTTAAATGTGAGAGGAATTGAGACGTGGGCTGTGCGCCACTTTGGAGCAGAAATGGTAAGAACCAGGGTGTGGTTATATGACTTTTCCCCTCTGCCATGATGACTAAGCAGGGCTTCCTATAGAAGCTGCTCCACTGGCCAGGCCCCAGAATGAAGGCAACTGGAGGAAAGCCATGGTCAACTCACGATGACTATGCTACATGAGGGACAAACACACCCTTGCTGTTGTTGTAAGCCATTGAAACGCTGGGGTTATTTGTTAAAGCAGCATAACCTTGCAAACCCTGACTCATAAAGTGACTATCTAGCCCTTTCCTCCCAGAACATCCTGGGACTCCTTGTGTAAGCCAGACATTTCCTCCCCAGAGCTTTTTACACCAGAAGAGGATTCTCAGAGAAATCATGTTGCATCTTATCTTCAGGTCTCCTGCCTGCGTTACATCTTATTCACAAGTGAAGAGTCTCCACATCTGCCCTGAGGTGCTGGACTAGTTCTGCTTCAGCATAAACTGACTGGCATTCCTTTTGCTGAGAAAAGGAAACAGAGCAACCCCTCAGAGGCAGGTGCCGCCACTTAACGTTTTCACCACGGAGCCTTGCACGTGGAGGACGGCCGGGACCATCTGTTGTCTAAAGACACCTGAGATAATTCTGAGGCACATGAGTAGCATCACTCATAAAGCTGAAAACTCTGTGGGGAAGAGGGAACAACTAACGTGTAGTCCATCTAAGTCTCTACACGTGCTATGCCCCCGTTTCAGCAACCTACTGAAAAATTAAGTTAAATTTTCAAACCTAGAATCAAAGGGTGTGGTGAGTTATTTTTAGTCTGAGAAACACACACACACACACACACACACATACACATCCCAGGTTAGGCAAGTCAAACAAAAACGCAGCCTCTCTTTTTTTCTGGCCTCCCCTAGACCAGGGACCTGCCTTTGCAATGGAGAGTCCGCAGCCACAGGGTCTATGCGAAGCCAAGCAGCTGAGCTGATTGCACTGCAGATGTTTTAGTGACTTGTAAACCGGCTTCAGAGGCTTGGCCAGGGCAGCCTGACCGGGACAGCATTTCCACTAGAGGAGAGGTCTGGCCCATTTTGTTCACTGGGCCCATCAACCGGTGGGCCTGACCTTTACTCCCCTAAATCCCTGCTCTGGCCAAGCAGAGCTCGCAGCAACTGGATGTTGAGGCCTCACATCAATTGATCAACACAGGAGCTGAATTAGCGGAGTGTCCCTTTCTCTCTGTGCACAGTGGAGCTCCACGTTGCAGGAGGATGTCCCGGCCTGGCCTGGCCCAAAGGTGTATGAACTACTGAGTCACTTCTGCTGGCAACTCTTGAGGGCCGATGACTTTCTGCTCTGGAGGCTGGCACTTCATAATTACAGCTGCGTTACTGTTGTCAGACCGAATGACCTCACTTACAGCCTTAAAATAGAATCCAGCCTCAAGGTGCTGGCCGCACAAAGAGGGAGGCTTCACATCTCTCAGAATGTGGGTGCTGAGCCAGGAGGCAGGGCTCGAAGCTGGACACAAATTCCTAATTGTTTCAAAAAATAAATAAATAAAAAATAAAAATAAACCTAGGACTCCTCTCTTCTCTTCTCAGGCTGGAGACAGAGCAATGCCCTCCAATTGTCTGTTTCCAAACTAGCAACTAGAATTAACCTGGAGTTCTGTCTCCCTCACGCTCCCATTCATGCATTCATTCATTCACTCACTCACTCACTCAACATTGTATTTGCTTACTAGATGGGATCCACTCCACTTGCCTTCCAGATCTCTCCCCCTTGGCTGCTCTGCCCTGCACCCAGGAGCCTGACTTCTGTAGACTGTATCACCAAGCTCCATGGCCCTGTGGCTGAAGGTCTGGGCTAATGGGAGCCAGGAGATGGAAATTAGAAAGTGGGAGGAGAGAGAAATCATGGCATTTATTCCCTGTTCCCTTCCTGCTGGGTCATAGTTGCATTCTTCTACCTGGACCACAGTTCCTGGCAGGTGGCCCCTCTGCCACAGAACACTGCAAAGAGGTCATCGTTCCCTCCCCTTGTCCCTTCAGGCCCAGGAGTGGTATTTTACCTTCCTAGGGCTACTCTCACAAAGTGCCACATGTGAGGTGGCCTGACACAACATACTTGTACTGTCTCACAGTCCTGGAGGCCAGAGTGTGAAGTCACGGTGTTGGCATTAGCATGCTCCCTCTGAAACATGCAGGGGAGAACCCTTCCTCGCCTCTGCTAGCTCCGGGTAGTTGCCAATAGTCTTTGGTGCCCTTGGCTTCTAGACGCCGCTCCCCAGCCTCCATCTCCAGCATCACAGGGCTGTCTGCTCTGTCTGCGGCTCCTCTTCTATTCTTACAAGGACACCGGCCATATTGGATGGGGGCCCACCGTAACGACCTCATCTCACCTTGATTACACCTGCAAAGACCCTATTTCCTAATTAAATCACATTCACAGGAGCTGGGGGTTAGGACTTCAAAATACCTTCTTGGGGGACACATTTTAATCTATAGCAAGTAGTAACAGCCTCCCACCATGGCTAGTCCCTGGATTGGACGCTTAACCCTTCCACTCCTTGATAAACAGTCCCTTCATTGGACTCCTTCCAATTCCTTTTTAGACTGTGCCACCTGTTCCCTGCCGGGACCTTGACCAAGAGCCCTACTGCCTGACTGCCATGCTGGTAGAGCATCTGCTAAGTACCAGAAGGTACTAGGGATACACTGGGGAGCAAAACCTAACATAATCCCTTCCTTCATGGGGCTCACAGTCTACAGTTCAATAGCTTTAATCAAAGCATCACAAAGTTAAAGTGCAGTGGGACTGAGATACAAAGGACAAATTCATGGTGCTACGCCCATGTGTAATCGGGGTAGTCACCGTAGTCAAGGAGCCCAGGGAGAGGGACACCTGAGCCAGAAGGTGAGGGATGAGTGGAGTCAACCAGATAGAGGGGATCTGAAGGCCCCCTCTGGGCCAAGGGAGAAGACCCAAAAGAGTTATGTCGCAGTGTCCATATTCCCCTCCATTGGGGGATCTGTTGTCATTCATATCTCAATCCATCAATGAGTGACACCTCTCTCAGAAATAATGTATACTTCCTCCCACCCTCGCAGCTGCAAATCACAGCAGAGGACCCAGATGCAGGAGAAAGCAATCAATCTAGAGAGCAAGAAGCCATCCCCAGACCAACAGGTCAAGTGAAGCAGCAGGTCACGAAGGGCAAGACAGGGAGCAAGTGCCACAGAAACCAGGTAACAGCGACATCCAGCACACACCTCAGACTCCGTACTTCCAACACTGACGTCACACTGCCCACGCAACCAGCACCTCCTCCTTCTGTGCTGTCTCTGCTGGGGACACCCCAGAATTCCTTGCCTGCTCCCCCTCTCCCAGCTCCTCTTGTGTGTTTCTGATTGTACCTCCTCGAGCTTTCCCAAATCCGTGCCCTCCTGTCCTTCAGCACTAGCTCCTGCCTTGCTTCAGGTCCTAGCCATCTCTCCTGGAACATCTGTAGGTGCTCTGCCCCCATGGCCCAGCCACCTCGGTCCCCTGATGGCCACCCTCCGTGATTCCCAATTCCCAGTAGGGTATGGCCCTGCCTCCCACGGCTGCCTGGCTCCTCCTCCCTGACCTTCCCACAGGGCCAGACCACTTTCACTTCCTCATATCCATCAAACTGCCTCTCCCCTCTGTGCCATCTTTCAGGGTGTCCCATCCCTCACCATACCTTCTCCCAGTCTAATTAAATCCACCTCACCCTTAACAAATTAATGCAGGCGTCAACCCCTCCAAGAAGCCTTCTCAATACCCTTCCTCTCTCAGTTTCTACATGGGATCCCCCACCCTTAAATCTAACATCATGCATTCTAAATATCTGTGGAGGGGTCTATTTACCCATTAGAATGATGATTCTCGATGGCAGGAATTCTGTCTTATTTGGCTTAATATACCTATTGCCTGGCACAGAGAAGATACTGGAACACTAAATGAATGGATGAGCAGATGACAAACAAATGGGTGTTGACTCTACCACCTCTGTGCTGGAGCCCTCGGAATGGACACACTGTTCCCCCCAACACCTATTGCTATTAAGCACCGTCCCCCGCACCCCACACCTGTGACTGTTGTGTGGGGCCAGCCCAGCACTCCCGCTACTGCATCAGGCGCCCAGTGTGTAGGAGAGGCTTTCTTGGTGTTCTGTTTTCATCCCAGCCCCTCTAGTCCATATAGGGGCGTGTTTACCATTTAGTAGTTGTTTATCTCTTCTAAGCTCCAGGTGCCATATGTAAAACGGACTCTGTGATAGTATCCACTGAACAAAATTGCCATGAAAATTGAATGAAATAAAATAAGGTCAGAACTCAGTTGATGGCGTGTGTGCCTAAGCTGGGACATTGTTGATTTTGACGAGAGTATATGCATAGGCGCAGCGGGAGTTCAAAGGTGAAAATGAACTTAAAAAGTGTTGCCTGATGTAGCACATCTCCCCTAAGGTATTCTTTACATAATCCATGCACTGGGGAAGCTCCACAGTCACGGTTGTACTGTGATCTGTTGCGAAAGACTGTGCTTTTCATTTGCTTGCCGGGCTCAACCAGAGCATGTAGCATTGCAGCAAGAACAAGAAAAACACGGGGGAAAAAATCAGTGCACCGAGCCAGGTTTCCCAAGATCCCTTGAGAACAGTAGACATCTGCCTCTGGCTGCCAAGTTCAGTGGTGGAAGAGACAGCCTGGCTTATCATCTTATGAAATGAAATGAGTTACACACACGTTTGTTCCCAGCCCAAATTCAGAAGCTAATCTGCATCCCAGCTCAGTAATTAGTAGGTGACAGTTTGGCGATGTGAGCCTCCAGATGAAAAAGTCCAAGACTGGAGGCCAGCACAGGGATGTCTGGTCCTGGCTTCCCCGTGGCCCGGCGAGCCCGGTCCATCTGCCCCTCCCAGCTCCTCCCGCCCTCACTGGGGTTTGGGCAGAATGGCAGGGGCTCGGGAGCTTTCCCAGCTTCAGCGCCAATCTCCAGAGGGTAATGACAGGAAATTACCGAGGCACACGCTAGGCCCTCTGGGAAATCCTTGCAGATCTAAAAAAGAAGCACACTGAACAGCACAGGCAATAAAATGAAAAGGCAACCTACAAAATGGGAGAGAATATTTGCCAGTTATACCTGATAAGAAATCATGTCCAAGATTTGTAAAGCTCTCATATGACCCAATAGCAGAGATACAAACAACCTGATTTGATTTAAAAAATGGGCAGAGCAACTGAATAGACATTTTTCCAAGGAAGATGTACAAATGGCCAACAGGTCCATGAAAAGATGCTCAACATCTCCAGTCATCAGGGAAATGCAAACCAAAACCACAATGAGATACTGCCTTACATCTGTTGGAATAACTATTATCCAAATGACAAGCGATGAGTGTTGGCAAGAACGTGGAGAAAAGGGAACCCTTGTGCCCGGCTGGTGGGAATGTAAATCAGTGCAGCCACCATGAAAACCAGTATGAGGGTCCCTCAAACATTTAAAAATAGACCTGTGCTAAGATCTAGCAAGTCCACTTCTGGGTGTATATCCAATGGAATCAAAACCACTGTCCTGAAGAGACGCCTGTGCCCCATGATTCTCGCAGCATTATTTGCAACAGACAAGCTGTGGGAACAACCCAAGTGTCCGGCAATGGGTGAGTGGGTAAAGAAAATGTGATAAACATATACACATGCACATACCCACAGTGGAGTATTATTCAGCCATAATAACAAAGAAGGAAATTTTGCGGTTAGCAGCAACATGGATGGACCTGGAGGATGTTATGCTAAGTGAAATAAGTCAGCCAGAGAAAGACAAATACATTATGACCTCACTTACATGTAGAATCCCCCCAAAAAACAAACTCACAAAAACAGAGAAGAGATTGGTGGTTGCCAGGGGCAGGAGATGGGGGATATGGGTAAAGGTGGTCAAAAGAGGCAAACTTCCAGTTATAAGATAAAGAACCTCTGTGGACACAATGCAGAGCATGGAGACTATAGTTAATAGTACTGTATTGTATATTTGAAAGTTGCTAAGAGAGTAGAACTCATTACAAGAAAATAATGTGTAACTATGTGAGGTGGTAGATGTTAACTAAACTTGTTGTAGTAATCATTTCACAATATATACATGCATCAAGTGATTATGCTGTACACCTGTGTTATATGTCAATTACATCTCAATAAAACTGGAAAAAATAATAAAATAAAATAAATAAGAGTAAAAATGCTTGAAGATAACTTTTTAAAGATTTTATTTATTTATTTTTAGAGGGGACAGGAGAGAAAAAGAAGACGAGAAACATCAATGTGTGGTTGCCTCTTGTACAACCCCTACTGGGGACCTGGCCCGCAACCCAGGCTTGTGCCCTGACTGGGAATCAAACCTGCGACCCTTTGGTTCATAGGCAGGAGCTCAATTATCTTTATCAAGGGCTAAAGGTAATTTATTTAAGAAGGAAATACAAAAAGAGACTACAGCAGAAGCAGAGGAGTCGTCGGAGCCTGCAGAACTGACCGTGTGCGGGGAGTGGCGTGCTGGGCTAGCTCAGCTGGGCTTCAGAGAGCCGATTGTTACTAAATTCAGAAATTTTGCAGGCTATTCATTAAACCATCAGCAGCTTGAGATCAGCCCCAGTGGGAGTATATTTGCCAGGAAAATTGGCAAATGATATAAATCAGGGCTTCCCCTGCCCCTCCAGAACTGGTTTATCAGCTTCAAGGCAGGCCAGGAGAGCAGGTCAACATGCAGCCCATGGAATCACTCAGACCCAGGTTACAATCCCAGCTCCATCGCCTACTAGCTGGGTGACCTTGGGCACGTTACTTAACCCCTCTGAGCCTATCTCTTCGTGTGTAGGTAGCACCCATGTATGTGCCAGGTACAGCTCTCAGCACTTTAGACATGTTACATTCATTGATTCCTCACAGCAATGCTACAAAAAAAAAAACTTATAACTCCCATTCAACAGATGAGGAAAATTGAGGCAAAAAGAGACTAAGGAGCCCTGGCCAGCGGCTCCATTGGCTGGAGCGTCATCCCAGGTACCAAAATGGTTGGGGGTTAATTCCCAGTCAGGGCATGTACCTCGGTTGCGGGTTTGATCCCTGATGTTTCTCTCTCACATAGATATTTCCTTCTCTCTCTTCCCCCACCCCCACCTCCCTCCCTCCCACTCCCTCTCTCTCTCTCAAATCAATGAACAAATCCTTGGGTGAGAATTTTTTAAAAAGAGAGAGAGATTAAGGAATTCAGCCATGATCCCACAGCTGGTAAGGGGCTGAGCCAGGTACCAGACAGGCAGTCTGGCTCTGGGTGTCCAAGCTTTTGGCATCTCTGGGCCATGCTGGAAGAATAAGAGTTGTCTTAGGCCACAGATTAAATACATTGCGACACACAATTACAAAATAATCTTACAATGGTTTAAGTAAATTTACGACTTTGTGTTGGGCCACATTCACAGCCATCCTGGGCCGCATGCAGCCTGTGGGCCGCAGGTTGGACAGCCCTGCCGGCCTGCCCTCTCACCGTGCAGCCTGCCCTCTCACCTTGCAGCCTGCGCTGCCCAGCACGGTGGTAGCCACTGGCCACACATGGCTATTGAGGGCACGAAAGGTGGTTGGGCAGAACTGAGATGTGCTGTCAGGTGAAACACACACTGGATTTCAAAGACTTAGTATAAAAAAAAGAATACAAAATATCTCATTAATAGTTATACTGATCACATGGAGAAATAATATTTCAGATATATTTGGTTAAATAAAATATGTTATTACAAATAAATTTACCTGTCGCTTTTCACTTTTTTTCAACTTGGCTACTAGAACATTTTTAATTAATTTTAAATTTTAAACTATAACATGTGACTCACATTATATTTCTACAGAAGAGTGCTGTTCTGTACTGATCTCATAGCTTGGTGTAAGTATTAAATCAATTAATACAAGCAGAGCACCGAGCAGTGTGCCAGGAAAAATGAACAGCCACTAGCTATTCTTAATATTAGTGAGATCATTGGTTTTCAAGTCTCATAGTCACATTTTTTTCAAGCAACTTCTAACAGATAAGGAGGAGTGGTCTATTCACGCTGGGCACCGCCTCCACAGGTGGGAAACCCACAAGGCTCGCCATCTTTTTTTTTTGTTTTATTGATTCTAGGGAGAGGGAAAGGAAAGGAGAAAGAGAGGGAAAGAATCATTGATTGGTTGCCTCTTGCACATGTCCCGACCGGGAACTGAACCAGGCATGTGCCCTGACCGGAAATTGAACTCATGACCTTTCGGTTTGCAGGATGATGCCCCACCAGCTGAGCCACACCAGCCAGGGCCAAGGTTCACCACCTTTAATTGTCCTTCACGTTGTGGCATTGCATGTCTGTACTTTCAGAAAAGGTAAGGAAGTGCTATCAAAGTCAAGGTGTCTACGCCAGTGCTTTGAAAATGATTGTGGATCTTAAATGCTGTTACCACACAAAAGAAACGAGAATTCTGTGATACAGTAGAGGTGTCAGCTAACACTACACTGAAGGTCAGACTGCAAATATACACGCACATCAAAGCCACACACTGTGCACCTAAAACTTGCACATGGGTACATATCAATTATATCTCAATAAAAATAATTACTTCATTGAGTAATTAAATAACAAAACAATTATCACAGAAAAGTACTATGATTTTGCTCAGGAAACTCCAAATACCTTGTTCCCAGGCCTAGACACTGTCCAGAAAGCAGGGGGTCATGCATGTGAGTGGGGAGAGGGGGTCACCTCTGGGACCCTGGATCATTACCTGCACGCGCTGTACAGGTAATGCAGGATGGCACGCGCTGTACAGGTAATGCAGGATGGCACCTCTCCCCACTTCTGCTCCCGACACCCCACTGACTCCCCAGCCCTGCAGACCCCAGGGAAGGCTCTAGCCCTGGCTGTAGGCCCCCGGATCACCAGGTCTGACTCCAGGGAAGGACTTATGCTCAGTCCAGACACGACAAAGAGTTTGCTGTCCTGAAGGCAACTTGGGGCTCCGTCAGCCCGGCGTCTGAGAGACAAGCCTCCCAGCTCTTCCTGCAGCCCTCGCCCTGGCTCTGGTATGTGTGTGGGGATGGGGCCAGCAGCCAGCTCTTCGCCGGGCTCTCTAACAAGTTCCACGAGTCTGTTTGTTAAAGAAAAATTCCAGTGGGTGCATCCAACACATGGAACTCAAGTACAGAATTTATATTTATCCGCCCCACTGCCAAGGAGATCACATGCCCCGTGAGTCACTCCAGATGTGCTCAAAAACAGAGTCTCTCTGTGGCAGCCCAGTCCCCTAATCCCAGCGAGAGTCGGAACCAGAGAGGTCCCCACTCCTGTCCCCCAGGAGGCCGTCTCCGCCTCTACCTTCCGAGGAGGGAGAGGGCATCCCCTCTTCTGAAAAGGGAAGGGTGGTAAGAACGGTGCTGTCTCCCGGGGAGGACCGGTTCGGGCTCACCTGTGGCTGCTGGGCCCCCCCCCGCCCAGGTTTGAGGGCAGCTTCTCTCCCTCCTGGAGGAAGGATGTGTTGGAAGCCCCTGCTGCTCCTGCTGCTGTGCTACGATGCTCAGGCCACTGTGCCCCACAGGTGGAGCAGGGGTGAGTTGCTCTTGACTTATTTGTCTGATGCTCATCATTCTTTTTTAAATACAATTAAGAATTTGGGGGAGGGGTGTCATGAACGGGGGGAAGGAAATTAGAAGCCCCATACCCTCCTCTGCTGATTGCTTTCTGCTTGTTGACGTGTGAGAAGGTGCTAGAAGGTGAGGGGGAGATGATGGGGAAAACAGTCCCCACGGCTGAGGGGACTTGAGCATCCCTCCCTGACGTGCCAGGGAGAAGTCAGCCTTGTGCACAGGCTCCCTCGAGCTGCCCCGGGGCTGCTGCAGCTGGGCCGGGTGTGCCCAGGTCTGATGCTGACACGATGGGACTGTGGGTGCCTAGGGGCTACCTGGAGAGGCTGACCAGGAGTGGACACATCCTTCCAGCCAGGTAGAGCAGGCCCAGTGGCAGGAGAGGAAGGGGAATTCTTCAGCATCCTCATGCCTACCTGCCTGCTACCCCCACCGGCCACCAGTCCTCCCCCATAAAGGAAGGGGCTCCGGCACCAACGTGATCCTCACAGCTGACTTCCCTCCCTTCGGAGGTAGCTCCCCGGTGCTGCTGGCGTGCCTTTTCTCTCTGCCCCAGGACCAGCTCCAGGTGGCAGACGGTGGCAGCGCCTCCAGCCAGTGAGGGTTTAGCACTGTCAGGAAGCGAGGGGCCCAGCGTGCTGGCCGGGCTTTGCTGATCCGAACTGAAATCTTTCCGCCCACCACCTAAAGTCAGCTGAGGTCTCTCTCCCAGGAAGAACGGGGAAAAGAGGTCAGGCGCATAGGTGCTTCTAGGGTCCCAACCAGGCTGAAGACTGGCACGGTGGCGTGAGGGGGAGCCTCCGACCCCCAGGCAGAGGAGTGTCGGGGAAGAAGGAACAACCATGTGGGAGCAGAGTGGGTGGACGGGGAATGGGGGGCGGGGGAAATAGGGCACTGCACTTACTTGGGGGTTTATTCCACCTTTTTTAAGCCTGAGACTGGGGACTTGCCAGTTTGCTGAGCTGAGCAGGGAAGTGACCGTTGCCCTGGGGCAAATAAGTCATGTCGCCTTTTCCTCTGTTTCTGGTGAGACCATTCCTCACCCACCCTCCCTGCTCGTGGTGGGCACAAACCCTGGGGGCGACCCGTGGAAGCAGAGAGCAAAGAAACTCTGCAGTCATGTTCTCCCCTTGACCCCGTGTGACACGGGGGGTTTTACTTAACTCGCCTATAAAAACAGGGGGTGATAAAAGCCAGTCTTCCAACACACAGCTGCGAGAAAGCCAAATGAGGTGGTTTGATTGGTAACGAGGCTGGTGAACGCGATAACCGCGGGGTGAGCTAGGGCTGGAGGAGCTGGGGCAGCTGAGTTCTGCCTCTAACCCGCTGTGTGACCTCTGGCGCGTCTCCGAGCTTTAGCCCGCTAACAGGTCACGTGTTAACGGGACCAGAACTTCCCTTCTCTGCGTCGTTGTGGGGGTCAGATCCAGAAATGTCAGTAGAAAGCTTTGTAAACAATGAAGCGCTATGTATGTGTTGGCCACTTAAAAGTGAAATAATTGCATTAAAGAAAGCTTAAGATCCTCAACAGACATCTCTACAGCCACATCCCAGCCCCACCCGGTCCTGGCTGGGGCAGGTCGCCCCCATAACAATCACAATCTTCGCAGAGACCCGCGGCTGCACAGCTGCACCAGAGCCACACCGCCCCCCCCCCCCCCCCCCCCCCCCCGCACCGCCGCTGATAAGCGCTAGATTAGGGGTCCCGTCGCCATCCTGGTTTGTCAGTCAACAAATGCTACGGAGGCCCCGCAACATAGCCGACTGTGTTTCACGCTTTTTCTCATTTTAAAAGGAATACACAACGGACACCTTATTTCAAAGATGGGATGGGATCACACCCAAGTAAAAACAATTTTTCCACAAGTCCTCCCTGTTCCCTTCACCTTCATCCTCACCCCATCCCCACCCCCAGTGCGGCCTCACTTCGGGGACTTCCCCCTGGAAACAGTCTCGGGGTGACCGCCCCCTAGAACACCCTCCTCCTCCTCCTCTACAACGCCGCCGCACCCCCACACCGCCACCCGGCTTCCGCCTCCCTCTCCCCCTGCGCCCACGAGTGGGACTGCAGAAATCAACCCAAACGGAATGCACCCTGCGGGCAGGCCACCGCTTTTCCTACCGGGCAGGCTCGCTGAGCAGCGCTCTCCAGGATTCGGCCTGAGAGGCAGCTTTCGGCGCGCCAGAATCGCTGCTCCAGCCCCACGGACTTGATTGAGTGACTCACCTGTGGTCAGCGGGGCCAGCCTGGACTGGACACACCTGCTGGCTCACGTCCCAGCCCGCGCCAGCTCCTGCCACAGCAAGGCTCCGGGGGCTGGAAGGAACAAACCTGTCTTTTTTAAAAAAAGAAACCTATGCCTCAATGACTATGTAAATATCTGTTTTTATGAGATACGTATACATTATTTCCTTTCAAAGCAGTTTAACAGGGTAGGGAAGCCCTGCTGGTATGAGGGGGGGTTTAGGTCATTTTCAGAGGTTCATTTCAGTGTGGTGCGAGTTTTCAGTCGTGCGCGAAGGGAAGGGCCTGCCGTCGGTGTTGAGTGAGTACCGCTGGCCTGGGAGCTGTGGTGCTGAGTACACCTCGGCTACTCCAGAAGCAGGTGCTATTCCGCCCACGCACAGGGAGTGAAGAACCCTGGAGTGAGGCAGGAAGCGAATGTGCCCCAGATCGCTCCACAGCAAGGGCAGAGCTGGACTCTGACGCCCCCCACCCGCCCACCCCAGGCCTGTAGCCTCACAGTCTCACTGTCCTTCAGCCCTCCCGGCCCCTCCCAGCCCCTCCCAGCAGCCAGGCCCCCCTGGGTGGTGGGGCAGTCTGGCCAAAGGGAGCTGACTCACAGAAGCCCTTCCAGAAGCACTCCCATTGGACCCCAGCACCCGGGCCAGGATCCTGGCTCGCCCAGAATATCACTGGGTTTCTAAAGGGCTGGCCCAGGAGCCAAAGAGTACATGACATCAGTAGAGCCTGGCAAAAGACCTTTTATAAACCAGAGCGTTTCCTTTCCACACCCACTGCCTTTTCCATAGAGTGGCTGCAACTGATTCATTAAAAATATGGTTGTATTTTGGCCTGAAAAGGCCCACAGTTGGAGTCCTTTTCAGCAAGCTCTTTGGTACAAACACTGTGTGAATTACAGCAGAAATGGTGCTTAGCTTTAATGCTGCTCTGTCATAGGGAACCTACTGGGCGATGGGGGGGAAGAAGAGGCAATTTTTATCCCAGACTATAAAAAGTCAGAGAAAGGCCAGGCTCAAAGTGAAAACAGCTCCTTCATTTAGGAAGGCAGCTGCCTGTATGTCTGAGCAAGAAAGCGTGGACGGGCTCAGGCGCTGGGGAGACAGGTGCTAGCCTTGACCGAGAGCATTAAAAGTGGCTTCTCCCAAGCCCTGGCTGGGTAGGTCAGTTGGTTGGAGCGTTGTCCTGTTACACCAGGGTTGTGGGTTCGATCCTGATCAGGACACACAGAAGAAGCAACCAATGAGTGCCTAAAGAAGTGGAACAACAAATCAATGTTTCTCTCCCCCTCTTCCTCTCTCTCTCTCTAAAATCAATAAATTAAAAAAAAAATTTAAGTAGCTTCTCCCAGGCCAGAACAGGGTCTCCTTGGAGACAAGGGCATAGGAGACATCTACTTTCTGATAATTAGCTGGGACCTATCACTGCAAATAAGTTCTAAAAGTGCCCTGATAGAGAAAGATTAAGTGACACACTCTGTTTGAAAAGGATGGTGACAAATGCAGTTAATGTGTCAGTTAAATGATTTATACGGAATAATTTATTCATTCAACAAACAGTCATGAGCGGGATGCTAGGTCCTGGGAATACAGTGACCACAAAGGACAACATGCCTTGCCTTCGTGGAGCTGACATTCCAGTGAGGGGAAACAGACCACAGACACATACAGTAACATCTGGTTTGTTGGGTGGCAATAAAGTAGGAACAGGTTGAAGGGTATCGAGGATTATAATTTTTTCATTTTTTAAAAGATTTCACTTATTTATTTTATAGAGAGGGGAAGGGAGGGAAAAAGAAAGGCAGAGAAACATCAGTTACCTTTTGTGTGCCCCCAGCTGGGGACCTGGCACACAATGCAGCATGTGCTCTGACCGGGAATTGAACCGGTGACCTTTCAGTCTGCAGGCCATCACTCAATCCACTGAGCCACACCAGCCAGGGCAAGTATTATAATTTTAAATACAGTAGTTAGGGAGGGCCTCCTTGAGGAAGTGACTAAAACTGAAGGCAGAAGGAACAGAAGTGCAAGGGCCAGTGGCAGAAGATGCCTGGGGCACCCGAGGGACAGTAAGAAGGCCCGTGGCTGGCGTGGCATGAATCAGGGGAGAGGAGCAGGTGAGTTCAGACATAGCGAGGACTCAGGTCACATAGCACCTGGTGGCCGTTTGAAGAACTTTGGCTTCTCCTCTGAATGAGATGGAAAGCCGTGGAGGGCTCTGGGCAGGGGAGTAACACAACTGACCTGTGTTTGCCCAGAAGCACTTCAGTTGCTGTGTTAAGAACAGAATGAAGGCAGGAGCCAAGGATGGAAGCAGAGGCACCGTTAGGAGAGGGGCTCCAGGCGTGGACCAGGGAGCCCACAGGGATGTGGCCAGAAGGAGCCAGGTTCCAGCTCTGCTTTGAAGGTGGGACCGACAGGACATGCCCATCAGTTGGACGTGGGATGCAAAAGGAACAGTTGAAGGTGGCTCCCAGGCTTTGGGCCCAAGCAACTGGGAGAGATGGGGAGGCTCAGTTGAGATAAAGCAGCAGATATGTGCATGTGGGCACACGTGTGTGCCTGGATGTGTGTGTGCATGGATGTGTTTTGGGAGCTGGGATTGGGCTGGGGATCAGGAGAGATAACTGATACATGTCCAAAAGGAGATTCCATAGGCAGTTGGACGTGTGCGTACAAAAGTCTGGCCTAGAAATAAAAAGCTGAAAGTCAGCAGGGAAGTGAGGGTGTCCAGCAGGGAGGAGGCAGCCCCAGGTGAGGCCAGAACTCTGCAATCTGAAAGGGGTCGGAGGAGGAACAACAGCCAATGAGGAGGGATTTCTTTTTTAATAAAAGAAGGAACATGTTTTCATGTTAATGTGAAAGATCCAGTGGCGAGGGGGAAGTAACCGTGTAGGAGACAAAGGTAGAGAGGTGAGTGGCATTTTTCTTGGGGACGTCAAGCACGTGGAGGAGCTGGGTTTGGACAGGAGCATGCGCACCAGAACAGAAGTCAGCACCTGCACTGGGGCGGTGACGGGTCAAAGGAGCAAGTAGAAGGGGTGGGATCATCATCGTCCATTTCACGGTGAAATAGACAGAGAGGAATCGGGAAGGAAGGGAAGTGCCGGGCAGTACGGAAGGGCCCGTGTGAAAATACCACCCGAATTTCCGTGAGACCACGGTTGCGTTGGCCACCAGCCACATTCAGGTGTGGGACAGGTAAGGAGATGGGTTGCACTTCATGCCGGGTGATCGCAAAGGAACACAGAGGGGCAGAGGAGGTGTGGATATGGGTAAGAGTGTGACCCCATTTGACCTGGCACATCACACGATAGATCCAAGTTACAGGTTTGTTTAAATATCTGTGCCTCGTTTGAGAATATGATTCATGCCATGTTTATTCACTCACTCATTCCCGACTAACACCATCCTTCCTGTGGTTACTCAGAACTGAGGACACCCAGTGTCGGGGCAGACGGGCCTACGAAAAGACAGCTCTGCTCGCCTTATTGGCGAGATTGGGTTCTGGGCCTGTGAGATCCGGGTTTTAACGTCAGCCCCATCGCAAGCCCAGTGGACGGCCTAGGACACGTTTCTCGATCTCCAGGTCTCTCCATGTCTAAAATGGGGTGTGAATAGTTACCTCACAAGGTCCACCGGGAAGCACAAACGCTTTGGCGGGTCACAGGGGGCTCTCAAGCCATCGTCACATCTGACCTCCAGGTTTTAACAACTTCCGTCGGGGGTCCAAACGTGGCTTTCAGCAGAAGACACGGGCAGAACGCGCTGTGACACATGATTCCTGCTTGTCTTCGTCCAATTCCAGGGCTAACTCAGTGCATGTGGCATAACCTTTTGCCAGTGAATCATTTGTTCTGTGCTGGTCTGTCCAAGGAATCGCAAACAGTCCGTTTCTGCCCGGGGCTCATCTGTCCGGGGTCTGGAGGAAGAGGGAGGGCATCCTAGTTCTCCACCCGAGGCCAGCCCGTGCAGCAGCCCGGCATGCAGGGCGACGTGGGAATCTGGCGACGTGGGAATCCCCGCTGTCCCCTGGGGACACTGAGTGGCCCGAGTGGCCCAGTCACATCCTGCAGAAAGAGCTAGAGAGTGGGCTGGGTGTGGAGCACTGAGTGGGAAGGACACAAATCAGCCCAGCTTTACACCAAAAAAAGTATGCAAAGTCAGTGATTTCGACAAAACCATCCCAGCAATCTTCTTGCCAGAGGCTTAATGCTGGGGTCGTGCCTGGGCAGGCTTGGGGTGCTTCTGCCAGTCCCTGGGCTCCCCAGCCCACCCCCTCTCTCCTCCCTCAGGGAAGGGGTCCTCGCCAATGGCAGTCGGTGGGGGCGGGGCACGCGGGCCCTCCCTCCTCTCTGCCCTGTGCTGACCCATGGCTGCTGAGAGCAGGGAGCCGAACTTAAAATGACCTCCATAAATCTGGGAGATGGGACAGAAGGGAGGGGAAGAAAACCCAGCAAGGCATGAGTGGAAGAGTCTCCAGGGATGTCTTATTTTGTTGTTGCTTTTTTAAATAGCGGATGTTTTCAAAATCATTCTAAAACACAGCTACTGAGCCAGCACGCGGGGCCCAGCTTCAGTGGACACCAAGGTCAGGGATGGGAAGCACGACGCCCACTTCCCCCCAGGAGCTGGCGAGAGCCAGCAGGACCTGAGACGTGTGGGGTGACCCGAAACCACAAGGACAGCGAAGGAGCAACAGCAAGTGACGGGCTCCCCGGGGACGGCTTCCTTGGGGAACAGAGCTGTTGTTCTCACCAAGTGGGAGCGAGCCTAGTTTCAAGCTTTGCATGCATGCCTCCCGGGGCTGGTCGGCCCATGCTTCCGCCATTTGTGTTTCTGGCAGGGTCCTGATGCCACCTTTGTGGGCAAAAATACCTGGGGTGACTGTATGGTTGACTTTGTAGCCGACTGTTTGGACGTGGAGCAGGCACGACCTGCAGCCTCTCTGGGGGAGGGGAATTCATCCTCATCCCATGCCTTTAACTCCGCAGTAAGAGAGAAATTCTGGAGGAGAATTAAAGAAGTTGCTCTCAGATCCCAAGAAGAGGGTCCCCCTGCCCTTTTGCAAGAGGGACCCACATCCTGGTCTTGGACCAGTTCTGGTCCTTGTGCTGTCCCCCAGCAAGGGGAAGGCAGGATCCAGGTACACACTCTCTCTCAGAGTCTCTGGTGTCTCTACTGGCTTGCCTTGGTCTCTTTGGATGGCCTTGTAAGGCCTCAGAGGAGAGTGAGCTCTGCATTTTGGCACCACGTGTTTGGCTGCGGCTCTGGGCAGCCCAGTGGTTACCAGTCCTGCCTGCCCATTATAATCACCTGGGAGCCACAAAAAGTCCCAATGCCTACATCTACCCCAGAGATGCCCATGAACTGGCCGGGGAGGTGGCGTTCGGCATTCAGGTTTTTAAAAAGACTCCCAGGTGGTTCTCCTGTGCCGTCATGGGTGAGACCCGCTGGGCTAACCTGAGCATGGAGGGACAGCTGAGGCAGCACCCTCTGCTGCTCAGCCGTGGCTGCCGTTGGAAGCACCTAGGAAGCTTCTGACAATCTTCCCGGCCCAGTTGTCCTCTAGTTCAATCAAACCCAAGCATCTGGAGCTGGGACGCAGGCATCAGCGTGTTTTAAAGCCCCTCGGGCGTCCAACGTGGGGTTGAGGAGGAGACGCCTCACTCTCCAGAGTTCCACCTAAAACGACAGGGGGAGGCAATCAGTGAACAGAGGCAAAGCCCCAAAATCTCTGGTTCTGTGGGAAATGGGCACTTTTCTGGCAAAGAGACCAATTCTCTTAAAATGCTAGGCCACAAAATGTCGCCCTGGAGAGGACTGGCTCCTTCCCCACAGTGGTCTGGGGAAGCAGAGGTCCCCCACCTCGCAGGGCCTCCCCTATGTGTGGATTTGGTGCCCCCGGTGCCTCCCGCACCCCCGTCCCCAGCCACACAAGGCCTGGAAGCCTGCCAGGATCTGGTGGGGGTGCAGAAACCTAAGACCGTGTTTATGCTAACCGCAGAGGGACCTGCGGTACAGATAATAGATGAGCACAGAAAAGCAACATTACAGCAACGCCCCACCCAACCGGTTTTTTCCAGGAAGTGGGAGATTCCTACCACTGAGCTTTTCAGGAAATGTCTTTCTATCAAAGACGTGTCATTGTTATCACTGCAGCTGGATTTTTTTCCTAAAATGCTAATGCAGTTCCCTGCCTTCTAAACACAGCACACTGGACACCCAGGGGCCCCTTCTTGATGGCCCCAGGATCCCGTCATTAAGCTGCAGAGCTGTGGTGCCTGGTTATGCACGTTGTGTTCTGCACAACTCCAGGGGGCGCTGTTCAACTCAAAGTCTCAGATTTTTTTTTATAGTTCGTTGCCCAGTTTCCTGGCAAATCACAATGCAGTGTCTTGAAGAAACTGTACTTTTTTCTTTCTTTTTTTTAAAGATATGATTTCTTTTATACTTCCAAGACATAAATTTCTCAAATGGTGGAATGTGTCCATTCTGCTTCTGGGCCCAAGGTACCAAGCCATATAGAGAACCTTACTTCCTTATTTATGCCTTTGAAAGCATCTCCTGTAACATGAGACTTCACCCCAGTCACTCTGTACAATTCTTTATGTTTTGCTTTTCATTGCTGCGCTGGTGGTTCGAGCCCAGTTGGGACTTGAAGGGTTGTTTTGAAAGGCAGCAGAAGAAAGAAGAAAGAATGGTCATCTAAGATTAAGGGAATCTGACTTACGCTTTACTATTTGACAACTACGTTACCTGCAAGAAACTGTTCCTTTTTCTTCCAGCTGGCAGCAGGCTTGCCGATCCTGTCTGCACAGCGACCAGGTGCACGGAGGGGCACCAGGGGTGGGCGGGGCTCTTTGCTCGCAGCCTGATAGGACCCTGGGAAGCTGCAATTTGTAATGATTATTTCTCCACTTGGCACCGTTCTGCATTCTCCCTCACTAGTCTGCAGTAAGGTCCTAATTCTCGCTACCCTCTCTGCCGTAGCAGCCCATCCATCTTCCTTCAGCTACTGTTTCTAAATGCAACCACGAGCAACAGCATCTTAGCAAGTCCCTGCCTGCCCCAAATGCATTTCTGAGTCCCCTGGCCCTTGCGGGAAACCCTGAGCCTGGTGCCACATACCTAGAGCCACGTGTCAGAATCTTTCTTTTTTAATCTTCACCTGAGGATATGTTTATGGATTTTAGAGAGAGACAGGAGAGGAGAAAGAGTCAGGGAAGGAAGAAGGGAGGGAGGGAGAGAGAGACAGAGAGAGACATCCATCAGTTGCCTCCCTTACTCGCCCCTGCAGAGGTTCAAACCTGCAGCCTTTAGATGTTTGGACAGCGCTCCAACCAGCCGAGCCACCTGGCCAGGACCACGTGTCAGAGTCTGGGGCAGCTCTCTTCCTCTTCACCTGTGTTCCTATCCTCGGCAGCCAAATTTCAGAGGGCCGGGGAATAGCCAGAAGTCTCACCCTCTGATTAAACGGGCTGTCATTGCACATAAACCAGCACTTCATATGGATGAAATGCTAACAGGTGCATTACTGTTAGCGAACAGTATTGCTCGGGAATGCATTTGTTGAATTTGTAGGGGTTTGTGGTCTGCTCATTTGTGTTTTACTTTAACATGAGTGCCCTGGACATACAGGGGTGGGCACAAGCAGGCCTCCAGTTGTGAGCGCTTGAAACGCAGAGTGCACAGAGCTGTTGTAATCATCGTAACCCGCATGTCTTCTTCCACGTGGACACTGTAAACCTGCCTCTGCCCACCCCTGCACACTGTACAGGTTTCAGAGCTTCCTGGGATGAGCCATGTTTGAAGTCACTGCTCTGAAGTAGTACCACCTGCCACGCCCGGGAGCTCTCTGGGACACCAGAGGTGTCCGTCATCTCCCCTGCTCTATGACCCCCGCAGCTTCGAATCATCACTTTCAAGACTGGCTGGCTGACCTCAAGGTTACGGGAGGGGAGGCCAAGTGCGTGCAGCCCCCGGAGCTCATTCTCTTGTTCCTTGCAGCTGTGCTCTTCCCTGCAGCCCACCGGCCGAAGAGGTCCTCCTCCATGGCCTTGAACCCGGTCCTGCAGAACTCCCTGGAGGAAGTAGAGCTGCTCTATGAGGTAGGCAGAGGTGCCAGTGGCCACACCACTTCAAAGGCGTTGCAACTTTTCTGTTTTTTGGAGACGTGACCAGAGCCCCTGAAAATGAGTGTCATCTGCTAATGTAGGGACCCTCCCAGACTCCCCTGTGGAGGCCAACACATCCTGGCCATCCCAAAGTGAGGTGTCCCTCATCTCTCCTCTCCTTCCCCACATGCCATAACCAGGGATGATGGCTGTAAGAGGTGATGGAGGCCAAGTTAGATTTAGGTCTGGCCACTCCCAGTGCCCCAGCAGCAGAATGGGCCGCAGTCTCAAGTGAAGGCTGTGAGGCCGGACCCGTCACAGGGTCCTGGCAATGCCACGCCCGATGTCTGAGTGGAGAGCCCCGTCTGCAGTAACCACCTGCTGTGACAGCCCAGGTTCTGACCGTCTGGGGCCATCCCAAGGGCTGTGTCCCTCTGCCTCTCACACCTCCCCCACGCAGGCCCCGCTTCTCTACCCACAGGTCATTTCCCAGGGCCGCTTCGTTCGGTTCGGTGGTAAAATTCCAGGTTCAAGATCAGAGTGTTAGTTCTGGTTCTGCCCCCCATCGGCTCTGTGACCTTGCAGAAGCCCCGTGTCTCTCTGGGCCCTAATCTCCTCCTCTCTCCCCTCCTGCCTGGATGTCCCCCATGCGCCAGAGGTGCCTGGCTGAGAGACAGCCTGCTGCAGCCAAGCGGTGGAGCCTGGGGGAGATGGCAAGTCCTACCACAGGGAGCAAACGGGGAAATGCACAGCCTTCCCCAGGCCTTGCACGCGGAGGTCATGTGGACAGATCTGCTTTGGAAAGATAACAGTAGGACAGAGACAGACAGGAGCCGGGGGAAGCTGAAAACGGAGGCAAGAGTTAGAACCCCAAGTCCAAGAGGATTTGCTAGGTCCCTGACGTGAGCCTGGCTGAGCAGGGGATGCACAGGGCAGACCCCACCCTGACTCTTAAAGAACAGGTGAGGCACGAGGATGAATCTCTGCACCTACTTAATTCCTGGCACAGTTCTCTGAGTCCTTTGATCCCCAGCTTCTGATTTAAAATCATCCAAAATAGTCAGTTCATGTTTTAGAACACCCTCAGTGGCTGGGAGGGGGAAACAGAAGAGTGGGTTAATCTGTGACACTAGACGTAATAAGTAGTCATTCAATAGTGGCTTTGTACCAGGGACAGTGTTAGATGATGTCCGTATTGGCCTTATTTACATCTCTCAAGAGAC
Organism: Phyllostomus discolor; assembly: GCF_004126475.2. Classification (NCBI taxonomy): domain Eukaryota; kingdom Metazoa; phylum Chordata; class Mammalia; order Chiroptera; family Phyllostomidae; genus Phyllostomus; species Phyllostomus discolor. The sequence goes on along the minus strand of NC_040912.2, from coordinate 80,972,579 downwards.
CAGTGAAGTATTCTGTTGCTAACCATTTCACAGAGGAGGGAAATGAGGCCCGAAGAAGTCAGTAGCTCCTCCAAGGTCACACAGTTGGTGGGAAGGGCGCACCTGGACCCCAGGTCCCTTGGGTTCTGAAGCTCTTTCCGCAGCTGCCTCCCCATGCAAACACAGGTGATGCCGAAAACAGCGATGAACTCAACAGTGCCCAAATGCTTCATATGTTTCCGCCTCTCGTGTTTCTCACCAGTTCCTGCTAGCCGAACTTGAGATCGGCCCCGACCTGGAGATCTCCATCAAGGATGAGGAGCTCGCCTCCTTGCGGAAGGCCTCGGACTTCCGCACCGTCTGCAACGACGTGATCCCCAAGCGCATCCCCGACATCCGCCGGCTGAGCGCCCACCTCTCCAGCCACCCCGGCGTCCTCAAGAGAGAGGACTTTGAAAGGACCGCGCTCACCCTGGCCTACGCAGCCTACCGCACAGCCCTGTCCCAAGGGCATCAGAAGGACATCTGGGCCCAGGCCCTCCTCAGCCTTTTCCAGGCCCTGAGGCAAGACCTGGTGCGGTCCTCAGGCTCCAGACTGTCTCCCTGAGGGACCCGCCCGCAGCCGGACTGCCCAGCAGGGCCCAGCACGCGCCGCAATCCAGAAATTCTTCATTCTCCACTCCATTTACAGAAGCCGGCCTCAAAGCACCCGCCTCCGCCTCAGAGCGGCAGAGATAAAATAATGAAGCCCCGTGTTCTTTACCCACGTAGCTTCCTGACAAGCACACCCGACTCATGTCATACTGGGGACCTGGGCTGGAAGAAAGGGCTGGAGTGAGGGGTCATTCTGGATGTCCTCAGAGGCCAAATGGTTTGCCCGGTGACATGCAGAGTCTCAGATACACACTTTGACACTGAGTGGCTGCCACAAACACGCAAGAGGGAGGACAGAGCTGGAGCAAATCACAGAGGTTTGAGCACAGTGGAGAGATGAGGGACAGATTTCTTTGGTCCGGAGAGGTCAGGGGGCTGGGTGGAATGAACATCTCTCTGGAAGTTCTGTAGTAAGATACACAGGAGCTAGAGCTGCAACCAAGCCAATGCATTGTTAGCCAAGGAGCTACCCTCAACTTTTCTAAAGGTCACCGAGAAGGATCAGGTAGAACGTTGGTGGTTGTATGACCCACATGTCCTATGTCTTCCTATGTGAAGGCCGGTCCACGACACACAGGCTGGCCCAGTCTTCTGAACGGAGAAGCCAAGCTAATGCGGAGAGGGTCATCCTCCCAAAGCAGGGCCTTGCCCTTCTGTCATAATGCTCAAATTGTTTAGTATCATCAGAGAATTATGTGCTCCCAATAAAAAATGATTTTGAGATGACAGATTTTTACCCTTTCAAATGCCAATTTTTCATCTTAGCGATAATGACTTGATATCTTTGAAAACTACGCATAAGAAATGCCTTAAGCTTGCATTTGGTATCTGTGAACCACTGAAAAGAAGGAGCTGGATAAGACAATTTCTGAGACTCTTTGACTTCTGAGGTTTTCACAATCATTGAACTACCTGGGAGGTATTGCAGGGAGGATCCCTGGACCCGAGAGGTCTGCCGGGCCATCTGTAGCAACCCTGGGAGCCCCCAGCCTTGGCTAATTCTGTGCTGGGGGTGAGTTCTTCTGCTGCCTTCCTCGCCATCTGGCTTACAAAAGTGCACTTTTCTTGCCCTTTGCTTTTTGCCTGTTGCCCTTTGCCTTTTGTTCTATGCTAAATGAGAGTTACTAGATGAAGACCTCTGCTAGGAGTGAAGTGCCTGCGTTCTAATAAAGATCCCTCACTGCTCTGGCCAGTGTGGCTCAGTTGGTCGGAGCGTCATCCTGTAACTGAAAGGTTGTGGGTTCAATCCCTGGTGCAGGTGCACATGGGAGGCAACCAGTTGATGCTTCTCTCTCGCATCAATGTTTCTCTCTCTCTCTCTCTCTCTCTTCTCTTCTTTCTAAAAGCAATGAAAAAAATGTCCACGGGTGATGATAAAAAAAAATTTTTAAAGATTCCTCACTAGCTCAGAGATCTTTCTGGCTTCTCCTAGGTTTACAGCCTAGTCCAAGAGGCTAATGTCACAAGTAGTCTGATCTTTGAATGAGTGAGGTTTCACTGGGCTCACCTTGATTTTGAAACAGGTATTTAACAATCATCATTGAACGATGGCAAAAGCTGGCCTGGACTTCTTTAAAATCTTTGAACAAGTGAGCTCAGCTCAGCAGCACTAGCTGCGGGGTCTTTTTGGAGAAACACTGGAATACCAGGAAACCACAGCTTTGCACCCTGACATTCTCAGGCTTAGAAGATTCATAACATGCTCTCATTTATTCCCTAATCAAACTGCTCATGCACCTCCCTCCACTGCAGGCTGACACATGCTTTTTGCTCAACTTTTTCCTTTCTAATGTTACCTGTTCTCTTTGATGGTCACTGTGCTGGTCTCCCTCTGTTTTTTTCAAGTGTTAGTTCGTGTCTCTGCACTCTCTCTCGGGGCCTGATTCTGCTTATCTTTGCATCCGTTTCTTGAAGCCTCTCCAAGTGTCTGGTGACTGACATCTGCCAGCCCGCATCCATGCTCTGAGCTCACTGGCTTTCGGTCTCCCTTGGGCATCACTGTCAGGCTAGAACAAAGGTCAACGTGGAGACACAGCTGGGATTGCCCAGAAAGCAGACTGGCCTCGTAACCTGCCTTCGCTGTTTGTGCTTGTCCTTGCTGGGGAGTGGGGAGGGGTCAGCAGAGGGCCTCAGTCCCTAGACGCTGGACAATAAACACCCAGACAGCCAGTCCTGCACCCCACCCTGGGACCCTGCCCCACTGGAAGGGCTCTGAGAGCCTTCAGTCACCAGCTGGAAGGAAAAACCAACCCTGTGGTCCCTGGTCCCCATGCCCTGAGATGCATGGCTGCTCCCAGTGGGTAGAGATCCATGAATGGCGGGGAAGGTTCCCAGACCAGGGACAGCAATCGTGGTTCATTCACCCTATAATGAAAAATTAAAGGCACTTTTGTATTTGTAAACCAAAACCCACATTTATGTGGTAATTCATGATGGAAAAAACAGAAACAAGAAAGGCATGGCTTTTTTTAAAGACAAATGAGAATTTCAATTTCAGTGACTAGATACTTTAATAACACTACTTTAGTCTGACTACAAATTAATCGTGCACCCACAAAAAGTCTTATAACAATAACTTTATTTACATGCAAAATCAAATAGCGTGCTCACAATTGCCACCCAAAACCCCGCCTCTCTGTCCAATGAACAAGAAGGTAGAAGCCTGGACAGAAATAGAATCTTCCATTTTGCCTCCTGAGTGCTACTCTGTACATAACACAATCACAACCAAGTCACATGTCGTCATGTTTACTCACAAACAGAATAATTTCGGGTGTGATGTTTGTAGTGGAAACTTGCCTGTGACTTAGGGAACCAATTCTGCTGTGTCTATATTGCTGGGAAATTCGAGGATCTAGAAATCCTGGAAGTTTCCTCTAGAGTTGGCATCCTCAAGGTTACCTCTGGTGGCACTCAAAAGAGACACTGAAAAACATCCATGTGCTGAAACTTTCATCACTCTGTCGCCTCACCTTGAATCTCACTGAAAGAGAATCAATTAAGTGGCAGATCAGCCAGAAGGTATTTCCGCAGGTAAACTGATCTGAAATCAAATGCTGGTTCAATGACTTCACACCGCACCCCTTACTTTCCTAAACCATTTCGTGTCTTATTCTTTTTACTGTAGTAAACTCGAGCGTGCACGCATGCGCACACACACACACACACACACACACACACACACACACAAATGTAAATTTACCATTGAGCCATTTGTAAGTGCACAGTGGTGTTACTTATATGTACATCACCCCGTGACAGATCTCTGGAACTTCTTCATCCCTGACACATGGCGCCTATGGGACAGGAACTCCCCTCGTCCCTGTCCCCCCAGCCCCGAGCAACTACCATTCCGTGTTCTGTTTCTAAGAGTTTGACTATTTTCAACACCTCCTCTAAGTGGTATTTGTCCCCCATCCCTTAAGCCTTGTCCTCTGGAGAACGTTTTCTTCATCTGAGAAGTGGACAGAGTTCTGAGGAACTACTGGCCCGACTGTGTCGTTCACTTTACCTAATTTTATTTAACAAATGTTTACTGATGGTGGAATAAATATGTCATGATGGAGTTATTGGGCGTCAGTGGAAATCTTTTGTTATCTCGGATGACCTCACCGAGGAATTTGAAGTGGTTCGTGGGCTGAGCCGCAGTGTTGATTCCCACAGCCATTGGTGACTATCTGGTCTGTTTCATATCTGCCACCAAAACCTCACACATGTGTCATCGCTCATTGTGCGTTTCAAAATCATCACAAAAATAAGGCCCCAATGTGGTAAACACAAGAGTCTTTAACATGCATTTAAAAAGATAAGTCATCACAGCCCATCCTGTAACAGCAAGAGAATTTCTAAGGGGACCTTGGAAGTCCAGAAGAACTGGTTTTCTGGAGTTTCTTCTCCAGTCGCTTTCATGTTAGCCTGGGGACTATTTCCAACCAGTACAGCTATAGACCTTGGAACGCCATTCCTTACATTCCGTGAATTCAAGAGGACTTGGGTTGCATTACCCTTGACGCTGTTCAGCCTATCTCAGATCAAGGCAATGCCGCGAGGGCCCCCCCACTTACAGAACATTTAGATTTTCTCTTTCTTTTTCTTTTCTTCCTTGCCTCAAACCCCCATATCCTTTCTGAGAAAGGCCAACTGTTGCTCCTGGTCTGCAAGCAACAGAGGTCCGGTTCCCAACCTGCAGCGAAGGCCCTGTCCCTGAACTTGTCAGCTTCTTCCCGGCCCTCCCATCTCCCCCTTGCGGCCCAGCCAAAGGAAGCATTCTGTTTGTTTGGTTTGGTTTGGTAAAAAACCTCCGACAGAGAGCATTTGAGCACTCCAGCCAGAAAGACCACTGACTCTGCGATCCAAGGACCCCTAGACTTTTCCAGAGAGGCAGGTATCCTTCCAATTCTCCCTGAAGAGCTCTGGTCTTTCTTGCAGGTTGAACCCTCTGCTGATTCAAGAGGACTTGCCCTTTCGCAAATGCCCTTTGCTACCAGGAAAATCTGAAGGGTTTAATAGTGTACATTCTGGGGCAGTTTACTCCAGAATTAAGGTTTTGTTTTCTCCCTGCCACCAGACACATCATCTTCCTAAGGACTAGATCAACAGTGGCCCTCCTGAGAAAGTTCTGTGTCCTAGGGTCTCTTGCGACATGGCCATGCCTGGGGCAGTGTGATTATGCTCACAGTGACGGCCATCACTCAGGGGCCCCCAGGATGCTTGAGAAACAAAAATAAGCTTTGCAAGTTGCCTAAATTCTGCAGGATCAGCAGGCCCCTGCTGGCACCAATCAACAAGTGCCTTGGGAAGAGATACGGACTCATTCTTTCCGACACGCTGATTGGCTGTGGAAAGGGGCGGGGCTACTGCTTCTGTCCGGCTTCCCATAGGTGAATGCAAGTTAAGGTGGGTCTCCAGCAAGATTTTGTCCCGTAACAACTAGGAATGTCTTAGGGACTTTTTTTTTTTTTCTTCTGCTCGGGAGGCCGAGGCTCAAGGCAAATTATAAGTGGGAATCAATTTGAAGGAAAGAAATTTGAACTCAGTTGAGGTGCCAGGTCCTGGGAAAGGAGCCCAGTCCTATCTGAAGTCTGCATCCTCTGCTGACAAACTCCGAGGGGGGGCCTGGTTTAAGGAAAGGGGGTTACAGTGAGCACAGGTAGGAAGTGCAACTGCCTAAAGCAGGCCATCAGAGAGAGGAAACATGATGGACGGCACGCAGTACTCTTGGTATCTTTAATTTTTTTAAAGCCTTTGAATGACTTCAAGGCCGAACAGCTACAGCAGAGGTGGCATTTTGATTGATTAAGGGGGCTCCTGCTGGCCCCAGAATGAAGTCACTCGATTACTAATCCAGCAAAGAGGGAACCCACTATGCCCCGGTTTGCCATCCTCTCCCGGTTCCTTTTGGCTGGGCATAAAACCATGCTCGCCAATCCCACCTAAAACAGGAGGCGAGGAGCGCAGCCTTCTGTGCAAGCAGCGGCTGTAACTGCCCTCCTATTCTGCCCCAAGAAGAAACAGGACTCTGGGAAGCCGAGAGAGGTGTAAGAAGTCTTTCTGGACCGAGCGCGAGCGCGTCGCCAGGAGCAAAGACATTTATCTGGCCAGCCCGCGGGCTCCGAGGGGGCCAGAGCGCGGAGGTCCAGGATGGGCTTGCTAAAGGGCCTCCTCCGGGAAGGAAAACTGCTGCTCTCCCTCTCGGTGCCTTTCCTGCTGCTGCCGCTGCCCTTGCTCCACCCCACCAGCGTGAGTACTGGCCTGTCCCCTCCTGGGGACGCTGGGTCAGGAGGGAGGTCAAGCAGGGGAGGTGGGTGGAGGGGAGGGGTGTTCATGCTGTTCCCAGAGGTGCTTCTCTGTGGGTGTGAAGACATGGAAGCAGTTTCCTGGGGTGGGGGTGGGGGCTAAAATACTTCCTAAGCACTGCCATTTTCGTCCCTCTATCGCATCCTAGTCCCCCTTCCCAGCGCCCCCAGCTGGGAGTGAGACTAGAAAAGAGACCGCTGAGCTGGCTGCTGTGTGTCACACACGTCAATGGGCCAGCCTCCCCCGGTGACAGGGCTGGGCCCATGTGCTGATAAGAAGGACACCCTTGTCCCATAGTTGTCGGGGCTCAGCAGGTGATTGTCCGTATGTGACAGCAACTGGAGAGGCAGGGAGACCTCGCCTCAATGGCACTGAGGAGTGCCTGGGGGACAGCAGGACTGGGGTGGGGTGGGGTGTGGCCCCGAGGGGGCTTTTGTGCACGGAGCATGGGCCGGTGGGCGGGCCTGGGGCTCTGATAGCCAGGATTTGAAAGTTCACCTCCAAAGCTCCCTTGGAACATTGAACTGAAAGCAGAGCTCAGCCCCTCACTCTGGTCCCCTGCGACAGCCCTCTCCTTGCTTGTACCCTCCGTGTTTTCTTCCCTGTGTCCTGGAAGGAGAAACACCAAATGACGTGATAAGAAAGAAACAAGAGCCCCCACTTCGAGACCATGACCTAGTTTTTGACTGTGAGCAGAAGCGCTACAGCTTTGACTCTGCACTTGGCTTGCTTCTCAGACCATCATTGGACTCCCTTTCCTTCCTTGTCCTCTCCCCCCTCCTCCTCCTCCCCTCTTCCTCTTCCCCTCTTCCTCCCCTTCCCCTTTCCCCTTTCTTTCCCTCCTCCCCCTTCCCCTCGTCCTCCCCTTTCCCCTCCTCTTCCTCATCCTCCCCTTGCTTCTCCTTCTTTTCCTGCTCTTCTCCCCTCCTCTCCCCCACCCAGTGGCTTTACTTTTTGCCTCCCCTCCAGTACCCCTGAGACTTTAGGAAAAATAAGCTGAGAGAGGTTATCGTGTTTGTGGGAGGGAGAGAACACCCCCCCAACACACACACACACACACACACACAGCTCCCTGAGTAACCTGGTAACCAAGATTAAGCCGTACAGTTAAAGAGAGGGGATTAGGATGCTTCTTGAAAACAAACTGGCCGAAATCTTTAGTAGAATAAATACTCCAAGTGCCAGGGAGACGCTGATTAAGACGGGGCTGGGATTAGCAGACAGTGATGACTGCTGACAGTTTCCTGGGCTTGCACACCCGTCCGTTTTCTGCTTTGTCCAAATGAGCTGATTTTCCTTTTCCTTTCATGGTTTTTCTTTTGACCCGGTATCAGATGGATTTAAGGGAGTGCCGACCGAAGACTCATTGCCCTCCCCCCCACAGCACTATCGGGCACCCTCTGCGTCCCCTGAAGTCAGTCCCACCCATGGGGACCCTGACTGTAGGATGCCGTGGTCCCCTCATTTCACTCTAGGACCTTGTCTTTGAGCATCTTCGTTACCAACGACTAGTAAGAAGTACCCACAAAATAATAAGTTACTGAAGTAGGCAAAATAACCTATACATTTGGGGGGAAGGGTATGGGGGGAGTACCAGAGGAGAGAAAAGGAAGGATGGGTGAGCCTCTGCTTGGTTTGGGTCCATAAATAATTTTTGCAGATTTTGTTGGGGTTTTTTTTAAGATTTTATTTATTTAGTTTTAGAGAGGGAAGGGAGGGAGAAAGAGAGAGAGAGAGAAACATCAATGTGCGGTTGCTGGGGGTCATGGCCTGCAACCCAAGCATGTGCCCTGACTGGGAATCGAACCTGTGACACTTTGGTTTGCAGCCCACGCTCAATCCACTGAGCTACGCCAGCCAGGGAGATTTTGTTTTTTAAGCTGGACTTTTAAGGCCAATGGACAGAGCCCTTTCTTGACTTAGCCCTTTTTTTCAGACTCAGTTTCTCTTTCCGTCGGGACGGGGTTTCTCAACAGCCGCACTAGGGGTTTGGGGCCAGATATTCTTTGTGATGAGGGAGCTGTCCTGTGTGCTGTAGGATGTTTAGCAGCATCGCTGGTCTCTACCAACTCGTGCCTGTAACACACATGGCGTGCCCCCCATTATGACAGCCAACAGGGCTTCCAGATATCACCAAATATCCCCCATGGGGGCGGGGCAACAGCACCCCCAGGTGAGAAGCAGAGCCTTCAAGAACCAGAAATATGCTACCTCAGAGCTTCCCAGTCAGTGCGTGTGGGTTGGTGGAGGGCAGATGTTTTGACCCCCATATCCCTTGGGGCAGCTAGATGGAGCCTGGGGTGGCAGATGCCCTGGGGTGGCAGCCCAGCCTGCGTGCCACCCACCCCAGCGTGACCTGTAAAGATGACCTCTGTGTGTATCATGGTCTCGACAAGGACCCTGCTCTTCTCCCTCTCTGAGGCTGGAAAAGCACTTGGAGGTCACCGTCCTTCCTACCTTGCACCAGACTTTTAGATTCTGATTATAATCCTGAAGGGTCCTCGGTGGCCTGCTTGCTCCGAGCTGGAGCTGAGGGATGCGGTCTGGGACGCAGCTCCTCGCCCGCTGGGGGGGGGGAGGGGGTTCTGCGGGCTCTTCAAAGTGACATTTGAGGGAGAGTTAGAATGCCCTCCCTTTTTCCTGCCCAGCTCTCTCAAACCAGGGCCCAGACTCAGTTTACCATGTTGCAGAAGAGGGTCTCACAGGGGGATTCCACAACTGAGCCCTGCTTCGGTGTCCCGGGGGGAGGATAAAAGTAACACCCAACCCCCAAGGTAGATTTCCAAAAGGCCTCCGGGTCATTCATGACAGCGGAGACCCAGACCACAAGCCCCTCCCAGTGAAGCTGGGACGGTCGACATTGCAGCATGAAAGGAGCAGAGGCAGCTGTCCGATCTGGGGAGATGCCCCCCGTGAACTCTCTCCCCAGTGTGCAGCGGGAGCACAAAAACAATGGACGGCACTATCCCTCGAATGTCACTGCCCAAACACTGGCCGCGCCCTGCACATCTGTGACCAGTGGCGGTGATGAAGGGCCTGGGATTCTCCGAATATTTTCTCCAGTAGGTAACAGCGAACTGCCGGCCAGCAGAGCAGCCCGGTTCAGTTCCGCCCACATCGACTGAGCTGCCGGCCAGATACTGGCCAGCTATGGGGGCACTGGCCCCTGTCATCAAACCTCACAGAGAGTTTTGGGGTGTCCGGATGTAAGCTGCCCTGTTGAGGAGGTTGTGAAGGGACAGAAGGAGGTCCGTGTGAATTCCATGGGTAGACTGAGTGAGGAGGGGGCCTCCCGGCCTGTCGCCTGCTCTAAGGAAAGTCCAGGTAACAGCGACGGTAGCTTATCTGGTTCCTAATGCTGCCGGGTGGAGGCGGCTCAGTGACTCCCTCCAGTAACCATTCTAGTTCTTAACAACAGTTACAGTCAAAAAGTCTGCCTTGTCTTACCCAAAGTGGTGCCTGGGACAAGGAAAGTTTCTGCCTCTCACTTACAACCCCTTCCTGTCATGGGTCGCCCTGTCCTAACGAGGACAAGAACAACCGAAGGTTCTCAGGAAGGGACAGTCCTGTGTCAGCGAGGGAGGGACATGCTGTCCCCTTTGTCTGCAGCTGGAGTCCAGACCTGCCACTCCGTCTCCGTCAGAGGACAGGGTCGGGAATCAGTGAGCTCGGCGTGTTAAGGGCCTTTGAACTCCTTCTGGTAGTTTTATTTCTGCAACCAAGGGGATATTTCTCTAAACTGCATTCTTTTCCAAATGGAGCCTTTTGATTTTTTCCACTGCTGATTCTGTTGCCTTATCAGCACTTCCAAAAAAATGTTAACTTCTCTGCGATCTTTTGGCCCCAGAGGATTGTCAGCGGGAGCGACAGCCAGCACTTGCTGGCGTCAGTTCCCGTTTCCCAAGCCCCGGCCCCATCACCCGTGGGTGCCCGGAGGGAGCCAGGGCCCCTCCAGCCGAGCTGGGCTCAGCTCTCCTGATGACTTTCGCTGGCCACGCGACCTTTTGTAACTTTGTGCAGGAGAGCGAGGACACGAGTGCTGAACCCAGGGGAGAGATAAACAGAACAAGACTTGTCAGGTTCCTTGGCCGCCAGCCAGCCTCAGGGCAGGGCAGAGCGGAGCCCAGATGGCTTAGAACTGCGTGTAAACGGAGGAACACACAGCCAGCTTGGATCTTCTGTACTGAGGCCCCCTGAGTCCATCCTCAAGGATGGACTCTTGGACAGTGACCTCCCCCAATAGCACACCAGTGACCATTCATCCACACTATTTCAGGCAACCAGCATTACTGGGGGCCAAGGTTAAGAAGGGCTAACTTTTTATGAGGATGTTGTATTAATTTATTCTTTGCACCCAAGAAGCTGTGCAACCAGTGAAGTGAGTGGCCCTGGGGGAAACGCTGGTAAATTTCCCTGCCTTCCGGGTGACAGCGCTCAGGACTTCCTTTGTCAAAAGAATGCTGCCCTGTGCTCCCAGCAGGGGGACTGGGGTCCCAGAGCGAGGACAGCCAGACACTGCTTAGGGTGCTGGTTTTCCCCACAAGGGACATTTCGCAATGTCTGGAGACATTTTAGGCTGTCACAGCTGGGGAGGTACTCCTGATACCTAGTGGGTAGATGCCAAGGGTCCTGCTAAACATCTTACCACGCACAGGGCGGCTCCCCACGGCAAGGACCTGGTTGGCCCCCAATGGGCCGGTCTCAGAGCTCACATGTGAACGGATCACACCAATTGGTTCCTTCCTTCAGGTACCCCAAGAACATCTAGTGACTGCTCAGCTTGACAGAAAAATGTCCTGCCCCAGTCCATGTTAAAGCTGGGAACGCCACCTTTATATATGACCTTGGCCCTGAACACCAGAGAGCTATAGTCCCTGCCCCACACAGTTTCAGGAACCAGCAGAGCTGTGATGTCCCAACAGTGTGGGAGCCACCCTGGCGCCAGCCTGTGCAAACCACATGTCGGGCATCTGTTCAGCCAGGAGCAACCACTGCTTCACACACCAGTATAGGGGACCCACACGTCCCCACCACACTCCCACCAGGGCCCTCCTTGTGCCTGCCAGGGCTGCGTCCCAGTGCTCCTGTCTGAGTCTGGGTGCCCGCTTCCTCTGTCCTGGGTCTCGTCTGGATTCTCAGTGCCAGTGGCCACCCCTGTGACTAACTGCCCCCTCTCGTCCCCTTCCAGGAGGCGGCGTGTGCTTACGTGCTGATCGTGACCGCTGTGTACTGGGTTTCCGAGGCAGTGCCTCTTGGAGCGGCAGCCCTGGTGCCCGCCTTCCTCTACCCGTTCTTCGGAGTCCTCCGGTCCAGCGAGGTGAGGCCCCTTGCAGACCAGCCCCCTGCTCAGGTCAATGCCAGGCCAGCGAGAGAGGGTCCGAGGGGAAGGGAGATGCACAAGGCACTTTAGGGGAAGGCTCCTTCATCCTCCGGAACCACCCCTGAGCACTGGGCCTTTGCACCGGCTGCTCCAGACCCCGTGTTCCTCTCCCTCTACCCTTGACCTCATCTCCCTCATGGCCCCTCGCAGTGGTTTGCGAGGGGATGTGACTTTGAGAGGAGAGAAGGAAGTTAGTCGTCGTTACTGCTGGGGCTGGAGAGGGGCAGCACTGGGGGAGCCAGAGGGCACGTTTTATTGTTTGGGGTGAAAACTCCTACGCCATCTGTCTGCTAAAGGGGCAACTGGGCTACAGGGAGCAGTTTAGGCCAAACAGAGTCTGTTTAATTGGACTTCAAACTCAGATCCAAAGACAGTGCCAACAAGAGAGAGGACATGGGTTACAGCTCATTTCGAGCCAGTTAACGCTGAGCCGCAGGTGCCAGCCACCACCCCCCTCCCCACGCCAGCGTGTGCCATGGTCACTGGGGAGAGCCAGCCTGGGTGTCAGCAGGAAGCCCCATTCCAGACGGACCACCCCTTGTCACACAGCCCCTTGCCATGCGTGACTCAGGCCGTTCTCCCACCTTGGAAAGTTCTCTCCAACTCCTTCAACCTTTAGAACCCTACCCATCACCCTCTTCAGTGAGGCCTTTCCAAAGCCCTTGGCTACAAGTGTGGCTCCCTTTAGCCTTTAAATGGTACGTGAGATGTACCAGATGTCAACTTTCTGCAGACATATTCCCTCTGCACCAAGATTCCCGCCCTCCAGGACATATAACACCTATGGCTGGTGGGCCCTCAGTTGATGCTTCTCGACTGCAACGTCTCTGGATGGTGTGTCCATAGTGTGCTCTCCACACGGAGTCAGGCACGGGAATAAGGGGGTCAGTGTGACCCTGGGACTCTGGCTTTCGTCTCTCATGTTATTCACTCAACTTTCAGAAAAGTATTTTCTGAGTTTTGTGCCAGCCACGTGCCATACAGGATGTACAGATACCCGAGGGTGACAAAAGTGAAACCTGTCATTTCTGCTCTCTTAGATCTCACCACTGATGCTTCTGAGTTTCCCACTGTCGGCTCGTTGCGTGCTGGCACGGGGTCCCTTTTATGGTGACTTGTCGGTCCCCAGGTAGTAAGAGTTTATTGTGCACAAAGTGTAGACTGCCTTCCCTGTGCAGAACTCGGGAGCTGGGAAAAGACGTGAGCTGATAGAAATGACGCCTGACCTTGAGAAGTTCCTATTCTGGCAGGGAGAAAGCATAAAGCGCGTGGAAAAACACAGCAGACCCGAGGCGAGAATGCCTCATTTTCTGGCATTGCAGAGGATTTACATAATTCCCCGTGAAGGAATGTTGTAGATAAATAAAATTCATTCTGTCAAGTACCCAGACTTCATGTTGACCATTTCTTTGATTAAAGCCTTTCTCAAAGGCTTTCTAATTTCCCTGGTCTTTTAAACAGAAGTCGCTGCACAGAAATTAACTTTTCCTTTGGATCCTTCACAATTTCCAGGGAGAAAAAAAAATTCTCAATCAGGGGAGCCAATGTGGGCCGGACGATCGCACAGTTGAGCAACTTGAATGCTGGTTGCACAGCTGAACCTAAAGAGTCTTGAGTAACATATTGGCGTCAGACTGGAGAGAGAGCCCAAATGAAAATAGAAAAGGCATGTTATTGGATTTGCAGATGACTCAGCGATGGGTGGTCTAGCTACTGTACGGCGACAGAATCAGTGCTGACAGATGAGACAGTGAACCCGAGCTCACGAAATGAGGCTGAATAAGGATACACGTCAGCCGGGCACGTGAAAAGGACCCTGGCTCTCAGGGGTGCATGGACTCGGCGAGAGTCTTCTCTTGGTGCCACGTGGCTGCCAAAATCTCTGGCATTTCCCATAGGCCAGGCGCTGTGGGAGGCCTTTGACATGCATTCGGTCATTGAGTCTCTCTAAAGTGGCTGTTATTTTTACCTGCACTTTACAGAGGAGGACACGGAAGCTCAGGGAGGTTAGGTAACTTGCTGGAGGTTGCACAGCTGTGCGTAGTGAAACTTGAACCAGGATTATATGATCCCAGACCTTTGCTCTTCCCCACTGGCCAAAATGTCCTGAAATGTGCTGAATTGATAAATGCATATGTTCAGAGCATCTGGGTCTGGATAAGGAGCTCGTTCAGGGGTAGGTGGGCCAAGACACCAACCACTTAGAACAGGATTCGCATGAGGAAAGAGAAAACTTGAGGGGCAGGGTGACTTCTGGTTCCTACAGCTCATCACACCAGGCTCACAGGTCAAAGCCGAACCAAAGACCCAAAGCGCTGTAAGGGAGATCCGCCCTGTGGAAGGGGATCTGCATGTTCCCATCCTCCACGTGTAGGCAGGTGACCGTGTCAGGGAGGCGAGAGTGGGCTTTGTGTGTCGGCAGAGGGTTGGACACTAAGGGCCCTTGGGCTTTAGGATTCCGTGATCTTCTTGTGGGCGTCCAGCCAGTACCTTCCTGCACTGGTATGCAGAGCTCGGACCCGTATTTTAGTTTTTAGGGTTTCGTTTTGTTTTGTTTTGTTTTGCCTCCATGTGACTCTCACCACTGTCATTCTGTCTGCTTCTGAAGTTCTGTAAGCCCTTCTGATGTGTTGCCATAGCCTGGGCCAGTCCCCGTGTCAGTCAAGCCAGCTCAGAGTTACTGTTGAAGGGAGACTGGCATAGAGGAGGGGGCTGAAGGGCTCTCTGGGGGAGCTGACAGCGTGGTTTGAACGCTGGAGCTTGGGACAGTCCCCAGCACGCCCAGGGTCCAGACTGCTTCTGGGAGTGGTTACCTCTGCTCTCTATCTCCACCCACCCCCACATCGCCCCACCCCAGTGCACATGCACGTGTGCACACAGACACCCCCCCCCCCCACGCCCCGTGGCCCTCCCTTGCAGGCCCCCGGCAAGCCTTGCTCAGATCCCAGCTCCTGCCACGTGGAGAGAGGCAGAGAGGCAGCTCTGGCTGGGATAACGAAACCGCCGCCGCAGCCCAGTGCTGTGTGAGTCCTGTGGCCTGAATCTGCTTCCCTGTTTGTTCCCCATCTTCCTGGCCTCGCCGCACCCTGCAGGCTGCCTGCTCTGCCTACAGGCTGGGGGGTTGTAAGCTGAGCCTCCGGGCCCAGCCACCTGCCTGAATCCAGGCTGCCCGTCACCCACAGCTTTCCAGGCACAGCACAGAGCTGAGCCCCACACCCAGGCCTCACGTGGGGACTGAGCAGGCACCTCTAGAACCCACAGCCTTCCGAGGACAAGCTCGTGTTTCTGTGGACAGGCCTGCTCCCTGACAATGAGCCGCCCTTGGCCTCTGGGCCCAGACCCCGGCCCGGTGTCCCCCACTGGGCAGCTCAGACAGTCCCCGAAAGAACTGGGGGCTCTTTATGTCAGCACCCCCAGCCACACCGGGGCTGGGCCCGGTCGGCACCCATCTGGACTCTCTGCTTGAGACTTCTCTAAGTTACCATGTGCAAAGAAATATTTTAATGAAACGTTTTCTTTAGTGCAAATGTTAGGAGACCCAGCGCGTACCATGGATGGGTGAGGAAGACCCACTCAAACAGGGGACGGGGGCCCAGGCTGCTAGGGCCCTTCCCACAGGCAGCGAGTGGGATTCGAAAGCCTCTGCCCTCCAAGCAGGTGACCCAGGTGATCCGGAGGAGCCCACACACCCTGGCCCAGCAGAGGCTGCATTCCTGCCCCCGGGCCAGGCTGAGAGCCAGGCACTCCAGGTTTGGCTGTGTGGCTGGGGCACCAGAGGGAATGACAGAGATTGGGGTTCCGGCAATGACAGGGAACCGTCCAGGCGCCCCCTTCTGGGGTCTACAGGGTTTCACTGCAAAGTTGTGTGGGTGAACCATAAAACCCTCCACACGGGTCATCGCCAGAGGCCACTGCAGGGCTTCTGAGGGCTGGGGACCTGCAAGGAGAGCCTGGGTCTGTGAGGCCAGCAGCAGGACGCTGGTGGCCATGCTTTTGAGGGGACCTGCCCAACACCACCAGATGCCCGAGTCGGGGGATGGAAACAGTCAGACCCAACACCTGGCCGGTCCCTGGCCGCCCCCAGCAGGAGCAAGCAGAATGGCCGTGGGGATAGGGTCGGGGTCCACGGTGGGAGCAGGGGGTGCCGAGCTGGAATCAGCCTTGCCACTCATTAACTGGTCTTGAGCAAGTCGTGTAACCTCTCTAAACTGCCATTCACTCGTCTGAAAACTGAGGATATTAGGAATTCCTGCCTCATGGGGAGTCGTGAGGATCTGAGACAGTTCTGAGTGGGAATCTGAGGTTAACAGCTAGCCTCCCGTTCTCCTTGAACTTCTAGGAATAGAGCCACAACTCCCCTTCCCCCTTTTAAAAAACTGTAAAAAAAAAAATTAAAAACCTATCTCGAGCACAATCTGTAACTGTGTCCAAAGAAAGGAGGGCTCTTGGAAGCCCATCACTAACCGATGCCACTGGCAATTCACTAACAAGGAACGGGTGAGATAACGGACTTCGTTCACCAGACATCTGTCCGTCTGTCCATGTGCCGCTCAGTCCGGGCTGGGCCAGAGTGCCCTGGCAATGCACTTGCCCTTCACTTAAAATCCGGAGGAGTCTTTGTCTTTTAGCTCCACGTGGCTCCTTATTTCATTTCTTTCCCTTATTCCCCCATTTGATCGTGCTGGAGCACCTGATTCCTCACCCCCGATCTCACCTGGAAGCCTGTCGTCTTTTCCCGCCTCTGTGATGATTATGATGAGCGCGTACCGAGCACTTCCTGCGTGCCAGGCACTGCTCGAAGAGCCCACCGGCGTGAGCTCACCGAAGGCCCCTGCCATGACGGATTAGACGAGCTGTGTGTCATTGGTCACCACTGCAAACAGAGTGACAGGTCACAAGGAGGCTGCAGTTTGCTCAACAACACACAACTCATCCAGCCAATCAAACATGTCGCCAGTAAAGCAACCACCAAGCTCTTTGTTTTTTCAACCTTCACCTGAGGATACCGTATTTTTCAGACTACAAGATGCTCCCCCTGACCTCAATTTGGGAGGAATAATGGTTGTTAATGCTGCTGTTGAGTTCTGTTTACATTTACATTGGTGAAATATTATGTTACTTGTGTTTTTAAATATTTTACCACATTTTTTGCTTCAAAATTTTTTTTTCCTATTTTCCTCTAAAACCTAGGTGCGTCTTATGGTCCAAAAATACGGTATTTTTTTTATCAATATTAGAGAGAGAGAGAAACTGATGTGAGAAACATCAATCAGTTGCTTCTTGTATGTGCCCCCACCAGGGATTGAAACTGCAACCTAAGTATGTGCCCTGACCAGGAATCGAACCCACAACCTTTTGGTGTACTAGGTGATGTTCCAATTCACTAAGCTACCCGGCCTGGGCTGGAACCCGAGCTCTCAATTGCTATACTTGGCTCCACCTTTTCAAAGCAGCCTCGCTGAGCCCAGCCCTTCTACAACACAGTCCAGAAACACCTCTGCTCTCCAAACCCAGTGACTTGGCGCACTGAGAGAAACCACAGAGCAGAGAAGCAGAAACGGCCATAAAACCACCCACGCCAATGTCACAAAACCCATGCATTCTGCTCGTGGGAGGAGCACTCATTTCAAAATCTATTTTCTCTGGGCAAATAATTCTAACAAGCTTCATTGTGGTGTTTACCAACTCACAGAATATTAATCTGGGAAATTAGATAGTGGGGGGAGAAGGCTTAGTGAGAACGTGAGTTCTAAATGCCACACGTTTTAGAAAACGATTAAGATAATCCTCAAGAATCCTAGAACTCTGGTGCTCCTGAGGGGTTTTATTGTAAAAGAAACTCAGTGGGTTAGACGGCTAACAAACACCATTGCTGGAAGGGATTTTAATTATCAAAGCGAAAAGGCAGCTTTGTGCCTGGGCCCACTCTGCATGCTAATGAGGTCCGCCTTTGTGTGGCCCGGCTTAGTGTCAGGGAGCACCTCCAGGGCCCCCGGTGGTCAACTCGGGGCTGCCCGCTGGCATGCATGTGTCATTTCATCTTTACAACAGCTTCACAAGAGGTAGAAGCGCACATAATCCTCATTTATTTTTACTTTTTAATGGTTTTACTTGTTTTTAGAGGGAGGAGAAGGGAGAGAGACAGAGAGGGAGAGAAACATCGCTGTGGGAGAGAAACACGGATAGGTGGCCTCTCACACGCCCCCAACCAGGACCTGGCCCGAAACCCAGGCATGTGCCCCAACCAGGAATCCAGCTGACGACCTTTCCCTTTTCTTTTCAGGAGGATGCCCTCCCCCTGCCCTCCCTGAGCCACACCAGTCAGGGCCTCATTTGTGTTTAGATGAAAGAAATGAAGCCCAGAGAGGTCGAACAGCTTGCCCGGGTCACACAGCCAGGTCCTGGCTGACTGCAGAGGCCCCATTCTTTACAACTTGCCTGCGTTACTTCCTAGTCACAGACGACACCCAGGCTCGTCGCCCAAGCGTGTGGCATCACTTCCAGGGGCAGGGGAGGGCACGTGAGCAGACACGAGCCCTCCAAACAAAATAAGAAAACAGCACATCCTGCTAAACAGCTTGTCCTGGCTCCAAGTATTTATTTTGGAGCCAGCACCAGGACTTCCCTCCTTGGTAGACAGAGGAACTAAAAACACTGATTCCACCACAAAAGCGACCTCCTAGATATCCTGGGAAGGCGAGGGGAGGGTGCCGTGAGCGGGGTCCTAGGTCCCCAGCTCAGCGCTTGCCCTCCCCTGCAGGCTGCCACCTCCCACTAGGGGGCAGCATCTCCCCCTATAGGACCCGCCCATCTGGTGGCGTTCTCTGCCCTCTGGGAGCACAGGGACAGTGTTAGTGAAGACTGGGGGTGAGGACATGGACTAGGTTGACCAGAGCAGAGGGCTCGTCCTCCAGACAGTGGTCACAGAGAGGGCACATGTCCCCTCTCCTACGCAGAACTCATCGAGCAGGCACAGCAGAATCACCAGCACCAGGGCCAGAAGGGGCAATGGGCGCCGGCTGCCTTTATTTTGACTGTTATGTTATCAAAGTGGCCCGTGCAGCGTGTAAAGATCAGAGGACACTGAAAAGCTCACAATGGAAAACCAGCAGTCTCCTTCCCTGCCCTCCCGGCTGCACGCCCCTCCCCCAGGTCCACCTCTCCCACCCTGGGTCAGCAACTTCTAAGTGTTTTAACTGCTTCTTCTGGTATTAAGCTCCACATTCCTGTATGCGTTCTGACTTTAATTCTTGAGTTCTCACTTTCAGACATTATTATCAGTGGACTCCCCATGAGGGCAGACAAGGCTTTTGCTCTCTTCCGTCCCCGTGTCCCCTCCCTGCATCCTCCCCACAGGTCGTGAGTCCGTCATGACCTTTGTCACTTCGACGATCCGTGTGTAACCGTGTGACTGTATGAATATCGTTCACTTCAAACACAGTGGAATCTCACTATTCACTTCCTCTTCTATCAATGTTTAGTTTGCCTACCATTAAAAACATTCTTGTTTCCTCCCTGGAAGAGGGTTTCTAAAGGAAAAGTTAAACTTTTTTGTATATCTTCTCCTCTCAACCTCTGTCATGGTCCCACAGTTGGGAACAATTCTCATGTCTGTGACAAATACTTAGGGAGCATCTACATTTGCCCTGTTATTCTACTAGGTGTTAAGAGATACAGAAAGAAGCCCTGGCTGGCGTAGCTCAGTGGATTGAGTGCGGGCTGCGAACCAAAGTGTCGCAGGTTCGATTCTCAGTCAGGGTACATTCCTGGGTTGCAGGCCATGACCCCCAGCAACCGCACATTGATGTTTCTCTCTCTCTCTCTTTCTCCCTCCCTTCCCTCTCTAAAAATAAATAAATAAAGTCTTTAAAAAAAGAGAGAGATACAGAAAGAAACGCAATATAAAAAGAAACATGGTCTAAATTTAATGGGCAAGAGAAGTTCACACAGAAAAGCAAAGAGCACAAGCATGAAGCAACAAGTCGAGCACTGCCCGGAGTGCTCTGTGGTGGGTGGAATTAATGGTGCCCTGAGGGAACGTTCTGGAGTCAGACGGGCTGGCTAGTCGCCAGGGAGTATCCTGGAGGGCACCGGCCTGACCTGGGCTGCGGAGCCCGACCAGCACAGACGAGCAGGGAGGAGAAGGCGGCATTCCACTCAAGGGGAGACCGAAGCAGAGCTGGCCCTCGGACCCCAAACAGGCCTAGGTCTCAGTTTCCTCATCACCTAAAAGTGGGAGGAGCTGATGCCTGGGGCTGTGGTTGTGTCTTCTTTGGCAACATACATATAATATAAAGCGCCCTTTACCCCTGAAGTATCCAGGGGTAAACGGCCAAAATGTATGTAACTTACCCTCAAATGGTTTAGGGGAAAAAGCAATTATGTACACAGGTATTGTGTGGGTAGTCTTTGTACTATCATCATTTTGGAACTCTCTGGAACTTTGGATTATTTAGAGTTATTTAAATTTGAAGATTTAAAGCTAGTTATAAAGACACCTTAAGAGCTCTATCCTAAGGAAATAAGCACAATTATGCGAGGTTAACAATTTAAGGATTTGTAGTAGGAAAAAAACCCCTAAATATTCAACATAGAGCAAATGGCTGAATAAATTTTATGGCACGTTATGCTACCATTAACTTGAATTTTCCCAATAAATGTAAATCTAATAAGAAAATGATCGGGGTGTGCTATAAAATGAAAAAGAAGAGCAGGCTACCAGACTGTACATAGTGTACAAATCTAATGATGTACCAGCACAGATGTTTTAAAAATGGAAGAACATATACCAACATATTGAGTACTAGGATTCAGGGTCATTTTATCTTTAAATGTCTATATTTTGAAGTTTTCCGTAATGAGCATGTATGGATTTTCTAATGAAAATAAACATAGTTTCCTAAAAAGCTAAAGAAAAATGAGACTTGGGGGGCAAACCCAGGGTTACTTAAATAATTTTTTAAAGATTTTATTTATGTTTAGAGAGGGGAAGGGAGGGAGAAAGAGAGAGAAACATCAATGTGTGGCTGCCTCTCACGCACCCCCTGCTGAGGACCTGGCCCACAGCCCAGGCATGTGCCCTGACTGGGAATTGAACCAACGACCCTTTGGTTCACGGGCCAGTGCACCATCCACTGAGCCACAGCAGCCAGGGCTACTTAAATAATTTTTAAGGACTAAGATAAAATTATAAGTATGTTTATTCTTTGGAATCATATTCATAGAGTTTTTATATCTAAAAAGTAAAGAAGACTATTGACCTCATGCAGTTATTGCCAGGATGAAAAGAAATCATCTTTGTAAGTTCTTAGTATACTGATTGCTCAAGGTAATGTGTGTGTGTGTGTGTATGTAAATTTTCAAAAAATTTAATGTATATAGCAATAGGCTATTTTAATAACCCTCACCCCCTGCTCCTTGTTTGCCGGTCTTTGCTCGAGAATGGGTTTTAGCCAGTCCCATGCTCCCTCCCGGGGCAGGTGAGGGGGCGACCCCGGGCAGGGTGGTGGGTGACCGTGCTGCCCCCTGCAGGTGGCGGCGGAGTACTTCAAGAACACCACGCTGCTGCTGGTGGGCGTCATCTGCGTGGCGGCCGCGGTGGAGAAGTGGAACCTGCACAAGCGCATCGCTCTGCGCATGGTCATGATGGCCGGAGCCAAGCCGGGCATGTAAGTGGCACTTGGGGTGTCCAGCCGCAGTGGGCCACCTGTACAGTGGGCCACCGGGGCATGTCCACTTAGGGTTGTGTCTCTACCAGAGGGGATAGGAGGCCACACCAGGGCCACGGGGATCCCACCTGCCCCTCCAACGACAGGACATGTAACCATGGAGTCGAGATTGGAGTGTGTGACTCTGGTGTCACTTGCTGTCACAATCTAAATAACTTACCCGAGCAACCCAGATAGCAAGGGCAGCAGGTTACCAAACAAGGAGGGGTTCATCAGGTAAAACGAGGTGCACCAACATAAGTTGTTTCTCCTCCTTTTTCTGGTACATCAGGGAACAGGCTGGACGGGAAATGGTGGCTTCTCCTCTGTCATCTAAGGAGATGCAAGGGTTCCCTCCCATGCGCCCCAAGTTTCTGTCGTCCCTGACCAGACCCAAGCATGTCGGTGTGTTGCATTTAACCCGGCACCTGCTGTGCCCGCCCACCCTCAGCAGCCTCCTCTTCTCTCTCTGCTGTCAAGAAGTCCAGTCTGGGAGCAGGGTCTGGGAGCAGCCTCGGGGGAATATGCAGGAAAGTCAGCACTGACCGTCCAGGCTTAACCGTGCCCCTGCTCCGCTGGGTAGCCCTGCCCCTTCCCTTTGGAGAAGCTTCTCTCCTCCTTTTAGGGCCCAGCATTCTCGCTGTTTTATGCAAAGTGCTGCGACTGCTTTGGGAGTCAAACAACCCCTTTGGGGTCTGAACAAACACTGTGGGGTTAATTTGCAATGTCAGTCATTAGATGAACACAGGTTTTGCTTAAAAGGATGTCTCTGTCTCCCTCTTACCTGCAGCTTCATTCGGCACCGCTCACGCCTCACTAGTAACACTCGCACCCACCTCCCAGGCCCACAGTGGCATTCCCTTACGTCATCTTGAGGCTCTGAGGCACTTTAAAACCCCTGCGTACTATCTTCAGGAACCTAAATCCCATTGCATTTCCACTTGTCTCTTTAGTTGCCTCAAGGGCTGCCCGTTTGCAGCCCCTGTGGTGTCCTCTGCCCTTGACAATCCAAGGCAGGCGGACTCATGTCACTTGCAAGCTAAACAAAAACACAGTCAGGACTTCCGCCCACCGGGACAGGGACCACGTGATAGGCGTGCGGGGGGGCCCCCCCAGTTGTGGGAAGTCAGTGGTTCCTCCCACCGTGATAAACACGCTCCTTCAGGCTGGCTTATCTCGGGGGAAAGAGAGCCAGGTCTGCGCAGACACACTCTGTGCGTGTTCAAAGTCAAAGACAAACGCCTGGGGAGTTATCTTTTGCTTTCCTCCAAGCCGGGACTCTTTAAGATAGGAGCTGAAACAGGGCGCTCAGTGGCCTGGACACTTCTGTGACTTCCGCAGGCTCACGGTGGGACAGGAATGGGCCGAACTGTGAGCCCCAGGTTGTGGCCACTAGTAAGCATGGTGACATGGCTGCAAAGCAAGGAATGTCATGGGACTCATAGAACCGCTGGCTGCAAGGGCAAAACTAGAGTTCCTTTCTATGCAAAACATACACATCATCACCGAGCTAATGTCCACAGAGCCAGAGAGCGATCAGTCAGTCCGTGCCCTCTGACCCCACTACCACAGCTGTTCTTTGCCTAACTACGGGCTTTTTTCTGGCTTAAGGCCGCTAGCCCATAAAGTGTGAGTCATTCATTCAACCAGTGTTTATTTACTGTTTACTCGGTGCGGAGCCCTGGGAGGACAAAGCTGAATGTGAGACCTAAAAACTGACTTTCTGGGTTAATGCTGGGCACGGCAATCCGGGCCAGCACCACAGGGTTTGCAGGGGGCCCCAGGAAGCCCCCCTGTGAGCCCACAGTGGGACGGCGCTGGCCCTGCCACCGCGCCCTGCCCGGCCCGCCCTGCCTTCCAGGCTGCTGCTCTGCTTCATGAGCTGCACCACGCTGCTGTCCATGTGGCTGTCCAACACGTCCACCACCGCCATGGTGATGCCCATCGTGGAGGCCGTGCTGAAGGAGCTGGTCAGCGCCGAGGACGAGCAGCTGGTGGCCCAAGACTCCAGCCCCGAGGAGGCCGAGCCCACCGGTACCGTTTGCAGAATTCATTCATCCTTGGCCCCTCTGCCCTCCGCCAGTGCACCTGCCCAGCTCTGGGCCTCATCTGCTCCTTCCCCTTGCCCCTCCCCACTCCACCCCATACCAGGCCTTGTAGCCTGAAGCTTCCCTGAGACAAGGCCCCCCCAGCCCCAACCATTGCTAGATCTTCCTTCCTTCCCTTCCCCACTAACAGCAGCCCCCCTGCTCCTTTCCCCAAACGCTTAAAGGGTGGGACATGCCCCACGCCCAGAGTAGTCCCGAGGGGAGCTGGGAGTTGTCTTGCACCAGCCTCCAGCAGAAGCCTCACGCTCTGTCCCCACGCAGCCCGAGCCCGGAGCCTTGCCCTACGGGGGCGGGTCGGCCTCCACGTCTCACCTCCTGCTTTCCCTTTCTACCGTAGGTCTCGATGTAAACTGTAGCCAGCCGTCCCTGGAACTCATCTTCGTCAGTGAAGAGTGAGTATGACTGCCCTCCTCGCAGGCAGAGCCCCCCAGGTCCACTCCGAGGCCTGGAAGGCTGGGACCAGAGCCCTCAACGGCTCTTCCTCACGTGTGGGCCACACTCACATCTTGCCACGCCATCCCCGCCCCTGCCCCAATTTCCTCTCCATCCCTGGGAGCCACCTGCTGAGATCTCCAAGGCAACTCCCTTCAGCGGAAGGTATTGCCGTGATGGGGCGAGAGATAAAAAGACCACTGAATCCGAGGGGTATATCGATGATGGTCTATGTATCTACCGAGTTGAATTTCTCTAAACTGACGTCCCTCTTAGGAGAGTAATACGTTCATTCTATTAATGGAAAAAGACTCACACAATAGATGTCACCGGAGGTTCTTAGAGAATCACAAAAGTTTATAGATACGGTCTTACTAGATCTGGTCTTCCTAGACATGGCCGAGAAGAGCTAGGTGGCGGGTGGGGATTAGAGGACGGTGGTAAGAGGGCCATGGGACGATGGGGAGAAGGAACCAGAAAAGGAGAAACAGTCTCGAACACTCGTGGGAGGTGGATCCATTAGCAGCGGGTTTCTTTTGGAGTTTCGATATCAAAATGTGGACTTCAAGGTACTCAGCGATGAACGTCACACTTTAAAAGCTGGATTTGTGCTGGGGTGCAGATTTGCATTTTGCTCTTTTCACAAAAAAACGGCCTGCTCACCTGAGTGAAACCAGCATGGGGGAGGGGAGAAAGGCCCCATCAGAGTGTATTGGGCCCCTCCCCGAACCCTGAGGACGCCTCATGCGAGTCCTGTGGCCCTTCTGGCTCCTGTCCGACATTAGCACACTCCCGTGTTCAGATCTTCACCAGTCTGGCCCGGACTCCCCTGAAAATGTCCGTCTGTCACCCAAAGCCTCTCCTCTTCCCCTCTCACACTCACACCCGCCCCCTCAGCCCAGGTCTGCAGAACAAGAGGCAAACGTGAGTGGGGGAGAGTGGGCTCCTCTCTCTCTCTTCCTCCACCTGCTCTTCTCCTCTGTCCCCCAACTCACTCTGCTGCGCTGACTTCTCCAGGGTGCGGGAAAGATAAAGGGGCAAAAAGGTGTGGACTGGAGGTGTCATAGGGGCAGTGTGTCTGAGGCCTGACAGCGGCAACACCCCCTTGGACCACCACTCATGCTCCCCTTGGTTCTGTGTGCTGATGGCTCCCCGCACACAGCCACCTTTTCTCCTGGGGTCGCCTCTGCCTCTTCAAGATGGGTCTAGCCCAGCTACCTGCTGCGTGGGCCCTGCTGCTGCCCCGAGCCTGCCGGGCACTGAGAGCACAGGCTGGGGCATCCCCCTCACACCGGCCGCCCAGGCAGCACCCGCTGGCCTCTGCCTTTGCTCTTTTCCAGATGAAAATATGTGTCCCCAGACTCCAAAGGAAAGGCTCAGGTTGTCCGTAGAACTCTCTGGCGTGAGGGGTCCTCTCTTGGGGAGAGCGTCTCCCATGCTGTCCGAGGGGTCCTCGGCCACCCTTCTCACCTGATTTGGGGAGGAAGGTGGCCGTGCAGGGGACATTGCCACACTCCTGCAAGGTGAACGACTTTCTCCAAAAATCGATTCCCTCCGTCTTCACTTCCCCACTCACTCCTTACCCTTCCCTGAAACAATCTGGAGCTGAGTGGCGACCACAGGACCCCAAGTCCTGCACGTGGGCTCGGCACCTCTCATTTGTCTGCACAGCGGGTGAGGTCACAGCACCCGCTGTTCTCAGAACTAGGACAAACCGGAAACATGCGTGTACTACTCAGTGTACGTCAGTGACAGGTCAACGCTCGCCTTCCTCACTACTCGAGGCCAAGGTTGGGGACCACCAGGCGTGCGAGGGGCAGGCACTGATCAGAACCTCGCCCCCATCCCCGCGTGCACCGCAGGCCCTCCCGTGCCTGTCCTCTCAAACAAGCATTTCAGCAGTTTCTCCTTCTGGAGAGCGACCTCCGGAGTCAGGCAGTGGGGTCGGGCGGTGACAGGCAGTGGTGGGGCCCCAGGCAGAGGCAGGCCCCCACCCAGCACCACCTCTCAGCACCCGCTGCCCCCAGGACGTTAGTGACCCTCCTCTGCCTAGTTCTCTACCCCGTAAGTGCAGGTGGTGATGCCTGCACCAAGGATTAACAATGTCTGAGGACTAAAGTCCACACTGAATCTGTGGCACCTAACCGACACTCCATGCTAGCTGTTATCAGGAGTGTCAGGTTCTGAGAAAATGCCCTGTGCCTGCCCCCAAGAATTGCAACAGCATCCCTGGAAGGTGGGGAAGACTATGGTGAGGTTAGGTTCCCTTGTAGCCTAGAAAAAGGCATCTGGGGGGTCACCTGCCCATCGTAGACGTGTGGGGAGGGTTCCCATCCCGTGACGTCCAGTCCACTGTTAACTTCCCCACTTCCTCTGCTCTGTTCCAGCACCTCAACGACAGACTTCACTTCTCTGATGCAGAACAAGGTATGTCCTTGGGGTTGGGTTTTGTTTTTTTTTTTCCCTGTGCTTTGAGATACTTGAAAGTCTCTAAGATAACTCACAGACAGAGATGCCCAACAGCCTGTCTTAGAGCCCCATGGGTCCCCTGATGGGAGAACAGAGAGGCATTTCCCGGGCCTGGACAGGGAGGTGCTCCCGGGCCTGGACAGGCTCCTGGCCGGGGCCTGCCTGGTTCTGCACCCCGGCCCTGAGTCCTGGGCTTAGCCACACACAGCCTTTTCTGTTTTTTTTTTTTTTTCCATGGAAACCCCAGACTCAGCTATCCAGATTTTCAAGACCCACAGATTCATTGTTAGGATTTCTTTTGGGGTGCATCCCATTCACAAAAACCTCCTCACCACGAGGGGCGCGTTTGGAGGGGGAGAGAAGCTGCCTACACGCTGCGGCCGGCCTCTCCCTCCCGCAAGGCCCGTTGTGCATCTCCTCCTGCATCGGCCCAAACTGTGGGCTTTTATGTGGTGCGATTTTTTTACATTATGATAAAAATAAATGAAGGATTCTTCACGAGGGAATGAAGTTCCCGAAAGCCAAGCTCTCTGTTATAAAGACAGAGCCATATTCTGCCAAATGTCAAAAGCCTCTTCAAACTCGGTGCTTGACACCAGGCTGGATGGGACCTGAGATGGAGGTGGGCACAGTTGGGGTGGCCATCCCCTGCAGGCTGTCCCTGGCCTCTGGTCTCCGGTCCTCATAGGACTGGGGTGTGGGGCGCCCCCGTGATGACAAGGGGGTCCTTCTCAAGGACCACCACACCCTCCTCCTGACAGTATAATGGTCTCTGTTCCGACAGAACCTGAATGGTGCGCCCACCATCGCCAACCCCGTCAGAACAGCCAACCACCAAGATAAGCCGCACCCGTCCCAGGTAAGCAGAGCACCCGTCCTGACCATGTTTGCCCCCCGTGATGCCGGGAGCCTCCCCAGGGGCACTGGTCTTGAAGTTGCAAGGGCGTCAGGCTAGTGAGCTGTCACCAGACCCTCTTTGCCCACATCCCTGCCTGGGATCCAACGCCTGCCTCACTGTAGACGGGACGAGTCATTCTCTTGAGTCCCGGTGGCTTCAAGTATAAAAGCTGAGGACGGGTCCAAATCAGAAGGTGTCCAAACTATCCCTCAAAGGTGTTCCAGGGACATTGCAAATATTTTATTTAATACTCAGAGATGTTCAGGCGACTGTTTCTCTGTGAGAATAGGATTTTCCTGGTATTTCCCAGCGAAACAAAATGCAGAAGGAAATTAGATGCCGAAGCTGGTATGAAATTGCAACTGTCACTTACAACCTTGATTCAGATTTGTGTGCTCATCAAAATGATCTCCTTTAACTTAATATCCATCATCATCATCAGTAACCACCACCGTTTATGGAAACACCTATGATGCTAAGCATCTTCCCTCTTATTTTGGCTCAGTGAGGTAGGAATTCTGAGCCCCCATTTTCAAATGAAGAGGAGAGAGGAAATCATGGCCTCAAGTCCTCGAGCTACTGAGGGGAACACCTGGATTCGAATCCAAGTCTCCCTGACCATGTGTGTCTACACTCGGTTAGAACATGGATGCGTGCCACTTCAGTGCTGCATTCACATTTTATATCATTGGAGGCCGTGTGAGAAAATCATTGGAAGGAAGGATCCTGGCAAACCACTGGACCAGAGACCCTGTGAGGTCTCTTCCAGCTCTGATGACCAGTGAGTCCGTCAGGAAGGTTTGGAAAGGTCCAGACCTCCCTGGGCCCTGCCAGGAAGACAGGCAAGCAGTTAAGGGCTTTGAGAAAGGTGGCAAGGTGGCCCCTTCCCCATGGTCATCCTATGACCTGGCCTGACATTTGTGCCAGGCTGTTCCTGGTTGTGTGAGGACTCATAAGGGGTGGCCAGGCCTGGAGGGGGATGGGGACCCTTGCTTCTGTGGTTCCCACTCGAGACCAGAGGTCAGCAGCCTCTGACCCTGAACAGCTCTCCTCTGGACCGAGCAGGGCCTGAGAGGACCACAGCCGGGCTGAGGCTGACGTGCACGGAGGAGGGGGAAGGAGGGGAGGAGGAACCAGTAGGCGAGGGGGAGACCCGAGTGAGGAAGGAAAGGAGGACAGAGTCACACACTCCGGCCTCTGCCCAGGGAAAGCCAGACGCCTTCTGGAACCCGAGGCCGATTTTTCAGTCACCGCCCAGGCAGGGCTGCCATTCCAACTCCGTGCAGATGGACCATCGTGACCGGCTCTACTGAAGTTCAAGTGACAGACGGCACAGGCTGTTTCTATCAATAATAACATTAACAACAACAAAAATAGCAATAGCTTATCATTCATTAAGTGCCAGGAAGTGTTCTAATGCTTTATGCACGTATTACTTCATCTACTCTTGACAACGATCTGGCCGAGAAAGCAGGATTTTCCCCTTTTTACAGAAGAAAGTGCGATCCGGAGGGGCCGCTAGGTTGGGGGATGCTAGACCTGACGTTGGCATTTGTCTCACGGACCCCCCAAAGTCAAAGCCTTCCCCACGGCACCACAGTGCCCCTGTTTCTCATGCACTGTGCGCCGGACAGCCTGAGCTGCGTTGGAGAGAGTCACTGATTTTCCTTTGGCAGGAAAAGCCACCGGTCCCGACGCCCGGCCCCAGGGACCAGGAGCTCAACAGGAAGTACAAGTCCCACCACGACCAAATGGTCTGCAAGTGCCTGTCTCTGAGCATCTCTTACGCCGCCACCATCGGGGGCCTGACCACCATCATTGGCACCTCCACCAGCCTCATTTTCTTGGAACACTTCAACAAGTAAGTAGCTCACTTGGTCAGCAAACATCTGCTAAGCTCCCACCGTGTGCCAGGAATGACATGAGATGCTAAGAATACAGCAGAAGATGGGGCCAGAACGGTTTCTGTACCAAGAGGGGAAAGAGACGATCAGGTCGCCACAGGTCAGTGTGACCGGAGGAGGGCAGGAGCCTGCTGGGAGAGCCCCACCTGGTCTGGATGCCTCCCCAGGGAGGCAGCAGCGCAAGTCGGAGACCTGCAGCATGCGTTGGGGTAGACTAGGTGAAGGGAGAGGCCCCGGCCAAAGCCCGCAGTGGGTAGGAGGGCTCAGAGCAAGAGGGCAGGGCACACAGAGGAAACAGAGAGGGCGCGAGGAGGCCGGCAGGTGCACAGGAGGCCCTCCCAGGACCTCGCCGGGCCCTCTAAGGCAGCAGTCCCTGAGCTTTCTGGCACCAGCAGCCGGTTTCGTGGAGGACAATGTTTTCACCCATGGGGAGGCAGAGAAGTGGGGTGGGAGGACAGGATAGGGGGCCCACGTGGTAATGGGCTCATCTGCCACTCACCTCCTGCTGTGCTGCTGGTCCCTAACAGGCCTCTGACCCACACCAGTCCTGGCCCAGTGGTCAGGGACCCCTGCTCTGAGGAACCTTCATTCAAAAGCCCAGGAGAAGCCTTTGAAGGATTTTAGCCTTAAGGTGTGAGGTGATGAGATGTATAGTTTTGAAAGCTCATTTTGGATTTTGTAAAAAATGGAAAATGGACTAGAAAGGAGAAGGCAGGCAGCAGGAAGACAATGCAGGACGCTGCCCAGGAGAAGGCGGTGGCAGGGATGACGGTGGCAGGGGGAGGAGAGTGGTGGCAGGCCCGACGGGCCTCGGCAGGTGGAGGGAGGGGGAGGCCATGTCTAACTGTCGGGCTCGTGGCTTCAGCCGTGAGGGCAGACCTGCCCTCCACCTGCCTGAGGGGCAAGGGGAGCAGATGCTGGTGTAGAAATTGACGTGTCCAGCTGGGAGAGATGGCTCTGATTCTCAGGAGAAATTTTTAGGCTCACAGCATAGATTTGCTATGGCCTGTGCAGCTGTCTGCTTGGGGGTGCGACCGGCACAGTCACAGGGCCACCGCTCTCAGAAGGGCCCCGTGCTTGCCTAACACTCCGCTGTCACCATCTGGAAATTTCTTTTTATCCTCACCTGAGGACATTTGTTCATTGCTTCTTAGAGAGAGGGAGAGAGAGAGAGAAACATCGATTGGTTGCCTCTCATACAAGCCCCAACCAGGGACCGAACCCACAACCTAGGCATGTGCCCTGATTGGGAATCGAAACTGCAGCCTTTCAGTATGCAGGATGATGCTCCAACCAACTGAGCCACAATGGCCAGGGTTGGGGATTTTTTTTTTAAGATTTTATTTATTTATTTGTAGAGAGGGAAAGGGAGGGAGGAGAAGGAGAGAAACGTGGATGTGCGAGAGAAACATTAATTAGTGGCCTCTCACACATCCCCAACTAGGACCTGGCCTGCAACCCAGACATGTGCCCTGACTGGGAATTGAACTGGCAACCTTTGCAGGCCAGCACCCAATCCACTGAGCCACACCAACCAGGGCAAAATTTTTAATCATATTTGAGTGAGGGGCCCCACACTTGAATTTGCACTGAGCGCCGCAGATGAGACGGTAGTCGGTCCTGGCGGTGTGCACGTGGGAACTGAAGCCACTAAGGGTGGAGGAGATTCCTCAGGCTGAGCATGTGGAGTAGTACGGAGGGCAGGGGGCACAGATGTGAAGCTCGAGCATCGAGAGTAGACTGCGAACGAGAGAATAAAACAGTATCAGATGGGAATGAGGAAAATTCAGTGTTTCACGGAGGAAGGTGTCCGTGTTTCCGAGTTGCCTGAATGAATGATCAACAAAACGAGGACAACACTGTATCCACCTGCTGTGGTGGCATGGAGGTTACTGGTGACCTAGGCAACAGCAGTCTGGTCCAGTGATTGGAAAAGAAGCCACCTTTCAGTGAGTGGAGGGGTTAGAGGGGGTGAGGAGATGGGGAGTCAGCTGTGCAGGGAGGAGAGATACGGGACGATGATAAAGGGAGAGTGAAGTAGGATGGAGAACGGGGTTTTAAGATGGAAGACATCTGAGTGCTGATGGGAAGGATCCAGATGGGAGGGGCACTAAAGGCTGGGAGAGAGGGGTCATTGACAGAGGGGTGTCCCTGGGAAAACAAAAAGGGGCGGGGCCCAGAGCAGAGTGGAGAAATAGATGGTCGTCAAGAGGAGAAACACATCTTTCCTGTTAGCAGAGAGGGGAAGAGAAGAAGGAAGGAAAAGGGAGAGGGAGGAGGGGGGAGGGAGGAGGGAGGACTGATGAACGTTTAGGACCTGACTCCTCAGGATCCGAGCTTCATGGACCCCTCCCACCCTGTTCCTCTGCCCGGGCTCTGAGATTTCCGCTCTTTCGTTTCTGCGTCACTTTGTGGTTGGGCCCACTCATATTCCCTTCGTCCACTTCTTGGGTGGTGAATGGTACCCTTAGTCACAACTGTGGCTTACCTGGACAAGGGGACTCTGGGACAGGAAGGTGGGCTCCCTGGCCCCCACTGGCCTGCAAGTGCCACAGTGTGTTCTTGGCACTGGTGAACAGACCACCCCCAGAGTTCATCTCTAACACCTACAAATTAGTTGTTATATTCAGTATATGTATTCTCACTTTTTAAGATGCTATCAACAATATTAGGCCCTTTGATTTCTCCATAAAAGTCTATTTAATCTATTGCAAAAGTCCATTCCTTTCCCTGGGTCCAGGGCCTGGGCTTCTGCATGCAGAGAAGAAATGACACAACAGACTTAGGCCTGTCCGCCCCGGGCAGTGAGCCACTGAATGATGTACCAGTATGTCTCGATCCAAAAGCCCTTCTTCCCAGCACCCACTATCAGTGGCCCACGCTGGCCCTTAGGGACGGCACAGCCTGTCATAACTTCTCCGAGAGGCACACAGGTATTAGTAAAGGTAGGTCCCTGACCAGGCCACAGTACAAAAAAGTGGATGTCCCAGTGATGACAGGAGATTACGCACACTTCCACCCTGTGCTTCCGTTGCATTCTCTCTGTGGGGAGCCTGCTCTTGGCCCTTCTCTTTCCCCATGCAGTGCTAGCACGAAAAGGGGGGGCACAGTCTGCTCCCACCTCAGAGGTGCTCTGTGCCCAG
Organism: Phyllostomus discolor; assembly: GCF_004126475.2. Lineage (NCBI taxonomy): Eukaryota > Metazoa > Chordata > Mammalia > Chiroptera > Phyllostomidae > Phyllostomus > Phyllostomus discolor. The sequence continues at coordinate 80,940,109 of NC_040912.2, read as the reverse complement.
CCCCAGCAAGAAGGGTCCCAGGGTAAAGAAACATGGGTGTCACTAGGCTGCCAGGGCTCACATCCCAGCTTCCCAGGAAACACCACAGCTCTGACCCGGGATGAACTCAGAGTCCTGGGCAGCCTCCCCGGCATCCAGAGGCAGCAGCAGATGTAGTGCTGGTAAAGCGTTTGCAGATTCCAAGTCCTGGTTCTCCACTGGGCACAGTTAACACCTGGAACCTTCGTGAGGCTCTGGAGTCCAAAGCTCTCCAGCACTGATGCTTCGCATCCCAGAATCAAAACTCCTAATGTGCCGTGGCTGGCGTAGCTCAGTGGATTGAGTCCCGGCTGTGAACCCAAGTGTTGCAGGTTCGATTCCCAGTCAGGGTACATGCCTGGGTTGCAGGCCATGACCCCCAGCAACCACACATTGATGTTTCTCTCTCTCTCTCTATCTCCCTCCCTTCCCTCTCTAAAAATAAATAAAATCTTAAAAAAAAAAACTAATGTATACCTGGCTGCCCTCCCCATTCTCGGTTGTCTTGGAAACCAGATAAGTAAACTTATCAGAATCTTTACAGAAATTAAAAGCAAGCTGCTCCTGAGCATTTTCCCTGAGTACAAAATATATGTACTTCACTGACATCAATTTTGGCTGCTTAGATGCCTTTTTCAGCATCCTTCCTAATTCCTGACCTGGCTCTGTACAGATGAACTGTCCAATAAGTGAGTTCTGGGTTGCGTTTCACCATACTGTTATCACTGTCTCCATGTTGGTCCCGCCGTCTCCTCAAGGGGCATTTAGCATGTTACCCCACAAAATACCACAGGGAAAGCCACTTTTTCTAATCGCTGACCTGGTTCTGTCCCCTCCAGCCAGTACCCGGCCGCCGAGGTGGTCAACTTTGGCACCTGGTTCCTCTTCAGCTTCCCCATCTCCCTCATCATGCTGGTGGTCAGCTGGTTCTGGATGCACTGGCTGTTCCTGGGCTGCAAGTGAGTCCCGGGCCCTGCCGGCACGGCAGAGGCCCTCCTGTCACCCAAGGTCGCAGCGCAAGCCCTGGAGGGCGCCCACCACTTGAGAGGGAGCTGCCAAGGGACTGAGAGGGTGCCCCTGGCAGACCACGGTGGACTAGTGGCACGTCAAGCGTGGTCTGCTCTCCATGTGCAAAACATGCGTGAGCTGTGCACCTCACCATGAGCTCAACGATGCCATGTTGTTAACTATAACTTATTGGTTAGAGGAGCTGTCAGTTTATAGAGAGTCTGGATTAAAGAGTGTTTAATGTAGTTTCTTTGCTCTCAACGCATCGAGAGTAATTTCAACTAACTTCTAAGGAAATATGACTCCAAGGAGAAGGTGCCTTAGACGCGAGTGATTCATATTTGGTAGTCGTATGGAAGATGCTCACTTCCCTCAATGTAACCGGACGCTCCTCTTGCCATGTTATTTCGCACATCGATCTGCTTGACAAGCCCCTTCTTCAACACCACTGGCCTAGGTCTACTCCAGACTTGACCAGGGCTGCAGGCCTCCAGCACGTAAAGGGGAGAATTATCACATAGGAAGTTCTGCTATTAGTCCATGGAATTCAATGTTCCCATCGGTCAGGGAGTGTTCTCTGAGCTGACACGTACTTTATGACTCAGAGGCTGCTGTCAAAGCAAGGACAGCTGAGCACTACTATACATCCAGTGTTGCAAATAGAAAACCAACACTCTGGGCAGATAAACACACTCACACACACACATATATAACACACAAGTATACAGAAACGACCTCACATAAATACGCCTGCATAAGTCCACAAGGCGTAACTTCACGTTGATTAAGCACTAGATGGATAACCCAAAGGCTGGGGAAGGAGGTTGATGGGAGGCTATGGAACTTGACATTTAAAGCCATATGGTAGGTGGGGTTGCGGGGGCAGCGTGCCCACCTACTGTACGGTTGTGGGGGGAGAGACGTGTTCAGAGCAAGCCAGTCACGTAGCGTTTGCCTAATACTTGGTCTCCTGCGTTTATGCTTTTGCTCATTCCCCCTTCTCAGTTTTAAAGAGACCTGCTCTCTGAGCAAGAAAAATAAGACCAAAAGGGAAGAGCTGTCAGAGAAGAGGATCCGAGAGGAGTACGAAAAGCTGGGAGCCATCAGGTACGAATCCGCCATTCGCCTCCTGTCCTCCAGGAGACAGAGCATGGCCCGGCAGCCAGCACAGAGCAGCCCTGTTCCCAGCGTGCCCTGGAGCTGGGTGGGGGTGCCCCACAACCATGCATCCAGGCATTCAGAGGTGCCGTTTCTGGCCACAGTCCGGCTGCCTCAGATTCCGGGTGGCCGCCCTTCCCTATATTCCAGGCTCGGGTATAACCGCAGTAAAGGGGTGCAGTGTCACAGACGGGCGGCCGGGGGACAGAGACCAAGGCGAGGCAGCTCAGCCACACTCTCGCGGCATTCTGGCAAGTCAGGCCTCCCCACATGGCTCAGGATGGGCCACCGCAGGTCCAGCGGCCACTCGCAGGGAGCTGGGGGCTTCGTGCGGTATTTGAGCGCCTCAGGCGGCATCAAACACAGGCCTGAAGACACGGCGTCAGAGAACCCACACTCACTGACCCTCAGCCATGTCCTTCCTTCTTTCTTTCTTACTGTTTGATTTTATTGACTTATTTTATTCATTCATTCGTTCCACAGTGTGGCTGTTTCAGAGCCATTTCTACCGGCTTCCCCACAGTGGCCGGAGGTCCTATTCCCTGCTGTTTCTCCCTCTGTGGCAACTGGCATGCTCGACTTGGGGTGAAAGGGTACAAGTTCAAGCTGTCTTTAAAAAAAAACAATTTATAAAAGGAATACATATTCATTGTTGAACACTTTGAAAATACAGAAAAATACAGAGTTAAAACGGACTTGTATTCCCGGCATCCCAGTGTCCACCTTGTACAACGGTTAACGTGATGTCCTGTCCCTTCCCTTTCTTTTCATGCATGTGAGCAAAACTGTATGTATTTTTGGTAACACTCCGTCCATACTGAACAGTTTCATAGCTTGCCTGGTTTCACGTGGCATCAGACTGTCGCGTGTGCCCAGGGGGTAACTGCTGTGCAAACACCATTCACAGGGGCCTCTCATCGTAACAAACAGCTTTGCTGAAAGGTACTTGAGGCCAGGGAGTATCAGTGGATACGTAGGTTGTTTCCCTAAAAACATGTAAATGCTTTTAAATGGATAATGCTCCGAAGTGCACTTCTGGTTCTTAGATAAAAGGAATGACCGAACTGAAGGCCCCTGAGAGTTATTGTCAGGTTGCCTCAAAAAGGTTGTGTCAATTCCTCCTCGGACCTGCAGTGTCTGCGGGCTGTATTTCCGATTATCTCATAACCGTGTGATGCTGTTATCCTCCCCGCACCCCCACTGAACGTCTCTAGTGAGTGTGGTGACGCCGTCTGGCACGGTCTGGGCCTTCCTTCCGCGGCACGCCAGTGTGCGGAGCGGCTCAGCAGTAACTGCGTCCTGCCCCCCGGCGCTGGAGCTTGGGACACGGGAGCACCACGAGGCAGGTGGCAGCTGCCAGGAATTGTCCTGTTTTATCTCGTAGCTACCCTGAAATGGTGACTGGGTTTTTCTTCATCCTGATGACTGTGCTGTGGTTCACCCGGGAGCCCGGCTTCGTTCCCGGCTGGGACTCTTTCTTTGAAAAGTAAGTGACAGCGTCCCCTCCTTAAGAACAACCCCGTCACGTAAACTCTCAGGGCCGCTGTGTCCTCCGGTGCTTCCTCCAGGTTCTCAGGGACAGGTGTGAAGCCAGGAAGACACTCCGTTCCCAGGACAGTCCCCCCTTTCCAAAGGAGCGTCAGGAAGAAGAGGGAGTCCGTGGAGTCTGAGTCACGGGCTGGGACCCAGTGCAGCCACTTCTCCAGCTCTCTGAACTTGGCCTTGTGATTCAGGCTCTTAGGACCTCAGCTGTCTCCTGGGTTGCTAGGCGACTTAAAGGGGAAATGGCCATAAAGTAAACCACCAAATGTAAAGAGACTATGGCCACGGAGCGGCTGAGGCCCAGGGAGGGAAAGGCAAACGGGGGCTCCTCTCCTGACCTGGCATCCTCTCCCAGGGGCCAGGGCCACAGGCCTCAAGCCCCCGCCCCCCGCAGGTTCCCATTTGAGGAAAGACTCACAGGGAGGTGTGACCCCCGCAGGAAAGGGGGCCCACCCTTGTCTATTCTCCATCCTTGCAACTCCTCATCACTCCTTCCAGGACTCGCCCCGATCCTCGGGCCCACAAATTCACACTGAGTCATCTCCCCTGGCCAGGCCCTACCTCCAGACATGAACCTCTGCCCACGAAATCCACCGCTGCGCAGCCAGCAACACTGGCAGCGAGGACGGGTGTCGTCCCCTCCAGACTGGCCCACAAAGGGGCCTGTGTTCAGACTGCCCCAAGACACCGTGCTGCCCCCGGGGCGTCCTGACCCTCCCGTCCAGCTTGCTTGTCTCTTTGCCAGGAAAGGCTACCGCACCGATGCCACGGTCTCCATCTTCCTTGGCTTCCTCCTCTTCCTGATCCCAGCCAAGAAGCCTTGCTTTGGGAAAAAGAAGGATGGTGAGAGAGTTTGAGGGGACACCCTGGGGCTGGCTCCAGTCACATGACACCTAAGTTAGGAGCCCGGCCAAGGCCCTTTGATCCTGCCCAAACACAACAGGGCAGCCTCCCAAACCATCCAGTTCCTTAGTTCGGCCCCCGTCTCCACAAATCACACCCGTTAGGGTGCACCTGGCTCCACCTCCCTGTCTACCTGTGACCCAGGGGAGGACCAGGAGCCCTCGCCGAGGGTGGAGCCCATCATCACGTGGAAGGACTTCCAGAAGACCATGCCCTGGGAGATTGTCATCCTGGTGGGAGGAGGCTACGCTCTGGCTTCCGGCAGCAAGGTAGGTCTTGAACTCTGTTCTTTCTTGGCCGGGTATTTCTCCAGCTACCTTGCCCATCGTTCCGGTTCTGGGCCGGAAGATTCAGAGGAGCTGACTGAGAGGTGAATGTTCACCCACGTCACTGGGAAGGGAGGCAGTGCGGCCAGGAACAGCTACGCTGTCCTCCCCGCGCTTCTAAGCTAGCGCTGCCGGACCAAAGTCACACATCAGCTGTGCCACGGAGTGTGGCACATGGCACTCACACCCCGTTGATGGGCTTGCGCTGTCACAGCAGGTTCACTAGATTTTGTAGCCATCTCCTTCTGCTGACGTGACAGTTGGTGACAGGAGATGTGTCTGTAAGGGCCCAGAGACACCCCCCCATGACACACAGCAAACTGTCCCTCAGTCAGTCCGTAAGCATATAGCGAGCCCCTTTGGAGAAGATGGGCTAAAGCTGATGCAAATGCCCCCCAATTTCCTGATTGGCAGGATTTGGGATGAGAGCTTTGGGGATGAGATTTTTGGGGGGAGATTTGATGGGAAACAGTTGAATGTCCTACAGTGCTAGCCCTTCCTAAAACAGCAAACAACTTTCGAAGGCTTACACCGGCCCTCCCCCAGCCTCTCTGGGCACATTACTCTGTCCTGAACTCGTGGGCCACTGCTGTCTGCATCGTTACTGGGCCGCAGAGTGACCTACACGCACACTGAGTCCCATCTCCACCCCCAGTGAGAGATTTCCTTCCCAGACGCCCGAGCCTGAGCCCCTGCAGGGACAGGGTGCTGCTCCGGCAGGGAGCAGAGAACCGGTGACTTGTGTTCAGCTCTGACCTTCTGGGGAGCGTCCCCTGGCGGCTGGCTCTGTTTTCTGGGGGGCTTCCCCTGGCAGCTGGCTCTGTTCTCTGGAACCCTCTTTAGGTGATAACTATTAAAGTAATAACTTACCAGTCCTCCTAGATCACTGTTTTCCAACTGGAACTCCTGAGCCCTTTTAACTATTCCTCATAAAAGCAGTGACCCCTTACCACGCTGGTTTGCTTCTCAGGGCTCAGCGGCTTGCCCTTGGCCTTCCTCAGACACGGTCCAGGGTCAGTGAGGATAAAGCGGCTACACTCCCCCAGCCCGTCTCTCACGTCTCACCCAAGCACCGTCCTGTATCTGTAGGGGAGATTTTACAAGGTTTCCCTTTGGCTCTCATGTCAACATTGAGGTTGGAATCGCAGTCAACTAAACTCTTCATTCTCTTCACTGTCAGCCACTGTTAGGCCTCGAGTCCTCCAACCAGTTCTGCCTATACGCTGTCACTATTTCTAACTCCAAGTTCGGGATGCCGCATTTCTCTTCATTGAGTTTCAGTGGTGAATTCTGGCCTCCAAGCCTAGCCTGGCAAGATCTTTCTCTTTTTAACCAAAATTGGGCATGTACGACAGATAGTACAGTTTACATTTCTGCAAAACCCTAATTTTAATAATTCAGGTACAATATATGTAATTTACACTGAGTTTGAAATAATTTCAGTCTTGACATTAGTGAGGAAAATGCAATGCAAACATTTTTCATACCAAGGGCTTAAACTACGAAGACTTCCTTTGTTGTGTCTTTTCCTAACTTTGTAGTCTCGTTTGTCAGTTTATCTCAGATTATAGTATAAAATAGTTCTTCTGGGGAAAAACAACTGCCATTACATTTTTTCACTTTACTTACAAGTGCTGTTTGGATAACATGGTAAGTAAAACTCCATTTCTTTATATATATATTAAAAAATGTATGGTTCCCTCTGCGTGAACTGCCCTCCCTCCCCCACCTTTACCCGCTGATCAGGGTTTCATGCGTTACAAGAGCTCCAGTTACACACTTCCTATAGGCCCCCAGGCTCTGTACCAAGCATGAAGTGGTGTAGTCCATTGGATTTGCAACAGGCAGTCAGTTGAGAGGGGAAAAAAGAAAGAAAAGTACGCCAAGGCTAAAGTGGCTGGAACAGAGAGAATTCTGAAGGTCTGGCCACCAGCTCTCTGCGAGCTGGCCACGAGGAAGCCTGGGCGCTGTGGGGGTCAAATGAGCTTTAGAAGGAGGCAAAGCAGCCTGCTGACAATGCAGAGGGGCTGTCTTAAGCTCTGAAACACAGACAGAGCTTGAGGAGCCACAGAACGTCTCACCTTGCTTTCTGCCCTGCTCCTCCTTTCTCTTGCAGTCTCTTGAGTAAACAGAAAAAGTCAGAGCGCATCAACTGTAGGAGAGGAGGGAGGAGGTGGGAGGTTGCATAAGGCAACCTGGGGTTTTTTTTTTAGCACAAAAACGAAACACTGCTCTTCATGTTTTGGGGAAGAGGCAGAGCCCTCCCCATTGCCAGACGAACAGCTTCCCCCCCAATGAATCACTCCAAGTGGGACATTAGTTTCTTGGAGTGGCTATGTATAAATGTTGCTACTGGAGAAAGTTCAAGATTGGCAATACGCTTTCGTATCCGGTATCCTCAGAAAGCACGGGCAGGCTGTAGACCCTGATGTCAGCCATGATGGGACTTGAACCTACGACAGGTCGAGGCCAAATGCCCGTGCTTGCAGGCCAGTGAGGAGGCACCTGCCCCACTGAATGCAGATGGGCTAGCGATCCTCCTCCCCGTCATTACTCAGGTGAAACTCCTAATGTTCAGTTCAGCTCAGCCTGCGCGCTCCCCCTCAAAACACAGGAATGGTTACTGTCTAAAGAGGTTCCTAGTTTTTCTCTCTCTTGGGGGATGAGAGAAGTATTTCAAAAGCCGAAGGATCACACCTGGCACCGTAAAGGCCACTGCTGACTGGCTGCAGCCAGTGAGCACGGGTGGCAGAGGCTGGGGAGAGAGTGATGAGAATGAGTTTGAGGAGCCCATTGCCCCAAGGATCTCCAGCCCCTGCCAAGCCGTCAGGGCCGTTAGGGTGGGTGGCTCTCCATTTCCGTGACTGCAACTGAGCAGGAAACCCTAGGGCTGAATGTTGTACAATCATAAAAAATATATATTATGGGCTACAAAAGTGATCTAATAGTAAAAATCAGGAAAGCCACTGGGTCCAGTCTGCCCGAAAACAGGGAGGCGAGTTGGAGCACTGCTGTGGGTCCTCGGCCCCCGACAGCCCCGGCCCCCGGAGCCCCAGCTCCCCTGGGAACGTGCTTCCCCTCCTTTCTCCTAACGGTGCCTTGGCCCGCAGAGCTCTGGCCTCTCCACATGGATCGGGAACCAGATGTTGTCCCTGAGCAGCCTCCCGCCGTGGGCGGTCACCCTGCTGGCATGCATCCTGGTGTCCATCGTCACCGAGTTCGTGAGCAACCCCGCCACCATCACCATCTTCCTGCCCATCCTGTGCAGCCTGGTGAGCAGCGCGGGGCTCCCGGATGTCCGGGCGGGCAGCCCAGGGGCCGGCAGGGGCAGGCCTGGGCCCAGGGGCAGCTTCCACAGCCATCTTCTCCCTTCTGGTCATTTCCACAGCCTTCACTCATTGGTGCTCACACTGTAGTTTGAAAACTTACATTTTTCCAAAAGCAACTGGTAAGGAAATACATAAATTAAAAAAAACCACAGCAACTGTTCTAGAAACCTTTCCGAAAAGACTAGGATTCGTTCAGGGGCATCCCTGAATGGAAACCTCACAACCCTAAGGTTCCAGTTCCCCAGAATCATCACCATCCTTTCTCTCCTGTGCTGAGTGAGACCTAAGAGCAGGGCTGGAGAGTAACTACAGAAAATGGAGACAAAATGCTCCCAGAAGTACTCAGGGACAACAAGGACCAAGACCACAGCTCTACCACCACCTCCACCCTATTCCAGTGTCCAGAAGGTTCTGAGAGTCGGGGGCAAGACCAGCCTCATTCCACGAGCTCAGAACAATGCGCTATGAATGGAATAGGGCAGGGCAGCAGCTGCCAGCTCTTAGCCTGGCGGGGCGGCCCCAAAGGTAATGCATTGCACACAATACACCCATCCTGTGAGGCAGAAGCTATGGAATGAAGGCTCTTCCCCGTTCCCGACACAACAGTGTCCCCTGCTCTTTCTGACGCCCAAATCTTGGCTCATCGTGCAGATGCCCCCCCTCTGCCCCCCGCCTCCCACCATCTCATTAGTGTGAGCACGGAGAGTGCTTAGTTAAAACTTGGCAACGCCGAGGGCCAGCCAATGGGTTCACATCCATGTAGGGCAAGAAGCTCACCCCGCAAAAAAGGCCCCTTAGTTCTGTACCCCAACAGTGAGTGAGGGACCTCTCCTTCAATCAAAGCAGCCTATTGCTGAGAGCTGTGTTCAGAGAAAGAATTTCTCAGCTAAAGAATAAAATTTAGAGACCACTTCCTTCGGCCAGCACTGAGAAGGGAAACACCCGTCCTAGGACTAAGTCAGAGCCGTGTCCCTGTGGGGAGGGAGCGAATGGCGTGAGCACGTTTGCATGTCCTGAGGGCAGTGATTGCACGACCCCTGGAGTAAGGGGTCCAGCCGAGGCTGGCCAGCACCAAGCCGTTGTTTCAAGCACATCTTCGACGTTAAGCCCAGGAAACGGCAGTCTCGCGTCCACGCTAATGCCCCTGTGCGTTCTCTCCTTTCTAGTCGGAAACGCTGCACATTAACCCGCTCTACACCCTGATCCCCGTCACCATGTGCATCTCCTTCGCGGTGATGCTGCCTGTGGGCAACCCCCCCAACGCCATCGTCTTCAGCTACGGGCACTGCCAGATCAAAGACATGGTGAGTGCCGGGCCTCCTCCCGCCGGGCCGGCTGCCGGTGGCACGGGGGCGGCTGGCTCCACGGCCTCCTCCCGAAGTTTATTCTTTGGCAGCAGTTGTCTTCGGACCCTCCGTACTCAGTCTAGCGTGGGAGAAAGAATGAATTTGGGGCGGGGGGCAGGGGGGTCCGTCAGCACCAAGAAGGGCGATAAGGGGCTCCTGCCAGCCCTTCTCTGGGAGCGAGGGGGCCGGGGACGGAGAGAGCGGGAGCACACAGGCGTGGCCCAGGTCCCGAAGGCGTGCGTTTGTGCAGTGTCTGCTTCGGTTTCTTCACGGGACCCGTGGGCTGTCCATTCAAACAGCTGGCTTAGCGCTAGAAGGCGAAGTTCGAGAAACTGTATGGACCTAAGGTAGAAGGTCTCTTGTGAGAAGAGGGTCCTTTTGTTGCACTCTCCCCAGGCAGGAAATCCCTGAGGCAACATGGCAAAAGGAAGCACCCACAGCTCATTTCCCAGTGTTCAGCTGGGCTCGCGAAAGATGCCTGAGAGGAGGCATCCTACGGCTGGTTTTGGAGCTGCGCACACCCACCTCCCACTCCTCCGTCCCTACTCCCTGCTACGCTGCTTCACAGCCAGGGCTGGGGGAAGGGTGAGAAAAGCTAGCACAGAGACCTGGGGCCCATCTGTCTGAAACAGGGTCCACTCACCCTTGTGAGGGTCCCAAACATTTTTTTCACTAGAGTCCAAACTCATTCTCAGCAGCCCTGTTAAGTACCCCTCGGAGGAAAGCAAGAGTGAGCGTCAGGCTGGTAGCAGATACTTGGGTCCTTCGACTGTCCAAACTGCTCACCCAGCTCACCTGCAATGCTTCGGCAAGGTCACGGCCACCCCTTTCCCCGTCTTACTGCACAACCCTCGTTCTCATCCTGAGCTCTGCCCCGACTGTCCCCTGCACCGCCGCTGTGTGCCCCCGCCGCTCACCACAGCCCTCTGCCCTGGAACCAGGTGGTCAGAGGCAGTAACTTTCAAAAACACCAGACGACAAGTGAGCCAGTCCTCGGTTCTGTTTCCCGCTGGGGCCCTGACTGGAGACTTCAGTTCCCTTACCCGCACGCTAATGCTCTACGTGGTCCCCTTCAGCGCTAAGTGACCTCAACCTCGCTCCTTTACAACCTCTCACCTGCTAGGAAACGTGGGCAGCTCTCCACCCCAAAAGGCCCAGGGGGCGAGAATGATTACTACGTCCAGGGCTTGTGCCAGGAAGCAGAGAGGGGCCACGCCCACTCATTTGCTTGGGACAGTTCCCTGGCATTCCCCTTTCCCTTGCACCCTCCCCAGGTGAGCGCCAGCTGGTGGGCTTGCTGAGGCTGCACGCTGGGCCTGGCCACGCCCTGGCCGGCAGCCAGCTAGCCTTGCCGTGCATTTGCCCGTCTGGCCCTGGCTGTGCCGTCCACCACGCCTCACAGCCCCTCACCTGGGAGTCCCAACACCATGGCAGAAAGGGAAGGGCCAGTCACTGAGGTGACAGTCCCTCAGAAGAAAGGAAAGTTAGCACGCCTGTGTCCCCTTCCCATGGAAGGGCTGAGCAGACGCAGCTGACCCGTTCCCCCAGGTGAACCCACAACATACAACTTCCACGAGCCGCTCCTTGAGGAAGGAAAGGAAAGGGTAACAGTGGCGAAGGCTCTGAGGAACACAGCCCCTCCTCCGGGTCCCCACACCTGTCAGCACAATAACGGCTCTGGCCAGTTCCTGCCCTAAAGAGACCTGGGCGATTGTAACACGTCTCACCATCGTGCAGCTGCAGGACCCTTTTTTAGTGTAACTCCTGATGTTCAAATCTCTGGGCCTCCTCTGGACGGTGAGGGTGCTCCAAGTGGAGAGGATTCCAACAGCCTCTCCCAGCCCGAGCCTCCCCTCCCCGCTGCCCTTTCTGTGCTTCCGGTCCTCTGCCACCCTGTACGGCAGCCGTGGAGCACCACTGGTGGTGCCTGGTGGTGCCGGGGACAAAGTAGGGTCCAGCGAGTGGGCTGCAATTTCGGGGGAGGGGGAGGCACAGATGGGGCGCACTCAGGATGCCGTGCAGCTGCCTGCTCAGAGTGACGAGGGTGTGCTGGTTTGTGTCCTGCAGGTGAAAGCTGGCCTGGGGGTCAATGTCATTGGCCTGGTGATAGTGACGGTGGCTATCAATACCTGGGGAATTAGCCTCTTCGACCTGGACACTTTTCCAGCCTGGGCCAAGGTCAGTAACGTCACTGATCAGGCCTGACACCAGCGGGCAGGCGGCCAACCAAGGGGGCGGCCAACCCCAGCAGGATCTGACCGATGAGCAGGCCACGAAAACGCCAGGAGCAGACACCCCCCACCAGAAGATTCTGCCACCTACCACCTCGAGTGCAGGGCGGGACGCCTCCCGCACACAACCAGAGCTCAAGAACACAGACCACTTACTCACTCCTTTGCATCTCGCCTCTGCTCTCCATCCTGTCCATTCTTTCGGACCACAGGAGGAGAGGGCCTGCCCTAGCCGCCCCTCAGGGGCCGAGCCTCCCTCACTGGGTTTGACATTACTGTTCATTTCTCAGTCCCTTCTCGGGAGTGGAAGAAGGAATCCACATCGTCCTGCCCAGGCGCCGGCAGTGACACCAGCGACACCTCTCTTGTAGGCAAATCTCACCGAGAACTCGAGACCCCACATCAGCTCCTTTCTCTTAAGCGTCTCTGTCCTAAGTTCTCGCCACAGAAAGGCGATTCTTAGTGAGTCCTCTCTGTGGCGGTCAGAACCCATTTCACCACTACCCTGACTCCCTTTTAAGCATCTCTCTCTCTCTTCAGTGGCTTCTCTCTACCTTGGCCCCAAATCCCTACAAAGAAATACTGTTCCCCTTTCGAAAAAGGCTGCTGTCCTCTCTGCCAAAGGAAAAGGAAGCAGAGGAACAAGGCACACTGCGATTAGCATCTCTCTCTTCACACATCGCCAGCCATCAGTACCCCTGTGCCGGTTACGTGTCGGGAGGGAGGGGAGTTTTCATACCTGTCTTATGCAGGAGGCCAACACTAGAACTGAGACCATGGCGCTACGCTGGTATGTGACTGGCTTTCTTCTGGGTGGAACGAGCAGTTCGCTCCTGAGAAGGCAGGCACGGAGAGGGCCCCACCCAGCAATCGCTGTCTGGGAGTCGGCGAGCCCTTGGCGGGGAGAGATGTCGCATGTCTCTGCAAGCCCCCAGCGACTTGTGTGATCTGGTCAACTGTAACTGCTCAATAAACGTTTCCTTGAGAAAGACCACTTCAGAAATCACAGCCTCCTTCTTCCTCCTGAGAACCCTGCCATTTGCTCCAGGACGGATGTCCTTGCTATGTGACTGGATATACGAGGGGGGACCCCCCCCAAAAACAGAATTTATGTTTATTTCTAAAAAATTGTGCATTTATTCTTACATGTGTAAACTTCAGTCACCTTTAAGGTACTCTTCATTTGATGCAGCACACCTATCGAGACGTTTTCTCCACTGCTCAAAACAGTTTTTGAACTCATCGATTTTGATGCCTTTTAGTGCTTCTGCCCTTCTTTTCACCTTTTCCACACTGAAGGGTCTTCAAAAGAAAAATTCACTGAAGCCAAATGCAGCCTCTCACAACAATGCCAGCTGGCCCACTGATACAGATGGGTTCCTAGAACACTCACCTAATGGGGAAAAACTGTACTACATGGGGCCTGTCCTCCAGAAGATAATTCCAGGGTTTTTTGGGGCTCGCCTTATAGCACCCAAACCCTCTGGTTTCCTGGCATTGTGTACTTCTGATTTCTACCACCGGTTACTTGCTAAACACATCTTATGGGACAAAGAGTGCCCCATAATTCTTACATCGTTTTAGTGATTTTAAAACCTGTGCCGGCCTAGCATGTGCCATTGTTCCACAGTCATTTATCAATGAAATCACTACGCTGGTTCATCTAGCATCTGCGAACTGTCAGGTTTCTTTCGTGCTGGTCAACACTCCCACGCTCTGACCACAGCATATGACGGGCCAGGTTTAACCAGGAATGTCTCTGTGTGTGCCCTGTGGATGAGCTTGGGCCGAACTACTTGGCCACACATAACACGGATGACCTCATGGGCCCACATAACATCCCAGCGTTGGGCCACTACAGCTGGTCAGATCGGGCCAGCGTCTCTATGGTTACGTTGCTTTAGATCACAGGTGGCAAACCCAAGGCCCACAGGCCAAATCCAGCCCTCCACCTTGTTTTATCCGGCCCGGCACCTTGTTTCTACCCTGCCGAGCTCTCGCTTAACTGTTAAGGAGCAGTTACATTTACACAGTCCTAAAATTACATTCGACCCTTTGAAGGCAACCACGAGGCTGATGTGGCCCCCGGTGAAAATGAGCTTGACGCCCCTGCCGTAGATGTTCAGAGGAGTCGGGGTGTCACTCCTGCTGTCAGGAGTGTCGGCAAACGGCTGCCCTGGTACAGAGCTGAGACAGTAAGCCCCTAAGTCAGGCAGTAAAACAAAGGCCCAGATAGTTGGTAAGACTCTGCGAGTGTAAGTAACTACAGAGAGAGAGAAAAGTTGATTGGAATTAGTGACCACTGTCTGGCTATTCGAGAACCTGACCTGTCCTACAGGGACAGCAGTGAGGCTCCCCGTGGCAGCTGCTGCCGGACGCTCGGGGGAGCAGAGGCACCTGGCCTGCCACTGAGACAGAGCCTGTCTTATAGGCCAGCGCTGTCCTCTGCCCAGACCGGGCTCAGGCCCAACCAGACCGCTGCTTACGGGGCTAACAATCCCTGGTCATCCACCGCCACTGCACGCTGGGTGTTAGCAGCTCTCCCTAGCAGTCGTGTGTCTCTTGCAAGTGTATTCTAATTTGATTTTTATCTTCTGTCACAACAATATACGGATGGAGAAGCTGTAAATGATCACCTTACACCAGCTCACTTGACTGATGGCGAAGATGAGAAACAAAGACTCTTAAGTATCATTGCATCTTATTCTCAAGTCAATGATCCATCAGATTCATTTAGTCAAAGTTGCCTTCAAACCACCTTTAAGTCGCCCATGAAGTACATGGTATACAATCTCTTCCGTTACATTTACACGGCACAAAGCTCATGTGCCATCTTTTAATAAATAAAAAAGCTGCTAGTTTTCCCTCCAGTGTCAGACTCGATCCCTGTTTCTCCAGGTGGATACCAAAAAAAGCAGCTGGCTTCACACTTGGGGCCCATGTTGGAAAAAGTGTCTCTAAGCACTAGAATCCCCAGTATGGCAAGATGCTGAAACCATGAATACACAGAAGGAGCAGAGACCGCCCCAGCTCACAGTAGCTCGTTCTACAACTGCCCTCACCGAACTCGAGCTGAGCATAGCTGCCCGCACAACCTGCGTGGCACCTCGCCCGCGTCCCAGTCCCATGTGACTGCCCGTGTCAGAACGGGGCCCCCGCACTGCACCCTTCCTCAGGCCTCACCGCGGAGGCAGCGGTGCCCCTCCCCGGGCTCGTCCCACAAAACCCCAGCTTGCTCTTGTCTCCCGCGCCTTGCAGAACATGCCACCCGTGAGGTCCTCAGTCTGGGGCTATGTCGCAGCCAGATGCAGGAAAGGTATAAGCTGACCATGTGCAAGTCTAAATGTCACTAACTCCCCTAGTACGACCAGGCAATGTCTCAAAATATTTTCCCTTCAAAAAAAAAAGAATTTCCCTTCACCGCCCTGTTCCTCCCCACAAGGCCTTAATAGTAGAGAAAAAAAGAACTCATTCAGCTGCACAAGGAATGGAAATGCTATGCGCAAAGCCTCCCTCGCTCCAGTACGGTATGCACTGTCCCTGCAGGGGAGTAACAGAAGGAGCATTCAAACGTGGAGGCCTCGCAGAAAAACAAACACCAGGCGTGTGTCCAGCGAGCAGGCTGCTCAGTGGAAAGGAAAACACCATGTATGTGTACATGTGCCCTGTGAACCCCTGTGCGCAGGCAACTAGAAAAACACAGAACTTCAAAGTCACACAAATGAAAACTGACTGAAGGAGGAACGAGAAGAAGCAAAATTCTGCCCTTAAATCAGAGCCAGGTAACTGCTGATTTGCACAAAACAGTAAATCTGAAGAAGCCTATTAAGACATCAAGTAACTGAAGTACATCCAATAACAAACTACAGCCCTTCTTGATGATTTTAAATAAGGTGGTTTCTCTCTCCCTTTGTTTGTTTGGGAGGGTTACAGTTTCAGGATAAGCTTTTCAAGTTCAATGTACTTCTTCGGTTTCCACCATCAATCCCGAAGTCTTATTTTCCACATGTGAGTGACCTTCCTTTTATGGTCGGTGTAGCAATAAGTTTTCTTAAATTGCATCAACAGAAGTTTTCAAACATTTTTAAAGGAAAAAAAGGCCCGTCTTGCAGGGGTTCTTCCCATCATTCCATTGGTTTGTGAGGCCGGGGTCCCCACAAAGCACCCAGGGCGAACGTGACCTCCACGATTACAACCACTGCCACCCCCCCCCAACTGCACCCTGAAACCTGCTGGTTCTGAGCTCCGCCTGCATCTCGGGAAGATGACCTCGTCTGAGAACTCTGTGCACCCGCCCATGGTCGCAGAACTTACGGCGAGGAGAGGCTGTGTGGCCCTGCATCAGCCCGTGTTCACCTCGGAACGGCTGGGTGCCCCCCCCCCCCCCGGGTGGAAATGATCCTGTCAGTGACACAAAGTGTCACTCCCGAGGGAAGCCCTGATTTCCAAATGAGCTGTGTTCACAGGGTATGACGGAGGGACCTTCCTCCCCACAGAGCCACTGTGGGAGCAAACACACAGTAACAAGGCTACGGTGACCGATGGCAAGGGACACCCAAGCCTGCAGCGGCTGGAATACCCTCAGGGCAGTAAACCTCTATTCTTCGAGGCTGCAATTCATTCATTCCACTGACGACTCAGCCATTTCGGATCAAATCTTGTGAGCCGGGTGGTATGATCGAGGTGGGTATCGTAGATTTTCATCAACAACCAAGACAGTGACAGTAGAATAATGACACATTTTGCATGGTTCATAAACTGGTTCCGAAAGTGACCGCAGAGAAACAAAAGTATTCTGACCAAAGCCAGCATGTCTGGACTAAGATCTACTATTTATTGGGTAAGTCTGCAAAGCACTGCACATCACGTACATTATCTCCATTGTTGCTCACGGAAGCCCTATGAGGTAGGTATTGCGTCCAGATCTTACAGAGAATATAACAGTTTCAGAAAAATAAGCTGTCTGCCCACAGTCACACTGCTCGGGAGAGGCCAAACCATGGTATGTTCCTAATCTGTCTCACACCGCAGGATGCGCTGATGGATAAAACGCATCTGCACGTACCAGAGCGGCACGTTTTCAGAGGAGCAGAACCACTGCACTTTCTAACTGCATGTACTCTCAGCATCGCCTGTGTGTGTGGGAAAGGTGTCATAAATAATCCTCCAGTTTACTGCTTCTGCTAGAACGTCCTCAGAAGAGGCATTGTCGGTGAAGCTGCCCAACAAGCCCTCCAAAACAAAAACGCACAGTGAAATGGGACTTTGCTTACATTTAGTGCAAATGACAGTTTTAGGGCATTTGCTTATGGCTACACCTGCCTAGATACGTGTAACAAGGTTCAGGGTTGTCACTGTAACAGCAGAAGACAGGAAACAGCGTGACTATTCATCAGTAACAGATTAAATAAATTACGGTATATTCATTCAACTGAATCTTATGTAGCCAGGAAAGGAAAGCGATTCCGTATTCCTTACACACGGGCATGGAACAGGAAGAAAAGGTCGGGGCAAAGCCTATGTACGGCTGTTTCCATCCGGGTAAAGGCCCCGCGCACGTGTGTTTGTTCAGGCACCGAGTCTTTCGCAAAGGCGCACAGTGAACAGCGCGCAGTGCCTGCCTCCTGCGACAGGAGCTGGGAGCTGGGGGTGCGGGAGGCCCTTTATTCCGAATCAGGTGCAGGAAAGTGATACAAACATTTTTAATTTTTAAAAATGGACTGAATATACATTCAACAAATTATAGTGGCAATTTCTGATTGCAGGGAAAAAAAATCAAGAAGTTTTCTTGTGAGAATCACTACAGTTGTAATGCAAATACCTTTTTTTAATGTGAAAAGGCATCATTTTTTCATCATGTAATGTCAAATGTACCTATAATCCCTTAAAATAAGTATGATTCTTTTGAGTGAAAAGAGCCAGATCAAATACATCATTAAGGAAAAACACACATACTAGACTATGAAGTCTACTGAGAACAAAGGCCATTACTTTACATATTTTTTAAATCCCCCAGTTCCTGGTGGGGTTCTCAGAATGTAGTTTCTCAGTTGTAGTAGTAAATTGATTGATTGGTTAAGTTAGCAACTATGGAGTTATATATGTCATTTATACTGAGAACAGTATAAAGTAAACGGATAATTCACCAGAAACTGGCTTCTAGATTTTAATTTTAATGACCTTGAATCAACATAATTTAGTACCAAATGTTTCAACACCTATTATAATCGCTAAACTGTGAAATCAGCATTATTTATATCTGATCAGCTATACAAAACTCAGCGAGTTTTCTTACGAAAAAGGCAGTAGAAGTCCCAAAGAATAAGGGAGAGACCGCTAATGAAAGGCCATGTTTACTAATCTAGCACCACAATTCCAGCCTCAGGACCTCCCAAGCGACTGGCAGGAGGAAGGGAAGAGGGGAGGGCGTTGGAGACGTGAGGGCAGTTCTTAACTGGTGGCCCCTGAGTGCGCTCGCAGGCCGTTCGGGTGGAGCGAAGGCAGAGACTGGAGAGTAAGACACAGGCTTTTGGTTCACAGGGTGCAGGAGGTCCGCGAGGAGAGACTTCCGGGGGCAGTGCTGGTTCGGGCCTCATGAACTAGGGGGCTTCTTCTTGGCATCCAAGTCCTTTTTAATTTCTTCAAGTTTTTTAGCCAGGTTTGGCATCTTTCAAGAGAAAAGAGACTATTATAAATTTGTATCTATATAACCAATATCCTTTCACTTCTGTTCCCCCAAAGATAAACGGTTATTGTATAAGTGTTTATTTTCCTCTGAAAGAGACCAGCTAAACACTGGTGGTTTTAGCCTCCTAACTGCAGAAGGAGGAGCTCAGACGCAGTGCGCTAGGGGGCGCTCCCTGCCTGAACGCCACACCCGCCGCCTTTGACTCTTACATGCCCACTGAGCCCCTCAATCCCTGTGGAGCGGGAGTCGCACACAGAAAAGATAAATGTGGTGCAAACTGATAAGGCCCTTGCCTAGACAATCGTGTGACTCAAGTGAAGGTTGACAGAGGGAATTCCCTTTGTCACACCAAAGCCTCACTACAAAACAAAAGCTAGTACCACTTTTCCCCTCCTTGTGTCTTTAAAACAAGCTCCACCCTTCCAGGATCACCATTCACGGGCAGTGTGCCGCCTGGTTTTCAACTTCCCCATCTCTAAAGGGAGGCAAACACAACGCCCACGTCAGAAAACTGCCCCCTTGAATATGCTGCGTCATATAGATCCGCCTCCAAGATTCCTAGTCCTCTCTACTCCTGGGCACAGGGGCTGAAAAGATTATCTGATTAATCTTTAAGTTCTTGCTTATCACATAACACTGCCACAGAACTGTGAGAACCTAACTTAATATTACTCTGGGCTAACAAACACGGCACAGGATCACCACAAGACCATCTAAAGTGATGGGATTTTGCCGTCTTGTGCAATTATGAAGGGCAGATGCTTCTGTGACTTTGGAAAATCTTTCTACAAAAACAATCAGGGCTCCCCCCCACCATCTGTGGACCCCCTCTATGCCGGGGGGCACACCTTACTTCAACAAAGACAAGTCCCTACGAATCGGTTACATGGGATCATGGAAAAAGTGAATTTGGTCACTTACGTCATAATTCTGAGCCAGATACATTCCGACCAGGTTGCCAAAAGTAAATCCAAGCTGAAAGAAGAGAACGGGAAGAGTTACACTGGATACTGAGCTCGGTGCCGTCAGACGCCACACCAAACAATACAAACAATATTCTCCTAAGGAGCTAAGCCCAGCTAGAAGCCCCAGGGTCCTCTAGGGATGAACGGTGCACAGTGTTAAACTCACATCTTGCTCCTATGAAATAAACTTTAGGCTTACTAAGCTTTAAACACCAAAAGCATAATTTAAATTGGTTTGTTCGTAAATTAAGAAATATAAAAGATGCTATGATCTCTGATCATAGAAACTTTCTGATCATTTGACTAATCAGACACATGTTATGAAATAGTATTTTTATCAAGGGGGGGCACTAACAAGCAAAAAGATTGGCCCTGGCCGGATAGCTAAGTTGATTTGAGTGTGCCTGATACGCCAAAGTTGTGGGTTCAATCCCTGGTCAGGGCACATACTAGAACTAACCAGTGAATGTATAAGTGGAACAACAAAGTGATGTTTCTCTTTCTCTTTGTCTCTCTCTTTCCCTCTCCATCCCCCTTCCTTTCTCTCTAAAATCAATTTTTTTAAAAAAGATTTTTTTCACTCCTATGGGTTGAAACTAGGTAAACAGATATTTCCCAAACCAGAAAGAGTATTAAATTGCTTAAAAGAAAAGGCGAAGGGGAAAAACCAACTGGGAATGTTAGCTCCAAACCAAACAAAAAGACTATGGGGTTGAAAAGTTTTCAAAAAATAAAAAATAAACTAGAGTTTTGGTTCCACTATTATCTAACTGTTCCTGTAGACAAGAAACTTAATCTCTTTGGAGCTTTGCTAATTTGAACTTCCTGATTTATAAAAACATTAAACTAACAATATTCCTTCCAGTTCCAACATTCTAGGATTCTTGCTTATTACCATGTTATCTCAAAATAAATACGGTATATCTAATGTGGCTTCATGTTGGCAACTTCATCAGACATCAGAGTGCATAAAAATACAGCAGGTACCTAAAAACACAAAATAAAACAAAAACAATGGGCCACTAGACAAGTCACACCCAACCGTACTTTCGGAACACTGCCAGGTCTCCCAGCGGGACTCTGGAAAAGTAAATACCCAACATAAGGAGACAAATGTTGCGCGTGAAGAGAAATGTAGGGAAAAAAATGTGTAAAGTCCAAAAGCAGTCACATGTTCATGGGATGTTTTGTAGGCAAGTTTAGACAGTAAATAGTTAACAATCTAAATAAAGAAAAATCTAAAAAAGTAAAATCTAAGTTTGAAAACTGATAACTCATTAGCCTGAGAAGTTAGCCAGGAGCCAGATGACAGGAGGTCTTGAATGAGTCCAAAACCCCTCTGCAGGCCAAGAACTCTCAGTATCTTCCAGGCCAAGACCGGGAGCCTAACGGGTAGTCCATCCAGTTGGCTAGATGCTATCCCCATGGTCCCCTCCACATCACATCACCCCCCTCCCCCAGTTTTCCCCGCGGAGAAAATAGCAAGCAAACATGAATGAATGGTGTCTCCCCCCCAAATCAATGAAGATAAACAAAATAGAATGGAGGGTCCGGGAATAAGCCTTTACAGTTACAGTCAAGCAATTTTCCACAAGGGTGTTAAGACATTCAATAGTTTCTTTTTTTCTTTTTTCTTTTTTAGAGTGAGGGAAAGGGAGGGAGAAAGAAAGGGAGAGAAACATCGATGTGAGAGAGAGAGAGCAATTAGTTGCCTTCCGCGCACGTCCCAGCCGAGGTACGCGCCCTGACCGGGAATGCGGGACAACACCCAACCGAGCCACGCCAGCCAGGGCGAGACATTTAATAGTTTCAAAAAATGGTGCTGAGACAACAGGGTGTCCACCTGCAAAACCATGCAGCTGGGCCCTACTTCACATCATAAACACTTAACTAAGAAGACCTAAATCCAAGAGCTAAAATGATCAATCTCTTAGGATAAAACACAGCAGTCAATCTTCATGACCTTAGGGTAGGCAATGGTTTCTCGGGTATGCTACCAAAGGCAGAAGTGACCTAAAAAAGGATAAGCTGAACTTCATCAAAATTAAATAAGTTTGTAGTTCAAAGAATACCATCAAGAAAGTGAAGACAACCCACAAAATGGAATAAAATATCTGTAAAACACAGATCTAATAACAGACTTTTATACAGAATATATAAGGAATTCTTACAACTGAGTGATAAAAAGAATAACTACCCAATTTAAAAGTGGACAAAGGATTTTAAACAGACTCTTCTCCAAAGCAGATATACAAAATAAATGGTCAGCCAGCAAATGAAAAGATGCTCACCACTGTTAGTGAGAAAATGCAAATCAAAACCACAACGAGGGGCCACGAGACACCTAGGAGGGTGGCTGTAACAGAAAAGATGAACCAGTGTGGGCGAGGATGCGGGGCATGGGAAGCTTCCCACACTGCTGGTGGGAATGGAAACCGGTGCGGCCACTGTGGAAACCAGTCTGGCAGCTCGCAGGCGCCATCTGATGCTGCAAGTCCACTTTGGGGCACATGCCCAGGAGAGCTGAAGCATATATGCACATGCAAACTTGTACACGCATGTTCACAGGAAGACTCTTCATAATAGTCGAACGGTGGAAACAACCTAAATGTCCACCCACTGGTGAATGTATTAACAAGGTGGGTATATCCATACCACGTACTATCAGCCTCAAAAGAGAATGAAGCACTGATTCACACAACAACATGTATGAACCTTGAAAACATTACGCTAAATGAAAGACAGCCAGGAAAGACCATGTATCCCATGACTGCATTTAAAGCACATGTCCGAAGAGTCACACCCAAAGACACACGAAACCACTCGGCGACTGTCCCGGGCTGGGGTCAGTGAGAGGAGTGGGACACGAACACTGGTGGGCACGCGGCTTCTCCCGGAGGCGAGGGACTGTTGCTAGGAAACTGCACAACTCGACGGACGTCTTAGAAACCCTGGCTCCTACACTTCAAATGGGTGAATTACAAGATGTAAATTGAACATCAAAACTATAAAAGAATCAGTAAGGTTTGGTAAACTATCAGCTACACGGGATAAAACTGAGGAACTCAAGAACAACTCAAGGTTTCCAGGTGGAATAAATGTTTTAAAAGCAGGAAACATCAGAGCAGAAAAGCAAGGAACACTCAGACGAGGCGGGCTTTGTGCGCGAGCTCCCGGGAAAGCGCTGCCAGTCTCCTGCGCGGCGGCCGCAGCAGGTGAGTGAGTCCCCACGCTGCCTATTAACAACGCAGAGCACTTGGTTGGAAAGGAGGGAGCAACTCCAAAGCCCTCTGCCTTCTGACCATTTGCTGCTCAGTCCCTTCCCCATCAGAAAGTTACTACGTGTATAAATCACCCATCAAAGCTACAACTGTTGACTTGGGATGGCTCCTGGCAGTAACCTAGAGTGAATGCAACCCGAGGGATTGGAATGTGACTCATCAAGTTGCACTTTCAAAAAGTACGTGCCCAGATCAAGCTACGACAGAATCTGGACCATCTTATATTTACTGACAACAGCTTACGAAATCTAAAATCTCGCCTTTTATTTAGCCAATGTAACTACAACTAGCACTTAAAAGAACACCTAAAAGTGATTTATGGTCTCAGGGGAGAAAAGCTGCACACTGACAAGAAAGCCAGAAGTACACATCATCGAACAATGAAGATAAATTGATCATTTTATCTCTCAATTTTAGGCTCAGCTGTAGCTGTCAGAAGCCCTGTCCATTCCAGGGAGGCAGAAAAAAGTCACCCTTTTTTGTGTCCGACTCTTTAACCACGAAGATTTAGTGTGGGGAAACACCATCAACGGCTTCAAGTGACAAAAACCCACGTTCCACAAATTAAACAAAAAGCTGCCGAGGACACAGCCTACATCCCTTCTGCTACCACCACAGGGAAGCACGATTTTAACCTACAAACTAGTTTGGGGGGGGGGGGGTGTAAGTTAGGTTTTATAGTCAATAATTTCCCTTATAGAATGAAGAAAGAAAGAAAAAAAGCTGTTAATTCGCTCCCAAGCCAGTGAACTAAATGGGGACAGTCATGAAAAATTTAGCAGGTGGGACTCCAGAAAGGTGCGTCGGGTAGAACTGGTTTGCTTATTCTCAGAGAAGCCGATGCAAATATTCAAACATCTTATGGCTATCTGAGAGGTCATCAGGCAAAAAAGGAATACCTAATTAGATCAATGAAATCACAGGGTATGTGGCTTCTTCCCACGGAATGTACGACCTGTTCTAGGAAGACAAGGCTGAAACCCACAGAGGGGCAGTGAGCGGCACACAGCAGGTCGCCAACAGGCAGCCTGAACGGCCACACAGTTTTAAGTACTTTGTGTTAAAAACCCAATGTAACTCACACTAACGTATTAAAGGAGAAAAGTCATGTGGTCACCAGGTGGGGAAAGAGCATGGTAAAGTCAGCAGCCAAAAACTCTTAAACTATCAGAAATAGAAGAGAATCTCCTTAATCTGTTACAAAATATCAGAAAATAAACCTCGCTGAAGCTGGGGACCATTTCCGATACAAGGAGAAACAAAAGTAGGATATCCACCCTCGTTCCTTCTTTTATTTTAACATATAATCTTTGTATCGCTTTTTTTTCCATTACCATTTAGTCCTCTTTACATGCCCCCCTAGGCCTGCGCACTCTCACTGCTTTTACTGCAAGCCCTAGCTTGAGGAGGGAAAGGGAGTAACAATCGGGAAGGAACACAAAGCTGTCATGTTTGCCTTCACTGGGGACGTGACTGCCTTCCTTCCAGCACTGCCTTCCCTGAGTCACCTCCAGGTGACCCTACCGACGGGAGACAGGCAGACTTCGGGAATGACATGCATGCAACAAAACTATCAGCATTTCCCCAACATCAGCAACAACTAACTCGAAAATGTAATTTTAAAAAGGATGCCACTCCCAACAACAAAATTCGACATAAATTTTTAAAAAACCAGGGGCAAGACTAATACGTCGATTTAAAAAAATGATGAAAGACATGCATGTCCTAAATAAATGGAGAGATGGATCAGAACAGTGTAAAGATTTCAGGAACTTAAGTCCTCAGAAGGCTCATGGAAAAAGATGGGAGTTGGGCCATTAGGAGTATTAGGGAAGGCAAAGGCAAAAGCAAAGCAAGCAAACAAACAAACAAACAAACATGGGAAGGTACGAAAGCAAGACGGTCCACAGGTTGGCACGGACAGGGAAGTCTGGCCAGCCAATCCAAAACAGAGGACGCACACTGACGGGCAGTGGGGAAGGAAACGGGGCCAGGTGGTTATCATCCGATGGGGAAGGACACAGAGACACTGACAGTTTCTGAGCATGTGAACAGGCTGCTGATTCCAGACGACCGCTCCAGCAGCTGCGAGGGGACGGAACCAAGGGCAGCAAGGGAGGGAAGCACGCACAGAGCCGGAGGTGACAGACAGACAACCTTGCTCTTCTCTGCGGCTGCTCCGACCACATCGGGAGCGGCACATTTAAACAGAATTCAAAACTAGACTGCCTATTCAGAGAAGAGGAACCAGCCTGAACCTGAATCATAAAGAAACAGAGATGTCTAGCCTACAGGAAAGACTGATGGGGTGGGGGAGGTTACCAAGATATGCTCCTTTGCGTATGTAAAGGGTTGTCCGTAGGTTAGAGCCGCTGTTTATCATGGAGTAGAACTGAGTGAGGAGACGCTGACCGAAATCGAACTCAAAGACCTGTGGGAGTGCTGAACCTGCTGCCGCCGGGGGTGACCCATCGTAAGCTGGATGCCCTTTTCGTAGTGGAGACGGGAGCATCAGCATGTCAGCTGGACTGGAGAACCTAAACCAACTTTCCAACTCAAAACCTGCATCTCTACACCGGGCAGGCTAGTGCAGCTTGTCCAAAGGTGGGGTAAAAAAGACCTGCTCTAGGAACTTGGCAGTGGGAATGTAAGGACAGAACCTTCCATAACATGAGTAATGAAGACTTGATGGCTTAAAACAATAGCTACATTTACTGAATGCTTACTATGTGCACGCCAGCTCTCTTTCATGAACTAATTCAAGCTCTTCACAATCTTACAGAGCAGGTCCAGTTACTGCCCAGTTCGTACTGGGGAAACTAAGCCACAGATCAATTAAGTCACTTGCCCCAAATTACATAGCAGGTAAACATAGGTGCCAGGCACAGCAGCTAAATGACATGGAGAATGAAGGGGAAAACAATAAGATTATGTCAATATTTCAAATTGTAGAAAGCCGGGACCAGGGAACTAAGAAAGAAGCTGGGTATGGTTGGCAGGGTGGGGAAGAGGTGATGGGTCCAGGGTATGTGGAGTCTGAGATAGAAGATATGACAAAAGATATTGAGTAGGCAGTTTTCATTTTCACCAGTAGCTTCCAGTAACTTGATTGACTGCAATATCTGAGTACATTGGCTGTCTCCCACTATTGGCTTCTAGTGGGTGGAGGCCAGGGGTGCTGCTCAGCACCTTCCAGTGCATACGATGGCCCCACAGCAAAGGGTTATTTGGCCAAAATGTCAACAGTACCGAGAAACTTCGCAAACCGCTTTTGATACATTCCATCCGTCACAGCACCTTCTCCGTGCACTGCAGAAATCTTTTTTTTTTTGCGTTTCAGTTGCATTTTTACCTTTCCTGAAATAATAAAGCGTAATACGCCAAAAATGTTGAATATCTTCTTCCATCTCCAATATTAAAATGGCTGCAAAGAAATTCACCAATTTTGATACGGTTTTTTTAAATGCACGCTGAAATGACAGCTGTCACAATACAATCTAACAAGATTGTTTCCAATGAAGTTAAAGACATCTAAGCACTACAGAGCCATCCTGCAGAAAAACTGAATGAACTTTTTGGCCAACCCAGTGATTCTTTGCTGGGGGGCTGTTGTGCACACTGGGAGGTGTTCAGCAGCTCCGCCGGCCTCCACCCACCAGTAGCCAATAGTGGGAGAGAGCCACCATACTCAAAATATCCAAATCAACAGTTATCGGTGCTAGTGAAAAACGTGTCTTTTATTTTACAGAAAAAACTACACAGACTTTTCTGCCAAGCCAGTCACCGCCATCAAGGGAGCAGCCACAGCAGCAGCAGGAGAGGAGGTGGCAGCAGGACGGCAGGAACAGGCTCTCGGGACCGGGATGCCAGGCAAGCATTTTCATCCCAGGAGGAACGAATGGTTCATAAGCAGCACAACCCCGGGGAGTGCGTTTCAAACAGTGCCCCAGAAAATGACAACAGCAAGGAACATCATGCAGGGCGCCAACATGTGTGATGCCAGTGCCCACGTGTAACTCGTGACTGTCCCCTCACTGCCAAACGCTTCCCTTCCCCTACACTTCTGAGGATACACTGACCCCGTTTCTGAGAAGCAACTAAGTCAGAATTACTGATACCTTGTTGATGAGAAACTAAACATGTCTGAGTCCTTATTAAGTGTCCCTGTTTTAACTACATCTATGTGTTAACTCATGTTTAATCCTCACAACAAAACCATGAGACAGGTTTCCATTTTCAGATGTGGAAACTGAAGCATGGAGAATTTCAATCAGCTGCCCACGTGCCCACAGCTTAAAAGTGATAGAGCAGGAGTTCAAACCCACGAGTCTGACCTCATAAACACTAGGACATGACCGCTGGACCCCAGGTAAAAGCTGGGGAGACCTTAGGGATCTTCTACTTCAATCCCACTGTTTTATACCTGAAATGGCTGTTTTACATGTGAAAAAGCAAACAGAAAGACTTGTTCGAGTTGACCGAGTCGGTCAACCGCTGGACAGAGATACAATCCTGGTGAAAAGTAATTCTAGCCACTTCTTTCAGCACGTGCAGTGAGAACAGAGGGCCAGCCTTACTTCCTGGCTGGGAACTCAACGGACAGCTTCAGCCTCTCCCCTTCACCAGTCACATCCGTGTTTATACACAGCAAAGGTTTATTCCAAAACCAAATAAACCCACTCTGCAAAAGCACTTGGAAAGTTAAGGATAACTGAACCAATGTCCTCCCATCTCATCAAGGAGCTGCAGCTGGAGGCTGGCACTCAATTATACACTTTGGGGCAAACTGATATTGTTTGAAACTGTTTCCTACAACTAAATAACAGTTATTATTTGTGACTCCTATTTAGCACACTAGAGAAACTTCCAGAGACAAAGCAGCAGCCCTTAGTTGGGCAATTTATGTCAAGGATACCCCCTTTTGGCGTAGAGAACTCAAAGTCAATTACCATCTCAAAAAGGAGGGCAGCAAGTGCCATTCCCCCCTAATCTCCTTGATAAAGAACTTAACATTTGAGAAAGCACCTCATCCCCAGGGCACCAGATTCCCATTAGTCACCTGGAATATATTACAATACCGGCCTCTTACTAGAGGTAGAAAGCATCAAGTGTTGAAGACACAAACATTTGGAAGACTCTCTCTTCGAAATCTGATTGGCAAGACCGCCTGAAACCTTCACCAGGCAATCTGGAATACACCGAGCTTTGCCAGAAAACCCGTTTTTAACCGAAATAAAGAGCCCCAAGAAATAATCTGCTTAGTCATGGTAACGGTCACTTTCCTCTAAAAAGAGCACTTTGGAAAAACCACTTGTAGACCAGGGTCTGACTCATGCCAGCAGCCAGCCGTCCTCCAAGTCTGGAAGCTGCAACCACAGACGAGGGCTCCCTAAGCCTCCAGCTCTGACTCAGTGTTTCTGCGCCTCCCGAGGTGGCTTATGATCGTAACTCAAGAGTTTATTCCCGGCCCTCCTGCGTCCTCAGAAACGCGAAGCAGCAGGGCCACAAGTCTGGACCGAGTTTGTGCCTGTGTCAGGGCGGGAGGACAGAATGGGGGACGGGTGACGATAAGACATAAGGACCCAAAAGCTTTATCACGAGGATGACACAGGCACCCAGGGTAAGCACGATGGCTCTCAAAATGCACGGTCTGACACATCAAAGTTTTCGGGGCTTGAATGGCTGCAGAAAAATACCCGCGCAGAGTCTGAGCGAGGCAGAAACAAAACCCCGCAGCCCACCCCGAGAGGCAACGAGCAGGCTCGGTGGGGCTGCGGACCCGCGGGGCCGGGGCCACGCCCATGCCCCCCGGACCCAGGCCGGATCGACGGGGTCCAGAGCCCCCGAGGGTCCTGAGCCGAGCCCCCAGCCTGCTTCTCGGCAGCTCCACTCACCAGGAATTGGAGCATGATGTTAGCGAAGAGGGCGAGAACGGCGGTGTCAACTCGGTGGGCCGTTCCTTTCCTGCCTCCCCCGGTGCCAGGGGCGGGACCCGCATCAGCATCCGGGTCACCCCACGCCCCGCCCTCTTCTCCTCAACTCACCCGGAAGCCGCTAGTGGCGCCCCGGCTCCCCCTGGCGGAGCGTCTCCGAATTACTGGTTGAGTGGGGCGACCCGTGAGAAAGCCGGGGTGGCATCAGTCAGTCCCAAGTCCCAAGCTGGGCTGGACGGTTTGGAACATTCAGAATCGAAGGCCCCAGTCCCAACATCCCGCTTCTGTAACGCTGGGTCGGAGTCCCGGAATCTGCATTATTAGTACCAGCACCCCAGCCATTCTGTTGCACAGCCAGGCTTAGGTCCTTGGGACCTACAAGCACTGCAGGACGCAGAGATTCCCACCCCTGGGTGCAGAGCAGAATCACCTTTGGAGCTTTCCAGTCTGGTCTTCCCCGGGCCCCACACAGAATCTGCCCGACGCGAGGAGGGTTGTTTTTGCAAAAGTACCACCGGTATGCTATGTAACCTGCCGTGAAGACCTATGATAGAGATTAGGTGCCTAAGTAGTTAAGATGGAGACCTTTGGAGTCTGGCACAGCTGGGTCCATTTCACCATGGCCTTGCATCTCCTGGCAGCCGTGAACAAGTTACTGAAGTTTGCTTTCCTTCTCCGTAAGTGAGGCTTAGCGCCTTGCTGACTTGTTGCAGGGATCAAATGAGACAATGTGAGGGTCCAAAAATTGCTTGTCATGTGTCTGGTGTGGACAGTGAGCTCTGGAAGAGGTCTCGTGTCCTCTGTTCACCCAGAGCTACCCTGACACTGTGGGCCACTCTACTCCTGGTCCTCAAATCCCTCCACGACTCCCATCAACACACACACTGACAAAGCAAGTCACCTTTCTCTCTTTGCACTCAGCTTTCTGAATTCATCCTTATAGCTATAAAAAGTAGAACTCCGGTTCCAGATAAATAACAATCAAATCATAGGAGTTTTAACCACATGGGAGTGTATTATCAAGTGGACAATGATGAGGGATACAGGAAAGCTCCGAGAATGTAAGCATGTTTCTATTTCTGCTTTTCTTCATACATCTGCTTCATTGTTCTCTTTGCCTTCCTTTTTTTTCTGCTTTCTAGAATACGGTCCATTGTAACACGTATTTGATATTACTCGTTAAGTTGTCCAACCAATAGAAGACTGGATCACTCTTTCCTAACCGTTTTCAAATACCTGGGAAAAGAAGGCAGGCTGGTGGAGCTGATGTCAGATTCTCCCAGGTCAATTACAATGAGAAGGGGCGGGGTCTCATCGAACTGAAGTGGCTCCCACCAGGGAGGAGATGCTGGTAGATGGCTCTAACTCTATTTTCCAACACTTCGAGGGTAAAAACTTTGCTCAGCCAAGTCCAGGAGGAGATGCTGGTAGATGGCTCTAACTCTATTTTCCAACATGTCCAGGGTAAAAACTTTGCTCAGCCAAATCCTGACCAGGGCTTCTCAGACTTTAATATGCAGACATATCACCTGGGGACCTCATTAAACTGCAGGTTCCAATCCAGGACACCTGAGTTGGGGCCTGACATTATACACTTCTACTACGCCTCAAGTCGTAAGACCCAGACCGTGAGCTACCTGAGGGTACGGACTTCATCCCTTTGGTTCATGACTTCATCTGCCCGGCAAGTGCCCGGCACAACCTCTGAACACAAGTATTTATTGAAGTCTTTGCATGAAACCTTATTCCCTTTTTCCAGATAGTCTTAACTGAAACCTGACTTTTTAAAAAAAGTTTTTGACTGATTGATTTGAGAAAGAAACATCAATTTACTGTTCTACTTACTCAAGCATTCATTGGTTGATTCTTGTATGTGCCCTGACCAGGAACAGAACCCTCAACCTTGAGGCATCAAGAGGATGCTCTAACCAACTGAGCTACCTGGTCCGGGATAAAGCCTGACTTTTCTGCTAAGACCTTTCAGAGGCTCTTCTTTCTCAAACAACCATAAGCTGTGGAAAATAAAGGCAGAACTCTTTTGCTATTTTGAGGTTTTTACTTAAATGTCCTCACATAAAAACACCTCCTTGCTCTGGCTGCTGTGACTCGGTTGGGTGTTGTCTCACAAACTGAAAGGTCACCGATTCAATTTTAGTCAGGGCACATGCCTGTGGTTTGCAGGTTCGGTCCCCAGTTGGGGTGCATCCAGAAGGTGGCAAATTAATGTTTCTCTCCCTTCCTCGCTCTCTTAAATCAAAACTTTTTTTTAAAAACCCACCTCCTTTAACATTCATGTTCTCCCTTTACTCTTTCACAATGCCTTAATCTACTGACTCACTAGGCAGCCCTCTCATTCCCTGAAGGCTTTAGCAGCTAACAGCCCTTTCAGCCCCATGCTATCATACTCATGGGTGACTTCGAAGGCCATGCACACTTGTATTCTCCAGAATCCTAACCCCTAGTAGCGGCCTTCATCTTCATACCATGTTGGCAATCCACTGCCATGTTTCTAACACACACTTTTTCCTGTCCTGGACCTACTCCACCTGTGTAGAATTCATTCTCAGATGGTACCTCCCATCCTGCCGACTTTGACCTTAGCCAGATGTGCAGTCTATCAGTTGTTCCATATTTTCAGCAATGAGTTCTCTTCTGGCTTCACTCCTTTTCTCTCTGATCTCAACCCCAAGAGACTGGAACTTCAATCACGGCGTATTAGCCTCCATTCTCTTATTCGTGGGTCTTCTATAATACTTGCCTCTTAAAAATTCTAATTCTTAATCAATCTGCCTGTTTCAGTTCCATACCAGTGATTGTGAACATCAGACAGAGAACAGGTGGATCCTTCAGCAAATGATATTGACCTACCTTGGTTCTTTGGTATTTTTTTCCACCTGGAAAAATTAATAATTTGGGTTCTGATCTCATACTTTACACATTAAAAAGTTACAGTTCAGTAACAAATTAAACAAAACAAAACAGAAATATTAAAATTTCTAAAGAAAGAAATTCTTTTATAACCTCCAAATTGGAAGATTTTTCACATGACTAGCATGATACAAAATGCAGAAGTCATAAAAGAAAAAGTGAAATCAATGACAGAAAAATAAAACTTTTTTGTATGGCCAAAAAAAAAAAAAAGAGAAACATCACTTGTAAAACAACTGACAAAGAACGCCTACAAATCAACAGACCAAAATCCAATAAAAGGTGGTCGAAGGGTGTGAACAGCTCACAGAAAAGGACACAGAAATAGCCTGAAGATGTAGAAAGACACTCAGTGGCATTCATACTCAAAGAACTGTAAATTACTACCATTTTTCTCCAAATTGGCAGAAATCGAAAAGCTTGATAACACACCGTATTGGAAAGAATGGAGAACCAAGCACAGCCATACAGTTCTGATATGGATACAAACTGTCAAAACTTCCTTGGAGGGCAACATAGCCAAAATGGTCATACATTTGAATTAGCATACTCTTTGTCTCAGCAACTGCATGAAACTGAGTATGCTCAAAACCATACAAATGGGTGAGTGGAGCAGAACAGAGGGCCCAGAAACAGACTCTCGTAAACACAGTCAACTGCTCTTTCACAGAAGAACAAATGCAGTACGATGAAGCAAAGCTAAGGCTCTTCAAGAAAATGGTGCTGGAACAACTGGACAACTACAAGGGAAAAAAAAAAGCTATACACACACCTTACACCCTTCAGAAAATTAACTCGAAATGACTCATAGCACCCTGGCTGCTGTGGCTCAGTGGACTGCGTGCCGGCCTGTGAAGCAAAGGGTCACCGATTCAATTGCCAGTCTAGGGCACATGCCTGATACTTCAATTAAAACTAAAACCTTCTGTTCTGCAAAAGACAACAGAGTTAGAAAAGAGAAAATATTTGCGAAAAGTGCATCTGATAAAGGACTGTTATCTAAAATGCACAAAGACAGCCAACAATAAAACAAGCTGATACTAAAAAATGGGCCACAGACCTATATGGAAACCTCACCAAAGATAAACAGGCGGCAAAGAAACATATGCAAATATGCTCCCATCACATGTCATCAGGGATATGCAAATGAAAATGAGAAACCACCTCATGCCTAGTAAGTAGATTGGCCAAAATCCAGAAAACTGACACCAAATGCTGGTGAGGATGCAGAGCGATGGTAACTCTCTCACATGTCGGTGGGAATCGAGGTGGTGCAGCCGCTTCGGAAGACAGTTTGGTGGTTTCTTACAAAATAGAACATAGGCGTACATGCGATCCAGCAATTGTGTCCCTCGGTACTCCCTCAAAGGAGACGAAAACTCACGTCCGCGTACAAACCGACGCAGAGATCTTTATAGCAGCTCCGTGCCTAATGGCCCCAACTTGGAAACGACCAAGATGTCCTTGTAGGTGAATACTTAGGTAAACTATGGTCCTTCCAGGCCACGGAGTATTATTCAGCACTAAAAAAGGAAGGAAAGAGCTATTATGCTGTGAAAAGACAAGGAGGAAGCTTAGATGCATATTACTAAGTGAAAGAAGCTAGTCTAAAAACACTGCATACTGTACGATGCCAACTATAGGAACTTCTGGATAAGACAAATCAGTGGAGACAATTAAAAAAAATCATTGGTTGCCAGGGGCAGGGTATGGATAAATGAGCAGGCAGAGCGCAGAGAATTTTTAAGGCCGTGGAAATACTCTGTATATTTTGATGAGGGACATAGCTCATTATCCATTTGTCCAAACCTGTAGAATGTACATCCTCAAGAGTGAAGCCTGAGACACACACCATGGGCGCTGGGTGATCACGCTGTGTTGATGTAGGCTCACCCTGGGTAGAAATGCACCCCGCTGGTGAGTGAGGCTGCTACCGGAGGGTGCTATGCACGTGTGGGGGCGGGGGCATCCTGGAAATCTCCGAACCTCCCTCTCGGTTTCGGTGTATCTCCCTCAGTCTGCAGAACTGGAACCGCCGCTGATGGTGTGAACAAACAGGAACTCTCCCTCCGTGGGTGGGGGAAATGGGTGCGAACGCTAAGAAAAATATTGCAATGTTTAGTGAAATTAAAGCTCTTCATCTCCAAGGATTTCCATTTCCAGTCACATAAACCAGGGAAGAAGCCTCTGGCATGTCACATGTCCGGTCCCAGGAGACACACAGGATAATCATCATTGCAGCGCTGTGTGTAGTAGCAAAATATTGGAAACTTAAATGAATACTAGCCTACCCCAGTGGAATCCATAAATTAGGGTGTTTGTAAAATGTGATACTTCGGTCCAATCCTTGCAATAAACAGGAATGAGGAATTACCAAAAACACAATGTTGAACAACAACAAAAAAATCAACCTGCAAATTGCTCCACAGTATGATGACACCGCTATAAAGATTAACAACGTATAAAACAGTACTTTTTACTGCCTATGAACACATATGTGAATGACAAAGATCAATATACATGAATTTTGGGCAAAAGCTACCTCTGGGAGAGAAGTAGGGGGAGGGGACCGGGGAGCTCACAGGTGCCTCTGCTGTATCTGCCATATTGTATCTCCTTAAAAAAAAAAAGAGAGAGAGAGACTCAGAGCAAATATGATTAAGATTTGATCAATCTGGGCATAGGACATGAAGAAAGAGTGGGCACTTGCATGTTAATTAGATTATGTTATTTTGTATGATTGGAACAGTACACAATTTCTTAAACTAAACTGAATGATAAAAACAAGTCAAAGGGGTTTTTTTAAACAAGATATTCACAGGCTGAGAGTATCAATGTGCAGATTGCAACGGGCAGGCCAGTGGTTCAATGGGGGGGGGCGGGGGACGTATCAACCACCACCGGCACCCAGGGACCAAACAGCGCAGAGGGACAGACTGACATGCACCCTCTGACGCGTGCCGAGGGCATAATCCCACCTGGAGAACGGCAGTTTCTTGCCAAAAATGTTTAACCTGAATCTAACTTAAAAAAAAAATCAAATTGTGGGAACTTTTTTTACCACAGCTAAAAAATGTCAGTGTTCACTAAAGAACTCTTCCCTCTCCCCACAGAAACGGAGAGGAAATGTTCCAGAATAAAAAGATGACTAAATGAATGGATGATTCCTCATCAGTAAATCCTGGGTAAAACACAAACGCTCAAGAAGTATTTTGGGGGCAACTGAGGATATTTAAATAGGAACCAAGTATCAGAAAATTTCCTGTGAGATGTCCTGCGTGTGCGGGTGATGCTGTGACTAGGGAGGACACACCCCTGCTATTACTTGCTGATAAACACGACAGAGAAAGCGCCACAGCGTGCACACGACTCTCCAACAGTTAAGGAAGGAAACGGACGCGTGCACACATGAAGGAGCTGAAGGGACGTGTGAAATGTCAACTGGGAAGCCAGGGGAAAGGTGTATAGGTCACCTGCAAATAAACACAAGAAATAGGTGATTTTATAAATTCTTTTGCCCTAATTGTAGCTCTCCTACTAGTTATACAAGAAATGTAGGCAGATAATTAGAGAAATTTCACAGTCATTTCTAAGGAACAAAGGAAAATTAATTCATTGTCATTTAAATGCAGAAAAGAAAAAAATTTAGGGAAGATGGCTTGACTTTCTGAGTCACTCCTGTAACACATGATTCACAGTGCTGAGTGCAGTGCCCCCTTAAAGAGCACAGCTATAGGGTATTACCCACCGTGCCCTGCAGAGTGACCCTAAATACCACAGAAGTGTAATGCAGCTACAGAGAGAGAAAAAATGAGAATTTTCACACTAGGCCTTTAATTTAGCATTTGGAACTGTATCCCCTGGGAAAACCACCACTACGGAAAGTTTATATTGATACAATGGATTCCTAATAACATCAATCACTTTCCAGATAAAATATCAAAAAAGATTAACTATACATTTGTTTCATTTTGTTTTTTTAAAGGTGTTTATTTTTACTAGCGAGGATAAAACCGGGCAAGGAAGTTTACAGAAAAAATGTCCATATATAAAGAAAGAAATAGCAAAATATTTTTTGGTCATAATTTAGACACAAACTAATGTATAAAAAGGAGACGGTTTCCCCCAATTCATCTCTTCCCCAGGAGGGTGCAGAAGCGCGGGCTCTCAGTTCCGGGATATCCTCAGCAGGCCCCGAATGCGTCTGACAAGAGCTTGTATAAAACTATAGCGAGAACGAACTTTTGAATACAGTCCTTCAATGTCCAGGAGCTTCTTTTGTAGTGATTCTCCAAAGGCGTTGATGGCGTCAGCCTGAAGCTACAGGGAACACAGATGACATCTCACTGTTAACACTGCAGTCCCAAGGTTTATTTTATTCTGTGTCTTCCAATTTAAAATACCTCGGAGTCTTTATAATGCTGGTCCTTTCCCATGTCCCAAATTGAAAAAGAATCACATTTTCCACCTAAGAATTTATTCATATTGCTTTTCCCCTTTCTTTTCCTATATGAATGTGTAAAATGTAAAGCCTGATTTAAATAACTACCGATGCTGCTGTAGACATGTGTGCAAAACATTTCCCGAAGGGCTGTGCAGAGAGTTGCTGAGGCCCTGGCTGGGCAGTGCAGTGGGTTAGGGCGTCGTCCCGACAGACCAAGGTTGTGGGCTGAATCGACCAATAAATATGTGGAACAGCCAATCAATGTTTCTCAAAAACGAAAAACAAAAAACAATGTCTCTTTCTCCCCTCTTGCTAAAGCCAATCAATTTTTAAAAAATTTTTTAAAAGTTACCAAGAGTAGATGCTTTTGGAGAAACAAGCAAAGGATACACTGGAAAGAACTTGTACTTTTAACTTCACATTGCAATTAAAAAAAAAACCAAAACGTGCACGCTTTTACTTTAAAACAAGTGTAAGTGGGGGAAGACAATCTGGTATACACTTTGGACCTTA
Organism: Phyllostomus discolor; assembly: GCF_004126475.2. Taxonomy (NCBI): domain Eukaryota; kingdom Metazoa; phylum Chordata; class Mammalia; order Chiroptera; family Phyllostomidae; genus Phyllostomus; species Phyllostomus discolor. The sequence goes on along the minus strand of NC_040912.2, from coordinate 80,903,496 downwards.
GCTGTATTTCAGAGTGCCTATGTAGTTTCAGATGGATCTTTTTGGTGTCACAGTGAAAAGCTAAAATCCAGCACAAAATTCTGTGAATCTACCTGCCTTCAAGTTTGGATAAAAATTGAAGCACAGAGAAGGCTATTTTTCTAACTCTAATAGACCAGTCTAATGAAACAGTCATTAACTCAACATATATTTATTAAACAGCTTCTGGAAGGTATATTCTTTAGCTAATCTGCAGATGGCCTCACTTCACATTAGCCCCTCTAAACAAACCACGCTAAAAAATAAATTCCTGCTACACAGTCCCTCAGAGGCAGATGTAGCCAGGGCTGGGATGACAGCGTAGTGCCCACAACGTCTCATGAACTTGGATCTGAAAAGTGCTGTGGCTGTGCCTTTCTCTCTGGGTAAGGCCCAACCTTCAGCTTTAAGAAAGGCAGTGGTTTAGGGAAAAACAGAGCCTTTATCACATCACAGTCAAGGACATTTCCTTTAGTGGCCTCAGGGCAGATCTGGCTCCCAATACCACGCACACACCTGGTGACGGCTGTGCTCCTAAGGCTTTGTGTCTGTCTCCTACGAGGTTTTCATTCTAACTGTTTTCGGAATGCTCCTCACGCACCCCCAACACTGCCGATCAGGGGCTCCCAAGTGCACAGTGCTACACGTCTACAGTCACGTGCCCCACAAGGAGGTGCTGGCCAGCACTGGACCGCCCGTGTCACAGAGGTCCCGCAACATCCAGACGGAGCTGGAAAACCCCTACCACCTCGTGACCTCGCTGCCCGTCACTAGAGAGGGACGGTCTGGTGCACTGTCTGCTCACAAGCGACTCTGCAAGGACGCAGACTGCCCTGGAGGTATTCCCGAAGAGAACACCACCTCCCCGGAACAGCCCCTGGCAGGCCCTGGGGGGGGGGGCGGTCCCGAAGGACTGGCGTCGCTGCCCCCGGGGGCCTCCCAGTGGGACGAGGGGTGGTGGCAGGACGGCCGGACCCTGCAGGGGCCTGGGCCAATGTCTGTGTGTGTGTGTCTTAGTCTTTAATGAAAAGTTCAAAAGTAAATGTAAGTGAATAAATAATAGGAAGCAGCTAAGCTTATAGAATAAGGCTATAAAAATATTTTTGTACAGTTGTATAATGCGTTTGTATTTTAAGCTTTGTGTTACCACAAAGGAGTCAGTTTTTAAAAAATTAAATTTATAAAGTAAGAGTTATAAGACGCTAAGATTATTATTTTTCCTTGTTTCCTTAAGGTTAATTTATTACTGAAGAAAGGGGAAAGGAACACGTTCAATGCGGCCTGCGTGGACAGCGCTCGTGAAGTCCACAGCAGCGCGCAGCGCCGCCTGGGACCTTCAGGCTCACTCAGCGCTCATCGCTGACTCACCCGCGGGCAGCTGCCGGCCCTGGCGCTGCCTTCAGGGTAAGTGCCTCTACAGGGCACCACTTTTTATCTTTCATACCGTATTTTTACTGCACTTTTCCTGTACTTAGGTACGTGTGGTACCACTGGGTTGAAACTGCCTCCAGCATGCAGCACGGGAACATGCTGTCTGAACCGTCTGTGGCCCGGGCGTGTGGCAGGCTCCCCCACGCAGCTTGGCATGAGTGCGCACTGCGGAGTGCGCCAGCACAAAACCACTTACCGCCGCATTTCTAAAAACGCGTGCCATCCTTAAGCAACACGTGACTCTATAATGCTACCATCTACTACGGTGCAATGTGTAATGGCCACTCACAATCTCTTCACCAAATTGTTTTCTGAAAAATTAAGTGTTTAGTGATGCTCTGTGCCTTAACATTCTACAAAGTCAATTTAAGAAAACTAGGAGTTTCCAGATCGCAGGCCTACCGGTCACTGAGCTCCTACTCCGCCCCAGACACTGCCCGGGGGCTCCCACGGGAAGCCTTGGTTAACGCTGGCCAAGCCAGGAATGAGGCCGGACTCTCCTTCCCGTCTTTTCGACGAGGAAATGGAGGCTAAGTAAGGAGTTCGTTGTTCCACGTCACACAGCTGCTGGGTGGCCATGCCAGGATTCCAATCAGGTCTTTGCCTACAGCCTGAAAATGACCATGTGACCAGCATGCTAGACCTCTTCCTTTGTCCTGTCAGAAATAGCCACAAGAGTACCAGAACGAACCCTACCTGGTCTATGTCGTGTTGGCTCACCACAGTCAGTCCGCTTCTAAAATCCACATTGGCTTCAGAAGCGAAGGCATCTAGGGACAGAAGACTCGGTCAAACCGTCTTTGCCGGCGTAACTCTGCGGCGCCGTGGAGGAGCCTGAGGGCAGCGAGCTGCAGGGCCGCGGAGCACGCGGGCCGAGGCTGTGATGCTACCTCCCCTCTCGGGAAAGGGCGGCCCCGGGGGGCACGCTGCGGGTCCGGGCCAGGGTTCTCCCGCTCGTCCCCTGTGTGTCCCCCAAGGGACCCACTACTCGCTCACCAGTCCCCGAGGCTCCCTCCCGCAGCGAGAGCCCTGGCCTCAGCTGACCCACTTCCATGCTTCTGAACAATTCCTTGTGCTTAGGGGACTCTGCAGCTGGGCCACCCCGAACCGAAAGAAGCTGAGAAGCAGTGAAGGAGCAGCCTCTAAGGTGCTTTTGTGTCCCGCACCGTTTCCCACGGACAGAGGGCAAACACAAAATAAAGCTATGTCGAATTACTAAGTAGCCCTTGATTGTCCAACCCACTCGGTAACTGAGACACATAAAAAAACAAGTTAAAACGTGACTGTTTTTCACAGCACTAAAACCCAAAGGCATTTATGGTTCATTATTTCGCAGAACAGAGTTTACCTTGTAGCCTTCTGCTTTTAAACAGGGTCCTGGAGGCAAACAAAGAATCTTGAGAATCGGTGGGCGTGCAATGTAACAGGTAGTACTCCAGATGGCGCCAAAGAATAAACAGGCAGGTCTCTATGATAACTACGGAGGAGAGCTCGGATAAAGGAAAACGATCTCAACACACGTTTTGTACAAACCGGTTTTCGAGGGGGAGAAAAAAGGAGACTGCACCTTCTGCTGATGTACCCACGGCCTCAGTCTACCGGACAGCGGTGAGGCTCCACGGAACACGTGCCCCCAGAAAGCAGTGAGGTGCGCTGAGAAGGAGGTGGGGACTGTGGGGACCGTGGGGCACTATGCCAGCAGTCTCCAGGGTCCTTGGCTCTTGTCCTGACGGAAAGTGTCTGTACACATTAAGAGGAGTACTAGCTACTCCAAAAGATAAGGCGATTTTCGATGTGGAACTATATCAGGCAGGTACTAGAAAAAAAAATGAGCGGTGACTATGTCACTTTCCACGTGGTTGTGATGCCCTAACGATGTGAGAACAAGCAAACAGCTCCTGCCCTTGCAGAGGCTCTGAGAGCTGCCACTCGTGCCCCGCTGTGACTTCGTTAAGGATACAAGAGCAAAGGGAGAGCAGTTTGGCTCGATTGTTGATCAGCTTCACCAAACGCCGTCTCGCTAGAACGTATTTCTGGGCCGTGGAGATTTTATCAACACCAGCGGGCATCACGGACTGACACAACTAAGAAAAACAAATAAATACAGTAAGAAAAATGACACCAATTGTTAACAAACATTTCTGGTCACTTGTGATAAGCACTGTGCAAAATATTCAAATAAGTTTAAACACCCTGGCAAACAAGAGTTATTGTCTAGCTAGGAAGCTAGTAACTAAAAAACAAACCAACCAACAAACAAGGAGCCAAAGAAGCAACTGAATTACAAACGAATATTCATCGGTTGCTTTTTGAAGAAGTCCTGCCCCTGAAACAGACATTGCCAGTCTGCTGAGGGGCCGATCAACCCTGAATTTCCTGGCAAATTAAGGCGACACGGGGCAGGTTCCCCAGCAGGAGGTGTAACAGGGCCACGCAGATTTCCGCAGCAGCTGTCAGCACCTTCGGAGGACGACGTGGACTAAAGAGCGTAGAAGATACACTACACTCACCCACCAGGACCTCCCGCCACCTCTCCGTCTGGCAGACCTGCAGGCACACGGGTCAGTTAAAACTCGGACACCGGGTCTGGCAGAGGGCGAGCTGGTGCGGGGCTGCTGGAAGGTCACGGACTTGACTGTGAAGCTCCGGTTCCCCCGGCCAGCACCAGCATCGCCCACAAGCTACGCGTGAGGGGGAAGGGCTGCCAGGCGTAAACCGCACATCTCAGCGACCACCTGCACGCAGTCAGTAACCCCTGTGTGGCTCTGGGTAGTCAAACTTCCAGGGCCTCCGTTTCCTCATCTGAGAAACGAGAAGGGCAACGTCATCCGCTCGGGGGTTCAGGCAGAACCTGTAGCTCACGGCCTGGCACGTCGTAAGCACTCAGTGAACGTTCCCTAAGACCATCACAAGAGTGGGAAGAGGGAGTAGGCTTTGGCTGCTCTGAAGAGTTTTTCAGGAAAGCTGGTGCAAACCAGGAGTGGCAAGATGGTTCGACATCCAGGCTGCCGCAGGACACCAGGGTGCTTCAGCACCGGCCAAGGGATGCCTCGGAGTTCGGCTGTGCCAGATGGGAAGGATGGTGGGCTACGCAGGGAGAAGCCTGAGCCACAATGAACGCCAGGGAATGACTCTGGGTCCCTGAGAGCCGCAGTCACGTCTCATACGTCATCCCACTGTCTGCTGAGACCTCTTACCTAGGGAATCACATCTGCTGAACGAGCACTTACAATAGAAGCCTAAGTTTCTCAGCACAGGTTTTAGAACATAAATTACCAAACCCCGTATTCAAAGGGCAGCTGCCGTTCCACTGAGTGGCAGGTGGCTTTCTTGAACAGGTGTAACTTCACTGTCTTTCATGCAAGAGTTTCTATGCTTATGAGGCGTGGTGCTAAGGCAAGGGACTCTTCCTCAAGCCACACGGAGGAATCATTTTAATTCCTTCCGTCTTACCGCACACGTCCGTCATCTTCACCTACGAGCGTGACACCGGTCACCGGGCCCTTGCGAGTGAGGTCAGGGCTCCACAGCTCGTTACAGGAGTCATACCTCTTTTATCTCGTCTGGCGGAAGCTGCTCGACGTTCTGCAGCTTGTTCACACTCCGTCGGTGGCTGTCGTAATAGCTGAAGAAGTCGCTGGCGCTCTGTTTCAGCAGGTAGACAATGATGCCCAAACCAGGCAGCCGCCAGTATGGAACCACGGGAGCTTGGGTATCTGATGGAGTTGATGATAAAAAACAGTGTTCCACTCATAAGCATTTTATATGAATTTCAAATGACCTGTTTTAAAACAAGGGATGCCCAGGAATTTAAGGGCATGTAAACGATCATTAAAACCAACCCAAGACTACTCTTAAATACCACTGGCAGTTCAAAGGAGTGGCCGGGAGCCACTGCATGCATCAGGGGCGAACAGAGGGCTGAAGACCTTGAGCAAACGAGGACATCAGACGCATGGACACAGAGAGAGGTTACCCTTTATTGGGTGAGGACATCCTTCAGAGCCCCGCGTTAGTTAGAAACTTTTACACACACACACACACCCAAGCCATACACACGAGTTTGGAGTGTCCTGACCCCAGGAGGAGCTCCTGTCTCCCCTGACTACTCTAGTTTTAGGGATTCGTCTCCAGCCTGCATCTTTTGGGTTGCTGAATTCCCAGCTCAAAGTCATTCTTCCAAAGAGAGAAGGAAACACCAGCTAAGCCATTCAAAAACTGTAATTGGATTTGACCTTGAATGAGCCTTTACCACAGTGACTCCATTTGGGTAGCAGAACAAAACGGTCCTCCTTTTACTTGATGGCCTCCTGATGGGGCAGGAGGGCCGGCGAGACGGTGGAGAGGCCGTCCGCAGGGGGATGGGCAGGGGGACAGTCACACGGCTGTTCTGCAGGCAGCGTGGGTGCGGCACCTAGGGCACCTGCCTCTGAAGGGGGGGCTTCTTGAGAAACACCTTAGTGACTTCAAGTTCGGTCTGGAGACGGCCTTCGTTGAACGGCCCTGACGGCGGTGAACACCAAAGGGGGTCTGCATTTGCCCCCCTCACTACCGCCTCCCTCGACTGGGCTCCCACGTCAGGCCTCACGGGTCTTCGTGCCGCACCGCTTCGGGGGAGAGCAAGCAGCCCCGTGTCAGTGCACGCGGCCACCAACCAGGATATCCCAGACTCCTCTGATCTGCCGGGTCTCCCGCGCCAGTCTTCAGTGACAATGTGGCGGGTCTTTCTGACACGGGTCATCTGCACAGAGCCTTCTCCTGGTGACCTCATGGACCCTTGTCCCCACATAGCGAGCGTATGTGTGCTGCCTACCCTGGCAGGAAGACAGCCACCATGATGACGGTCTGACGCCAAGACGCCGCCACTGCATTTCGGGAGCTCTTCCCTACTACCTGGTCCCGTCTAGAAAGCCCTAGTGTCCAGAGGCCATCAGACGCAGACATTGGAAGGGGGCGGCTCGTAAGAAACCTGCCCACAGAAACAGCTTCCCCGGGGAAGGTCACCAGGCCCAGGCCGCAGGGGTGCTACAGGAAAGGGTCCCTGGATCACAAGTAAGAGTAAATGTACTAAATGTAACGACAGTAGCAGCAGCAGTAATGGAAATAATAACGGCTAACATTTAGACAGTGGGAGTGCCAGGCTCTGTCCTAAAGCACTTACATAGAGTAACACACTTCATCCTCACAGTAATTTATTCGAGCAGAGCCTGTTATTTCCGTTTTGCAGATAAAGAAACCGAGGCACAAGGAGGCAGTCTCTCTGAGGTCATGCCAACAGTCACTTGCAGAACCGGGACACAAACCTAGGCAGTGTCACCCGTCTGTGTTCTTGACCAGTAGGTTACACTGCCTCTCTACAGCTCAGTGTTCGCGAACCTACCGAGTACCTGCCCACTCCCGTGTGCCTAGAACTGACAGAGGAAAATACGAGTAACCCTAATTACACTTCAGGGGGAAGGGGACGGCCCTCCTGAGGCAGAGACAGAGGTCTCCTCCAGAGCCTAGGAGGATTAATAGACAGATTCATGTTCACGGACAAACCGCCGACAGAGAGGGGGCAGGCCAGGCTGAATGGCACCGCGGGTGACACGCAAACCACTGTTCTGAGCGAGGGGCTCCGGTAGGACGGCCAGTCACTCCAGAGTGAAGGCGACCTTTCACCCTCGCCGGGCCGCCAGGCCACCTCATGCCGGGATCAATCTCCCCAAGGTGGGACCCTTCCCACGGGGGCACCTGTTTATCCTAGTGACCTTCCTGGAAGCCAACTTCCTGAATACAGGAGAAAGCTAGACAATGTAGAATCAATCTGCTTAAGGCATTGTTTTGTATCTCTAAGTGACTTAATACTCATTTATCCCACACAATGCAACCATAAAGCTTTATAGCTACTTCCTCAATTTCTCTGAAACATACTTTCCCCTAAGTAAGACTACTCCCCAAATGAATCACTGAACGAAAAGTATCCTAGAGTTAAGGTCTCTTACTAGATAGTAAGGACTCCTGCTTCCAAGTAGAACAAACTAGAGTCGCACCAGAGCACGGGTGAAAAACCTGGACATAATACAGAACGACTACCCGAAGGTGCCCGAGGGAACAGGAGCAGAGACACACTGGCGGGGAGTGCAGTGCACAGTTCAAAACTACCCAACAGACAGACAACTAAGAAAACAGGAGCCATGCTCATGAGGCAAGAACACCAATCAAGTCTAATCTCAGATGAACCAGATGTTGGGAACTAGTAAATGAGAGTTTCAAAGTAGCTAATCAAGAGAAAACAAAATATGCTTATAATCAATAAAAACCACAGAAAATCTCAGCTGAAAAAATATGATATTAAAAAAAAACAAATGGAAACTCTAGACCAGAAAGAGACCATTTCTGAAATAAAAATTCACTGGGTATACTTACCAGCCCAATGGAGCTGACTGAAGAAAGAATGAGTGAACTTGAAAATAGGAGAATTGAAAATATTTAAAGAAAAGAACAAAGAGAAAAAAGATTGGAAAAAAAACAGAGTCTCAGGGACCCATGATACCCATGACCCATCAAACAGTGTGATGTGTTTGGAGAGAACGGGGCTATTATGTTTTCATGTTTTTCACTCAGCCAGCTCACTCCCCAATCCTAGACCTTTACTTTGGGGACTCGGCGACTATTCAAAACTATACTCTGGTCACAAGACTCTTCTAGACGGGTCGGTCCTCAGAACATTCTAGAATTCCTCTACTCTCTCGAGCTCCCCAGTCTATCCACAGGTCTGACAACAGAACCTCCTCACCACTCCTTCTTAAAGTTGTTCAAAAAATTTCTAATTGCTACTCATAAAGAAAAAAACAACACATCTCCCTGGAGCCCATGAGTGTAACCACAGAAGCCCCGCGGCGCAGAGAGAAAGCGCGAGGCTCACCTTGCCGGGGCCCCTCTCTGTTCACGGTTTCTGACAGGCTGGGCGTGAAGAGGCACACGGCCTGCTGGAAGGCGGGGGAGCTCTGCAGCATGAGTGACTGGCAATACTCCATGACGTTGGCACAGATCTGCGCGGAAGAATCAGAGATAGCGCAAGGTTAGCTCCCCAAATGTCCTCACGTGGGGATCCAGATGTGAAGGAGAATGAAGTTAGGATCAATTTGTAAAATCACAACAAAGTTATAAATCAATTTGTAAAATCACTCAGAGGTTGCTGTTATCGAATATTTCTAAAACCATAAAAACCTTAAAGACCAGGCACACAGTTCTCAGTTCTCGCACCTGCTGCATCGCCAGTTCGATCTCATCTTTCTTGCTCACTCTGTCTCCCTCCACGTGATCATCCTGGAACTTGAACTGCCGGAGTCTGTCGGAGCCACCGAAGCGACTTAGCAGTCCCAAGCACTGGCGCTAAAGAAGAAAAAGATACTTTGTTCATATCTAGTTAAATATGTTTACAATTAGTGACTTCTCTTTCTGGAGGGACATAAAAAAGAAAAACTCAGTGGGGAGTGGAACTACTGTTTAAAGGATCTGATTTCTCACTGCCAATGGAGTCAACTGAAGTTTGCAATATTAAAATTCACCTTTTTGCCAATGTTATACGCTTGGCAGTCAACTCATCACAAGAATGCCATTATTTAAGAGCAGTGAATCCCAACTATCTAAGTGTTTGCCAAAAAATTCTCTGTATCACATCAAATAATTCCTTGGTAGATACTCACTATATCGACACAAGTCAATCAACAACGAGAAGCAAAGTGAAATGGCAAACAGAAGACGACCTGTAACAAGCTCGTCCGTGATCATGCTCAACTAAAGCTCACGTTTAAAGGTTGCCACTCCTGTGGCCACTTAGGAGACTTCATAAAGAGGTTGGGAACACACAGGTGTTTCTTGGCAGATAAAATGCCATCTGTTTGAAGTGCTGGCCCATTTCATCTGAGAATACAATTTTCCCCAAGGTGTCAAAGGGAAAGGATGAGCTTTTCAAAACTGGCAGTGTGTCCAGCGGTTAGTGCACGGGTTTGGAATCAGAGGCGTGGACTCTATCAGCAAGTGTGTGGCTTTCTGCCGCGTGACCCGGAACAAGTTACTGAACTTCCTCAACCTCCACGGCAGGGGTGCCAAACTCATCTTCACCGGGGGCCACACCAGCCTCGCGGTTGCCTTCAAAGAGCCAAATGTAATTTTAGGGCTGTATAAATATAACTACTCCTTAACTAGGGGCAAGGAGCTAGGCACTGCCGCCAGGTAGAAACAAGGTGCTGGGCCGGATAAAACAAGGTGGAGGGCCAGATTCGGCCTGCAGGCCTTGTGTTTGCCACCTGTGGTCTACGGTCACATTTCTGGAGTGATAATAGCAATTCCTAGCTTAGAGGACTGTTGCCAGGATTATCTGAGGCACTGAACTGTATTTAAAGTGCTTAGTATAGTGTTCTGCACATAGTGCATGGACAATAAAATCATGTGTTTTAAAAATTGGTATTACACACCTCCATTCACATACACACACACACATACACACACACACATTAATACCTTATTTAGACTGATGTTTAAATAATAAGTTTGGATAAGGCAAAATGTATTAAGGAGACAATAACATAAACTTACTTTGTCAGAATATTTACATCTATTTTTAGAACTTACAACTGGCTGCTTGCTGTTCTTACAATAAAACAGATGCACTAACACACGTCCTGAGGTCACCTTATGAATGATCTGTCAAAACTATCTTTGTCTCCCTACCAATGAAATAAGTTAAAAGGCTGAAAAAGAAAACAACAGCCCAGAATATCTGGGTTTTGTTGGTAAGAGTGTAACACAAATAACGCAAAAGGCACACACGTGTGAACCCTTGGCCCAAGTGATACCGGTGCTGTTCCTCAATCTACAGTTTAAAATCTCGTACACAAAAATGCTGACGGCAGCATCTACTTCTGGAAACTTGAAAAACAGTTCATGAAAAGAGGACTGGTTAAGAACATTGCTGTATCAAAGCCAATGGACTGTAAGTTCGATACATGAACACAACTATGCTGCGGCCAGTAAGGAGTGAAGGTGATCAAAGCAGGCCGGGAGGCTCCCTGAAAGACTGTGATAAAACATCTAATTGATAAGCTATCGAATATGTTTGAATATATTGATACACAGTTGGAGAAAAGTTTATGAATATATTAAAAAGAAGTACACAAAAACCAGGCAAATAAGAAAAGTACTTACTCAGGGAAAACAACGTTATGCAGAAAAGTAACATATTGTCCACAACAATTACACAGTAATAATAATGTAACACTAAACACTGACCTAATCGAAATTGTGATACAACTATGTTGATAGGGGTGGGGGGGGGTATAAGAAATATATATATATATTTTTATGATGGAAAAAGGGAGTAAAGAGATTCCCAGCCTCCTTGATGGAAGTCAACAGATGATTCCTAAAACTGGGTAACCAAGCAGCAGCAAAAATAAGCGTGTTATTTAGGGATGACAAAGAATCAGTTAGAACCGTTGAGAGGGTTGGCCCAAACCCAGGGAGCAGCATGGGAAGGATGAGCGGGTAGTCTGTTGAAAGTCTCACAGCTGCTCTTCAGAGGAATAAGAATCAGTTACCTGGAATCTTCCAATGTGTCCCTGTAGCTCCATTAGAGACCCTTCATTGACGTCAATATCCAGTTCACTCAATATACCTAGGAAAGTTGGAATGCTTTCAAATGCAATTTTATCATCAAGAAAATAAAAACATTAAAAAGGTAGGAAGGCAGTCCTAGGGCTTTCTATTTTTTATGTGCATAAACAGACAGACTGTGCCAAGAGGAAGTTTGGAGAAACAGTACAAAGATTCGTATGCAATCTAAATCCAGACTGGAGTAGTGAACCGTTACTACCAATTTCCAAGAAGTCACGTATAGCTGCCACATAATAAAAACCTCACTCTATGAGGTGTGCATGTCAGTTTGTAAAGAGTCCCGTCCCTGAAAGTCCGCCCGGCAGCCTGGACTCACCGGGAAGCGCCGCCTTACTTATCACCCCGGTGAGCAGGGCCAGCTCCTGCAGGGAGCCGGCGCTGGGGTCCTGGCAGCGCAGCACGGCCTGCGTGGTGTCCGAATGCGCGATGAGAAACTGCAGCACCTGGGCCGGGGAGGGGGAGGAGAAACAGGAGACGCAGAGGTGGAAGCATTAGGAATTACAAATGTATAACTCATCTTTCTTGTAATGTTGAAGCGATTAATTCAACGTAATGAAGGAGAACATTAGACAAGCATCTGCTTTTTGCACTTACATACTTTATTTATTCTGGAAGTAAACATCTACCTAACGTTCTTAAGAAACATAAGGTATTATTTCAAAGTTTAAAAACTAAAATATGTAGAAGCTACTGTGAAAGAGTATAATTTAGAACTAGTGTGTGAAAACTATTGTTTGACCCCTATTTTGTGTCTTTTTTCTCCAAATGGAACCAGAATGTAAGTTTAAAACGGGCATCACGATGAGCTGCTGAAGTTGCCTTGAGAAAGTCTGACGAGTGTGACAGGGGACAGCCACACCAAAGCTTTCGTTTAGTTCTGCTCTGGGGCGGGCACCACGGATGCGGTAAAAAGCCTGCCCTTCAACCCCTGCCCTCCCACCCGGCACTCACACTGCACCATCACGGAGGACTCTCATTATTTTCCCACGCAATTCCTCCTCAACCGGACCACAAACACCCTCACAGAGACTACGCCCAAACAAGCCAGGCCTGCGAATCTATCGGGAACTGCGCCCCTGTTTACTCGTTCAGTTCCGATTCCTGGGCCTGGCCCATCGTCGCCGGACGTGAAACTCAGTAACCCGTGTTTGTTAAAGAACCTTCTAGCCCTGGATGGCATAGCTCAGTGGATTGAGCACGGGCTGGGAACCAAAGTGTCCCAGGTTCGATTCCCAGCCAGGGTACATTTCTGGGTTGCAGGCCATAACCCCCAGCAACCGCACATTGATGTTTCTCTCTATCTCTCTATCTCTATCTCCCTCCCTTCCCTCCCTAAAAATAAATAAATAAAATCTTAAAAAAAAAAACCAAAACAAGTGTCCTTTAAAAAAAAAAAAAGAACCTTCTTAGGGGATTCTGTTATAGTCGGTACAAGACTGGTATTGGAGAACCAACATCTTATGCCACGATGGTCAACTTCTACTAAAAAAATTTAATCTTAACAAAGCAGAAGACAAGGGGAGTCTTTGAGTTTTAAAGGAGTGACTCAAAGGCCCAGACGGAAGGGGCAGAGCGTCGCCCAGGCGGGTGCAGCCCAAAGCCAGGTGCGTGCCAGAAGCAGCGGCGCCCTGTCCTGGTGGTCAGCCTGAACTGACAGCGGGAGAAGCAGACGGAAGTGCCATAAACTACCGCCGTAAGTTACTAGGACGCAGTTCCTGAGGGTATCACAGTGGTAGAGCAATACAATTAGGCTGTAATTCATAATGATAAGCCCATAATGATAAGCCCAGTTAATCACTATATTGCATTATTAGTTTGAAGAAACAAAGAAATACATAATTTGAAGGTTTCATTGAAAAGCAATGAAAATAAAACTGATTTCTGGTGCTCAAAAATGTTTTTATGAGTTTGAAAATTCATTTATTTAAATCACTTCATCCTCTAAATACCACTGATAAATGTGGCGTATCATCTATCTTTTGCATTTTCTGCAAGGCCTGACACAGTTTACAGCCTCTTCTCAATCAATACCTGGTTAAATCACATTTTAGAAGCCAACCTATTCCTACCATAGTAACAGCCTTCTTTTATGAAGAATGAATTGACTGGGTTGACCAAAAGGTTCACTTAGTTTTTTCCGTACCATAGCATCAGTAGTGCTTAGTAGTCTTTAACTTCATTTGAAACAATTTTGTTAGCTTGCATCATGACAGCTGTCATATCAGCATGCATTAAAAAAAAACTTATCGAAACTGGTGAATTTTTGTGCAGTCATTTTAATATTGAAAATGGAAGAAAACATGCCACACTTCCAGCACATTATGCTTTTTTTAATTGGAGAAAGGTAAAAAAACACAACTAAAATGAAAAAAAAAAAAGATGTGCACAGTGTATATAGAAGGTGCTGTGACTGATCGAATATGTCAAAAGTGGTTTACAAAGTTTCTTGGTACTACTGACACTTTGGCTAAATAATTCTTTGCCTTATGCAATGGAAGATGTTTAGCCGCACCCCTGGCCCCACTAGAGGCCAATAGCGGGAGAGAGCCAACACACTCAAAATATCCAAATCAATAAAGTTACTGGTGAAAATGAAAAAATATGTTTTATTTTAGAGAAAAATATAAAAGGACTTTTTGGCCCACCCAATAGATCTCTTGCCTCCTGTGTCACTGTTCTATTAATTAGTTGTGTGGTTTCATTCAAACGAAAGCATAAAAACAGGTCAGTGAAGTTCAGAGCAAAGCACAGGGTCCCGTTGTTGACGCCAAGTGCGCCACACACAGGACCCTTCCCGTAAATTCCCTCACGCTCCCTGTGCCTGGGGCTCCCACATTCGGAACGTGAGGCTGTGGCGCTCAGGCCAAGTGTTCCACACTAAGATGTCTAAGATTTGTGCGCTGACGTTCCTCTTACCTGCCCTGCTGCCTGCAGGTGCTGGGCCATGCTGGACGTGAGGATGACCTGGCACAGGCGGAGAGCTGGGAGGAGAATCTGACGGTACCGGTCCGCCGGGGTCGGGATGAACACTGGGGGGTCCCTCATGCCGAACACGCTTCATTCGTTGCCAGCGAGCAAGGAGAGAGCAACAGTGCAAGGGTTAAGGCGCACTTGGGCGTGCGTGCCTGACCGTCCATCTCCATGGCACGCCACCGCAGGTGGCTGATGAAGACGCGAAGCGGCTAATGAGCACTCTGCACCCCACAGAGACAGTAAAACCCAAGAAGCTATCTGAATTCTGAAAAGTCTTATAAGATAATCAGTGCAATTTGAGAAGACAATGCTTGAAATGTCTTAAACATATTTATTCTACTCTAAATATTCCCTTGGGCCCTAGAAACTATGAGTAAGACACAGATAAGAACAAGTCCTTCCCAAATTTCCCTCTCTTGTAACCAAAGCCAAAAATGAACCTACATTTGCAGTCCACTATTTTTTCAAAAACACATGGCCCTGGCTAGTGTGGCTCAGAGGTCTGAGTGCTGGCCTGAGAACCAAAGGGTCGCCAGTTCGATTCCCAGTCTAGGGCACATGCCTGAGTTGCAGGCCAGGTCTCCAGTTGGGGGCACATGAGAGGCAACCACACATTGATGTTTCTCTCCCTCTCTGTTTCCCTCCCTTCTTCTCTCTCTAAAAATAAGTAAAATCTAAAAAAAATATATTAAAAGAACTTTTGGATGTAAAATAGTTCTACAGCTAATCCTGAAAAACTTGAACATTCACTTTGACAATGACTCTTTTGAAGAATGAATAAAAGGAAAACTGACCTTAGTGTTATTTGCCACTAGGAGGGCAAGCTGTTTGCCTACGAATGTCACAGCAATGTAGACAAAAAAGGAAAACTAAAATCTACACTTAAACTGAACTGGGAAATCTGCTGAACAGCTTGAAACTCAATATAATTTGACCTGAAGCTTTCAAATTGGCAAGCAGCTGGTAAAACGTTAAAATGAGAAAATACAAAATGTTATCCCAGTCATCAGGAATAGGAAATCCACAACAAACTGTAATTTTACCACGCTAGTTTAAAATACCACTATAACTGAAAAGAGTATTTCTACCGAACAAAACAATAAAATTGGGAAGAAAAACATTTCCTTTCAAAATGCTCTCCCATTTCCCACTTACATAACTGCTCTACAATGGAAAGCTTTAGCTCCCACCCACTTTTGCCCTTATTAGCAACTTTATTAGTAAATGGCAGGGTTGCATGACCGCCCCCCCAAAAAGTCATCAAGGTAAAAGACTACCACTCAGAATCATGAACCAGTGGCAGCTCCGGCTGGTGTGGCTCAGTGGATTGAGTGCCAGCCTGTAAACTGAAAGGTCGCGGGTTGGATTCCCAGTCAGGGCTTGTGCCTGGGTTGCAGGCCAGGTCCCCAGTGGGCGGTGTGCAAGAGGCAATCAATTGGTGTGTCCCTTACTGATTAATTGACCTTTCCTTCCCTCTCCTTTTTCCTCCCCTCCCCTCTTCCTAAGAAGTAAATTAAAAAGTCTTAAAAAAAAAAACAGTGGTAAAATTATGTTGAAATGTCTTTCTTCCTTAATAATCCTTCATGGGAAACTCAACAGAACAATCTGTATGGACACTTACCCCTGCGGGTCCATTTCCGGGCGCATGTCATAGACCTGGCACTGTGCCAGCCTCACGATCACCCCCGACCTCAGCAGCTCTAAAGCGCCCTGCTGTATCTTAGCCACTCTGGTGAGAAACGCCTGAGGAGTCACCAAAGGAAAATCGTCACCACAGAGACCACACCCCAGGCCGCAGGCAGAAACGAGACTCTCGCGGCACATTGCCGATCCCGAGCCATCGCTGGAGAGAAGTTCTGAGCTAGCTACGAAGGGGCACACTGCACCACCTTTCTCGTGGGATTTTTTGAGGATTAAATGGCACAGCATATCTGAAGTGCCGCATACAGCGTTTTGCACAAATTAAGTATCCAAACAAAGAGTAGTTTCTGTCATCACCAGGTGGGCTCATGGAGGGCAGGGAAGAGTGTTTTGCTCACAACTGTGTCCTCTCGTACCTACTGCCGTGCCTGACGTATAATACACATTTAATAAATACTTGTTGAATGAATAAACGAAGGAGGGAGAAAGTTAATCAACTTAAGTCTAAGACTCCAGTGCTCCTACTATTGTGACACTGTAACATTCTTAAGCAGGAGAAAACAGAGAAAACAGATTTGGAGTCAAGGAGATGATGAACTACAGACTGGACTGAAAACCCTGTGTTTGAGGTGGAGCCAGCGCATCCACACTGGAATGCCCAGGAGGCAACCACCGTCCCAGAACCTCGTGGTGGGGGGGCCGCTTTGCCCCCGGCCCTCCTCGGAGAGCACGGGGTGCCGCGTCACTCACCACCACCAGCAACCTAAGGAAGGAGCAGTTCCGTTATCCAACTAACTCTCTCAGGATCACTGCCACTTAACTTTGGCATGCCTGGGAGATACATTTCTGGGATATGTCCCCAAATTTAAAACTCTGTAGAACAGTCACAGTTCACATGATAGAAATATTCCCAAGGTATTATTTCACATTAACATTGTGTACTACATCTATCACCACAGGAAACAAGCAGCAGATCTAACCTCAAATGAATACAGAGCCTTACCATCTTAGATTCGTAAGTATAAAGGGCTTTTAAAAGCGGTGGTTGCGGCGTGAGTAAGCTCTGCAAAGTATGGTCATCCTCTACCAAGCTGTCCACCAGCACCTTCAAATAGCCACTGTTGGACAGGTACAGGAGCCACTGCTGCTGCTTGTCCACGGCGACGATCCGATCGAGTAGAGCCAGCGCCAGCATCTGAAGGCACATCAAAGCACGAGCGTGGGGGTGGCGGCCGACTCAGAGACAGGGGCGACCTGCGTCTGCAAGTGGTCCCAACCCTTCTCACAAGGAGAATCGATGCTTGCAATAAAACTTTCTTGTTTTTTTGAGAAACTGAAAGCTACATATCCAAAATCTCAACTGATCAATAAAAGGAAAGTTTTCAGGATAAAGTTTTACTTTAGAAGCAAAACCCAATACATTAAAATGAGAACATTAAATATATTTCAGCAGAACCTGAACATTACTTGTTGAACAAAAATTCTTTAAAATAACCTTTTCCTTATAGTGATAAAATTTTATACATTCTAGAAAACACAGAAAATACACAGCCTGATAAACAGTCTGAGAAGCAAAATTAACCTGGTGTGGCTCAGCAGACTGAGTGCAGACCTGTGAAGCAAAGTGTTGCCAGTTCCATTCCCAGTCAGGGCACAGGCCCGGTTGCGGGCCAGGTCCCCCGGTAGGGGGCGTGTGAGAGGCAACCACACACTCATGTTTCTCTCCCTCTCTTTCTCCTTCCCTTCCCCTCTCTCTAAAAACAAATAAATAAAATACTTTAAAAATTTTTTTTAAGTTAAAAGAGTTAATCCATTTTAGTTTATCTCCTCCTAGTCTTTTTTCTATGCATAAGAATACATTTTTTAAACATAATTCAGAATTTATCGCAGTTTATATTTTACCCCATTTCTTAGAATCCTGTTTCCCATGGTTTTTCAAATGCACGATTCACATGTTATATAACTTCCCACTAGCAGGAAGTTATCTGCAGCATCTCTGTTGTTTCTACCAGTGTCAGGTGAACCTCAGAATCAGCAAGAAGATTATTCTGAGGGAAAATTCTGAACTAATTAAGATTCTAAACAGAGTTAAGCAAAACATATGACTAAACCAAATAAAAATTCCAAGTGACAGTAAATAAGCAAGTTCACTAAAATACACTGCAGAAAACAATTCTCAGTATGTAACATGCTTCTAAAATGTTGAGTCAGTTTATGCCTTCGCAAGTTAAAACATTTATTCAATTATAACACTGAACAGGAGTTGCTGTACCCTTCCAATCTCATGGCCGTCACACGCGTCCCGACAGACCACTTCCATGAGCGCGGCGCCGTAGCTCTCGATGATGGCGATGTTTTCTCTCTGTAACTTACTAAACACGTCTTCAGGGGCTGTCAACCTTTCCCACATGGTTTTTTTGGCTACAAGAGTGACAGCAGAAAAATCTTAAATACTCCAATAAAAAAGGTTTTGGTCAATGAATCATTACGCTACAAGTGCAACATGCTAGTAGGTATTAGCTATCAAATTACAATAAGGGAAAATCGCAAATTACAAAGACACAAAATGAAATATGACGATGTGAGGTGTTACGGTCAAGAGCAACAACATTCAAGGGAAACAAACAGAGAAAACTTAAAACTGAATGCTAATTCTCAGATCTGTCAGATATGCAAGTTATTTAGTCTTTGTAAGTCAGGTTCCTTTCAATCAAAACAGGGAGAAGGGCTGGCCAGTTTCTAGTAGTTTGGCTAAAGTAGAAGTAGTGTGGAAAAATAAATACATAAACATTAAAATTCAGTTTCTGTTTCAAAACAAAACATAAAGTAGGTACAGTGTCTGGCACAAAAGTATGTGTATAATAAATACTGTTTAAATTTAATATTTCTAATTTGAAACTTAAAAGCACTATTACCTGGGGAAAAAAGTACTTTGTTATTTAAAATAAGTCAAAATAAGATGTAACTATGGTTAAAAAAATAATTAAGTGATAAAATTACTCTAACAATAGATCACATGAAATTTAAAGACAAAGAATTTTCTTTCACAGTTGCACTGCTTTACCACATCGTGATAATATGACATAAAAATCACGATGTAGAGCTCCACCTAGCGGTTGAGTGTTGATTTTGCCAATTCAACTGAACACAAAATTAATTTTAGACCAGAAGAAAATAGGGGAATTGTGTTGAGGTAAAGGGGGAGTGGGATCCCTATTGCTGTCTCACTAGAAAAAGCTCCTATTTGTTTAAAAGGCTTCTCTGAACTATTATTTTTAATAACCTTAAAAATATTTTTGTGCATTAAGTGGGTAGGACACTTCTCTAAATACATCATTTGGCTATTGTTATCTTCTAAGAACGATATTATGTAAAACTATATAGCCAGTAAAGAATAACATTAGATAATCTGGGTCTTAGACTCAGAGTGGTTTTTAAGAATCTATGTACAAAATAACAAATACTCATAGGGTTCCCAGGAGGGCACGGGAGTCCATTATGTAACTCTGGCACAGAGCATTATACCCTGACTAGTCTGCTGTCAAAAACATGTTTCACATCTGGAGACCAAAGAATCTGGCTCACTACTATTAATTAAAAACACGAACTACGTTTTAGAAAGCAGTGTTTATCACTATTTTAAATATAAGTATCTTCTGAAGAAGTAATTCCACTTCTCAGAATGTGTCCAAGAAAACCTCACAACCGTGTATAAAAAGACATATGCATGCTATGGATGAGTGTGTGGATGGTAGAGGGCCATTCAACACAATCCATTGAAAGAAAACTGTGCACACTCTTATCAGGGAAATTCCACAGTGAAGTATTCTTCTTGAAAAATACATAGGCATGTAAAAGAATATTTGATGCAATATTTTTTATAGTAAAGTTAGAAATAATTCAAATGCCTATGAACAAAGCCAACTGTAATGTAATAACATTACCTCCGAGCTCTGGAAGAACACAGCCATTTTAAAGGTTAGGGTTAGGGCCAGAGGGAGAGTTACAGAAATATAGGCTAAGATCCTATTTGAGGGGTTTTCACAGTTCTCACGTGTTACCTTTATAATTTTAGAAAACTAAACATTCTTCCTCTACTTTAGAGTAAGTCCCTTTCATGATTCCATCAAGGCTCATTTATTTCAGCTTGGCTTAGACAGCAGATAAAAAAGTGATTTTTAAAAGTTTAACCCATCACTAAAACCAGAAAAGTTTAGGGATCTATCTAACTCTACCTGCTTCCAAGGTGTCGGGTTCATCTGGTCTCTGGGCGATCTGCAGGTAATAGAGTAGAGAGCCGTACAGGTGTGTCCTCACTCGCTGGAACCCGCCACCTAGGGAGACACAGAGAACACTTTTTTCCAAACCAAAGTTAAAACAAATACAAAAGCTGTAATTTATAGAAAATTCAGATGAAAGGACCTGTCTTCAAAATGAAGTCTAAGAGTTTCTTCAATATGATGTGAAGCGAAGAATCTCCAATAGAAGCGAAACCCACCACCGGGTTCTCCGCGGGCGCAGGGGAGGCGATGGAGCCCTCGAGCATAAAAGCGTAGTGGGCCTCTCCGAGCCCCGAGGCTAACGGCTGCTTCTGCTCCGTGCGGACGGCCTGGCTCAGGTGGGCGGTCAGGGTGAACACAGCACCTGCCACCACGGGCATCAACTCCTGTGCTGCCTCGTCGTCCAGTATCTTAGAGCAAAGACAAGTCAGAGTGAGGACCCTGCTTTTGGCTACACTCACCGATACGCTGTATGTATGCTCAGCTGTTCAAATACCATAAGAACGAAGACAGCGCTGCACTGTTCAAAGAAAACAAGCTAGTACGAGTACATACGATGCTGAGTAACGCGTGCTCTCGACCAGAAGGGATTCCTTGCAGAACCCCCTAGGTTTTCAGGGGCCAATCACATAAATGGCCTCACCACTAGACTGTCCCATTCCGTAGGTCTGGTGAGATCTGTCCATGAGAATTTTTTTTAAAACTCCCTAGATAATTCTGATACACCCTCTAGCTGACAGCGGGCATTGTAGAGAATCAATACCTTTCTCAAGGAAAGGCTTCACACTGGTGTTGCACGACTCTATGTATTCCTAGTCTAAGTGGGAAGTAAAACGGAGAGTGGCACACTGTGTGCACACAAGCATCTGTGCAGCAGCGTGAAGTAGCTGAGGAAGCGCGTCACCTTATCATGCACATCTTGTAAAATATCACGAATAATCAGCTGCCGGTCCTCCGCCTGAATGAGGTCCTGGGGACAAGCTGTCAGGATAATCTCCACCAGCTGCCTCCACGACTCCAGCACGTGCCGCTTTGCGTGGAGACACTGCAACAACTTGTTCCTCGCCACCACGTACTGGAGGATGGTGCTGATCTCCTGGAGCCCGAGAAGTGCAATCGCGAGGTTAATTAGCACAGGGCAAATTAACACATGGCAAAACAGCTCCCTATTTTTTCACTGCCAGTTAATCTGAAAATGCTGACATTTGGGAAACCTTCCACACATATGCCAGCCAGCAGACAACTTTCCATGTTATACTGGTAGCCAGTGCTATGAAAAATGAAAAATAATATATATGGCTCTGTGTGTGTGCAAGGCACAGTGCAAAGGTGGTACACGAATGGCAACCAGCTTTTTAACCCAGTCTTCTTTCTCCTCGCAACTATCTACGTGTGCTAAATCCTTGAGCACTACAGTTGCCTAAAACCCAGGTTCTGTGGCATTTTCCCCTGATGTGTCTTTCGTACCTTTCCCTCTTGTCTGGGCCCAACCAGCTCTGTCTCCACATACGTGGTTCTGCCCACCTGACCTCTTACTCATAATTCCCCACTCATGTGACAAATGACCCTCTTCCCTCACTGACAGGCAGGAAGTGAAGTCTAATATGCAATATGGACAGGAAGCACTTCCTTAACCAATCAAGCAGAAAAAGTGTTACTATGATATCCAGACATTCACTTCAGTTCAGCTTACAAAAATCATAAAATCAAAAATGAAAGATTCCATTAAAGTTTAATTTTTAAGTCATTTACTAATTAATGAACTACAAGTCAATTTACTGTTCACTCTGTCGTCTAACTGGCACATCAGGGAGTTCAAGCAGTAAAGGGTTAGAACACACACACACACACACACACACACTCAGCAGGCTCACCTCCATCAGCAGAGGCCTCTGTCCGATGGCCGCCATGCCCTGAAGGGCATTCACTTCAGCTACAAGGACCCTGTGAAGAAGCTACGTAAGTGGGTAAAGAGAGAAAAATAAGACCATTTCAGACACAGAGAGAACAATACCCCTAGCAATTCATATAAACTGCCCTAGAAGGAAAAGTTTCAGGTACCTTTATATAAAATCTAACTGTGGCACTGTCCTGTTCCTAGTCAAAAACATCAGGTGCCCCTCAGTGCGAGGGGGGTGCCCAGGAGCCTCTGTGGCAGGTAAGTCAGCGCAAATGCCCTGGTTATCTTCTCCCTGCTAGCGAGGCCATTACCACTTACCGGGCAGAAAGGCAAACGGTTAAAACCACTCCCCAGTCGCAGCTGGGAGGCACGACGACTGAGAGAAAGGGGATGAGGAACCTTTTAAACAGGCAAAGTTAGGGCGGTCTACTCAGTCTGATTTCCCAGCTGTTGGAAAACTGGAAACCACAGTCCAGTAAACCAGTGCCTCTACCGGGAAATAATCACAACCTCTATCAACCAGTACCTCTATCAGAATATAATCAGTATATTATATATGTAATTTTTTAGTTTTATTTTATTTTAATTGTTCAAGTAGTTTTCGGTCTTTTACTCCCATCCCAGCCCACCCCCCATCCCTCCCCCTGAGAATATAATCAGTATGTTATATTTCTGTCTGATGAAGCAGGATGAACTACTGGGTACCGCACACACTGGAACCCCATCCTCACCTTGACGTTGCAGACCGTCTGTCCCCGCAGGTTCTTATGTTCACAGTTCGCTATAACTTGTTCAATCTGGACCCGATCAAAGAAATCCAACTGCAAAGGCTCGGGGATCTCCTGACTGAAGTCAATCGAGTCGAGAATACTTAAAATTTTCCGACGTACTGGAAATAATAAAAAGTAGTTCAATTTTACTCGGGACATTGAGAAGAGCAAGCCACTGTGTGCCAATCAAAGACAGTGAGTACTATGTTCAAAGAGCGCATTAGTCTAGAAAATAAAATAAATTTTCTATCTAATATATCTATTTGCAAAAATATTTTTTTCCTATTTATCATCCTAGTTACAACTTTTTTTTTGGATGACAAATAATCTTTTACGTGGCCTTTCTATACCAGTTAAGAATTTGAAGATGCGGGCATGAGAGTTATCTCCTGAAACTCTACTAATTGTGCGTTCCGAGGGCTTTACCTTTGGTAGCGGTGTCAAAGTGAAGGAACCCAGAGACAGACCGATTTTCATCTTCTACTCCTCCTTCGCCATCTGTTGGAGCATCCGTAATCACAGATCAGAAAAAGAACAACATACTTGTAAAATTTATTTGAAACTAACAAACATAAAGTGTTCTCTTTCTAGGTCACTGTTTCTAGGTCAAAGAGCCCTCTGCGAACAGGTAATTAAAATGCAAAGCTGATGAGGACTTACCAACCGCATTCCTCTAATTCTTTCTGTCCCTGTGGGAACCACTTGACAATTGTAAAGAGGATAATCAGAACTCCAAAAGAGGCAGGACCCAATCATGTCCCAGAGATGATTAGAAAAGCTTGTGCTTAATTTGCATATATAATACACACTGAAATATCTTAGGTCACGCTGGCTCTTTGAGACAAACTCTTCTGAAATCTGTGTATATATTAGCTGGCCTGAAGGTTGTGGGTTAAGCTCAAATCTGTGTAACTGACTAGAGCAAAATGTGGATGCTTCAAACAAAATTAAATGACAATTATGGGATAAGTCTACAATTTTGTGCTTTAAGGAAAAATCCTAAAGGCAGAAAGAACTTGTTTGGCCCACACTCACAAGCTCAGCACGGGAGCCAGACCTGTGCCTGCACCCACCCAGACCAGGCGGCAGCGCGGGGCCGCGATGGCCGCAGCCGCCTGCTCACCCGAGTATGGCTTCACGGGCATGTCGTCCAGCAGGAGGTGCAGGAGCCTCTGGGTGTGCGACCGCTGGCGATTCAGAGAAGTCACCCTTAGCTCTATCGAGGCAGTCTTCATCAGCCACGACATTTGGTTCAAAATAGATATTTCGTATTCTGGAAGTCAAATCCGTAAGTTTAGTTTCCCAGAAAAATAACACGAGATCAGAATAGGCCTAAATTCCAAAACTCATCACATATTTTCTCACAAAACTTAGTCAATAATTTATGAAACTTGGCAACATGAAAATTTATATTACTCTGTAAAATGAAAAAAGAAAAAAACATGCCAACGGAGGAAAAAATAAGGTAGTGTATTCTATAAAAAATGAGCAAAAGCAAATGAAGAACGAGATCAAGTTTCCATTACCAGCATAGTGTCACACAGATCCACAGAATTCTGAGTCCCTCACATTCTGACATTAATACAGAAGGTAATACTTAAACAAATTCTCAAATATATAAAAATATTTAAAAATTAAAAACAATCATAGCTTCACTTTTATTTCATAAGACAAACACACTTTAAAAACTTACAATTAACTTAAATTGTGTAACTTTCTGACATCCCTCAAGACAGCCCAGGACATCTGGTGGAACATCTCACCAGGGGCGGGACGTCCCCCCCAGCAGCCCCTGGCGAGGGGCAGCCGGGGCACTACGCTCGCCCACGGCCCTGGCCTCCACAAGGGCCGCAGGTGACCAAGAGCGGGAGCAAGCCGGGGCGCAGCTGCCAAGGCACCTCACCACGCACACAAGTTCGTGTGGGACACGGCTGAGAGGCGTGCGGTTGAGCCCCTCATGAGCAGAGTGCCGGGGAGCAGCTTGGGGTCTCCAAGGACAGGCGGGCTCTCGAGTTCATCAAGAAAAGTGGTGATGGTTGGGGGGAAGGTGGACACACATCCACACCAAGAGGAAGAGAGGGGAGCTGAGCCCGTCCTGGTGGCCATGAGAAAAGCAGCTGCCAAGCAGGACTGAGCCCCGTCCCTCTCTGCGCGTGTGAAAACAACAACAACAACAAAACCCATATAATTACGGTTGGGAATCACATAAGTTTTTGAACCCAATATTATTATAATATGCCCAACTTTGAAGTCCTACCTTGTGACAGTATAAACAAAATACACCAAATACTACTACTGCTGCTACTACTGCTACTACTTATAATAATAATAACAACAACAATAATAATAATAATAGTGGGCAAAGCTGGATCAATTTTTTTAAAATGTACCATAATAGGCAAGCCTGTTTTTCCAGTTAGGCATAAAAAAGGGTTTTTAAAAACTTTTTAAAAAAATTTTTAGAGATTTTTAAAAATTTATTTTTAGAGAGAGGGGCAAGAAAGGAGAAAGAGGGAGAGAAACATTAATGCATGGTTGCCTCTTGTGTGCCCTCCTGAACTGGGGATCTGGCCCACAACCCAGGCACGTGCCCTGCCTGGGAATCGAACCGGCAACCCCTTGGTTCAGAGGCCCATGCTCAATCCACTGAGCTACACCAACCAGGGCAAAAAACTTCTTATATAAACAAATCTTAGGACTAAAACTATGATACACTTATGAAAATGAAGTGAAAATTTTTTGCCAATGGATAACTCCCAAGGGTTTCTGACACCATTGCTCTACTGATAATCACTAGTTATAAAAACTTGTTGTGACCTTTTGGCTCTCGGAGCAACACCATGACGGTGGGCAAGAAAAAGCACCTGATGAAAGGTGGCAAAAAGGGAGCAAAGAAAGTGGCCGATCCGTTTTCTAAGAAAGACTGGTCCGATGTGAAAGCACCAGCTACATTCAACATCAGGAATAATGGAAAAACACTAGTCACGAGATCTCCAGGAACCAAAGGCGCATCGGATGGTCCGAAGGGCCGTGTATTTGAAGTGAGCCTAGCTGATCTGCAGAGTGATGAAGTTGCACTTAGAAAATTCAAACTAATTACTGAGGATGTTCAGGGCAAAAATTGCCTGAATTTCCATGGCGTGGATCTTATCCGTGACAAAAAGTGCTCCACGGTCAAAAAATGGCAGACCATGCCTGACACTCATGTTGAAGTCAAGACTACCGATGGGTATTTGCTTCATTTGTTCTGTGCTGGTTTTACTAAAACACACAACAATTGGATTCAGAAGACCTCTTGTGCTCAGCATCAGCAGGCCCGCCAAATCCAGAAGGAGATGATGGAATCATGACCCGGGAGGTGCCGACAAATGATTTCAAAGAAGTGATTAATAAACTGATCCCAGATCGCACTGGGAAAGGCACAGAAAAGGCTCGCCAATATATTTGTCTGCCCCATGAGGTCTTCGTTAGAAAAGTCAAAATGCTGACGAAGCCCAAGTCGGAACTGGGAAAACTCACGGAGCTTCCCGGTGGGGGCAGCAGTTGTGGAAAAGCTCCTGGGGGTGGGACAGGCGCTGAAGTCGAACGAGCTGATGGAGACGAGCCCCCAGACCATGAGTCTGTTTAAATTCAGACATTTAATGGTGACAAATAAAAAGGCCTATTTGTGATTTAAAAAAAAAATTGTTGTGAAATCATTGAGCCTGGATTTCCTAAAACATAAAGATGATGTGAAGTAGATTTTAAAAAACTCAACAGATCCCCACTGTCTGGATATAACATGAATTCAAAAAAACTGTTAAAAGCTGATCAAAATGAAAATTATGTAATGTAGAACCCTATAAAGCATGGGTAGCCTGGGATCATTGTGTTGGTCAGGTCAATAAACTAAGTTATAAGTAGTTTCCCCCATAATTAGTTTTCTATTTTTCACTTCGAGACCTAATATAGTTTTAATATATATACAAAAAAGTAACATAAAACAGAGATTTTTATAAAAATTATTTTACTAAAAAAAATCTGAATTTCCAGAATTTTCTTATCCTTCAACACAATTTAAAAATTTTGCTAGGAAGGCGATCAGATTTCATCTCTGACAGACTTTCAAAATCATCTTGTGCTGGCAGCTAAAACATCGGTCTTCTCTAGCACAAAGCACAAAAGCAACCCAAAGTGGCAAGCTAGTGACAAAAAGAGAACAGAATTCCACAACCACAACCACAACCCACAAATGTTACGTGAGTAAACCCACTCAACATGGACTTTACTAATTTTTTTTAAGGAAAAATAATGTCCTACCTTTGTTAGAAAAA
This sequence comes from Phyllostomus discolor, assembly GCF_004126475.2. Classification (NCBI taxonomy): domain Eukaryota; kingdom Metazoa; phylum Chordata; class Mammalia; order Chiroptera; family Phyllostomidae; genus Phyllostomus; species Phyllostomus discolor. The sequence continues at coordinate 80,876,510 of NC_040912.2, read as the reverse complement.
GGTAAATGTTGCAACTGAGAAAATAAGAAGTCCTGGCTGGTTCTCAAGTACCGCAGAGTAGGGCCGGACGTGTCGGAGCAGGCGCATAACTGATAGATCACCTTCAAGTTCAAACAAGAAAGCCCCCAAGTCAATGTTGTTCTTATACATCTTAAGATAGCTAAAGCTACTAAGCAGAAGCATCAACAACACAAGCATAAAACCTAGAAGCTGGGCGTTATAAACAGTCCTTAGCACCTTAAGTCAAGAAGATATGTTAAAATACAAGTAAGAATGATGAAGACATTACTCTAGGACTAACTGTGAAATCACCCTAAATATATTTATTAACATCTACACATACAGTTAATTAACAAGTTTTAATATTTTAACTACTATTAGTATCAAATTACTTAGAAGTAACTTCTGCAAACCATAGTTTCTTTCTTTTTTTTTTTTAAAGATTTCATTTATTTATTTTTAGAGAGGGAAGAGAGGGAGATAGAGAGAGACAGAGAGAAACATCAATGTGTGGTTGCTGGGAGTTATGGCCTGCAACCCAGGCATGTACCCTGGCTGGGAATCGAACCTGGGACACTTTGGTTCCCAGGCTGCGCTCAATCCACTGAGCTACGCCAGCCAGGGCTACCATAGTTTCTTTAATCCCAACCTCAGGGAGATAGATTTACTAGAATTGAAGGAACTGAAGAATTACAAAAATCTACAGATTCAACTAAGTTACAAATATAAACTCTAAATAAAAAGTTAACAAAAATAATAGAAGTAGAAATAAATGCTTTTATATCAAATATAAGAAGATGTGAACAGCTATAATAAATATCGAGATTTCCACTAGATATATGAATATCATCAAGAGATAAAAATAGATGAAATGACAAAACACATTTTACAGGAGAAAAAATAAAAATAGCCAGTAATCAAAGAAAAATGTTCACCCAAAGACTTCTGGCCAAGATGGAGACGCAGGTAGACACACTGTGCCTCCTCACACAACCAAAATAGGGACAACAATTTAGAAACAGAATAACAACCAGAACTGACAGAAAATTGAACTGTATGGAAGTCCAACAACCAAGGAGTTAAAATAGACACGTTCATCCGGACCAGTAGGAGGGGCGGAGTCAGGCAGCCAGGCAGAGAGGGGTCACGGCACAAAGAGTGGTGGGACTGGGCGCATAAGACATCCCGGGTGTGCAAGACCACAGCAGGTGAATCCTGGGCATGCAGGTGGTGGCTGGTAGACCCCAGGCGCAGGGAGGCAACCGGCTGACCCACCGAGGCAGCAATTGTGAAGCAAGGCACTAGCCACAATCCAGGGTCCCAGAACTGGGAAATAGAGCCTCCGGGCACTGATTGAAAATACCTGTGGGGATTGAGGCACAGGGAGACACCCAGACTCACAGGAGAGTGCGTTGGAGAGACCCACAGGGTCCTGGAACGTACAAAGGCCCACCCACAGGGGAATCAGCACCAGAAAGGCCCAGTTTGCTTGGGGGAAGTGGGAGAAGTGACTGAAATCTGGCAGAGAGAGGAGCAAGTGGCATTGTTCCCTCTCGGACCCTGCCCCCACAAACAGCGCCACAACCCAGTGACCGGGTTGCCCCGCCCTAGTGAACACCTGAGGCTCCACCCTTCATACCTAACAGACTCAACAAGACAAAAAAAAATGGCCCAAACGGAAGAACAGATCAAAGCTCCACAGCAAATACAATTAAGCGACCAAGAGATAGCCAACCTATCAGATGCACAGTTCAAAGCACTAGTGATCATGATGTTCACAGAATTGGTTGAATTTGGTCGCATATTAGATGAAAAAATGAAGGCTATGCTGAGTGAAATAAAAGAAAATGCACAGGGAACCAATAGTGATGGGAAGAAATCTGGGACTCGAATCAATGGAGTGGACCAGAAGGAAGAAAGAAACAACTAAACAGAAATGAAGAAACAAGAATTCAAAAAAACGAGGAGAGGCTCAAGAACCTCCAGAACATCTTTAAATATTCCAACATCCGAATTATAGGGGTACCAGAAGGAGAAGAGGAAGAGCAACAAGTGGAAAACTTATTTGAACAAATAATAAAGGAGAACTTCCCCATTCTGTCAAAGGAAATAGGCTTCCAGGAAGTCCAGGAAGCTCAGAGAGCCCCAAAGAAGTTGGACCCAAGAAGAAACACACCAAGGCACATCATCATTACATTAGCCAAGTTAAAAATGAAGGAGAGAATCCTAGAAGCAGCAAGAGATAAGGAGACAGTAACCTACAAAGGAGTTCCCATAAGACTGTCAGCTGATTTCTCAAAAGAGACCTTTTAGGCAAGAAGGGGCTGGAAAGAAGTATTTGAAGTCATGAAAGGCAAGGACCTCCATCCAAGATTGCTCTATCCAGCAAAGCTTTCATTTAGACTAGAAGGGCAGATAAAGTGCTTCTCAGATAAGGTTAAGTTAAAGGAGTTCATCATCACTAAGCCCTTATTTTATGAAATGTTAAAGGGATTTATCTAAGAAAAAGATAAAAAACATGTACAGTAAAATGACAGCAAACTCACAATTATTAACAACCACACCTAAAACAAAAACAAAAGCAAACTACGCATACTACTAGAACAAGAACAGAACCACAGAAATGGAGGTCACATGGAGGGTTAGCAACAGGGGAGTGGGAGGAGGAGAAAATGGGAAAAAGTACAGAGAATAAGTAGCATAGATGGTAGGTAGAAAATAGACAGGGAGAGGGCAAGAACAGTATGGGAAATGTAGAAGCCAACGAACTTATAAGTATGACACATGGACATGAACTAAAGGTGGGGAATGTGGGTGGGAGAGGGTGTGCAGGGTGAAGGGGAGTGAAGGGGGGAAAATGGGACAACTGTAATAGCATAATCAATAAAATATATTTAAAAAAAGAAAACTGCTCACCCTTTGCAGTAACTTTTAAAATATAAAGGCAGTAAGACAGGCCTCCAATGCAAATCAGCAAAATGTTTAAATGTGAAAAACAAATCCCAGTATTTTGGCAAAATGGTAGAGAAAATTTTCGTTCATGAGTAATTCATTTTATAAATGTTTATTAAACTCTTTTCATGTACCAAGCACCATTTAACACCCACTGTAATTGTTATAATGACTTCCGAATCAAAATCTCAACTCATAAAGCTATTCGCATCCTTTGACCCACACAGCCTATCCTCACTATTGGCAGAGTTGGTACTTGCAAATTCAGCTACGTGCTGAAATGTACTTGTAACTCCAAAATCAAAACTTGCATGGTTTTGCAGTCATTCACGGAAAGGCACCAAGGGTGCCTTGGTCATTCATGTACCAAGCGGTAAAAAACTGGAGTGGCCCAGTTCGATGTGCTCTGCTGAGACTGAACAAGGCAAGGCTCTGCCGTCCCGCTTCAGTTCTCACACCACAAACAACTGCTCTTCTCCCTGTGCGTCAGTGCTCCGTTTTGTGCTTGTTCTTAGTGATGTTACTGGCTGACATGGTCCCTAAGCCTAGTGCTGGGATGCTGGGTGGTGTTCCCGAGGGTGGGAAGGCTGGGATGTGGCTTACGGAGAAAACATGGGTGTTGGGCAAGCTTCCTTCACACATGAGCTGCAGTGCCACTGGCTGTGAGTTCAATGGTAGTTAATTAATTATATATGCAAAGGTTAATTAATAATAAAAATATTAAGTAACATATAAAATAGTGTCTATAAACAGAAACACACATAAAACGAAGTGATGTATTCATTAACTGATGAAAATGTTGAGAGCAGAGGCTGGCAGGACTCTGACCCTATGTCTTCCCTAGGAGCAATGGTTCAATATTTGTTCAATTCAGCATTCACTGTAAATATATAAAATAAATTAACAACCAACTGCAAAAGCAGAGGAAAAAAAACTAGAAATGACCAAAATATAATTTACATTGAAGTTGCATAGAGAGTTTATACACTGAGCGGGAAACCCCCCACACAACTGTGTGTCCACTGAGATTAACCAAACAAGCAATATGTATGCACAAGGTAACATGTAAGGTATCACAAAGTGAAACTTCAACAGCCCTTCTGCAGCTGTATTCTTATCTCTCAAACAACCTTGACACTGATTTAATGCTCTGTAGACAAACAAAAACTGGTTAATATGAACTTCCCAAAACAAAACAAAAATCAGTCATTTGTACCAGATGCCGAGTGAAGAAGAACCAAGCACAGATCCCCGAAGACGTGGCACGAACTGTCACGGGGGGAGGACACAAAACGTGCGTGCATTCCCGCGGCACCGCAGACATTCTGCACGCACGCGCCCAGCATCCCCCCTACCCTCCAGACAAGGGAGGAAATTCAGTCTCCGTCCTTAAACAGCAGCACAGCCACCTGCTCTGCACCGAGAGCCGCTCTCAGGCTTCAGCTGCCAGTAGCCGGGAGCTCTCCAAACCTGCTTCCAAAGACATCTGCAAATCGAACTATCACCCGCATCCCCCCGGGCTGAGCCCTCCAACCCCGGCAACCCCCAGTCTTCTTTGAAGTGCACATGGGAGGCAAGCAAGGTGGTCAAATTGTCTTAGAACTATTGGTAGATACTGTCCCCAAAACTGCAGAAAATTTTTGTGCATTGTGCACAGGAGAAAAAGGCATTGGCCTAACCACTGGAAAATCTCTCCATTCAAAGGATGCCTGTTCCATAGAATTATTAAGAAATTTAAGATTCTGGGTAGAAACCTCTCGAATCAGAATGGGGCAGGTAGAGAAGTATTTAGGGTGAAAAGTTTGAAGGTGAGAATTCCTGTTACAAGCACAACCAGGAGGGTTTATTGAGCACGGCAGGCTCAGGCTGCGGGACCCACGGCTCTCCGTTCTTTATCACAGCAGTTCCGACTCCTCATTCGGACTGGAAACGTGGCATTTGGCCAAGTAATTAAAGGAATGGGTGTGGCGAGGGTTCTGGAAAATGTATAAGTGAAAAGTGGAAAGCCTGCCAAATTGTGCATCATCGCAGAAGGTGGAGAACTGACGGGGACAATTGAGGAATATTCCCAAAAGATGGTTCTGAAGACGGTCATCCAGATTTCCCCCAGGATGGAGATATGGATTTAAAAGATGTAGATAAAATGTTACTAATAACAAAAGACTTAAAAAAATAACATTGGAAATACTCTTCAATCCCAGAACTGGGAGATGGCCATTAAAAAACACACAGAAGTTTTAAGGTGTGTGGAAGGTTCGAAGGATGTTACTGAGAAAGCAGATGGCTCTGAGCCACAACCTGTATCTTTAGGCTGCACGCTAAATATCGGTGCTTGTAAACTGATGTCAAACTGTCAAACTGTTACTGATTAACAGTTATCTGGAGGCTCTTGAAACAGACCCACTGAAGACCGAAGCACTGTACCACGGAGCAAGGGCGGCAGGGGCTGAACGAACGCAGCAAGCGCTGGCTGATCTTAAGAAAGCCCAGTAGACAGCTCCAGAAGAGAGCTATCCAGGCAGAACTGCTGAATTCGAACACAAGACAAAGGCACAAAAAGATACAGAAGGGAGCACATACAAAAATGTTTGCTTAATAAGGAATTCAGCTTTGCTTAAACATGACACCTTGATGGTATAAAGGCAATAAAAAAATTTAAGGGATGTTGTCTATTATATTATATATGGTCCCTAATTGCCTTCCTTGACACTTCAGTTCCCTATTGTTTACAGTTCAGAAATACTGATATGGGTTCACTGTTAATACAAATATTACAAAGTAAAAGAGAGAGAGAAAGAGAGAAAAGATGTCAGGCTCAGTCTCGACTTCTCACTTCTTGTACTGTTGGATGATGAAGGTTATCAATAAGGCCTGAGTTATTTCACTTTGCTACAGTCAGATTTATTTAAACAAACAAGCTCTTTTTAGAGGTTTGAATTTTCCTCTGAAGCATAAACCTACAGGCAAAGAAAGCATCTTTCGTTAACAATGGAGTGGTGCTTGTTAACATGCAGACTCTGACTCAGCAGCTCTGGAGTGGAGCCTGAGCTTCTGCATTAACAAGCCCCCAGCTGGTGATGCTGGTGATGCCGGTGTTGGACCACGTTTTTAGTAGCGAAATCACAGGCTGCTGGTTGGTACAGACATGTTTTGGCCAGTACAGTGTTTTAAAATCAGAGGGTCTGGCAAACCAGGGCCTGCATTCCAACATCATAAAAATTAGCAGGGGCTGAGAGCAGGCCAAGTACTCTCCAGTCTGTCAAATTCTCCTCTCCCTCCCTCTTCCCACCTTTACATCTTAAATCTGCCTTCGGTCTCTTACTTCACCTGCCTAAGCCCCTTAGCTTAGATGATTAAGCTTCCCCATGTGTGTCAAATTCTACAACAGTGTGCAAAATAAATATACATCGAGTTTCTTCCCCCATTAAGGAAGAGTTCACTTTGATTCAAGCAAAGTAACACCTAGCTCAAGTACTTACAGTAAAGGCTGTTTGGACAGCCAGAGGACAGAAGAAAAAATCAGAGGGTCTGGCAAACTGGGACCTGCATTCCGACATCATTAACTTCTACTTAGAGGTATTTTTGTTATTTTTCTGCTTTCTGACAAAAAGAAAAGCAGCAAAATAACAAAAATACCTGTCGGTAGAAATTAATGATGTATTTCTTACCATGAAAATGTGAATCAGGGTGCCATGTAAACTGAGAAACTAGTTGCATCTTACAAAGCCTAGTTCTTAAAATATTTGTAAAATGGATAAAATAAAAAATAAACACAAGTATAAAACACAAGTGAAAAACAAGTAAAACAAAAGTTCTCATTATAGTTTAAACTTTACACTAATTTGACTTCCTACCACCTTACATATCGCTATAGCGCTGCACAATTTACATGGTTCTTAAAAAGAAAGAACATGGTTCTTTCGCTCACATTCTTACATCTTACTAAGTCCAACAACACCCGTTTCACAGAGCGCAGAGCACAGAGAAGCTTCACGGCATGCCCAAGGTGCCTCAGCCAGCAGGGGGCAGAGAAGGGGCAGGAGTCTGCTGACCCAAACCCACCGCCCTCTTCCCCACAAAGAAGCAACTTGAAACACAGCATCCTTGGACAGTTTCTACACCACCTGGTCAAAATCCATCTCGAAAAGCCAATTTCCCTCATTTTTCAAGTGATCAACGTAGAGGATCTACAGATCTCTAGGATCTTGGAGTTTGTGTGTTATGACTTTTACCCATCAATGAAAGACGGGTCCTACTGTTATACTCTCACTTCTGTGCGGTATCCAAGCCTCGAGTTAAGTTTCTTCTATTGAATGCTGCTGCGTGCGGCCTGCTGCATACCTGGTAACACAGCTCAGCGAGTTGAGGAGACTCTCTCACGGCCACTGGGCCTGTCCTCCCTTCGGTCCCCTTCTCCAGGATGTTCAGGATGGCGTGAAGGCATGTCCGAGGGCAACCTAACACTCCTACGTGAGACCAAAGGGAAGTTCAACTTTCTTTTGAAGTGCCTGCATTGAAAATCTGAAAATACCTTTATAGAAGTTAAATTCTTTCAGCATCTGCTCTGCTGTAATCAGCTTTACAAATATTGATAGAAAAAGTTGATAAATACTAATTGTTTCAGGCTCATTCGTCCATCCAGACTGTCAGTCCCAAAGACTGACCATCGCACTACGTTATTTACTTCTTTCAGTGAATTACCCCAGGAGCCCAGCATCCAATAAGTGACTATTCAGCTACAGATGTATGGAAAGAAAGAAATGTGTACGTGTCTCACGGTGATACCTGGGTCTTGCAGATTTGTGGTGCTGACGGGCTTCTTCAGTTCGAAGCCCAGCAGGTAGAGAGCGAGGCTGGGTGGGTTGCGCTCCAGAGAGGTGATGAGAAGATTCAGGATGTGGATTCTTGTTTCATGACGGATTCCAGCTAGCTTCTTTTCAAGTTCTGAGCCTTAATGTGAAAACCACAAACAAAATTAAAAACAATAACAGCATAAGTCAAATTTAAAAATATAAAACTTTTACTCCAAACCTCTATCTTTCCGTTGATTTCAGTTTACCTGGTCAGCTATCACACTGAGTTCAGATTTACTAAGAGGTTTCCCAAAGCCTTACACATTCAGGCTAGCAAATTCTCTAAGTTCTCGTACACCAGTCACCACTAGACAGGTAACAGTTTCCTGAATATTAAGTATTTATGTAAAGTCAAAAATATACATGTTAACCTAAGACTTACCCTCTTCTAGACGTATAAATTCTTCTGTATCTTCACTATCCAAACACTCCACAAATCCAGCCATCAGCTTCTGACTTATACTCTAAAGTCATATAAAGATAAAAAATAAATGATAAAAAGTCTCTAAATATTAGAGAAACTATAGTAAATATGACATATAAACATTTGCCTACAAAGAAAGGCAAATAAATCTACACCAAGTAAAGCATTTAGGTTTCAGTTACATTTCTAATAGAACACTCAGTTCCTTAAATTGCCATGTTAGCTCTCTACAAAAATAAAGAAATAAAATTTTTGTTTATTTCTTTCAAAACTTGCTTCCCTATTTGTCTTTCCCAAAGAATGAAACTAAGTTTGTTTGTTTTTTAAAGTATCATTAAATTGCTGTTTTATGACTCTTCGTTATATACTAAGTGCTATGGAATCTTAACTAAAATATAAAATTCTCATCTTCTATCTAAAATTCTCACCCTTAGAAATGTACTACTTATCACTAGTTTTATATTTCCGGGCTGAGAGATGAGATGCTGCTCAGTCTCCTTATGAAACTTAGCAGGGTGTTAAAATCGGTAATAATTCACACTCAAATGAATGCCAGTGAACTGAAAAGCTTCGTCTTCACCATCCCTTGATCATCACTCAGTGTTCGTGAACTTCACCCAAAAACCCGATTAGCTATCTGTATTTTACTACAAATAGTGGTTCTCAGCCTGGAGGGCACTGCCGCTCCAGAAGGCACTTAGAATGAGCGAGGGCATTCTGAGTTGTCACAGCTGTAAGTTACTACTGACACACAGTGGCAGAGGACCAGGGATGCTAGGAGTCCAGCAGTATGATGGACAGCTGTAACACAAAAAAGACCTGTCCCACCCAAAATGCCCCCATTTCAGAATACCAGCCAACACAGTGATCCGATGTAGAGATACAATGGCAGAAATGTACATGAAGAGAAAAAATAGCAAGCTCCCAATTGCAGCTACTCAGCAAAGACAGATGATAAATTAGATTAACACAGAAATAGCTAAAAACTCTCTATAGTGTCATACCAAATGAAGTGCCACAAACGTGAGTTACTGGAAAGCCACAGAAGTAGACAACTCACAACAGTGAGATACATTCAGCACGGCAGAGGCTCACGGAGAGCAGAGGAGGAGACAACAGATGCAGAAAACCAACGGAAGTTATACTCACTTCAACGCGCTTGGAGTAGCAACTGTCTCACTGGACATTACAGTAACATATAATAGTACAAATAGTATCATCACTACTACAGTATATGTTGTATCACTGTACTATTTGTTATTTTCTTCAAATATAAATCACAACCCCTTACATGACTAGGTTTTCACCCAACATACATATTTACTCTTGAAGAATTTTTCCAAAAATAAGATTCTTCCATAGACATTGTGGCTTCCATACGGACTCAGAATGCACAAAAAATTAGCAACCACAAAATCAGTTACCTGGTCATGTGTGAAATCTCCAACCAATTTTATCTGAATATTGGTGTTGCAAGAGATACAGCAGAGGATCTTGGCACTTTCAAAAGCCAATTCTGGATTAGTATTGCCGTGATACAGGTACCTTTAAAACAGGTAGAAAACATTGAGGAATACCGTGATGAAACTTGACTTCTCACTGTTCTCGATAAAGAACATTGAGAAGCGGGGCTTCTCCTACCCACACTGCACTTTGGGTAAATCAGACAACGCTTTCCTCTTCTAACTATGGGCAGCCTCTTGTGGGTTGAATCGTGTACCCCTGAAATTCCTGTGTCGATGTGTGAACCCACAGGGACCTTGGAAACAAGGTCTGTGGCGAGGCAGTCAACCGAGTTAAGGTGAAGTCACTAGGGAGGGCCCTGCTCCAATGACTGGTGTCCTCAGAGAAAGGGGAAGTTTGGGCACTGCCGCCCAGGGAGAAAGCCACGGAAAGCTGACGGCAGAGGTCAGGGGAGGCGTCTACAGGCCCTGCGACGCCAGACCCTGCCAGCGGCCACCGGAGGCTAGAACGCATCCAGTGAACAGTCTGCTCCGGGTCCTGTCCTGCACACCTCCAGTTTCCCTACTGGAGCCGCAAGACACTAAGATTGTACCATTTTATACCTGGAAATGCTTAGGATGTAAAATAATTAGGAAGAAGAGGAAGAAACTGTAAAGGAATTAAAATCACAGGAGCCAGAGAAAGCAAGAAAATGAGGCCAAAAAAAAAAAGGCGGTGCATTAGGGATCTGACCAGTCTTGGAAATCCAAGCTGGATCACCCAGCTGACTCGTGCCGTCCTCTCCACCTGCACCTGTGACTTACCTGGCGATATTCACCACGTTATCGGCCTTCTTGGTTCTGGGATTGATTCCCTGCAAAAGCTGTTCTAGAGGAGAGACTATCAGAGCCAGCTGACTCTCCCTCAGGAGATCCATGAAGAGGTTTTCCTTCTGCAGGGTAAGATTGAGAAGTGCCAGGCAGTGCTGCACTGCTTTCTCCAGGTGTTTCTTCCCTACAAACCAAAAATTGAAATCACGTGAATCTTAAAAACGCAGTCGAGTCTTAGGAAAACAAGATAAAAGACAAGTTCTAGACTGAAAAAGCCCTCAAGTTCTCAAAGCGTTCACCGCAGCCCCACGAAACTGCTCACCCTTGTAAGTCATGGTCATTTTTGTGACTCAGATGACTTTTATGCAACGGCTTCCAGTCATTTTTCCTGTAATTTTCCCTAATTATTTAGAGCAGTGTTTCTCAGAGGGGGTGGGGGCGGGGGAGAGTATTCTGGCCCCAGAAGACACTGGCAATGTCTAGAAACCCACTTGGCTGTCACAACTGGCCAAGTGCTACAGTGTCTAGTGAGTAAAGGACTGCAATGCACAGGACAGCCTGCACAACAAAAATTATTCAGTCCAAAATATCAACGGTGCCAAGGCTGGAAAACTGTTGGAGTAATACACGATTATTGTGGAAAATTTAGAAAATAAAAAAGCTAAAAATATCAACAAGGATCATTTATAATCCCATCATTCAAATTTAAAATTCGTGGGCTCTGAAGCCAAACTGCTGAGGTTCGAATCACAGCTCTGACACTTCCTGGGGAAAGATGTGAAACCTCTTTGTGCATTAATTTCCTTACTTGTTAACAGGATATGGTAATATCTACCACAGGGCTTCCACACAGATTAAATGCACTAATACATACTTTTCATTGTACGATTCCCTGAAAACCCTACTATAGATGCAGAGAGAGAATCTTACAAGTGAAAAGGAACTTCAGAGATAATCTGATTATTTCACACCCACAGATAAAAGACAAACTATCAAAGCTGTTCCCAAGACACAAAGACACTCGGGCACGCACCAGGGAAAGGGGCATAGGTGTCAAGCTGCTTCACGCCTTCTTCCAGCAGACTCAGAGCAAGCTCCAGCATCGGTGACTCGTTCAGAAGGTGGTACATCAGGCTAAAGCCTGGTGGCTTATAGGCCATGATTTCTTCTCCTACATAGAGCATAACATAGTCCAAAAGACAGTGAATTAGTATTTTTCTTATACCTTTGACTCACAAGAAATGTATGAGACTTATAAATTAAATGGCACCTAGACAGATACAGGCAAAGTTTTAATTTAGAGACAATACACAGACTATATGGTGGTAATCCCCCAAAAGGCTGATCTGCATACAGCGACCAGTCTCCTATGACACAGTCCTTACAGATACTAAAGAATCTGTAAGGCAACCTTCTTTGTCTTCCCGTAAGTAAATTTTACTTTATTTTGTCTCGCTAAGAACAAAAAGATTGAATTCTAGTTTAATTTATAAACAGAAAGTATATTACATATAATATATAATTTATAAATTATAAAGTTCCGTAAGTAGCTGACACCTTGTTTGAAAGTGACCGAATTAATTACCTTGTAGCTCCACAAACTGGTCTACAAAATCTTCAAGTTGAGGCTCGTAATCTCTGAGCAATTTATAAAACACCTCCAAAACAACTTCAGCCACTTCCCACTACAGAAAGACACGAGTATTTCAGTAACAGTAACACAGTCCAAGGGGAGAGCCGGGCGAGGCTCTTCCTCCCCCCACCCCGCTTTTCTCCAGAAACGAGTGAAGTCCATCTGCTTTATTAATTTATTCTAGGCAACACAGCAACACACAAATACCAATTCATTTTGCTTTATGTTGCTAAATGACAATGAACTGGCAAATTCTTCAAGGTAGAACCTTGGAAAAGCCCTACTCTTAAAGCAGTGTTTCTGCAGCAGATATCTGGGCTTCATTAGCAAATCTCAAGCACTTAAGTGTCTAGTCATAGTCCATTTATAATTAAGCATCAGATTTGGACAATTTTCCAAAGTGTTAAATAGTTCCAATTTCCTCTAAGAATCTCAGCTGAACAGGATCGGAGAAATCGCCTCCTCCACCCACCCTTAGTTCCCGGGTGAGTCAGTGATGCTCAAGGCATGAATGGTTTCCCCAGGACCACAGAGCTTGGCAGCAAACCTGTGGGAGGTCAGGCCGTGAACTTGAACTCCAGACCAGTGTTCTACCCTGTGCCTTGAGCCAAAGACATTAAAAAGATATAACCACTGGTAAGCTTGCCCCAAAAGAACCCATTATCATCTCTTTCTTAAAAATGTTTTTAAAAACTATGTAACAAAAAGAAAAAATATTTATGCCAAAAGAAAAACAAGTATCTACAACAGTACAGACAGTAAAATTAAAACTTCATTTTAAAAATTCATGGCATAGCCCTGGCTGGCGTAGCTCAGTGGATTGAGCACAGGCTGCGAACCAAAGTGTCACAGGTTCGATTCCCAGCCAGGGTACATGCCTGGGTTTCAGGCCACAGCCCCCAGCAACCACACATTGATGTTTCTCTCTCTCTATCTCCCTCCCTTCATTCTCTAAAAATAAATAAATAAATAAAATCTTTAAAAAAATTCATGGCATAGAATTTTTAAAAGGCCGAGTCTGGTAACTGTACACAGATTTTTTAAAGTTATTATTTTAAAATCACTATTTTCACTGTACATAATTTTATTAAGGCTGAGTTTGGGAACTGGGACTATAGCGTGATTTTTTTGTTTTTAAAGATTTTATTTATTTTTAGGAAGGGAGGAAGGAAGGGAGGGAGAGAGACATCCATGTGTGAGAAACATTGATTGGTTGCCTCCCTCACGCCCCCAACGAGGGATCTGGCCAGCAACCCAGGCACGTGCCCTGACCAGGGATCAAACCGGTGACCCTTTCAGTTTGCAGGTCAGTGTTCAACCACTGAGCCACACCAGCCAGGGCCAATTTTTTTTAACTATTATGTTTAAATTATTCACTTTTCCCTTTTTCAAAATTTCAAGATCAGTTATTTAAATAAAAAGGCTTATCACCATGTAATAATAGGTTTCAGGACTGACAGATACACACGCTGCCTCTGACACTGCACACTGGCTACTCATCTCAATCCAGAGCAGTGTTCCCGGCTCTAAGTTACGTCTGAGGAAGACACTCAAGAGCAACAGTCACAGAACGGAGGGCAGATTCCTGGGGTAAACGGGTTGGGCGGGAACTGAAACGAACGGCAGGGAAAGCAGCAGCACAGAAACGGGGACAGGCTGGGCGAGAAGCGGGAACGCCGGGGAGAGCGTGGCTGGCTGGCGCTCTGACACGTAGGTCACTAAGGACCCTTTTAAGAAAAGGAAAATCAGATATCCCAAACACATGCAAAAAATGTCAGGACAGTTTATCTCTCATGCAATAACTCCCATGAGTGAGGTATGGCTGCTGTTACTGTTTCACCCAACAAGGAAACACGTTACCCAGGGTAATTCCAGGGCCTAAACGAAATGCGTGCCCCTCTCAGTGTTCACTTTCACTACACGAGAAGCAAAAATTATAAAGCAACTGACACGAAAATGAATGTCAGCTACTTGGGACTAATTTAGAAATAAATATATTCAATGATAAGGCAATGAATAACTAAACTATGCTAGATACAAGTAATGATTATGCAGTCATTAAAAAGACTGTTTCCAAACAATCCTCATTATGTTTAGTGGCCAAAAATGATACAAACTAATGTAACTAATTATCCCAATTTAAGTACATATGCACAGGATAAAGACTAGAAGTAGTCATCTTTCCTTCGGCAACAAGATTATGAATGACATAATTCCTTGTATTTTTATTTTTCTATATTTTTCCAAATTGTTCCAAATGAGCATAAACTTACTCTTATAATCATTAATACAACAAATAAACCTAAAAGGTTCAAAAACAGCAAACTATAAATATAAGGCAGAAATGTCCCTACAAGATACACCCTAGGGTACTCTGTGTGGCAATAAACAGCATTATCAACTAAAGTGAGTTACGTCAGAACCTGGAAGGGTCTCTTACACAGTGGTTATGCCTGAGTCTGAAATCAGAGTCCTAGGTTCAAATCCTGGTCCTAGACTTTAGGCAAGTTCCTTCCCCTTGCTTAACCTCCATCTGTAAAATGGGAATATTAATAGTACCTGCCTCACAGTGATACTGGAATTATGTAAGTATGATAAGTGCAATTGTGAGTGTGTTGCAAGCAGAACAAACGTGCATCAATGTCAGTGCTCCCTCAGCTTTTATCCACGGCAGACATACCGAAATGGATCACGATACGCTTTTCCACTAAGCCAGACAGACCCCACTACCCAGAAGTACCACTAATAGACAGAAATTGGTACAAATTTAAACTTATTTACGTCCCTAACCTAAATTATCCTAACAAAGGACAGTGTGTTTCCAACTGAAAAAGGTGTAATATTCTTGATTCCATTTGGGGCAAAGTTTGTTCATTAAGGATCTGAATGACTATGAATTCATATCAATTAAATTACTGATCACTAAAAGTCAGTGCTTTGGTTTTAATGCCCAAAACTATTTTTTAATGCACATAAAATAATCAGACCATAGACATTTCAGTATTAAGACTGTGAAGTGTACTAATTTGTAAAAGCTAAAATGAATTTGCAGCATCTTATACCTTTAATAGAAAAAGCAACAATAAATGAATAAGAAGAAAGTTTTTCTCTGAACATAACCTTTTCAGCTGGTCTCCGGTAAGCTCTTGTGCGGAATCGGAGGAACACAGAATCTCTAAGGAACTGCAAATAAGGGTCAAAGCCAGGGGGCCGCAGTCCAGCACCCAAATTAGAAGGAAATGAGCTCTCCACCAGGGTACTAATAAGCTGGCAGAAGGCCCGTGTCAATGGGTATTCTTCACACCGGGATTCTATTTCATTTAGCTCAACCTTCCAAAGGAAAATAAAGAAAATTTGATCATATAAAAATATCAGCTATAAGGTTCAAAGCACTTTGCAGATATTAACTCATTAATATTTCTACAGTATCAAACCAAAAGACATGTAACAGGTTATTACCATAATTCATTTAGAGAAAAAAAATCACAAAATATTATATACTAGATCTTAGCCAAAAGGCCAAGCAGCGATACAAAGTATTACATGAATCTAGATCAATGAGAGGAATTTCAAATTTACACATACTGTTCCCAACTCTGAATTAAAAATAGAAATCCCAAATGTTTCTTTAAAAAAGAGAGAGGGGGTACAGGGAGAGAAGGAAAGAAACAGAGTCCCACTTCAGCCTGACCCAAGTAAGGTCCTTAAACGGAGCTCAGACTAAACCTCCAGCCTGGACGGCTGCCACGGGACATCCTTCCCCAGCTCTGAAACCCAGAGTACTTTGGTTCCTTTCATAAAAAGTTTCAGCACTGACCAGCAAGCCCTTCAAATGAAAATACATTAAATTTGAAAATTACAGGAACTTAATAGAGTAAGAATAATTCTTGGTCCTTCCATCTTGTGAGTATATCAATACAGCAGTCAAACTAAAAGGAAAACTTTACCTCTATACCGATAGCATGCCTCTGGCTTGGAACCCTTACGGTCTGCAGTATCTTAAAAAAATAAAAATGAGATGTTAGGAGCACTCCTCACTCATCAACGAAAAGTACTGACTTTGCGATGTAACAGTCACAGTCTTCCCCACCACACCCACAAATCTTACAACGGCAATCCGAACGGACGACTGAGGGGTCTCGGAGGACTCTCATTAGCAACCGTGTCAGGGCTGGTGGGACTGCCAATTACCCTGGCTTCAGAAAACCGGTCATTGCTAAGTGCACACAAGATGTGTTTTCAGCAGATTTCCTCTCATATGTTCTAGGGCTGAATCTTAAAAGGATTTATGGGTTGAAATCTCACCAGTGTTCTAAACACTGGTGTGTTTTATAACCAGCCCCACTGTTGGTACCAGGAACCAAGAAGTACATTTGTTAAGAACAGGTTTCTTATGTGGGCGGAAGTTCTGAGTTAAGATGTTCTGTTCCGACCTTGCTAGGACCATACAGTCAATTTACTGTTGTGTAACCTAACTGTCTTTGCAAGCTGAGAATATACTATTAGATGGGATTGCTTAAAAAAAAAAAAACAGTCTTACTCTGAGGACAGAACTGTCTAAACCCAATCACACTGCATCTCAGGTCTAAAGAGGCACCAAGCACTTAGGACGCTGGTACATCCCGAGACACTCATGAGTGAAAAAATGAAGCATCAGTACTAAACCAAAGTGACCGGGCCTCTCAGCACATAACAGCTCCCTCAGTTCTTGTTTGCATGAAGTATCATTGACACCCTCAGGACACATATGCTAGGATGTAATTAGAATATTTTGCTGCTTCAAAACAGTTGCTTCTAGGAATAATGTGTTAGAATCACGGGCTCCCTTACGTTGTATTATTGCTAAGACAAACGGTCCCCCAACCATTTCCCTATAAATACCTCTACATAGTATATTCTTATTTTCCTTTTCCTCTTACCACATATAGAAAAACTGTGCCTTGGAAGGAAAAGTCCAATAGGCCTCACCTCTAAAGAAAGAAAAGGTGGCAGACACTCTTCCGGCACAGGACAGGATGTGCACAGAAGGAAGCAGCGGAAAAGAAAAATGGGCACTCCCCACACTCAATGAGTGCAGGCGGCTCCCGAAGGCTTACACAGATCACCCTGGCCTCGAAGACCGAGCTGAGGAGTTCTGTCCCTTCACCGATGTCTTCCACTGAAAAACTAAGTCTTCCGGGAAGAACCCGTCTCCGCTAACCCAGTGACACTGTCACTGCTCCCAGAGGCAAACCCAAACCTACTAGTTTCTAATGCTCAGGACCAAAAGGGTAACTTGTAATTGGGAAGCTCACAGTATATAAGTTTTAAATCGGGTGCTCTTTCTTGTATATTATCAAGACTCACTTTCCAAACTGTAGTAAGGTAAATAAAGGCGCCTGTAACACTACCTGAGTGTATTCCAACGACTGCCAGAGGAGAGCAGCGATTTCGGGCGATTTGCCAAAGGCAGCCAGGGTCCGCAGCAGCTCGGCCTTCAGCACCGGGGGAATGCTGCACTGCAGGAGCCCCAGGGTCACCACCACGGGGGTCCACTGCGGGTGCTCGCAGAGGGCCAGGCGGGCGTTTTCACTCTGGGCATCGAGCACAAAGAGAACAAGAG
Organism: Phyllostomus discolor; assembly: GCF_004126475.2. Taxonomy (NCBI): domain Eukaryota; kingdom Metazoa; phylum Chordata; class Mammalia; order Chiroptera; family Phyllostomidae; genus Phyllostomus; species Phyllostomus discolor. The sequence goes on along the minus strand of NC_040912.2, from coordinate 80,858,773 downwards.
ACTCTCCATTTTTAAAAGCTAAGAGAAACGGCCAGCAATCATCTAAATTTCTAGCACTTACACCGAGTGTTCATAGGCTTAATACATGCTACAATAAAGAAAGCATGCGCGGCTTATGCTTGAAGTCTACCATTGAAACAAATCAGACCACTAGCTCGGTCAATGTAAAGAACTGAGGAGAAATACCCTTTGTAAAACTAGTTTCACAGCCCTAAGTGTGGAAATGATTCGTGCAGAAATAAATGGTCTGCCAGGGTCACATAGATCTTACGTAGGCACTTCATATCTTTTCTGGGACAATGTACTGTATTGGCCGAAAAGTTCATTTATAATTTTTTTCCCATAAGATGGCTATAGTAGTGCTTAGTTGTCTTTTAACTTCACTTGAAACAATTTTCTTAGATTGTATTGTGACAGCTGTCACATCAGTGTGCATTCAAAAAAATCAAAATCAGTGAATTTTTGTGCAGCCAGTTAATTTTAATATTGAAGATGGAAAAAGATAGGCAACATTTTCAGCATATTATTCTTTATTATTTCAAGAAAGGTAAAAAACGCAACTGAAATGCAAAGATGCGGGCAGTGTGTACGCTGTGACTGAGCGAGCGTGTCAGAAGCGGTTTGTGAAGTGTCTTGGTCCTGTTGACATTGTGGCTGAACAGTTCTTTGCCGTGGGGCTGTCTTATTCATTGGAGGATGTTTAGCAGCACCCGGGCCTCTATCTACTAGAAGCAATAGCAGGAGATAGCCGACATACTCAAATATCCAAATCAGTAAAGTTATCGGTAAAAAATGAAAAATGTGTCTTTCAGAGAAAAAATGTTAACAGATTTTTTTGGCCACCCCAATACCATAGTCTACTGTAATGTAACACATAAATGAATATGTACTTGTCCTTTACAGAGAAAAAAATGGAGGGATATATGGCAGCAAATATTCCATTTTAATTCAATAAGAAATTATTACTAATTTTGTTTTGATGTTTAATAATGTTAAGCATTATTGGAAAAAAGGGCGGAAAGGACAGAATAGAAGACACTATTCCCATCCTTCAGTCAGAATGTCAGATGGAGCAACTTCTCTTTGCTCTGTTGGACAACAGAGGCAAGTAGCAGGGACCTCTGAGTGGAAAAATTATGTAATGAAAATAAGGTGTTGTACAAAGACTAATTTGGTAGTGGCAGGTAAGATGGTTTGGTGTAAGTAGAGAAGAGTAATTCAGTAAATCACTTTTCAATTATAAACATTCTTTATGTACACATACACACATCCACACCGACACAGGGAAACCTTCTAGAAGGATGAGCACCCAACAACTGATTCTTACTTGCCCTCATAAATATTTTCTTCCAGGTTTATGTTGTCATTTTCTTATGAGTTTATGGCAATAAACAGGACTACTAGAGACTTCCGGCCAAGATGGAAGCGTAGATAGACACAATGTGCCTCCTCACACAACCAAAAGAAGGACAATGACAATTTAAAAACAAAAAACAACCAGAACTGGCAGAAAATTGAACTGTATGGAAGTCCGACAACCAAGGAATGAAAGAAGACACATTCATCCAGACCGGTAGGAGGGGCAGAGATGGGCAGCTGGGTGGAGAGGACTCACGGCAAAGCGGAGGCTGGTGGGCCCATGGTGGACCCAGCGAGGCGGCAACTGTGGAGGGGCGTGCAGCATGAGGCGGCTCGTGGACCGGGTGGTCCCACATTTGCACGCAGATAAACCAGGCAAAACAAAGCGGGAGCTGGAGGGACCGCACAACTCAGGGCTCCAGCGCAGGGAAATAAAGACTCAAAACACCAATTGAAAACACCTGTGGGGGTTGAGGTGCCGGGAGAAATCCCCAGCCTCACAGGAGAGTTCATTGGAGACACCCACAGGGGCCTTGAACATACACAAGCCCACCCACCCAGGAATCAGCACCAGAAGGGCACAGTTTGCTTGGGGGAAGCAGGGGAAGGGACCAAAATCCGGCAGAGAGTGGAGCAAGCCCCACAGTTCCCTCTCAGACCCCGCCCCAACACAGCATCACGTCACAACCCAGTGACTGGGTTGCCCCGCCCTGGTGAACACCTAGGGCTCTGCCCCTCATACCTAACAGGCGCGACAAGACAAAAAAAAAAAAAAAAAAAAAAAGGCCTGAATGGAAGAACAGATAAAAGCTTCAGAAAAAATACTACTAAGTGACAAAGAAATAGCCAACCTATCAAAAGCAGTGTTCAAACCACTGGTAATCAGGATGCTCACAGAATTGGTTGAATTTGGTCGCAAATTAGATGAAAAAATGAAGGCTACGATAAGTGAAATCAAGGAAAATGTACAAGGAACCAATAGTGATGAGAAGGAAACTGGGTCTCAAATCAATGGAGTGGACCAGAAGGAAGAAAGAAACATCCAATCAGAAAACAATGAAGAAACAAGAATTCAAAAAAATAAGAGGCTTAGGAATCTCCAAGACATCTTTAAACATTCCAACATCCTAATTATAGGGGTACCAGAAGGAGAAGAGGAAGAGCAACAAGTGGAAAAGTTATCTGAACAAATAACAAGTGGAAAAGTTATCTGAACAAATAATAAAGGAGAACTTCCCCATTCTGGCAAAGGAAATAGACTTCCAGGAAGTCCAGGAAGCTCAGAGAGTCCCAAAGAAGTTGGACCGAAGGAGGAACACACCAAGGCACATCATCATTACATTAGCCAAGATTAAAATGAAGGAGAAAATCCTAGAAGCAGCAAGAGATAAGGAGACAGTAACCTACAAAGGAGTTCCCATAAGACTGTCAGTTGATTTCTCAAAAGAGACCTTTCAGGCAAGAAGGGGCTGGAAAGAAGTATTTGAAGTCATGAAAGGCAAGGACCTCCATCCAAGATTGCTCTATCCAGCAAAGCTTTCATTTAGAATGGAAGGGCAGATAAAGTGCTTCTCAGATAAGGTCAAGTTAAAGGAGTTCATCATCACCAAGCAATTATTATATGAAATGTTAAAGAGATCTTTCTAAGAAAAAGAAGATAAAAAAACATGTACAGTAAAATGATAGCAAATTCACAATTATTAACAACCACACCTAAAACAAAAACAAAAGCAAACTACGCATACTATTAGAACAGGAACAGAACCACAGAAATGGAGAACACATGGAGGGTTAGCAACAGAGATTGGGAGGGAGACAGTGGGGGAAAGGTACAGAGAGTAAGTAGCATAGATGGTAGGTAGAATATAGACAGGGGGAGGGTAAGAAGAGTATGGGAAATGCAGAAGCCAAAGAACTTGTATGTATGACCCATGGACATGAACTAAAGGGGGCAAATGTGGGTGGGAGGGGGTGTGCAGGGTGGAGGAGAGTGAAGGGGGGAAAATGGGACAACTGTAATAGCATAATCAATAAAATATATTTTTAAAAAGAAAAAAAAAAACCAGGACTACTAGAACCGCACCATCCAGAGGTGAAGAAACAAAGACCTTAAGAACAGAATCCTACAGGAAGCTTCCCATACAGACGGCAGGGTAGGTAAACACCGTGCTCACCTCCTCTGATGCCCATATCAAAATTACATCCAAATACACCTGAAACCTATCGAATTTTATTAACCAATGTCACTCCAATAATGTCAATAAAAAGGAAAAAAAACAATGAAAAAAATTACAACTAAATTATAGAACAAGCATCCTTGACAATGACCAAAAAACTAGCTAAACAGAACTCTTATAACTAAGGATATAAAGAAGCCACATCAAGACTGGGTTATGCAATGAAATAAAAAAAACAAAGCCAAACAAAACAACAAAACGTAATTCTACACATGTGCCAAATTCATCCCTAACAAACAATGATACACAAAAATCTGGGGGCTCCATCCAGTGCCACTGTGCTGGAAAACAAAGTTACACTCTTACGTGCTGTGGATGGGTCACCTACCCAAGTAATGATGGTGGACGTGAGCTGCAGAAAAGCGATCAATCCGTCCTGCTCCTTCTGGGTGATGCCACGCAAAGGAAGGTGACGGTACTGGACGCTGTCTGCACTCGGGAGGTCCTTCCGGAGGTGCTCGTGGTAAAGCATTAAGGAGTGAAAAAAATGCTCCCAGGAAACAGGACTGCCCCCTGCTCCCTGAATATTTTCAACTGTAAGGAAAGAGAGCACAAAATTTTCTTTCAAAAATGTCTAAGCATTTGCTTGGAAACGGAGGAAGAATACAAATGTAAAACAGTAAGTTTTGCTTTGCCCTGGCCAGGTAGCTCAGTCGGTTAGAGCGTTGCCCCAATACGCCAAGGTTGCAGGTTCGATCTCCGATCAGGGCACATACATGAAGCAACCAATGCTTCTCTCTCTCCCCCTAAAATCAATAAAGAAAATTTAAAAATCAAAGGAAAAAAAACAACTACAACCTTTGTCTTTGTCTGAGATAAGTAATGTGCTGAAAAGGGGCCAGAATCCACGTGTGAGCTAGAAGTCTGGATTAGTTTTCCTCAGGACTAAGAAGGGGTGGCGCCCAGGTAAACGCCAAGGTGAGCCACCTGGAGGTCAATTCTCCACTTCACAACCAGAGCCCCTCCGTGTTGTCGTGTAACTGTACGGGGCCACTTCTCCCACCAAAGAATTCCCAAGTGTGGGGCTTAAGTTCCCACAGAGAGAGCTAACTAACTACACTCTCGATTTGTAAACAATGCTACTGGCTCCACACCAAGCAGCACGAGCAGAAGCACAGCACATGGGACCAGCTGGCCTTGACAGAGCAGTCAGACGCCGTCTCCGCAGCCAGGCCGGTCTCCGTTCCAATTGCAGCTCCCCAGTTACTTGTGACTCTGGGTAAATGACTTCTCTCAACCTCAGTTCCCTCAATGTGAGAATGAAAGAAATAACATCTACCTAGGAAAGCAGATGTTTAATAAATATTTCCTTCTCTTCCCTTTTGCTGTGTTTTTAGTTTAACCAGACTCGAGTCTGAAAGTTAAATGAGGACTTTGGGAGAGGGATGAAAGAAAAACCATTAAGTACAGACATTCAGAAAACAAGCACTTATGAAAATAAAGACACCGAAATTATGCCACGGGGTGTGTATATGGCTCTGAGCACCAGGTGCGCTCTTAAAAAAATTTAAGTATTAATTTTGATTTCATAAACTAAACTGTATTTTATAAAGCAAATGATAAAATTCCCTCATCTGTGAGACCATAACCAAGGCATCGCTGCGCATACAGCCACCCTGTACTTCTCTCCCTGTCACTGTAAACATAACTTACACATCTGCAGAACTACCACAAGTAACCAACAGTCTTCCAAAGACAAAGGGATACCGAACCCCAGGACGTCGCAACGAACCTACACGACACCCGGGCTTTGCTCACCGTGACCGCTGCCGTTGACCTTGAGCAGGCTGAAGCAGTAGTGGGCGCACTGGGGCCCGCTGGCCAGCCCCCGGAGCATCTTCAGGTAGGGAATATAGATGGTTGGAGGCAACAGGTCACCCATTTGCCTAACAAACTTTGACAAAACAACCTGAAAGAGGTGGAAAGCATTGGTTTACATAAAGCGTATCTTAAATCTAAGGCATCGTGGACTAGCTAATAAACACTACATACTAACTAAAACTAATGAAGTACTCTGATTTAACCCCCCAAAAGCCAAAATAATCTGGTATTCTACTTGGGGAAATTTGCTTTTTCAACCTTGTTATTAACAATTTAATGCAATTACAGAATATTTTTGTGAATATAAGGTACATTTTTTTCCCAAACATCTCAACGTCAGAGAACATAAGACTAGTCACATTTAAATATGCAAAACAATTGAAAAAATTTACCAATGTAAAAGTAACCTATAAATTCAAAGATAAACCTAGAAATCAGAGTTCCTAAATTCCAGTCAAATTCAATATAAAGACCTTGTAACCTAAAAGAATTTTCGGTAGTGACCTGAACATATTTTGTCTGTGTTCCTGCCAATACCATGTTCCTACACTCCTGTTCTGTAAGTCCACCTGTTAGTGTTTCCTTCTTTCTTGTTTACTCCTTAAATCTATTATCGACAGCTAAAAGTATTATTCAGACACATTAGTTGGAACTCTAAGCTGAAATTACACAAGTCTCTGGAAATTATTATTAAATCTGTTAGGTGTAATAACGATTTTGTAATTACGAAGAAAAATACTCTTATTTTTAAGAAACAAATATGGGCCCTGGCTGGCATAGCTCAGTGGATTGAGCGTGGGCTGCGAACCAAAGTGTTGCAGGTTCGATTCCCAGTCAGGGTACATGCCTGGGTTGCAGGCCATGACCCCCAGCAACCACATATTGATGTTTCTCTCTCTCTCTCTTTCTTCCTCCCTTCCCTCTCTAAACATAAAGAAATAAAATCTTTAAAAAAAAAAGATAGATATTAACTTCACCAACAAGAAGGCACCACTATCTCATGCTGCCTATAATTTACTATAAAATACTCTGACAAGATAAAAGTAGTAAAAATAACTGCAGTAGATGAAGCAAACATGGCAAGATATTAATAGCTATAAACTGAGATGTTGGATGTCATTAGAATTAATTTCTCTTCCATGGTTGAATATTTTCATAATACAAAGTTCTTTTTTAAACCTTTAAAAATGTTAATAAATCCACCCTGGCCAGGTGGCTCAGTAGATTGGAGCATCATCTCACACACCAAAAGGCTGTGGGTTCAATCCTGGTCAGAGCACACACCTAGGTGGCAGGTTCAATCCCTGCTTGGGGGATGTATGGGAGGGCACCCATCAATGTTTCTCTCTTATATTGATGTTTCTTTCTCTCCACCCCGCCCGCACCCCTTCCTCGCCCTCTCAAATCAATAAGCATATCTTTGGGTGAGGAAAAAAAACTGAATAAATCATTTTCTAAAACATTTTTTAAATGGGGCCAATAATAAAACAATAAATATAACAAATACAGTAAAATAAATGGCATCTGATGATAGGCTCCAGCACAAATGGAAATTAAATACATGGAAACTTCTAGAACAGGAAATCCCAAAGACAGATATGGCAAGCCATCTTATTTGCTACTTCATACTTCAGTTAATACAGGACAGAAAATGAGCTTTTTCCGCATTATCTACTGACTCATAGGCATTCTGTCATCATTATAACTTCCCAGCTTTCTCATTCAGTACTTGAGCCTCTCCTATGTTCTCCAGCCTGTTAAGAATGAGGCGCACTGGTGGTTGTCGTGTCTGTGGAAGACAGGCTTGTACTAGTGAAACTCCAACAAGTTACACATGAAGAGACCAGACACCCTTCTGTCTCTCACAATCTGACACATACCTAGTATGTTATAAAGCCTGGCTACATGAACTCCAAAATAATCAGAACTCAACTGTGAGAGTTTCAAATCTCTTTAAATAAAAGGAAAAAGTGTAAGCTTCTAAAAGTTACACTACTGGCCATTTGTGTTAATAGCAATAAATCAGGAAAAAACATTGCCCACGTTTCCAAACTCCCAATTACCACCTCAGAGTGGAAAAGTTAACAGTGAGAGCACACCTGGCGCTGAGGAGGTCGCTGGTGAGCCACGCCGAGGTAGGAGCCCAGGAGAGTGGTCGTCTGCAGAGGCTCCGAGGGACACCAGTATTCTAGGGCGAGCTCCAGGTTGAAAGGGTTCTTCTTATACAGCTCCCCAATCTGCAGAGAGTGAGCAGAGACTGTGGGAAGATGCATGCAACTCAAAAATTACTTTTAAATGAAAATTTACATTCTTAATGAATTCACCTAAGATAGTGGAGCTAAAACTTCCAAAGTTAGGAAAAAATCACGTAAGAAGGAAGACGACAGTCCACCCAATATAATGGCTTACCAAGAGCATTAGGTGTTCCAGATCCCTCCTAAGCGAAATGGGGGGTTCATTACCCATCTGCATACTCATGTGAATCATTCGAGCATCTTCATCGGCCCGGTTCCTCAACTGCTTCACCTAATAAATATATTACATGTGGTTTGAGATGTAAATTTATTATGAGTGAATAACACTGAAGTCAGGAAATCAGGCAACAATGTAAAAGTGATTACATAAAAGACAAACTGTTTAAATACCAATTTTACTTTAATGACATGAAGAACTATGCTAGCAATTTTATTATATTACTATCCAAAATTTATAGTATCTTCTTTAAAGATTTTATTTATTTATTTTTAGTGAGAGGGGACAGGAGGGAGAGAAACTTTGGTGTGAAAGAGAAACATCGATTGGTTGTCTCTTGTATGTGCCATAATTTGTAATATCAATATCTTCAAATTTCAAAGCACTTCCCCACAGTAGAGAAGTTGAGTTGTACTATAGTGTTTCCCAATGGGGACATCACTGGTGTTTTGGGCAGCACATTTCTTTACTGGGTTGGACTACCCTGAACACTGCAGGACGGTTTAGCATCCCTGGGCTACCTACTAACCACCACCAACACAGGTTTTGTAACAAGCAAAACCGGCCCCGCTCTTCCCAGACACGCTCTGAAGGGCATTCCAGCCCTGGCCGAGACTCATTACCTGATAACATTTGTATGAACTAAATGCCAACTGAAACAAGAAACTACTTCTCCCTTACAAAAAACTATCGCTAGATAAATCCAAAATTATAGTTGGAGATTTCAACACTCCTCTCTCAATATTCAGTAAGACAAATACGCAGAAAATCAGCATGAATATGAAAGACTTGAACAATACTATCAACCCACTGATCGAAGAAGTCTTAAAGAAAATTAGAAAATATATTAAATTGAACAAAAAAGAATACACAACATATCAAAGTTTGTGACCTAAGCCCTGGCCGGCTAGCTCAGTTGGTCAGAGTGTCATTCAGATTTGCCAAGGTTGTGGGTTTGATCCCTGGTCAGGGTACATACAAGAATCAACCAATGAATGCATGAATAAATGGAACAACAAGTCAATTTTCTCTCTCTCTAATTTCTCCTCTGTCTAAAATCAATTAAAATTTTAAAAAATTTTTTGACACAGCTAACACTATAATTAGAGGTAAATATATAACATTAAATGCTTCCATTAGAAATAAAGGCTTCAAATCAATAATCTAAGCTCCCACCTTAAGAAACTGAAACGAGAAGGGCCAATTAAACGGGAAGCACAAGGAAGATTGTAGTAAAGAGTAGAAATAAAAAATACTTAAACAAAGTATAAGAAAATCAACGAAGCCAAAGCTGGTTCATTGGGAAAAAATCAATAAAATGTATAAACCTCTAGCTAAGTTAATTTAAAAAGAGAGAAGACACAAATTACCAATATTAAGAGTGAAAGAGAAAACATCACTACAGATCCCACAGGCATGAAAAATGTAATACAGGAATATTAGAGAAAACTTTATACCAACCAATTTGAATGAAATGGACAAAGTCACAAACCACCAAAGCTCATTCAAGAATAATCCTGTAGGTATTTTTAAAAATTTTAGTAGCCTGGATTTGTGTGAATAAATTGTGTACCCCATCCAAGCCATTTATGATTTTATATATTCAGATTACTCTCATCCTTCATTTCCAGATACCATTATCATTCCATAACCAAAGTCCCGTCAGTACTACTAATTAGGAAAAACATTAAGCCCTAACCTTTCTAAGACTTCATTTCTGCACATGTAAAACGAGAGGGCTTCTTCCTATTCCAACATTCTGTGGGGTTAATGTATCACGTCCTTCACGGTTGTGAGGGGTCCAGTTGTCTGCCGTGTTCCTTGACTATGCTAGTCCTGAGTGAGCTACCTTTAGCTTAAGTAAGTCCATAGTAACTTACTGTCTATACCTCGCATTGACTTACTATTACTACCTATGCTTTTCTGTGTGTACATCTAACCTCTCCAGCTAGGTTATAAATTCTTTGCTGGCAGGGAAATGAGTCTCCTACTTGTCTTCTTCACAACTCCTATCACAGTACCTGGAAACACGAGAAACTCGATACACAATTCATTAAATAATGCACTAGCACTTCATTCCCTGATTGTTTATTGTCATATCGGTGTTTTTTTCCATTTGCTTTACGTTTTTCAAGGGGTATGGTATCAGAACCATACAAGGGCATTACACATGTAGGTCATTGAAGAGTGCTTTTTAAAATATGCACACAAAAAGTGATTTTATAGGACTTCACTCCCTCTTTTATTTCCTGCTACCATTTTGATGGCTTTCTTGGAACAAAACGGCACAGACAGCATCTGTTATGAAGGAACTGTCTGATATGGCTCTAAGAATCCATTTTTTGGATCAAACCCTTTATTCAAAAGTAGCCTTTGCATTAATTTCTATAATCTATATGTTACCAGTATCAACGCAGAAGCCCATTTATATACTATAATTAAGAATCTAAACAATTACCTGTGCAATGACAGTTTCCACTATGGCTTCCAAAATTATGTATAGAAATATACACAAAGCAACTCAGCATCAATCCCTAGGGTAGCATGGCATTAATAATTTCGTACCCATTCAACATTTTCACTGAACTATTACTCTCTCATTATAAACCACTCTCAATGTGAAATATTTCTTTTAGCTTACTCTCGGTTTACAGGTTTTATTATTTCATTTTCATGGATCACAAACTAACTCACAAGCTGTAACAACCTCTGTCAAATTTTAGTCTATACTAAAAGATTTTATTAGTTTCTAAAACAATATTAGTTTCACTGATAAATTTTAAATTAATTTATAAAATTCTTCTACTACTTTTTTTTACTCATCGTAAATTATTTCACCAACCTTCATTGGCATAAGTGCAAGGAAATCTGTGATGAGGTTGTGGATTCTACGAATATAGAACTCCTCCTGATAGAAGTTTTCCGACACCACGACGGATTCGGTGAGGAAGAGGAAGACGTTGTCAGCGATCGCGAGCTCGGCCATGGCTTCATCTGCTTCCGTGAATTCAGCGAGAGCTAGAAATGTATTCAGAGAAACAGCACATGGAAGAAAACTTATCAAACTAGATGACAAGCAAAGTCTTTAAAAAATAAACTAGATTACAATATCCCGTAATATTCTGGTGTTTCCAAACTGCTCAACCTCCTAGCATGTGCTATGCACCAAATGAAACTGGATTTAACTCTAATTGACTCACAAACCCCACAGAAGTAGTGAAAAAGCACATTAGAAAGCCACATGCTCTTCACAGTAACATCATGAATGATGAAAAATTACTACAGAAATCTGCGATGTAACACTGATGTAGTCAGGGAGCTACTATCAAAACATTAGCATCTGAAAATGATGCTAAGGCTTTAATCTCAGTCAATGCAATGATCTGGTCATTCAGAAAAAGTCTTCACAGCCAATAAGTGAGGCCAAAACTTGAACACAACCACCTAAGTAACTCTACTAATTTGGTGATCAAGTAGCAAAAATTGAAAAGCAAATCTTAACCTAAAGAGAAACTGGTCTACTTGTAATTTTTTTTGGTTTTTGTTTGGAAATTTCAAATTATCTTAAAAAAAAAAAAAAGACCAAACCTCCACACACCCATGGGCTAGCTTCAATATTACCCATATGGGCAATCTCTTTTCATTTGGATCTCCATGCACCCTCCCTCTCCACCAAAATTAGATTCAAGCAAATTCCAGACAATTTAACATTTCACTGGTACTTCAGCATGCAACTCAAAGGTACTTTAAAAAGAAAATAAACCAGGAACAAGTATAAAGGACACATGGACAAAAACTAGGGGCGGGTAGAAATGGGAGGGAGGTGGGGAGGGCTGGGTGGGTGGGCTGGGAGGGGAGTAAAAGATAGAAAATTGTACTTGAACAATAAAAATAAAAATAAATAAATAAATAAATAATAGAACTAGAAAGAAAAAAAAAGAAAATAAACCACATACACATACAATACCATTATCATATCTTAAAAAATAACTCCTCGATGTCAAATATCCAGACAGTACTCAAATTTACAACTGTCTCATAAATGTTGTGAAAGATTTTGGTTTTGTCTTTTACTTTTTATCTTTTGTGCAGTTTGTTTGCTTGAATCAGAATCCAAAGAAGAGCCACATATTGCAACTAACTGATACGACTGTAGGCTCCTCCTCAATCTTTAAAATATTTCCCTTGTCCTTTATTTGCTGAAGAAACTGGGGCTTCTATCCTGCAGACTTTCCACAATGTGGTGTGGCACGCATCCCAATGGTGCAGTTACCACATTTTCTGTCCTCCAGGCAAACGAGAAATTGGCAGTTTTCTCTAGAGAGGCTTGATCTTACATTCAATTTTCTTGGTAACAGTTTGTCTTAGGTGAAGTTGTGTCCTTCCACCGAGGAACACACTGCTGGTGACTTCTTCTAAATTTCACACATGAAGATGCGAGGTGAGTCTGTGGCACTCTGGCTTTGGAAGGGGACTGCCACAGAGCTGACTCTGCCTGACTGCCAGACCAAGTGTAGACACAGCGCGCCACCGAAAGTGTCTTCGCTGCTTGGAAAGGGTCGGGAGGGAGCTACACCAGGATAATCTCACCCAGAGGAACAGTGCTGGGCTTTTTTGTGCTTTGTTTTGTTCTGCATTTTGAAGTAAAACTTACATACCTATCCATTCCATACAAACTCCTTGAGAACAAAATAGTTTCTTAATTCTTATTATGAGTAATAATGATTACTGAAATTACCAATTAAGTAAATATTAATAATAATAACAATAATTCCAAATCTTCACTTGAATTCATAAGTGTTGGAATTAAAATTGCATGATGATCAATTCAAGAACTATTTATGGAAGACTAGGTAATAAGTGGCATTAATAGCTTAATGTAAATTGAGTCTTAATGTTAAAATCAGTATATTTAAATTTTGTGAAAGTTTATCACAATTCCAAACACATCCTTTATAAATTAATGCAATAAACATGTTTGATAAAATTTTAAGAAGTCTATGAAGAGAGTGGGGACTAATTTTTTTAAATTGAGATGTTTATTAAAACTTCTGTTATTTCAAGAAATGCCCATTTCTGAAATATAAGATAAACAATTCATCCTTTGTAGCAATTTTTAAAATTCAGTTTTACAAAAAAATTAGTTTAAAAATGTTAATTATAATATCCCTAATTATCAAAGCTTCTAAAAGGGTATGGGCATGTAAAGCTAAAGAGATTAAGTCGCCAAAGACCTAGGAGTGCAAACGGAGTCTGGGTGCCCAGCCTGCGCCTACCTACTCCTCCACGGCCAGCTGTCCCACGTTCTGTCGTGCCTCTCAAGGTCAGGGCAGCAGTACAGTAACTTGCACGTGAACTTAATGAAGCATTGTATAGCCACTTAAAAGTTTAAAGGGTCATTTTATGACCCCCTCAAAAAATTAGACTCCAGAAACAGAATTTGCACATGATTATAAATGTCTAATTAGCCATCTATCAGCTTTAATAAAAAACCACTTGGCCGAAGAAAATCTGCTAATATGGAAAATGCTTTCTGCAGCCCCTTTGGGGACCGAACACCACCAGTGCACAGGACCTTCCGGAATCACACAACTGGGAAGACAGTGGAATCAGCTGACACACCAGGACTAGAAAACATGTACAGGGATGGTAAACTTTAATACAGTCTTCCCAGATTGACCGCAAAAACAAGCGACCACTCTGGGACTTGGAATGACAACGAAAGCCCAGCTCTCAGCCCGTGAGTGTGCACCACTGCTTGAGCGTGATAATTACACGAATGTGAACAGCAGAGTAGGGTGTGCGCAGTGGGCAATGAGTGGTTAAATCAGAATCCCACATCCATTCTTGATTCGAAGATCTCCTTTCTAACGTACTGTATTTAAGGGAAAAAATATTTCATATAAAATCTCTTTGGGAGACAAGGGGGAAAAAGCTGTATTTCTCCACCTTACAAAGTTTCACTTAACACAGTTCTGGATATCTTCCTACGCTCATGGTTAAATGTGGCAAAAATAACACCCCTCCCAAAATACCATTAAAACTGATACGTTCCTTCTCATACCAGAATCTCCTACAGTCAACCCACCTGTCACGTCAGGTAACTGAGACACTCCCCGCAGCGCCAGGGCCCAGGCCAGCCTGACGGTGGCCTGCAGCCCCGGCAGCTTCCAAGGCTGTGAGTCCTGGAGGCGAGAGTGGATGGTGGCGATGTACTGCCGCTCCGTCAGCAGTGGGAGCTGCTGCATCATGTCTGCAAACACAGAAACAGAGCGCTGTGCCACGGAAGCAGGGAAATGTGCGCTTGGACACGGAGAACTAATGTCTAAAAGTCAGAAACATCACAGAACTTTCATTAAAGAATTATGACTACTTAATATTAAGGCTTGAAAAACCAAAAATTACACTACTGTAAAAACTGCACACAAAACAAAAGATATTAATAAACCTAAATTTTAATCCATTATTTTCTATGGGTTTTAAGTGTACTATAAATAGATTAGAAAAATAAAGAGCTGCTCCTGTTTTCAGTATATAAATTCTAAAATATAAATCAATGCTACTTAAAAGTCAAAATATTAGAACCTTACTATATAAATAAGCCAACCTGTATTTAAAATATCAGGTAAAAACTGACCAAAAACAGGAATGCAAACTGCAAACAAGTACCTACTTTGATTGTAACAAATGAAATAGCCAAATGATAATCAAAGAATTTTCAAATTACAGTTCAGTTGTACTGTGGTACTTCAAACGAGCACAGAATTCTGAATACTAATAATAAATAAATAAGTAAATGAGAAACCACTGATCACCTAAGATTTCACTTATTTTCTTATACTTCCTGTTGATGTCATCTTGTGAATAATTAGTTCACAACTTTCAAGAACACATTCTTTTTTGTTGTTGCTGTTGTTGTTAAATCCTAACCTGAGGATATACATTTATTGATTTTTTGAGAGAGGCAGGGAGAGAGAGAAACATCAATGGGCTGCCTCCCGCACATGCCCCAGCCTGAAAACAAACCCTCAACCAGGTGTGTGACCTGACCAGGAACCGAATCCATGACCTTCCGGTGCATAGAAGGATGCTCCAACCAACCACGCCACACGGGCGAGGGCTAAGAACACACTCTTTATTTAATTTCCTATACTTTGGAAGTTTCTGTCTACTACTGTACATGCACTAATAATTCACTTCTCCCATTTATTAATCATTGATAGACAGAATAACAGAAATTACAAATGAGTTAATCAATCTAAGCACCTGAAATTGATACAACCACAACCTAGTGCCAAAACCTTTACATCTTTGTTAGCCTATGAAACTTTCCAGGCATTTCCCTGTTTTTGGAAAGTCCCAGTTTACAAACTTTCACTCATACAGCCTGCCCCTAATTAGCTCCGTGATTCACTGCAGGAAACCTGACCAATGTGCTAACGAGCGGCGGCACTCCTGTGCGAGCACGGGAGCTGCTTCCTGTGCGACACACGAAGGCCTGTGTGACGGCCTGACAGGAGGAGGGGGCTGTGTTTTACATGAGCCTCTCCCAGGGGCTCAAGACAATCCCCCAAGATGACAGGCACATGTCCCTTCTCCTCATACACCTGATGACAGAGGTAGATGATGCAATCTAGTGAACAGTGGATAATTATTGGAATAATTATAAATATCTATTACACGAAATGGTAATAATCTTTCTCTGGGGGGATCATTTTTGAGATCCTCAGTTCTGAGCGGTAACTGGTTATGTGGTTACCAAGTAAATATCATCTGCTTCAGAGAAAATAAAAGTCAAAGATGATATGCTACTAAAAAATAGTAGCTCTCTCTTAGAATGTTTTCATGAAAGGTTTGAAATGTAAATAAATAGTAAAGAAACAAGCAATTAAGTAAATTAGGCATGTGTAACTCATGAACCTGTGTTACATAACCTTTAACACTTTCCCATTCCAAAACCCAAAAAACAATAAAAACATCAAACAGGATTATAATTATTGTTTAAATGTAGTCTCATATCTAAATATTCAAATGCAGGACATAGGCTGGGTGGAAGAGAGGAAAGGGGGGAAAATTGGGACAACTGTAATACGGCAATAAAATATTCAATTAAAACATACACAGAGTCCAGCAGAAGTAACGCATGCTTGAGTGTGGTTGGTGGGGTAATAATATGGGTGTAATAATTTATAGTTTTAATGTGAACATGTCACCTAAAATGTCATACGGTGTGTTTGAGTGTGATATTGTTATGTTACAGAATTTACATCTTATGATTCTGTAGTAAAGAGTTTGTGATAAAAAGGGGGTGTTATTTGTGCCAAACCCTGTATATATTCAAATATAAAGGAATAAAAAGTGTACATAAAGGAATAAAAAGTACAATTTTTAACTGTAGCGGGTAAAACAGCATCCTTCTTAAATGCTATGCCCACAACCTTACATCTGATTCCTAGAAATAAGTGCATTGCATTAGCAGGGATGGAACCCAGTACCGTCGCGCTCCTCTATGTTCTGCTCTACGAAGCTGGTGTCGAAGCAGTACAGCAGCGCCATCAGGAGAGCCAGGTTCACTGAATCCAAGGAGCCGTTCGCCTCCACTGTCACTCTTTCCAAGTGTCCGATAAGGAGCAGGGTGTCATCTTTGCCCAAAGGTGACTGGCAAGCCCAGGCGAAAAGGCTTTCTGCCAGAGACTGCCTGCACTCCTTGATGAGATCAGAAACCTGGAAATAAAAATGTATGATTAAATATGTGTACAATAAAAATGTATAGATAAATCACACTGAAGCCTGGCCTTACTCCAAAATCTGAACTATCTTTTATAAAGGCTAGCTAAATAAATGTATCTACATCTTACAATCTCACCTCTGAAATTCTGAACAAACCCTATTGTTAATTCCTCGTTCTTAAGTTCCAAGCTCCTGTGTGGGAAAACCAATTTCTGGAAGAGTTCATTCCAAAAGAAGAGCTAGAATGGCACAAAGGAACTAGAAAGAAGCTAAAACAACCACTAGTCTATTTCGCAGACACAGTGGCCTAAATACTGTAACATGCATTATTAATTTTCCTATGCCTGTACCGGAAGAATGTTCTAACTGTCAGGACTTCTCTGCCTCCGAGATTGGACAGCCCATGAATCGATCGTGTGAAGCCTTGCCTCTTTGCGGTGCTTTTCACTGCCCAAACCTCTCTCGCGCTGTAGTTTCTCAAACTCATTGTTCACATCAATCTGTGACACCAGAGTGAGGATTTTGTAGGTCAGCCCTTGCTCCATCAGCTCATCTGTAAAGCGAGTTGTCATGGAAACCAGTTCTGGGCTGTAATAAAAAGAAATCAATAAACAAAGTTATGACGACTAGTAATGCTTATACTTCCTCATTAGATGGATACCGCAAACGCTCTTTTGACAATATGTTGTGTTACTGCAAACAACCGATGAATTGCAACCTAGATCTTTTCATCCTTCTTGGATCACTGAGTTTCAACAAGCTTCTAACCACAAACAACTGAATCATCTTTCATTTGTAAACAAAGCAAAGTACATTTAAACACGTTGTGTCAGTCTCAGCAGAGAAAGGGAGCATTTATGACTTATGTTACATTACTTAAATCATACATATTAATGAGAGATTTTTGTTGTTTCTAACATTACAATTCTCCAGGTAATTTCTAATGAACCCCTGAAATCCTAGGAAGCACACAGACCTGAGTTCGAGGGTCCACGTCTTCCCTCGTCTAGACTGTATCAAGGCTTTCAGGGAATTTGCAATGCATCGCTTTCCATCCCAGTATAAAAGAACAGCTACTAGTCCTCTGGTGAGGCCAGGAAAGTGTGGCTGCTGGTGCTCTCCTAGAAAATGGAGTGGAGAAATAATTTAGTAAATGAGTACTTATGTAATGTGCTTAGGATGAGACAAAAATCACTGTACCAAGGTTCAAAGAAATCACAGATTCTCAGGGCTTAAGGGCCCCTGGGGTCCTCTACCCCAAACATCCACCCACTGTTTCATTCTCTTTCTCAGGAAATCTTTCCAATATTTAGAAGTTTCTTTCCCTAGAGTCTTTTCTGTTTCATCTTCGTCACTCACCCTTTTAGCTGTTCTCCTTCGAGTAAGTTCCACTTGGTCTTTTTTTTTTAATGCACCCTGCCTATAGTTTCAGTCTCCTTTCCTATGGCTTTTTCTCCCCTTAGTTCACTTACCCCCCCCACGCCCCTCCCTTCTGTCCCCCAAATCCATCTCACTGCTCCACACCTCTGTGCAGCCGACTGCTTCGTGTGGATGCCCTTGGTCCCCTAAGCGCATGCCTATTCCATTTGACATACACCAACTCACTTTTCAACACCCACCTTAAGCCTCACATCTTTGCGAAGACGTCCCTGTACAACCCAGGGTCAGTTTAACCCTCTGCCCTCCAGACCATCACTAAGTCTTGCACAAACCTGCATCAGCGTACTTAATGGTGCTGTGATTATTTGCTTCCATGTCTTTCTCCATTACTAGACTAGGAGCTCCTTTACACTAGTTGAGGTTTGGTTCATCTTTATATCCCTGGAATCTTAACACAGTGTCCAGCCCATGGTATGCAAAAAAATAAATTTTGTTAAATAAAAATTCTGAGTTAAACTCAAAACTCAAGCATGTCCAGTTAACATCTCCATCACGGGATGGGAAAACCACCTTATTTATTCTCAATGTCCCACTTCTTCTAACACAGCCTCATGTGTGGCAGCCACATTGACTTCCTTTCACTTACACTGTGTACATGGCTTCATGCGGCTCCTTTGTTATAATTACAATGAATTTCTTATTTTATGGAAATCTCTGTTTTTTTTCTATATAGTAGCCAAAGAAACAATCTCAAAGTTATTCTAGATTAAATCTTCTGATTAAAATTGCACTTAGAATAAAATCCAAATAATTTTCATGGCCTGTATGACCGAACAAGGTCTGGCCCTGTGTGTGTAGCTCCATGAGTTAGATCATCATCCCAATACACCATGGTTGTATGTTCAATCCCCCGTCAGGGCACATACAAGACTCAACCAAAGAATGCATCAATAAGTGGAACAACAAATTGATGCTTCTCGCTCTCTTCCCTCCCACCTTCCTCTCTAAAATCAATTTTAAAAGATTTTTGTAAAAAGACTGAGTAGGGTCAGATTCCTGCTGTCCTCGTCTCCCTTCTCTCTGCCCCTCACTCCCAATGTTCCCAGGGGTCTTTTAACCCTTTCTCATGCCTCTGTCCTCACCTCAAGCACCTGCTGTTTGCTCTGCCTGGGAACTCCCTCCCAACAGCCCTGGCATGTGTCATCCTGAAGGCCAGGTCAAGTGTCCCAATGTCACCGAGGCCTTCTCTAAGTACCCTATTCGACTTGCCTCCATCTATCTCCCACTGCCTCGCTTTATTTTCTTCCTAGAACTCTGTATTATTAAAGTGATCTTATTCTGTCCTAGTCACTATCTGAATCACTCCTTCAAAGAGCAAACTCCAAAAAAAGCAATGACCTTACCTTCTTCCTCATTATATGACAATAAGTGCTTTGTGCCATAGAATTTCTCAGATGCAGCCCGTGATTCTTTGCTAGTGAACAACCATGTGAAAGCTTACATTAAAAGTTAAGCTACCTCAGTGCCTCCAGTCACTAAAGCCTTCCATTAGCCAAAGGGAAACGAAAGGAAATATTCTGAATATAGCTTTTCAAATCAATGGCATCCTTAGAAACTATTTTGGAATCTAAACTGACCCACTACCTTGAACTCCGAGTGAATAATTTTGTAATTCTTACTACCTTCCTGTAGGTTCAGTTAAATGCCAACCTACCAGCAAGGAGAAGCTCAACAGCTGCTAGTTCTCCAATGTCAAAGAGGTCGCTGAGGATGAAGGCCTCTTTAATGAGCTGCTCGGGAAGCAGCCGGGTTCCTTGCTGACCCTGGATGGCCACTCCCTCCGTGCTGGCTTTCTGAACCTTCTCGTGTTGTTGGACATTCTTTGGCTACGATGGCAAAAATAAGTACGGTCATGTAATGAAAAGAGTCCATTGGAAACGAGGTCTTACACAGCTACCTAAAGAAGTTGATTCTAAGGCAGACTGGCAACATGACAAAAGAGGTATTTCTTGCCAGGTCATCTACAATTAGACCTTTAGGAGGTGGCATTTTACATTACCTTCACCTTTTTACCCTACTACTGCCTTCTCAGTAAGGGCTTCTGCTGAACTCTGAACTACAACATTTTAAGAAAGCACACAAAATAGCTTACTGCTTTTCAAGTTTCTAAGGAACTTTTCCATTTATATGTTTAATAAATAAAAAAATAAACTCTTCAAGTGGAAAATAACACACAGATATATGAAGTGTTGCATTAATTAGTGGGGCTAATGATAGCTTATTGGTATATTATTTAAAAAATACTCTTCTCCCCCAAAAAGCCTTACAACTTGGTTCCGATATTTAACGAATAACATATAGTCCAGAATTACTTCATGGATCACACTATCTTAGACATTTTTACACCTATAAAAAGGCTACGAAGGTCATTTACTCCAGCCCCTCTATTAACAGGGGGAAGAGCTGAGGCCCAGATAAGTCAGATGGCCAGCCTGCGGGAAGAAAACTCCAGTGGAAGAGCCCACACCGGAACTCGGCTCAACTGGCTCCCAAGCTGGGACTCTTTCTAAGAAAAATAGCTAAAAGTCCTAAAAAGCAAAAGGCCATTTCTGGTTAAAACAAACTCAAAAATAGTTCTTATATGATCTTGTTAGTTTATAAAATTGATAAATGGCAAGAATAGGCATTTCCAAACACAAATCCTCTCCTCTTAGTACTCTATTCCTGGATGAAAAGGATTTCCAGATGCAGTAATTAATGATACGCAAGATTTGATTTGTTCAGCTAATACAACTCACATAACATTATGAAGAGTTAAAATTTTGAAGTGTACCTGGAAACAAATAAAATCATCAATCTTACTGAGCTTAGAATGAACCATAAGTCACAAATTCCAAGGAGGCTCATTTTTCTAGAATATACTGAACTCTCTAAATTGTATTCAAATAGTAATATATCTCCGAGCTAGAAATAAATCAATATTAACTTCTCCGGGAAACACAAAGAAACTAATAACTGGTTCTAGGAAACAATGACATTTTGAGAGAAAGCTCGAAATCAATGGACAAGTACAAGTAACATATTTCATTTACATGCATTAAGAGTTTATGTGCTCCTTCAATCTTTAAAAAAAAAAACAAAAAAGCAAATCCAAAAAACAAGAAAGAAGATTTCCTACTGGGTTTCTGAACAAGGAGATGAAGTCAGGTTTGTGTTTCTTCAAAATCATGTCAAGAAGGTGGATGGCTTCAGGCTGTCTTCTCCAGAGAGCATTTCCCACTGTCTGCCAGATGTCTTTGTAAGGGCCCCATAAACTAGCAGCTTAAAGAAAAAAATAAACAAAACCAACATCAAATAAAACGATACATTTGGAAAATAACTTAAGGTGTTGTCTACTCATTTTAGTCATGCTCATGGATACTTTTAAATACACCAAGTTATACAAATAAACCAAACATTAACAAAAAAGCATACTTATTAAAATTCTCAAGCAAAAATAGAAACATCATTTTTCTAACTTAATATACTGTAAATTCTGACTTTAAGTTGGAATATCAGCCGAACCTGGTTTTCCCACTTTATTAGCTGTGTGACAAAGAGTGAGAAAGTAACCTCCTTACACTTCAATTTCCTTTTGCCTAAAATAAGGACACCACCTGCTCCCTAGGGTTGAATGACTAAATGAGACGCACTAGATAAAACACACAATACAGTGCCCGGCATACCTCAGGCACGCAACACATGTAAGCGACTTTCCGTCCGAGTGAAAAGCCAGATTGGGGGATATCAGTTTGTAAAACTTAGCATCTAAGAAAAAAGAGCATTTTGGCCAGGATACCAGCTAATAAAAAAACAGCACAGAGTTATGAAATACTTTTGTAAATTCATGTAAAAAGGGTTACGTTTGGATTTGTGAAGGTAATAAGAAGTAATACCGAACTTTTGCTATGTGCCACTGAGCACAGTTCTAAGCTCTTTCCATGTATTATTTGTCTCAGAACACTATGAGGTCAGTGCCATGTCTTCCTCCATCTTTACAGACAGGGAAACTGAGGCACAGAGGTCAAGAAACTCACCCAAGGTCACCCTGGGCAAGTAGGTAGGGTGTGAACCCAGGCAGTCTGGCAGCAGAATGTGTGCTAACCACTAAGCAGCACTGCCTCCACACGGAAACAAGAAGGTGAATTTAGGTATTTCAGACATGTCCAGTAAATAGCCTGGGATGTAAAGAAATTAAGATCACATCTAGACATACCCAGGCAAATTTACATAAACTCAGCCAGATTCACTTATCTAAGAATATTTAAGCTCCATGAACAAACAGTATGATATGACAGGGGACAAGAAGAGAAACAATCCTGGTTTCCTTTTTTTTTTCTTAAGATTTTATTTATTTATTTTTAGAGAGGGAAGGGAGGGAGAAAGAGAAAGAGAGAAACATCAATGTGCAGTTGCTGGGGGTCGTGGCCTACAACCCAGGCCTGTGCCCTGACTGGGAATCGAACCTGTGACACTTTGGTTCGCAGCCCAAGCTCTATCCACTGAGCTATGCCAGCCAGGGCTACAATCCTGGTTTTCAAAAACTTGCAATCAAGTTCAAGAGACAAAGTGTAGGTAAGTGAAATATTCCACTAACAATACAAAGAGTATAATTGTCGCCGAAAACAATGTAAGAATTTTAAAAGATCAAATGATGGTCAAGGACTTCTAAGGAATGGCTATACACTTGTGCAGCAATTTGAAGGATGAGAAAAATGTGGGTGACAAAGGACAGCCAAGGGAAGGTGTGAAAGAGAATTCAAAGAGCATGTGTGAGAGAATGGTGTCAGACTGGTGGCTTTCAAAATTCGTTTCACTATAGTCCGTGGTAAGGAATATCTCATATCTCAACCCAGTACACACATACATGCAGAAGTCAAACAAGTTCCATGTGAAATACTAACATTCGTTCATTTATTACACCAGTGCACTCATATTTTGTATACTCTTTCCTTTTTCAGTGGAAGACCCATTACACTTATTTAAAACCCATTATTTGAAAGACACTACCCTGAAGTCCAAGGTTCTGTCTTCGAACAATCAGATATGGTTCCCATAAGTGTTTATTATAAAGACTCTGAAAGGGAAACTAGTCAAATCCAATCAGTCACTCAACAGACAACACTTAGAAATAAATAACTATACTAATTGTAAAATTATCCTAAACTATAAAGGATGCTCTGTAAACACATTTAACTGGTATCTGAGAAAACACAGAACCAAATAAAGTTACCAGGACAATACGACTGCCATGAAAGTGAACCTAATTAAATGCACTACATTTCTAGGAACAATGTCAGAAGAAGGCAATCTACTGGGGAATTTTTTTAAAAGAGGGATGTGTAGACAGAGGACAAGACTAAATCAGTCAAGCTCGATTATTCATTCACTCAACAAACACTTATGGAGGGCCTGGGACTATAGACTAAGCAAAACAGACAGGATGCCTCGTGGAACTTACAGACTGACAAGTGGGACATTAAACACAGACTAAAAACAGGTACCAGTACAATAAAAAATGTGATGAAGCGTAGCGCTGAGAATATATTAAAGGGAACACCTACCCTAATCTGAAGGGCAGGGCGGGAAATGGCATGTCAGGTCTTTGGCGTGGGGGAATGGAATCAGAATGCCTCAACCACACTCAGAGAGCAATCCTCCAACCCCCTGCTTTGCTCCCATACTTGCCAAACCTCTGATTAGAAATACAGAGCGTCATATAAATTTCTAGAGCAAAGAATGAGCTGACGCACCAGCAGGAGTACCAGCGTAGATATACTTCCCATTCAAGATCAATAAATTGGCATACTGGTATGGCATATATCTGTCTGTTACTGAGTTTCATTAGAGAAAGTCAACTACTAGGATCTGATCAACTCTGGACACACTAATAAAAGAGTTCTGGACCTGTCAAAATGAGGGCCTGCCCCTGGGTTCTGGTGACACCCCATCAGATGCTAGTTGCATGGTGCCTAACTGACTTCTCTAGAAATCGCCTTCTTGGCCCTCTCTAACTGCAAAGGATGTGTAGTTTTGAGCCTTGGATTTCAGAACAAGACGGCTTTTTTCCTATTGGTAAATGGGAAAGTTTCAAGTACTAGTAGGCAGCAGGATGAAATTGGTATTGTAGGACAAAGGCATGACTGGTGGACTCTCTAGAATAGGGAGTGTCAGGAACCAAGGATGAGAGGTAAGCCACCCCTGAGGTGGGAACCTAAACTACAACAGTGAAATAGACAAGGCCTGTTTGTAGAGTCAGAATTGGCCATTGACCGCCACTGGGTGCAAAGACAAGATACCAAAAATGACTCCTAGGCAAATTTGAATCTTGCCTTACAACAAGTACTTAAGAACTCTGACAAACTAAGGGGAGGGAAAATGCTGGAGGGAGTGGGGGTATCCGGCCAGGTGTGTGAGGACAAAGGGGGAAAAAAATGGGATAACTGTAGTAGCATAATCAATAAAATATACTTAATTTAAAAATAAGTAAATAAAAAGGAAAAAAGACCTATGGCAAAGAGTTGACAATAGAAAGTAAACTCTGTAAAAATAACACAATATACAATAGAACTGTGAGTAATTAATAAATTTCCCTGTATTGTACACACTAGCCTCAGTAAGTTCCGTTTCTGAAATGGTTTGATTTGAAACACTCAGCTTTGGATAACGTTTCAAGAATATCAGTCCTGTGCAAAGCAGAACAAAACGGGGCGGGGGGGGGGGGGGAGACTGCATAGGGCCAGAAGAACAAGGTGTCCAAGAGTGTTCTTGAGTGAGATTCTCGACAAGCAATTACCACACAGATACGCTCTTAATCGTGCCCACGAAGCTAAGTACATTTCAATCTAGCCACTGCCATTCTAAGCAGAAAATTCACTTTCACAATCCTTGCCCCGCCCACTAGGCGCCAACAGTGCTTCCCAGGAATCGTGACAATCAAAGTGCACCCACTCTGTCAAACGCCCCTGGGACGTTTGAAATTCCCCGGTTGAGAACTGCCAAAAGAGAACCCACCCCAAGTCTTTCCGAGTTCCTTCACTGCCTTCTAGATTCCACCTCGTCCCGAAGATCAAACACTCCAAAGGTACAGGAGCATCCAGAAATGACCACACCCGCAAGCAAAACTGGAAGTCATCTGATGAGCCCAGGGCACCCCTTCTCCTTCTCCGCCACCTTCCGAATTGCAGGGTTCATAATCGGGGTCCTCGCTTCCTGCAAAACCCCCCCGGCCTCCACGAATGGTCCCGGTGCGAGTTGTCAGCCCGCGCTCGTGGCTGAAAAATATCTCAGGTCCTCTGGCCTCATTGCCCGAGACTTGAGTATTCTGGCGAAATCCCGGCCGCAGACACATAAAGGGGTGGGGAGTGGGAACGATCAGGCTCGGCCCTGGGCTGCGAGAGATAGAACGCGCACGATTGCAGTGAACCCGGTCCCCTTGCCTCGACCCTCAAAGCTCAGCTCCAGGAGTAGAGCCGCAGCGCCATTCAAACAGGGGAAGGGCCGGCACGCTAGGTCCAGAGCTAGGGAGAAACGAGCACTATGCACAATGGGAGGCGTACGCTCCAAAGAACCCCACAGCCCGGGTGTCTCCCTGGAAAACCGATCGTAGCCCTGCCCCAGTTTCCCTTCGGCCCCACCGCACTTACCCGAATTTACCGCCAACAGCGTCGCCATCTTGGAGGCGCACCAACAGAGGCCAGTGCGCACGGAAGCCCCAGAAAAGTGGGAGGCTGCCCGGGGCGATACCTGAACAGAAAGGTACCACGCTGGCCCCTCCGAACTGCACGCCAGACAGATCCAGGGGTACAACGACTCGGAAATCTGCTCTGGGTCGCAGAAGTCAATTTTTGCCGCGGTTATTAGCATTCAAATAAGGCGAGGGCAACCCGATCGAAAAAGGGAGGTCCTTGATTTAACGTTAATTGTGCAGTGCATCCTGGGACTTGTAGTTTCTTGTTAATAGTGAATAGAATTGGTGAGGTGGGACAAAAAAAGATATTCTGAAATGACTCTCATTTAAGATATATAAGAGCCGTAAATCCAAATCGTCATCTTCATTTCAAATTAAATATTCCCTGCATTGCTCCCTTACTTCTGGGAATGGAGAAGTGCATAAGGTGCCTAAACCCCAAACAACCAGTTTGAGTTGTTACAAACTAAGTTTTTATTACATTTCAATATATAGAGTGCATTGAGTCAAACACAGTTGCATAGAGTGAAACAAAGAATAACATTTTATTCTGAAGTTTTCAGATGATACAAAATTAGAATAATGAACGCCCAGCTTCAATAACATCGCCAATTCCTGGACCCCACCAGGGTCCCCAACACGGAGATTATTTTATTTTTTTTAATCCTTACCGAAGGATATTTTTTATTGCTTTGAAAGAGACAGTGAGAGAGAAGCAGTTGGCTTCTCTTAAGTACCCCAACTTAGGCATGTGCCTTGACTGGCGATCGAAACCATACCTTTTGGGCATACTGAAGAATGCTCCAACCAACTGAGCCACATCGGCCAATGCCAATATGGATATTATTTTGAAGCAATTTCCAGACATATCATTTCATACTAACAAATACTTTTCTACTTAAGCACCCGCAAATAACTGGACCTTCTTTCTTTACTTGATAGATTTTAGTTTGCTAATTTTCAAACTCAAATGTACCCATTCCCATTTGCTATCACATACCAGATATTTATTGAGAATGTCACAGCATAATGTAATAATAATGCATAGCATGATATATGTATATATTATTTTATATATTTTATATGTTATTTATATATTATTATTTCATTATCTCATTTAATCCCTGAAACAATGCTATCAGGCAAATAATATAATTATAGCTACTTATCACAGATGCCCCTGTGCCTTACTGCCTCACTTTATCAACTCCCCCAACATTCCACTGCGGCTGGGAGAAAAGAGTTTGTATTCCCATTTCCCTGTTGGAAATCATGATTAGATAATTTAGACAAAATCACAGAGTATGTTGTTAAGAATATCAGGCATATTCATTCCCCTGCACAAATAACACTAAGAGAATGTATATTAGGTGGAACACAAAAGTCATCGGTGATTTTTTTTAAAGTCATTGTTATACAGAGAGAAATACCTGCCAATTAAAGTAGTTTTAAGGAGTGAAGGGGAAGGGAGAATGAAAAGGCGAAGTTTAGTGTGAAAGTGAGAAGAATATTGAGCAGAAACTTGGCAGGAAGAAGCATTCAGAGAAGATTTTCTTTCTTAGCACAATTATGACAAGCCCTCCCCTCCACAAAGTTGTATCCCACATACTTCCTTCTGGGTAGGTCCCTTTGCTTTCTATGAGGGAGTTCAACTTCCTGCAACTCCCCCTCACCCGCCAGTCACACAAGCATTCTGTCCCCTGACCTGTGGGACATCACTTTCCTAGTGTTCCTTCTTCCTCTCCATTCCTCTTTTTAAGTTTCTTATGAGAACTTCTCTTCCTCTTCACACCATTAAATGTAGCTCTTCCCTTTCTGTCATCTCCAGCCTCTATTCTCTTTCTTCTATGCACTTCCGATGGCTTCTTACTGCCACCTCTGAACTGATGAATTCTGTATTTCTATTTCTAGTCCAGTCCTCTCTGCTAGACTTCAGATTTGTGTGTCTAACTGGTCTACCCCACTTCTCTACTGATTGCCACTGAGGCATCTCAAAATCAATAGATTAATGCGTAACTTAAATGAGCACTCTTCTCTTAAAACCTCGCCACCTGCCCTGGCTGGTGTGGCTCAGGGGATTGAGCACAGGCCTGCAAACCAGAGGGGCGCTGGTTCGATTCCTAGTCAGGGCACATGCCTGGGTACAGTCAGGCTCCTGGTAGGGGGCACATGAGAGGCAACCACACATTGATGTTTCTCTCCCTCTCCTTCTTCCTCCTTCCCTGCTGTCTAAACTAAATAAATAATTAAAAACCAAACAAACAACAATAAAAAAAAACCCTTGCTACCTGTACCCACTTGGTTGCCAAAGCCAGAAACCTGGGAGTCTTTTTAACATTCTTCTTCCTTCAGTTGCCAAATCCTCTCCATTCTACCTCATAAAGATTTCTGGATCCCTTTACTTCTCCTCTGCCCCTGAGGCCGTTGTTCTCTTCAGGTCTCATCTTCTTACACTTGGTATTTTGCAATTGTCTTCCCACTGTCCTTGCTGGTTTCCACCTCGTCCCCCTCTCTCAGATTCCCAAAGGGATTTTCAAATATGCAAATGAGATCATGTGCTTGCCCTGATCAAAATGTCTCAGTGACCTATTCTAAGGGTAGTATTTGAAAACTCCTTGGCAAGGCCCTCATGCCACTTCCCAATCAGGTTCAGCCTCTTCACCTTCACTCCTCCTCAACTGCCCTTTACTCCGCCCATTCTGGATAGCACTGTTATTCCGCCCAGTACAACATGCTCTCTTGTACCATGTACCGATGCCTTTGTACCTGCTGTTCCGATTACCTGGAATGCCCTTCCTTCCCTTGCCCATCCTTCTGTTGACCACCCACCAAGTTATCCAAAACAGGACCAGTCCAAAACGGGACTGGTCTTCCAAGTCTCAGGGCTGTGTTAATGATGCCTCCCTGATACTATTCTTCATTCCCCCTTCCAGTGCAGGGGTTTCTTTCCATACATCCTTGCTGCACTGTGACCTACCTCTGTATTACAGCTCTAGGTGCCAATGATTGTCTCCCTGTTAAAACAGTTAGCTTCTTGTAGAAGACTGTTATTAAAAGGTCCCCAATAAATCACACTCCTTGAATCCAAGCCATTATGTAATCATCTGCCACATTGAATTTGGATGAGCCTTATGACCGGCTTGGACAAAAAAAAAAAATGCAGTGGAAGTGACATTGGGCAATTTCCAAGCCTAGAATTTAAGAGGTCTTGCTGTTTCCACTTTCGCTCTTTCCCTCTTTTGCTGCCCTGAGAAACCATGCAAGTAAACAAGATACATAGCACTCTAAGCATGTTTGTTACATAAAAGTAAACTATTTCTAAGGCAAAATAAATGCTAAATGGACCAGTCCCATTATGCACGGGGGGAAATAAGTTCCAAGCACCCCAGTGGACGCCTGAAACTGAAGATAGTACTGAACCCTGTATATACTATGCTTTTTCCTGTACCTACATAACTATGGTAAAGTTCGATTTATAAATTAGGCACGGTAAGGATTAACTTGCTTGTAACTAATAATAAACTAGAACAATAATAACAGTATACTGTAATAGAAGTTATGTGAATGTTTCTCTCTCTAGTAACCAATCTGATAACCACCCTGGCTTCTAAGTGACTAATTGGTGTGGATATGCTAACAAAGGTTGCGATTCAAGTCCTGGGCGGGACTGACGGAGATTTCATCACACTCCTCAGAACAGCTGTTGAAAACTTATGAATTATTTATTTCTGGAATGTTCCATTTAATATCTTCAGACTGAGGTTGGCCGCGGGTAACAGAAACCGTGGAAAGCAAAACCAAAGGTAAGTGGGCACTACTGTGTACTTAGATACACATTCAGCCCCTCCGGCCCCCCAACCTTCAGCACGGCAGCCCCCTTCTTCGTGGGGCGCTCCCTCTGACCACCGTGACCACATCGTCCTTCCCTCGGAATCTGTGTCCGCACTATATTCTCGCTCTACAATACATCAACCCCTTAGTCCGGTCGCTCTTCTCAGGCATCACCTTTCCCCACCCTGCTCTTGTGCACCAGGCTGCATGAAAGGCTATGCTCTCCCGTAACGTGTTCTAATTTTCCACAACTTTGTCCGTCCCTCTGTACGTAGAAGAGTAGAGGAACCCAACAGGTAGCCAACAAACATTTGTTAAATGAATACAGCTGGGGAAAGGTCAAGCTACTACTATCTCCTGACCCACTGCCAGACTATATTGTCGACTCCTTGAAAACAGTTTCATAACCTACCATCTCTCTGGCAAGTGCCTAAAAACTCTAGAATGAGAAAACTAGGTCCCTCCTTTGCTAATGCTCGGACTACCAATACAGACCTGAAGAAGACAGGGTACTCCGTACTGCCTTTTATGAAAAGCCAGGCTCCAGCTGCGGAATCAGCGGGTTGAACCGCCTCGAGAGGTTTTCCTATGGATACATGTGGGAATTTTGGTGCTGGCAGAAGGCGCGTGCCACCACGGAGCATGGCACGAAACAGGGAACGGGTTGGAGATGAGTAGTGTAAAAGGACTGGTAGCAAAGTCAATTGGTCCGATCAAAAGAGTCTCGATTATGCTCTGGGCACTAGCAGGAACACTTGGCTCCAGTCCAGGGTGGAGAGTGTGTGCAGGCGAGTGGGGAGTTGTGCAGGAAGCCGAATTCTGTCTGAGTGTGATGAAAAGCAGGGCATTCATCACATCCGAAGAACACTCAAAGCGAAACCATGTACCAGGAACAAGAAAGCATTAATTGAAATAAGCTACGGCACTGTTCAGGATATGATGTAAACTCAGAAACAAAGGACAATAGGAAATATTCCCCTGCACAAACAAATGCAAAAATTAATTAGACGATCTTAAGAAAGATTCCAGATCGACAGGAAGCTGTCGTGGGTGTCATTTCTCTGCCACAATTGGGCTTATGGCCATCAGCAGTGATGCGTATTTTATCATTTCTCATGTCATGGAAGAGTTGAGATTTTAAGAAGATACTGAAAATAAAGTACCACATGCTGATGGAGCTTAGGAGAGACTTTTATTGAGACAGGTTGCCCTGAATCTCATTTTCTACTTTGCCAGTGACTTACTGTGTGATAGTGAGCAAGTTACTTGACCTCTCTGAGCCTGTGTTTCCTCATCTGATAACATAGAAATAAGAATATTTTCCTTGGTTTGCTGAAAAGATTCAGTGCAATAGCATATCAATTTAACACACAAAACTTAGAAGATATTCTGTTGTAGTAATAGAACAATCAGAGCAAAGACCCATGAAGGGGAACTTTGGAAATTAAAGAAGGGAAAAATAAGCTACAAATAAGAGTGTCTGATAAAGATGGGTTAATGCAGTACTAATAATAGTGTGGTGTCATTGAATTCTATTCATGAGATTCCCATGGCGATGTTAACTCAACCATGTTGCACAGCCCTATACATTTTAAATTGCACATTTAATAAGCACTTATGTAGTCATATGGCTAATTTAAATGCTTTTAAAATTAGATTGA
The DNA here is from genome assembly GCF_004126475.2 of Phyllostomus discolor. Classification (NCBI taxonomy): domain Eukaryota; kingdom Metazoa; phylum Chordata; class Mammalia; order Chiroptera; family Phyllostomidae; genus Phyllostomus; species Phyllostomus discolor. The sequence goes on along the minus strand of NC_040912.2, from coordinate 80,827,553 downwards.
AAATTGATGTGGTCAGAGGAACACAGAAGTTACTGTGATTTTAAGATTTCAATCTCCACCCATAAGCATGACAATCCTAAAGCAAGGTAATCATTTTTAAATGTAATTTAAGAAAAATAAGAACTAGCTAGCCTTGAAATACTGTTGCTTCTTGGTTTCTAAAATTACCTCTGCATAATACCTAGAGAAAGATTGGGTACCCACTTTTTTATTGTGATAAAATATACAAAATCTAACATTTACCACTTTTTAAAAGATTTTATTTATTCATTTTTAGAGAGAGGGGAAGAGAAGGAGAAAGAGAAATATCATTGTGTGGTTGCCTCTCATGCACCCCATACTGGGCACCTGGCCTGCAACCCAGGCATGTGCCCTGACTGGGAATTGAACTTGCCACCCTTTGGTTTGCAGCCCATGCTCAATCCACTGAGCTACACCAGCCAGGGCTAACTAACATTTACCATTTTTAAGTGCACAGTTCTGCAGCATGAAGTACATTCACACTATTCTGCAGCCATCACCCCCATCCACCTCCAGGAGTCCTTCAATTTTCTCCACTGAACTCTGTAGCCATTCAATTCTCACTCCTATTCTGCCCCTCCTCCCCAGCCCATAGGCAGCCACCATTCTTCCAATTCCCCACATTTGATTATTCTAAGTGGAATCATACACTATTTGTCCTTTGTCCATTGGTGACTGGCTTATTTTCACTTAGTATCATGTCCTCAGGTTCATCCATGTTATAGCATATGTCAAAATTTCCTTCCTTTTTCAGGCTGAATAATAGCCCATTGTATGCACACACCACATTTTGTTTATCCATTCATCTGCTGACGGACACTTGGGTTGCTTCCACCTTTTGATTACTGTGAATAGTGCTCATGAATGTGGGCGTACAAAATCCCTTCGAGTCCCCACATTCAGTTACTCTGGGAATACACCCAGGAGTGGGACTGCTGGATCGTATGGTAACTCCGTGCCTCCTTTCTGGGGAATCCCCATCCTATTCCACAGCAGCTGCACCGCTCACTTCCCACCAACAGGGGACAAGGGCTCCGATTTCTACGAATCCAAGACAATGAAGCGGTATTTCATCGTGGTTTTTGATTTGCGTTCCCTTAATAATTGGTGATGTTGTCCATCTTTTAATTTGCCCATTTTTTAAAATCCTATCATGTTTTTTTATTGTTGTTGTACAGTTGTAGTTCTTTATATATTCTGGATGTTAATCCCTTACCAGGTATTTATTTTTGTTTCATTTAATATTTGTTTTAAAATGCATTATTTTTTTTAATAGGTTCGTTCTGCAAGTGACCAGGAAAATGTTTTAATTATGTTCAAGCCTTTAAGTTTAGGTCACTCAAAGGGCTCCTTCCTTTGTTCATTTTTCAAGCAGTGAGAGTATAAAAGAGAAAACTGAAGACACCATAAACCCAGTACTGAGATTATCTGAAAAACATAATTTTAATAACACTTTTGGTTGGTGATGTTTGGAAACCTTGATACTAATTAAATCCTAAAACTAGAAGACACTTATGCAAATCCAGTCTATCTTCCTGCCTTCAGACAAGACAAGGCATAAAGAAGTCAGAGGAGAACAATTCTCTGAATAAACACCATTTTTCTCAAAGAATGATTATAAATTTAGGAAACACATGTGACAGGTGGTTTGAATCAATTAAGGTATACATATTAGGTATTAAGTATTTTTTAATGTAAAAGTCACTGGTGTCACCCTGGCCAGTGTGGTTCATTTGGTTGGAGCGTCATCCTGTAACCAAAAGGTAACAGGTTCGATTCCCAGTCAAGACACACACCTAGGTTGCAGGCTCTATCCCTGGTCCAGGCGTGAATGATCCCAGGTCTGAGCACATATGAGAGGCAACCAGTTGATGCTTCTCATTTGTATCGATGCTTCTCCTTCTCCCTTCCTCTATCCAAAAGCAATGAAAAATTGTCCTCAAGTGAGGATTTTTTAAAAAGTCACTGGTATCATTTCATAGTTGCGAATAAAACTGTACCATCATAATGGAGATATAGGAAGGAAAGAGTATGTCAAGACTTCAAAAAGAAGGGACCCCTTCATTAAGAATACACACAAGCCTAATCACAAAATTGTAACCCACATTAGAATGTATGCTCTGTGTAAGCAAAATATTTATTTTATTCACTCATGTCTCTTGAGGACCTAGAACAGTACCTAATACCCCACAGTAGGTGATCAATAAGTATTTGTTGAATGAATAAATGTGCAGAAGAAAAAATTGGTGTATGGAATAAGATTAAGAGAGAAAGAACTATTGAGAAGGGTCCAAGAAAAGAATTACAAGGAAATTTAGAAAATATCTTAAACTGAATGAAAAGGTACCTTGTAAAATCAAATCAAATTAAATGTGTGTAGAAGAAAAAAACAATGAATGGAAATCAAGCAAAAAGAAAATGGAAAAAAATAAAGTCAATGAAATCAACTGCTTGTTCTTTGAATAAAATAAAATTGATCTATGCCCCAGCTGGTATGGCTCAGTGGACTGAGTGCCAGCCTGCCAACCAAAGGGTCACCAGTTCAATTCCCAGTCAGGGCACATGCCTGTGTCGTGGGCCAGGTCCCCAGCACGGGCATGTGAGAGGCAAGCACCCATTGATGTTTCTCTCCCTCTCTTTCTCCCTCCCTTCCCCTCTTTCTAAAAATAAATAAATAAAATCTTTAAAAACAAATAAATAAAATTGATCTAGAAAAAAAACCCCACAAATTACCAATACCAAGAAAGAAAGAGAAAACATTGCTTCAGATGCTACAGACATTTAAAGAGAGTAAGAGAACATGAGCAACTCTATGCCAATGTATTTGACAACTTAGAGAAATGATCAATTTCCCTAAAAGACAAACATTTCCAAAACGGACAACCGAAATAGCTTTATATCTGTTAATGCCATTGAATTTGTAATGAAGAACTAACTATTCAAAAAGAAAATTCAAGGCCTCAGCCACTTCCTTGGTGAATGATAACAAATGTTTAAGAAATGATACCAATCAATCCTGCACAAACTCTTTCAGAAATCAAAGGAATAAACACTTCCCAGTTAATTAATCTTATGAGGTCTTTATTAATCTGATAAAGTCAAAGACATTACCGAAAAACAGAAGAAAACTACAGACCAATATTACTTGTGAAGATAAAATGTCAAAATCCTTAATAGGAACAAATAGAAAAACCAACTCAGCAATACAGAGAAAGGGTAATTAATACATCTGGACCAAGCGAACTTTCAAAACTGAACTTTAGCACTTTCTTTTCAATCACAGAAGGATGGACTTTTGTGAATTCTGTTTGATAAGGAGAGTAAATGGCATAAGAGAATTTGAGAGTATGTATCCAGAGACATTACTAAACCAGCTGGAACCTTTGCCTAGGCCAGTCCAGGCCTTATCCCCACAGGACACTGGCAATCACAAATCTAGGTCTTTTGCTTCCCTTTTACCAAGAAGACATACCACCTTACTTCTGGTAACAATTGTTTTGTTTTTCATTTTTCCGGAAGTAATTCAATCAGCAACTTCTTGATGAGAAGGGGACACACTCCGATGTCTGGATTGGACCCAGTCTTCCAAATTTCTATGACACACATTTACAATCTGTTCCTTAGCATTTGCTGTAGTCTTAATATTTGTATCCCTGCACATTAGAATACATGGAAATCCTCATCCCTAATGTGATGCTATTAGGAAGTGGGACCCTTAAGAGGTGATCAGGCATTGAGGATGGAACCCTCACAAATGAGATGAATGCCTCTACTAAAGGCTCCAAAGCACTGGCTCTTGCCTTCCACCAAATGTGAATACATGAGAAGTGAGCACCCTGAAAGAGGGCCCTCACCTGCCCGTGCTGGCACCCTGACCTTGGACATGCAGCCTCCAGACTGTGAGAAATAATTCCAGCTGTTTATAAGCCACCCAGTCTATGGCATTTTGTTATAATACCTGAATAGACGAAGACAAGATTTCTTGCACATGACCATTTCATGCAAATAGTACAATCACCACTTTAGTTTATAATTTGTAGTCATTCGTAGTTTCACTCTCAGATTACTCATGTGGCGAAGTAACTGCATCAAGGCTAAATCCGTCACCAATGGGTGTGAGAGCAGAGACCACCTTCCTCCTCTCACCGTTGACCTTCAGCGGCGAGCGGAAGCACCTGGCTCTGCAGACAGTTCAATCCGTGGGTCCGTGACTCTCCAAGGATAACCTCTCCCTGACCTCATTCCACAGTTCTAAGACATTTTATTGATTTTTAGAGAGAGACAGACAGACAGACAGAAACATCAATTTGTTCCATTTTTCATTTATGCATTCATGGGTATGCTCCTTGTATGTGCCCTGATCGGGGATCGAATCGGAATGATGTTCTAACCAACTGAGAGATGCTTCCTGCAACCAACCTGTGTGAATGGTTTCCACCCCACCCTTGACTCTGTCAGTGCATCTATTCATTTTTTGTAGGACTTAGCATAACTGAAGCTCTGCATTTGCTTTTTTTTAAAAAAAATATTTATTTTTAGAGAGAAGGGAAGGAAGAGAGCAAGAGAGGGAGAGAAACATCAGTGTGCAACAGATAAATTGATTGCTTGCCTCTCACACATGCCCAGACTGGGACCATGCCCACAACCCTAGCATGTGTCCTAATTGGGAATTGAACTGGTGACCTTTGGGCTCACAGGCTGGCACTCATCCACTCAGCCACACCAGTCAGAGCTACATTTACTTTTTCACTTGTGAGGAAGAGAAAAAGCAGTCCTCTGATACCCAGGAACCAGCCCAATATAATTTTTCAGGCCGGTGCTGCTATGAGCTGGCCTGGCACTCACAGCGAGATCTTGCTCTTATCCCATCGAACATAAACAATGTCACAGAACATTAACTTCAAACAAGAGCACTCTGTGACCATGGTGAATCCTAAAAACCAAGACCACTTATAATCATATCCGAACAGAGAGAAAAAATTACCACTGTCCAAACTATGGAATACCAAATATCCTCCCTCCAGCTCACATGGTTAACTGCCACTTCTTCCTCAGTTACAACTTTAGCCTTACTCTCATGGGCCCTCCCTACAGATGAGATGTATTGGTATGCCCTGGCCGGTGTGGCTCGGTTGGTTGGAGTGTCCTCCCATGCACCAAAGGCTCGCAGGTTCGATTCCTGGTCAGGGCACATACCTAGGTTGCATGCCCGGTTCCAGTCCAGGCACATGTGGGAGGCAACCGATCCATGTTTCCATCCATGTCTCACATTGATGGTTTTCTTTTTTCTCTCTTTCTTTCTCTCTCAATTCAATAAATGTATCCTAGGGCAAGGATTAAATACACACATACATACACACATATGTATGTATATATATTCATATGCCCAATCATAGAATTACCCCCCACTTCTTGGAAACACCCAGTACAGACCAAACTCTGTTTCTGTGGACCCTCCTCTAAATTGCCTAACCCAAAGCCAAATCCTTTTTACTTTTTTTAAAAATTTATTTTTAAAGAGAGTGGAAGGGAGGGAGAAAGACAGGAAGAGAAACATTGATGTGAGAGAGAAACATTGATTGCCTGCCTCCCACACGCGCCCCAACTAAGGACCCAAAGTGCAACCCAGGCATGTGCCATGACTGGGAATCAAACCAGCGACCCTTTGCTTTGCGGGATGACACCCAACTAACTGAGCCATACCATGAGGGCAAACCCAAATTCTTTAAGTCTAACACTCTCTTACTGAAATGCCCTCAGGGTTCCCCACAGTGTGCATTCTTCTTATCAGCAACAAGTTAATAAACCCAACTTATCCAACTACAAGTATGTCCTAGGTGTATTCTTGATGAATACAATCCGTGGGCCTTGCACAGTGTCTGGTACTTAGGAGGTGCTTAATATCTTGGATAAATAAATAAATGAGAATGAGAATCCTAAATTATGTAATCCCCACCTTCCCGGGCAGAGGTGGGGGACCTGTCTGGGCGGTTGGTCTTCCCAGGAGACTTCTGCCTTGCTGCGTCACTTCATAGCTATCCACCTTCATGATCACCCTCCTTACACTCTTGGTGCTTTCTTCTCTATGTCTCTTGCTACACAGAGAAGTTTTCAACTATTTAAAGCATGTTCAGACCAAAATTCTTCTGTGATCTTGGCTTACAGAGTTCTCAGCACTTAAATATTCTCTGGATGGTAGCCGGCAGGCCAAATGCCCGCCCCTGGGTCTGCAGCGTGGTCCTCTGTGATGTTCTTTCTGAGCAAGAGTTTCTTTGACAATGCTCTGCTGACCCCCTCATTCACTCTGCCCAGCTTCTAATAGAGTATTCCATCTCTGTGTTGAGGTTCACTGATAAGGCTCCACAGTTTTTCGTTGCTTTTTTCGGATTATAACAATAACACGTGTTCACGACCGAGCATTTAACAACACAGAGTGGTGTTAAAAAGCTGAGATGAGCTACAATCCCATAGCCAGGGGTCTTGATTTAATTCCAGGTGGACATCTTGGTACTAATATTAACTACTAATATCATATATTGACTTTGTTTCTCATGTTCTTAGTAAGAATAATTTCATTATTTTTCCAAGTTACCACTCTCAACTTTATTTCTCTCCGAGAACATTTTATGTGGAAACAACTCAAAAGCCAGCATATTGATCCAGCGCATGGATGTAAGGTCCTAAATTTATGTAGCTGAATGCCCAGTACTTAAGATTTAGATTTCTTCCAATTTTTCATTGTTACAAATACTTCAACAAACATCTTTATGTATGAATCTTTGCCCACATCCTTTAGAAGGGTTTCCTAGAAGTAACATTATTAGTTCAATATGGCTGAATTTTTTTAATACTCTCAGTAGATCCTGAAAAATTGTTTCAAAGACTTTACATTCCTGCTGGAGGCTGTATCTGATTTTCCAACCTTTACCAACTCTAAATATTAAAACTTAAAAATACAGGTTATTGGGAAATTTGTATTTTTTAAATGGTACCTAATTTTAACTTGTTCCCCCCACCCCCACTTATTTGGATGTGTCTGGAGACTTGGAAGCGTGACTGCCCTGCCTTCTCTTACAAATGGGCCTTGACAGCTTATTTGGATGGCCTAGCGGGGGAGCGGATGTATGCCCTTGACGGAGACCCGGTCCTCTCTGTCACAAGAGTGGTCCTCTTCCACCCAGGGCAAGTGCTCAGCCTCGGGAGTGGGCCGGCGCAGCACAGGGAGCGGTCAGGGAGGACTGTGACACCCGCCTGGCCAGCCAGACCAGCAGAATCAAACCTGGAGGTCGGTGGGGTGACAGCTGTCACATCCTAACTTGTATTTTTAATTGCTGGTTAAGGTCGGGAATTTGTTCAAATAAATGTCTTAGGAGTCCAATTACTCTCCCTACTCTATAGTTAAAGCATAATTAAAGCGTCGTCTCTTAAAGGTGATGTCGGTGATAGTAGTTTTCTCAGATGGACAGACTATTTATTACAGGACCTCCATAAATACGAACGAGAAACAAGACAAGTCTGATAAGGAGAGAGACTATTTTAAATCAAAACGGAGGCAGAAAAGTCAGGGCGTGTGGTTGCCATATTCATATACCATGCTGACTCCAGAATTACTGGTGCGGAAGAAACTGCCAGGTCACAATTTCAAGGGATCAAGATTTAGAAAAAGATTTCAATAAATTTTGCTTATTTATTACGTGCTACTGGGTTAAGCCGTGACTATGAGTATAGATGCGAGGAAAGGGAAGGCAGCGTATTCCAGGCAGGAACTCAGTTCTGCCAAAGGTCCAGAAATACCCCACGCTATCCTGGCAGTACTGAGCAATCCTTTACATTTGCATTTTCCTCAAAACAAAGACCCCAGCCTGCAGCCAGAGCTACTTCACCCCCTCAGAGTTCTCTGAACAAAACTGCCTGGATCCAAACCTCTATTTTTAACCCCCTGGAAGCTCTTTTAAAATTAATCACTGGATCTGAGCATGTGAAATATGTTCTGAGCACCCCAAATAGCTTCAATTATATTACATTTTATTCAACTAAATTCAATCCAGCAAACAATTATTGAGAACCCACCATGAAAAGCCAATTTTTAGAAAGAGGCCCATAGGAATAACATATTTCAACACAAAACCACAATCATTGGGACTCTATGAAATGGATAAATATAAAGGAGCACAGAAATCCAGGTAAGGGACAAGAAAAACTCTTACCTCTTCTCCTTTTGTGGGATGGGCGAATCAAGAATTTTTCAGGAAGTAAGGGAGAGAGAGGAAGAAGAGAAAAAAGTGGGAAAAAAAAGAAAACAATTTTAGTTTCTTTCCCATACCCACAGACTTGCCCTTCTGGCAATTGAAGCCCCAGTTCAGCTTCCCAGATTTACCTGTAACGGAGGGAAGTAGCCAAAGCTTCGGGGCGGTCGGCTGAGAGTACTGGGCAACAGCAATGGGCCATGGGCGTGGCTAGCTATGGAAAACCAGATCGGCATTTATGAGACAAACACATGTGACTGCATTTCCAAGTTTTTCTAAACCGCGTTATTGAGGTATGACTGACGTGTAAAAAGCTGTGCAGATTGAATGTATCCAACCTGTTGAGTTTGGGGATAAGTATATACTTGTGCAACCATCCACACGATCGAGGCCATAAGCATATCCATCTCCTCCCAATGTTTCCTCCCACATACTAATAAATAATAATTATATTATACTAATTAATAAATTATTATTATGTGTGAGACAGGAACACTTAAGAACTATCTTCTTAAAAAGGTAAAAAGAAAAAAATGCATAAGAAAAAAAGTAAAAAAGTAAAGGAAGCAACCTCTTTGCAAATTTTTTTTAAAGATTTTATTTATTTATTTTTAGAGAGGGAAGGGAGGGAGATAGAGAGAGAGAAACATCAATGTGCAGTTGCTGGGTGTCATGGCCTGCAACCCAGGCATGTGCCCTAACTGGGAATCGAACCTGCGACACTTTGGTTCACAGCCCACGCTCAATCCACTGAGCTACACCAGCCAGGTCTTTGCAAATTTTGAGTGAGCAGTAGCTAGCTACAAGCAGTATGCCATGTAGTAGATCTCCAGAACTTATGCTGCATAACTGACACTTTGTACCTTGTGACCATGACCTCCACATTCCTCCATCTCTCCAGCCCCTGGCAGCCACTTCTCTGTTCCTATGAGCTTGACTATTTTAGATTCCATATGTATTCAATATAAATAAGATCTGCTGTATTTCTAACTAAATGGATCTTTACAGGTTACGGAGCCCTCTTTCCTTCATGTGTTATCTCGTCTGTTCTTATAACAATTTGGTAAATGAAAAACTATTATTCTCCAGTTTTACCAATGAGAAAACTGAAGATCAGATGAGTTAAGTGACTTGTCCAAGACCATCCAGGAAGTGGCCCAGTGAAGCATAAAACCCAAGTCTTCTGACTACAAGTTCAATGCTTTTTCCAAAAGAGAAAAGCCAGAATACATTGTGAAGCTTGCTGATAGTATTTGTGCAGCCAATGGCTCCTGCTCCTCAGACTATAGAGGTCCCCTTTAAACCTGTGCTGAAAGCTAGACTTGAAAGAGGCAGGGGGCAGGGGAGGAAGTTTTTAGTTGCACCATTGATTTAGGCAAAAGATACATAGCACTCTAAACATAACACTCTAAAATTTTCAGCTGCCCCATAAAAGGGGAGGTAAAGCTAAATAAAGAGAGGTACGCAAGATCAACTATTAACACAACAATACTATCATATTACTATCCTATTTTCATGATGTAATAATACTTATTAAGTAAAAAATACTTAATGCTCAAGTAACACTTATTAAGACCCATTTAGTGCTTACTATATTCCAGGAACTGGTTAAGGGTGGGTAAACTCATTTAACTCTCATTACAGTTCTAGGAGGCAAGCACAAGTGTGATTCCCATTTTACAGGTGAGGAATCTGACATACGGAGAGGTTAAGTTGCTTAAGGTCACACAAGCAGCAAGTGACAGAGCCTGCTACAAACCCAGAGAGCTGGGCTTCCCAAGGCTATGTAACCACTGTCTCGCACTGCCTTTTCTGGTGCCTGCAAAACCCCTTCCAGGAACAGCCATACCTGACTTTGACGTGGGCTAGGAACGTCCCCATAAACTGTGTTCCCATGGCATCTTTTACATCACCTGTCAAACATTCCTCACATTTCCTGTAATCACTCGTTTAATGGCCTATTAACCATAGTCCCAGAGTTATGGAAGCAGATGCTGTGACTCTCATGAGCCACTGGAACCCAAGCCCCTGGCTCAATGCCTGGACCACAGTAGGTGCTCAATGCATACTTATTAAACTGATTAACAGATTAATCTAACCAGCACTTCTTTAATGTTCACTATGTGTCAAGCACTGTTCAAAGGGAAAATACTTAACAACCCTATGAAGCATGTACTGTTTTTCAGATAAGGAAACTGAGGCACAAGAGAAGTTGAGAAAATTGAACCGGTAATAAGGAACAAAGTCAAGATTAAACTCAGGCTGTCTGACTTGAGTCCATGTTCTTAACTGCTAAGTGCAATGAATACATGAATGAAGAATGACATACCTACCTCTGTATACTATACAGTCTGGGATTATTTATTCCTGAGGCCTTTGTATGCCATTTGTTTTCCTAGCAGCTTCTTGATGGCTTCCTTGATGGCCTGGGTTTGTAATTTTTCACAGGCCTCCTCCAGTGGAAAAATGATGAATATTACAACAGCAGCTTGGCTGAGTGAAGTACCAGATATGCCTGTCTCAGTTACTCTGCTTTTAATTTAGTCTCTACAAATGCCTAAAAAAAAAAAAAAAGAGGTGGAAACACTTGTCTAAATCTTTGGAAGAAAACTAAAAAACTGGATTCTCATGGCATTGCTAGATGTCAGTAAAGTGCCAAATGGGGAAAAAAAGGCTAAAAGAATTACTTTATTTCCAAACCTGCAGCATTATATTTTGCTGAAACCTTTCAGATCCAGAGAAAATGGTGAAAAATATTGAAACGAAATTAAATACATGTATTTAAAATAGCTAAACAGAAACTTCTGCTATGACATTTTCTACAGTTTATTACTTACTTGATTTGTTCTACTAAAGCTTGTGCCATGCAAAGAGAATCCCGGTTCCTTAACAAGTATTTGTACCTACTGGAATATTGAAAGAAATGAAAGGTTGCTAGGTGGGAAGTAAATGTGCCTGAACATACAAGGATTTTTCAAAAATTCTTATTATTTTTTTTATCCTCACCCAAGGACATTTTTTTTTCATTGCTTTTAGAGAGAGAGGAAGGAGGGGAGAGTGAGAGAGACAGGGGGAGGGGGAGGGGGAAAGAGAGAGAGAGAGAAGCATCGATGTGAGAGAGAAACATCAATTGGCTGCTTTCTTGTACACACCACAACCGGGGATCGAATCTGCAGCCTAGGCACGTGCCCTGACTGGAAATCAAACTCATGACCTTTTGGTCTGCAGGTTGACCCTCCAACCAAATGGACCACACCAGCCAGGGCAAGAAAATTCTTAAATCTCTTTTACTGGTAGATGGAGCCCTTGAAATGAGAAAAATCACACAGAATGGAGCCCTCGATGATGAAGCAAGAGTTATCATGATGAGGTCTATGTTTCTCCCACTTGATTCTCACCAGAGTATGACACCTGGCTGCAGCACACGGGCCACCTCGATATGCAGCGCTGGCCTTGCAGCCCTGCAGGCGCTCACTGCACACATGCTGGAGAGAGGGTCACACAGAAGGGAAGACACAGTACTGTGTATCTAACCCCTGTGTTCTAGAACGGCTCTTCAAGAATGGAATTGACCCCTCCAAAGAGATAAAGTGAAATAAAAAGTCCTGTTTTCCCCAAACCTTTTGAGACAATCAAACCCAGAGGAGAAATTAGATATTATTTAAACCACAAACCAAAAGTCTGCAAGTGGAATCGTTTTTCAAGGTCTTCCCGATGAATCATGCATGATTACAGTTTTTGCCTCCGTCTCTGTGTTTGTTCCCCAGTAGAAATAATTTATTTTATTTTGGCACCACATTGAGTATGCAGTGAAAAGAATGTCTCCCTCCCACCCCCCACTCTCAACCAAAGATTCCTTACTTGAGGGAATAATCATTACTAGTCTCCTGTGTATCCTACCGGAGATATTCTTTGTGTATACAAATTTTTTTTCACAAATGATAATATACACACACCCTGCCTTTTTCATACTGTGATGTGCTGAATGTGGCTTCATACCAGTATAGATACATGTATATCGCTTTTTAGAGGACTCTATGGAATTCCATTATATGCCTATACCACTATTTTTTAGCCAGTCTACTGTCATTAGGCATTTTGACCTTGTTTTTTTTTTTTTGCTATCATAAGCAACACTGAAAAGAATACACCTAAACCTACAGACCACAAGTATTTTAGATGGAAAATAACATTAGTAAGACACTGAAAAAGGATGCTCTTTGAAACATTTTGGGGGGAATAAAATTATTTTTACCCCCCAAATTATTTTTTTAATGAAACACAAAATCTCTAGTAATTGAGAACATTGAAATATAGTAGAAATTAGAAGTTTACAATGTGCACGAAACCATGGATTTTTAAAAATAATTACTCTTTTTATAAGTAGGATGGTTCAAGAGTTAAGGGAAGTGTTTGGATAGCAGAATGAGATGGTTGAAGAGAAATAATTTTGGCTACATGTGCACGGATGTTTCCAGTGTAATGGCCTCAAAGCTGGAAAAGGTATAGAATACAGGACTACAGTTTGAAATGACTAAGGCTGGGAGAAGGATATTAGTCATGAAAACACAGCAGAATGAACAGGTTCAAAGAGGGTTGCAGGAAAACACAGCAAAGTAAGAGGCAGAGGACAAAGGCAAGGGAGTTAACAATGGAACTAAAGGCAAATCTCCAATTACAAAGAAATAATAACAGCATCCTAAGGGTGGCTACACAACAATGGGCCCAAATAGGGTCAGCATGGAAGCCTCCTTGCAAATATGATTATGCATGTCAACCCATTACCAACCCTGGTCCATCCAACTTGGGCAAGGAGCAGCTGGGGACAGCTGGGGAAAGCAGAGGAATCAATTAACACGTCACCAAGTTCTGCTGGAGTTTCTGGACAGCTAAAGCTCAGGCTCTGCAGCTAGAGGCCTGTTGTGGACCTAGTTAGTGATGCAGGCGGGGAGAGTGAGCCAGGCTTTACCTGTGGCGGGATGCCACAGATGTCACAGTGTGGTCTGAACCGTGCAGAGCAACGGCGATGAGAGTGATGCCCACGACATCTGCCCTCTCAACCAGACTGCTCCAGCTGCCAGCCCCCGCATCTGCCTGTTTTCCGAGCCTGCTTCTCCACTTCCCCACCAATTCTGTGAGTCATCCAATATCCTTCTAGTAAATTTATTTTCCACTTATGTTAGCCAGGGGTCCGTTGCTGTTCTTTGTGTTCAAGAGCCCTGACTGACAAAGTGAACATGAAGTTAGCAAGCCACTTCAGCTACAGCCAGCCTCTGGCAGACAAGGACAGGGACAGAGATCCCCAGAACTGGGTCCTAAATGGGATAACTGCTAACACTAGCCTGTAAACTTGGTCTCTCTTCAAGAAAGGCCAGAGAAGCAAAAAGCAGGGCAAAGGTACATAACCTTGGGGATTAGACGACACTCCTTTCTTCTGATGAGGTTATCAGGACTGTCACAGGGTAAGTGTCTGAAGGTGCTTCTCCCCAGCAAAGGGCAGCTGGGTGGGTACAGGAGAAGGGAGGGCAGAAGTCAAGAGGAAATTGATGAAAGTATCCAGAGCAAAACTGCACACTTCAAATCCAACTGTTTAAAAGGAGCTTCGTGGCAGGTGGCATAGGGTCTATCGCTTGGAAATGCTAAGTCACCCAGCAGGCTGAGCCATGGGGATCCTAGCACAAGAGGGAGTGGAGCCCTTGAACTTGATCCGTTAGCAGAAGGAGTTAGCGTCATTTGCTTTGCTCACTGCCATAGCCTCAGTGGTGCCTGGTGCATTGTAGGTCCTCAATAAGTACGTGTTGAATGAATGAAATATTTGTTAAAGGTTGGACGCCCACCATTAGTCAGCATTAGTCACATCAGGGCACCTCACATAGGCAGGACGGAATGACATTTGGGTTTCAATCCAGACCTGTCTGACTCTGAAGTCCAAACTATTAGTCACTGGGCTCCATCATCTACTCCCTGGACCCCAGAAGCTGCAATTGCTCGGGATTCTGCTGCCTGCCAAGCCATGCAAGACGCCCACCATGACGTTGGTGCTCACCAAGCTGTCACCTGCCCTGCTCGCCATCTCCTCCCTCACTGGGCATCGTTGTGGCAGTTATACTGGATCTGTCACGTTGCCAAAACTCCTCAAATTCTGGGCCAGTGTGCTTTGGATGTCCAGCTTTATGAATGACTATTAAAGTCATGATGTTTGGATAGCAATGTCACACAGCCATTTGAGGGAAATTGCTTTTTCAGAGTTGACTCATGGCTGACATTTCCTCCTCTCCCCAGTACATATACCTGGGTGCACTTGGGTGCCCACATGACTCAACTATGAGTTTACAGAGGGCGTTAAACTGGGACACAGATCAGAGTGAAAAATCATGACTCAGTATCATCCCCCGGCCCTCCGGGACTAAAGCTTTGTGCCAATCCTGTACGCTAGGTTCTTCCCTAAAGGTTCGTCTCTCTGGAGACTTTCAGGGATCTTCTCTCACAGACTTCTAGTGGCTGTCCATCCCTCTGTCTCCCAGAGGGGGCCATCCTGTGTCTCCCAGCAGTACACACAAATGAGATTCTCCCAGGGATCCCTTTAAGTCAAAGTTAACAGTTTCGGGTGTAATAAATTCTCTTCCACTTCCATGCAATAAAACCAACAAGATGAGAAAAGGTTTAAATCAAGATTTTATCTTACATGAAGAGGTATAAAAAGCAAAATGAGAGTGATTGAAAGCAGGTCAGTGGTGGCTTGCGGCTGAGGTTAGGGAGAGAGGATGGACGGCACAGGGGTACTAGGAAACTTACTGGGTGAGCGCGCTGTTCTACACCTGGGTCATGGTGGGGCGTACATGACTGTATACCTGTTGTACGAGGTTAGAGTCCTTCAGGCACAGACCTGGAGGGAAGAACTTGGGTGGCAGTAGTCACGTGGGAGATGATTGAACAAGTAAAGGAAGTGGAAAAGCGTGGAAAGTGAGACAGGGAAGAGAGAAAAGGGGAGTGTTAATGATCAGTTTAGCCCTGGCTGGTGTGGCTCAGTAGATAGAGCACCAGCCTGTGAACCAAAGGGTCGCCAGGGTCGATTCCCAGTCAGGGCACATGCCTGGGTTGCAGGCCAGGTCCCCAGTTGGGGACATGCGAGAGGCAACCAATCTTTCTTGCACATCAATGTTTCTCTTCCTCCCTTCCCCTTGCTCTAAAAATAAATAAATAAAATATTTTTAAAATGGTGGTGGGTAGGGCAAGGGAGAGTAATGAGGGAAAATGGGGACAACTGTAATTGAACAATGAAAAATAAAATAAAGAAGAAAATATATGATCAGTTTACTGTGGTAGCAACTGGTGTTTAACCCTGTATTGGCTTGAGGTGTATTCCATAATCTCTCACTGTTTTTTAGACATTTTATTTTAAATTTTTTATGTATTGATTTGAGAGAGAGAGAGGAAGGGAGAAAGAGAGAGAAACATCAATTTGTTGTTCCATTTGTTTATGTGTTCATTTGTTGATTCTCGTATACCTTGGCTTACCAGGATGCTCTAACCAACTGACCTACCCAGCCGGTACCTAGATATTCTATTTTTAAAATGACTTTTAGGAATAACTTCAAAGTTAGGGTAATGTAGCCTTTCTCCTTAGAATTTGTTCTCCTTTTACCAAGTACCTGCTGCAGTCAAGGGCAAACTGGGTTAGCTAAATCACCCACTTTTATTTATTTACTTTTAGAGAGAGTGGGAAGGAGGGAGAACGAGGAGAGAAATATTCATGGATGCCTTTGGCGCACCCCCTGTTGGGGACCTGGCCTGCAACCCAGGCATGTGCCCCGACTGGGAATTGAACCGGCAACCCTTTGGTTTGCAGGCCAGCACTGAATCCACTGAGCCACACCAGCCATGGCCCTACTTCGTTGTTAAAGTCACGCATTTCAGGTTCCAGTCAAGGAGAGAGGGTCTCCAACTTCAGAGATATGTTGAATTCCAATTCCCAGGTGTCTCTGGGAGTCACTGGGAGGGGAGGTGTCTCTTAAGCCACTCCATTTTCCAGCTGTCCCCCTCAGACTAGCAAATGGTTTCGGGGTAAAAGCAGTAGCCCTTTATGATCTTTAACAAGGAAAGGGATCTTTATTTTTGTCAGCCAAAGGACTTAGTTTTGATCATTAGCCAAAGGCAGCCTTGTCTCTCAGATGCCTTTTTTTAAAAAAATGAACAAATGCCCCTTGGACAGAAATGGCTTCATTTCATCTCTTTAAGCTGCAATTCTCTCCCAGGTCAAGGTTTCTATATTATGATGTCTTTGATGCTTTTTAGTAAATGCTGCTAGTACTTATCCAACTTCTCTTTTCGTTGTCTTAGTGGAAGGATAAAGGATAATTAGCCCCAAGAGGCAGGATGTGGAGTGAAGAGAGACACGTCTGGATAGTCGTGGAGATTCATTCCTGTTCCTCTTCCGATACTGTGGCAGATAAGGTAATATTTCAGCACATACTCACTCCACTCAAGCCCTAGGAGAGGAGTCTGCTTCCCAGATCTTTTGATGTTGCACTTGGCCATGTAGCTTGCTTTGACTCCTGAGATTTTGCCACATGTAGTGTAAGGGGAGGCTTCAAATGTGCTTACATATCTGGGCTTGCCCTCCTGCATCTCTGCCGTTGCCATGGGAACTTTCCTGGGGGGGGGGAAGCTGCTGCCCCTTCAGCCTGCATCCCACAATGAACGTGCATGTAAGCCGTCCTGAGCCTAACCCACAGAGGGGCCAACCCCGGCTGCTCATGCAGCCTGAAGCACAGCCATCCACAGAAGCCCAGTTTAGGTGTGATGACCCCCAGCTGACCTGAAGTTGCATGAGAGACAATATTTTATTTTAAATTTTTATTTTTAACTTTATTTTTATTGTTGACACCCATACAGATGTCCCCATTTCCCCCCTTTTGCCCACCTCCACCCAGCGCCTGCCCTTCCTTCCCTCTGGCCATCACCATGCTGTTATCTGTGTCTTTGTGTCACATATGTGTTCTTTGCAAACAATAATTCTTCGAGTCACTGAATGTTGGGAGTAGTTTGTTAACACAGCACTTTTGTGGCAATCGCTAAGCATACGAGTCGCTGAGCAAGAAGCTGGCTCAGCAGATTTGAGTTACTGCCATAGAAGAAAAGGCTATTATCAGAATCGGAGCTCCAGAAGTTTCAGTCTCCTAACAGGTCATTTCACCAACCAGGAGGTTCTCACTGTCACATAATTGCCTGGATACTCCCCCTTTCCCCATCCTCTGCACGTAGCTAAACATCACAGGAGTATGCTCCATCACCTGGAAACTCCCCCCTTTTGGGGGCATACCTAGTCTACTTGTGCCCGGCTTATGCACGTGTCTATAGGATAATGCCTTGCAGGATCTCGGGCAGGTCTTCCCCACTCACTCTGAGTTTGCATTTACTCTCTGCAGCACTAGCAGTATGTGTGCCTCTGTCCCTTTGTGCCATCAGGGGACGGGTGGGTCGGAATCGTCTTGTCCGCTACTACCGCCAGCCAGAAATCACTATCCCCCTGTTAAAAACCCATCACTGAAACTTAGCAAGTCTTATTATTTCGTGTGCATTTTAAAATGGTTTCATAGTGTTATCGCTAACCCATAGAAATGCTATTTTTTTGTATGTTGATACTGGAGCCGACAGCCTCACTGAACTGTCTAGTTTTCATTGTTTGCTCATATAGTCTCTCGAATTTTCTATGGTGATGGTTCTGTTATGTGTATAGGATGAGGTTTTCCTCTTTCTAGTTCTTATGTCTTGTTTCCTTTTTATGTCTTTTTGCAGTGGTTAGACCCCCAGGGTGATGCTAAATGGTAACTGTGATAGTAGTGAATGAACATCCTTGCCATGTTTTAAAGAAATGCTTTTAAAATTCTATATTAAATGTAATATTTGCTATAGGCTTTTAGGAGATTAAGGAACTTTCCTTTTATTCCTAGTTTGTTAAATATATATACTTTAATTTTTAAACATTGACTTCTTATTGAAAGCTTTTTCTGTATCTATTAGAATCATCAAGGGTTGCCAGTTTGATCCCCAGTCTAGGGCACATGCCTGGGTTGTGGGCCAGGCCCCCAGTAGGGGGCGTGCAAGAGGCAATTACACATTGATGTTTCTATCTTCCTTCCCCTCTCTAAAAATAAATAAAATCTTTTCTAAAAAAGATCATCATAGGTATTTCTTTTTTGTTTTTCCTTTCAGGATCATCAAGTTTATCACAACATTTAGAAGAACCAAATACTTTAATAAGAACCCCCAGAAACATGGGAGAAAGGGGCCCCAGGAAAAAGTCTAGTCTCTGGAGTTTCATTCAGGTGGGAGCCAAGGGGTGCACTGGCAGTGAGGGCGCCCTCTCCTCTTGACCCCCGGGGGCCACCCTCCCAGCTCAGCAGGTGTCTGGATGTTTCTGAAGGCCACAGAAATGCAGGGCACCCTCTTGATGTGAGTCCCGTGCAAGAACTCCGCAGCAGTCTGCACACCTCTGTCGTCCACTGGACCGAGTCCTCTCACCTTGCACACACACAGGGTATTTCTGGCACTGCTCTCGTTTGCAACTGTTTGCAGCCAGCCTCTGCAACTGTTTGCAGCCAGCCTCTGCCTCATCTTCTGCACCTTGTAGCCAGCCTCCCTGGAGCTCAGCATCTCCAAATTTGGCATTTAAAATGCAGGGAGTGCAGCTTGACCTCCCCAGAGTCTTTCACTGTGGCCCTGCCTTGGCTGTCCACAATTTTAAAAATTATATTGGCTTGACTCTTGTCCTTTTGAGATGCTGCTTCTTGGTAGTCGGCCTATAGAACATGAGTCTAAATAGGAAACTAAAGGCCCGCATAGCCACCCCCTCCTTGTCTTGGGGCTGTGGCCAGAGGGAGGGGCTGGAGTCACCATTAGGCTGCCCAGAATGAAGAAAATTTCCCATGCTGGTTCCTTCTGGGGCTTCACCACTGCTGCTGCTGTGGGTGGAGGGGGAGCCCCCAGGGCCACACTGGAGGGCTGGGCTGGGTTCCTCATCCTCCATTCCAAGCTGGGTGGGGCAGTGGTGGTCCTTGACTGAAGGCAGGTTGGGGGACTGGCAGGCTCTTTGGTCTTTTGCCCCGATGGCTGAATCTCATGGGTTGGGTCAGGAAAAGGGCAGGGCCTGACCCTGATGGTGCAGCCCCTCACCTTGGTTTTCCTGGTACTGCAGATCAAAGTGCCCTTCCCTTTACTGTACTTTCTTGCTGTTACTGACTCCTGGGTCTCATCCAGCTGAGGTTCTTCATTATCTCTGTTACCTGGGGGCACCTGTGAGGCCCGAGTTCCTCCTTCTGGCCCATGTTGAGCCACACGGTTCCTTCATTATATCTTCTAGGGTTTTGCTGGGGTTGAGGGTCATTAATTTTTTCAAAGTTTTTGACATTTGCCCCAGTTGCTGAGCTGCCACCACCAAGGACTCACAACCTTCACCTTGATCTCCCCTTGCCTCCTGACTCCCATCCCTGCAGCCTGCCTCCTCCCGCCGCATCCTTCTACAGGCTGTTTCCACTGAGGAAACCAAATAGTATAGAGTGTCTGCTCACTCTTTCAACACTTTTGCTGATGCAAGTAAGGGTGACGATCTGCTTCCTCCTGGCACTGAGAATTATATGCATATAAGAATTCAACAGAGAGCCCTAGCTGGCGTAGCTCAGTGGATTGAGCTCGGGCTGTGAACCAAAGCATTGCAGGTTTGATTCCTAGTCAGGGCACATGCCTGGGTTGCAGGCCATGGCCCCCAGCAACCGCACATTAATGTTTCTGTCTCTCTCTCTTTCTCCTTGCCTTCCCTCTCTAAAAATAAGTAATAAAATCTTTAAAAAATATGTTTTTTAAAAAAGAATTCAACAGACAAATGGCAGTAAGCGCCTTCCTGCTGTCCAAGGGATGTGCCTGCAATGGTACTGTAAAATATGTAGAAGTGACTCAGCTACAGGGTGACCCACACAAGAAACACATGCCCGTTCTCCGTAGAGGCTGGACTGGTTAAGGACGACCAGCTGAAGATTCACGGGCTGTAAGTGCTTTTGGCTCACTGAAGCCTAAGTGAGGATTCCCTTGCAATGAGTAGAATTTCCCTCCTTCTGGCCCTTGTCACAAGTTTAACAACCCCACAGCTTGTGTCGTGTAACCATTTGGGATCTGCTTTTAACTTGGACTAGTGTAACTCCATGCAATAAACTGAAAAGAGTCAAAAAAAAGTTTTTGACGTTCTATAGATATGACATATGGGACGTGGCAGTGCCCACTCAGTATCTGCTGCTTCACTTCCCACAAACTGCAGGGTCCTTGTCACCACTCTGCACAGAAATCCCCCCAGGCTCTCTATATCAACCCCAGGGTCACCACAGGTTTGGCACAGGGATAGCTCTGGGGTGGCACAGAACACGCTCAGCTCATGGCCCGTAAATTCACTACTGAGGCCAAAGTCTGCAAGTTTTACATTCAGCTCAGCATCTGAAAGTATGTTCTCTGGCTTCAGGTGCCTGTGGATGATGCCCCTCCGGTGACAGTAGTGCACCGCTGACACTGGCTGCCGGAACAGGGCCCGGGCCTCCTTCTCGGCCGTGCAGCTGTGGTCCTCCGAGTAATCAAACAAGTCCCCTCTGCTCGAGTACTCCATAGAGAGGAATGATGTTTCCCTGGTGGCAATCACCTAGAATAACTTTATAATATTTGGGTGATTCAAGTGCTTTGCACACTGGACGTTTTGAAAAAGGCTACAGGAACCCAGCTGATTGATGAGTGACAGCCACCTCTGCCCTGGCCAGATTGTGACAGGCCAACCTCACTTTGGCAAAGGTTCCTGGCCAGTAGTGTTCAGGCGCTTATAAGGCCAATATGGGGCTCCTTGTCAGCAAAGAGAGTTGCAAGTGCCCTTGCCATGGTGACTTGCTAACTTCACTAACTGAAAGTGCTATCAATACTAAGTTTACTAACTATGCTACCAAACAATGCAAACTATACTCTACTAACTGCAGTAACTAATACTAACTATGGTAACCAATGTTAACCATGCTTAACAGTACTAATAAACAATGCTAACTATACTAACTATACCAATACCAATTATATTAACTTTAAAAATTCTAAGGGGTATTTGAGATCTTGTTCCTCGGTGCATGTTGTCAGATTGGCTCAAGTAAACTCTTATATTTTTAGCCCTGGCTGCTGTGGGCCAGGGGACTGAGCACTGGCCTGCAGACTGAAAGGTGGCTGCTTCAATTCCCAGTCAGGTCACATGCCTGGTTGTGGGCCAGGGCCAGCTGGGGGTGTTTGAGGGCAACCGGCCTATGTTTCTCTCTTTCTGCCTCCTTTTTCCCTCTCTCTAAAATAAATTAATTAACTAAATCTTTTTTTTTAGTTTAAAAAAGTCAAAAAAAAAGTTTTAAGTTTAAAAAAAAAAATCTAGGCCCTGGCTGGCATAGCTCAGTGGATTGAGCGGGCTGCGAACCAAAGTGTCGCAGGTTCGATTCCCAGTCAGGGAACATGCCTGGGTTGCAGGCCATGGCCCCCAGCAACCGCACATTGATGTTTCTCTCTCTCTCTCTCTCTCTCTCTCTCTCCTTCCCTTCCCTCTCTAAAAATAAATAAATAAAATCTTAAAAAAAAATCTAAAGAGGGACCTGGCTGGTGTGGCTCAGTGGATTGAGTGGCGGCCTAAGAACTGAAAGATTAGCAGTTCAATTCCTTTAGGTATCTATACACACACACACACACACACACACACTCCCAAAGACCCAGAAGTGAAACTCTTTGGTTGTATGGTATATATTAATGGGCCATTTTGTATTCCTCTTACATGAATGCTTTAAAAAATCAACCTGATAGGGGAACTCAAGAGTTAAAGGTTTGAGCCTTAATTGATAGGCATGAGTGACTAATGCACATGGAAAGCTGTCATTCTAGGAACTGGATGGCACGTCCCACGTGACTCCAGGAGACCCGCCAGCAATTCAGCTTTGGTGCCCCAGGGGGTCTGCTAGCAGGGACAAGGTATTTGAGTTGTTCATTGACAGATAAAGAAGTGCTGGGAAAAACCGCCCCTGGACTGCAACTCTTACCTGATTAACCTTTTCCCCAAACCTCTTACCTACACCCTTCCTTCTCCTTAGAAAAAGGTCTGCTGGAGATGCGATGTTCAGATGGTTTTTGAGGGTATATAAGCCACCGTCTTTTTAGATAGCTGGCATCTGAATAAAGTGCCCATAAAGATACAATCCTTTTCTCTACTTATTGGTTATAGTAGGGACAGGCGACGTAAATGCTAACTTTGCCAGTTTCAAAACCAGCCAACTACAGCCTTACAGCCAGCTAACCATCAAGTAAATAAAGTTTTATTGGAAACAGGGCCAAGATTAGGGGGAGAGAAGTGAAACAAGGTTTTATAAATTCAGGGGCTCATCTTGTCTTTATTTTACACTTTAGGATTGTATTCATTTTCTGGCATCAATTTTGATTGTTAAAAATGTTATATCAAAATATCGTTTACCTGTATACTGCATCCTTTGGTGCTTGCTTCAATTTTGTGCTCGAGGCAAAAGCCTCCCTCACAGACCGTAGTGCCAGCTTTGTCCCAGCCCCAGCCCTGCCCTGGTCTAAACCACTCATTATCTCCAGGCTACACAATAGCTTCCTAACTGGTCTCTCCACCCACCTGTGATTCCTTCCCCACGTGGCAGCTACTGGGATCTTTTGAAAAGCTAAATTGATTTGTGTCACTCTTGTGCTTCAAATCCATTCAATCATCTCTTAATCTACTTAGGATAAAATCCAAATTCCTTGTAAAACCCTGAGTAATCTGAAGGTTGCCTTCTTCCCTAACCTCCTCTCCTTCCATTCTGTCTTTGTCTGCTCCGATTTCACTTGCTAACTTTCTGTCCCTGGAATGTGCTAAAGTCATTCCTGTGTCAGGGCCTTGACACGGGGGCGTTCTTTAAATGGATGATCCCTTCTAACCTTTCAAATTTCAGATTAAGTATCTCTTTAGAGAAGCTTTCCAATCCCAAGTAAATCCCTCCTGATATTTCTATCGTTCTGTTCCTTTCCCTTCCTATTACTCTGACAACATGCAGAATTTTACTTGCTTCTTATTTTGTTACCTGTTTTCCTTTAAACCTTAAGACCTTTGAGAGAGCTTACTGCATTGCTCACTACCATATACGCCCACTATTTAGCATTTAAATACTCACTAAATAATTAAAACTAAAAAAAAATAAGGTGTTATGGTGGAATGAGCCGCCAGAGGGAAAATAAAGGCAGGGCCCTCACCATTACAACCTAACAAAGAACTTAATACAGGAGGCTAAAAAGCCAAAGCTCACACCGCTGGCCCAGGAATCCTGAGACTGGTCCAAGAAGGCTGCCAGGCATTCAAACAACAAGTGAAAGTATGATAGTGTAGGAGGTGGGAGGGCCCTTGAAGGTCTGGGTGTATCATCTCCACCAACTGGGAGAAGGAAAACCTTGAGACCGTGTATTCATTCCAAGGCCTGGAGGGGGGAAGGGGGAAGGGGGAACTACAGTGTCAAAGAAAAAAAACCTATAAGACAACTTTAGGTTAATTGCCTGCCTCCTGTCACATATACAAGATGAACAAATAGAGTCTGGAGCAAGATAATGATTTTGGGCTAACAGACCCCCCACCCATACCCTACATTGGGGGAGTCATGTCTCTCCAGGGGAGAAGCTGGTACCACCTTTACCCACCAATCAAAATGTAACTTCTTCACTCCCACCCCAGCAACTATATAAGTCCCCAGAACAAAGGGCTCTCTTCTCTTGGCCTCCTTGGTTATCTTGCCACATGGGGGACCCCTGGCCAGCTGGCCTCTGGTTGGAGGCGGGGCCTGGCCACTCCTGGCCACCCTGGCTCTGCTCTCCTTTAGAACTTAGCATTAATAAGCTTTGCTTAAATGCTAGTCGTCTCACTGGCCTGTAATTCTTTACTGTGGTGGCAAGAACTGAGTTTCTCCTGTAACAATGGTAAAACTCAAAGTGAATGGACTTTTAGGGGGAAAAAAAACTCCACAAATGTTCATTTATATTAAATGAATATTAATCTGGAAATAACAAAGGTCATAAAATGATCATTTCCTTTGGCCTAGCAGGCCTACATTTGAGACAATATCTCAAGAATAACTTGAAATTTTATTGATTGAAAGTACTGATACATGTATATAACTTATGAAGGTTGAAAAAATGGAAAACAACCCGTAAATCTGGTTGCCCATTAACCTTCCCCTGGTTTCATTCTCCTTCTCTAGCCTAGACAAGCCCAACTACATGTTGCTCCCATAGGAGAGAGAAGGAGAGTGAGAGAAACATTGATGTGTGAGAGAAGTGTTGATCAGTTGCCTCTGGCTCGTGCGCCCAGATGGGGACCAGGCCTGCAACCCAGGCATGTGCCCTGACCAGGAATTGGACAGGTGGCCTTTTCCTTTGTGGGATGATACTCAACCAACCGAGCCACACTAGTCAGGGAATACAGCCATGATTTTCAAGTTCACCAACCTCAAATGGGCAATTATCATTTCCCTGAAATCTTGTTGTTTTTATGATGAAGCTGTTTTCCTGCTCTGTACAGATGTTATTTCAATATTCACCATACTTCTTTTACTAAAGGAGCTACCCTCTGCAAGGCTGTTTAAGTCAGAAAACCTGAGAGCCATTCATGAGAACGTCCCCGTTATCCAGTTCATCACCACGTCCTAGTTTCAGTCTCAAAAAGCAGATCTGAATTCATCACCTCTTTTCTATCTTCAGTGCCACCATAATTAGAACCAGTATCTGGATGACTGAGATGTTCTCTTAATCAGTTGCTCCATTTTCATTCTGTTTTTCCTACCCACTCTCCACACAGCAGAGTGATCTATTTTTAAAAATGTATAAAATTAATTCATACACACAGTAAATCAATACAGCAATTTATAAAGAAAAGGTTATTTTTTTCCCTGTACCCCTTTCCAACTGCAATCCCCGAGGTAACCAACCACACACTAAAATTCAATGTGTACATTTTCCCCCATTCTTTTTTCTGTGCTATACAGAAATATATTCAAATATTTCTATTGGTTATTTCTAAAAATGGATTACATTCTGTACAATATGTCATGTTGTTATTTACTTATTCTTTATCTAATACTATGTCATGGACATTCTTTCAGGTCAATATACTATTTCCCTTTCTCTTATTCATTGATTGATTGATTGTTTTTTTCCCCTTACTCCTTTCTCTTTTTATTTTTTATTTTATTTTTTTTAAAGATTTTATTTATTTATTTTTAGAGAGGGAAGTGAGAGAGAGAGAGAGAGAGAGAGAGAGAAACATCAATGTGCGGTTGCTGGGGGTTATGGCCTGCAACCCAGGCATGTACCCTGGCTGGGAATCGAACCTGGGACACTTTGGTTCCCAGCCTGCGCTCCATCCACTGAGCTACACCAGCCAGGGCTTCCTTTCTCTTTTTTATATAGCCATGTAACATTCCAGAGAGTGAAAGTAAAAAAAAAAAGTTAATAATTTCCCCAGTGATAAACATTCAGTAGCATGTCTTTTAAAATGTAAAATAGATCATGCGTCTTTCCTTCAAAAGCTTTCTTTTCCCCATGCAGTAAGATCTACATTTCCTAGCATGGCCTGTAAGGCTCTGGAATGATCTGGCTCTTGCAAGCTCTCTTTAAATTCATTTTACACCACTTCCGCCCTTGCTAACCATAGCCCACACTAGTAAGTTTTTTTCCACTGCATGGTCCCTGTGTGTTTTCTACTCTTAACCTGTACAGGTCTTCCTTATCTTCCTCTTCCCCACCAATCTAAATTAGGTTCCCTTCTTAAATGTTCTCATCACATCCTATAAACACCTTCTGAGTACTCATCACCAATTATACTTACATATAATAATTGATATTTATATGTCTGATTATTTCATTTCTACCTTTTTCACTAGGCACCATGCTTTCTGAGGTCCGTGTTTGCTGTACCACCAGCACTAAGAACAAATGCTTGAAGGTAATTAATTAAGTGAATAGATGTCCTACACTGAGGAATCACTAGGCAGCTCAGTAATAGAATTTCATGTTAATTAACTTTTAATATTACACGAGAATTGTTATATAGATAAGTTTATATGAAGTATATACACATATATACATATAATATGAAAAACTGGTAATGTAGGATAGTAAAAGAAGCATTGGCCTTAGAGGGTAGTGACTGTGACTAATCGGTTGGTGACCTAGGAAATGTCCGTCTCCACCAGCAATTTTCAGCTGTCATATTGTGAGAGGCATACTGGTGTGCTGCAAGAATTTTTAGAACATGCCATACCTGACTACTTACTTAGTCAGGGTTGCTCACCTTTTCCCCCCTACGTTTTCAGATTTTAAAAAATGACAACAACCAACACAACAATAGTGGTCTGGTTAGATGAATCAAAATGATACCTATTTTTGGTCAGATTGGCAAAAAATATAATACATTTTGTGCTGTGCCACAGAGTTGTAGTAATTAGTTTATGCGTGTTAAGAGATGAAAAAGGTTGAAAAGTGCTTGTCTCCACCAATGAATGACTCTCAGTAGGTGTGGTATTGCCCCCTAGTGTTAGATAGTCTGGGAGGTACTGCTGGCCTTTGGAGAGCCAGGGCCACTAAGCAAGGATTCCTGCAAAATGTGCCTGTCAGTGTCCCTCACAAAACACCTGCTTATCATGACCTGTACTTAACACCTGACCTATTTTATACATGAGCCCAAAACTCCTTTTTTATTTTTACATAATTCTAATAGCAAATATTTTAGGAATGTCTGTACAGTGGACACTGAGGACAGACTGGTGTTGTCCACCAGAGGTGGCTGGAATACCAGGTGTCAGATGGCATTCATAGCTTTCACATTCACGGGGATTTTATTCACAAGTACTGGCAAATGATGATTCCGTTACATTTGCTAGAACAGTCACGTCTGAGCATTTGTATATTGAAATATAAATTATTGGATTATACATTCCTTTCTTTGTTTTTATACATGGCACATTATTTACAAAATCATATATGTAGATAGGTTATATTATCTATGAATTTAACTTTAAGATAATAAAGGAGATGTTACAGAAATCTTTATTTAAAAAAGTTATGTTGGGTAAAATAAGGTTGTGAACCATTACTGATTGAGATGATGATTCATAATGGGAAGAGTTCTTATTTTGTTCTTTTTATTAGTTTGTTTGTATTCCACTATAAAATTGGTAATGTGACAGACACACATTTAAAAAAATACAGGGGTGGGCAAAAATAGGTCTACAGTTTGTATGAAAAAAGACATACAGATTATGATTACTAATAAATAATAGTACAAGAATAGACGGTTTCCCCACTCACAACTGTAAACCTACTTTTGCCCGCCCCTGTACCGCTCCCATCCTGTTTAGATAGTTCATCACTTAAAGGTGAATCGAAATGATTTCCCAAGTTTCCTTGCTAGATAATAATTTTATGATTCTATAGCTTGAAATTTATGATAAGTTGTGAATTTATTACATATCTTAAGTTTTCACCACGTAACTGTTGTCTTTAGGCTTCACAGTGAAGAAACGGAAATAAAAAGAACTAATGTATTAAAAAAAGAATGAAGGCTTGTCACTATGAGATTGGGCGCACAGACTTAAAATCGCAACCTCTTTATCTATTTCCTTTCCCTGTTCTTTTTTCATAATTTCATCATTTACCGCACACTACGCATTTAAATCATGTATTTTTTAAAAATCGCCTCCTTTCCCTTTCCCCTCATCTCAACACACACCAGGACACAGTAATTCCTAGAATGGAAAGAGGGAATATTGTGTTTTGCTCACCAGTATCTTCCCATGTATACAACAGTGCGGGGCACACAGGAGGGCTCAGTGAGTATTTGATGTATGAATGGCAGAATACACGCCATAAACAAAAACGACTGTTTCGAGCGCCACTCTCACCAGAATTCTAGGAGGCAATGGGAGGAACCAGGAAGTTGATTCCTGTGACTTGGCGCACATAGGGATTGCGGGTGCATTCTGATATTCCTTGGGATGCATTGTGTGTGAGGATTTTGTGAACTTCGTGCAGGGCTGCGCAGGTTGGAAATCAAACAGTAACTTGCACCAAAATCCTCATAATGTTCTCAAATTTCCATAGTCAGAAACACGTTTTTGTAAGGGCATTGGTCTTCCGTTCTCTTGTTCACCGGTACAGGGCAATTTAGGATATTTCTTCACTGGAGATTAATGGTGAGGATGGGATGAAGACTGGTGTCTCCAAAATGTGCAAACATAGGAAATGAACTAACTCTCTTTTTCACAAACAACCAATTCAGTATCAAATTCTCACCCTAGATTAAATCCCGCGCTCCTCCTACCTTGCCAATCTGCCTCTACCCCGCCCCTTTAATAGCTATGGTAGGCGGGGCAGGGGAGCGACATTCTTGGCTCCCCCTAAATTGGTTAAGCTTGCCCCGAGTTTTGCTATCTCACATTTGAGCAAGCACAGAGGAAGCGTAACCAACCACTTAACGAAGATCGCCGACCAAATGAGAGCGGAGCAGCACACGCGGGCAAAGAAGGAAGCAAAACACGAAGAAAGGCAGTAGTCTAGCAGCCACATGAGGTGGGCAATCCCATCTGCCCTGGGAGGTAGAACTTCAACTCCCAGCTTGCAATTGGGCAGTCACCGCCCGAGGACTACAACTCCCAGAGTGCTGTGGGAGCGTCCGCCTGCCACTCCTCCCGCCCCTCCCCCGTCCCTCCCTGCCGGATCGGCGTGCGCCTGCGCACGGGAAGCCGGAGGAGTCTTACCCTAATGTAAGATGGTGGCCCGTCTGGCTGTGGAACCCACCGAAAGCTGAGAGTGTCTCTCTCAGCCGTAAAGGTCGGACTCGCTGAAGCAATCAGGCCCCGTTCTGAAGAGTTTTTTCCCCGACACTTGTCCAGTGGTCTCTTGTGAGGACGCGGCAGCTCGTGGAGTCGGCTAAGAGAAAAGCGAAGCAAGGCAGGCGGGTGAGTCTATGCGGGGCTGGGCTTAGGGGAAACCCGGGGCTGACCGGCTACGAGAGAGCGGAGGCTTCGCTGGAACTATGCAGGCCGCACCCCCCTCTCTCCCCACCCCCCGCCTCATCCTCACCCTCCTCTTTCTTGGTCTTCCTCCTCCTCCTCTTCCTCCCTCTCCTCTCTACGCCACAGCAGTTACCACCGGGAAAAGAGAGCGGGGCAGAAGGCGGCGTGGCGGCAAGCACCGACTCCTTGGACAATTTCTTCAATTGGGGGAGTCGAGGCGGCTTTACGTCTTCAGCTCTCTCCCCTACATTTTTGTTGGGGCAGGAATCTTAGATCAGGACTCCTCGCTTTCCTAGCCCCCTTTCCCCTCTCTGACGTCCTTTCCCCGTGGCCCCGTCTCCCACGACCAAAGCCATCACTTCCACTCTGACCCGTGTTGCTGCTGCTCATTAATCCCACTGCTCGTTGCCCATTCGCCCCGCTGCTTGTTTTTTGCTCCGCTGCTACTACCACTCTGGAGTTAGCCTTTTGCCCCTTTCTTGCGCCTGCCGTCAGTCTCCCGTCTGTGTGCTACAGTAGAGCTTCTTCCGATGTGTACAGTCGTGCCTTTAACCGCATCTGTCATTTTCAAGCTGCCCCTTAAGTGCCTAGATGCTGCTGCTGCTGCTCATTCTAACCCACCTGTTTCACGGCTTTCTTGGAAATTGTCCGTTCCTTTCCTCTTTCCTATACGAATTCTTTCAACGTTCACTTCCAGAAAAAAGGGGTGTCCCGTGTTGGCCCCTGAAAAGTCAAGGAAGTTGGGAAGTGAATGAAGTGAGGTAGGGTACTGTCTGAAACGTCCTGAGTGAAGAGCGTTTACTTAGGCTACTCAGGAGAGGGACGTTTTCGTGTTGTTTTCAGCGATTTGTGGATTATTCACTCTGTTGGGAGGGGTTTTTTTTCTTTTTCTTTTCGGACCAATTTGTCCATGCTCCTAAGCGTTCTTCTGAATTGCCTCTCCCCAGGACACTTAATGTGGGCTCTAATTATACTAACACATGTTAGCCTTGGCATTTCAAAATAAGATAAATCTGGCACACAACCAAATTCGTCTGTGAACTCCATAAGCAAATACATGTGATATTTTGATTATGTGTAGGTTACATGTGGGTTACAGATCCCTTCCATATTGTGACATTGATTATTGAATAAGTGAATTATATTGATGTTCAGCTTAATTGATGACATATTTTATTTATGTTTGAGTGGAAATTTCCTCTCCAGCCAATATCAGACTTAGTATTTTTGGATGGGAAGTTCTCTCTTTTAACAGTTTTAGAACGGTAAGTATCTGAATACACTGTTTTTTTTTTTTTTTTTGAAACCCCATTAGGATTTTAATGCAAAAGAAAAACAGATTTTTTTCTTCCAAAATTAAATCCCCCATTTTTCCATAGAAAAGACGAGGGCTGGGGAAAAGAAATGACAAAGTGTGCACATACACATTTGGTAGCAATCTTTGTCATTAGTGTCTTCATTAAAAAACAGAAAACTAGT
Source organism: Phyllostomus discolor (assembly GCF_004126475.2). Taxonomy (NCBI): domain Eukaryota; kingdom Metazoa; phylum Chordata; class Mammalia; order Chiroptera; family Phyllostomidae; genus Phyllostomus; species Phyllostomus discolor. Next base: position 80,796,703 of record NC_040912.2, on the reverse strand, counting down.
CGTGGGTGGTGTGGCTCAATGGGTTTGAGCACTGGCTTTGGAACGGAAAGGTGGTCAGTTCCATTCCCTGTCAGGACACACACCTGGGTTGTGGGCCAGGTCCCCAGTAGGGGGCGTGCAGGAGGCAGCTGGTCCACGTATCTCTCGCACATTGATGTTTCTCCCCCCATTTCTTCTCCCCCTTCCCCTCTCCCTAAAAGTAAGTAAAATCTTTAAAAAAAGAAAGTAGAAGCAAGAGGTAGCTTATGAAGTGTATGTTTTTTGTCAAAAGCTGATTTGTAAATCAGCTTTTTCAGTGTAAATTGAAATACACTGATTAATGGCATAATGGGAAGAAGGAGCCCTAGCTTTAATCAGACCACTGTGAAAAAAAGAATTACCAGAAAAGTGAACAGGATTACATATACCAGATACATACATCTCATGTTTAAATAAGATTGTGTTATTCAGATATATGTAAAAATGTTAAAGTTCATAGTAGTGATCTCATGCAGCAATATACTTATTTGCAAAAAAGTAACACCTCAATGTAAATACAGATACATAGTTACCCTTTTAATCACTTTTGCATGTTAGTGTATTGTGATTTTTACAAATTTTACCTGTAATACTAGAGGAATCTTACATTTGGCGTTATGGTCACTTGATTGTGATATGTGGTCTGTTTAATCAACTGTAAACTGAGATAGAAAAGCCATTTATAAAACTTCTTTTTTTCCTTTTAGCTACTTAAGCCCCAATTTGGAGAAGCTAAATAAGTCCCTACTGTTGGGAATTGGAAGCAATTTATATAGCAAACCTTGTTCTAAGTTATAACTTGAGATCTTTAAAAAATATTACTTACATTTAATTTGTCCCAGGAGGAATGTGTTTAATAAAATTGATTTTCACTCTTAAGTAAAAATGTATTTCATTTTTCTTTGTAATATGCTGGTGGAGAAGCTTTCCATTTTGAACAAACCTAACATACAGGTTTGGAAGCCCTTGGCAGTCATGCTTGGCTCAGTTGTAAGCAGTGTGTTCAAGAGAGGACTGTTTGTCTGGCAGAAGACGGTAAATGATTTTAATACATCTTTTCTGTTGTACAGGTATTTTGCCTCAGTAAATAGTCTCAAGTAATTTTCTCTACTCCACACTTTCTTCCTGAAGTCATCAGATTCTTAGTTTCAGCACTCTGCAGTCAAAATGAGTTTACTTTGAGATCTTGATCACATCTGAAGATACCTAAAGTTTTCTGACATTTGGAGAGTAAATAGGGAGCTAAGGTTTCAAAATATTTTTGTATGGTTTAAATTTTTAGATGTAACATTATGAACATTGCAGCTTCACTTTTGATTGTTGGAATACTTTTTGCCAGGTTCAGTTGTTGAATTCTCCAGGTGAATAGATTATTTCTGTAGGAAGGTGTGTGAGCACCAATTAAAGTTGACTTATTATTATAAAATTTGTTTTCATGAAGTTGCCAGAAAAATCTTTAGTTTATTAGGATGAGACAATCAAATGGCAAAATGCAGGGAAATTGTCTTGTAATGCCTTCAACTTCAGTCTGAAGGGAGTAGTACTAATAACCTGTACCTATTTCTGGGTAAAAGAAGGAGGGTGTTGCTTCCTGATGAACTCCTCGCATTCGGAGAGTTTTATTTTAAAAATTATTTTACTTGTCTTAAGAGAACTGAAAACTGTTTTCTCATTTCAACAGTGTGTTTTTACAAGTCTTCTCTTAGTCTCCTTTTCTACTGCTGTTTTTCGGGTGAAGCCACACTCTGTATTTTCATGTGGTTTTTATTTTGGGGGTGATGCCCACAAATAATGCCGGAAAGAATCTATTTTAACTCTGTTACTCTTTTTCTAGACCTGGTGAAATAGAAAGTTTTAATTTGTGAAAACTTTAGCCTCTGTAAAATTTGGTTAGCTTTGTGTTATTAAGTATAGTACTGTTTTCACTTTTTGTGAAAGAAGTTACATCATCTCATTTGGTTCCAAAGAAAAACAGTAGTGAAATAGGTTATAGAGATTTTTAGTGTTCTAGAAATAGTATAAGTAGAATGTACTACATACTTTTCTCAAAGGATTTCTTAATCTAAGTGGAACTTATAAATGGTTTTCATCCCGCTGGAATAACATGTATTGGATGAAACTTATTAACATATTCTGAGATATTTTTTAAATTTTATTTTTCAGTTACACTTTGCATTTGATGACATTTGTATTAGTTTCAGGTGTAGAGCATAGCATTTAGACACCATAGACTTAAAATGTTCTAACAGGTTCTGAGATTTTAAAAGTTTATGTTACCTCAGAGATAATAGGAACAAGTTGCAAATGTCCATTCTTATATAAAATGTGGCAATATCCCTGACATTTTGAAGATAGTAACATATGTATATTCTTCAAAAGTTGAGAGTACACAAACTATACAGACAACAAAATTTACTGAGTTATTTAGTGATGCAAGGAAAGAAGAAAGTGGACTTTTTTTCCTTTTAAGTGGGACTTTTCAATCATATATTTAATGATTTTCTGAAAGAACTTTTTCCAGAGTTGTTTTTCATTTCATTACGTGGCCTTCTTTATTAGAAAAGATTTTGTGGTTAATATCAAATTTTTCAAGTGTGGTAATAGTAATTCAGTGGGTTTTGTCACATTTCTGTTTTATGCTTTGATTGATTGATTTATTTTGTCAGGAAGCAGTTTATAGAAGAAAACATTTCAGTGCTCTTTTGGCCTTAGGTTAGCCATTCCATAGCAGACTTTTTTCTTTTACCAGAAAAGAGAAATTATTTTTACTTGCTAAGAAAACTTAACTTTAAAGATAGTACAAGTGACAAGGCAATTTGAGGATGAGTTTTTTTTTTCCTAAGGAGTTTATTTGTGAGGATGGTTTTATTTTTACTAAGCTCATTTATATAAGAGCTTTACCCTGTTTTAAACTTTAATTGTATTGGGGATGGGTGGATGATGTATTGCTATTAGAATGAACCTTGCTGTTAGTATATGTGTCAGATACCTGTTTAAATAAAATACGCTTTTTTATTTTTTGGTTATGGTAACCCACATCTCACCTCTTGAGTATCTAGGGAAAATTGGAGAAGAGGAAATCCGAATAATCAGATTGGTTTGTGTGTATGCCTAAAAACAGTTTGGGGGGGGGGGAGTCAAGGCGAAAGAGCAGTGTAATGAGAACAGAATGCCAACATTTTAAGATAGTAGGTGTTGTATTACAGTTTTTGGAAGAAATTAGTGAATAATGTTGTAGGGAAAATTGTATTGATTGAATTTTGAAAATTAGCTATACACTGAAATATAAAAGGGGTGGAGTATTCTTTAGCAGCAACAAATGCATTGTTATTCAGCCAAATATCTGAGATTTTTAAATCATGTTTTGCAGTCCTTGTAATGAAGAGGAAGTGCTAATTTTTCTGATTTTTTAAGGACCTAATTCATTCCCTGTTAACAGGAATAGGTGTCTTCAGATCGAATTTCCTGAAATAACATTGACATTTGTAGCAACTTTTCTTTCCTGATTTTCTGCTTTTCCTATTTTGCTTATGATTTTTTTTCAATGTTCTTGATTTTCAGCGGTTGTTTAGGTGGACCCTTTTGAGAATACTATAATTCAATAAAAATTGGAAATATAAATAGTATTGTTTTTAGTGGTAAGGTTAATTCTTTCTTTTGATGGAGATTCTGCCTAATTTTGATTTGATTTTCCCCTTTAATTTTTATTAATTCTTAGGTAAGGATCATGAAAGTTCCCTGCCAAATTGGGATTGGGTCTTTCCAGAAATTTTTTTCTTACTCTAAATGTGGACCTAGGTATTTGTTGGTTAAAGAAAATGATACAGTGTATTTCAGTTTTGTCATTGAAAATGAAGTAAAGAGACTATTAGTATTTTTTTAAATAAACTTTTTAATGTGAAAAATTTTAAACAAGTATAAAAGTGTTCTCTATGTAGCTGTCACTCCAAAGATGATCAATTCACAGCCCATCTGGGTTCATCTGTATCCACTCTTACTTCACCCCGAGACCCCTGCGCTTTGACCTGGATTATGTTGAAGCAAATCCTAGCCATCTCAGTATTTCTTTTGTACTAGACCTCTCTTGACATAAAATATCTTGTATTTTAAAATCAGAGTTATTCAGTTAGCTTGTCAAATAATCTTTGAGTACTTATAGACCCATTCCTTGGGAAATGGTCCTATGACTTTTTTGTTTTAATTTTATTTTTGAAGTTAGAGAGAGGGCAAGGGGAGAAGGTGAGGGAGAGAAACATCCATGTGAGAAACATCGATGATTGCCTTCTGTATGTACCCTGACTAGGAACTAAACCTGCAACCCAGGCATGTGCCCTAGCCGGGAATTGAACCAACAACCTTCTGGTTTGTGGGACGAGGCCCAAGCACCTATGCCACACTGGCTGGGGCTTGTTTTAAAATTATGTTTTTTATTATTTTTTAAAGATTTTACCACCTTCTGAGAGTTTGTTGTCTTGTTGGGTATATTTCCACAATATAATTAGTGTTATTCAGAGCATTAAGCATTATACAAATATTGTGTGATACATATAGCCTGGGTCATATGTTAGTATAGGGGTATCTTCAGACTAAGTTCTTGGAGAAATGAGACTTGAATAAAGAATATGTACTATTTGCATAGGCAGACATGATGTGAGAGGGATGTAAGGAGTTTGGTCTCGGTGGAATAAGATGTTAATTTTCAGAAATGGTGTTGGAGAAGTTAGTATAGTAGGGTAGAGCTAGATAATGAAAGGTGTGCTCAGTGTCCAGTTGAATTCGATCTGTTAAGCAGTAAGGAGCCATTAGAGGTTGGTGGGGGACAGGATATGACAGTAAAGGTGCTTTTTAGAAAGATTGCTCTTTCAGTAGGGTGCAGCATATTTTGGGGTTAACAGCTGAGTGTGAAAAATTAACGTCTATGCCACCAAGGTAAGGGGCCGTTGGAGGGATGTTAGTGTGGAAATTCTACAGGGTTTGGGCTAATTGATCCCTTTTTTTTTTTTTCAGTCTCTTATATCCCAAAATGACACCAAGGTTTTGGAGAATAGAGAAGTGAGGAAATGTCTATTTGTCTTTGATAGTAAACTGCAATTTGTTATCTAAGCCCAGCTTTTGGAAAGGAAATGGTGCATGATTACTCAAATAAGCTCAAAAAATTTTCAGTAGAAAAAAGCTACCAGTTCCTTCAAATAGTTTTAGATATTTTATTCATGGGCAAATAAGAGTTGGGAAGATAAAGAAAATTTTATTATATGATATAAGAGATAGAACATACTTCATTTATAATAGAGATAATTTGTCCCTCATCTGCTTCTTATGTGTTGTATAAGTTCAAAAGGGGCACTAGGTAACTTATATTTGAATGGCTTATAAACAGTGTATATTATAACCTGGGTATCTTTGAAGTTTAATAATGACCTGATTAGAAGAGAAGACATTCTGATGAAATAGGGCACTAAGTATTGTCAGCTCCAAGCTCCCTTAAGGATGGAGAAGTTTAGGTCAGCAGGCGAATGAAGAATGTAGGCACATTATTAAATGAAAGTTTATTCTTTAATTTATTTTGATATACTTTGTTTCGCAAAGGTGTTATTAAAAACAGGTCTAGTTCAACAGCAGCAATGTTTATTATATTTGGAATTTTAAAAAAGATCTGAGACCTTTGAAGTTATTCTTTGTTTTGGTTTGTTGACTGTTCATTAAGCCAGCTTTCTTCATCTGTTCTATTGTATACTTCTAGATAGCATGTTTCCTTTCTGTTGGGAAGGAAAATTTCACGTTTTATCTTAAAGCAGGGGGAAAAGTAGATCATTTGCTTCTGGCTTTGTAAATAGTAAATGACTAGTACAATACTATTTATCATAGTTTATTCTTTCCTGCTTCCTTCAATAAGATGTATATTCCCTCCCCACAGTATTTAGTGTGTAGCTCTCAAGGATTCTCACAATGAATCTGAAACTGTCTCAAGCTTAAGTGCTTACACAGCTTCAAACTTAAATTTATCTTAATTTACTAATCATTTTAGGGTTTGTTATTATAAAAGATATGACCTACCATAATGCCATGTACTTCTTAGGTACTTGGGAAATAATAAAGATAAAATCGATGGTGCAGTGTACTACATTATTGGGAGAATCTTTGTTTGATTGACATTCCTTCCATCCTAAGACCTCCTTAATTCTAGTAGTGTGAATGAGCTATTTTTACATTTTTTATTTCTTTAGTTAGCTGTTCATATGTGCTAATATGGACACTAGAATAGAAAGCTATTGTCCTCCAGTTTAACAGGAGCTTTACTGTGTTAATTTTGGATTTAAGATTGAATTGAGATCCTCTGTGTGCAGAAGAATCTTGAGAAGGATTATTTATGAACCTTAAGTGCATGTGGGAGGGAAGTAAATATCAAATATGTAGTATACTATTTGAGAGTATCTTCAGTGGTAGCTGCCAATCCATTCTTTTCCCCAAGAAATTTTAACTTAATCCTTTTGAGTGTGGAGCCATTTATATAAGTATCGTAGTGGATTGGTGGTGGGGAGAGGAGAAAATGTCTCCCTGCTCCAAAGACATCTCTTCCAGATTTTAATAACTTAAGTTAATATCAAATTGTTAACACAGTATATTTTTCACTCATAATTCTTGGAAGGGAGCTGATTTTGTACAAGTAGATTTGGGGTTGCCTTGGGTAGTCGGGAGGTAGGTGCATTGTAAACCCAAGAAAAAGGAGGAGAGGAAGCAATATTAATTGGGAAGACTTCAAATTCCAATAATGGCTACTGTGTATTTTTGCATGAGGCATTCACGGCTCTGGATCATTTGCTGCCTTTGGCTACATACTTTAGGTTTCCTCGGTTAGGTTGTCAGTACTAATTGAGAAGGCTACCAGTTTTAGCTTTTTATGAATCAAAACTATTGTCCATCTAGGCTTGTGCATTTTAACCTTTCCAGCTCAACACCTGACAAGTTTTGTGTCTTTACCAGAAGGAAAGGGAAAAGGGAAAGAGAAGAAAGTGGTAAATATGATGATCTCCATCTGCTCATATGTTAGGGTTGTATTATTCTAACATATTGTGTATGGAAGAAACTCTGCCTTTCATTTTTCATTTTATGTAGTTATAAAATAGCTTCATGAATTTATCAGATGAATCCTTAGAAACCCTTTGTTTGATCCTTTAACCGTAGAGTTGATGATAAGTTGAAAGGTATGTAAGTTAGATGCTTATTGAAACTTACTTGGAATTTCTGCTTCTACTAAAATCTTTTGTCTTCCTGGACCTTGGTCTTCGTGTGAATTTTGCTTCCAGAAAGTCAAGTTAGCCTTTCTTTAAGGTAGTTATCTTCCTCGAATTGTATTCAGATCTGTTTTGATCCCGATGAAAACCAGTATGACAGTAAAATACTTTAATATAGGAATGCTAACAAAAGAACATATGTCATGAGTAACCATATTTCTTTTGCCATACCTAGCAAATATTTTCAGCAGCTTTATAGAACTCTGAATAATACACGCTTGTGCTTATAGATTATACTTATATGGCACTAAATTCTAGAATTTAAAAAAATTGGCATGATATTAAAGGAAATATTAGTCTTTAGTATTTGGAGTTAAGGACTAACTTGAATGATTTTTCATAGTTGAACACAGGTTTCCATGCAAGCCCTTTGAACTCTCCCTCTTTTTATTTATTGCTCCTATTAGGAGTGCAGTATAGTATGGAGACAAACTGCCTGCGTGTGAATCTTGGCTGTCCCACTTAGTACTTTGTCGGACTTGGAGCAAGTTATTTACCTTGTTTGGGCCTCAGCTTCCACAGTTGTAGGCTGGAGATATTAGGATTGTTGTGTGGAATAAATGAATTAATGCATGTAAGTGTTTGGGGTAGTGTTTGGCATGTAATAAGCCCTATATAAATGTTTGCTATTTTTATACATTTGAAAGAATAAAAAAATCCATTTTTTTTGAACACCTCGTTTTTTATTCAATATACCTTTTTATGTCTTAAGTATGGGCATATGTTTTCATTAGTTACAGTATCAGCTGGAAACATAGGTAAGATATTGGATGGAATAATCAAAGAACTGGCCTTTCTGGAATTTTTTTGAGTCGGGGGAATAATGTAAATGAACCCTGGGTAGGTATGCTGGAAAATGGTTATGGAGTATTTTTGAACAAAGACAAGATAATTTAGATTGCTTGATAAGAGGAGAATCATTGCAAGATTTTATTTTTTTTAAGTCAGCAGAGTGCTGTGTTTTAAATAGTATTTAAATAGTAATAGTAAATTCCAGATGGTGTTGAGGTTTTGAGTGTCCTTGATAGCATAGGTTCGTTTGTTTGTTTGTTTGTTTGTTTTGTCTATTCTGTTCACTAATCCATCCAGAGTGACCCATACAGTGTGCCTGGTTGGAGAGAGGTGTTAAAGAAATATTTATTGGATAAATGAACTTGAAGGAAAACTGAATTTAAACAGAGATAGAAGCTCAAAGGACCCTAAATAAACTTTTGGTATTGCCACTTTTAAAGAAGTGAGGGGAAAAGGTATAAAGGAGCAGTTGGAGACATAGAAGGAAGTTGGAGAAGTATGTCTCGGAAAATGAAGGAAGAGATTTATCAGGAGAGAGAAATTACGAACAGAGATAGGAAAGTCCAACATAGTATCACTTCTATTTGAAGACGTAAATGATTGGCATAGTCTAACACAACACTCAAGGAGCATGAGAATCCATAAGCCCTTTGCTCATGGCGTGATGATTACTAACTACATTAGAGCAAATTTAATAGATTGGGGATATAATTGGAAATGTAAATCAAATTGGGGTAGGTTAAGGAAAGTAGTATAGTGGAGATTGTAGGTAAAGACCATTCAGTCTAGAATGACTGGAAAGAATGGCAAGAAGCAGCTCTCGTAGTTACTGAATATATACTTGGAGAGATTCTGTGTGTTAGAGATGAGGAAAACTTGAAGCGATTTGTGCTGAATGTTGTTAAGTTTTATAGTAGACAAGACTTACTATGCATGTTGTTTCAGGGCTCTGCTACTTGAGGAAAGCTCCTAATCTTTTTATTTTTTATTTTTATATTTTATCGTTTATGCTATTATAGTTGTCCCAGTGTTTCCCCCTTTGCCCCTTCCACCCAGCCTTCCTTTGTTTGTTTCTGTGCATTCGGTAGAGCTGCTATGACTCTCTGTTTTGGTAGCATGGCCTAATGTAGTATGTGTCCTATAGGGCCCTGCAGCACAGCCTCCCCTATCACCCAACTGGGGGCTCAAGGTGTGCCCTTTGTGTGGGCTGAGTACATCCTCTTATGGTTGAGCCTTGATTGTTGTTGGCAGGTCAATGGGAAGGATTTACCCAGGCCAGTCAGCAGCAAGGACTGGCTCTGACCACTGACCACCAACCTCCACCCTCTGTGGAAGATCAGCTGTGTAGGGGCAGGGTGGTGGCACTCCAGCATGTCTGCAGCTGTCCATTGCGTGCGCAGGCTCTGGGGTTTCCAGGTGGTTCAGTCCAAGGTCAGCCCCCACCTGTGTTTTGCCTCCCTGCTTGGGCTATAAAAACAATCTGAGATGGCTGCTACTTGTGCTGGGCTTGGAGATTCCCAGGTGAAGCCAAAGCTGTGAATCTAGGCTGGCTGCTGCTAGTGCTGTTCCTGGGGCCATTTAGCAAGAGGTACGGGCACTGGTGCTCACTGAGGCTGGCTGTTACTTGTTTGACAGGATTTTAGGAAGTTATAAAGCATGAGCCAAGACCAGCCATTCATGAGAAAGCTGCTGTTAACCACCTGGGTGGGCCCATAAGTTGGCGGGGGTGGAGCCTCCGGGGATTTCAGGATGAGGGGCAGGGCAAACAGTGTTAGCCAGGTTGACTGAGTCTCAGATATGGTAACTGCCTGCCGGCTCTGTGGCTCTGTAGCTCTGTGGGGTGAGGGTTCAGAAAAGGGACAGTGACCTCTGCCCACATTTCTGCCTGGAGAAGCTCCTGCCTTGATGCCAGACACTTCAATTCCTCTGTGTAGACTACTGGTGCCTTTCCAGCTGCTGGAGCCCAGAGGGAGTAAGTCTGAGTAAGTCCATGTGCGGGTTCTTTTAATTTTTTTTTTAAGATTTTATTTATTTATTTATTTATTTTTAGAGAGGGAAGGGAGGGAGAGAGACAGACAGACAGACAGACATCAATGTGCAGTTGCTGGGAGCCATGGCCTGCAACCTAGGCATGTGCCCTGACTGGGAATCGAACCTGTGATGCCTGGTTCTCAGCTCGTGCTCAATCCACTGAGCTACGCCAGCCAGGGTGGTTCTTTTATTTTTTAAAAGATTTATTATTTATTTTTAGAGAGAGGGGAAGGGAGAAAGAGGGAGAGAAACATTAATCAGTTGCCTCTTGCATGCCCCCAGCTGGAGACCCTTGCCTGCAGCCCAAGCATGTGCCCTGACTGGGAGTGGAACCAGTGACCTTTTGGTTTGCAGGTTGATGCTCAATCCACTGAGCTACCCAGCTTGTGTGGGTTAAAAGGAACTGCTTGGGACTATAGAAGTTTCTTCCACCTACTCAGTCTCTGCTGGTTTTTGCAGCTAGAAGTTATGGAGACTTATCTTTCTGGCACTGGAACCCTGGGCTGGGGGGCCTGGTGTGGGGCTGGGACTCTTAGTTCCCAGGTATCCCTCCTGAATTTTTATCCACCACACTTGGATATGGGGCCTAAGCCGTTCAGCATCTCCACCTCTCCTACCAGTCTGGATGGATTTGGTTTCTTTAATTCCGTAGTTGCCAGACTTCATTCAACTCGATTTCTGACAGTTCCGAGTGAGGTAATTTAGTGATGTAACTTTCACATGGTCGTGCGGGAGGAGAGCCATGTTTACCTGTGCCGCCATCTTGAGCGGAAGTAGCCTAATCTTTCTGTGGCTTATTTTTCTATGTGGAGGCAGTGGTTAGCTCCTATTTTCTAGATCTGTAGTGAGGATTTAATTATTGAATCTTTTAAAACCACTTAGAACAATGCTTGATATGTGGTAAATGTTTGATAAATGTTAGCTATTGTCATCCACTGCTGAAAGGGAGTACAGAGTAGACTTAGAAACTTGAAGAGAAGAAATAGGGGGAAAAGAAATTAATAAAGTTACTGCCAAATAGGGCAAGAACTAAATGAAGAGGTCTTAGAACCTTGCTCTGACTTTCCCTCTGCTTGGAGAAGACTTTTCCAGATATCCACATACCTGCCGCAAACTTCTTCAGATCTTTGTTCAAATGATATCCTTTTCACTATGCCTACCCTGACTCCTTATTTACAGTTAAAATCCAGGTTCCTCACACCATTATTTGTAATATTTTTGTTTTTTTTTCTATAATACTTATCTTCAAACATATAAACCACTTATTCATTATAGTGTATACTGTTTGTTGTTGATCTCCCATCTACTAGGGTAGGGATGTTTGTTTCCTGATGTATCCCAGGTTCTGTGTACTTGGTACATAATAGGTGATCAGTATATGGTTTTTGAATGAATAAATTATTTTACCATTGAAGTTAGGTGGATGGTAAAGTTAGGAGAAATGAATTCAAGGGCTGGTGGTGCTACTTTTTGGAGGAGAGCCCATTTTCTGAGATTGATGGACACTACATAAAAGTTGACCTCAAAGACTTCCTCTGCTTTCTCAAATAAGTTCTTGATCCATTTGATACTGGTTTTCCTGGAGGTCACTTGGGAAACCCACTTGCTGAGAAAAGGAAAATATAAGATGAATCTTTTTTTTTCCTACAATAATTATATTTTACATTTGATTAGCTAATAAAAGCTCATCTTGAGTGCTCATTAGATGCAAGGCACCGTTCTAATTTCTTGATATTATTAATTTTCTGAAGTTCTACAACAACCTTACTAGTACATTACAGTTTCCTTGCAAGCCATCATTAGGAGTGGGAGAAGCCATTCGATCTGAGGCTAACAGCATGCTTCCCTGACTCTTGTTTCGGTGGACAGGGAGCTTCTGGTTACGTCATTCTGCATGCCAACACTCACAGCCTTGGCACTGTTTCTTGCCTGAAGTCCATAAGGACTAATCCTGTTATAACCTTTGTTCCTTTTTATGTCAAGTCACTGTCAGTCTTTCAGGTGACACTTCATGTCTCCCACTGTAATCCTTGCAATGTTCTGAATGATTCCTATCTTTTCACGTCTCTCCATCATCAGCAGCATTTTCCTGTGTCTTTGTTTTTCCCCTGGATCACTCTCCTTTCTACTTTTCTGTACCCCTTTAAAGTGCTTGCTGTTGAGTTTTTCATTTTTTCTTATATGCCACAGTCAAGGGTCAGCAGGGAGTTCCATGCACTGGGTTTTTTTTTTTTTTTTTTTTTTTTAAGATTTTATTTATTTATTTTTAGAGAGAGCGGAAGGTAAGGAGAAAGAAAGGGAGAGAAACATCAATGTGTGGTTGCCCTTCAAGCGCCCCCTACTGGGGACCTGACCTTCAAACCAGGCATGTGCCCTGACTGGAATCAAACTGGTGACCCTTTGGTTCTCAGGGTGGTGCTTACTCCACTGAGCCACACCAGCCAGGGCCCATGCACTGAGATTTAAGAATATATTTCCCATTCTGACCCCCTCCACTGAATTGGAGTCAAAGAGGGAGACTGGTTCCACTGAGCCTGGAAATGGGGCAGATGTCTTCCATTCTCTTCTTCTCCCTAAACCTTGTATGTTAATAGGTTGTATTGTCCATAAACCCTTATGTTTGCTGGCAAGTCCTGCACCCTGGGTTACTCCTTATCTTTTCTTGACTACCTTAACTCCTAGCTCACTGTCGTTCTTACTAACTCTATGCCTCTTTTAATTCTTGGTAATTTCAACGTATGCTATCTATGGTACTTCCGGTACTGTGACCTCTTAAGTTCTAAATTCCTCTTTTCTGATAATCTTGCTCTCTCCCTTTTCTCAGCCACTTACTTTGCGATCATATTTTACACTTTGTTATTACCAATATATTGGACCCCTCCATGATTTTCAATTCATGCATCCCTTTTTCTTCCTGTCTATATTTTTATCTGTTTTCCATCTGTATTTCTATCTATATTTTCAGCTCACTCTACGTACTACCCCAACTCAACAGTCTTTTATTGTCATATAAAAGGACCTTCAGTTCACAGATTCTGTTCCCTTTTCACTGGACCTTGCCCCCTTGATTACCTTTCTTCCCTCCTTGCATAGTGTACATTCATTACCTACTGGTCAGTTACTGTCTTCATTCCCTTCAGTACACTCTCAACTCTCTTGCTCCTTTCTTCTTCATACTTACTTGGCAAAATCTCAATGCTATGTAAATCAAATTCTCTCAGTTGCAAATGACTGAAGAAAAATACAACAATGTGACCGCTCTCACTTAAATTCATGGTAAGAAACCTCAGGTGGCCCTTAATATTGTCTGGCAGTCATAGCGCATTTCCCTAATTTATTCAGTTTCTCCACTCCTAGATGGATTAGTGCCTACCCTTGCCTTTCTCTTTAAACTGTTCTCCTCATGTTCACTTTGAGTTTATAGATCTGCTTTCTACTTCATTGAGAAAATAGAAGCAGTCAGAAGAACGCTTACGGGCTGTACTGCCACACCTTGTGTAGCTGCTGGTTTGGCTCACAGACCTTGCTTGCCTTTGTTACTGTAGATGAACTGTCTTTACTTGTTTCTAATCCCGGTTCCTCTGGTTGATGCATTAGATCCCACCCCCTTTCATTCACTCTGGACATTGCTCTAGTGATCCTCCCCTGCCCGCCCCCCCCCCCCCCCCCCCCCTTTCGTGCATCATCAGTTCCTCTCTTCTGGATCATTCTCATCAACATGCAAATGTGCTATTATTTTTCTCATAAAAGTATCTTCTCTTGATCACTCTTACTTGTTTTACTCTTATTTCCATTGCTGCAGAACCCCATTAAATCATTGTCTAAATATGTTTGTTCTAGTTTTCTCATGTTCTCTCTACTCCTATTCTACCCAGGCTTTTGCCACTACCATTGTACCAAGATTGTTTCTGTTCAGGTCTCCCAACAATGACGTTGTTAAATCTCATCAGTGCTTTGTCATATGTGATCAATATACATTTGATGAAGTTATTTTTTCCTTTTATATACTTGTTTCACTTGCCTTTTAGGACACCACATCCCCCGGCTTTTCTCAAAACTCATGGGCGGCTCCACCGCCTTCCTTAGTAGAAGCTCCCTTTTGCCTACTTCTATCACTGGAATGTCCCAGGGCGTCGTCCTTGATTATCTTCTCTGTCTGCTCTCACTACCTTGTGATCTCTGCTAGTTTTGTGGCTTTGAATATCTTCTAAATGTTGACGACTTTAAATTTATTTCTCCAGTTCAGACCACTCTACTGAACTCTAGTTTTGTATCTCTGTTGCCTACTCAATATCTCAACTCTTAAATACCTCAAACTCAACATGTCCAAAAATAGTCTTGCTTTTCCCTCCCAGATCTGCCCTCTCATACCTGCTGTACCCACATACATAGGGGTCTGCGTCTCAGCTGTTGGCGGCTTCGTGTTGGTCAGACCAGAAATCTTGGAGTCATTTTTGATTCTGTTGCACTCACATTCCACATTGATTCTTTCTGTCAGGAAGTTACTGGCTGTACCTTTAAAACATATGCAGAATTGAGCCAGTTTTTACCATTTCCATAGCCACCATCATCTCTTGCTGGGTAATTGCAGCAGCCTTCTAACTGATTTTCTTGCTTTTACTCTTTTTTCTTTAGTCTATTACACAGCTGTCAGAATTATCCTTTGAAAACACAAGTCGGATGTCGAGAGATTTTGTTCCATGTTTAGCAAATTTCATGAGTTAAGATGAGAGAGTATTCTAGTCTTATTTTACTAAATCTCCTTTGCTTGGAAGGCATCTTTACTATAGGCTTTGATTATGCCAGCTTTTATGGGTGGGGAGGAGTTGTCAGGGATAGTTCATGGCCTTCTTCTTTTCTTCTCACTAACCCTCCACCCTAAAACAGGCAGACTTGACACCTTTATTCCTGAGGAAATTACAAAGAGAGGGTGTGAGTTGGTTGGTATTCCAAAAGTTGCTTTGAGTGGAAGACTGAACCACCCTTTCTTCATAGAGGTCTTTATTTTACTGCAGCCTCTAACCTCCTTTAGCAACCCTTGCTTTGCCCCTAACCCCTGCCAAATTTAGTGTCCTTCTACCCGTACCCTTCTGTATTTTTCCTTACTTCCAGATGAAAGTGTTGTATTTCTTAAGACTTTGACTCTATTTAAATTAGTATTTTATTAAGGGTTTTTAAAAAATTTAATTTATTCTTAGAGAGAGAGGGAGAAGGAAAGAAATGTCATTGTGAGAGAGGCACATTAATCGGTTGCCTCTCCTGCGCGCCCAGACTGAGGACTGAACCCACAAGCCACACATGTGCTCTGACCAGGAATCAAACTAGCGGCCTTCTGCTTTGTGGGTTGATGCCCAGCTATTTGAGCTACACCAGTCAGGGCTACATTAGTATTTTATACTCTTAATTTACCTCAGATATCCTGAAACCCTTTTTTAAATAAAGATTTTATTTATTTATTTTTAAAGAGAGGGGAAGGGAGGGAGAAAGAGAGATATCGATCAGTTGCCTCTCGCACATGCCCCAGCTGGGGACCTGGTGTGCAACCCAGGCATGTGCCCTGACTGGGAATCGAACCAGCGATTGGTTCACAGGCCAGTTCTCAATCCATTGAGCCTAACCAGCTAGGGCCCTCTCTACATTCTTTAAAGATATTTATGTTCTTTGAAGGAAATGTTCTCTAGTGAGTTTCTCTTTGATTACCTTTCAAAGGCTTCTTTTGTACTGGAATCAACAATTCTGTCACAGATGGTGATGTGTACATACATTAACTCTCTCTTGGTTTTAGATCATTTTAGATTATTGTACTTAATCTCTGGGTCTGCAGGTAGATATATTCCTGTTTTCTCAAGCTGTTTCTTAGACCTGTGTTGTCTAGTGTGGTGCCCACAAGCTACAAGTGGCTATTGAGCACTGGAAGTGTGGCTAGTCTGAATTGAGGCGTGTGCTGAGTGCAAAATGCCCACTGGAGTTTGATTCCTCTGTACAAAAAATTACAGAATATCTCATTAGCAGTTTTCAAAATCATACATGTCGAATTGGTACTATTTGGGATATATTAGGTTAAATAAAATTAAATACCTATCTTTACCTTTTTTAAAATGTGACTAGTAGAAAATTTAAAATTATATATGTGGTTTGCATTATATTTTGATTTGACATTGATATCTTAAACTTATCTTCCTCTCTGCCCTAATAATTTTAGAATTATTTTAACTCAGGATCTCTTATATATTCACTAAAAGTGATTTTGGTATTACACATTATAAGAGGACTTTTTTCTCAAGTTAAATACTTTTATGTTGTTATCCTTGTTATTAACTTTCTCAAAAGTTTCTTTTTTAAAGATTATTTGATTTTTGCTATATCCTATTTGTGGTACTTCATAAGCACAAGTTATTCTTTCTGTACATTGCCTGGAAGAATTTTGGAGGAATTTAAAAGTATCAGAGTTGATTTTTAATTTACTTTTTAAAAAATAATTGATTTTAGAGAGAAAGAGGAAAGGGAGTGATAGAAACATCAAATTTTTGTTCCAGCTTATTTATACATTCATTGGTTGCTTCTTGTATGTGCCTTGACCAGGGATTGTACCCCAGCCCTGGCATGTTGGGATGACACTCTAACCAACTGAGCTATCTAACCAGGGCATTTTGTATTTTCTTGTTAATATTAGGACTATTAATAATACATTTTACAATTCTTCTGTTATTAACATTAACTTTAAAACTTCAGATAAAGGCAATTTCTATATGATAAAAAAGAAAATGGCTTGAAAACTTTACATAATGAGGACAGAGATTTTGTCTGTTTGAACATAAAACCCAGTAAACATATAAATAAGCAAAAACACCTGCTTTGAGTCAGTGTGCTGACACAGGTTTTATAAACTTTATAAACACGGGCCTTAGGAGCCACTACTGCTGTTTCTCTCTCATGTTATAATACTTTAAAGATTTAAGTTTATGGTTGTATTTTTATTACCCTTTTTGATCTGTTGGAGAAAGATTTATGTTGGGTTCAATGAATATTTTTTAAGGTTAAGCCTTGAACTGTGTGTTTAAAACCAAATGGTATATGGTTCAGATCTGGGTAGTTTTTAAGTGAACAAGTGATTATTTGGTAGCTGTGGACTATTTAAAGGGAGATATTTACTTCTGAGTTCCAAAATACATTTCACAGCAATTCGCGTCATGTTGTTACCATAAAGGCATTAACAAAAATGACTTTGTGAGACTTTGAAAATAATTTATTTACTGGAGAACTGTTATTTTTATTATTATTACTCAAAATGTCCACAGTGCATACTTAGGTATTAAAAGTTATATAAAAGCACATTCACAAGAAGAGTGTACAAGAAGTAAAAACATTTGGGCCTACAAGCTTGAGTCCTTTTTTAAAATGATTGGATTTGATAAAAAGGTTTTATAAACAAGGATTTGGGGAGAAGACATCTAGGGAGAAAAGAATCAGGAAAATATAGATAATAGGATTGTGGGGTCAAAAAAGAAAAGTGAGCTCACTAAACTCACATTCCTAGAATGGTAACTTTTCATAGACTCCTGAAGACAGAAACAAAATTTTGCTACTCATTGATTTTCTGGATTTTAGAATATCACCTTTACCTTTTTGGTTCCTGCTAAGCATTCAGGATTTCTCTTGGCTGTGTAAATAGACTAAGATTTAGATTGATCCTTAAGAATAATTTCTTAATCCACCTATGTTGTATATATCACTTTTTAAAAAATTACTGAGTAGTTTTTCATGGTGTGGATGTACCACATCTTTGTTTAACCATTTACCTGTTGGATATTTGCATTTTTTTTTTTTAGATTTATGGCTCTATTAATAGAGCTGTTAATGAATATTTGTGTGCAGATTTTTGTATGAATGTAAGTTTCTTGTTCTGGGATAAATGCACAAGAGCACAATACTGGGTCATCTGGTAAGTGCATACTTAGTTTTCAGAAAACTGCAAAATTATTTTCTAAAGTTGCTGTGTGATTTTGTATTCTCACAGGGATTGGAGGAGTTTCTCTGCATTCTGCTTAGATTGTGTGTTATCCCTGCTTTTTATTGCAGTCATTCAGCTAGGTGTGTAAATGATGTCTTATTGTAGCTTTATTTGCACCCCCTAATGGCTAAAGATACAGCACATTTTTTAAATGTTTTTATTGGCTATTTTTTTGTCTTCTTGGGTGAAATGTCTGTTTATGTCTTTTGTCCATTTTCTAATAGGATTTTTTTCTTGCTCTTGAGTTTTGAGAGTTCTTTATATATTCTAGATACAATTTCTTTGTCAAATATGTGGCTTGCAAATATTTTCTCCCAGTTTGTTGCTTTTTTCATCCTCTTCATGAGTTATTCAGAAAGTTTTTAATTTTGGCAAGACCCATTATGTTACTTCTTCCTTTTATATATTGTGCTTTTTTGTCAAGTCTAAGAATTCTTAAGAACTAGAGTCCAAAGTCTTAAAGATTTCCTCTGTTTTTTTTTTTTCTTAAAAAAATTTTTAAAGAGTTTATTTATTTTTAGAGAGAGGGGAAGTAAGGGAGGCAGAATGGGAGAGAAACATCCCTCTTGTAGCCTCTCTCAAGCCCCCAACCAGGGACCTGGCCTGCAACCCAGGCATGTGTCCTGACTGGGAATCAAACCTGCAACTTTTCAGTTTGCAGGCCAGCACTCAGTCCATTGAGCCACACCAGCTAGGGCTTTTTCTAAAAATTTTGTAGTTTTGCATTTTACATTGAAGGTTGTGATCCATTTAGGGCTAATATTTGCATAAGATACAAAGTGGAGGTGGAGGTTCTCTTTTCTCTTTTTCTTTTAAGTCCACTTGGTCCATCACCATCTGTTTGAAAGACTCTTCTCCATTGAATTGGTAGTGTAGTATTGTCAAAAATCAGTTGGATATATTTGTGTGAACCTGTTTCTGGGTTTTCTGTTGTTTCATCCATTTGCATATCTGTCTCTTCCTCAATACCAGACTGTTTTGATTACTGAACTGAGTAGTAAGCTAAAACATCAGGGAGGGATTCCTGCCACTTGATTCATATTTTTCGAATTTGTTTTACGTTTTGTAGGATCTCTTCCTTTCCACACAAATTTTAGAATAAGCTTTTATCTATACCAGCAAAAAATCTTTTTGGGCTTTTGTCAGTTATTACAAAATTACATTGCACCTATAGATCAATTTGGGGAGTATCAATATCTTTACTGTGCTATGCCTTCCAATTAGTGAACATGGTCTCTCCAGTTATTTTCATCTTTGATTTCATTTATCAGCATTTTATGATTTTCAATATACAGATCCTGCACATTTTTAAAGATTTATATCTAAGTATTTTGTTTTCTTGGAAGCAACTATAGATGATGTTGTATTTGTAATTTAGGTTTTCACATATTTATTGTTAGTATATAGGAATGTGATTGACTTTTGTGTATTAACCTTGTATCCTAACCTTGCAGAACTCATTAATTCTAGGGGATTTTTTTTATAGGTTTCTTGGTATTTTCTAGGTAGAAAGTCTTGTCATCAGTTTTTTTTCTTGTGTTCCAATCTGTTAGACTTATATTTCCTTTTCTGACTTTATTTGCTTGCTAGAGCTTCATAACTGTGTTGAATAAGATTGATGAGAACAGTCATTCATGGCTCATACTTGAGCTTAGGGGGGAAAGCATTAGTTTTCACTATTAGGTTGTAATGATTGCTGTGGGATTTTTATGGATGCTCTTTATCAAATTGAGGAAGTTCCCCTCTATTCCTAGTTTACTGAGAATTTTGTTGTAAATTTTGTCAAATGCTTTTTCTGTCAATTGATAGGATCATGTAATTTTTCTTATCACTTTGATACAGTAGATTACATGGCTTGCTTTTCTTTGTTTATTTAAATATTTTTTATTTATTGATTTTAGGGAGAAAAAGGAAGGGGGGAGAGAAATATCGATCTGTTGTTCTACTTATTTACACATTAATTGGTTGATTCTTGCTTGTGCCTTGACTGGGATCGAACCCACAACCTTGGTACGTAGGGATGATGCTCTAACCAACTGAGCTACCTGACCAGGGCTTGACTGATATTCAGATGTTGAATCAGCCTTGAAATCCCAATAATACTTTTATGCATTGCTGGGTTTATTTACTAATATTTCGTTCAGGATTTTGCATCTAAATTCATTGGTTTGAAGTTTTTGTTTTTGTTTTTGTTCTTTGGTACTGTGTGTGTCTGGTTTTGGTGCCAGAGTGACATTGGCCTCATAAAATGACTTGGGAAGTATTTCTCCTCTTTTCTGGAAGAGGTAGTATAATAGTAGAATTAACCCTTTAAATTTTTGACAGAATTCTCCAGTGAAGCCATCTGGGCCAGGGGATTTCTTTTTCCTGAGTTTTCAAACTATGAATTCAGTTTATTTAATGGTTAAGACTATTCAGATTATCTGTTTCATTTTTTTTAGAAGTTTTTTCATATCTTTATTGATTTTGCAGAGAGAGGAAGGGGTGTTAGAGAAAGAGAGAGAGGGGGGCGGGAAGAAACATCCATGAGAGAGAGAATCAGCAATTGGTTGCTTCCCATGTGCACCCCAATTGGGGATCAAACCCATAACCAAGGCAAGTGCCCTGGCCAGAGATTGAACCCTCAACCTGTTGGTGTACGGGACAGTGCTCCAAGCTGCTGAGCCACCCAGCCTGGGCTTATCTGTTCATCTTGATTGAGTTTGGGTAATGTGTGGTTTCTGAAGAATTGGTCCATTTGTTCTAAGTTGTTGAATTTTGAGTATCAAGTTATTCTTAGTATTTCCTTATTGTCCTTTTAATGTCTGTGGAATCTGTAGTGGTAATCTATTTCATTCTCATATTTATGATTCCTGAGTTTTCCCTTTTTATCTTTGTCAGTCTTACTAGAGGTTTATTAATTTAAATATTCATTATGAGGAACCAGCTTTTTTTTTAAATGAACTTTTTTCTCTTTCAGTTTTATTGATCTCTGCCCTTTATTTTTTCCTTCCTTCTACTTGCTTTGAGTTTATTTTCCTCTTCTTTTTGTAGTTTCTTGATGTAGAAGCTAAGGTTATTGATACAAGACCTTTCTATCCTGGCTAGGTAGTCCAGCTGGTTAGAGTACTGTCCTGATATGCCAAGTCTGCAGGTTTGATCTCCAGCCAGGGTACATGCACTAATCAACCAGTGAATGCATAAATGAGTGGAACAACAAATTGATCTCTCTCTCCCCTCTCCTCCCTCTTCCTCTCTCTCTAAAAATAAATAAATGAATTTAAAAAAGACCTTCCTTTGTCTCTGATGAGAGCATTTTTAATGCTATAAATTTTCCTCTAGGTACTGCTTTAGCTGCATTTGACAAATTTTAATATGTTGTATTTTCATTTTTCTTAGCTCTGTGTATTGTAAATTTTTCTTTGAGACTTCCTGCGTGGTGAATGGATTATTCATGAGTATGTTGTTAAGTTTCCAAGTGTGTGGAGTTCTCTTGAATTCTAGTTGGAATCCATTATGGTCAGAGAATACTCTCTCTATGCAACTTTCCCTCCACTTGCTGTACCATCTGTTCTATTTGGTTCATGTTCCTTATGATTGGTTTGTGCAGCATCATTGGCATTTGCTTTCTTTTTATTCTTATTTCCTCCCCATAGAATTCTTTATTTCTTGTAATTTCTTTATTTTCATGTCTCACTTGACATTTTTTATAGTTTTACACAAAATTTAATATTCTTTTTTCTAAACAGTAACTAGTTTTTATCTTGGCAGTATAATTTGTGCTTACAGTAGTGACAAATTGACCTTGAAATTTTACCAGTACGAGGTGAAATATCATGGTTTGTTTTTGCTATTCTTTCAAAAGGTACCCACACAGTATGATTCCCTGGATGAACTTTGCAAAATAGAAATTATATCCTCACCTTTAACAGGAACCTAATCAACAAAACAAACAGATAAGCAAAATATAACCAAAGACACCGAAATTGAGAACAGGCTGACAGTGACCAGAGGGGAAAGGGGAGGGAATTTCAGGGGAAAAGGGAAAGGGTTTGCAGGAACAAGTAAAAGGACACATGGACAAAAACTTGGGGGGGGGGCGTGGAAACAGGAGGGAGGTGGGGAGGGTTGGTTGGGGGGTGGGCTGGGATGGGGGTCAAAGGCAGAAAACTGTACTTGAACAACAATTAAAATAAAAAACAAACTGATTTGGAATTCAAAAAAAAATTATACGCTAAGCATATTGCTTGGCTGTACATGGGAAGCAGATTTGTGTTGTCACCGCACCTCACAGGACACAGGATGAACACCTTGGCTCTAATATAGGGCTGATACCAGGTGTTTAATGAAGAAGTATGATAGGAATTGTCAGAAAAAGGTTAAAGGATGTGGACAGGATTAATTTGTGTGGCTTCGTGAAAAGGTAATACTTGAATGAGTGGCAGGTAGAGTGGGAAAGAACATTGAAGTGAAACTGGAGAACAGTATCTCTATGAGGTGACTGGACCAAATGAGCATGGCCTGTAGGAAGGAGAGTGTGGAGGACGTTCTATGAGGCCATAGGGCCATGCAGTGCTCCAGAGGCAGTCTCAGACAGAGGGTTGCTGAGCACGGAGAAAGTATTTAAATTTGAGCAGGAGGTAATAGCTGATTTAAAAGTTCTTAATCTGAAGAGGGACTTGAGGGATGAATTTAAAGCATTAACATAACTGGGAGCTTGCTAGAAATGCAAAATTTAATACTTCACCGCAGACCTAGAGAATCAGAAGCTTCATTTTAAACAAGATACTCATGATTTGTATGCATGATCAGGTTTGAGAAGCACTGGTCTGAGGGAAGTTATTCCAACAGAACTGTGTGCAGATTGGATTCTAGAGGAAAGAGATTTCACTTAGAAAATTATATTCATTATCTAGTTGAATTGGAGATGAAAGGGCATTAACTTAAGAGAAAGTTAATAAAAAGGAATATAAGCAATAGGAATTAATGAGCAGGGTCTAGAGAATGCAGGAGAGTGCTGAATGGAAGATTGTGATCAAATTTTGGAACTGGGCAACTGAAAAACGGGTAGGTCCTTGACAGGAAATAAAAAGCCTAGGTGTCATAAAAAAGCTGTGATTATTTTTTACTCCCCACCAGAACTTTTGTTAACAGAAAATCAGCATGGTAATAACACTGGAGAAAATCTTTTAAAAAAGCAATGAAAAAACTTCAAAATTCCTAAACCCTAAAACAAGTAGTATTTTCATTTTTTGCATGTTATCTCGATTTCTTATTAATTTGTGAAATTGTTTTTACATTGTTCTTATTAGTAGAGAGCTATTTCTTATAATTAAAAAAAATAACAGCGATTCCAGTATTTCCATTTTAGATTGGTAAAGATTAAAATGTTTGGTTCTGATAGATCTTAGAGTACATACTGGTGCAGTTTTGTAAAGGACAATTTGGCAATGTCGTCAAAGCTAAAAATTACACATACTGTGCCTGATCCAGCCATTTAATTTCTAGGAATTTGTTCTACAAATATATTGCTTCTAGGACAATTAATCTGTGTGCTAAAGTGTCAGCTTTACGAGTTCGGAGTATCAGTGTGTTCAGGAACATATTTTTCTAATGCACATGTATAAAATTGCATTATCATGGAAGAACTTTTCAGTTTATTCTGATTTAATTAATCCTTTGAAAAGTTATTTTGTTTTATCCAGCATCTTCTGATACCTCACAATCTTTTCAAAAGTTATTTTATGATTTCTTTAGCATTTCGTATTTTTAGGATTTTTTTGTCAATTTCAAAGTCTATATTTAAAAAAAAAACATCCTTGCTTTGGATGTTTTTGACTAAAATTTGCAGTTATTTATATTGGGTGAAATTTAATGCTTTTAAGGGGGTTTTCTTTTTTTGATGCAATTTGGTTGTACTAACAACTGTAAACCTACTTTTATCTCCCCCTGTATGTACATGTAACATCATCGTTATTCATTCATCTGTTGAAGGACAGCTAAGCTGCTTCCATATCTTGGCTATTGCTAGTAATGCTGCAATCAACATTGAGGTATATGCATTCTTTAGAATTAGTGTTTCGGGTTTCTTCAGATAAATTCCCAGAAGTGGAATCTCTGAAACATAAGGCAGTTCCATTTTTAATTTTTTTAAAGATTTTATTTATTTTTAGAGAGGGGGGAGGGAGGGAGAAAGGGAGAGAAACATTGATGTGAGGGAGAAACATCGATTGGTTGCTTCTTGTACTGTCTGGGGACCGAACCCACAACCCAGGCAAGTGTCCTGACCTGGAGTCTAACTGGTAACCTTTCGCTTTGTAGAACAACACCCACACCAGTGAGCCACACCAGTCAGCACCCATTTTTAAACTTTTGAGGTAACTCCCTACTGCTTTCCATAGTGGCTGCTCCAGTCTGCATTCCAACCAACAATGCATGAAGGTTCCCTTTTCTCCGCATCCTTGTCAACACTCGTTTGTTGACTTATTGATGATACCCATTCTGACAGGTATGAGATGATATCTCATAGTGTTTTTGATTTCATTTACTTGATGATTAGTGATGTAGGGCGTCTTTTCATGTCTCTTGGCCATCTTTATGTCTCTGGAGAAATGTCTGTTCAGGTCCTCTGCCTATTTTTTTAATTGGATTTTTTGGGTGGTGTTAGGTTGTATGAGTTCCTTATATATTTTGGATATTAATCCCTTATCAAATATATCATTGGTGAATTATCTTCTTCCATTCAGTAAATTATCTTTTTGTTTTGTTGATGGTTTCCTTTGCTGTGCAAAATTATTTTTAGTTTGATAGAGTTTCATTTGTTTGTTTTTCTTTTATTCTTCTTGCTCAAGGAGAGAAAATTTAAAAAATGTTATTGAGATCAGTGTTAAAGAGTTTACTGCTTATGTTTTCTTTTAGGAGTTTTATGATTATAGGTGTTACCTGTAAGTGTTTAATCCATTTTGAGTTTATTTTTGTATATGGTGGAATAAAATGTCCAACATCTTTTTTTTTTGCATGTGTCTGTCCAGTTTTCCCAACACCACATTTTGAAGAGACTGTCTTTACCTCCATTGTATATTCTTGTTTCCTCTGATGTAGATTAATTGACTGTATAAAGGTGGATTTATTTTTGGGTTCTCTATTTTGTTTATATATCTATTTTTATGTCAGCCTTACAGTTTTGATTTTCGTAACTTTGTGGTATAGTTTGACATTAGAGGGCATGATACCTCCCACTTTGTTCTTTTTCAAGATTTCCTTGGTTATTTGGCGTCTTTTGTGGTTTCATATAAATTTTAGAAATAGTTTAATTCTGAGAACAATTCCATCAGAATTGTTCCATTTATTCGTATCTTGTTCAATTTCTTTCTTCAGTGTCTATAGTTTTCAGAATATAGGTGTTTCATCTCTTTTGTTAAATTTATTTCTAGGTTTTTTATGCTTTTTGATGTAATTGTAAATGAGATTGTCTTGTTAATTTCTCCTTTGAATGTTTGTGGTGTATAGAAATGTAACAGATTTCTGTATATTGATTCTGTGTCCCACACCTTTACTGAATTTGTTTATTCTAGTAGATTTTTTTTGGTGGAGTCTTTATGGTTTTGTATGTATATTATCTTGTCATTTGTAAATAATGAGAGTTTTATTTCTTCAGACTCAGATACCTTTTTGTGTATTTTTCTTGTCTGACTGTGGCTAGGACTTTCAATACTATCTTGAATAGAAGTGATAGTGGACATCCTTGTCATTTTTTTCTGTTTTTCATCATTGAGTATGATATTAGCTGTCAGTTTGTTATAAATAGTATTTACTATGTTGATATTTTCCTTCTGTGTCATTTACTGAGAAGTTTTATCATAGAAAGATGTTGAATTTTGTCACGTGCTTTTTCTGCATCAATTGAGATGATCATATGGTTTTTACACTTTATTTTGTTAATGTGGTGTATCAAGTTCATTGATTGATGGGTGTTAAACCATCCTTTCATCTCTTTGGCATTAATCCCACTTGGGCATGGTGTATAATTCTTTTAATGCACTGTTTATTCTGATTTCCTAATATTTTATTGAGAATTTTTACACCTATGTTCAAGAATATTGGTTATTAATTTTCTTTTTTCGTATGGCCTTTTTGGTTTTGGTATTAGGGTAATGGTGGCTTTATAGAATGAGTTTGGACGTATTCCTTCCTCTTCAGTTTTTTGAAATAGATTAAAAAGGATATTAATTCTTTGAATGTTTGGCAGAATTCACTTGTGAAGCTGTCTGGTCCTAGACTTTTGTTAGAAGTTTTTTGATTACTACTTAAATTTTTTTGCTAGTAGTCAGTCTGTTTAGAGTTTGTATTTCTTTCTGGTTCAGTCTTGGAAGATTATATAGTTCTAGAAATTTATTCATTTCCTTTAGATTATCAAATTTCTTGGCATTTAATTTTAGTATTCTTTAATAATTCTTTTTGCTTTTGTGGTGTCACATGTAACTACTTCATTTATGGTTTCATTTACTTGGGCTGTCTTTCTCTTGATGAATTTGGCTAAGGGTTTGTTCATTTTGTTTATCTTTTCAAAGAATCAGCTCTTAGTTTTACTGTTTTTTCTTTTCCTCTCGTCTCTTTGATTTCTGTTTTATTTTTGCTTTAATCTTGACTGTCTTTTTTTCTTTTCTGTTTACTTTTTTTCCCTTTTTTGTTTTTGTTGCTTGTTTAAGTGTAAAGTTAGGTTGTTTATTTGGGATATTTTTCATTTGTTGAGGTAGGCTCATATAGCTATTAACTTCCCCCTAGAACTGCTTTTTCTGTATCCTATACATTTTTAAAAGTTGTGTTTTTATTTTTATTTGTTTCAAGATACAATTTAATTTCTTGTTTGATACCCTCTTTGATCCATTGGTTGTTCAGTAGGATGTTATTTATTCTCCTTGTATTTGTGTTTTTTTCAGTAGTAGTTTTCTAGTTTCATGCCATTGTGGTCAGAAAAGATATTTGATAGGATTTCAGCCTTCTTGAATTTATTGAGACTGTGGCCTAATATGTGATCTGACCTGGACAGTGTTCCATGCTGAAGTGTTGTATTGATGTTTTATTAAGTTGATCTGGTCTAATATGACATTGAAGACCATTATTTCCCTACTGATTTTCTGCCTAGATGTTTCATCCATTGATGTGAGTGGGTTATTAAAATCTCCTACTATTATTTTATTACTGTGGACTTCTTTCTTTATGTCCACTAATCGTTGCTTTATATATTTAGGTGCTCCTGTGTTGGGTACGTTGATACTTAGGATTGTTATATCCTCTTCTTGGATTGACCACTTGATAATTATGTAATGACCTTCTTTGTCTTTTTTTTTTTTTAAGATTTTATTTATTATTTTTAGAGAGGGAAGGGAGGGAGATAGAGAGAGAGAGAAAGAGAGAGAGAGAGAGAGAGAGAGGGAGAGAGAGAGAGAAAGAAACATCAATGTGCGGTTGCTGGGGGTTATGGCCTGCAACCCAGGCATGTACCCTGGCTGGTAATCGAACCTGGGACACTTTGGTTCCCAGCCCGTACTCAATCCACTGAGCTACGCCAGCCAGGGCTCCTTCTTTGTCTTTTTAAAATTTTTTACATTTTTTTCTTTTAAAGTCTGTTTTGTCTGAAAGGAGTATTGCTACCCCAGCTTTCTTTTCATCACTAGCTGCATGGAATATCTTTTTTCAATCCTTCACTTTCAGTCTGTATGTCTTTTGATTTGAAGTGGGTTTCTTGTGAGTAGCATACAGATGGGTCGTGGCTTTTAGTCCATTCAGCCACCCTTTGTCTCCCTACTGGAACATTTAGCCTATTTACGTACATTCAGAGTAATTATGGGTATGTACTTATTGCCATTTTATTTAATGTTTTTTGGTTGATTTTATAGTTCTTCCTTTTTTCCTTCTTGATCTCTTTCCTTATGGTTTACAGTTTTTCTTTATTGTTTTGTCTGGGTTTTTTCTCATTCTTTGTATATATATTTTTGTAGGTTTTTGGTTTGTGGTTACCATGTGGCTTATGTATATCATCCTATACCTATAGCAGTCATTTTAAGCTCATCGGTGTTTAAGTTCAAATGTATTCTATAAGGACTGCAGTTTTACTCCCTGTTCCATGCTTTATGTTATTGATGTCATGTTTTAGATCTTTTTGTCTTGTGTATCTTCTAACTACTTATTGTAGTGTAAGTTAAGTTTGATGCTTTTTTCATTGTCTGGGGACATTTTTTTCATTGTCTGGCACACACCTAGACTGGGAATGGAACCCTCAACCTAGGTATGTGCCTTGACTGGGAATTGAACTCTCAGCCTACAGTTATAGGATGATGCTCCAACCAACTGATCCATACCGGCCAGGGCAAGTTTGAAACTTTTTTCTTTACCTTTGTAGTAGCATTTTAAATGTCTAATTTGCTGTCTTTATTAAATACTTGGTTTTTACTTGTACAGGTTTCTCCTTTGTCATATTTTCCTTTTACCAGTCATGGCCTTTCCTTTTCTGTTCAAAGAAGACTGTTTAATATTTCATGTAAAGCTGGTTTAATGGTGATAAACTCTTTTAGTTTTTGCTTGTCTGGGTATTTCTCCGATTTTGATGTCTAAGTAGAGCAATAGTTTACCTTTTTAACTGAGTATCATTTTGACCCAGCAGATGTATTTTCCCTCCAAGGATATTGGGAATACAACCATTTTAATTAGTCATGCCAGCATTAATGGATTTTAATCAGATTATCTTCTGTAGAAAACTACATTAAATCATTTAAGATTATTGGTTAGTTATCCACATCATGACATTAAACTTTTTCAGACTTTTTTTCCAGTATTTTTTTTACTCATTGTTTTTACAAGGATCGATTCTTTTTCTTTCACATTTAGAATGAACATTTAATTTGGTTAGATTTTGTTTGTAATTAACTTTGCAGATTATAGCTTTGGTACTTGTTAGTTTTTATTTGAACTTGCTTCTACCAAATTCATTTTGTCTACACATTGTACATCGAGATTTTGTCTACAGGATTTGACTCATCAGGTTTTAAACAGCAGCATATTTTACCAGGTAGAGTTTTAGTCATGGTCTATTTAATTTTGTTGATTAACAATGCCATTTGAATTCTTACAAGTTAGAAAAAAGACTGATGTTTTTGTTCTTCGCTAATCCATAAGAGAATTGTAAGCCGTTTCTTTTTGTATTGTAAGACTGCTATGTCTAATGTCACATACAGTGAGTCTCAGAATTCTTCTTTCAATTCTCTTGTTTTTCAGTTGCCTTCATCCTGAAGTTACTGGTTGGCCTCTTTTATTTTGGAGGCTTCCTCTTCCAGTGATGAGGTTTTAAAATGCAGTATTCTTTTTGCACGTGACTTATCTATATCTTTGTTAAAGTTTTGTTCTGTAGTTGACATTGGTTTTTCTATCACATAGTTAACACCTGTGGAGTACAGCAAGACAATTTATTGGGTGTTGGAAATACAGATCTTTATACCAACCTGAACCAGACCTCAGCCTGTTCAAATTGACTGCTAAATTGTGTTAACTGCACTCTCAAGAGCTAGGCAAGTTGAAATACCTTACATTGCTTTTAGTTAAATTATTTTGAGAGAGAGGAGAAGGGAGGGAGAAAGAGGGAGAGAAACATTAATATATGAGAGAAACATTGATCAGTTGTCTCTCACACCTAGGCGTGTACCCCAACCTGGCGAACTGGTGACCTTTACGGTCATGGGAGGACGGCCATCCCACTGAGCCACAGCAGTCAGGGCAAGGAAGATGTTAACTCTTAACCAGAGCCTTGGTTATGCAACCTTCTATGCACTATATTAATGTTTTGAATTGAAGCCTATTTAAAAATTAAGATTGGTTATTAGCATAATGAAACAGAGTATTCCTGGAAGGAAAGTCATAGAGGACTATTGTGCTCTTGGAACAGAGAAGTTCTTTTGTCTCGTG
Source organism: Phyllostomus discolor (assembly GCF_004126475.2). Lineage (NCBI taxonomy): Eukaryota > Metazoa > Chordata > Mammalia > Chiroptera > Phyllostomidae > Phyllostomus > Phyllostomus discolor. Next base: position 80,766,622 of record NC_040912.2, on the reverse strand, counting down.
TGCCCCTCGCCTCTGAATAGAATAATACACCACTTTCATCCTGCAGTGTGACAGTCACTGTGCTTGCATTTCTCTGTATGTCTGCTCGGTTCAGTCAATTAAAAACGTACTGTTTATTTCTCTGCCAAGTTAGGAATGCCACAATATATTTTGCGGGAAAGTGAATAAAAACTTTTTGTCATGTTTTAATAGTTTTTCTTGTTTATTCAGCCAAAAATATTAGCGTAGCCTTCCTTTTCCTTACTGTTTTTAAATAGAGTTTTAAAGTGTAAGTAATTTAAGATAAATTTAGAAATATTTTCAAGTAATCTTTTAGATTAAGCATTTCACCGGTTTATGTGTTAGAAAACAAGAAATACTTAATAGGTTAAATGAAATTTTTATGTACTTTTCCATTTATGACACATTAGGACTCTTATTCAAACCTTCAAATCAACAGTTTCATTAAACCTGGTTCTAAGGCAGGTTCATCTTTCTTTTTCAAAAAATGTCAATGAGAAATTGTAATTGCATCTTTTAAAAGATTTTTAACTCTTGGCCTGGCTGCTGTGGCTCAGTGGATTGAGCACCAGCCTGTGAACCAAAGGTTCACTGGTTCGATTCCCAGTCAGAGCACACACCTGGGTTGCAGGCCAGGTCTTCAGTAGGGGGCACATGAGAGGCAACCACACATTGATGTTTCTTTCCCCCACTCTCTCACTCGCTTTCCCTCTGTCTAAAAATAAATAAATAAAATCTTTAAAAAAAAGATTTTAAACTCTTGTTTAGAGTTTTTTTATAATTTGCAAGGTGTGTACTTAAGGTGTTTTTTTTGTTCTTTAATTTCTTTTGGAGCCAGTCATCTTTTATGGCTAGTTTGGAAAGGTTGCTTAATTGCTGTAAGATGCTGTCTGCTGTGACCTAGTTGTTGTGAGGAACATTTAATGCAATATATAGGAAGATCTCGTTTGGCCAGTAAGTGTGCCTCCCAACTCTGCTAGGTGTAGGGATACTGCCTTCGAGGCACTAGCATGCAGGTAGCTGAGTGACAAAATTATCATATATACAGTCGTATAGTTATAAGCAGTGCAGTTCATTGTGTGCCCAGGAGCTGAACAAATGGAATACAGAGAAGGAAAAGAATCATCAGTGACTTACTTTCAAGACTGTTTTCTACCTTTAACTTCGCTTATCTCTCCATGAATTTACTTCCTGTAATACAATTTATCAGATCCCTTTAAAAGTAGTTTTTAACACGATCCTTTCTTAGGTTCTTACCTACATTTTTAGTGCTAGTTTCCAAGGTTCTGCGTCTAGGCATGTGTTACAACTTTTGTAATAGTAACTGTAAAATATTCTCTAGTTTAATAATGTGGATTTTTTTTTTTTAGGAATCTCACATTTTACAAGATAGCTGTCTTATAAAGACCCTTATAAAAATTTTTTCATTAAAATATCAAGCTTTTTCTTTTTTCAGTAATTTGAGTGGTGTCTCTGGCTTTGCATGCTTGTGACTTACTATCAACCAGAATCTCTTTTCTCTATTCCCAGTCTGCTGACTAAAGGTTTGCTTGTAATACAGGATGATTATCTTGAGTATATTAGGATTTAGACTTCTAGGGCATGTGTTAGAAGACTTCCCTCCCTCTCTTTCCTTACTCTTCCACCTGTGGTTTGCTTCCTTCTAAGTCTACACCACCAGCTGAATCGTGATCCAAACTCTCTAACAAAAGGAGAATATTCTGGGTCACATAAATGAGAAAGGCCAGGCAGTAGCATCATTCAGTCTCAAAGCTTTAAATACTAAATGTGTGTCAGTTAAAAATTTATATTTCATCAGCTCTCATGTCTCTGAACTCTAGATATGTTTATTTAAGTGATTCCCCATACATAGAAAAGTGCTTTGTACATATTAGATGCTCAATAAATATTTTGATCAATGAATGAATGTTCTTGGGTACCCTGGGAGTCACATTGGGAGTCATCTTTGAAACCTCCTTCTCTTCCCTGTTCAAAATCCATTTTATCCTCGTGCCAGAATATTTCTCAAACTTGTTCACTTTTCTCAGTCTCTGCTGTCATTATGTTGTTGTTCTCTCCAGACACTCTCGAGTGTCTTTTGTGGTCTTCTTATGCATCCTTTTTTCATGCCCTTCTCTTAGTAAAAGGTAAATTTTTAAAAAGTAAGGTAAAAAATGTGTGATATTAGGAGTGAGGCACGGGGTTCAGTGACTGATGTACAGTGAACTACATACTGCCTTGCTATAAGGAGAAAGTAGAAAATACAGTAATGTTTATTGTAAATCAAAGTTCACAGAAAGAATGGATACAAAAATTCGAGGAAAAATTTCTAGTGGAGTTATTTCTGGTTTGCTTGAGAATGGGAAAATATATTATTCCGTTGCTTTCAGTCTACAAATTAAGTACACAAAATATAATCTTAATGTATACATGTCAAGTAATCTGTAACAACTTTATTTTTCTAAGCTAATAGATGATTTTAAAATATATAAAGGAAATGAGAAAAAATGTGCTGCATAATTCAGTTAGAGCACCAGCATTTATATTTATATTTTTGCCATTGACTCTGTCCTTCCTGTATTTCCCTCTGGCATTCAGATTTTCCAGTAGTTTTACATCTTTAAAAAACGTTGACTCACAGTTGTGATGGGGAAAGTAGTGGCAGCGTGGAGTAGGCACACATGCACAGTGGTTTGCACAGCTACGTTTAAAACGTTAGCTGACTTATTTTTAAATCTGGAGAACTTGAAATTTACCTGTGTAAATAAAGGTCATCCAGCATATAGTAAATTTATTAGTCATTAATTTTTCTCTCCCAAACAACGAACATCATCATCATCATCAGTGCATAGTACTGTATCTGGCACATCGTAGGTACCTAATAGGATTTTCTGTTTCAAAACTGATGAGCTTAAGTTCCCTAGAAAATTCACAGATGGTAAAAAATAAACGTTACTAAACATGGAAAGTCTCAGTCTTGAAAATGGAAATATGTTTAAGGGAGGAGTACGAGTTTCGCCTAAATATCTAGTCTATTAAGTTCTTTTTTTTCCAATATGAATTTATTTCTTGTCTAGGCATTTAAATATAATATATAAACCTGCCCCATCCAGTGGTCTTTGTATTGTAGTAATATGCCATATTTTTTGGGGGGGGGTGTATTTAAATTTCTGTTCTTTAAATTTTTAAAAAAGATTTTATTTATTTACTTTTAGAGAGGGGGAAGGGAAGGACAACGAGAGGAACAACGAGAGGGACAGAAACATCAGTGTGTAAGGGATGTTTACATCAATCAGTTGCCTCTCACACTCACCCTTGACTGGGGACCTGGCCCAGAACCCAGGCATGTACCCTGACTGGGGATTGAACCAGTGACCTTTCAGTTTGTAGGCCAGCACTCAATCCACTGAGCCACACCAGCCAGGGTGTTTTTTACATTTTTTAAGTTTACCTTTGGTTACACAAGTAATGCATTTTTAGAAAATTCAAACTGTATAGACAAAGCAAAAGCCCCTCATAATTGAACCCCACTGCCTCTTCAGATCACCTGGAAAACTAACTCCTCAGGTCAGTGTGGCATGTGTACTTTTGAGATTTTGTATGTGCACACAAATATATACACTTTTAAAATTAATGTTTAAACTTCTGGTTTTCCTCGGGTGAGTTTTAGGAAGCTTTCTGCATTTTTCATCTGGTTTTATCTACTTATAGTATATAGTATTCTTGGTTTACCTAGCCAAGTCCTATCCTTTTATTTAAAATTAACTTCATTGATTAAAACCAGAGATCAGCGGCTTAGAAAATAAAACCGATTTATTAAAAACTTGCTTTAATAGCCATGCTATTTCCAAATCATCTTTGACGATTTAGTGCGTCAGTGGCCGTCTGATGTATGAGATACAGTGTGTATACAAAGAAGTACCTAGTAATTCAGTCTCTCCCCCAGTCTGAGTTAGTAAAGCTTCAAACTGTGTTATACCTTAGGAAGAACTTTGGTACACAGTAACCTTTTTAAAAACATTTCATCACTGTACTGGGATTGTGAGTGTTGAAGGCTAAAGACAAAATCCAGGTGATGGGCTTTGCCCCGACAGTGTGTGAAAGGGGTTGATTGGAGGTGAACAAGGCCTCTGGCGAGATGGGCTGAGACAGTGGCAGGGGGACACTGGGTGTGTCATGCCCGGGGGTTCTTCAGGTGATGACACAGGGAGGGATGACCTGAGAGGGGGTCCCGCCCAAGGCTGTTGTGGGGAAGAGACAAACAAGATAGACAGCTATAACCTGGGGCATGAGAAGTCAGAGTGGAGCCATGGTCGGGATGGCGGATGACCCATGGAGAAGTTGCCCTCTGGGGGACACAGTCGTGTCAGGCAGTGGCTTTCAGAACGTCCGTCCCTGTGAGGCGAATGTAATACTGGGTGGGATGGGCATCTGGCTGAATGATTGGCAGGCAATTTGGGGTGCTTCTAAGTCTTTCTGGATCTCTAGCCAATCTGCCTGTGTTCTCCAGTTACAACAATTTGGCTCTTTGGGCTTTTGTCCAGTGTTTCGATGGCCCACTTCTTGGGTGCTTGCCAAGGAGCCCTTGGTGTCAAGGGCAGGCAGGCCTGACCCCGGGTGGGTCCATGCCAGCCCTGTTGCCAGGGCCCAGAAGCCTGGAGCTTCTAGATGCAGTCACTTCCCTTTCAGGTTTTCTAGCTATTACTTTATAATGCTAAAATTAAGAGCCATTTATTAACATTAGATTTCAAAACATTGGGCTTTATTAAATAAAATAGTTTTCTTAAATTTTGGAATCATAAAATGTTGATTATCATTACATGTTTCCTAAGTAATATTTAATTTTATTCCTATCATTCATTCACGTTATTTAATTTCTTTAAAATACGTTGTGGTTAACCATAGAAGGTTGAATGTAATCTCTTTGCCTTTTTAGAATTTTAGAATCGGAGGGATGTTAGAGATTTATCTAGTACATCCCCTTCATTTCACAAAGAAACCTTAGGCCCATAGAAAGTCAATAACTTGACCAACTTCTCAAAACTAGTTTTGTAAGAATTGGAACTGTAATCTAGATCTTCTGCTATACACACATGGTTTTCTGATCCTTTTCTAATAGAGAAATAGATATTGAAATAGAGAATGTGCTCAATATTTCCATTTTTGAAGGTGTTCGTTAGTAAGAAAATCTGCCAGAATCTCTGTTGGCCAAAAGTATTTTGCAAAAGGGTTAGAGTGAAGTTTCTTGTTAGAGAGTCTTAAGTCTTTGTCTTAGTGGCACATGGTTGATCATTATCCAGTCTTGTCTTCTTCCGTCTCTCTTTTCCTTCTCCCCCTTCTCCTTTTTCTCTCAGAATGCAGACAGCAGGACTGGAAAGTAGACCTATTATACTAGACCAAAATAGGGAGATTGGACCTAGGTAGATAAGTCAAATTGGAGTAGGTTAATTATATTTTGTAACTTTCCATGCAGGTTCTGATGTTCCAACACCACTCACTAGAAACCAAAGGAACCAAAAATAGATTTTAGAAGTATCCCAGACTCTGTACCAAAGCTGGTAGTTTTATAAAGTTATTGAATTCTCTTTCCATTTGTTTTCCCACCTACCTCTGCAGGATTTTTTTCTATTTTTTAAAAACTTGTTTATCCTTTTTCAAGCATTGTTTGCTTAGGGTTTTTTTTGTACAAAGGAACTTAAAACACGAAACGAATATACTGGTAGGACAGATTTTCTTTTAAAAATTCTTTGAAATGTCACTGGTCTTTTCCTTATTGTTTAAATCTTAAGATTTGCTGAATCTCTTAAAAATATTTTACTGAAATCCCTAATGTTAAGAAAAGACATAGTTACTTTTAAATACCATCTTTATTGTACTTATTTCACCTGTTGTTTCTAGGTAATATTTTATAGGGAAAGCAAGGACAGGCTGTGGGAAAAGATGGAGACAATTAAATGATATATTTATTCCTGTAGCTATCAGTCATTATGTAGCTAGAGCTGGAGTACAGCATTCGTTGACAGTAGCCTTTCAAAGAGTTATGAATATTTGGTAACAGTAGTTAAAGAACCTTAGCAAAACCATGTATTCTTATAAGTGCCATTAAAATTGTTCATGAATTGTTCACAGTCACCTTTATATAATTTTAGAATTTCAATTTAAAAAATTAATAATCTAGTCAGGATAGGAGTTGGTGGTCTTATGGGACATAAGAGATCATATGAAAATAAGTTGTTCTCTTAAAAATAACTAAGAATTAAACTTACCATACTATGGTCCAATAAAATACAGTGACTGACACAAACCACCTAAAGTTCTAGGGTAACTTTTCGTCTTCATGGGTTTTTGTAGAACATGGTCTAGATCAAGGGTCACCATCTGCGGCCTATAGATTGAGTCCTTCTTTTCCTAGAGTGTTTTACAAGGTCCACGAACTAAGAATGGTTTTTATCGTCAAAGTCAAAAACAAAACGAAGCATATGCAACAAAGATTATATGATTGGATGTGGACCTCAGTGCCTAAAATTTTTACTGTCTGTCCTTTTCCCCCAATTTATTTACATTTAATTTTTTCAAGTTGACACATCAAATTTTTTTATTGTATTTTTTTCTACTATCCGTCCTTTTAAGGAAAAATTTGTTGATCTCTAATTAGAAAGAGAAGGTGCTAAATGGTTATATAGAACCATTTCAAGCCATTCAGAGTTACAGTAAAAGTAATAAAAATGAAGAAAATTACCACGGTTGGAACATTTGGTACAATTTTGTTTACAGTAGTAAGAAATTTGAAAAAATGTTTTAGGACCTGGGGACTGGTTAAATAGATCACAGGACAGCTGTGCTAGTAGAATACGGATGCAGGGAGGGTCATCACCCTCGGTTCATCCGAAGTGTTAATTTCACCAAGTGGGGCAGATCCCAGAGCAGGGTGCGGCATGATCCTTTTAGAAACAACAACAAACATATGTAATACGTAATTGCTGTCTGTGTAGGTGCACACACATTTAAATATTAGAATATGGGATTGTGGGTGACATTTTTCAGAAAAGACTTTATTTATTTTTAGGGAGAGGGGAAGGGAAGGACAAAGAGGGAGAGAAGCATCAGTAGGTTGTTGCCTCTGGTACGCGTCCTGACCATGAACTGAACGTGCAGCCCAGGCATTGACCAGAAGGCAACCGGTGCCCTTTCGCTTTGCAGGACAGCGCCGGGCCGAGCCACACTGGTCAGGGCGACGTTTCTTTTCTAATTGTCGCTTTCTTGTAATCGCTGATTACTTTATAGTGAAATTAAATTTACTTCTTGTATAGAAAAATTAGACTTGAAATAGAGTTTTAAGTCACAAAGAGAAGAGTTATATTAATATGTAAAATGGTCTTGGAAGTATGGATACTACTTTGAAACCTAGAAGTTTTGGGAAAAATTAAAGAAAATAGAACTGCTGTTAAAATCCTCTTAATGTATTGTCCTCAGATATTCAATAGGCGGAACATGTAATAATGGCATTTCATTGGGCTATTCAAAGAACATAATAAAATTTTAAGATATTCCTAACTACTTGAAGTATCATGTATTATAGGAAATGTGCCTTTCCACAAATCATTTGTTGGTGTCACCTACAGAGATAGAATTTTGACTTAGACCATAATAATCAAATTAAAATGGCATCTCTCCTTTCCCTTTCCTTTTTTCTTTTTCATTGTATTTTTTCCACTACCATTTAACCCCCTATACCCACTCCCACCTGCAGTCACCACCCTTTCCTTTTTCCTTCATGGTTTTTCCCTTCTATTCCTTTCCATAGTATATTATTGAATAAAATTTACGTAAAGTGAAATATCGATCATTTGCATATGTATACACACTGGTCTGCAAATGGTACACACCCAGATGGAGGTAAGGAACGTTACCATCACTCCAGGTCGTTGATTTGTCCCCTTTCCAGCGGTACTACTGCCCCAGCTAGGAGCCAGTCATTCTGAGTTTTGCTTAGCTTTGTCCATTCTCAGACTTTGTATAATGGGATCGTGTGTACTCTTTTTTGTTTGACTCCTTGCACTCAACATAATGATAATATTTTTATGGTTTATCAAATAGCATTTTGTATTAGTTTCTTTTCTGCTGTGAAGTAGGACTGAATTGTATGAATGTAGCACAATTTATCCACTCTGCTGTTGATGGACATTTAAATCATTTCCCTTTTTTGCAGGAGTGTGGGGAAGCAATTATGAATAATGCTGCTGTGAACGTTCTTGTGCACATCTTTTTGTGGGCATATGCACTCATTTTGCTTGGGAATATATCTAGGAGAGGAATTTCTGGATTTTAGGGTATGTGTGTTTAACTTTACTAGAAATTGCTAATTCCAAAAGTGGTTATCCCATTTTATATACCCTAATCAAAATGTGTCAGTTCTAGTTGCTTCATGTCCTAGGTTTATTGACCATAGTTATTCTGGTGATTGTGTAGTGACGTCTCCATCTAGTTTTGATTTGCGTTTCTTTGGTGACCAGTAGCATTGAACACATTAAGTGCTTTTGTCCACTTGTGTAAATTATATTGTCTTTTATTACTGATGTGTAGAATTCTTTTTATAGTTTGGGTATGATTTTTCTTTGTCAAATACATGTGTTGTGAATGTTTTCTGGCAATGTGTAGCTTACGTTTTTACTTCATTAATAGTGTCGTTGGGTGTGAAAAAGGCTTTAATTTTGATTAAGTTCATTTTACCAATTTTTAATTTTATGACTGTTACATTTTATCTGGTTAGAATTCTTTTCCCTATTCCAAAGTCATGAAGGTTAAGTATTTTACTAAATGTTCTTCTAAAAGCTTTATGTATTATTCTCATTTTTAAATTGATTTATCTGTCCCTTTATTTTTTGCAGGAGCTCTTTAGTATTTGAGATAGTAGTCTTTTGTTAGCAATATATAATTTGGCACTCACATTTTTAACTCTGTGATTCATCTGACACTAATTATTTATATGGTGGTAGAGCTTTACTTTTTTATCCACACACTCAGTTCTTCAATATCAGGCATGGATAGATGTAACTTTCTCCATTGAAATTTTTTTGGTGTCTGTCCAAAAACTAAGTACCACAAATCCCAGCACTGTTTTAATTACTGTAACTTTACAGTAAGTTTTGAAATCTGATTAAATTCTCCAACCTTGTTTTTCAAGATTGCTAGGGTATTGTAAGTCCATATAAATTTTAGAATCAACTTGCCAACTTCTATTTTAAAAAGACTATTTAGATTTTGATTCAGATTGCATTGAATGTATACATTAATTTGAGGACAGTTGATATCTTAAAAATACCAGGTCTTCCAATTCATAAACATTGTACATTGTGTATCTCTCCATTTATTGAGTTCTTTCATTTCATCAGTATTTTGTGATTTAATGTAGATGTATTTCACATCTCTTGTTGAATTTATTCGTAGGTATTTGATATTTTATTTGATATTATTATGAATGATATTGTAGTTTTACTTTATGTCTTCATTGTATGTTACTAGTATTTAGAAATACAGTGGAATTTTGTATATTGTTTTTGTATCCATTGATCTTGCTAAATTCACTTCGTAGTTCTAACAATTTTTCTACTCCTTTGGATTTTCTGTATATGGAGTCATGTTATATGCAAATAAAGAGTACCATATTTTGCCATGTATAATGTGTACCCACATTTTTGACACAAACTTTTAGGAAAAAATCTTTCATTTTTTTAATCCAATTATTTATTTATTTATTTATATTTAGATACTTGTTTTTTGTATCATAAAGGAATTTTAGCATTTATTTTTTAACATTATGGTACAAGAAATTTTATGTAACAAATAAGTACAGAACACAAGAACAGATAAAAAGTATATCAGGTACTACTCATGAGTAATGTGCACCCTTACTTTCCCTCAAAAATTCCGGCAAAAAGGTGCACATTATGCATGGCAAAAATACGGTAGTTCTTTTCCAGTCTTTTCCTTCTTTTCCTCTTTCCCACCCTCTCCTTCCGACTCTCCCACCCCACTCTTTCCCCTCCCTCTCTATCCCCTTCCTTCTTTTTTTTCTCTTCTTTCCTGTCCTTTCCTCTCTCTTGTCTCATGGGCCTCTTCTTTGTTTTTCTTTCTTTGTCTTACTGCACTAGTTAGACTTTTAGTAAAAGTGAAATAGGTAAGTTGAGGGCAGAGAGTTTTGACTTGTTCTTGGCTCCTGAAGAGAATTTACCATCAGGTATGATCTTAACTGTAGGTTTTTTATAGGTACTCTTGATCAGATTGGGAAAGTTTCTTTTTATTTCTAATTTGCTGGGAGTTTTTATCATCAATAGATGTTACATTTTGTCAAATACCTTTTCTGTGTCTTTTGAGAGGAACATGATTCTTTTTATTCCATTAATGTAGTGAATTTTATTGATTGACTTTTGAATATTAAATCAACTTTGCATTCCTGGAATAATGACAGTCATGGTATAATTTCCTTTACTATATTTGCTGTATTTTGTTTGTTAATTTTGAAAGAATTTTTGTGTCTGTGTTCATGAGGGTTCTTGTTCATTAATTTTCTTGTAATGTTTGTGTCAGGTTCTACTGATAGAATATGTGGCCTCATAAAATGCCTTTGGTAGCATTTCGTCTTCCACTCTTTTATAAAAGAGCTTGTATAAGTTTGCTATTATTTATTTTTTAAATATTTGGAGGATTCACCCATGAAGCCATCTGGGAAGGTTTTTAAATATAAATTAAATTATATTAACATATAGATGACAATCTAGATTTTCTATTTATCCTTGGGTCACTTTTAGAAACTGGTGTTTTTACAGAATCTAGGCATTTCCTTTTAGTTAAATGCATTGGCGTACAGTTTGTAATATTCTCATTAATGTCTTTACTACTTATGTTACCTGTACTAAAATCCCCCTTTTATTACAATGTTGGTAATTCATGTTTGTCTTCTAATTGTCTTTTGATTCGCTCTCTACATATAATATTTCTTAATTAAAAATTTTTTAGTATTGGCAATAAATTCTGGAATAATAGTAATTATAGCATCATATTTTACTCCTGATTCTAGTGAAATTCCTTTAACGTTCCATCATCAGAATGTATTGGGGTAGATATCCATTACCATGTTATAGGATAATCTTTGTATTCCAAGTTTATTAAGAAATTTTATAAGGACAAGATATTGGGTTTTATTAAGTAACTTTTTAGTATTTCTTGAGATGGACAGCTTTTTGTTTGGACCATTAGAGTTGATACATAATACTTTCTATCATGAAGTCCTTATACTTCTAGGAAAACTACTTAGTTTATTTAATCTTGTTGAATTAACCTTATACTTAGAATTTTTGTATTTATATTTTCATGTGAATGATCTGTAGGGTTTTTTTACTCAGATTTTGGTGTTAGGCTTATGATCTAGTTCCCTCGTTTGTTTCCCCGCCCTCTTGCTCTCTGATCCTTCACTACAATTTCAAGCACCTACTACGTACAAAGCAATATATACTTATCCTTGTTCCTTATTGTAAGGCAAATTTATTTGTCTTTGTTTTGGAGACTAAATCTTATAAATCTAATTTTGCTACTTGAGCACATTTTTTTTTCACCTAATTAAGTTGTAGTCTGGGTTGTTAATCAGACATTTCAGTCTAGTTATTCTGCTTGGTTAATGTATTGTTCTATACTCCTATTGCTTTAAAGCAGGATTTTCTTTTAAAAATTGTATATGTTCAAGTTTCTAGAAGTATTACAGGTGTTACAATTTATCGTAATTTTTGCCTAGTCCCAAAATATTGGTGAATAAGTGCATGTACAATGCAAGTGTAAACCACTGTCAAAGCTTAGACACTTCTACTTGTAAGTGTAGTGACTTTGTTTATAGTTATCTAAAGCTTGTAATTATTCAAACACATTATTACTATCACCAGCCTGATTCTTGAAGTCCCTGCCCCATTAATAGGGCGGGGACCTCCACTACACTGTAGTTTTACAGTCATTCTAATTGAAGGTAATGGTTGCATATTTCTCCATAAGATCACGACTAGATTGAAAAAATGATGTGGAAATTGTAACTGGTTAAATGGTGCTTAATGTTTTATTTTGGTCATTTTTTAAATTCTCTTCTTTCCATCCTCCTGCCTTTGTATTTTTCTTTATTCATATTTAATTTTTATTATTACTCCTTTTGGCACTTCTAGTATTTTTTTTCTTTTGAAACTGTAGCCAATTCTAAATTTGTAGGAAATTTTCTTACTCTTTTTATTTTTATATACAAATAGTATGGTTATTTAGAAGTTTACTGAGGTCTTCAACATCAGGAACATTTTGTAAATGTTTAATAAGTGTTGATTAACATCATTGGGGACAATTTTACTTAATACTTTAACATATATTATTCAGAATGGCGTTGGTTTTTTTGTAGTTGTCATATGGTAGGTATTTCACATCAGTGTTTCTCAGATACTGTATTTATTTCCTAAATTTGGTCTAGTTGGAAAACGAGCCTGTTCCACAGTTTGTGAAATTTTATATTACAGTTTAACTCAAGTTTGTGAAATTTTATATTACAGTTTTAAGATACAGAAAGAATTTTTTATGTATATTAACATAGTGCTAGGAGTTTCTCATGTCATGGTAAGGGCCAGCTCTGCGGGACCAGTACAAGTAAGTGCTTAGAGCAGAGAGAAACTATTTGCCTAATACGATGCTAAAAAGATTTCCCCCGAGAGACAGTTAAGAGAAACAGATTTGAAGGAAGTCTAACATGTAGACTCATACGCAGGTTTGCGAGGCTTCCCTTTTAATTTAGAGCAGGCGTTCCTGCTATTTGTTTTTGTAAAGCCTAAGTATGTTTTTACATGTTGCAGTGGTTAAAAAATAAAAAGAAGAGAAATATTTTTGACATGAGAATATTAAAGGAAATTCACATTTCAAAGTCTATAGATAAAGTTTTATTGGAACACAGCCACACATTTATATAGGAATTGTCATAAGTGCCTTTGCATTTCAGCATGAGTTGTGTGATTGCAAGTGCGTATGGCCCACAGAGTGTAAAATGTTTGGTATATGGCTCTTTACAAAAAATATCAGCTGACGCCTGGTTTAGAGCCTCTTATTTAGTTAACGTGTTTTCCATTCCACTGTTAAGGAACCAGAATATCCTTCATTTCCTCAGAATTTGCATGTACATACATTTTAGTCATTTTTTAAAAACCTATAGATTTAAATTCCATGAAGCCGTTTGAAATATATAATTATTTAAATAGACCATTTTGGCTATTAACAATGACTATATTTTTTCTAAATTGCTTCACTTATTGTTGATCATGGATTTTTATTTTAAAGTATGTGTACAGAGTATATGTATATGCAGTTTAGCGATTAATAATACAAGCACTTCAGAGACCCAGCCTTTGGGTTGGTTGAATAGGTTTACATTGTTATATGGATTTAGAGCTTTTTTAAAGCATCATTCTTTATGACATGTAACAGTGGCCTTTTGTTTATAAAATATTTTATTGTTTAAAACATTTAGACACATATATTCTCTTTGAGACTGTCCACAGAAAAACAGTTAGCTTAACATTTTCTGCTTGAAACTAGTTCATAGGAATAAATAGTTGTACATGTAACAGAGAATTCTGAAGTGTGTACTACTTTTACTTGGCTTTATAGTGTAAAACCATTATCATTCTGGATTTTACTGAGTCACAATAGAAGCAAAACACAGATGGAGAAATGGAAGAACAAACCAAAATGAAACAGTAATACTTTTTTGTCTTGTTTTTATGAGAATTAATAGCTATCATTTCTGTATGTAGGCCTCTTAAAAATCTTAATATTTTAATTTTATCCCACATAGGCTACATGGTAATGTGTCTAGAAATCAAGTGTATAGTATTGATAGTTCTAGGTAGAATTTATAATAAGCTTGATTCTTGTGTTTGTTTAGTATTAATATTTAAAATACACTTCTTTTTCATTAAAAAATCACTATTCAGGTACCTCTTATCTTTCCTTCTTCATGAATACTGCCTTACTCTACCCTCCCATGTACACTCAGCCAAACATTTGAAAAGATGGCCTTCCTTATTAGCCAGTGCTTGCCCTGCAGCGGAGAGACACGAGGAGTGGTAGTACGAAAAAACTTAGGGGTAGATGGATTGGAACTGATCTTGGTAGAAGAGGAGCATTTGTTTGGAAGCGTGTAATCTGGGATCAGAGTTTAAGAGGTTATAGAATCTTAAGTGACTGGGAGACAGATTTGAGTTTCTAAAGAAGTCACATTTAACCATGTTAATAAACCTTAATTTTAAACAAAATTGTGAGAGGATGAGACTGGCCCTTGCTCTCTAGTATTTCTCTTTGGATTACTTTTTTTCTACCTTACATGTTACCACTTGTGTATTATAAATTAGTGTAGAGAAGCACCTCTAAAGGACTAAGTTTTAAGTCCAGAGTGACTAGGAGAGTTGTAGCTTTTGATGCCTGGAGGCATTTGTTGCAGATAGGTCTCTGGGTGAATCCTCAAAAACCTTAAGATAGGCTTACCTTTCTGCCATGCATGTTTTCCCTAATAAGATGCATTTTCTTGCTGGTTTGTTTGGTTTTGTTTTGCCGAATTGAAAAACACGTTGATGGCCCTGGCTGGTGTGGCTCAGTGAAAAACACATTGATGTAGGCAGCTTCTGCTGACAACCTGTACAAGTATGGTAAAGAGCTAATTAGTACACTAATTAGTCTCTGCTTTGATTTTGTGCAATTTGATTTTTATCTTATTCATAATACTATCATATCAGGCTTAGTCTTGAATTTTTTAAACTCCTAGCCTTCTTCTGAGAGAGCATCAACTGATGGGAAACAGGTCGATGCAGATTCTTTAATTATACATTCAAAAGATTTTTTAATCTCGCCCTGGCTGGCGTAGCTCAGTGGATTGAGCACGGGCTGGGAACCAAAGTGTCCCAGGTTCGATTCCCAGCCAGGGTACATTCCTGGGTTGCAGGCCATAACCCCCAGCAACCGCACATTAATGTTTGGTTAATGTGCGGTTGCGCGCGCTCGCGCTCTCTCTCTCTCTCTCTCTCTCTCTCTCTCTCTCTCTCCCCTCCCCCACCCCACCCTTCCCTCTCTAAAAAATAAATAAAAAATAAAATGTTAAAAAAAAGATTAAAAAAAAGATTTTTTAATCTCTTCATTTTATTCTTTTCATTTTTTTATTGTACTTGATTTTTAACTAACTTCAAGTCGTCTTTCCCATTAGAGATGTAAATGTTCATTTTCTAAAAATTGGAAGGTAGGGGAAAATAAAAGGAAAAAACTGCTCATAGCCACCCTACTAAGAGAAAAACTAATGCTCTCCTGGTATATTTCTTTTGAGTCAGTCTTCTGTGTACCCTTTTCCCCACAGTTGTGAGAACCTATGATTTGCTATTTACATTTGCCCATAGTGCAGTGTTGAACATAGTAGATGCAATATTTGCACTCAGAGGATTCAGAATTTAATATCCTTAAAAAGTTACTTTTGAAAATTAATTTGATCTTACAGAATAAATGGATAATCATAGGAAAGGCTCAAGTTTCCAGTTCATTCCATTTTCTTCACTGTTTTTGTAGATATAACCACTATTACCAGCTTGTTTATAACTTTTTCTATGGCTTTGCATATGTAATTATATTTGTATATATAGAAGATATCTGGTTTCTTTTTTTTTTTTTCTTTTTTAAGATTTTATTTATTTATTTTTAGGGAGGGAAGGGAAGGAGAGAGAGAGAGAGAAAGAGAGAGGGAGAGAGGGAGAGAGACAGAGAGAGACATTAATGTGCAGTTGCTGGGGGCTATGGCCTGCAACCCAGGAATGTACCCTGGCTGGGAGTCGAACCTGGGACACTTTGGTTCCCAGTCCAAGCTCAATCCACT
This sequence comes from Phyllostomus discolor, assembly GCF_004126475.2. Lineage (NCBI taxonomy): Eukaryota > Metazoa > Chordata > Mammalia > Chiroptera > Phyllostomidae > Phyllostomus > Phyllostomus discolor. The sequence goes on along the minus strand of NC_040912.2, from coordinate 80,750,697 downwards.
GAGCTACGCCAGCCAGGGCTTTGGTTTCTTTTTTTAATATAAAATGTTATACAGTGACTGCAGTTAGCTTTTTTCCTTCAATACGTTTGTATGTACAGATTCACCTTAGTTCATTTTATTGATATACCATAATTTTGCCATTTCCTATTGGTGGCATATTTCTGGTTTCTTGCTGTTAACAAACAGTGCTGGAGTTTTGGTATTTGTCTGCTAATTAAAATGTGCAACTGTTTCTCTAGGAAAGATACAGGGAAGTGGAATTAGTGGGTCATAGTGAACATTGAAATTGAATCATTCATATTGCTGTCACAGTTGGACCTTATAGCAGTTATCCTGTATCACTCCTGTTCCAACTTATATGTTGATATTGTTTAACATTTTATTTTATCCTTGCGAAGTCCAACAAATTGTGTTACTTTATGTAGCTCCACCCTTGACATTGGAGTTGGGGGTGTTGTCTGGCGATGGGGGACTCTGTAGAGACCCAGATTCCCTCCGCTCACCGTAGGCAACTGCCAGGCAGAGTACAGCCTGCATCTGTGTCTGCCCCACCACCCACCTCTGGTCCGTGCCACTTCGCTCCTGCTGCTGCTTGGCCCTTCTGGCCTGGGCCTTGGTGGCTTCCTCCTCACTCACAGGACTGGCCTGCGCAGTGCTGAAGTCCCTCGGGACTGGGCCTCCTTCTTGAGATCTTTCGGCCAGCTGATCTTGTGTCCTGTGGCATGGGTCCCATATTGTAGGCTTGCTGACCACCTTGAACTTTGGAGATGGTCCAAACAGGGACAAAATCCATGTCTCAAGCCAAGGTCCTGGGTAGCCATCTGGTATTGAAAGGTTCTTCTGCAGGAGAGCTCGTCTTCACTTTTCAGCCAGGGTGACCACAGAAGGGACCCCAGGAACCTGCCTGTATTTTAGTGCTGCTCCAGGACTCCTGGCTGCCAGCCAGCTGTCTATATCCTGCTTAAAAAAGGGAGCAGGAAATGCCACCCTGAGATCTAGGATGGCTGCTCACCCTGGAGGAGCCGGCTCTAGGCTGCTGGGTTTGGGCTTCTCCCTCCTCTTTGGTGGCATTCTCTGCTTTTTCACTACTGTGTGTGTCCACCTGCACGGGGAGCCCTACTGGTCTGGATCCCAGCTTTGAGGACACTGGCCTAGATCCTGTCTTGTTCTCAGGGCTTGGCTTGCTTGAGACAGGAAATGAGGCACTGGGATTCCAGGCTAAGAGACTATGACTTGACACTGCAGGCTGCAGAGGCCACTCGGTGCTGGGTGGAGGAGAGAGACCAGCCTTTCTTAGGTTTGAGCAGACTGGGGAAGGAGTACTGTGTGGCCCCAGGCAGATCCTGGGCTCCTGAGGCCATCCCAATTGGGACCAGTGCTCTTTCCTCAATTTCTGCTTCCCTTGCATTCTCCCAGGGGCTCTCTCACCTGCTCTGTTTGTTGTTTTTTCAAATTTTCTTTCTTTCCCGGTGTGAATCAACTTCTTGAGCCTTGGTTCTGAGTTGGAAGAGATGTTAGCAAAAGTGGAGAGCTGGAATTGGGGTGGGGGGTAAGGAGGAAAATAAAACAATATTTTGCCTGATGTTGCCCAGTGTGTGTGTTAGGAATTGGATTGAGGTGGGAATTACAGAGTATACTGGTTTGGGAGGTTTGGAGGACTTTTCGTTGCTGACTCTTAATTTGGGGAACAGGTTGTGGTAGGGCTTGGGTTCCTGCAGTTATTCCCACGGTTGTCCCTTGTCTTCGGAAAACACCTGGTTTTGATCCCAGCTCCGTCACCATATGCCCATGAAATAAAATCAATAATTTCAGCTATTCGAGAGAGTCAGATGGGTCTGGTCATGAGAATGCTTTGAAAAAAATTTAATGGAAAAAAGGAGAACATTTCAAGTACCTCAGAGGACCCCCTCACCCCCAAAATACTTCAGGTTCATAATGCTCTCCCTTTAGAGACATTCACTGTCCTGATTGGTATCTGTCATTTTCTGTGCATCCCTAAAATACAGCCTTTGTAAGTTCAATACTGTTGAGATTTACATAAACGCAATTATATTATTTTTTGTTTTCTTTGTTCAACATTATGTATGTGAGGTATTTTGTGTAGCTATAGTTCTTAATTTTTATACAACCATCATTTCTTTAAATATTTTTCCTTTTCCTTTCTTCTTCTTCCAGTATTTCCACTATGTGTATATTGATACACTTAATGGTGTTTTACATTTCTGAAGCTTTGCTCATCTTTCTTTATTCTTTTCCCCCGTCTGTAGACTGCATACTGTCCGTTGATCTGCTTCCTCCTGTCTCACTCATTCATTCTCTCGCCAGTGGAAACACACTGTTGCGCCCCTCCAGTGACTTTTAGTCGTGCTTTCCAACTCCAGACTTTCCACTTCTCTTTAATATCTATCTTTTTATTGAAACTCTGTAGTTGATGTGACATTTTCATTACATTTGACTACTTTAATCATGGTTTCCTTTAGTTCTTTGAACATATTTGAAATGGTTCCTTTGAAGCCTTTGTTAAATCCGACATCTGGTGGCTCTCACAGACTGTTTCTGTTGCCTGCTTTCTTCCTGGTGCACATGGGTCATACTTGCCTGTTTCTTTGCGGAGCACATAATTTCTGGTTGGAAACCGGACATTTTATTTTATGGAGCAGCTATGAGTACTGTTCTCCTCTCACCCCTCCCAAGGCTTGTTACTGCTATTTGCTTATTTGTTTAGTGACTGGGTAGCTTATTGGAGTGAAGTCTGTTCCCCTCTCCAGTGGTAAGCACCTGTTGTCCTCTAGGGGTGCAGACTTGGGTATGCCCAGGTGCCCCCTGGGGTGACAGTGTTTTCTTCAGGGCTCTCTTCCACTGTCTCCTTCCTTGACCACACCCAGATGTTAATAGCCAGCTGATGGCCTCCTTTGCCCTAGGACACAAATTGCTTCTCAACTTTCAACTTGATCCACAAGAAATTTGAGCTCACTTGAAGAGATAGCTCTTGAGATCAGAGCTTTGAAGTTTGTTCTGACCCCAGGAGGGCTCATCCTAGATGTCTTATTCTCTGCTTCTCCTTATTCTCTCTTGCAAACAACTGGTATATAGTTTAGCCTGAAGCGGAATCTTCTCCCAGTTGTTTCTCATCACAAGTTTCTTCAGTTTGAGATTGCGCATAGGTGTGAACTTCATACCCTGGTGCATAGGAATTCTTTTCCTTTGGAAGAGATTCAGAGCTATCTGTTTGATTGCGCTTGACTGAGCACAATCTCTGGTTCTGACTCTGGAGTTGAATAGTAGGTATAGTGGTGAGCTTTCCACTTCGTGTGGCAGATGCCCAGTTCAGTGACAGCACTTCTTGGATTGGTATACATTAGTCTCATGTCTTCGTGTTTTGCTTTTCCTGGTGTGGGAGCTGTGCTTTACAAAGTAGTTCAGTGGAGGGCAGTCTAGGTCCTTGTGTTTCCAACATGTAGCAGCAATATTGAGATCCTTTCCCATGAATGGCAGTTGGGTGGAACAGAGGAGCCCCCACCTACTGGCTGCACTTACCTGGAACTTAGCTTTAGCACCAGGTAGCTTTGGGTAGGAGGAGAAGTAGTACTGGTGTCCTGCACATTCTGACTGGTAGCCTGGTCAAAGAGCAGCCTATGTTTATATGGCTCCACCAGTGTGGAGTGAAGTTGCAGTTTCACTGAGCTGGAAGTGGGAGGAAAGGAGAGAACAGGTTTTGGTTCAGATACCATGCAGGGTGTCCAACCTATTGGCATCTCTTCTTTTGGAAGAAGAGTTGTCTTGGGCCACACATTAAATACATTGCAACACATAATCACAAAAACATCTCATAATCTTTTAAGTAAATTTACGATTTTGTGTTGGGCCGCATTCACAGCCATGCTAGGCTGCATGCAGTCCATGGGCTGCAAGTTGGACACCCCTGCCTGATAGTCTTGCTGTTTTTCCTGAGTTTTAATACATTTTCTTGAATAATGTTTCTTTATTTGTCTTAGGCCTTTAGGATCATTTCCAGATATTTGAAATGGTTGGTTTTAAGTAATTTTCACCAGTTTCACTGGGGAGTGGGTTCATTGAACTCTTTACACTCTTATTATACTGGAAGTGGAACCCAGAGAGATCTTTTGAAAATGTAAGTCAAGGCCCTGGCTGGTGTGGCTCAGTGGCTTGAGCACAGGCCTGCCAACTGAAAAGTGGCTGGTTCAATTCCCAGTCAGGGCACATGCCTGTGTTGCAGGCCAGGTCCCCAATTGGGGGCATGCGAGAGGCAACCGAATGATGCATCTTTCACGAATTTCTCTCCCTCTCCTTCTCCCTCCCTTCCCCTCTCTCTAAAAGTAAATAAATAAAATCTTTAGCCCTGGTTGGCATAGCTCAGTGGATTGAGTGCGGGCTGCCAACCAAAGTGTCGCAGGTTTGATTCCCAGCCAGGGTACATGCCTGGGTTGCAGGCCATAACCCCCAGCAACCGCACATTGATGTCTCTCTCTCTCTCCCTCCCTCCCTCCCTCTCTCTCTCTCTCTCTCTCTCTCCCCCCTCTCCCCCTCTCTTCCCCCCTTCCCTCTCTAAAAATAAATAAATAAAATCTTTTTAAAAAATCTAAAAAGAAAAAAAAATGTAAGTCAGGCCTATGCCATTTCCTTGTTTAAAAATCTCCAGTTCTCTTAGTTTATTTCACAAAGAAAGCCAAAGTTGTTCTAATGGCCTGTGATGAATCTTTACAAGATCCTGGACCCACCACATCTCTGTCTTTTTATTTATTTATTTTTTAAGATTTTATCCACTTATTTCTTGAGAGAAGGGGGAGGAAGGGAGAAAAAGGAGGAGAGAAACATTGATCGGCTGTCTCTCATACATGCTCCGAACCCACAACCTGGGCATGTCCACTGACTGGGAATCAAACCAGCAACCTTTCACCCTGTGAGATGACACCAACCAACTGAACCACACTAGTCGGGGCACATTGCTGTTCTTATCTTAACTGTTCTTCCTCTTGTTCTACTCCAACCACTCTGAATTTGCAGTTCTTCAAAACCTTCAGGCATGTTCCTGCTTGGGGCCTCTCTACTGACTTCTTTATGCCTGGTCTGTTCTTTTCTCACATATTTGCGTGGCTTATTCAGACACCTCCTTTAAATGTAACCTACTCCAACTGGCCCATTTACATTTTCATGAAACCTACTCAGACTGGCCCCTTCAAATTGCAATTCCATCTCTGGTACCTTCTTTTTCTAAACCATTATCACCTTATATCATATTATTTAATTTACTGATTTGTTATGATTATTGTTTAGATCTCCCAGTTAAAAGTTAGGCTGCAGGGCATTTATTTTTACTGGTTATGATCAATTAATGTATCCCAAAGACCTATACTAGAATTTGAAACATATTAAGAGCTTAATAACTACTTAGTGAATCACTGAATGAAGATAAAGGAAGAATTGTTAGAATGGCAAAAACCTTCATTGGCCAACTGTCTAACTTTATTAATAAAGTTAGAATCTGTTTATATAGATGGAGTAATAAGTGTTATTAGTTTACTAGATAGAATTAGAACAACCAGTTAATTTTCTTGATAAGAGAGGCTAACTGTGCTTTTGCTTTTTTGTTTTAAATCCTCATTGAGGATATGTTTACTGATTTTAGAGCAAGAGGAAGGCAGGGGAGGGGGGCGGGGAGAAAAAGAGAGAGAGAGAGAGAGAGAGAGAGAGAAACAAAAACATTGATGTGAGAGAGAAACATGGGTTGTTTCCTGTTAGCTTCCTGACCAGAGATTAAGTCTGCAAACAAGGTATGTGCCCTGACTGGGAATTGAACCTGTAGCCTTTTTTTGGTGTAAGAGACAGTGAACTGATCCACCAGGCTAGAGCTTGCCTTTTTTTTTTTTTTTTTTAACTGTCTCCTCTAAAAGACTAATCATTGTTGAATACTGATTAATTGGATAACTCCTCATTCTCCTGACCCCAGCCCTTGGGAACTTCCACTTTCTGTGTCAATGAATCTGCCTGTTCTAGATAACTCATTATCTGTGGAATCATATGATATTTGTCTGTGATGGCCTTACTTTATTTAGCATAATGTTTTTAAGGCTTATCCACATTGTAGCATGTATCAGTTTAGTGTGTGTGTGTATATAAATATAAAATATATGTATATAAAATACACTGCATTTTGTCTATCCATTTATCTGCTCATGGACACTTGGGTTATTTCCATTTTTGGCTATTGGGTATAATGCTGCTAATGGTACTGGTGTAAAAGTATCTGTTAGCAGTCCCTGCTTTCAATTCCTTCTGTATGTACTCAGAAGTGGAATTGCTGGGTCATAAGCTAATTCTGTATATAACTTTTTGAGGACCCACCAAACTCTTTTCTACAGCGGCTGCAGTACTTTACATTTTGTAATGTATTTTCAAAAGATTTTATTTATTTATTTATTTTTAGAGAGAGAGGAAGGGAGGCAGAGAAGGAAAGAAACACTAGTGTGTGGTTGCCTCTCACATGCGCCCCCCCAAACTGGGGAACTGGCCTATAATCCAGGCATGTGGCCTGACCAGTAATCAAACCAGCGACCCTTTGGGGTCACCAGCCCACTGAGCCACACCAGTCAGGGCTATAATGTATTTTTATACATATTTTTTGAACAGTGTTGTAAGCTCAAAGCCATGTATACAGCAGTTGATGAGTAATAAGGAATTTTGGGGTATGATTTTGAGTATATGATTTTTATCTTGTGGTCTTATTAGATGGTATGTGAGATTTTTGGTGATTCTAGAGCATTATTATATATGTCAGAATTTATACTGTGTTATATAGCATTAGTTGCAGGTGATGGAGAATAATAACTCAGGCAATGAGGTAGAAATTTCCTGTAGAATTTAAGTTTTTGAAAAAGTAATGTCATTTTTACTTTTTGAACATTTTCACTTTATACCCAAAGATATACAGTAATGACTCTAATTATCATAATTTCTCTCTTACCATGTTGGAAAGGGCATGGGTTTTTAAGTTGACCACCTTTCTTTTGAATTGTGTCCTTAATACTTAACGGCTGGGTCACCATTTGGCCTCAATTTCATCTTTTATAAGGGGATAGTACATTTTTACCAAGTCACTGTGAGGATTAGATCATGTATGTGAAAATGAATTTTTTTTCCACATTAACTACTGAGTCAAAAACTGATCTCTCTGTTCTATAATCCCCTACCTCATCCAAAAAGTTAATGAATTTATATCCCTACTTCTATCTCTTGTTTAAAAACATTTATTTCTGTGTCTTATAATTTTATAAATCTTATTTTTTAAAAAAGGATTTTAGTTTTTTGTTTTTAGAGAGGGGGAAGGGAGGTAGAAAAAGAGGGACAGAAACATGAATGTGCAAGAGAAATAAGGATCTCAGGTGCCTCCTGCACGCCCCCAACTAGGGATCTGCTCCACAACCCTGGCATATGCCCTGACTGGGAGTTGAACTAGTGACCTTTCAGTTTGCAGGACGACACCCAGTCCACTGAGCCACACCAGACAGGGCTATAATTCTTATTGTTTTAATTCATTGTTTTATTTTTATTTTAATATTAGTTGACTGGTTAATAAAATAAAAATTATTTTTCCCTAAATGAAAATCCTGGCCAAGATACATGGAGGGGAGAGAGTTTATTTCAAAGCATATTTTAAAAGCTTGGTTCAGTGGGGTTACATAAAGCTTATTTCTCTCTACTTGAAATTCCATTAAATTTTGTATCTTCAGTATTTTTCAGATGAGTGCATTTGAGTCCTAGACAGAGCTTTTGAGTGCCTTATCCAGAATCGTACAGTTACTTAGTGGAGGAGGTGAGGCAGAAATCAGCTCTCTTACTTCGTATTCTGGGTGTTCTTCAGATTCATCAGACTTCCTCCTATGTTTACTAGTTGTGTGATTATGTCTGGCCACAGGCTTGTGTGGTGTCTCTCCATGGTGCTAGAAGTGTACAAAATGTACTTGGTTTTGTATTAACCTTCTTAAGGGACTTCTTGCTATTTTGTCCTTTCTTTCCCCTCTAGACTGGGAGATTCATCCTCTTCCAAGCCTTTTTAAAATTAAAAGACAGAAGCAATCAAAAAGCAAAATCTCAGTATGTCATTTTTAATTTATTGTAATTTACTTTCTAGAAAGCTTTTCAATTCATAAGCCCTATATATTGTTTCCTTCCAGCATCCCATAAATTATTTTACTTAAAACTCAAGCTGTAGTTGTAGAATTAAAATTTTATAATCAAACATGTATCAGATGTGTAGGTAGCACATTTATTTTAGTTTAGTTGCCTGTTTAGTGATAGCACCCCTCGATTATTTTAGTGTTTAGTTGCCTGTTTGTAGAACACGTGTTTGAGTCTGTGTTTTCTACTGGTATAGTTTTTGGACATTCAGCTTGGAGGAGCCATTAGATCAGCTCTAAACCCCTCATTTTATATATGAGAGAACTTAGAATGGCAAAGTTGGGTCCGCAGAGCAAGATGCCCAATAAGAAGTTAATTGTTTGTAACTACATATACCATTTCTTTCTTTTTAAAAAGCCTTATTTTGAAATAATTATAGGAAGATATTTTATTTTTCTGCTAATTGTTAACAAAAGTCATGTAATTTTCCTAAATGAGATGAAGATAATTTTTTTAAGTTGGCCATTTGAACTGCAAAAATAATATTTGTTGTAACAATTCAGATAATACAGATTTTTCAGAAAATAAATTTGTAGCTTACTTTCCTCTGTTTTGTCTTGTGATATGGTAACACTTTGGTGTGTAACCTTTCATGTGCTTTATTTTTTTGAGAAAACAAATCAACTATATTAGTCTTCAACTTGTTTTTAAAAGTAAAAAACATCATAATGGACATCTCCTGATTGAACACACACATCTACCTTATTATGGCAGTGTCATTATTTACTTAATGATTTCTTAACCAATTCCGTGCAGTTCTCTATCGGTATGAACAACGCTGCAAATGTAGTAAAATACCTGGTACACGTGTGAGTATTAATGCTGGACAGATGTTTAGGTGGAATGAGAAAGCGGACCAGAGCACAGGTTCTGGGGCTGACTTCCTGGGTTGAATCCAGGCTGTACCACCTCATTGCTGTGCAACTTCAGACGAGGTAGTCTTTGTGCTCCCATTTCCTCTGTAGGAAGAGGAACATAAATCAGAGATAATGTCTACTTTGTGGGGAGACAAACTTCTCTGGCAGGCTGGTGGGAAAAATGCTGTCTCACTGTTTACAAACTAAAAAGATTGATCATCTTTTTACATGTCGTAATCGTTTGTAATTCTCTGAACTACTCATACTGTTCTCATTTTTTCTTTTCACTTATTTGCCTTTTTAAAATTGCATTATGAGATTTTAAAAAATGTACTCTGGACACTAACTCTTCATTACGTGTAGTGTATGTATCCTTTACTCTGTTGCTTGCCTTTCATTGTGTTTATGTGTTTTTATTTTGTGTTGCTAAGTTGAACATACCTTTCTTTTAGGGCTTCTGAATTTGTTTTTTCCCTAGAAGACCTTCTGTATCCCAAGATTTGAAAAATTCCATTTTTTCTAACACGTTAATAGGCTATTTCAAAGTATATTTCTTGACACAGATCATTTGGGATTTATTTTGATGGCAGTATAACATAGATATATACTGTTTTTTTCTTAAAGTGGAGAGACCAGTATCCTATTACTGATTAATTAGTTCATCCTTGCCATATTGATTTGTAATGTCACTTTTATAAAATATTAAATCTCATAAATTTATGGTTACTTTTCTAGATTTTTAATTTAGTTTCTTTGATCTTACATGTATATTTGTGCCAATGTCAAATTATTTAAATAGTAGTAGTTTTGTAATACAGTTTAGTATCTGACAGTGCAAATCCCACATTTCCCCTCAGAAGTTTTAAAGCAATTCTCATGCATTTATCCTTTTATGTCAGCTTTAGAATTATTTTGTCACATTATGTAAAAAACAAACAAAAAAACCATATTATTTTGATAGGCATTGATTGTATTGAGCTATATTTTGGAGGCTATCAGTTTTTTAACCTAAAACAGTGATTTCACCCTAATGTTTTTACCAGTGACTTTAACATAAATTGTTACCTAAAACTTTTCAGTTGTGCATAATTTACAAAGATACATTATTTTTTATTTATTTTGTATAATATATGCTTATTCTCCCAGAAGTTTTTGTTGACGTACTATACATATTTCATTGTAAAGTTAGATTATATGGCATATTTTTTTAAAGCTCTACCCTTTATTTTCTTTGCTAAGAGTTTGATATTAACATGCAATTTTAGGTGACTGAAGCCTTTGTCATTAGGCTTATTTTGTAAATTGTGATGCATTTTAGAATAATACCATGTTCCTTCAGTTGTGTGGAAGTTTTAAGTATCATTAGCTTTAAGGTCAGAGAGAAGACAGTTCACAGTGTGTTTGAAGGCTGAAGATCTTCTGTATATCACTTATTCCCCTAAAAGGTGCTATGGTTAGTACTAGATTGGTACCAAATGTTTTATGTAGAAAGAAGGAAGTTCTTTCGTTTTCCCGTTGAATCAGAAAAGTTAATAATGCCAGACTTTTTCTCTTGACGTGCAGAATATTTTAGGATTCCATTCTGAAGTCTATTCTGAGATGATAGCAGAAATGATCTGATTAATATTTTTCAAATATTATCATTTTTTGATAAAATGATTCTTGATAATACAATTTTTTCCAGTAGTAAATAGTATATTTTGTTTCTTCTCATGCAGGTCTTTGAAGTTCTACATTTTAATTCTCAGTGCTGAACTTCTTTCTCCCTTAAATTATTATAAACTTTTGCTGCTGTTTAATAAACGTGAAGATGTCTCGCAGTCCTGATGCGAAGGAAGACCCTGTGGAATGTCCTCTTTGCATGGAGCCCTTGGAGATAGATGATATCAATTTTTTCCCTTGCACCTGTGGCTACCAAATTTGCCGATTTTGTTGGCATAGAATTCGCACTGATGAAAACGGGCTTTGTCCTGCATGTAGAAAGGTAAATACTCCAACATAACTTTGTATACATGTGTATGAGTAAGTAGACTCTTGGCTTGATTGTTAACTATGATTGTATATGACCTTAGTAAAGTCACATAACCTCTTGATTGGCCTTTAGTTTGACTGTTTAAGAGGATTAGGAGTAGAGAAGCAAAGAATTTAGGTAGGATGGTATAAAATTGGAAAAACACATTTAATATTATGCCTATAGGGGATTCACTTTAACTTTCTAGTATGAAATAGAAGTCTTGATGTTTACTAAAATAAGTCATGGGTTAACATGACAGAAATTCTGGTTCAGAAGCTAATAGTTACTCATTTCTTGAGTGCTTACAGCAGTTCTAGGCTGATGATGCCACCCCCATCGTGCACTCCAGGAAAATGTGTCTTTGTAGAAACTTGGCCCCAGGCATCAACTAGTGGGTAATGGGTTTGGGATTCACATACGTCTTTTGAGTCTCTTCTCTTTTTTAAAAAAACATGATTTTAAAAATACTCTCTGGGATTTGTTTTAGTAAGTAGGTGCAAGAGTTAGAGTGTAGTGAATGACTTATTAGGGTGAGGAGGATTGTTGGGTTTCTATTTTGAAGGAAACCCAACATTCATTTGTGCTTAGGGCTTCATGCAAGCATCTGTTTTTTGCTTTATCATTAATGTTTGTATGATTTAAACCTTTTTTCTGTTTACTCATTTGAAAGAGTTCTTATATTTATTACTACTAGATTTTGAGAAAGTGGAAATCTGTTTTAGATACCTAGATTATTTTTTAAAATTTTGTTTTACAACTTTCTTACCAGAGGAATTAAATCTCAGAAGGCAGTATACATCATTATTCATTATTTTTAAAAAATTTAGTGGACGTGTATATACATTACATGAATGAAAAACAAATCTTAAGTGTTAACATAGTTTTTATATGTATAGTATATATAATATATAATACAGATTTATAATGTATATTTAATATATATAATTTTACTTTTTTATATAGTTAATATACTTTAAGAATGTGAATACAAAGGTAAATGAAAACCTTAACATTAGCTATAGTTAAAATCTATAATAAATTTGTGGTAATGGGTTTGAAACATTTAGTCATATTTTAATTGGTTCCTGGTTGTTTTTATAAGATAATTATATTGAACTGTTTTTGTTGAAAGTGGTAACTTTCAGGATATCCCAAGACTCAAAAGCTTGTGAATGTGATTGACTTCATGAAGTTTATTTCTTTCTCTTTTTCTTTTCTTCCTTTGTAGTGTTATACAGTAGAGTCTTAATTAAAAAAGACCAATTGTTATATTGGCATTAGACAAAAATCAGTTATTTGGGGAAATGGCAAAGAAATCCATTTCAATTTTAAGGGATTACCTAGAATCACCTCAAATCCTTTAGAAAGTGGAAGAAAAATAGAAAAAAATTAAAGATAAAAACAAAACTAACTTCAGCAGAGAGCACAGCTGGTCAGCAATAAAGGGTGCTTTTCTGGGGAGATCAGAAAGTTTGAGGAATACAAAGGACACAAGGCCATTGGGATCAATTTCAGTAGAGAAGCATTAGCTTAAAAAAACATAGAAAAACTGCTGAAGAAAGGTAAGAATAGTGGTGCTTTAAGTCCTGGGAAAAATACAAGTGTGATTGATTATAGCATTGGAGCAGCATATGGGTCCAGCTTAAGTTTTGTACCACATAGCAGAGACAAATGCTTTGTAGCTAGAACATGGATTATAAATTTGGGTCAGAGCCTTAAGGTGGATAGAAACACCTGGAAGAACTTGGACCTCTTATGCTGAGAAGATGGACTAACAACATATTCTTTCCAGCAATGTCTCCTTTCTACAGTCATAAAACAGCATCCTGCAGTAAACAAATATTATTTATAGGCTGACTGACAAAATTCTTACATGTAAACATGCAACAAACTAAAGTCAACAGATATTTTTAAGAAAACCAGCATTATTGAAGAGAAACACAAAAATTGGTAAGTGGAAGAGCCTAAGTGAGCAAACAGAAAGAAACTGTTGAAGTGTCATTGGTACTTCTCAATAAAGTACGAGAGAATGACATATTCATGTAGAAAGAATGTCTTTTCAAAGAATATATTAGAGATCTTGAAAACGAACAGCCTTATAGATGGGCTGAAGAACAGAAAGTACACATTTCAAGAGCAAATGAATAAGTTGAAAGATTGTACCAAGTGTTTCCTTGCAGAATATAGTGCAAAAAAGTTTGAGAAATAGAAAGCATGAGAGAAAAGTTAAGCTACGGAAAAGATAGATGTACTGGTTCTGACCTCTGCTAAGAGAAGTTTTAGAAGCAGTGAAGTACAGTGATGAGGGAAAAATAATCAAAGAACTAATGGAAGAAAATTTCTCACGAAAAGCAGTTCTTAAAAGGGTTCTGTGAATATGAAACAAGATGACTGAAAAAGATCAACATCTATTTATATAATTGTAAAATTTTAGAGGATGTAGAGTAACGACAGAGTTCTAAAGGCTCACGAGAGATAGATAGACTACAAATGAAGAAGCATAAAATTAATTCTGTTTTACAACCATAGAAAAGAGAAAATAATTGAGAAATTTGTTTTTCCAAATTTTTGAGTAAAATAACATTGAATGAAAAATTCTCAATTTCAGATGTAAACCCATAATAAAATACATTTCAGGCATACAGAGATTAATAAAGTTTAATATCCACTATACAGGACAAGTAGAAGATTTGAGGATTACTGCAAGGTTTGCAGCGGGAAGGTTGCAAGGTTAAGCAGCTGGAAGTAAAGAATGGTTATTAACTGAGACATGGAGACCCCAATAAGTATAGGTTTTTTTGAGACGATCAGAAACTCAGTTTTAGACTTATTAAGTTTGGTATTTCGATTAGGAATCTAAATGGAGATGTTGAATAGACAGGTGAAAATTCAAGTTTGTTTCTGGTATGGGAGTTATCAACATATAGAATGTTATTTATAAAAATAATGACGCTTGATGAGATCACAAGAAAGAGAAGGTCAATCGAAAAGATGAGAGATTGTCTAAGAATGAGCACCAAGGCTGCCCAACATTTACAGGAAAAAGAATCCAGGTTAAAGAAGTTTTAGATAACCTCCTTTTGGGTCTCTAAGTTACAGTCTATAGCTGAGGTGATTACTCCTTCCTTCCTTCCTTCCCTCCTTCCTTTCCTTTCCTTTCCTTTCCTTCCTTCCTTCCTTCCTTCCTTCCTTCCTTCCTTCCTTCCTTCCTTCCGGCACAGGCTACCCAGTCATTCCTAAGTGCAGCATTCTGAGAAAAATACCTGGTGGAAACAGCAGATGTGGGAACACAGGTGGTGTACTGACATAGCATCATACAGCATTCACTCACGTGGGAACCAGAGACTGGCCAGACAAGTGAGAACTTCAGCAAGGGTATTACTGTTTTAATCTCAGACATAATAGAAGGTACTGCATTTATGAAACAGGAGCAGGATCATATTAAAAACTTCAGTGAAGAATAAACACCATGATTGAAATTTAAAATATGACAGCAGAAATAACTAACTCAAGAAAAGAGTCAGCAGATGAAGTTGAGAAGAACTCTTAGGAAGTAGTGCAGAAAGACAAAGGAGAGAATATTTGAGAGAAGATATAACAGTATTTGAAGATCAGTCTCTAAGAGATCAAATAATAAGTAACTTTAGTGTTTTAGAAGGAGATCATAATGATACAGAAGGAAAATTATCTTAAAAATATGATGAAAGAATATTCCTAGGACCAAGACATTTTTCCAGATTGAAAAGTCTCATCAAGTGCCTGGCACCAAGTTTTTTATTTTTAAATACCAGAATACTGAAGCTAGGTACATTCTACAAGCTTTCAAAGTGGAAAAAAGGTCACAAATACATGATCAGGAATCAATCATTTCAGTCTTCTCAAAAGCAAAGACTTAAAGCTAGAAGGCACATCTAAAGGAAATTTATTTTCACCCTAGAACTCCATATCTGCTTAAGTGTTACATGGGTGAAAAAGGTGCACGAAAAGCCATTTTCAGGCCTGAAAATTCTCATAATTTTTTTACCTTTCATACACTCTCTCTGGGAAGTCTGCTGGGGGATATGCCCCACCAGTGTGAAGGAATGAGGAGAGAACAATGCATGGGACAAAGGAAACAGATGACCAAACACAGGAGAGAAGCAGCGGGTTTCTTGGGGCAGTGCGGAAAGAGGACAGCTGTGTCCCACACAGAGAGTACTTGGTGTTTTTACAGAGAAATGTCTTAGGGGGCCACTTCAGCAGTTGGGGGAGATTTGATGGTTGAATTAGCATGGAGATATAATCAGACAAAACACAGTTATTAACTGTAGAGAAACAAAAAGTTGGGCAGAATAGGAAAAGTAATCACATTGTATTAATACTGCAATGGCTTAGATATGGGGTAGGGGTTATGATTTATTGTTTTCCCATACAGGCATTGTATTGTTACATCATTATTTGTAGAAAAGACTATGTCTTCACTCTCCTGAAAAATCTATCGCCTGTAAATGTGTGTATCTACTTCTAGAGTCTGAATTCCATCTGCTGACAGTTATGTCTATCCTTATTGTCTTGATTACTCTAGGTCTTCAGATCTGGCATAATAACTCTTTCAACTTTGTTAGTCTTTTTAGAATTTAATTTGGGTGCGAAGTCTTAGCATTTCCACCTAAAGTTTTTAAAATCAGCTTGTTCAAAAAGTCTGCTGTTTTTTTTCTTGAGAATCCATTGAATAAACAATAGTTTGAGGGAAAATGACATCTTAAAAGTGTTAACTTACCTATTTAAGGAATAACGTTTATCATTTTACTTTTTTTTTCAAGATTTCATTTCTTTATTTTTAGAGAGGGGGAAGGGAGAGAGAAAGAGAGGGAGAGAGAAAGAGAGCGAGAGATGCATCAGTGTGTGGTTGCCTCTTGCTCACCCCCTACTGGGGACCCGGCTTGAAACCCAGGAATGTGCCCTGACTGGGAATCAAACCGGCAACCCTTTGCTTTGGTGCTCAATCCACTGAGCCACACCAGCCAAGGCCAGTTTATCATTTTATTATCCTAAGATTTAAAGATTTTTAAAATAATATTGTATAGTTTTTGGTGTATAGCATATTTTGTTGAATTTATCTGTACCTTTTCTGTTTTTTAAGCTGTGGAACATAATATTGCTTTTCAAATTCCATTTTCCATGGAAGGAAACCTGACTTGTGGTGCTAAACACACAGTAAAATGTACAGATGATGTATTGTAGAATTATACATGTGAAATCTATATAATTTTATTAGCCAGTGTCACCCCAACACACTCAATAAGAAAAAAAAAACAATTTTCCAGTTGTTGATTGCTATTATATACAGCAATTGATTTTTGTTAGAGTCCTGAGGACTTTTTACATAGATAATCATGTCTTCTGTGAATAAAGTTAGTTTTACTTCCTCCTTTTCAACATTTATGCTTTTTTAAGTATTTTTCTTGCCTTGTTGAATTGGGTAAGCCTCCAGTATAACAATGGATAACAGTGGTAAGAACAGATGTCCTTGTTTGCTCCCAGCCTTAGTGGGAAGGCATCAAGTATTTCACTATTAAGTGTTGCTGTCTGCGAGTTTTTTTATACATGGTCTTTATCATGTTGAGGAAGTTTTCTTTTCTTCCTTGCTTTCTGAGAGTTTTTATCATGAGTGGGTGCTGTACTTTGTCAAATGTCTATTCTGTTGAGATGATCTTGTGTTTTCTTCATTCCACTGAAGCAATAATTTAGTTTGATTTATTTTTAATTTTTAAATATAAATTTTATTTTTAATTACAGTTTACATTTAATATTATATTAGTTTCAGGTGTACAGGATAGTGGTTAGATAATCATATACTTTACAAAGTGTTCCCTTTGATATTTCCAGTACCCACCTGGCACCGTACATAATTATATTATTATTTTTTAAAGATTTATTTATTTATTTTTAGAGAGGGAAGGAAGGGAGAAAGAGAGAGAGAAACAGGAATGTGCGGTTGCTGGGGGCCGTGGCCTGCAACCCTGGCGTGTGCCCTGGCTGGGAATCGAACCTGCGACACTTTGGCTCGCAGCCCTCGCTCAATCCACTGAGCTACACCAGCCAGGGCTCATAATTATATTATTATTGACTGTATGCCCTGTGCTGTACTTTATATCCCCAAGACTATTTTGTAGGTTCATTTTTGAATCAACTATTTCTTTCAAGAATAAGCACCACAGATCATGATAGATCATCCTTTTTATGTTAAAGTTACTAATATTTTCAGAAGGATTATGTATCTGTAATGTGAGGAGTTTTTGTGGCTTTGTTTTATATTGCTTTTAGATTTGATATCAAAATAATACTGTTTTCATAAAATGAGTTAGGAGTGTTTTCTCATTCTCTGTATTGTGAAGGAATTTACATGTGATTGATAACACTTTTTTATTTCCTCTCCAAATTCATTATTAGCATGGATTCTATCAGAGTTTCTTCATTGATGAGCTGCCTGCAGAAACTAGCTATCACAGGGTTCTTCTGTGTAAACTCTTTCTGGAATTCTGTTTTAACTAGTTCCTTCTTTGTGTTATTTTGCCCTATAAATTTAAGTTGCCTCCATCTTTTCAAATTTTCATTGCTGTCCCACCGCTGTGTGTCATCGACTGTTGGGCCCTGTGCCGGGATCCAGGAAGTGCCATAAGAACAGAGGCTGTGACACTCACGATATTTCATCTGTCTTCCTTTTTTCTCAAAGTTCGCACACCTGCTTTTCATTGCCTGAATGTTATTCAGTGTCTGAAAACACATATTTTATATATTTTATCTAATTTTCTAGTTGTTATCCTGGTAGGCCTAGTCTACCATCTACTGTGTCCTAGCTGGAGATGAAAGTATATAAACACTTGAACTTTATAATAATGGAATCATAAATGTTGACCTAATCAAAATTAGGGTGAAAGCTTAGAAAGTAGACTTGGGAAGGATAGTTAAATCTTCAACTTGCATAATGTGATACTATCTAAAGCTGAAAAATGAAGTAACAACACAACGTGTTGTTTAATAACATAGTACATGACAAAACAATCATCTAAAAGAGTTAACAGGAATATCTGTAGAGAGAGGCAGCTCGGCAGGAAAGAAATGGGGGACTGCTCTTGTTCCTAATAAACCTTATAGAACTGTTTGTCTAGGAACACGTGTAAGAAAAATATCAATGAAACCAGGGAAAAAAGATACAGTGGACAAATGGAAACAGGAAAAGGAGCTATATTAATGCTAATATTATTGATAATCAAATTCAAGATCAAACACATTTTAAAAGGGCTTTTAACAGGACTTTTTCTTACTGATTAAAGGTCCCTCAAGTCATGAAACTTTATTTAGTTAACAGCAGAGCTTTGAAGTACGGTGGTACCATGGTACTCGTTAATTTGTTCCATAACTCACTAGGAGTGCTGAGACCGAGGAGTACCAAACGATGAAGCACTTTCTGTTGTGGGGTGGTGTTGTGACTCATACAAGTTCTAGCAAGTGTGATGAGTCCCGAGCAAACAAGTGCTGAAACATTTTTTTCTTAGTTTTCAAAATGCGATGAGTAGAGGGTTTGACGAGTTCTGAAGTTGCTGAGTACCAAGGTTTCACTGTATATTGAACTGATGTTGATACCAGGAGAAAACTGCATTTATATTCATAATGGAGAGACTTCTGACTTGTATATTTTAGACATTGAAAGATGAAGTAGACAATTAAAAGGAAATGGAAAATTTGAATTACACAGTCAACAAGCATGTATATGTTTGTGTGTGTACACAGTTTATACAAACTTGTACAGACCTTTAAAATATAAGTGCAATGGGAACTAAAATTGACTCTTAGGCCACAATGGAAGTATTAACTAATTCCTAAAATTAGAACTCACTTGTATAATTTCTTTTTATTTACCTTGCTTAGGATTCATAGAGCTTTTTGAATTTGTGGATTGGTGAGTGTCATTAGTTCTGTGAAGAGTGACACCATTATTTCTTCAGATACTACTTTATTCTCTTTACGCTTTTTCTGGGTCCCTGATTAAATATTTTCCTGATCTTTTCACTGTTTTCCATGTTTCTTAATCTTTTTGCTGTATTTCCTGTCTTTCTTTTTTCTTTTCTTAATGCATAGGTGGATGGTGTCTTCTGATCTGTCCTCTAGTGTTTGAATTTTTTTTTTTAGGTCCAGTCTGCTGCTAAATATGTCTGCTCAGTTTTAAAATTTTGCCTTTTGTTTTCCATTTCTAAAAGTAGTGTTTGTTCTTTCTTCATACTTGATTTTTTAAAATAGATTTTTATGCCCTGCAAATATTTTTAAGTGTGGAGCATATTTGTTTAAACAGATCAAGCATTGCTTTAAAATGTGTCCAGTAACTCTAGTAGCCCGTCTGTGAGGGATGTTCCTGCTGGTCGTTGTTCATGTTATTTTATTGCTTTATGTGCTTGGTTACCTATGACTGTTTCCTGGTTGTTGCTGTCAGATTATTTCAGGGTTCTCCAAGGCCCAGAGTGGATTTGCCCTTCTTTAGAGAGGCTTTGACTTGACTGCTGCTGGGTCCTATGTGCACTGGCATTAGGGGTGTTTCGAGCACAAAGGGCTTTGCCCAGGCCATCCTTTGGCCCCTGGGGTGCAGATGTTCCGCTGGGTGGGTTTCAGCTCTGAATGCTGTCCCTCTCCCTATTTGTTGTTACTAGACTTTTCCCTTTTCCCTTTGGGTTTTGACTCTCATCCAAACATTGACTCGGAAATTCCCCATTGCAGCCCATCATTGTTTTTAAGAAGTTGGTTTAAAATTAAAGTTTTTTAATAGTGTTTTTCATCGTCTTTAGCAAGAGGAAAAGTTAGAGCTATGAATGCATTTATTGGAATCAAAGAACAAAATAAGTGAACTTATTTCCAGGTTAAGAAAACAGAAAAAGAATAAATATTATGATAGTAGAAGATAAGGATTTAGCACAATTTGGTGAAATAGAAGAAAAGTAGTATATCAGTAAAGGGTAGAAACTGGTTCTCTGAAAAGTCCAATAAAATAACTCTTTGACAAGTCTGATTAGGAAGTACCTAGAAGACATGTGTAAATACATTAGGAATAAAAGTGGGAACATACTACATATATGAAAGAAGTTAAGTGATTACACTAGAGACCACAAGCCATCTTAAGTAGTAGTTTGGCAACTTATTGCCACATTAACACCAATAAAGATATTTTTACAGATTGATAATGCTTCTTCACAAGCACCCTATTTAGCATTAGTTTGATATAAAACACATAGTACTACGTTTAAAGAAAAAGTTTCTGCTTGTAATTTTTTATTTGATGCTACATTCCTAGAAAATTAAGTTTAACATGTGTTCAGTCAAAAAGTAGACCACATACACTTTTCTTTATTTTTAATGCTGCTGTTACTAGCTTTGTGAGTCACACTCTTTTTCTGCAGTTATTCAAATTCTGTCTCTTCACCTTTCATCTTTAGTCTACTTCCCTTCCTTATCTCATTGTATCAGCCTATTAATTTTCTGTCTTAGGTTCATAGAGTAGCCATTTACGGTGGCAGGTGTGGAGGAGGAATTGTCATGGGGTGCATGCTTTTTCAACTTTTTAAGAAACCTTTGGCAAATTACGGCTAACAAGATTTTTTATATTTGCTTTTCTGCTTAGAGTAAATTAGCACACTTTATATTGTCTAGGAAAATTTATTTATTTAATTCCTCCTAACAACAGAAATGCAGTTTCACAAATATGTTAAGATTAAAAAGCTAGTAGTATAACTTCCTACTGGAATAAGAGATATTTGGAGGATAAATCATAGCAAACTAATTTGTCTTGTGCTCTGCTATTGTTGTTTTTTATATTATGTGGCATTTGTTTTCTGCCAGAGTTGACTTTGAAGCTTAATGGAATTATATTTCCATAGGAAAACAACTTGGAGTAACACATAGAAGAAAGGCTAGGACAACCAGTGTTGTGTACTCAACATGGTGTTGCGTCATTGATACACTTGATGAGAGTTGATACTGCAACTTAATTTTTGATACTTGTCACTCTGTGTGTGTGTGTGTGTGTGTGTGCCCGCACACACGTACTTTCGTACTTTTTTTGCTTTTATGTTACTTTGCATCATCTTTCATCAAGATTTTACAATGTCAGAGAATGTTCACAAAGAGCACAGTCTTTGAGTGCTTGTCAAATTTTTCACATTCACAGAAGAATTCGAGTCTCAGAAAAGTTTCTCAAACTATCTCTGACAAAGAACCAGAATTGAAACTGTGCCCCCACCCCAATTTTCCATGCCCCAAGTCTGTTGAGGACCCATACAAGGTCCTGTTATGCATGCCTAGTTCCCAGCTGATGTCATGTGATTTACCACCTAAATTCAGTAACAACCATGCTGATAAATATCTTATTCTGCATAGTCCACTGATGACGTACATGAATGTGTGGCAGTCTTAAGTAGTTATAAACGTTTCCAAATGCTTATTCTTAACTGCTGGGGAACTAGGAGCAATCTGTATGTTTGACCCATTCAGGGAGAGAATTATCACCACTCTAGATGTTAAGGCAGGGCAGCTGCTTTCAAATAAATTGAGTGATAGCCACTCCAAAAAGAGCTACCCAGAAATCCTGTGGTAGGAAACAGATTTTCTGTGCTTAAATAAAAAATTTAAGTGACTTCATAGAAATGTATTTTAATTACTTTGTATGTAGTTCATCTTTATACTTGTGCCTTTATAGCTCCAAATGGTTTTCATGGGATTAAAATTGTTCTGGCAGATTAAGATTTGAAAGGAGAATGATACAGATACAGAAGAGTCAGTAGAGAAGAGAGGGAGAAAACTGAAATGGCAGACAGTTACATCGATTGAAGCATCGAACTTACTGTAGAAGATCTTTAACCATTTGGTTCCCTAAATTAAAATGCAAGAACATTTTGAAAAACGTATTTTTAAAAGAAAATTAACATACTCAATTTTCAATTCTAGAAAGGAGTTTGGTGTTCATTTGTCATAGATTTATTGAGCTTCTAAAATGTGTAACACTGACTTCATATTTGAAACTTCTTAGGTCATGCAAAAGTCAGATAAATTACTGAATTGGCTGTTTTATATGCCTGTTGCTCAAAAGTGAGTTGGAGTGTGCCAAATTGGAGCAGATAGCTAGAAGATTCAGATTTCTTAATATGGGAATCTAATGGTGTGGGTGCTTATATCCTGCAGGGCCTCTAGTTATATATACCTAAATATTTAAGAATGGAGTTTTTGGAGAGCTTAAGATATTATTAGTAGAAATTGAGGAACACAAAGGGAAATCTCACTTTCTTAATTGTCTTTTATTAACCTGTATTAAAAAATTGGAGCTTATTTTTATTTTTTGTTTTCACTTACATATGGGAAGCTGAAAGTAACTTTATGTCAAAGGCATAGCAGGGTTTCAGGTTTTTCTTAATTTCAACGTCTCTGGTTATATTTTGCATATTTGTTTGTTTTGTGGATTAGGTTCCACTTAAAGGGAAGATCATATGGTATTTGTCTTTCACCACCTGACTTATTTCACGTAGCATAATGCATTCCTGTTCCATCCATGCTGTTGCAAAGCATAGGAGCTCCTTTCCTTCGGCTGCATAGTATTCCATCATGTAAATGTACCATAGTTTTTTGATCCATTCATTTACTGATGGGCTCTTCGGTTTCTTCTAGCACTTGGCTATTGTAAATTGTGCTGCTATGAACTTTGGGGTGCTTAGGATTTTTTGGATGGGTGTTTCAGAGTTCTTAGGATATAATCCCAGCAGTGGAATTGCTGGGTCAAAAGACCATTCCATTTTTAGTTTTTTGAGGAAATTCCATATTGTTTTCCACAGTGGCTGCACCAGTCTGCATTCCAACCAACAGTGCACTAGGGTTCCCTTTTCCCTACATCCTCTCCAACTTGTTGTTTGTTGATTCTTTTTTATGATGGCTATTCTGACCAGTGTGAAGTGGTATCTCATTGTGGTTTTAATTTGCATCTCTCTGATGGCTAGCAGTGCTGACTGAGGATCTTTTTCTATGTCTCTGGACTCTTTGCATATATCCTCCCTGGAGAAGTGTCTGTTCAGATCCTTTTGCTATTTTTTAATTGGGTTTTTTGTCTTCCTAGAGTGGAGTCATGTGAGTTCTTTATATATTTTAAAGGGATGCAAGGATGGTACAATATTCACAAATCAGTAAATGTAATACATCACGTAAACAAAAGGAAAGACAAAAATCACATGATCATGTCAATAGATGTAGAAAAAGCATTTGATAAGCTACAGCACCCACTTATGATTAAAACACTCAGCAAAGTGGGAATAGAGGGAGCATTCCTCAACCTAATAAAAGCCATATATGAGAGACCTACAGCCAACATCACACTAAATGGGCAAAAACTAAAAGCTTTCCACAGTAAGATCAAGAACAAGTCAAGGTTGTCCACTTTCACTACTTCTTTTCAACATAGTATTGGAAGTCCTAGCCACAGCAATCAGACAAGAAAAAGAAATGAAAGGCATCCAAATTGGAAAGGGGAAGCAAAACTGTCATTGTTTACAGGTGACATGATAGTGTACCTAGAAAATCCTACAGACTCCACCAAAAAACTGCTCAGCCTAATAAATGAATTTGGCAAAATGGGGATACAAAGTCAATATTTAGAAATCAAAGGCATTTTTGTACACCAACAATGAAATATCAGAAACAGAAATCAGGAAATAATCCCATTTGATACAGCAACAAGAAAAACAAAATACCTAGGAATAAACCTAACCAAGGAGGTAAAAGACCTGTACTCAGAAAACTACACAACACTGAAGAAAGAAATTAAGGAAGACACAAACAAATGGAAACGTATACTGTGTTCATGGATTGGAAGAATTAACATCATCAAAATGTCCATATAACCCAAAGCAATTTATAGATTCAATGCAATACCTATTAAAATACCAGTGGCATATTTCACAGGTATAGAACAAACATTTCAAAAATTTACATGGAACCATAAACAACCCCAAATAACTGCAGCAATTTTGAGAAAGCAGAACAAAGTAGGAGGGACCACCATGCCTGATATCAAACTGTATTACAAGGCCACTTTAATCAAAACAGCCTGGTACTGGATAAGAGCAGACACATAGACCAGTGGAACAGAACAGAGAGCCCAGAAATAAACCCAAGTGTCTATGGTCAATCAATATTTGACAAAGGGGGCAGAAGCATAAAATGGAGTAAAAATAGCCTCTTCAGCAAATGGTGTTGGGAGAGCTGGAAAGCTGCATGCAAAAAAATGAAACTCGATCACCAGATTATACCATACACAAAAATAAATTCAAGGTGGATAAAAGACTTAAATATAAGTCGTGACACCATAAAAGTCCTACAGGAGAACATAGGCAGGAAAATCTCAGATATTCCATGTAGCAATATTTTCACTGATATGTCCCTACAGCAAGAGACATAAAGGAAAGAATAAACAAATGGGATCTCATCAAAATAAAAAGCTTCTGCACAGCATTAAAATGAAAAGAGAACCAACTGTATGGGAAAGCATATTTGCCAATGATACTTCAGACAAGGGTTTGATCTCCAAGATATTTCCTGTAAGGTACCTTGTTTACACTGGTTTTTCTCAATGGCATTGTTCTGTTGGTCCCCACTCCTGGGTTCTGATAGGCCTGATTTCCCAACAAATTGTGGCCTCTGTTTTGGGGATCTCTTCATATCCAGTTTTAGATGTTTAATGTGCCCCATCTTCCATTTATTATTAACTATTTGTAGTAGTAGTAATAACTGACTTATTGAATACTAATGTACAAGACAGAGTTTTAATAATTTCATAAGTGTATTTATCTTTTTAAACTCACAGCAGCCCTCTGAATAAAGTATTGGATTGGCAAAAAAGTTCCTTTGGTTTTTTTCTATAAGATGGCTCTAGTAGTACTTAGTTGTCTTTAACTTCACTTGAAACAATTTTGTTAGCTTGTATTGTGACAGCTGTCATATCAGCTTGCATTTGAAAAGAAGCTTACCAAAATTGGTAAATTTTGGGGTAACCATTTTAATATTGAAGATGGAAGAAAGTATGCAACATCTTTGGCATATTAATGCTATATTATTTCAAGAAAGGTAAAAATGCAACTGAAAGGCAAAGAGAGATTTGTGTAGTGTATGGAGAAGGTGCTGTGATTGATAGAACCTGTCAAAAGTGGTTTGCAAAGTTTTGTGCTGGAGATACCTCGCTGGACAATACTCTATAGTCAGGTAGACCAGTTGAAGTTGATAGCAATCAAATGGAGACATTAATTGGGAACAATCAACGTGGTATATACCACGCAGGATATAGCCGACATACTCAAAATATCCAAATCAATAAAGGTATTGGTGAAAATGAATAATGTGTCATTTATGTTATGGAAAAACCCACAAGAACTCTTTGGCCAACCCAATACTGTGACTCCCACTTTACCAAAGAGAAAACTAAAGCAGGCGGGTCGCATAAAGTTATATGATATCTAAGTGATATGGTCTCTTAGAGGGAAAGAGAGCCAGGACTCAAAGCCAGGCAGCATGAGTCCACAGTTCTTATTCAGGCCTTGTAGCCTTGGCATTAGCAGTAGTAAAACCAATATTGTAATGATGAGAAAGGAAAAAATTACAATAGCATAGCTGATCATGTTTATTGAGGATTACTGTGTGCCACTCATATAATAATTGCTTTATAAGTATTATTTTATCTTTTAGACCAGTGTTTAATATTATTTCATTTTACTTGTGAAGATACTGAGGCATAGAGTTTGATTAAATTACCTAAAACCACATGGCTAGTAAGTGTTGAAACTAAATTCAGAC
The DNA here is from genome assembly GCF_004126475.2 of Phyllostomus discolor. Classification (NCBI taxonomy): domain Eukaryota; kingdom Metazoa; phylum Chordata; class Mammalia; order Chiroptera; family Phyllostomidae; genus Phyllostomus; species Phyllostomus discolor. The sequence continues at coordinate 80,724,777 of NC_040912.2, read as the reverse complement.
TCCTGAACCAGAGTTTCTTTGTATTCTATTTATTTCCCCTTGTGTTTCTCTCTTTGACTGGAAGTGTGTTGAAAACAATACATTAATTTCCTGATATATAGCAGGTTTTCATGAAATGTTTATTGTAATACATAAACCTCTTACACAGCACATTAGAATTTTCATTTTCTTGTAAACTGTGTGCTAGGCACTGTAGGGATCCCAAGATTGTTTTTGTTGTTGTTGTTGTTGTTGTTGTTTTAATTTTAGGACCTTTGGTGGTTTAAGTTTTAGCACTAAAAGTGGTTTGTGCTAAGCTCTAAAAAATATTTTAAAAACTATTTTATTTAACATTTAACTTGTATTAAATAAAGATATTTTAGGCAATTAAAATGTTCAGAAAATTGGAGATATAACAAATAACCACATACCCATCATCCAGAATTTGATCGTTGTTATTCGTATAGTTTTCCTATTTATTTAATGCTAACTTCTATGTTTGTTTTATGCTTAAAGCCATATCCAGAAGACCCAGCAGTTTATAAACCACTCTCCCAGGAAGAATTACAAAGGATAAAGAATGAGAAAAAACAGAAACAAAATGAAAGAAAACAGAAAATATCAGAAAATCGCAAACATTTGGCTAGTGTACGTGTTGTACAAAAAAACCTCGTCTTTGTTGTAGGTCTGTCTCAGCGTCTAGCAGACCCCGAGGTAAGTCCTCTTCTATTTTCTTCCTCAACATGACATTTTTTCTTTTTGCTTCTCTTATTTGAGAATAAGTGCTGACCCTGCCCGACTGTAGGATTCTGCCAAAAATGTTGAGACTCAGGAGAAAATGGGAAGCGATTTTTTAATAGTCACTAAGAAACCAGTAACCAGTTGTGATCTTAGACAAGTGTTTTAATCTTTCTTGGCCTCGTTTTCTTCACTTGTAAAACTGGGTGCTTGAACTGCAAGATGTCTCTAAAGTCCCCTCTAGTGCTAATAACCTGGAACTTGGATAATGGTTGTTTGTTGTCAGTTAGTCTGTCTTTCTGTAGCTATATAAAGATGACAGTGGAGATGCAGTTACGTGAACCCATTAAAGATCTGTGTTCTTTTAAGTCCTGCCCAAGTAGTAGTACTCACTTATAGAAGAGTTATAGAACTGTTATAGTGTATCATCATTCTTTACTCATTCGTGTCAAGCCAATTTTCAGGAAACAGGGAGAATTTGATGATAAATAATGGACCAGACTCTTTGTCATTTGTTTGGGGACAGGGAAGATCTTAACCTTGTTGTTATTACCTCTTTTCTCTCCTTCCACCACAAGCCTTATTAGGGTAATGTTGAACTCATAACTCGTTTTGATGCCTTTGAATGCATATCTAATTTTTAGTTTCTGATATACCAGGAAGTGCTGACTAGATTAATGGGAAGGCAGATAGAAGCTGATTGACAGCCAGAGTGTTTACTTCAGTAGGGGGGAGCTGGGTTTGGGGGATCTGCCTAAAGTACGCATTGAGAAGGCTTCAAAGTAATGCTCGTCATGGTGCCACTCAGGCTGTAGTGACTATGCCTAGGAAGGAGGGCATCATCAGACTTGGCTAAATAAGCTAAAGTCCCCAGGACGGGGAAAAGTCTCTTGAAGGAGTCTATACTTTGATTGGATAAAATTCAGTTTGAGAGAATAATAAATATTTGTTGATGATGAATTTACTGTGTATTGAGGTTAGGAAGGGCTTCCAATCAGTGGAGGAGAAAGTCAGGGAGATTTTCCTAAAAAGGCTCTATCATTAACAGTAAATATGGTGGCAACTCAGGAATCAACTAGGACCTACATCCAGGGATGCCAGCATTTTCGGGCTATGTGATCTTCAGACCAGGTTCTTTCTAAAGCCAAAAGGTGGGTCTAGAGTTCATGCAGGAAAACACTTCTTCAGTAGGAGATGTTAAGGAGAGAGCTCATTTTAGACCAATGATTCATCCCCGGCAGCCAGCTCTTCCTCTTCCTAAGCTAGTACCTAACTCCCCAGGCAGGTACAGTGCGACCTCACCCATGACCATTTCCCTGACCGCCACCACAACTTTTCATCACCTCCTCTGTCTCCGCAGCTGTCCTTATCTCTGCCTATCTGTCTGCCTGCCTGCCTGCCTGTCTGCTTATTTATCTGTCCGCCTACCTATCTATCTGTCATTCAGTTCTGCCTTTTTTCCCTAACCAGAAGGCACTCTTGCACTGCAGGTTTATTTATGTGCCTCTTCTTATTCCTAATCTTACTGAGTAGACTCTGTATTTGCATTTCTGAAACTGCTACTCCAATAATCTAATGTAAGTTTTATCTTGATTTGAGAACCTTAGATGTGAGGGTATTTGAATTTTTAAAATACATTTTGGGTCTGGTCAGCTGTAGAACTGGAGGAGGCATCTGGAGCAGCCCCTGGAGGCTGGGTAAAATTGAGGCATCCACCTGACGTTTGGATTACAGGTTTCCTACCTCCTCTTTAGAATCTATGATTTATTTTTACTACAGTATTCTCTCTTTATCATCTGTGGGGAGGGGGTGGGGGATGCGTTCCATGATGCCCAGTGGATGCCTGAAATTGAGGAAAGGACCAAACCCTATTTATGTGCACTATTTTTTTCTATACATATACCTACTATAAAACTTTATTTTATAAATTAGGCACAGTAAGAAGTTAACAATAACCAATAATAAAATAGAACAGTTTTAATAGTATACTGTAATCAATGTTATGTGAATGTGGTCTCTGCCCTTCTCTCAAATACCTTACTGTGCTGTACTCGCTCTTCTTACTGAGATGATGTGAGGTGGTGAAATGCCTTCGTGAGGAGGTGAAGTGAGGTCACTGACACAGGCATTGCGACGAGGCGGCAGGCTACTTGTGACCTTCTGACGACACGTCAGAAGGAGATCATCTGCTTCGGGTGGTTTTGGATCATGGAATCTTGATGATGTTGATGGTTGGATGTCAGAAGCAGATGATGTCAGTGGCTGGGGAAATTTAGTACTTTCGGACCACAGCTCACTGCAGTTATCTGAAACTAAAGGGAAACTAAGTGCGGATAAGGGAGGACCACTGCACTTACAGAAATTTCTTATTTCTGTTAATAACATGACTCCAGAATGACTAATCTGAAGAACTGTTATGCAGAAAGAAATTAATCTAGGTGGTGACCAGTGAGAAAGAACAATTTAATAGGAGTCTCAGTGTATGTTAAAAACTACTCTACTGGTTTATACTGTAATATAATTAATTGTTGCTCAGTAAGAGGACAATGTATTTTCTTAAATACTGGTTTTTCTCTCATTCCTCTTGAAAGTGGAGGAAGACCAGAGAGCATTGTTTTATCTATTAGATCCTATCACTTCTAAATAATAATATCTTTAAAAATTCTCTTAATTTGTCTATACTGTCTTTTCAGTTCGGAAAACATAGTTGACTTCATAAGAAAACTCAGAATTTCAAATTGTTAGTGTAACTTCCAGGTCAAAGGAGATCCTTATTATTTACTTATCTTTGGGTGATTAACAAAACAAGAGAGTTTAGGAAAATTTAAAAGTTATTTTGAAAATATTTTTTGTATACCAGAAAATTTCATACCAAGGTCGATTGTCAAATGTATCATTTATGGAACAATAGAAAAGCTATCTTTGAAGATATGGTAATTAGAGGTAATGATTAGAGGTAATGATCATCTTCTAAGTTGTAAAATTTCAGATTTGTTGGAACCTAATTCATTCACTTTGTAAATTAACTTTTGAATACTTACCATGTGTTGGGTATTTTGATGTTGGAAATAAAGTAATTTAGCAAGCCAATCACAGCCTCATCCCTTGACAATCCCTTACGGATTCGTGGGGAAGACAAAATTTAAGAACTTACAAGTGTACTGAGCATTGATAACAGGGAACTACAGGCCTGTTTGTGAATGTGTAATAGTGGGGAACTTAATGTACAGAGGGCCACAGAAAGCCTCCCTGAGGAAGGGATGATTCAGAATTACCAGAGATTGGTTAGGCAGCAAATAAGGACAGCTGAGTCCCAGCAATGTGGTGGCCTGAGAGAGCAGATTGTTGGAGGAACTGAAAGACATTGAAGACACAGCCACTTCATTTACAGATGAGAAATGGAGGCACGGGGAGGCTGAGTGATCACACAGCTATTTTGTGGCATAGCCAGACTAGGAAAACCTGTCAACCACACCCCTCACATACCCTGTCTTAAAGCTCCTGTTTCAGTGTATTTTACACTGAAGGTTGTTTTGTCGTGCATCCATTTATGCATCCATCCATCATCCGTTTATCCATTCATGCTTCCATCTGCTTACTGTTTGATTTTCTGTGCCATGTTCATGGATACTTGACTGTGGTTCCGAAGAACATATTTCACACATTAGACATGCTGTCGGGCATCTGTAATTCTGCCCATGACCTTTTGTATTCTCTGTTAGTATGAAAACTGGCTCTCTGTGAAGTAAATATTTAATGTTGAATATATGGATGAAATGGTGATACGCAGCATGCTTGGCTTACTCCCCATACTTTCTTAGTCACTTCAGTGGTACTTTGCTAGTTAACTGTTATTTTTCAGGCAGACCCTGTAGTGTTTGACTTAATATAAAAAAGTTTAAGTTTAAATTATTTGAATTTCTCTTGCTTGGGCGGGCCATTTCTTCTCGGCCATAGGCCATTTGCTGATACACTGCAGCCTACAGGTATTCTGTGTCCGCACAGAATGTGCGTAGAATGTCTGTGTCCATGTAATTCTTTTTGTTCGCTGCAAAGATAGTTAATTTTTCAGTAAGCAGTTATTGAGTACCTAAAGTGTTCCAGGCACTTTGTAAGATGCTGAGCACACACCAATGAGAAGGTAGTCCCTGCCTATTTACAAAAGTAACGATGCTGGTACATCGTTACAAAAGTGGTGCATGCTGTGGAGGCACAAGAGGTAGCACCTGACCTTTAGGTGGGAGGTGTGTACCCCTGTGCTATCTTTTGGGTCAAGTACTTCTGGCACAGGAACTATACAAAGGCTTCTATGAGAGAGAGCCTGGTCTGCAAGTGATTTGTTTGGCTGGAAAGAGTGCAGTGAGAAATGAGGCTGGTGAGGGAAGTGATAATGGATTATGAAGGGCTTTCTAACCATGTTAAGGAGTTTGCACTTGATCTTCAAGGCACTGGGAAGCTTTTAATATTCTTAAGAACAGAGTGACATGGCTAGGTTTGTACTTTGAAAGTATTGCTCTGGCTGCAGTATGACATGTCAGTGTAGTTATATGCAAATCTTAAGTTGTTATGAAGGCGCTATACCCAAAATTTGGCCAGAAACTTTTCATAATTCAGTGGTTTTTAACCTTATCAGACATAGCACCCACTTTTTAAAAACTAGTATTTTATAGCACCCTTTGACTTTCATGAAATGCCTTCTTCATAATATAACCTGTCTATATAGGTAATTTGCAGAAAATGTAATGGAGAAATAAAAGGAAAGTACTCATAAGAACACTTTCTAATTACAAATGCTTGGGTACCGCTACTCTAGAACCTTGCTACTTAAGGGCCGGCAGCATCAGTATCACCCGGGAGTTTATCAATGCGTACTCTTAGGCCCAGCCTCAGAACTGCTGCACCCAAACCTATGCTTTAACTAGACCTGAAAGTGACTTGTATGTGTCAAGTTTGTGAAGTACTGTTTTTCACTACATAATAAAATCGTAAGATGCTTACCTCTGTTTGTGGAATCATTGTGAGTGTGGCAGCTACAAATGCAGATTGCTATAGGTGTATGTATTGACAACTTGGATCCCAGGAAATGTCGGTGACAGTTTTCCGAAACAACTCTTAGTAAAATTCCAAACAAAGCATTTGTACTCCTCTCCTAATTACATATTATTTGCTTTCCTGTAAATTTAAAATATGTCAGAACTGTGGGAAATTACTTTGTGTTTATATGTGCCATGGAGTTTGTTTCTATGTTCATTTAATTGAGAAATCTTCTCGGTTTAGTGAGTGCCTTGCAGAACATTTCGGAAGTTGTGCAGGTCTAGTCCGAGCCTCTAAGCCATTCTGGCTCCCACCCACTGACCAACAGTTGTGTCTCCCAGTCACTCTGACAGGGTCCCCAATAAAAGCTCCCACAAATTCCCAAAATGCCCTCTTGCATCTGCCTTCACTGAGAACTACTGCCGTAAACTCAGACGAGACGTGATATGGGATGCTGATGTAGCACAGACTGTGGCCAGCCAGAACCCTCTGAAGCAGGTGTTTTGGCTGTGAGGCCTTTTGCTAAGTGGATGTTTATCCAGCTGGAACAGTGAATGAAGTTCTACACTCCACCTGCCAGGAAATTTTCAAAAAGTACCCTCCCTACCCCTCAGCCCTGAGACTTTGCTGTGAACAACCCGAGGGTCATTGCCTTCGTCACTATTACTGTCGTATTCCTCAGGGGATTTGGTGGGAAAAGGGTAATCATTTGACCTTCTGATTCATTAAAATTGTCTAGAAACAGAACAACACTATACTTAAAAGAACCTAAAATAAAGTACGGTAAAAGTAATTAAAGCTGACCCTTGAGCAATGTGGGGGTTAGGAGCCACTCGAAAATCTACATAAAACTTTGACTCCCCAAAAACATCTACTAACAGCCTCCTATTGACCACCTTACTGATAATGTGAACAATCAACACATATTTATGTATTCTGTATTGTATTCTTCTGTACTGTAAGTAATCTACAGAAAAGATGTTATTAAGAAAAGCATGAGAAAGAGAAAATTAATTTCTAGTACTCTGCTGTATTCATCAATACCACAGCTTTGCATTGTGTGTTTGCAAGATGAATCATCTGTCAGTAACTGCATCGACACTGTCTTATATGAAACAAAACACTGTGGATGTTACATATATTACTAACACATTAAAAATGGAAAGATAATTGAAAAAATTCATATTTACAGGTATAACCATGCATTGATAATGAAGAAGAAAATATGATTGTTTTATGATAGCGTAGCGTACTTGTATGATTGCTTTGTGGTAGCCTAGTGTGTACAGTAATGAATGAGTCATTAAAAAAATTTCAGACCATACAACATTATAGTCATATGCATAATGCGGTATTGGAAGCAAACCGCTTGTGATAATAGGCTGAGAGGCAGTTTCTCCAGTTCTAAGATAGGAATACTGTACAGTAATGTAATTCCTTGAAAGTAAACTTATAAAACAGTAAGAAAACACATTAATTTCATATTGAATCACTTACTGTATGCCTGTGTAAGGATTGGCTCTCCACTTCCATACCCGTCTTGTACATGATGTGCTACTCACAATGACCACTTAGGCAGTGATTATGGTCATAACAGAAATGTTTCATACTAATGCATTTGCTGTACACTTAATAGAGTTTTCACATGAAAACACATACAGCAGAGAAGTTTATTAACTGTCAGTGTGAAGATTACTTACTATTCATTAAGTGGAAGTGGATTATCATAACGGTCTTCATCCGCACTACCTTCACACTGAGCAGGCTAAGGAGGAGGAGGAAAGGGACTTGGTCTGTCTTTCTCAGGGGTGCAGAGGCAGAAGAGGTGGAAGGGGAGGCAGGAGAGGCAGGCACACTCCGTGTGGCTGAATGGAAATACATCCTAATTTCTGTCGGCTTTTTTACTTTTTCATTTCTCTGAAAATGTTTCTATGTGGTACCAACTTTTTTCCACTGTTTGGTTTCATTTCAAGTGTCTGTATCATCTAAGAGGTCAAAAGCAGGCTTGAATAATCTGAGCACTTCAGCCAGATTATCTAAAGCCTGGTGTTCTGGAACCGCTGCTGCATCTTCTTCCTCCGGGTCTGGGTCTGGTTTGGAGACACTTGTCTCCAGCAGGTCGTCTTCTCTTAATTCCTCTGATGTGATGTCTGTTAGCTGTTGAATTTCTTCAAGATCCATATCTTGAAGCCCTTCTCCCCTCACCTTTTTTTGCCATATCCACAACCTCTTTAATGATTTCCTTTATCAGCTCTGTCATAGAACTCATGAACTCATGTACGGCATCTAGGCATTTTTTGCCTTCCGCAGCTGTTTCTACAACAGCGATGCATCTTCAGTGGTGTGACCTTTCCAGACTCTCGTGATTTTCTCTCTATCAGGGTCCCCGTCCATAGCATTGGCAGCCCTTTCCAGCAAGCCCCATGTGTGATGAGCCTTAAAAGATCCTTGTGTCCCCTGATTCAGAGGCTGAGTTAAGGGACATCGTGTTTGCAGGCAAACACACTTCGACGCCTTCATTGTTCAACTGATAGAGTTCTGGGTGGCCAGGGACAATGTCCAATATCGAAGAACTTTAAAAGGCAGTTCCTTACAGGCAAGGTACAACACTTCCTGACTCAGGGACAAAGCATCGGTGGAACCAATCCAGAAAAAGGGTTCTGGTAGTCCAGGCCTTGTCACTGTACAACTAATTGAATGGCAGCTGGTGTTTATCTTTTCCCTTTAAGGCTCAGGGGTGAGTGGTTTTTACAGAGAAGAGCATTTGTACAAAACAGCGGAGTTAGCCTTTCACTTCCTACCTTAAATCCTGGTGCTCATGTCTCTGCTTTACTAATAAATGTCTGTTGTGGCATTTTTTTTCCCAGATAGGGCACTTTTTGTCTGTATTAAAATCCTGTTCAGGCAGATATCCTTTCTTCTCGTGATTTTCTTAATGGTGTCTGGGAACTTATCTCCTGCCCTTTGGTTGGCAGAAGCTGCTTCTATTTAATCTTGACATTTTTTAAGCTAAACCTCTTTCTTAAATTATCAAACCGTCCTTTGTTAGCATTAAATTCTTTAGCTTATTAACCTTTCTTTTGCTTTAAGTTGTCATATAATGACTTTGCATTTTTCTTGAATTATGTTAGAGTCTATAGGTATGCCTTTCTTATAGCAATCCTGTACCCCCATAAAAGGTGCATTTTTCAATACGTGACAACAAGGTATTTTTCAGAGGTCCCAGGTTTTCACAAATGCTGGTGTACCTGCAGCAAGGGCTTCACAAATTTCCTTTTCTTTTTTTACATGGTTCTTACTCTGGATTAATTTATCTCAAAATGGCAGATTCCGCTGCTGCATACCTCACTCTGTGATACGCATCAAGCCTTTCAGCCTTTTCTCGCAATGTCGTGACTTTGCTTCTTGGGAGCACTTCCAGCATCTCTAGTGGCACTTCCCATGGGTGCCATGGTGTTATTTGAGGTTTATGGTATTGCACTAAATGCAGTGAGGATACACGAGAACCTTGAGAGATGACTTTTTTCTGTGCTACCTACCCAGTGTACTGCAAGACAGCTGTTCACACAGAGATGATTAGCATCGCATGGCATATTAAGCAGATCCTTGTAATACTTGAGCTCTTTGCAGTAGCAACAGGAGGTGACTATGAAATTATTACAGTAGCACAGTGTATACTGCTGTTAATTTTATGCAGTTTGGATTTAATATTGCATCTTCCAACTGTATGGTGTTATGTATGTCTGTGCTTGTGTAAGTTTTGAAAATGTTTAAGTTTTTATATTAGATTTGTGTATATTTCATGGTAGTAAATAATAAAATAAATTGGTATCTACATATATTTTATTTATCCATGATATGCCTAACTCTTAATACTTTTTTATTTTATATTTCTAGGCTACATAGTTCATCTGTGAGATTTTTTCCAAATTGTTGCTAATCTCCAAAAAATTTCCAGTATATTTACTGACAAAAAAATTTGTTTATAAGTAGACCTACATAGTTCAAAACATGTTGTTCAGGGGTCAACTATATATTAAGTTGCAAACTGTTAAGAATTAATAATACTCCTATTGTGGACTGTTTCACAAAGATTTCAGTCTGTCTGATACAGAACATACCTAAATGTGGCTAATTTGCCAGTAAGTACCTTAATACAAAAACCTCTACCGTAATTTGCAACTACCTCAAAATTATATACATTCTGTCCTTTTCCTAACATTTTTCTTAAATCCTCACCCAAGGATATGTTTATTGATTTGAGGGGGCAGGGAGACATCGTACTGTTGCCTCCTGTATGTGCCAACACTGGGGATTGAACCTGCAATGTAGGTATGTGCCCTAACCAGGGATCTAACCCATGGTGTACGGGATGATGCTCCAACCAACTGAGCCACCTAGCCAGGGCTCTTTTTCTAAAATTTACCTGTAGACCTACTGTTCCTACAATCTCTCCAAACAGCAGGCTCTCTCTCAAAGGAAGCTTTCTGCGCATACCTGTTCAAGTGTATGCAAAGTATTCTTTCCAAACACTTTGTAATATTCTCACACACTATTAGCAAGGTTTTAAGAGAAGCTAAATGAGCACGTAAGGTGATCACAAGTATGAGGGGAAGTAACATAGAGAAGTAACCTAATAGAGTAAGGAATGTATGAGTTTGTTTCACAACTGTATGTTTCACATACATTATTTACCAGCAATAGAGAGGTAAAAAAATTGGAGAGTTGAGAAATGGTAATAACTATTGATACAAGGAAACTAAATAAATATATATACACAAATAGTGATAAGTCATAAAGCATTGACAAATGAAGAGCATTCTCTACTGTATTTGGAATTTGTAGCTCATAAACAATGCTTTAATATATCATATACAGTAGATTTTTAAAATAGTTATTTATTCTGTCTTATTCGTAAAGCATGCTCTGGGGGTGGGGTGGGGGGCCTCATTAATCATTAACCACACACATTTCTACCTTCTTAGCTTCTTCTTTTTTAACTCTGACTGCTTGCTCTTCAGGATCTCATAAATTCCCACTCGCCACATGTTGCTCATACGTGCACTTGGTGGCTGCATATAGTGGTGACTGAGCAATAGATTTATGAGTAAAGACTGTTTCTACTTAGGTCCTTGAGTTTTTATTTCTGTCTTTAATACATAATCTTGGTCATCGTTTTGAGAAGTAATTTGTTACAGGGATTATTTATTAATGAAAATGTGGTCAGGATATTTGATCTGTTTTGTGTTTGAGAATATTATAAGCATAAGATCCCATAGATTAGAACATAGTAGAAAATTCCAGGCTCACTGAGTCTCAGTCTCTGTTCAGTATAGAGCGAGGGTCAATAAAAACAGCCGTTAGACTCCGTTGATGACTTCCTGCAGGATGACCACATGGAGCATAACTAGGAAAATAGTCACATTTACTAGAAAATGTAAATTATTTTGCTTTCACTGAAGAGGATAAAGTTGATGCAAATGGGGCCGTTTGTATCTTATTTCTTCTTCTTTTATAGGTTTTAAAACGACCAGAATATTTTGGGAAGTTTGGTAAAATACATAAAGTTGTCATCAATAACAGCACATCATATGCAGGCTCACAGGTAAGTAATTATAGGGATTTTTGCTTTGCCTCCCTATGGTCTGGGTTTGACATAGGCTGTTCAGAAGGAAAATTTATTTTCTGTGATTAGAAAGCTTTAGGGTCAAGGACTTAAGTAGCACAGTGACCTCTGTTGGTGGGGTGGGGCCATTTTTTGTATTCATTGGACTTTTCCAGGACTTAACAGTGAATTGATAGTTATAAGAGGGAAATAGTAAACAAAAATTTAGTGATGATTTGAAGCGGAGGTAAAGTTGAGTCTATTATTAATTAGTCTAATAGGTAATGCTTTCTAATTAATAATATTTTTAGATATTGAAAACTTAGAGCATCTTTGTTACACTACTGTTAGCAGATAGACTATTCTTGAAAAGTGTATTTATTTTTTGGGAGAATATAATTTGACACAGTGTCTTTAGATCTTACCTTTTAAAATCTAATTTTCAAAGCTTGCTTTTTGTAACCTTGATGAGCCTGTCAAATGACTTTAAAAGAATAAGTGCCAGTCCCAAGATATTTTATTCATACTTCTTTTAGTCTACTTAAAAACAGATAAAATTTACCAAGTATGATTGATTTAAAATGAGCTAGTCTGTGGTTTAATTAAAGCTACTACAACTTCTAATTATTATGATTATTATTAATGATAGTAGTAGTAAGTGCTTTTAGAATTTCCTAGGCAAGTAGCAAGAGAAGTCTTTTTAAATGTTTTGCTGAATTCGAAATTAATAACAGCGTGTTTTCACTTTAGGGTCCAAGTGCCAGTGCTTACGTCACATACATCCGGTCAGAAGATGCACTCAGAGCCATACAGTGTGTCAACAATGTGGTGGTAGACGGCAGAACGCTTAAGGTAATGCAGTCCTGCTGGTTTTTTTAAAGGGGAAGGGAAAAATGTAGTAAGTAGAGGAGTACCTAGTATTTACATATTCTTTTCCCTAATAATCCACACAAGGTCTTTTTTCAAGCAGATGATGTTTCACATAATATCATGCATGTGGATCAGAAAGGGGGTCAGAAACAAAGACCAGCTGTTGGGAGGGGTAGGGAGGAGGGAGTAAATGTACAAGGAATTCGGGTATCTTACCGCTGTGAATTCAGGGCAAGACACAGGTTTCCATAGGGGGTGCTGAGGTGAGGGAGGCCGAGTCACCTCTCCTGGGAGTTACATGTTACTTTTGAAGGGAATCTTTTTGAAGATTGGTTTTTAGGCACCCATACCAACCTATGACAGCTGATTAGTCTACTGCTGACTTATGTAGGGTCCTGTTTTACCAGGTATGAATAAGCACTTTCATTAAGGGGGGAAATAATCATTTAAAATCTTCTGTATTTATACATTTTATTCTGTAAAAATGAATCTATTATTCTTATTAGAAATAGATATTAGTTCTGATTTGTTGTCCTGAAATATTTTGACAATTGATCAGTGCAGGTTTGAGTAAAGGGTCCCACCAAGCAAGCTTTATGTAAATGGAGGAAGAGCAGCATAATTAGAAAAGGGAAGTTGCTTTCTTACGTGCCTAACTACTCATACTGTGGAACAAATTTTGTCTCATCTGATCGCAAGGGAAGAGGATTTGCATGTTCGTGTCCTAGAAACCATAGACTGAGACTTGTTTTTCAGTTTTTTCAAATGAGCATCATCTTTAATAAGTCTTGCCAGTAATGGTTTGTTTCTCTGGTATCACAGCCATGCTTCTTGTTTTGTTGTGTCTGTGCCTCATTTTGGGTGAAGTGAAAGCACAAAACATGGAAATTCTCATTGTGGTGTCATTTCACATACTGAGTCCTTTTTCCCTCCTCCTCTTCCCGCAGGCATCTCTAGGTACAACAAAATACTGCAGTTACTTCTTAAAGAATATGCAGTGTCCAAAGCCTGACTGCATGTATCTACATGAATTGGGGGACGAGGCGGCCAGTTTCACAAAAGAGGAAATGCAGGTAGTAAAGTAATGTGAATTATCTAATTTACAGAAAAGGGGAGGACTCTTCTTTATAAGTTAAAATTGCTAAATTAGGGATTTCATTTTTGTAAACTGGCATTACTTTTAAAGTAGCATTTTCTAAACAGTGTTCCATGGAATGTCAGTTCTGCAGGCTCTTGTTATAATAAAAATGGGTCTTTGGTTCACTAAGTTTGAAAAAGCTAGATTAATGAAGATAAATAGGTTTCTTTCTAACAGGACTTCCCAGAATCTTTAATGTGCTAACGCACACCTAAATGGGATGGTACAACTGGAACTTAGTGACCAAGGAAAGCATTTTGGGAAATGCTACTTGAAGGGGAATGTCAGCAAAATGACAGCTAAAGCGTGATACTAAAATTATGAGTTTTGTTCCCCACACCCCGCCAACCTCTACTCTTTATGGAACATGCTAGAAAGTAATATTCCATCAAATGTTGCTGATAAGCTCACATTATTTTTATAAAGTGATTCTCCCCATGAAAGGTCCTGTAATCATAAATCGAAGGCTTATTATTTTATGTTCATTTTTACATTTCCTCTTCTCCTGTCTGTCTCCTTTCAATTTGTAGTATAAACATGTCTTTACAAGTAAAAATGTTGACCATACGGCATATTAAATGAGGATTTTACCAAAGCACAATGCTGTACTTCCCTATTGTAGATGAGGACTTCAGATTGTTGCTGTGGACTTTTGCAGGAACCCTTCTCATTTAGAAGGTGGGGGGCATTGATTACTACCTTTTATTCTCCAGGTCAAACTAGAGAAAGTCTAGTAGGGGCTCCTTTAAGAGCAGCTATTAAATAAAATGAAATAATACCTTTTTTGACTTGGAGTTACTACAGATTAAATCCCATTATAATAAATACATTGCAGTTCCTTGATATTGTTGTCTTTATGATCCAAAAGCAGTGTTAAAATAAGATATTTGTTGGATGACTTATTTGTTAGTTATCCACTGAGTGCTTTTTGATTTATTCATCCCTTCCATTCTTCTTCCTCTTCCCTTCCCCTGCTCTCTCCCTTCTCCTCCCCTTCTCCTTCCTTTTCTCTTCCCTTTTCCTTCTTTTTTCTTTTTCCCTCCCTCCCTCCCTCCCTTCCTTCCTTTTCCACGAAGCTTTCTTGGATGAAATTTTAACAATTTTAAACTGAATTTTGACTAATGGGGAGTATGCTATACTCAGAGACACTGTTAACTATGAAAATCTCTTGAAGAATTTCTGAGCTCCAGTTTACCTCATTTTTAGGTAGTATTGGACAGTAAAAGAAAATGGGTGATGCCTGAAACTATTATATTGTATGTTAACTTTAATTGAAAAATTGGGAAAAAATTTTTTTAAAGAAAATACATGGACAATCCATTATTAGAACTTAATTTGTAATGGGATTTAACCTGTTTTAGGATCTGCCCCTGTAGAATTATTCGATTATCAGCTTGAACTCTTTATGGCTAATGAAAGCCAAAGTAACTGTTCAAGTATTGATTACAGAAAGAATTTTCAAGGCTTTTCGTGTGTTGAAGTTGTAGAACCCACATCCAATTATATTTTTTCTTAGTAATTTAAAATTCATTTCATGTGGTTGACTGAAATTCATCTTGCTCTTCTTCACCTGCGTTTAAGTTTACTTTGTAAAGGGGTTTCTTTGTTAAAAATACTTTCTCAAAGTAGAAAAATTTGAGTAAATTATATCATGGCAAAAATCAGATGACTTTCTTGTTGTTACTGTACAACTTAAAATGCAGTACCCTACGGGCTGCGTAGAGATGCAGTTGAAACGGGCAAGAGCCCTCTCAGCCCTGGGAACGATGCATTGTGTCGCGTGGGTGACACGGTCGTGCCCCGTGGGTGACACGGTTGTGCCCGATGAGATGGCAGGCCCTGTTCTGGCTCGTGTGTGTTGTTTTGTTTTGAACTGTTCTCTTTCGGTTTCAAATTTCCCAAAACATCTGTTTAGACCACACTTGTAAAACAATTAGCAGTGCTGAAGGTAAGTAAAATGCCATTTTAGTCACGATATCCATACAGAAAAAAGTTACTCAGAGTGATTGCATCGCAATTTATTTCTGCTTACGACTAGCTTCCACAGTCAGTCTTTGCTTAATTTCTCCCGTAATGTTTGTGACGTTGCCTTCTGATACACAACTACAGTAAATGCAGAACTTTCTATGTTGTGTGTAGAGCAGGGATTGCCAGACTTTTTCTGTTAAGGGCCAGTTAGTAAATATTGTAGGCTTTTTGGGCCACGTGGTCTCTGCAGCAGTTACTCGACTGCTATTGTAGCATGAAAGCTGCCTCAGACAATTCATAAATAATAGACAATTCATAAATGATCGTTCATAAACCAATGTGACTGTTCTAATAAAACTTTATTTACAAAAACAAAGCAACTAGCTGTAAATTGGCAATCCCAGGTCTAGAGTTTAAAATACATTAAATAAGTAGAAACATAAAAATTTTAATCTAGAAAAATAAATTGATTTTCAGTGATCTTCAGAAAATTTAGTAATGGCATATGATAATTTTTATATGAAGATGGTACTTAAAAGTAAGTTTTTTTGAGCTAACAAAAATATTCTCTCAATACACTTTTCTACACAATAAAGTGGTTGGTGAAATGCCTTAATTAATGGAATATATATATACACATATATAGTTGTTTTGTTGGAAGAATGTTCATTGGTCTGGAAGAAATTCTGTGATAGCCTTCTCACAGGTTACTCTGACGTGAAAAGCCCTTACATGTTTTATTTAGGATATCTTTAATAATTCAGAAAGTAATTCAATATTTTATACAAGCCATTTTGTGAAACCTCACTGCAGTTTTAATTTCTTCTTTCATTTAGGCAGGTAAACACCAAGAATATGAACAGAAGCTACTACAAGAATTATATAAATTAAACCCCAATTTTCTTCAACTATCCACCGGTTCAGTTGATAAGAATAAGAACAAAGTGACCCCACTGCAGAGGTATGATACGTAAGTACCGGTCTTCGTGTGATTAGTGTAATTAGACACCTTGCCTTCATGTGTGCCGACTTTCTCTTTTCCTTCTACGTCAATTTCAGACAGAATCCTCCTTGCAGTGTCTGTCATTTATGCAGAATTCGGTGTGTTGAGTGGCAGAATAGGAAATGATGAGTCAGAATTTCGGGGTTTGAATATTGGCTGCCTGCTGTTCCCTATTGATAATTTAAATGAGCCTCTTGATAGCTTCCCATTTGTATTGGTTTGCCCTAGGAACAGCCTCATTGATAAATACATTATCAAAAGTAAATTAAGGGATGCTTGTTATTAAAAGGAAAGCTCTTGTCACTTAATTGAGGTTTTTCCCTTTACATATTGAAGGGAACAAAACACTAAAAGGGAGAGGAAGGTATTGAAGTGCTGTGTGTTGGGGACACAGGTCCTCATGGCCGTCTAGT
This sequence comes from Phyllostomus discolor, assembly GCF_004126475.2. NCBI lineage: Eukaryota > Metazoa > Chordata > Mammalia > Chiroptera > Phyllostomidae > Phyllostomus > Phyllostomus discolor. The sequence goes on along the minus strand of NC_040912.2, from coordinate 80,708,029 downwards.
CTCAGGGAACACCCAAGTCCCACACGCTTTGGGTGAGGAGGGCGTCCCGTATTCAGAATCTTAATCATCTTAAGAGAGTTTGCTTTTGTGCATACCTATATTGTGTCAATATTTAAACAGATTCATAGTCTTAAATGCCAAATCTCATTCTTGGCACTTCGTTTCTTGTATTGTATTTGGTAACTGCCTGTCAGAAAATGGTGTGATTAGTAAAAACAATAATTGGGGGGTTGTACTCTATTCTGAATGTTCCTTAAGTTTGTTGAGTAAGGACCTGTGTTTATTCTTACTAAATTTGGTAAGTTTAACTTTTATAAAATGAAATCACTTAAAACAAATAACTATAATTAGATGTTTTCTTTTTTTAAAAAATTTATTACAAAGTTAAATTTGCCTAAGTAATGTTTTGTATGTCTGGATGTTACATATGTAGTCCAGTGTCTATTTAGGACTAAAATAATGTAAGGGCCATTTTACAAATACAGATAATAACTACATTGATTATTTGTCAGAGTCAGTTTCTTCAAAGTTGTATTTAAATTCTTGAAGTCCTTGTCTCTTTGCTTTTAATAGTAAAAATTATTTATAAATCTTGTTTATACACATACACACGTACATGTTTATATAAATATATATAGAAGAGACTACAAGTAAAACATAAAATTACTGTGTAATTAACTGTGTAAATTTTGTATACGAGGTACATCAAAGCTAAGAATAAAAGCCAAGTCCAAAAGGTACCTCTCTGGGTTGATAATCTTTGACCCTTCCATTGATCTTTTTGTACCTTTTTACCCCTCTGTGTTTATTATGAAACATATGCTATTACTTAACTTCATTGGCTGCTGACTCTGTGGTGCTTCTTATAAGAATGTGATTATTGTAGTAAAAATTTGTTTCAGATGCTTTTAATGTTTATACATATCATTGTTCTCATTAAAAATGTCATTTGAATTAAAATCATATTCTGGGTTTATAGCCCTTAGAAAATTCAGAGCAGAAATTTAAATTTTAGATTATCTCTTTCAGATAACAATTGTTATTAATATTTCCTGAATATAAAAAGTAATATGTTTTTATTCAAGGAAATTAGAAAACTATATAAAGCATATGGAAGTAAATATTGTATGTATTCTTATTTATTTATTTATTTTTAAAGATTTTATTTATTTTCAGAGAGGGAAGGGAGGGAGAAAGGGAGAGAGAGAGAAACATCAATGTGCGGTTGCTGGGGGCCTGGCCTGCAACCCAGGCATGTGCCCTGACTGGGAATCGAACCTGCGATGCGTTTGTTCGCAGCCCACACTCAATCCATTGAGCTGTGCCAGCCAGGGCGTATGTATTCTTAATACTCAGACATTTTTACTGAAAATGATTTGGAGTATTTCCTTGTAGTATTTTTCCTTCCAGTGCAGGTATATAAATAAAATACATTGGTTTGTTACCTTTCAAAATTTAGTACCCATTATATAACTATTTTTCCATGTCATGAAAACAGTTTTTTACAGCTGAATAGTAATCCATTATATATGAATATTTCAGATTTATTAAACCAATCTTTTGCTGGTGTATATTATGTTACTTTCATTTTGGTGCTGTTATTTGTAATACTGTGATGGCCATTTTTATATATAAACATTCTGGTTATATCTTTGATGTTCTTAGACATAGAACTGCTGAGTCAAAAATTATGAGTATCCTTCATTTGAGTATTTTTGTCCTGCACATTTACCAGTATAACATAAAAAAGCTTTCTTATTTTATAATTATTTTAAAAAATCACTTATTAATTTATTGATGTTTTAGAGAGGAAAGGAGAGAGAGAGAGAAATGGCAGTTTGTTGTTCCATTTATTGATACATTCAGTGTTTGATTCTCGTATGTGCTCTGGCCAGGAACTGAACCTGCAAATTTGTCGTATTGGGACAACACTCTAACTGAGCTACCTGGCCACAGCAGAAAGCTGTCATTTTAATGCGTATTCGATGAAGAGCGAAACATTTATACATAGTGAATTCATACCTGTCATGTCTTATTGGTATACTTAAGTATTTTACGTGCAGTATACAGAGCTAACGTTCCTCAGTGAGTTGACCAGTCTATTTGTATTTCAGAATACTTAAATTTATAAATCCAGTTTGGAAGAATATATGTCATACAATTATAACATTGAGTCATCTCAACCATTAGCACGTATACCTCTCTATTTAAGTCATTTGTGTGTCTCAGGAAAGATTTTTTTTTTTGTCTTTTTCCTGTTTTATTGTATTGGATCTCCCACCACCAGTGCTTCCTGTCTGAGAATCCCTAGGCTAAACATGAAAGAACAGTGTCAGTGGTGCTAGAAGGCATCCATGTCCCCTTCTTTACTTTCATAGGGGTATCTCCAGTGCGTTAACTGCTCTTCAGTATGGTGTTAGCCGTTTACTTGAGATAAATATTTTTAGTCACAATATGAAAATACCTTGTTGTTTCTATAATTTACTGAGCTTTTTTCTTTAGATTGGAAGTGAAAATTGAAATTTACCAAATGTCTTTTCAGCATTTATAACTACTGTTTAGCTTTTCTTTATTTTTTGTGATCGGTTATAAATAGATACACATATATTTTATTGGCTTCCTATACAGTATAGTCAGTCAGAGCACATTCATAACTGTTTCAGTAACAGGAGAGGAGTTTCCTAGGAGCTGCAGGTTGTAGGGGGAGACCAAGGAAGATTTAAAGCAGTGTGCTCATTTAATTACTTTGCCCAAAGCCAGAGCTGCTGAATCTCAGCTGGGACTCAGAACAGATTTTGGTTCTATGCTTTGCATAAGTACATGATACAGAAAGTTTTTTTCGTAAGGGATGAGGGGTTGTTTTTTGTTTGTTTAAGTAGGTCCCCAAAATTTATTAAGGATGGTTGATGGCCGAAGTTAGAGTTGTGTTTTGTTGTTGTTGTTGTTGTTGTTGTTGTTGTTGTTGTTGTTTTGAGCAAGCTCCTGTAGCTTGTTTTCTTCCCATGCGAACCCCTGCGGGAGAGTGAGTTTGCCTGTCAGTGACACTGAAGGTCTGCCGTGGTTCCCGAGTCCCCATTGCCGTCATACAGGCTGCAGCGGTAGGGACAGATCTGTAAATAAATTTTCTTCTTCCCACGGGGAAGACGGACCAAGTTGGAAAGGTGAACAGCGTAACTCTTTCCACAGTCCTCCCCCGGAGAAGTTTTTCTTAAGTTGAAAATTAGACTTTGTAGGAAAAAAAGAAAACAAATGGTTCCTTTCCCTCTTTTCTTGGCATTCCTATGTAGTGAGGAGCGGCTTTAGAAGAATCGCAAGAAAGCAAAACCTGGAACCTTATACACTGACACTAGAGTACAAATATTAAGAGTATCGTAGCTACTAATCCTCACTGAACCCTGACATGGTCCCTCGGTACACATACATGATAGTAAGTATGTAATGTTCTATAATCTGCCTTTGTCCCTGTCTCACTGAAATGAAAATAAATTCTAAAAAGGAATGTGTCATTTTCTTTCTCCCCTCGTTATTATGAATTTGAGAGTATATCTGTCCAGTTGAGTATGGACTGTAGATGTGCTGTTTTTCTGTATTAACAAATTACTTTGACGAATACAAACAAGGAGAATGGGGAGTGAGGAAGAGACACAGTAGTGATGTTTACGGACTGGGGTATTTTGTTTTTAAGCTTGTGGTTTGAAATACCTTCATTTAGATGGAGACACTGTCTGTTTACCATCTGAAGACCTTGGGCGAGTTAGGAGCCAGCAGAGTTGGCCAGGCGTCCGAAGAGCCAGGTGGAGGCACAGCCCTGCCTGCCTGCCTGCTTGCAGAGAGTCATGAATCTTCACATTCATGAACAATTTATACCTATAAACAAAGCATTTAAATAGTCCTTATAGCTCTCAAGCCTAACACATGCAGGGGCTTTGAGGAAACCGGATTTGATAGGTATCTTTTCACTGTGTTCCTCTTCACTTCCTCTCGTCAGTGATCCTAGGATGTCAGGCGTCTCAATTTAATTAGAATCTCCAGGGGCAGAGACTGGAAATATACCTCCATACTTTTATTAAATAAATATAAACACGTGTATTTATTTTTTGAAAAGCTTCATAGCACTGGATTCCAGTTGTTGAGTGAATTGAAAAATACTCCTGAGAAATCGGTAATCTCATCATTATTTCAGAACTATTTAGGGCTAGAACTTAAAAAAAAAATTAGTGCAATTGTTTGTATGAAAACATCATATATTTAGGAATTTTTATCTACAGGGATTTAGACACACAGCATTACCTTCTGGAAATAATGCCTTGTTTGTGTTATGGGACCAAACTACCTATCAAAACTCTTTCAGCCTCGCTTGAACTCAGTGATTTTCAATCAGCTGTGCCTTCAGGTGTCTTGATTTCTCCTTTTCCCGGCACATGACTTGTAAGCATTTGACTGAACTGTAGGTACAGGTGGTCTTCCAACTCAGCTTTTTCAAAGATGACTGTTCTTGCCTCTCTCATTCTTCAGTTTAGTTCAGTTTATATCATCTGCTTTTTTTTTTTAGATCATCTAAAAAAAATGGTTGATGGCCGAAGTTAGAGAGAGTTGTGTTTTGTTGTTGTGTTCTGCAAGAGAACCAAATTAACATGCTTCAACTCTCCAGTACCTTTCTAGGTTTTTTTCCTTACTAGGCTACGTCTGCCCTACTGCTTTGTGCTGTGTAAATGGTTGTCGATCTTTCCTGGTGAAAGTGAAATGATCAACAAAACTTCTGTTTCAAAATGCAAGATATTTTTTTCAGTGTGGCAGAAAGAGGTTGATTTAAGAAAGCCTGAGCCGAGTGGCGGCTAGTGTTGGTGCACCGGCTGGGAATGTCGAGCTTGGGTGTTTAGCCTCCAAGTTTGCTACGTAGGGGTGGGTCAGAGGGTCTGAAGCTAGGGTAGGGCTGGAGGCCCTGGTGCTGGAGCTCCCTCTAGGGAATGGAAGCTGTGACCAGAGCCACTACAGGGAGTGGGGATTGAGTCCCTAGCCAAATTCAGACCCCGAATGGTACAGTGGGAGATTTTGCAGAATCTTGACAGTCCATTTCAGGATCAAATAGCCTTGTGCTGGTGGACATTTTATAGTACTTAGCAATCTGAATTGAAGACCAGAACTGGCCAGGAGACTGCACGGGGCAAGGATAACTCCAAGGCTAACATGCTATTCTTCCATCACTTTTGCCAACCGAACTGTGAGTGTGGCTGCTGTAGCCAGGACCCTGAGTGCTTGTTGCTACAGCACAACTTGTGAAAGTTCTATCAGGACATTCAGGCCTTTTCCCGAGTCCTACTCAATTGGCTGAGATGATCTTTAATCTCTTTAATCTGATCCAGGCTCAAAGGGCTCAGTCGAACAAGGAGAACCAGGCCTTGAAGCGCCTATGGAGAGCTGGCAGCATGAGATTGAATCCTGGATCCTGGTGTTGAGGGATAAGATGGAAAAGCTGGGGAAATCCATCAGCCAGCTGAAAGACCAGCAGGATATCTTCTGCGTTCAATAAAAAGCCCAGACCCCAGTGTGGATACCCTCTGTGGACCCCCGTGCACCAGACAGTAGCAGCTTCTGTGGGAGACTCTCAGTGAACTGGATAAAAGGAGAAAGGAGGTTCCGGATGCTTCTAAAGCACTGCTAACCCAGTTAACTACCCCAGTTGAGCAAGTGCTTCCAGAGTTGGAGGCATGGAAAGTATGGCTGTTGGAACACGCTGGAGAAGTGGCTCACTGCTGGAGTAAAGCTGCTGTTTTGCCTGCATCAGCTGCTCATGCAGCTGAAGGGCCGAAGTCACCTGGTTAGCTCTCAGGATGACCCTCTCACCAAAGAGATGGACCTACAAAAGGCCCAGGACACAGAATTTACAGTGTCTGTTCCACAAAGCCTTTGTGGTAGAAACTCAGCCCTCTGTGCCCTAAACTCCCCACCAGCCCTTCAACCTGAAGACTGGGAAGAAGTTTACTATATGAACAAGGCTGCTGGTGAGATTCCAGAAAGGAAGTGGGTCACTACCACAGAAATTGACAGGAGACTGTCATTACGAGGTTTTACAGTGTGTTATAGGTTCAAACCTATAGGGTCAAGAAAACCTTGACCCCCCAAAGAAGGGGCAGAGCTTAATTTGGAACTTTGGCTACCTGATCAAGCAACGTTCAGGTGATTTGGAAAGGGCAGCAGTGAGGCTACTGGGTGTGACAGAGGAGCTGCACATTACCAGCTACGTGGTTGGATACACCTGCCAGGGACTGAAGCAGGACCTGAAAACAGACACCCTCCATGTGGTTATTATTTCTGTTCTAAGATGAGCTTACTCTCAGATACCTGGGCCTCAGTTCTCTGGTTCAGTCTGCTTGCTCAGACTCCCAAAATCAGCACTTCTTTTCAGCCCCTCCCTCCCGGCCCCCGCGCCACCAAGTCCTTCTAGACTTTGCTGGACCCTGCTCTCAGTTGGCATTTTTACTCCGTTGGCCAAACCGTTGAGCTGTATAGCAGCTGAGCAAGCTGAGTGGCAAGCTGTTGGGCAGGACTCTAGGATCGAGGGTGCATTGTGGTACTGGTATGACTTCATTAAGCAAGAGAGCCTCCCAGGCAGACTTTTCTGGACACAAAGGACAAAATTCTGAACGTGATACATGATCATCTGATGTATATCTGGAACGATGGATGCATCATGGACTTTGTGAACCAGAACCAGGAGTACCAGCCACTAAAGAAGATCATTTCTGGTACCTACTTGCTTCAGTGAATCACCAAAAGGGAGAACACCAGGAGGATGATAAGGTTCTCATCTACTCTGTGCAGCCCCACACCAAGGAGGCACTGCAGTCACTCACACCGACTGAAAGCACCCACCAGCTGCTCGTTGGGGAGAACATAGCTGAGAACCTGCTCTGCTTCCTCTAACATCAGATCCTCTAAGGAGGAGGCTACTACTGGGATAGTTAATCTCCAGGAATGGAGGAAATATCCAAAACACAGGCATATTATGGTCTTGAACACCCAAGTGGATGAGCTGCAGTAGCTGCCAGAGCTTCACCTGGAGCCAGAACTGGAGTCATTGGAGGTGGAGCTGGGCCCAGAGCTGGGCCTGGAGTTAGAACCACTGCTTGAGACAGGGCTGCTCTGGGGCCAGGACTGGAGCCCACACTAGGCATGGTTTCACAGAGTGTCAGAGCCACGTGCAGGACCAGAACTGAAGCCAGAGCCTACTCTAGAGGCTGTCCCAAGGAATCCCAGAAGACACCTGCCATTCCTCCAAGATGTGTTTCTAGGCTAACCTGAGGCGCAAATGAAGGTCCCTGTACAGGCACACCTAATTTCATTGTGCTCCACTTTATGGTTCTTCACAGAATTCATTTTGGTTTTTTTTTTTAATTGAAGGCAAGGCCCTGCACCAGCAAAAAGATGGACTTGCTTTATTACGGTGGTCTGGAACTGAACCAGCATTGTCTTTGAGGTGTGCCTGTATGTGTGGCTGTTTCATGCCTGGTGTGTTGGAGGAGCAGTCCTGCTCAGAAAGACCTTTCTGAACAGAAGTGACTAGTAAACTGTGCTGACCTGAGGGGGAGGGGGCAGGGAGAGATTAGAAGGACACTTCTAGGTTTTTTTTTTGTTTGTTTTAAATAAAAAAAGCTATGTGCAATTTTCCTTGGCATACCCAGTCTTCTTTCATCTGAAATCGGTGGGACTTGGTAGTTTTTGATCAGAGAATATTTCATAGAGCAGGTCTCTTTCTTCATTAGTAAAAGTAGTGTTTATGGAAGTTTGTTCTTAATCTTCTTGACATGATAATGGGGAGATATGGGTAGGTGGATGTCGAATGTAAAACAACAGATTTGTTAATAGAATCACAGCTTATGGATGACAGAGTTTGATGAGGAATCAAGTTTGACATGGCATGCTGGGGAAGTTATAAGACCTTGGACCTCTTAGTGGTAGCCTCAGGCTGTCTACATTCTGTCCAGCCATTAGAGATCCAAGGAGTTCATATTGGAATTAGAGTTTGTAAATATAAATTTTCTTAGGGTTTTACCTGTATATTCAGGGTCTATATCAGGGTCAAAGATATATTCATATCTTTGTTTTCCACTTCTACAATGATAGTTGCACTTGTAATGGCAGATTTGATTCTAATAGACTTTTTATAGCCCACATAGAAAGTAAAGCAATTTCTAGGCATATCTTTATGCTTTTCATTTGTTATTCTTTGAATTCCTTAATTATTCTTAAAATAAATTGAAGGATGTCCTAAAACTCAGTGGAACATAAGCTTACTGATTCCTTGCTCCAATCCCAATTTTTCAGTGGCAGTCTTTGGATTGATGACACTGATCTAGAAATTTTAAACATCTTTGATAAAACTTTCCCAAAAATGTGTAAAAAATATGCTTATAAAACTGCAGCTGGCATGGTGGACAAGGTGATAAAAATTATTCTAATTAGTTGTAATTCATAAGCCTTTTAAAGACTTATTCTAAATACAATATTTCCATATATTGCCCTTGACATGAACAAGACTGATCTTGATTGTATTGAAAATTATTATTTAGTGCTCTTTGATGTTGGTGGTTGGGAAGGTTAACCAAGATTCTCCTCTTGTAATACTTTTTGTGTCTGTTAGCACTGGTTCCTTTCCCCGTTTAGCTCTCCTCCCAATATTATAAGAATAGTGCAAGTTTGGGGAATGTGGTGGAGTAGGTAGCAACAAAAATCTGTCTTCCGCCCTGGCTGGCATAGCTCAGTGGATTGAGCACGGGCTGCGAACCAACGCATCGCAGGTTTGATTCCCAGTCAGGGCACATGCCTGGGTTGCAGGCCACAGCCTCCAGCAACCGCACATTGATGTTTCTCTCTCTCTCTTTCTCCCTCTCTTCCCTCTCTAAAAATAAATAAATAAATTCTTTAAAAAAGAATCTCTCTTCCCACCCAGACAATAATCATATTGGCACAATCTGTCTGATGTAACTGTTTTGGAACTTGGAAGGCTTACAATTTCTGGGAAAAGACTTGTTAATTTCAATCAATCTCAGCTTTTAGTACAGTAGCAGCATAACAGGCGGATGTGTACATGGTTCTGGAGCACCTTGCACATAGCTTGAGGGAACCAGAGTGGGCAGAAAGGACCACTCCCATTCCCAAATGTTGAGGATCTCTGCTCTGCCCTGAATGCTGCGTGCTGCCTCTAATCACTGAGATGCAAACAATGAGTCAAGCAACCATTGTTGTGCCTCTCCCATTCTTGTAAGCGTCTCCCCCTCTTTTTGAAGTGATTTACAGGGGGCTTATAGGGCTAATTCTTAGTTCCTGTCAATTTTCACTTTTCCCCCTTAGGGGAGACGGACATAAAGACCAGGACATTAAAGAACAGCTGCGTGTAGCGGGGTTTAGAGAGTGACTCTGCGTGTCCAGGGAAAGTCTAAGAAAGGACCTGAGAAGATCTTGAGTTTATACCTAAGGCTTATCCTCTCAGCACAGGGACAACCTGTAACAGTCCCCCCCCCAAAAACAAACAAACAAACAACAGCAACAACAAAAAGCAAATTTGGGGGAAGGGGGAGATCTGATTTCCAAAGGGACTATGTTCCTAGATTCAAATTGCTAGTGTTCAACAACAACAAAAATCACAAGTCATAGAAAGAAACAGAAAAATACTACCTATTTCAAAGAGAAAAATAAATAAACAGAAACTTTCAGAAAAAGAATAGAGATATACTAGACCAAGACTTTAAAACACTTCTCTTTAAATATCTTAAAGAACTACATGAAGATGTGAAGAAAGGCAAGAAAGTGATGTATAAACAAAATGGAAATAAGAAACCAAAAAGAAATTCCAGAGCTGAAAAGTACAATAATTGAGATGAAAAATTCACCAAAAGATTCAAAGACAGATTAGAACAGGCAGTAGAAAGAACCGGTGCACTTGAAGATAAGACAATGTATATTATCAAGTCTGAGGAAAACAAAAAAGATTGAAGAAAAGTGAACCAAGCCCAAGGAGCGTATGGGACATCCTTAAGTCAATGAGCATACTCTTTCTCTGAGTTTCAGAAGAAGAGAAGAAGATAGAGAGACTGTTTGAAGAAATAATGGCTAGAGACTTCCCAAATTTGATGAAAAACATGAATATAAACATCCAAGAAGCTTAACGAGTTCTAAGATGAACTGAGATACATTATAATCAAACTTTATAAAGCCAAAGACAAGGACAGAATCTTGAAAGGAGCAAGAAAATCAAGTCATCACATGGAATGATCCTCAATAAGAGTATTGACATATTTTTATCAAAGACTTTGGAGGCCAGAAGACAGTGGACCAGTATATTTAAAGTGCTTAAAAGAAGGACAGAACATCAACCAAGAATCCTATATCTAGCAAAACTGTCTCCAAAGAATGAGGGAGAAATTAAGACATCTCAACTAGGCAAAAGTTGAGGGCATTTGTAACTTCCTGCCTTGCACGAAATGCTCAAGGAGTCCTACAAGGTGAAATGAAAGGACACTAGACAGTAACCCAAAACCTTATGGAGAAATAAAAATCTCAGTAAAGGTAAATAGGTAACAGAGTAGGTAGCAGCAAAAATCTGTTGTGAAAGCTAGTAATATTGTAACTGTACTTTTTGTTTCCTACATGATTGAAGTGATCAATACCTTTGAAGTCCAGTGTATTGATATAAAATACTAGATTGCTATAACTTTGATCAGTAGCTCCAAATTTTGTTTTCTATACAGTTTAAGAATCTGAATTCAAAAGAATTACTGGTTTGTTTTTTGGTACATAATATATAAAGAGGCAATTTTGTGATGTCAGCAGTTCAAAGGGGTAGAGGTAGAGCTTTAAAGGAGCAGAGTTTTTGTGTGCTTTTGAAGTTAGTATAACCTTACAGAGTGTTACAACTTTAGGATGTGAAATGTAGTCAGCATGGTAACAACAAAGAGAATATCTCTAGTATATACACAAAAGTAAATCAGAAAGGAATTTAAACATTTCACTACAAAAAAAGTCAACACAAAAAGATGGTAATGTAGGAAATAAGGCGGCTATAAAAATAGTGTGATGATATAGCTCCATCCTCATCAGTAATTACTCTAAATGTAAATGGATTCAGCTCTCCAGTCTGGAGACAGAGATTGGTAGACGGGATAAAACACATGATCTAACTACAAGCTTTCTATAAGAGATTCACATTAGACCCAGAGACACAAACAAGTTGAGATTAAAAGGATGGAAAAAGATACTCAATGCAAGTAGTAGCCAGAAGAGATCAGGTGTGGCTACACTGATCAGACAAAATAAACTTTAAGTCAAAAAAGATTATAGGAGACAGGGACATTATGTGAGTAAGTGAGTGTGTGTGTGTGCGTGTGTGTGTTTGTTCATTTTTTTAAGATCTTAGAGGAGAAGGGAGAAAGAGAGTAAGAGAAACATTGATCAGTTGCCTCTCATATGTGGCCCAACTGGGGACCAAACCACAACCCAGGCACGTGCCTTCACCAGAAATCGAACTAGCAACCTTTTGCTTTGCGGAACAACATACACCTAACTGAGTCACACTGGTAAAGGCAGGGCACTGTATAGTAATAAAAAGTGAAGTACAGTAAGAAGATAAGACTGTTGTAAACATTTATGCACCTAATAACAGGAAAAAACATAATTAAAGGGATAAGTAGTTTAATTGTTGGAGAGTTCAATACCCCAGTCACAATCATGGGTAGAATAGCCAAAAAGAAAATAAGAGATTTAAACAATGCAGTAAGTCAGCTGTATTTAGTAGATATACACTTAACATTGTACCCAAACAATAGAACATACATCCTTTTCAAGTTCACATGGGGCATACTTCAAGATAGACCATATGTTATATCACAATTAAATCTCAGTAGATTTTAAAAGATAGATATCATACCAGTTATTTTTTCTGACCACAACATGTTGAAGTTACAAACCATTGACAAAAGGAAATCTGGATAATTGAGAACATTAGAAATTGCACACTTCTAAACAAATAATGGATCAAAAAAATCACAAGGGAAATTAGAAAATACTTAGCAATGAAAAAGAAAATACAACACACCACAACTTACGGGGACCCGCGAAACTGATGCAAAGGGGGAAATTTATGGCTGTGCAGTAGTCTTTCCCTGTACGCAGCAGGGAAGTTCCAAGACCTCTGTGGGTGCCTGAAACCAGAGATAGTACTTAACCCTGTAGGTACACAATGTTTTTTCTATTCATACTTATGTACCTAGGATAAAGTTTAATTTATAAATTAGGAACAGTAAGAGAGTAATAACAATAGCTAAACATAAAATAGGACAATTATAACAACATATTATAATGAAAGTTATGTGAATGTGACATTAAATAAAGTAAGGGTTACTTGAACACAAGCCCTGATACCGTGACAGTTGATCTGATCACTGAGAAGCCTACTAAGTGACTATGCTGGACAAAGGGATGATTCATGTTCCAGGTGGGAGGGAGCCGGATGGCACAAGATTCCATCATGCTACTCAGAACGATGAACAATTTAAAACATATGAAGTGTTTATTTCTGGAACTTTCCATTTAATATTTCCTGACCTCAGATGACCTCAGGTAACTCAAACCACAGGATACAAAACTCTTGTGTGAGGAGGGACTACTGTAAGTGCTTACATGAAAAAACGAGAGATGCCGTCAGCAACTTAACTTTATAACTTAAAGAATAAGAAAAGAAGAAACTAAACCCAAAACTAGCAGAAGGAAGGAAATAATGAAGATTAGTGTAGAGATAAATGAAATACAGAATAAAAACACTATAGAGAAAATCAGTGGAATTGAAAGTTGGTTCTTTGGGAAGATTGACAAAATTGATAACCTGTTAGCTAGGTGGACTATTAAAAAAGAAAAGGCTCAAATTACTGAAATCACAAATGAAAGTGAGGGTATTAGTATAGATTCTACAGAAATAAAAGAGCATTATAAGAGAGCACTGTGAACAATTGTATGCCAACAAATCGGATTGCCTAGATGAAGTGGACAGATACACAAGAACAAAATCTACCAAGACCAAAAAGAAAAAAAAAGAAGACACAGAAAATATAAATAGATATATGACTAGTAAGGAGACTGAATTAATAATGAAATATCTTCCAACCAAGGAAAGCCCTGGCTTCACCGATGAATTCTGCCAAATAGTTAAAGAAAAACGGATACTGATCTTTCTCAAAAAGCATTTCTTTTAAATTGAAGGGGAGGGAACACTTCCTAACTCATTTGGTGAGGCCTTTATTACCTGATTACCAAACCTGGACAAAGACACTGTAAGAAGAATTACAGAAACTACAGACCAATATCTCATAGGAACATTGATGAAAAATCTGCAACAAAATAGTAGCAAACAATTCAGCACATTTAAAGGATTATATATACATCAGGACCAAGTGGGATTTATTCCTGGGATGGAAGGATGGTCTAATGTATGAAAATTAAACAATAAGAAAGGCCACATAAACAGATGTAGGATAAAAATAACTCATTCATTTGTTACAGGAAAAGCATTTGACAAAATTGAACATCCTTTTCATGACAAAAACAGTTAACAACCTAGGAATGAAAGAAAACTACTCAGTGTAATAGAAGCCTTATATAAAAAACCCACAGTGAATGTCGTACTCAGTGGTGAAAGACAGAAAGCTTTGCCTCTCAAGATGAGGAACAAGGCAAGAATGAACACCTACTTCTTTTTAACAAAGTATTGGATGTTCTAGCCATAACACGTTAGCCAAGAAAAAGAAGAGGTATTGAAATAGAATAAATAAAATTACCTCTTTGGAGATGATACAGTTTTATATGCAGAAAACTGATTCCATACACGCAAAAAAAAAAAACTTTGTTGTTAGAACTATATAATAAATTAAGCAGTGTAATAGGGTACAGAGTCAACACTCAAGAATCCTTTGCATTTTTATAGGTGAATGTGAACAAACTAAAAAGGAAATTACAAAAACAGTTCCATTCACAATAGCATCAACAATAAGAAAATAATTGGGAATTAAGTAAGGAAGAAAAAGACTTGTGCAATACAAAACATTGCTGAAAGAAAGAATGCATATAAATAAATTAAAACACATCTCACTTTCATGGGTTGGAAGCCTTAACATTATCAAAACGTCAGTTCTACCCAAAGCTGTTTACAGATTCAGTGCAATTTGTGCCAAAATTCCAGTGGAGGTTTTTGCAGCTAGTACACTCATTCTAAGGTCCATATGGAATCTCTAAATAGACAAATAATCTTGAGAAAGAAGAATTAAACTGGAAGACCCACACTTTTTTATTTCAAAACTCATTACAAAGCTACAGTAAACAAAGTAGTGTGTTATTTATTGGCTAAAGGCAGACATAGAGACCAATGGAATTGAGTAGAGTCCAGAAATAAACTGTCACATATAGGGTCAAATGATTTTTGACAATGGTACCAAGACAATTCAGTAGGGGAAAGGCAGTCTTTTCAAGAAGTAGTACTGGGGAAATTGGATATCCACATGCAAAAGAATGAAGTTGGACTCTTACCAAACACCGTATTCAAAAATTGCTTTAAGCCCCAGCCACATGTCTGTCGGTTGGAATGTCATGCCATACACCAAAGGATTGCAGGTTTGACCTCCGGTCGGGGCACATGCATAGGTTGTGGGTTCGATCCCCCGTCAGGGCATGTATGGGAGGCAGCTGATCAGTGTTTCTCTCTCACATTAGTGTTTCTCTACCTAAAATCAATAAGCATATCCTCAGGTGAATATTAAAAAAAATGCTTCAAAATGGGACCTAAATGTAAGACCTAAAACAATAAAACCTTTAAAAAGAAAGCATAGGACCTTATGACATTCACTTAGCTCCACAGCATTGAATTTGGAGATGATTTCTTGAATATGACTCCAAAGGTACAGATAAAAGAAAAAAATAGAGAAATTGTACTTCATGAAAAAACTTTGTGAATCAAATAACATTGTTACAGTAAAAGACATCCCACAAAATGGGAGAAAATATGTGCAAGTCACGTATTTTGTAAGGGACTGATAAGACTATATAGAGAACCCCTAAAACCCAACAACAAAAAAATTAGATAACTTGATTCAAAAATGGGCAAAGGACTTGAATAGACATTTCTTCAAAGAAGATTTACACAAATGGACAATAAATGCATGGGGAAAAAGCAAAACACAAGTGAGGAAATTGGAGCCCTTGCGCACTATTGGAGGGAGTGTAAAATGGTACAGCTGCTGTGGAAAACTGTATGGAGATTCCTCAGAAAATTAAAAAATTAGCATATGATTCATCAACTTCACTTCTGGGTATATACCTAAGAGAATCTTAGGTTTATACAGCATCTCAAAGAGATATTTGTCACCCACGTCATAGCAGCATTACTCACAGTAGCTTAAACGTGGAAGCGAGTGAAGTGTCCACGCACAGATCGATGGACAGGCAAACACATATCGTATACATACAATGTAGTATTATTCAGCCTGAAAAAGGAAGGGCATTCTTCAGTATGTTACAACATGGATAAACTGTGAGGACACTGTTACATAAGCTAGTCACAATAAGACAAATACTCTGGTTTCACTTACACAGGGTATTTCGAGTGGTCGAAATCATGCAGAAATTATAATGATGGATTCTGGGCGGGGGGATTGGTGAGGTGTTGTTTAGTGGGCACAGAATGTCTGTGTTTACAAGACAAAAAGAGTTATGGGGATGGTTGGTGTGATGATTTAACAACAGTGTGAATGCATGTATTTAGTAATGTTGAGTTGTGCACTTAAAGATATCTAAGATGGTAAATTTTATGTTTATTGTATTTTACCACATAGATATTTTAAAAAATATTTCAGGTTTATCTCAGATTAACCTGTATTGTGTACCCGTCTGTTCTTCATGTTACCACCAGATTTGTCTTTCTGAAACACTGCTTTCTGTATATCATTTCTGTGCTCAAAAATTTTCATTGGCCTCCAGTGTCTGACCTGTGTCCACCTTTCTGTCCTAAGCTGCCATTGATAGAATTATCTCTCAGTAGCTAAACTCATTACTTAACTTTCTCCCAGCTCTGCCTGCTGCCTTTTGATTCCTGATACACTTGTATTTATAATTCCCACCTTTAGTGCTCTTCTTTCCCTTGTTTTCCTTCTTTCTCTGAATGTGTAGATCTTTTTAAGGGCCTACTTAAATTTGAACTCCCCTAGAAAATGCCCCCTAAATGCCCCACTCGTGGTGGCTTCACTTCTAAGGACCTGTAGCATTTGTTGATTCAACAGTTCATCAGCTAGTTGGCACTAGCTGACACTCATGTGTGCTTGTTGCCCCAAATGTCTTTAAACTTAATAGGCTCAGAACTGTATCTTAAAATTATTTGTAATTACCCACTAGATTTAATAACTTGAATCGATTATAGATACTTTATGAATAATAAGAAGTAAAGATGCTCTTCAAGTAAGTTTTAGACCTGTCAAATTCAAGAGCATCTGGCAGTGTTTCTGCAGAAGATACTCTTGGTATTCAGGTTGGGTACTAGCCCTTGTTAAAATTTTTTAGAGCAATTAAATGTAGTACCAGCAGGTTGTCTGTAAGGTAACTTTGAGTGCATTTTCAGGCAATAAAATAATTTTGAGAAACGTGGAATCTTTTTGTTGTTTGGCTCTAGTATTATACCAGAAATAACTAACTTTGTTTAGGTATGTACCTGCCTTTTGTTCATGTGCCGGCTTAAGGTATAGGAGCAGCTTGCTAGTTGTGGGTCAATGCTGTCTAAGTGTTGTAGTGCTGCTAAAGATTTTTTTTTAAGTCAGATGAGTTAAAATGGACTTGAAGGTATCAATTCTGTGTTACGTTACTGTGGTACTGAATTTTCTCTATGTGGAAGTCAAGTTTTAGTGTTCTTTAAGAGTCAGTTGTTAGCACAAAAGTTTGTTTCTGTTAGTCTCATGTGTCTGTGTATACACATGCACATAGCTTCTGTAGGGTTGTGATGAGGATATTGAAGTGTTAAATTTATTGTTCTTAAGAACCTATAGAGAATGTTCCAATACCTTCTATGTTCCCTGTCCAACGCCTAGAAAAAGGGTATTATTTCAAGAAGTTTAATGGGGAATGTATTAATTGTGTGCACAAAACTAAAAAAGTAGTTAGGCTTTTAACCTATTACTTGTAGTAGTATCCATTTTAAGTAGTAGTTTTTAAAATAAGCTATTGTTTTTGGAGAACCTGATTAGAATGTAAGTTGCTCTGGGGTAGGGATTTTATCTTATTATACTTCTTTATATCCTTAACATCAACCTAATGTCTTAAATCATAATGCTTCAATAAATGTTAAGAGGATAAGATGTCTGTTTTTCTGGCTTTGGGGAAGTTTGTTTTTATTGTGGGAGAATGATTTTACTCTGATTTTATTTGGTTTGTTTTCTTTTTACAGCCCCATTGACAAACCTTCAGATTCTCTCAGTATAGGGAATGGTGATAATTCCCAGCAGGTAAGATTTTGATATTGTATCTTTTCATTTATCTGCTCTCCCCTCTTCCCCACTCCCCACCCCCAAACAGGGTATTCTGTGTAAGTGAATTTTCTAGATAGTGCACAATACTTTAAATACTAAACAATTTAAATTGTTAAATAGTAAACAATTTAACATTCTTGTTAAATGTATTGTAATTAGCCTTCTTTTTCTCCACAGAATCTGTAGAGCATAATTTAACCCTTTCATGACTCAGAATTACTATTATGACCATATGCCATTGTGCTCTGTGGCAATGTACTGGTGTCCTTAGAATCTCTTATTATTGGTCTTTTATAAAAAGATATATATTTTTTTAATTTTTAGAGAGAGGGGAAGGGATGGGGAAAGAGAGGGAAAGAAACATCTGTTGGTTACCTGTTGTACACACCCTGACTGGGGACTGAACCCACAACCCAGGCATGTGACCTGACCAGGAACTGAACCAGCGACCTTTCACTTTGTGAGATGACGTCCAGCCAACAGAGCCACACTGATCGGGGCTATGGTCTTCTTGACACTATGTGAAATGGTCCCAGACTGGGCTTTATCCATTCCTGATATAAGAGTTGTTTCTATGCCACATGCTTCCCTGTCCCTTATGTCAACTTTCTTTTCTCAGTGTACTTGCTTACAACAGTTTTTTCCCTTCCTCCAAATGACTATGGGATTTGAAATGATAACTAACTAGTTAGGTTCAAAGTTGCCCCAACAGTGCCACTGAATGGTGCCCTGATCTTTAGAGCATGTTTTGTATCATTTTATTCAGTTGCTAGTTTTTCACCAGTTAAGTTTCTGTACACCTTCTTACATTGGTAAAAAAATCGTAGTTCTAATCTCTTCCACAGTGTTTGTGAGACACTTAGAGATCTGAAATACACTGCTTTTCCAAAATATTTGCTTACAAATTCTATAAAAGAATTTGAAAATCAGTATGTCCCCTTTAGGTTTAGATTTAAGATTTTTGAATAATAGGTTTAAAAAATTGTAAAGAATGTAACTTCTAACATATTGTATGTTGGTATTTTGATTTGATCAAAGCAACTTATGTAAGTATAGATTTAGAGAAATCCAAGTTATTAAACAAACACTAAAATTATATTGGAAATTCATTTCTTATTGAGATTGGCAGGGCCATTTTAAAATTAGTTTTCATGTATCTGTAGATGAATATTACCTTTTAGTATAAGTTTCGGCAGTAATCCCAGTCATGTTTTTATTTTTCTAAATGTAAGTGCTAAGATGTCTTGTTCTTATAAATGGGAAATGGAAGAAACAGTATTATATCAGTGTCACTCAGATTTTTCAAACTCCTTTGAATCAAATACACCATAAGAAAGATGTATCATAAAATTGTTTTTAATGATGTCTGTGGAAATAACTTGATTAGATCTTCTTTCCATTTTTCCCCAAAACGAATGTATCGGGAGTCACCTACTTTGCCACAGAATCCAGTCCTGAGAGGCAGTCACCCGTTCATCCCCAGCCTGAATGCTTCTAGTCAGTTTCTGTGTGGCTCCCATGAAGTTTTCACTGTTGAGCAAAGTACCATAGTTAGGTCCCAGAGAGTGAGAAGTATTCTTTTCTGTGTAAAGTGAGAGACGTTAGGTTGTAAAGGTTGTAAAACGAGGAGACTGGCTTAGCCTTTTCAGGGGGGTCAGTTTTAGAAAAGAGTACTTATGGAAGTTGACGGAGGTTTTTTGAAAATGTGTGCACTCATAAAAAGCTTTCAAGGACCCCAGTTTGAAGACCTTTCCAATTCTTTGAATACCTTTCTATTCGAATACCTTTTTGTTGCAAGTTAATTGTGGCTTATTAAAATGTATAAATTTACATTGACTATTCTTTTCTCTCCCTGTTTTATTTAGATATCTAACAGTGATACACCTTCACCGCCACCTGGTTTATCAAAATCTAACCCAGCCATCCCCATCAGCTCATCCAATCACAGTGCACGGTCTCCTTTTGAAGGGGCGGTGACTGAGTCACAGTCGTTATTCTCAGATAACTTCCGCCACCCCAACCCTATCCCGAGTGGGCTCCCCCCTTTCCCCAGCTCCCCACAGACATCCAGCGACTGGCCCACGGCACCAGAGCCGCAGAGCCTCTTCACGTCAGGTGGGTGCGCAGCCGTGCTGCCGCGGGTCAGCAGTTCCTCCTCGGCCGGGCGTGTTTTCACCCCGTTTCCTTTGTCATAAAGTGCAATCGTTTGAATAAACTGCATGGAATTGGATGGTCAGAGGAGTTGTTATATGACCTGGAGCTTAGTTCTGTGTTAACAGACAGATTTCTCCAGAAATCAGTGGTTCGGGCATTTTTCCCCGGGAATAAAACACTTATTCCTCCAGAAGTGGGGCTTACGTTTTTATTCAGATTTGTGTTTGTGTAGTTAAATTTAAGGTTTTCCCAGGTGATAAAAGACAAAAATTAGTTTATATTAAAATTTATATTTTTGAACAATTTTCATTTTTATTTATTTTATATAAATAAAAGTTCTCTTACTAATATGAAGGATGGCATAATATAAGTTCTAAAATATGGATGGTAAAATATAAGTTCTCTTACTAATGTGAAAGATGGCATAAAATTAACGTTGACAAAAGCATCTATTGTCAATGGAACAAATTTTAAAAACAATAAAAATTAAAGATTCTTTGTTAAGTTATATTATTTTTCTTAGCAGTATATAAAGCATATACATATTCAAATTTGATTATACTTTTTAATACATTTTAAAATATGAACTTCACTAATAAATTCTGTTATGTCATATTTGTTATTTCATTTAAATGACTTATTCTGGGTTTTGATTATGAACAACTGAGTACCATTTGGATTTCAAGTACTTTTTTTTTTAAGATTTTATTTATTTATTTTTAGACAGAGGGGAAGGGAAGGAGAAAGAGAGGGAGAGAAACATCAGTATGTGGTTGCCTCTTGTGTGCCCCACACCGGGGACCTGGCCCACAATCCAGGCATGTGCCCTGACTGGGAATCGAACCAACCACCCTCCAGTTCTCAGGCCGCGCTCAATACACTGAGTCACACCAGCCAGGGCTCAAGTACTTTTTCTTTGATTAGCATAATCAGTGAATGTCACTCATAGTTTTTGAAATTAGTAACTTAATGAAATCATTGCTAGAACTATATGAAGTCTGATGTAATTTTACAATTTCAATGTACTACGAAATCGTACATACTTTGTGTATATTTGCCTTTATCTTGTAATATGATGTTTAACTTTCACTAGTATGGAAAGTTAAGCATGAAAGTGAGCTATGGATTTTAAATTCATCACTAATTTTCTCCCCAACAGAAACAATCCCAGTATCGTCCTCTACAGACTGGCAAGCAGCATTTGGCTTTGGTTCTTCTAAACAACCAGAGGATGACTTGGGTTTCGATCCCTTTGATGTCACTCGAAAAGCCTTAGCAGACCTGATTGAAAAGGAACTGTCAGTCCAAGACCAGCCTTCCCTTTCACCCACATCTCTTCAGAACTCCTCTTCACACACTACAACCGCCAAAGGTCCAGGCTCTGGATTCCTGCATCCTGCTGCACCTACAAATGCCAACTCTCTCAATAGTACCTTTTCAGTCTTGCCACAGAGGTTCCCTCAATTTCAGCAGCACCGAGCAGTTTATAATTCATTCAATTTTCCAGGCCAGGCAGCCCGCTATCCTTGGATGGCCTTTCCTCGCAATAGCATCATGCACTTGAACCACACAGCAAACCCCACCTCAAATAGTAATTTCTTGGACTTGAATCTCCCGCCACAGCACAACACAGGTCTGGGAGGGATCCCTATAACAGGTAGGTTCATTTATAACCCTTGAGAATTTGTGAATAATTCATGCCTTCGGGTTGTTGGGTGGGTAGGGAGGGAACTTTTGAATAACGGAGTGCCTATCATTAGTCTTGGAAATTTCCGGGGGAAAAAATTAAAGTTCTTACAATATAAAAATTTTTTATTGGGTGGATGCCTTGTAATATTGAGCTTTATAAGGATGGTGGAGTATTATACCTAGTTACTGCATGGAGTCATTTCACTTACTAGGATAGTTACCAAACTTTCATGTGCCATAAAGATACAAAAAGAAAAAGGAAAGATGGGCTCTGAAATTATTGGTGCCAATACCATGGTAAAACTTTTGATTATACATTCTAAAAGTAAACTGGTTCAAAAAAACTATCAAGATGGTAAAAAGCGAGAGCATAAGGGATAAAGCCACTCTAACCACTTTTGGCAGTTACTTATTTTGACTGATATACACCTACATACACATCAGAACTGTGCTATATATTAATAAAGTATTTAGTATTTGAGAACTTTGTTAATGTTTCACAGACATATATGTGCATAAGTATTCTTCCTGTGAAAAAAGAATTGTTCCAGGAGAGATATTTTCCCTTTGGCTGTGTCATTTTTATTGGGGGGTGGGGTGCATATTAAGTGTCTATAAGTGACGCCAGAATACTTCTGGTTTTGTACTATCTATCACCTTGAAGGTTTCAGAACTTTTGGGTTTTAAGGTCCCATATAGCTTCAGATTGAGTGACTCCTATATGTAATGGAACTATCTTATTAATAGATTTTTAAAATTTATTTTGGGCTTTAGAGGTGACTGGTAAAAGAGTTTGTTCCTCTTCTGATTCTCAAGTAGAATAGAACAGTCCCTCGCTCCTACGTAATTCATTAAGTTTTTTTATCCTTTGTCACAGCCTTTAAGATATGGCATAGCAGAATATTATTGTCATAATGTGCTTTTACCAGCAAGATGTTTGTTCTCTTGTTTGTAGCAAGGTCAATGAATGAATTTACAGAGGTCCATCAAAATTCTTTGGTTATAATCTCTTTATGACCAACAGTATTTCACTTTTAAGATAAGTAGGTGGGTTGAGAGTATTGTCTGTGGCTGTTGATATAGTGAAGTTAACAGTTGATACAGTGAAGTTAATTTACATGGTCTTGATAGCACTTAACAGTAGTATGTTGCACATCAGTGGGACTCCTGATATTTGTTTATTTGATATGATAGTTAGGTGACATTTTTTAATTCTCATCTATATGATATTCACAGAAACACAAAATATTTAGTTTCTGGAACTCCTTTTATTCTTCCTTCCAGAGTGTAATTTTATTTTGCTTTGTTGTAATCTTTGAGAAATGCAGAATTTTAATTACTAGTAGTGTACCTTGTTACTGATTATAACATTAAAATTAAAGCTACATTTCCCTAAATATTCTAAACATTTAAAAATAAAATATTAAACCAATTACAGTGAATAGTTGAGCTCCTGTTTGCCCAAGAAGAAACTAGGCCATGTGGGCAATACAAAAGAAATATAAAATACGGACACTGTTTCTAGGTACTTTATAGTGTAGTTGAGATAAAATGAAGATTACATATGAAAGTGGTAACTATATAATACTGGAATCCCAGAGACAATAATGGAACTTACGTTATTGAGGAGGTTTCATTGAAGAAGGAGAAATTGATCTGTACTGTTCTGTTTTGGATTTGGGATGGCAGGAAGCAAAGAGAAAGGCCTTTTATGTTGATGGGAATGTCTCAATAAAGGCATAGAAGCAGGAATTTGTTACTACGTCATGACGTTAAGATGGAACCAAACTGCCTTAACAGGAGGTGCTTCCTTGTGTTGTAGAGAGAGTGGACGAGAAAGTGGGGAGCTCAGGCAGCAAAGCGAACAGTGCAGAGTTCGTGTGATAGATAGGAGGGTGCCTTTGTGGAACTCTAGCTCTTAGCTGTCTTCTTTGTTACTTTTATTTGACTTACTACATGATCACTATCTGTTCTTCCAGTTTTATTATTATCATATTGTCCATTAGCACAAAAAGAGCAGTTTTGATCCAGATATTTCAAGCCAGCGGGTGCTCTTTCCACAGTGGTAATGAGTAATCATTGACTTGTGGGAATAGTTGTCCTCAAGTTAGTCATGTGAAATCCTCATCTAAAGTGGATAGATACTTTATGGGAAAAATTTTGTGGGAGGTGGGTAGGGTTTGTTATTTCAGATTTTCAGATTTTGATTGTGTATACTTCCTTGGTATTTAAATGGTGAGTTATTTCTAAGCTTGTTAGGTTATTTTTAAGGCTCTGATGACCAGAGAAATTTTAGTTAAAATGCACCAAAGTTGTTATCAAGAGTTACACAGAATCACCTTATGACCTATAAATATTTGGTAGATACCTCAGAAGCTGAACGTGCAAAACCTCAAAAGAATAGTTATATAATTGTAGCCAGATGATTCAGTATTTTTAGTAATAATTAGACATGATAGTAAAACTCTAGAAAACTATGTACATTTTAACTGTCTAATTTGAAGCAATTAATACCTAGGCAACATCTGCCTCCCCCACTGCTAGTCGTAACTCATTTGTACTTGTGTTGAGCTATTGAAATAGGTTCAACTTTGTATCCTGCAATGAATAAATATCATGGTATTTTACATAGGGTAGCTTCTCCTTCAGAGCTTAATAATGGAGAGTACATGCTCTGTCAGTGAGAGCAGCCACTTTACATATGCTTAGACGATGTTCCACACTGGAAAAGGCATGAATAGTTATTCTTTAGATATGGTGGAGCAAAATAGGGTCCCTGAGCTTCAGGAGCCGGTACTCAGAGGTGTCAGCCACCTGCTTACCCAGATACTACATCTGTGTATTTGTAGTTAAATTTTTAGTTTAGATTTGTTTCAGCTAATTATTCAAAATTGACATATCTGAAACCTATCATGGGAAGGACAGTTGCCAGAGGTTTGACAGAAATGTGGCTTCCACTTCCTTTGCCTAATTGAAAACATTTCAGTGTTTAAAATTAGTTATTTCCTTAATTAGGAAGATTTTTTTAGCAGCATATTCTTGGCAGCACATTTGTTTAAATTAGAAGGAATTTTGAAGTAAATATTCTTGGGGGAATCTTTAATTAGTGGGAGTTATAGTAAGTCCATGCAGATCTTTTTATTATTAGAACCATGTGCTTTCGTTTTAAAAAATGACTTCTCTGGTCCTAAAAAGTGACTTACCCAACTCTTCATTTTAGGAGTGGCAACACTGTGTTCCAGAAAGGTTAAATAATTTGTTAAAGGTCACACATTCAGTTATAAGAGAATTAGAATAAGAGCTCAGATTCCAAACCCAGCAACTGGAACGTTTCCCCACTGCAACCCCGATGCTCTCCTTCGTGAGTGAAGATCACTGGCGTGTACCTTAATGTGGCTTCCTGGCTGTAAAAATTGATTTTTGTTCTCACACACTTCCAGGTTCCTTTTTACCAACAGTATATACTCATGGGACAACTGGCCGAGGTCAGGGATATGGCCTATAGTTACAAAATAGAATGAAGTTTATTGACTTGGTGAAAATGAATCTTTTACTGAGTGTTCATTAGCACCATGTTCTCACAAAGGACTCCAACATAAAATTCAGCTTTCGCATCCTCCCTGTTATGTACTTAGGGTTTATAGAAGAATCCTTGCTAATTTACTGAAAGAGTATGAAATAACCTGTTCTAAAGACTGAAAGTCCTTTTTTTCTCGTCAGTTATCTTTCCAAATGTAATTTTGCAGATATGTTTTTCAAGAACTCTGCTGTTTTTATTCTATAATGCTAAAAATCATTTGGAAAAACAATAATTAAGTCTAAGTCTGTAAGCATGATTTCTTTTAATTTTTTTGTTCATTCAGTTTTACTTACGAGAGGGCATTTTTCTTTAAATTTCTTTGTTTCTAAACTAGCTGTTTTAACAGTGACTTGATTGAATTTTGAGTCATGTGTGAAACAAGTCACTTGCCATCAAATAATTATCAATTATAATTAGGAGAACTGATCTCATTTCGTGTACAGTTCTTTGACCTAGAAGTAGTCATCTCGCTTTCAGTCAATTGGATCATTGTGTTGTTGTTAGCATTGTATTGTTTTCAAATCACTTGAAAAGTTCACATTAATGGTAAATTTTCAGATGCTATATGGTAATTTGCAAAATTAATATTTTATCTTTTTATTTCTCTTTTCTAAACATAATTTCTGCTTTTAAAACATGGACTTGTCCTTTTTCCCTTATAAAAATCACATTTTCACCTCTGTAAATTTGTTTTTAATTTTTTCACAAGATACTATTACTGTTAGCAGTATCTGAATTTACAAGGGGTCCAATTGGCTTGGAAAAGAATGGCTTTCCTGGTCTCTTTTTCCTTTTTGTATATTTATAACCCTAAATATATTTGTTCTCATATCTGACATCGTATTATTAAATTTAAGGATGTGTTTAAAACGTGTAAATACTTTCTAGGTACTTGATGAACTTATATTTTAAAATTCATACTTGTTTCACACCCAGATTCCAACCATTAAGCATGTATTTTATATATGTATCAGTATTCCGAATATTGAGATCATTTTAAAGGGACTGTGAACAAATCTAGTCACCCGTAACTAGACCATGACTGACTTTTCCACAGGGGAAGAAGAGGTGAAGGTTTCGACCATGCCACTGTCAGCCTCTTCCCATTCATTACAACAAGGACAGCAGCCTACAAGTCTCCACACTACTGTGGCCTGACAACACAACTGAGAGGAGAGGATTAGACTCTGGGGTGCTTGCATGGGCAACCGGATTTTTGCATGATTCCTTTCTGATTTTGCATTTAATGTATACACCCAAAAGAGCCGATATAAACGTTCCTCCTGCCTACAACTAGCGTGTTACTTCATAGTTGCTAAAGTATTTCTTCACTAGGCGTTTAACACAATTTATGAGCATAATAATTTTGGCATTGTTTCTCATGAGTGATACTATTTTTAACTCACAAATAAACTTGTAGTACTAATTAAGATCCCAAATGAGATTAGCTAGAATTGTTCTTATTTTGGCTCTATTATTGAAAATATACAAAGATAATGGTAGTTCCTTGTTTTCTGATTTGTAAAAAAAAATGGTAATATCCTAATATAATCATGAAAACTTTGGAAATTAAGAAAATAATGTCTATTGCATTCTTTGAATACTTAAGAAAGAATACATATAAGACAAAATTGGTGGTGTCGTTTAATGCTCAGCAGGATGTTGTCAGCGATTGTTTTTAGTTGTATGGATTTATATCCTATATTATGCATTACATGTTTAGAAACTGTTTTTGTTCTCTCATTTGCACATTTGCACTTTCTTTTTGAATGGTTGTTAATTATATAGAGACGGTTAAAAAGAATCATTATAGACTAAATGCAATATAATCTCTTTTCTAATGCACTGCCTAGTATACCAGGAAATGCCTCAGAAACAGAATTTCAACCTAAGTTGATTTATCAGAAACTTGCATATGGGGTAAACATTGTATGTGAAAAGCAACCATAGTAGTGTAACATTTTTCTTTGAACAAAAGGTACTTCTGTGGGACATCTGTTGGAAATTTCATTGTTTAATCATTGAAATGTGATAATAAAACCGTATTGCAAGTACCTGACCAGAATGGGACTAAGGTGGAAGAGAAAAGAGATTGGGGATCCTCTAAACTTAGGCCACGTAAGTTGTCCTAGATCATTTCAGTTAATCGCAGAACAGAGTGGAGTACTTTATTAGGACACAATCTGACGTGATATTTTTGGGTAACACAATTTTTTGAAATATTTTTTAAAACTGATAATGAAAGACAATAAGCTGAATTCAGTGCTGAGCCGTGGACAAAGAGCTGATTCAGAAAACATGGCCTGAGTTACGCATCTGGCAAGAAGGGGGAAGTCACAGCTGCTCAAGAGGTTTCCACATAACTATTGTGACTTAAAAGATTGCCTTCATTTGTTAAAAATATTAAAAGGGTAATGTGAATACCAAAAAAGGAAGCATTGAGGTTTAAAATAAATAATAAAACACCTAATGAGGAGATGATACTTAATATCTTGTTGGAGTTGGAGTTTTCAAGGGCGTCTCTCTACATAAAGTCTGATTACTTTGCATTAGATGTAATACAAGTTAAATGGCTTTGTCCTGAGTTATAGTGGGGTAAGCTAAAATCTGTTCTTAGATATCCTTTATTTGGTTAACTGAGGGTGTAGAAGCACCTACTTTTCTAGCTATTTGAATTATTTTAGCGAAATTCTGCATAAATGACAATCTCTAATTTTTTGGAAGTCATTTTAGGACAGCATTACAAGAAATTTAGAAAATACAAATGAAATACTGTACACTTACTAGAAGCCTTTTATCATGGCTTCATGATGGTTGTATTTCTGCTGTAAGACATTCACTTCAATGTCTCTTGTGGCTCTGAGGCCCTGGGCTTTGGGAACAGACGAGCTCCCTGAGCTGAGTGGAGCGTCGCTTCCTCCAGCCACCAGTGCAAGCCTTTCATCTCCTGGATCTTCTTTCAGAGACGTGAGAGGTGGTTAGCTCCTGTTTACGTACTTCTCTGTGTTGAGAGATACACCTGTGAAACAAGACTTCTTTCCTGTGGTAGCTTCCTCTGTCCTCTCTCGTTCCCAGCCGGTGCCAAAACACCGTCAGGTCGTTTGCCCAGACTCGCTGGGACCCAGAACTGTTTCCCTGCCGCCTCCTCCCCCTCCCCACTTCCGCACACACCACACGCCAGGACAGTGCTTCTAAAGAAAGCTGCTAGGCTTCAGTTGATGCATTTTCACATAGAAAGCTAAAGATTATCCTCTACCTATCTTTGTAATTTGAGATCTTGTAGGCTGAAGAAAAACAAGCATTACTGTCTTACTTAATATTTCATATAGTATGGTTCTTAAAAAGATTAAAAAGATTTTATTTATTTTTAGAAATAGATCAGGGAGGGGAAAAGAGAGGGAAAAAAATATCGATGTGATCGGTTGCCCCTTGGACACACACCAGCCGGGCACCAGCTCGCAACCCAGGTGTGTGCCCTGACTGGGAGTCGAACCGGTGACATTTTGCTTTGTGGGACAATGCCCAGCCAACTGAACCACACCAGGCAGGGCTGGTATGTTTTTTTTTTTTTTAATAAAGTGAAGTCTTAACATCATAGTCATAATTAATTGTTCCAAAGCACAGAAGAAAGTATGCAGCACATAGAAGAGAGTATCACTTCACATAGCAAGTAAATTGATGAAACCAAGTAATGGTAAAGAATGAGAAGTTTAAAAAAAATCTTCAGATTATTTTTGATGAATTACTGCATCGTTGATCTGTCATGCACAAGGGAGATTTTGTATGCTTTTACCTACTTAACCTGTTTTTGTTGTTGTTGTTTTAAGATTATTTACTTATTTTTAGAGAGAAGGGAAGGGAGGGAGAGAAGCATCGATGTGAGAGAGAGAAAAAATATCGATCTGTTGCCTCTCACACAGCCCCCACCAGGTACCTGGCCCACAGTCCAGGCATGTGCCTTGACTGGGAATCAAACTGGCCACCTTCCAGTTTGCTGGATGATGCTGAACCCACTGAGCCATACCAGTCAGGGCTACTTACTTAACCTTTAAGTGGTGACTAGTTTGTTCCTTGAACCAGAAATTATGCCTGGAGTCCAGAAATCTTTGGACGTACTTGCAAAATTATGAGTCTGTGTGTATGTGCATCTGTCCATTTTTGTCTTGGAAGAAGATTCATAGTTACTAGATTCGCAGAGGATTTGGTGACACCCCCAAGGAAAACAGTTAGGAACTTCTGCCCCAAAATGTTTTTAATGCCACTGGAGGAAATCGATACCTAGACTGAGCGATTTTAATCATATGATGACTATCAAATGCCCGTTTATTCTCTTAAAGATTCCATTAGAAAATGTTTTCTGATTAATACTCTCATTCTACTGTTGCATTTTGTTTTCCAGGTGCTTTCGTATACTCTCCCCTTAGTTCAGAAAAGCATTAATGAAGCATTCAAGTGCCTGTTCTGTGTAGTGACCTGAACTAGAGCTTGACAGATACAAGTTGGTGTCAAGTTCAGCCCCTGTGGTCAAGGATAACAGTCCAGCAACAGTTTTATTTCAGATTATTTCTATGAGGTCAGCTCTTGCTGTATTTTAACCACAAGGACAGCCACTGCAGTCCAGATTCATTTCATTATTTATCATTCTGACAGTGGCAACAGAGGGTATTAAATACTGATACTTGAAATTCTTAAATATAAAACTTGGCAGGAGTGAAAAACACAGGGAAGGCATACATTTATTACTCTAATTTAAGTATTTCTCAGTATGTACGTATGCGCATGTCTTTCACTCTTAGCATCCTGCAACTTAAGTAGAGCTTTGTATATATGTGTTCTTTTAAAGAAAACAACTTGAAAGCATCATATGTGTGTACATTTTCACTGACATGGCTCCTCTTTGTAAGGTGTTCCGAGCACCTTGGAGACTGCCGGAGCCCTCCCAAGGTGACGCGGGTTTGTAGGGAGTGCCCCCCAGAGGCGTCGCCCCGGAAAGCCCAGAGGAAGGAGCGAGCTGCAGGGGCACCGAAACCTTACAAAGTGAAGACCACCATGTTGTTTATGCATGCGTAAAAAACGGGAGACATTTTCTCCTACGTTGAGCTGTAAGGTTTGGGATTTTTGTGTTTATTTGATCATGAAGCTTCCTCAAATCTGCTGAATTGGCTCTAAGAGATAGATATCATACAATTGAAAGCACAGTATTTTTGAAAAATTATATGTAAAGAGGTGAGAACCCAACACATGATACAGTATGTGTCGTCTTGTACAAAATATGACCCAAGTCAGTTATCTAGTGTCGAGCTAGTCCTTTGGCTCTTAGGGCTATGTCTCGCTCTTCTCAGCCTTCTGATCAGGATGAGTACCTAACACGTTGTCTCCTTGTGCCGAATACACGGCAGTAGTAGCACATGCCGGCATTGCGTATGAAATGCTGTGATGCAGGATTCGTATCGCATGGTGTCCGATGAGTTCACTAAACATTTATAGTGAGCCGGTTCGAGGGCAGGCTTCCTAAAAAGTGTATGTGTGTGTTTCTTTTTTTTTTTTTTTTAGTTTGAAGGCTAGGTGACATTTAGATGAGGAAAGGGGAAAATACAGTAAAGGGGAACAGATTGAACGAAGAGATAGAGGTGAGTGCTGTCTGAGGGGGTGAGGAGGGAAGGACAGATTGCAGCTGGACTCGTCTGAGGTATACAGGCCGTACAGGAAGATGGTGTGAGTGTGCAGAACCCTGAACGCTAAGAACAGTTGAGTCTTCATGTGGACGTGGTCAATGGTACAGAACTGTAGTTTCTTTGATAAAGATGATTATAGCATTTTAAGAGAATGAATCCTGCGATGTCTTTGCTTGAAACTAAGGCCAGTTAGAAAGCATTTGCAGGGTGTCATTGCTGGCCAGTATAAATTACACGGCCTGGGCTAGGAAGGTAATAGGAATGGGAAAGAAATGGTGAGTGAGAAGTCAGAAAGGTCCTGAGAAAAAGCCATTGGATCTGATTAGGTCTCTAGTGACCTTTAAAAGTGAATCTCAAAAGGCACAGATGGAAACCAGATTCCTCGGACTCACGAGGAAATGTCAAGGATGTGGACACAGCGGTCATTGAGTAGTTCCAGGTCTGGGGACAAAGGGGACGAGAGGAACAAGATTGTAATTAGATGGGTGGTAGACCTTAGCAGGCAGTGCCTGGAGATAAGTGAGAGGCCTCAGCATGGAAGGCAGAACGTCCGTGGAACCAGCTGGGAGGAGGACGGGGCACTGCCCAGGGAAGGCAGGCTGATCGTAGGTGCTTGGGAGGAGGGGAGCCTCCGAGAGGAGGCTAGGCCACGATTTAGCTCTAGACAGTGGGAGATGTCTCCTACTTGGAGGCACCATCGGAGAATCTAGGAGAGAGGACAGAACGGGAGAAGTGAGAGCATGAGGCACGTACAGGGGCCCCTCTCAGCAGTTATCGAAGGCGTGTTGTGTGGGACGGGGCGAGGGCGCGGAGCTGGGAGCCGGCCGACAGAGGAGACTCAATCCATCCGGGAGAACAGGCCCAGGAGGGCATCGGAAAGGAATTAAAGAATTGCTGAGTGAAGATAAGGATCAGATTTAACATTGTTAGAGTCTAAATGTGTATGATTGTGTATTTCCTCGGGTCGGCACAAAGCATCAGGCATGGACAAAGCAAACACGAGAGTTTGGTTAGAAGGCGAAGAAGCAAAGGACAGAAAGGTATTCAAGGAGATAATATCAAAATACCTAAGCTTGTCTAGAAGATTGCACTAAGGCAGGAAAGAGCCAGTGGCGTCGGTGTGTTGAAGAGAGTTCAGTGATTTTAGATTCTGTAAGGCGAAGAACAGGTCTAGTCCTGTTAAGCAAATGACAGGTTAAGGGACTGTGGTTAGTGTGATGACCACTCTGCTGAACAATGAGTGAGGGCCAGGAAAAGGATGATAGTTATCTCGCCTTTGGGGCTGGAGGTTGGAAAGGCGGCTGGTTTTTGTAAGCCCTACAGTCTCGTCTCTTCCTGCTTTCCCTCCAGTCCTTTCTTGAGAGCAGGAATTCAGACTGGATGAACGAGAACTGTGGCAAGTATGGTATTTATTGCCTGGGGAATCCTGGGACAGGTTTCCTGTGGACTGATCATCCAGCCGAAATCTTTGCACAATGGAATAAACATCCCTTTCTCAGAGTGTGGTGGGAGGACGTGGAAGCAGAGTGAAGGGGGAGGCCTGGGAAAAGCCAGAGACGAGATTGGGCAGGTGGCGGTAAAACGGAAGAGCGTGAGGGACTGGCCCGCGTGTTACTTAGGACGTGAAGGGTTCAGACAGAGCAGGTGCGGGCGATCGTGAGTCTGGTGGTCGAGGAGCCCACATTACAGGTGTGAGCTACTTTCTGCCACACTCCCATACAAACTGGAAAGAAACAACCTTCCTTCTGCATAGGGAAAGGGTCTTTTATAACAAGTTATGTTATAAAAATATTTTAATGGTTTTCCCCCAAAGAGAATGTGCTGTTTGAATAGATACATACCTGCAAATTGATATACCAATCTCCTCTTGGTTCTTATGTTTTTGTATTCTTAGATGTGACCTTTAGGAGAAATTGCTAAGGAAATTGTAGTGGAACAGGGATGGAGATGTAAAGATACGGAACATATTTTTCCTCCTCATTCGATTGATAACAAATGTCCCTAGTTTCCAGTACACAAAAATATTTTACATGCACTGAACTTGTTTCATATATGTGAGCTGAGGTATCGAGTATGACACTTAAAAATGATAATGCTTCCAAGTACAAGCCACTGATGAAGAATGACACTGCTTGTGAAACCGAGCCGAAGGATCGAGAGCCACTGCTCCTTGGATCTCCTTGCTGCCCTGGGGTTTGCTGCCGTCAGCATTCCAGGGCTGGGCGTGCCTGCCTACAGCTTCTCAAATCAGGAGCTTCTGAAAAGAATCATTCTTGAGAAGTCACAGTTCGTTAAGGAGAATCTGCTCTGTTTCACAGAGTTTTAGAGCATCTTCCCTGCGTTTGACTTACACGGAAATCGGTTCACACCTGTTCGATTGGTTCCTAGAACTGAGGGCAGTCTGAGCTGCTTGACAGTCTCACTGAAGTACCCAGAAGTTCCACGAAGCCTCTGGAAGTTGTTGAACCAATCCATGCCCCCCATTTTCCCTCCGACCGTGCTGTCTAAGGTAGCTATTGACCGGACTTCATTCTTAGCCCACTTTACACATTACAGTTGTTCTGAAGGTTCCTGGAAGCTCCACGCTGGGCCAGGAACACAGGGTCCTTGGAACAGTTTCATCGTCCCAGCTTCTCTTTGGTACTGGGACCCACTGTTGTGCTCTGTTCCAAAGCAGACCCCTTGCAGTATAATTTCTAAAGCCTTTAAAGCACCCCGCATTGTTAAAAAAATGAAGTGAAATTCACATAGCATACAATTAACTACTTGAAAGTGTGCAATTCACTGGCCCAGTGCTGTTCTTTAACTACCTAAGGGTTAAACTGGCACAACAAACAACCCACTCCAACCCTTGAGAATTCGGCCCGTTTCTTGTTGGGGCTGTGTGGTGGTGGCTGCACTGGGACGCAGTGCCTCATCCTGAGGCGGAAAGGCAGATCTTACACCGTAAAATACCCGCACTTCACAGTGGTTCTCCAGTTGTGGATCGAGCAACCTTTATACCCCACTCTCCCAGAAGGTGGCGTGGGGCAAGAGAGCACAGGGTTGTAGGCAAGAGACCTTAAGGTACTTTAAGATTTCCTGAGTAGGTAAGAATGTTTGAAACTACACAATAATTTTGAAATGGCAATAATGGTCTTTCCGTCTTGACAGTTGATTAGCATTATATAAGAAAAGGTTTGCTCAGCGAAGTTTAAGTGTAAGCCTAGCTCTGTCTGAGTATAAATAAGGTTGAATGTGCACGCGCGCACGCGCGTGTGTGTGTGTGTGTGTGTGTGTGTATTTTTTTTTTCAATTAAATCCTACACCTAGTGGGTGTACCGGAGGAAAAAAAATGTCTGGCCATCTCTGTGGCTTCTCATGTCTTTATTCCTGCTGTGTTCTGATTAATTTATATGTTTAGGGTAAGTGCTATATTTATATTCTTTCTCTAAATATTTTTTAAAGAAATAGAGATCCTATTTAAATGCAGCGAGGTTATAATACTGATGCCACCTCACCCCTGGTCATGTTTTACCTGAACAAATATTTTCATAGCTTTTTCCCATCAAATTCACTCCCATTACTGAGAATACTCATCTCGTGCCACACTCTTTGGGAAAACCTAAGGACAGGATAAGAAGGAACAAGGTTTGTCTTAGAAGCACGAAAGTTCAGAGCTATGAAGCCTATAACACAGTCTCGAACAATCCTGTTAAAGACCCAATAGTACTTATAATAAACAAGACTCAGAAGGATTGCGATGGGCTCATAATCACATTCCATCTTCTGAGTTTGCTTTCATGCATGCAACTCAAGGAGATATAAATCCTCCAGACAACTCCAGGAGAAACATACCTTCCGAGCTTCAGAACAACTCTCGTCTCTAAACTTTGTTGTGTCTCACAGTTGGATCAGCTCCTGCAAGCCCAGGGCTTCCAGCTGCGACATCAGTGCAAAGTGTCCATCTCTCAGCCATTCTCATCACAGATCCTGTGAGCTGTCCAGACAGCCTTGTGTTCAGTGTGGGCCAGTGATTTCGGAGCAACTTTAGCAGGAGGCACATGTAACCTTGAGGCACTCTTAACGTAGACTTAAAATAATTACCAGTGTCGGAACTAAAATAAAGAGTAAAACAGGTGGAACTAAGTTTACCCAGGATTTTTCTACAATGCCAAAAAAGTGTTTAAGACTAATACACATGACCCTAGGCTAGGGACACCTCTAATTTAAAACAAGTCTTATATTAATGGCACCAAGATGTACTACACCCACAGTAAAGGTGTGAATGCAGATTCATCTTTGAAGAGCTCCTGTATGCTACACCATGTAAAATGAGAGCATATCTGCGGGGTTTTTTAAACCCAGGAGGTTGTTTTCAGCATACTGAAACAGAGGGAAAGCTCCACAGGGATTTTAAAGATGATATCATCACCATGTCCAAGAAGAAATGCAGGAAGGCTGGCTGCAATCAACTTCTGTAGCCTAGGGCTGTTTCCTGATAGGTGAGGTCCTATCCCGAGGACTGTGCTCCTGCTCACGCTGCCAGCAGGCTCGCATACCAAAGGGATGTGTCTGCGAGCAGAACTTAGCGATCCGCAGCATTACTGGGATGTTTGTAAACATCCTTTACACGTTAGTGTTTGCAAGACTGACACCCTGAAGCTGTTTATTTTTATTTTTTTCTTAATTACATCTATAAGTGAGTGTCCAGCTAAAGGTAAAGGAGGCCCTAGGTTAGGACTTCATCAACCAAGTAGCAGGGTTTCTTGCTGGCTTTAAGCTGAGTGCTGGGCTACACACTGTTGTTCCACTTAAGTTTTTATTAAAATGTACGATTATGGCTTACTGATATATGCCCTATCCCCTCGCCTCCCATGTAGGGTGAGATTTGGTACCAGGTATGTTTCTTTTTACTCCTAAACTGTTAACATTCACTATTAACCTATCCATGGTCTTGCCTAGTCCCAGATAGCTATAAATGTGTCTTGCTTGAATGTTAGTGTAGTCAGTGCTGCTAGGTGTACATTCCCAGCACCTCACCTGTATTTTAAATGGCAGGTGACTGGAATGAAGCCTGTTAGTGAAATGCACAACAATCTTATATAATCTCCAAATACTTAATAGACAGCCATGCTACCTTTGTTTTGTAACATGCTTCCAGGTTTTAATTCTTGACCTCCCTGAGTCTTATTCTGTGCGATAACCTCTCTGTCTAGTTTCTCTTTCTTTGGACAAAGGAGAAAAGGTTTCTTTCTCTGTGTAACCTACCACGGTGAGAGGGGGTGGTCTCGACTAAATCTTAATGTGCACTCACTACCTGTGATTCCCCAGCAGGATCCCGGACAGGCCTGAGCTGTTCCTCATCGAAGGAGAAAGCTTTGTCCTTATCAGGCTGCCCAATTTCTGTGATCAGTTATCTCCCCAGTAACCAGTCCACTGCCCTTTAACTATTTCCAGACTGGCTTTGATTTTAAGGGATCTTATTCTCTTCTCTTTCTTTTAATTCAAAACAACACGTTTAAACAGAAAATATAGCCTGGGTTCTGGAGTAGATCTAGTAACAACCATGCACTGTTAAATGCCAAATTGATTAAGATTTGTGATACTGTAAGACCATCACTGTTCACTTTCTCCAACTTCTAAGTTTTTCTAGCTCTTTTAAAAATCATTTAATGCTGCCCTGGCTGGTGTGGCTCAGTAGATTGAGTGCAGGCCTGCGAACAAAGGGTTGCCAGTTCAATTCCCAGTCAGGGCATATGGCGGGTTGCTTTCTGGCCAGGTCCCCAGTGGGGGGTGCTCGAGAGGCAACCATACATCATTGTTTCTTTCCCTCTCTCCTTCCTTTCCCCTCTCTCTAAAAATAAATGAAATCTTTTTTTTTTTAGTATATGTGCTACTGAAGCAAGCACAAAAATAAATAAAATCTTTAAAAAGAAAAATAAACAAGAAAATAAAAATCACATAATACTTCTAGGCAATATGACTAAAATTCAGTGTTTTACCAATATGTGTAATTTTTAATAGAATTCATTTTTTTCACTAAAATATTAGTTCTATTTTAGTATAAAGCTCCAGGATATAGTTAAATAAGAAATGGAGTTTCTAGTCTATATTTGAGAATGTATTCATCTGATCTTCCTTCTTTCCTTCCTGCACAGTAAGACTCAACACTGATTGAGAATTGATTCTTCAAAACTATTTCTGGAAAATTTTTCCAAATTCAGCTGTAATAAATCATAACTAAAGATGAACATTTAAATAAACATAAATGATTTTTAAACTAAGGCTCCTGGTGGACTGGTGGTGAGCATTTAAGTCTTTGAATTCATCAGCAGTATTAGTATTAATTCTTTTAAAATCAAAACATCATTTGAAAGTTGGAAGCAGAAAGGGATTTTTGTTGTTTTTTTTTTCCCTAACCTGTGACTAAATAGTAAGGAGAAAGAATGAAATACTCTTGTGGTTTTGAATCATACATTATATAGATAAAATATTAAATTCAAAGCATAATGCTTGTTTTGAAAGTCAAATGTGTATAAAACAATCCTGACCAGCAGCTGAGTCCTGGTTTGGGCGAACAGTACGATGAGGAAGAACTGGTCAAGATATGCACCTGGTCTGCTGGGCGGAAGTGCCTGTCCCCGCGTCTGTTTCACTGGTTTGATGTAAGATAATGAGGAGGTGACTTCAGTTTTTGAAATAATTTTTTGAAATTAATAAATAAAGCAAATCATTGTTTTAATGCCCCCAAATACTTTCTAAAAACGAAGCTTATTAGCTCCTTTCTGAAGAATCTGTTCATTAAAATCATGTTTCAGAGCGTGAATAGTTGTAGCCTTCTTTTGGGGGCATTTTTGTGACTGACTTATGCCCTTAAGATAGGAGCCATCTTTCAAAAAAAAGATGAGACTAATCTTCACTGTCAAAATAAAAGTGAGTTGTGTGATCAAATGGAATAAAGCACTGGGTTTGATGTTTTTAATATTTTAATAACTTTTAGAAAATTAGGAAAATTATGAACATCAGAAATCTTAGGAATTTCAATAGACCCGTAGCCATAGATGGCAAAATACTTTGGTTTGAATATAAGCCAGAAGAGGAATTTCCCCCCATAAAAATAATTTATTGACACTAACCAATGAAAACCTATCACCGACTTTGCTCAGAATGGCCAACTTCCAGTGATCTGCTAAAGAAATACAAAAACAAAGCCTACCAGCGTGACTTTTCAGAGGCTGCTGTAGAATATTATAGCATCGAGCTCCAGAGAAATTGATATGGGGTAGACAATAAATCTTCATGGAATGAAAGCTAATGGTTGAGAGAGTCGTGTTAGCGTCTGATTGCTTCTGGAGGCCTGCGAAGCCCGGATCTGCTTTGTGTTACATCTGGACTCTTGGAAGCTCTTAATCAGATTTGTTTGGACATGAGGTATAAGTCACCTCTTGCTTGTACTGTGGCGCTCAGTGTTAAGGCTCCTCTCGCCACGCCGTGATCAGTTCGCTCCTTCTGTCCTCATTGCCTTGGAACTCGGGCAACCTCAACTCCTGCTTTTCCTTACTTCCCCAGCACCACCCCCACCCCGCCAGCCACACACAGACTTTTAAAAGTTTACCCAATAACACCTTTCTTAACATCAGTTTCTCATTTATGATACAAATCAACCTCGGTCTCTCTCCTTCTGTGTGTGTGTGTATATATACCCGTATATATACTTGTATACTTGTATGGGAAATTGTACAATAATACAAGAATAAACCCTGTCTTTCGTACTCATAACTGTAAGCCTACTTTTACCACACACACGCACGCACACAGCTCTTTCCCTTAGACATATACACACACTTCAGAAAGTCTCTTTAAAATGCCTTTCCTTCCAGAGCTCTTCATAGGTAATGATGAGGTGTTTTGGGAGTTTCATACCTTTTTTAAATTTTATTTTTTAATTACAGTTTATATTCAATATTATTTTGTATTTGTTTCAGATGTACAGCACAGTGATTACACGATCATATGCTTTACAAAGTTTTCCTCCTGATATTTCGGGTACCCACCTGGCACCATACATGGTCATTACACTATCACTGACTGTATTCCCCATGCTGTACTTTATACCCCCGTGACTCATTTGTCTGTACTTCTTAATAGTAAGGGGATTCTTTAGGGCAACTTGTAATTGATAAAGAATTTTTTCTCTTGGTTAAACCAACACCTCCTTCCCATTTATATTTCTGGTTAAATATGGGAAAGCAGTTAACCCCTGGTCTAGTAACTTCTAGATGTCGATGAAAAGTTCTTGGTTCTTTACAACCCCTCGACCCTTCACCTGGTTTGTAGCTCTCTCTGAAGGTCAGCGCTCCTCTACACACACATGCCCTTGACAGCGAATGCCTTTTAAAACATGAGGCTCACACTGCAGTAATCCAGCCATGAGTGGATAATCTGCTCTTTAATTAAAACCATTATTACTAATATTTGTATATTCCTTTTGGTTTACAGAGTTCTTTTATAAAAATACTCTGTGGGGTAGGTATTATCTTCATTTTGTAAATGAGGGAACTGAGGCTCCGAGTGTTTATCGTTTGTGATCTGCCCAATGTCGTACGATGTTTAATGTAGACATTGTACATCTATTTCTCTGGTCCTAATGTTACCTTTTTAAAAGTCCCATTACCCAGTTGTCATATTAAATGTGGTGACCCTATTACGGCCTTACAGGCCAGACCTTTTTGCATACACATGACTGGTTAGATTCTTCATCCTGTACTTCTCTGTAGTACTTCCCTGTATCAGTCAGATTTTTAAAATCTGAATGTCTTTCTGTTAATTTTCATGTGTTTGAATTTGGTGTAGAGTGTACCCTGTTTGTATATCCCCATCTTACAAGTTTGTCTTGTGGAAGAACTATGTGATTGTAAAGTGATAGATAAATGTCATTACTAACATTACTAATAACATTTGTTTGGAGGCTTTACGTTTAAGAAGAGTTGAAATTTTAATTACAGATTTTGTCATCCCTAGGATTGGCTTTTATTTGTGTATTTAAATTAACTTTGTGGGTTTTTTTAAAGCATAATAAAAAGCATGGAGTCAAAATATCTGCCAAGCAGACACTTTCAGGCTCACACACAGGATCTTAAGTCCTGTGCAGGTCCGCTTAAACACGGCTGTTATCCATGCTGTACGTGACCGTCTTATCCCGAAAGGTTACCATTGGAAATCTTCCAGAAACTGCTAAATTCAGGATATATTTATGGCATCCTAGAACCCTACTCAAAGAATAAATTACTTTGATATGACTGGTTCTTTTTTTTTTAACTTTTTCTTTTTTTGATTCTTAGAGAGAGGGGGAGGGAGGGAGAGAAACATCAGTCGGTTGCCTCTAGCACATGCCCCAAATGGGGACCAAACCTCCACAGCCCAGGCATGTGTCCTGACCAGGAGTCGAACCCACAACCCTTTGGTTTGTGGGATGATGCCCAACCGAACCACATCAGTGGGGTCAATATAATTGGTTCTTTACAGATATGCCTTTTGGCCCTCATTGGTTACTTTCTTGCTTTTGTCTTAAGGAATTTGTGTGGGATGGGAATGGAGCTAGCTGGTTTGGGCAGGCAAAAGAAGAGGAAAGGAAAGGGACTGTGGAATATAGAAGGAGGACGTTTCCAAACGAAAACAATTGTTAGTAGACCCTGCCTCCATGACTACTTGTTCCATTTCAAAATTGAAAGTTGAACTTCCTGTGTGTTTTAGTTAGAAGGGAACTGAGGTTCTAGTGAAAATGCTGCATATTATTTCCCATGAAAAATGCCCCAAACACAAGCAAGAAAACAGTGTTTGCTTAAACCTGTTGTTATTCATTTTAAAAGAAATTATCCAGTTCTTAACCTGTTTCAGAATTTCCCCAAGAACTAATGACAAGCATGTAACTTGTAGTCTGCTATTTCCTGCTTTTTCTGGCACTTCTCTTGACAGTGGTTTTGTGATCACATCTGAGGATTAAAATTCATTTTGCCCCTAGAGACTTTAAACTCGTTGACATTTGAGTAGATTCGTGTGTGTGTGTGTGTGTGTGTGTGTGTGTGTGTGTTTTGCATCTCTGCCGCCAGTTCTGCACATGGTTTAATCGGTCCTTTCTGGTTTGAGGGTTCTAAACCAGAGCCCTCTCTTCTAAAGAGGAGTCAAGGAAGCAAAATGAAGATGGAACCATATAGCCCTGTCTTCTCTTGGGGCTTAACATCGTGATATTACACTGAGTTGTGACTCTTCCTATTTTTCTCCTAGTTGAATTTAGCTTTTTCTTGCCATCAGCATTTATCCCCAGCTTCAGTCACTATGGATTCTGATTTTAATCCTCAAGGTTTATGAGACTGTTGTTACACAGGTAGGTTATATACCTCCCTCCATCTTTCCTAAGCTTTTCAAGTCTAACCCGTGAGCTTCTCCCTGTTCAGTAACTGGTTTCCACGGATTTCCCCCAGTTTGTTTTCCTTACTAGAATGATTTATCATTGCGTAGTCAGAATGTCATATTTTAGCATCTTCCAAGATCTGAGAAACACTGCACTGTGGGACCGCGGCCATCCTTTTTTTTTTTTTGACCTTTTTTTAGAAAGCTGTTGTCTCAAAAAAAATTGGAAGTACATGTCCGGTGCTATTCGTTTAGGAAACATAAATACCTCTTCAGGTTCAGCTCAGGAACTGTTCACTGCGTACGAAGAGAATTAAGTCAAGGCCCCTTTCCTGGAGGAGCTCCCAGTCTGGTAGGAAAAAAACGTAACGTGGGAACAGGCGATTGCAGTTCCCTGGGGTAATTGCAGAACTAGCCAGCACACCTGCCATCCAAGGACTCCGTTCTCGTTATTCTCACTCTTCGCTTCTGTAAGCCCCAAAAGCATGTCACGTATTTTGGGGGCTGCTGTCCACCATAGACAACCAGTTCTTTGTTGGCCATGAGCCCAGAATACAAGTTTTCTTCTTTGTTTTCACCTTGGGAAAGTGAGCTGGTCAGGGAGTGAACGTTACCGGGTTTATTTCCTTCTAGCCGATTTAGACCTTGGAGATGTTAAGGGGGTATGATAGCCTTTGTGTGTCTGCAATTCTGTCACTTGTCTTGGCGATGTAAGACAAATACGTCAGGGCCCCCCCCTGGGCCTTAATCCCCCCTGATCATCTTCTGAGGTCCCCGCAGAGGAGTCGGCGCTCAGCTGTGTGCTCACTTAAAGCTCCCAGCTTCAGATGGTGTAGGTTTCTTACGTTGGATTTTTTGCACCTCCCCCATCTGTTAGCTCTGTTGCTTGTATATTCTGGTTTAGGTTCCATGTCATTTAGGTTATACTGCTTCTAGAATGTATTTATCTAGAATGTGTGCATTAAATTTTAAGTTTACTTTTTTCCTCATTCCGTGTATAGCTTTATATAGGGACATTGTTCATCAGTGTTTTTCATGGTTTTCTTTTTTAAAATACATTCTGCTTCCTCACATCCTTCATCAGGCAAACATCTAGATGTTTTCATGGTCTCCGTTAGATGATCTGATTCTCCCCCAAAACAAAATTATAGATCTTCTAGGAACATTCTAGAAAAGCACACATTGTGTAAAATACATCTCCTTATATTTCGAAATGTTCCTGTTTTACGATCAGTTGCTTCTCTCTTCTGTACGGGACAGCCTCGCCAACTTCCCTTTCAGCTGCTCTTCCTCCCAGCTTCCCCGGTCCCTGATTACCCCACGTAGAAGGTGGCGGAAGTGTTCCCTTTGTCCTTATGCCCCTTCGCACAGCATCGTGTTGATCATCACACAGTACGATGCGGCTGCTTCAGCGTGCCTGCCCTCCCCTTGTCTTGGCCCACGGGGCCTGCCTGGACAAGGACTGGTTGGTGGTGTGCTCGGTGGTGGGAAGGAACACCTTGGTGTCAGGCTGGGTCAGATTACTCATTTGGACGCCTTTCAGCTCTATAACCCGGGGCGAATTCTTGAAGCTTCCAGAGCCACTCAGTCTCCTCAGCTGTCAGATGTAGCCGATACTTAGCTTATGGGATTGTTGGTGCTAATCGAGCCCAGAAAGTGTGTAGTGAGTGAATGAGTAGTGCCTGAAGTAAAAAAATGATAAAATAGTCAGTAGATCTGTGCGCTGTCTTGAATACATAATATGAGAATATCTTTTAAAATTGTTTTAAAGATTTTATTTATTTTTAGAAAGAAGGGAAGGGAAGGGAAGGAGAAAGAGAGGGAGAGAAACAGCAGTGTGTAGGTGCCTCTTGCACGCCCCCTACTGGGGATCTGGCCCACAACCCAGGCATGTGCCCTGACTGGGATC
The DNA here is from genome assembly GCF_004126475.2 of Phyllostomus discolor. Classification (NCBI taxonomy): domain Eukaryota; kingdom Metazoa; phylum Chordata; class Mammalia; order Chiroptera; family Phyllostomidae; genus Phyllostomus; species Phyllostomus discolor. The sequence continues at coordinate 80,665,078 of NC_040912.2, read as the reverse complement.
GAACCAGCATCCCTTTGGTTCACATGCTGGCACTCAGTCCTGGCCACACCCACCAGGGCTAGAATATCTTTTTTAAAAATATATATATTTCTTATTTAATAATCTTGGTGTGTTGGATTTTTTAAAATTATATTGCTTGTGTTTTGACACCTCAAGAACTATTAAGAACATGTCATTTGAGTTTTGGCTGAATGAACAGAATTTCCTTCGGTTTTCGTGCAGAGAAGCCCTTTGGACCCTGAAACTTAGCTGATTGTTCCTTTCCGAAGGAATGGCATCTCTTTGGGGAGAACTGTTTGATTCGTAGCGTGAGGCAGATATGAATTAAACAGGCTTCGGGGGCAAAGTGGTCTTCCAGCTCCTCGAGCCGGACCTTTGCTTTGGCAGACCGAGCAGATGTGCTGACCGTGTCAGTTTCTGAGATGCTGAGCCGCCTGCGGAAGGATGTGCGAGGCGTCTCCTCGCAGACCTTTCAGGTGGCGTGGGAGAAGAGACGGGTCGCAGGTCAGGGTGAAGCAGTAACCTCAGCAGATGTCACAGCCTCGTCTGCTGCCACGTGAGTGTGGTTCAGACCATACGAAGTGCTGTCTGTCGCCTGGGATGACGGAAGAGGAAAGGCAGACTTTTGGAAGACGGAGTGAACATTTATTGAAGAGACCGGGAAAGCATTCCAGACCAGGAGAAAGGCAGGAAGCGAAGACAGGGTAGAAAGCACACGTCATAGCTGACCCTCGGGCCTCTCTTCTCTTGTTTATGTCTTTTCTGCTTCCTTCTGGTGGGAATACGTTTTACCTGTTTTTGTTTTTACTTTGTTCAGTTCTGCAGTTCTCGGAATTTTCTTTTATTTGAGTTCTAAGAATTTTTCACTTTGTCTAATCTCTACTTTCAAATCTTTTGAACCCTTAAGCAAATCTGCTCTGCACTACTGGTCTGTCTTGCCTGAAGCTAAACGTAATTCTAGAAATCTGAGTGTCAACTCGGCCTAAGTAGGATAACATTTTTTCATAAACAATCCGATTTTATAAGTCTGTTTGAAAGATTTCATTCACGTAGTAGTCATTTTTCCTGCCAGTTTTAGTTAAATTGAAATGATTTTTGGGTGTGGCATAGGTGTATCATGAAGACTTTCTTTTAAGTTCTCTGATAAAACTTTTCTGGGCTCTATAAAGTTGAATTTGAGCCCTGGCTTATGTGGCTCAGAGGATTGAGCACTGGCCTGCAAATGAACCAAAGGGTCGCTGGTTCGATTCCCAGTCAGGGCACATGCCTGGGTTGTGGGCCAGGTCAGGTCCCCAGTGGGAAGCACACGAGAGACAACCACACATTGATGTTTCTCTCCCCCTTTTTCTCCCTCCCTTCCCTTCTGTCTAAAATAAATAAACAAAATCTTTTTTAAAAAAAGTTGAGTTTGACATATAGCACAAGCGTAATTTATATTTGAATTGCTAGAGGTATGTTGTTGGAATTTGAGACAGTTCAGGTTTTCTTAAAGCCATTTATTTACTGATGGAGATGGCGTCCAGCCCCAAACTGATAGGACAGGGTATATAGCGGGGCGGGGGTGGGGTGGGTTATAGGAGGGCACAGCGGCTGACAGAGGCTCCACTGTACTTCCTCCTAAGTAGTTGGACAAGCCTAGTGTTATGTAAAAATTCCAAAGGTACTTTCAACAACTTGGGGGTTTTTCGGGTGCAGAGGTGCACATAGTAACTAAAACAACTCCGTGAATGAATGCTGGCTACTGTTCTTCACCCACCGGCGCATTTCCGTGCCTGCGCCTGATGGGCCTCCCGTTGTACTAAACTTTTTATCCTCACCCGAGGACAACTCTTCTCATTGCTTTCGGAGAGAGACACAGAATGGGAGAGCCACGATGCAAGAGAGAAACATCGATTGGTTGCCTTCCTGTATGTGCCCCAACGGGGGATCGAACCCTCAACTGGCTATGTGCTCTGACCAGGAACTGAACCCTCAACCTTCCGGTCTACAGGATTGACGCTCCAAGCAACTGAGCCACGCCAGCCAGGTGTGGCCAGTCATTTTACTAAACTGTCAGAGTATTCGTTAATGACGGACAACCCCATGGCATTTCCTTGGTAGCTTTTCCAGGCCGTAGGCGTTGAGTTCTTCCCGAGTTTGCATCATCTCACCCTCAGGGAGTTAAGTTCCTTGAGAACGGGAACCACGGTTTTGGTGCTTTGTCCTCGGGTGCGATCCGGAAAGGGTTGTTGCCTTGACTTTCATCTTGGCAGCCTTAGCATAAGTACCTGTCGTACATTTTAAAACAAGTTTTGTTGCTGCTGAAAACTAGACTTGTCATCTTGCTGTGTGTGCGATGACCGAAAGGTGCTCTGAGCCAGGTAAACCGAAAGTACACGTCTCACACAGGGAGGGAGTGTGCTGTGTGGCATTGTGAAAGTGCTGTAAATTCCATGTGTTTGAGTCCTACACTGAGAAGTAGAACTACTATTACTATGATCCACTGGGCTCGCCTTCCTGCCCTCAAATCATTTAGAACCAAAAATAGTGTCTTGTTGTACATACCTGAAAATCATACATTAAAATCAGTGCTTTGGGTATCATGAAACATTCAAATGTATTAGCAATCCTCTAAAAACATACGGTCCTTCCCTAAATACTACTAATAATGAAATACTTTAAAATCCCTCATGTTAATATAAAATATGTTGAGTGACTTGATTTTCATTGTACTTGGCAGGATCTGTCCTAGCTATGGAAAGGGTAAGGTGCTTTCTGATGTCTTCTTTGTCTCTGCAATGCTTTGCAACATCGCGGTGACTGACGGCACCGTACCTCTGTGAGAATGCTCGGTGTTGTCCCTGCGATCCCGGGAGGAGGCCGTGGTGCGCAGAGGCAGCGCCCGGCGAGTGAGCCTGCCCCCGCCTTGGCCTTTTGGAACGTGTACTGTCTGTTCAGCGTTGAGCATGAGAGAAAAAAGGGTGTTAGACATTTATCCGGTAATAAGTGGGCTTCAAATTACTTTCCCGTCTCTTAGCTTTACAAGAGATCTTGTAAGGCAGATGTTATTTGTACTTATGAAGTAGGGCCCTGAGCCATGCACAGAATGACTGACACGCCCCGAGTCACATTAGTAACCCGCGTGGGGCTGTCTTACACGGCACATCTGCCGTTTCCAGCCCAGGGTGTCTCCGTTAGACCTCCTGCCCTGTTTGTGTTGAGTTACACCCCAGTGCCGCGTCCTGTACAGATAATGGGAAGTGCCGTTGCGTGAAATGGGGTCTAGTGGTCAATTCCCGGTGCTCTTGGGAAGGGAAAGTGTGTTCCCATGGGATGACTTAGAGCCCCAGAAGCAAAGGAATCTTCCTTTGTGTCAGTGGTTCGCAGCCAGTAATGATTCCCCCCCCCACCCCCCGAGTCATTGGCGGTGTCTGCAGGCATTTGGGGTTGTCAAAGCTAGGGGGTGTGTGCGTGTGTGTGCGCGCGTGTGTGTGCACACGTGTTACTGGCATCTAGTGGGTAGAGACCAGGAATGCTGTTAAACATCCTGCAATGCATAGAACGGCCCCTGTAACAAATAGTTAATTAAATGGTCCGAAATGTCGACAGTGCCGAGGTTAATGAATCCTGCTGTCTGTGTAGCCAGGAATGGAATGAACGGAAGTGCTAGAAGGTGAAGCAAAGCTGGGCCAGAGGCCGCGAGCATGCAGAGGAGGTGATTTCAGGTGCGCCGGACGGAGCGGAGCTGCTTTGATGGTGTAAGGGGTCCATGTCCTTTCTTTGTGCCCACACTCGGCACAGCGATACTGGAGAGAAGGGTGAAGGAAACTTTTCTTCTCCTAAGGGACTTGGAATAGCCGTCCCCTTCTGAGCAGAACATGTCGGTCTACTTCCCCATGATACTTGCAGCCTCTCTGTAAACTGCTCACCATGCTGTCGGGCTCCCCCAAAGTCTGGGGCACATGACTGCTCCTTGTCAAGACTGCAAGCGTTATAAACTGGCTAATTTCTTTCCCAAGCTATCTTACCGTTCACCTGGGAGGATCGCAGTTTCTCGCTGTTTCTCTACTTTGTGCCACATGTGAATTTCTTTGACTGACAGACTCTTGGCTGATTTCATTAGTCTAAATTAAGAAAAACAATTCTCATTTTTAAAAATAGGCTTTATTTTTCAGAGCAGTTTTATGTTTGCAGCAAATTCGAGTGGAAGTTTAGAGAGACTTCCCATATAGCCCCAGCCCATGAACAAATGTCTTTTGACTTTATTGTGATAACTAATTTTCAAATAAAGTTTATACAAATGCACCGTTAATTCTGTTAATGCACATTAAGGGTTTCTTAGTTCCAGTTGTAAATGTAAAGCAAAAATAAGGAGAAAATGGGTCTTGGTGAGCTGTGGGTATTTTCTTTCTCCCTGATCATTGTGGGAGAGAGAGAGGGTTCAGATCAGCTGTGTAGCTTCTCACTCACTTGGGCCGCCTAGTTCAAGGCTGTTCGTCTCCTTCAAAATGTTCCCGCGTAGTTACACACCGTCTTTGTATATCGGGGGTTTTATTTCCCTCCTAGGAGGTTTTCCTGGTTTTCTAAAGTTCTGTCTGACGTGGTTGCTGTAAAGGTTGAGTGTGCCGTAGCCGCCAGACCTGCCTGTGACTGAGGGTTTTCTGGGACCTTGTGTGTGACCTTGTTAGTGCGACCTTGTTACTATCTCATGCAGCTGGAGCCAGGGGGATATTGATGATTGTGTCGTTGATCAGAACTGCCCCCAACCCCCTCCAAAGTCCAGTTTGTGCCTTCGGCCAAAATATTTCTTTATCATGGCTAATGGACATACTATAATGCTGCTGTTTCTTTTATGCTTTTTTTTTTTTTTTAATCATGGGTTTCATAGGCCCCTGGGTTTTCCCTTAAATAGTTGGCCCATTAGAAAGTCTATTAATAAATGATACAATGGAGAGAGAGTTGGTGCTATTAAAAAAAAAAAGGACTTGGGTAGAGTGTAGGTTTAAGTCTTCATACACAAGTTCCGTGACCTTGAGCAAATTATTCTGGAGTCTGTTCCTTTATCATTAAATGCAAATCATCCCCCCCCGTTCTGCCTACCTAGGATCAAAGGAAATAACTAGCTGCGAGAGTGTGTTGTAGGTTGCACCACGCCAGGAGAGTGTGCGGTAGGTGCAGACAGAAGGGGGAGCTGTAGGAGCCTGCACCGACCGTGAACTGAAGGGGGTGGAAAGAATTTGTTTTCCCTCCTGTTGGCTCGTCTGCATTGCGGCGACGGCCTTCCTTCACCTTGGTAAATTCAGAGATGTCTCCTGTTGGGTTTGGTTGCAGTTTTTTGTCTTTTTATAAATAAGGCTGATGCAGGGCTAAACGATTCACCTGATGAAATACGGCATCGTTTGGCACAGACCAGGGATCGGTGCCGAACACAGCTCTGATTTCAGCAGGTAGCGCAGACGAGGCCTGTTACAGTGTTGTCGTCCTTGTCATCATCGTCATCATCATCGTCAATGGTGATTACTAGTTAGTTCTGTAGAACCCGAAAAAAGTGGTCGAGGCTGTTCTCAGAAACCCCGGTTGGTGCTTTGCCCCGCGTTCCTGTTTTCAGACAGCAGGCGTTCCAAGCAGTGGTTCCACTGCGCCTTCCCTCCCAGCCAGTCCGTCACGCTGTGCGGAGTCCGGCTCATGGAGGGCCGTTTTACACTGGCAGTGCGTGCCCTGTCGCGCCCGATGCTTTCATAAATAGACCCGGAGAACGGTGGGGCTCGGGCGGTGTTTTCAGTGGGAGCAGGGCTGGCCGACTGTGCTGGAGATTGCTCCATCTGAAGGGAAGCTTAGCCCCTGCCCGTTCGGCCTTCGTGACTAATGGAAAAGCACTCTTCAAATTCCAAAGCCTAGTCATTTGGCCTTTTTCCTCTGAAATGCATTAACAATTTTGTAATCAAGAAGAACTTCTTACTACTGCCTTATGTTGATTCTTCATAAAATGACTTTTCTTCCTTTTTAACGGGCTCAGAAATAAGCTCCTCGGTGGAACTTTGCAGGCTTGCTTTAATCTGTGTAGATAGGATATACCAGCTCAGCTGGCTGAATGCCTCGCAGGCAGACTTCACAGTAGAGCTGGAACTAAGCTGTGCTCTGGAGCACTGGCTGAGTCTTTAAACTGGACCATTGGTTTGCACACGCCCGATGGTGAAGAGGCCACGAGGACGAGAAACTCCCTCTCCTGGCCCTCGCGAGAGTTTTTCTTCACGCGTTTCAGGGGCCCTGCGCTCACCAGCACAACCCTAACCACGTTTGTCTTGCCAGGACCACTCATTTTAAATGCTCGATAAAGACAGAATAATTCCTCTCCCGCTTAACCACTAAAGAACAACCTCTGTTTCTAACGTCAGCTTTTTATTTTTTTTTTTTATCTTCCATTTTTTTTCTGTTGGTAAATCTCCCAGACAACAGCAGTTCTGTAGAGAGTTTAAATATGAAGGAATGGCAGGACGGGCTAAGGGCGCTTCTGCCCAACATTAACATCAACTTTGGTGGACTGCCCAATTCTTCCTCCCCCTCCAACGCCAACCACAGTGCCCCACCGTCCAACACTGCCACCACCGACAGCCTGAGTTGGGACGGCCCTGGCAGCTGGACAGACCCAGCCATCATCACAGGTAACTCTCCCCCTCCTTCAGCTCCGCTGACTGCCATCGGTTTGGTTTATCGCACAGATTAAACTAAAACAGAAGGCTCTTCACCACCATAAGCTTCCTGGCGCAAAGCGGCAAGTGTGTGGGTGGCTTGTCTCTCGCGCAGGGGTGCGGTCTCGCTTAGCTCTTAGCTCTGTCGGCCGGTGTGCAACAGGGCGCCGGGCGCCGCGGTCGCTTCCTTGGGTGTAAGTAGGTGCTGGCGTCCGCTGCGTGTGCGTGTGTGTCTTAGGTCTCCGAGTGCAGGGAGGCTCTGACTTGCCCTCCTAAAGGAACATACTCCACTTTGAAAAATAAAGCTCTCTATTATAAGGCTGGCCTGTTCACGGGCTCCTGTTAGAGGGGAAGCGCGGTGGGGAAATGACGTCATGCGGTTCTGGGGCCTCGCCCTGCAGCTGGGCCTCGGCGGGTGGCAGAGGGGGCCCTGTGTGGTTGGAGAGGGGGCACGGGTTGCCGTGCCCGTAAATCGGGGTCGTCGTGGGTGAGGGATGAAAGCGACATAAGGTGAAGAAGGTCTTACGTGGAAGGAGTTAAACATGGTGATTTCTTCTGTTCCTTTGCGGGTAAACTAAATCACCTTCACGCTCTTCGTTGTTGTTTGGCGAGTTCCTTCTTCCTTCTGCACAAACTCACCGTGTCCCCTCTTGTCTTCTTGTCTCTCCTCAGGTGTTCCCGCCTCTTCAGGAAACAGTTTAGACTCTCTTCAAGATGACAATCCTCCACACTGGCTAAAGTCCCTCCAGGCCCTCACAGAGGTGGACGGCCCCGGCGCCGCGCCCTCGCAAGCCCCCCACAGCGCCCCCTTCAGCACACAGATCCCTCTGCACAGAGCCAGTTGGAACCCCTACCCTCCTCCCTCAAACCCCTCCAGCTTCCACTCCCCGCCCCCAGGCTTCCAGACGGCCTTCAGACCCCCCAGCAAAACCCCCACAGATTTACTACAGAGCTCAACACTGGACCGCCACTAGGGAAAGAGGAGAAGCCGTTAGAACACGCAGGAGTTGTCCCTCCCTGTTTTCTCCCTCTCGCCCGCCCACCGCTCCCTTCTCATCTCTTAAGTTCTGAAGAATCCAGTTCCCGATCAGTTTTTTTTTTCTCCCTGCCCCCAGATGCAATGCGATCACAGGGTCATGACGATCTTTTCTTTTTTGTTTTTCGTTAATTGTAAAAGTTTCTGTTGATCCGCATTTGTGTGACACTGTTGAATGTTTCCTAAAAAGGCCTTTTTAAGGAAGGAAAAAAAAAAAAGAAATCAAAGGGCAGTCTCGGTACTTAGAAAATTACTGTTTGTCGCGCATAATAATGACATAATCTGCTTAGCAGAAAATGACGATTAATCTATAGGAAAGGTCAAGTAAACGCGTCATCAACTGCAGAAGTTTGAAAACCAGGTTAACTGAGATTGCTAATGATGAGGGAAAGCGGTGGCCCCCGGCCCCCATCTCGTAGCCAGCTTACCACTATCGCAGGGAAAATGCTTATAAATTAAATTTAAGTTTTAATTCTTTTGGCAAGTTGACGGAGAGCACTTGATTATGTCGTTGAGCAAAAGAATTTATTGGAAGTTGATGGAAAGACACATTGATCTGTAGTAGTGACTGGCCAATTGCTAAGAGTTTATTTACAAGGAGGGGAGAAGTGACTTTTTTTTTTTAAGGAGAAAAACGTTTTTGGCTTTAGATGGAAAGTAAACTCAAATGTTTTCAAGGAAAAAAAAAGTATTCACAGATTTAATACCTGTGCATAATGTATAAGAGCTGAAACATAAGTGATTCCTTCAGTCCTTCTCATCTGTCAGAATTTTTTTCTTTGACCTTCAATTCACCTGCCGAGGGCACTCTGAGATAGCACTGCTCTGGGGCCAGCCAGCACCATCAGGAGCAAGTCTCTGACCTCCCTGCCTGCAGCTTTTACTTAACCCTGTAGTTTCCGGACACTTGTGCAGTATTGAAAAGACAGGAGAAAAGAAAACAGAAGCTTGGCTATAACCTGACTCAACTAAAAACAAGAACATGTACCTCTTTCTTCAGAATTAAAACTAAAACTTAAATAAAACAAAACTTGATGATGACCCTTGAGCTATTCTGGCTTTTTGTTTTTCCCTTTTATTGCACGTGAGTTCGAACCGGTTTTGTGGTGGCCGTCACCAGGTGTTTCCGTTGATGGTGCACTGCCGGTGACAGGCGGGATGGTGTGGAAGGAGAAATGAGGGAAAAATAGCGCTTTGTTGTCAGTCGCTGCCGTTTTGAAGTTCGGCTTCGGCCGTTCCGGTGGCTTTCTGTGGACCCTGCCCCCCTGTGTTCTTCTAGAAGCAGCTGGAACCTTCCCCAACCCCCCCCCCCCGCCCCACCCACCGAGAAGCCCTGTGGCTGGAGGGGCGGATCGGTGGTCCATGTGTTGAGATGCGGGGAGACCCCATCACGGGGTGGCGTGACGGGCAGCAGATTGGGAAATACCAACGTCACGACCCACCGTCAGACCTTCTCTGGCCAGCCTTTCTGGGGAGACGGTCACCCCGCTCACCAGGAGAGGGCCGAGGACAGAAATGAAATGTTTCCACCAGGTCCCTGGGGTTCCGCGTGGTCTGTGTGTCTGGACTTGGATTCCATTGAGAAGTCCGAAGCTGGAGCTTGCCCGTTTCCTGCCACCTCCGTGAAGGGACGCTTTGCAGGATGCGTGAAGCAGGTCCGCTAAACCTCACATTCTGTGCTTGCGGGTTCACGCTCTCCTTACCTTTATGCTGTACTTCGACTGGCACCAACCTCCGGCCCCCACCCCACCCCCCACAAAAAACAATAAATAGTTTCAACACAGTTTTTGAAAAACATAAACAGGATAGGCTCAAACGTCACCATAAATAGATACTGACTGGGTGACTAGTGAATTGTTTTGTTTTGTTTTGTTTTTCTAGTTTACCAAAATGTTACTGTGATGCAGAAGAGAGGACTGCAGACTTCAGGTTCTGTCTGTCCCGGGAACTTTGCTTCGGTCTCCTGAACATTGACGTTGCAGATGATGGGTCAACACATACATAATAACCAGGAAGCAGCAAATTGTAATCCAGGCTTCGGGGGCTGGGTGGGGGGTTGGAAATCCCTGAGGTACAGGTGTATCAATAAAAAAGCGTGGCTTCGTCTGTCAAAGGAGGGAAATTCTACCTTGCAAGGCTGTGCTGTGATTGTATGTTTAATGAATCATACATCAAGATGATTTTAAAGGGTAATGAAACAGTAGAAATGGGTATGCTTACCATCCAAGTTAAAAGTCGAACCAGCTGCCCTGGCTGGTGTGGCTCGGTTGGTTGGAGCGTTGTCCCATAAACCAAAAGGTTGTGGGTTCAATTCCTGGTCCGGGCACATGCCTGGGTTGTGGGTTAGTATACGAGAGGCAGTGTTTCTCTCTTGCATCGATGTTTCTCTTGCTCTCTCCCTTCTCCTCTAAAATCAGTACTCATGTCCTCAGGTGAGGATTAAAAAATTTTTAAAAAATAGTAAAATAAAATTGAACCTGCCATATCCGAAGAAAGACCCCTTATCTGCTTTTCTCCAATATACTTTTCTTTCCTCGCCCTCCTCTGATAACCATTATCTTGGCTTCTGTGTTAACCTTTCTTTTCTTTAGGTTTGCCATGTATGTCCCTGAATAATACATTAGGTTTTAGAAAGCTGAGCAGTAAACCAAAACCCAGCTGTGTAAGAAAAGGGCAGTGTGTCACTATTATGTCATGGCTCTAGGAGAAGATAAAACAGATTGTCTGGGTTGTACTTTGGCATTACCTTCTCTGATAATTTATAAGAGACAGTGAATCCTGCACACAGTGTCCAGGACGGCCAGGGCATCCAGCAGGGCAGTTGCGTAAGTCTGGCCCGGGAGGGTGGCAGAGAGAGGGTGTGATTTCTCACCATGCTTCCTGCCGGTTTTCCGGAGGACTGGGTTGGTGTGCAGTGTGTCAGCTGGGCAGTTCACCAGGGCACGAAGAGGAGAGCAAATCTGTTTCATTAGGGCTGGTCAGAATCAGTTACATGCAGCAAAGAACCTGGGCCAGATGGACTTGGGCGTCTGTCGGTACGATGGGACAGCAGTGAGGGCCTTGGTACCAACAGCCTTCGATGTCTGTCTCTTGGGTCACGGCGCTCAGATCTGGCACACAGCTGTCGTCCCTAGTGTTTTCTCTCTCTCCTTCCTTGCGTCTTCCCCGCCACACCCCCGTCACATTCCTATATGCCATATCCTAGTCTTTTTTTTTAAATATATCCTTTATTTCTGTTGGAGTGACATCCTCCAGGAACTGGAGAATAGTGTGTGGGTGATACATATTTCAGTAACTGGCACATCTGAAAATACCCTGTCTCACTTGACGGTTTGGTGGATACTGGAATCTAAATTGTAGATTTTTTTTCCTTTAGAATTTTGAAGGCATTACTCTGTTGTCTTTTTCCAGTATTGCTGTTAAAGGTTCAGAGTGGCTTCAGATTTTTTTTTTATGTGTAATCTTTTTTTTTTTCCCTCCCTCTCTAAAGCTTGTCAAAATTGTCTTGTGCTCTGAAATTCCACAATGATGCTCTTTGGGGTGGGTCTGTTTTCATTCATTGTGCTGGACACACAGTAGGCTTTTAAAATCTGGCAACTCTTATCCTTATTAAGCTCTGGGACATTTTCTTGACTTGTTGCTGGGGTGAATTTCTTGCAATTATTTTTCCTGTCTTCTGTCTTCCTAAAAATCCCGGTATTCGGGTGCCATACCTTCTGAAGTTCTATTTTTTATCCCCCCCCCCCCCAATTTTTCCATCTCTGTCTTTTGCTCTTCTTTCTAAGAAGTTTCATCTCACCCTGGCTGGCGTAGCTCAGTGGATTGAGTGCTGGCTGCGAACCAAAGCATCGCAGGTTCGATTCCCAGTCAGGGTACATGCCTGGGTTGCAGGCCACGGCCCCCAGCAACCGCACGTTGATGTTTCTCTCTCTCTCTCTTTCTCCTTCCCTTCCCTCTTTAAAATAAATAAATAAAATCTTTAAAAAAAAGAAGTTTTATCTCAACTTTACTGTTTGTAGTTTCATTCTCCTGGTGTCCTGCTTCTCCAGGTTGGTTTTAGCTGATTGTTTGCTTGGATTTCTCTACCTTCCGTGTTAGAGACTGCACAGGCCCCTGGCAGTCCCGAGTTACATGTTCCTGAGTGAGACTGAAAAGCAGATGGGAGGTTCGGAAACGTGAAGGCTTGCCATGCTTGAGCTTCACCGTTGGGAGACCTGGGTGGGCTCTGTGTTGGGGAGCCCCTGAAGTCCACGCCTTCAGTCCTTTTCTTCAGGGCCCTTCCAATTGCAGAGGGAAGAGCCTTACGGTGGTCGGCCCCCAGGGTGAGTCAGACTGCTGCAGCGGTATCGGTGGTCTCCGTGTTCACTATGCGTGCATTTATTTACTCCCTGTTCTGAGTTCTTTCCTCTCGAGAGATTAAGTCTCCAAATATCAGCCCACTTAGGATAAATGTGGTTACTCTCCCATGTGGCGCTGGAGAATGAATCTAGGGAACTAGCCTCTTTTTTAAAATTTTCAAGTATTTTTTTATTGATTATGCTATTACAGTTTTCCCAGTTTTTCTCCCTTTATCCCCCCTCCACCCTGCCCCAACCTCCCAGCCTCCCCCCCCTTAGTTCATGTCCATGGGTTGTACATATAAGTTTCCTCTGTTTCCTATACCATTTTTTTATCTCTCCCCATCTGTTTTATGCCTACTAATTATGCTTCTTCTTCCCTGTACCTTTCCCCCCTATTCTTCCCTTCCCCCTCCCCACTGAACTCTCTCCATAGGATGTCCATTTCTCTGATTCTGTTCCTGTTCTGGTTGTTTGCTTAGTTTTTGTTTTCATTGTTTTTCTTTTAGGTTCATTTGTTGATAGTTGTGAGTTTGTTGTCATTTTACTGTACATATTTTTAATCTTATTTTTCGTAGATAAGTCCCTTTAACATTTCATATAATAAGGGCTTGGTAATGATGAACTCCTTTGACTTGACCTTATCTGAGAAGCACTTTATCTGCCCTTCCATTCTAAATGATAGCTTTGCTGGATAGAGTATTCTTGGATGTAGGTCCTTGCCTTTCATGACTTGGAATACTTCTTTCCAGCCCCTTCTTGCCTGCAAGGTTTGTTTTGAGAAATCAGCTGATAGTCTTATGGGAACTCCTTTGTAGGTGACTCTCTCCTTTTCTCTCGCTTCTTTTAAGATTCTCTCTTTATCTTTAATTTTGGGTATCTTAAGTATGATATGCCTTGGTGTGTTCCTCTTGGGTCCAACTTCTTTGGGACTTTCTGGGCTTCCTGGATGTCCTGGAAGCCTATTTCCTTTGCCAGATTGAGGAAGTTCTCCTTCATTGTTTGTTCAAATAAGTTCTCAATTTCTTGCTGTTCTCCTTCTGGCACCCCTATAATTCGGATATTGGAATATTTCAGGTTGTCCCAGAGGTTTGCAAGACTCTCTTAACACTTCTGAATTCTCATTTCTTCATTCTGTTCCAGTTGGATGTTTATTTTTTCCTTTTGTTCCAAATCATTGCTTTGACTCCTGGTTTCCTTCCTGTCACTGTTGGTTCCCTGAATATTTTGCTTTATTTCATTTTGGGTTTCTTTCATTTGTTCTTTTGACCAAGCTCAATCAGATCTGTGAGCATTTTGATTACCAGGGCTTTAAATTCTCCATGAGATAGGCTATCTTCTCGTCGCTTAATTTTCTTTCTGAGGCTTTGCTCCATTCTTTCATTTGGGCCATATTTCCTTGTCTGGTGCAGCTGATAGGTTGTAAGGGGCAGGGCCTTAGGCATTCACCCCACCCTATGCTGCAGAGCTGCCCATGGGGGTGGGGCCAGAGAGGGAATGTTGCTGCTCTAGCGCACTTTCCACCTGACTCTCCTGTGAGACTGGGAGTTTCTCCCACCATGGCAATCGCCATAGTCCACAGTCAGCTCTGAGTCTCAGTGTCCCCTTAAGTCAGCCCTGCCCTCCAGGTCTACCGCCTTACCAGCCCAATTGTTCTAGTTGATTTTTTCTTTAATTCCTTGGTTGTCAGAGTTCCATGCAGTTTGATTTTCTGATGCTTCTGCTATCAGATTGGTTGGTATCCTCCTTTTGGTTGTGCAAGGAAGTGAAGGGTTTCTACCATTGCATCCATCTTGGCCAGAACTTTGAGAACTAGCCTCTTAAAACGTCTCACTAATCCTTAATTCAGCCCTACCCTGCACTTCTTCTCCGTGGTTCTGGGGGCACCGGGTATAGTCACTGTCTGTGCCAGTGAGGATGGCGTGATGCAAAACGGGTTGGGTCTGGGCCTCTCAGGTCCGCCGGGCGAGTTCACGCAACCATCGGCTTGCCAGGTCGCCGTTTTTGTTCTTGTCCTCTTTCATGCTCTCCGTTTTTCTTTATTCTAATTTCAGTAGACTTATAGGAAGAAATAAAACTAAGTATGCAGGTTTAATCTACCGTCTTAGTTCTGATCTGACAAGCTAATAGGCCATACAGTAGAGGGAGCTTCTTGCTATGGGACAGCAAACGCCAGCCGCTAGGGTGTGCGTTTCTGGGCTCGAGTGGCAAGAAGTGGTTGCAGTGAAGTGGCTGCTGTCTCTCCAACACCCTCTTTCCCAGTGAAGATCTTTTGATTTCCAGTCAGTAGTTTGTTTTCCCCAAAGGTTCATCATACAGGACAGTATTTTAATGGTTAAAATTTTGGTCCAGATGTTAAAGGCAAGCGTCACTTGCCTTTGATTGCAATTTGGCGGGACGGTTGTGAGTTCAGTTGGATGTCAGTCATTTTCTCGGCCACATTGCATGAGAACCATTCCAGAAATTGCAGAGGAGGAAAAAATAGCCTGCCCTCAACTGTATATGAATTGTATTTCACAAACAGGGAGTAAGTGCCAACAATGTATTCCTGTTTCCACAAGGTTTATGCTATGATAACCAACGTGCCACTGAATGCCATTAGTCCTGTGCACTGTGGTTGGCCTGAACTTGAACACCTGGCATAGTCTGCATGCCATTTAAGTTTTCTATCAGATTTCCTACCAGCATCGTTCGATTCAAGGTCCTGATTATCCTTAAGGCACGTAAGCTATGCGAAGCCCGACTGCTCCCGTCCCTGAAACATAAGCATGAGGAATACCCCGTGTCTGATGCAGCTGTTTCTCTCCACGTGGAAGATGACTGAGGTCATTAGCATGAACTCGTTTAAAAAACCAAATACTTACCTTGTTATACAAATCAATACTCATTCTTTGCACTTAACACATTGTTGATTTAGTCCAGACCTAGGCTTCAGACGCCCGGGCCGGTTCCTACCAGGAAGACCTGCCTTTGAAGATAACGTGTGTAAAGCTGTTTCTGAACCAGCTGATGTCAAGACGTGAGGATATGGTTAGAAGAATCCCTTTAAAGGGTGAACTGATCGTATCTGTTGGTGGTGATTCAGATTCTTTGGGAACGAGCATAAACATTGGCCCAGATGTTCAGGGGACACCTAATAAAGAGCCATTCTGAAGAATATAATCTGCAGGTGGTTGATCTCTGGGGGGAACCGAGCATACTGGGCAGGTGTCTGTGCGTGGCATCTCACCTCCTTCCACAGTGGCAGGACGTCGGTGTCCAAGACCAGTGGAAATTAATAGGCCAAGTAGAATTTGTGTGTGGGGTTGGGGAGAGTGGGAGGCGGGGCTGGGACATTTAAAAACTCAAAGGCTAGCCCTGGCTGGCATAGCTTAGTGGGTTGAGCGTGGGCTGCGTGCGAACCAAACCATTGCAAGTTCGATTCCCAGTCAGGGCTCATGCCTGGGTTGCAGGCCACGGCCCCCAGCAACCGCACATTGATGTTTCTCTCTCTCTCCCTCTCCTCTCTAAAAATAAATAAATAAAATCTTTAAAAAAAGAATGTTTAAAAAAACTCAAAGGCTCATAAATAATTTAATTAAAAGACATTTAAAGAGAAATGAGTGATCTGTGTTTTCTTATTTTCAGCTTGCAAAACTAAAATCATGTTTATGAAATGCCTGGCATATTACAGATAGTCCAAAAGACTTCCTTTTTATTTTTTGTTGTCATTTTAGCAGCACAAATTCCTTGGCCGTTAGCTCCATAATATGCAGAAGAGACAAATAGGCTCAAAGAGGCCAGGTTCCTGCCCGCGGTCACAGGTTTGACCGCAGAGAGGGAACCGACCATTAGCTGTCCTTGGCTACATCTCCCCGTGACTCTGCCTTCCTCCCCTTCTGTCTCAGAGCTCCACGTGCTTTGTCGGTTTCCTTGTTCGTATTTATAAAATGACTGAGACAGGGAGCTACTATCTGCTTCCCCCGATCTTAGCGAAGTGGTAGTGGAGGAAAGGGTATGAAGAGATACGCATGTATCACAAGTCATAGAGTGGGTCAAAGGATGGTTGGGAAATAGAATCCTTGAGGACTTTTTGGACTGTTTTGTGCTTGTCTTGAATTTTGTTTAGATTGAATTAGATGACCAAGTTACCAGTATTTTCTGGATTTTGTACAGAGAAGGGTTAAAGCTAAGGTAATTGTCTTCGAATATTTAAGGATAGTTATGTAGGAAACAGGATAAAAGACACAACTGGTACTAAGACAGAAAAGAGAAATTTGGGTTTAATTCAGTCTCACATTTTCTCAAACATCTACTTGGGGCCGGGCTTTGTGGCAGGTGCTAGGGGGTCCCTGCTCTCACACTCTGGAAGAGTTTCCGTGGTTGACTGTAAAACAGGAGTACGTGTGAGTGTCAGAGTCCAGGTGTCAGAGGGGCGAAAGCTTTGGACAGGCTGAGACTCAGGTGGTGCGGGGGCAGGGGGCAGCCTGAGGAGAGGAAGAATTGGGAACTGCACAGAGCAGGGCTAGGGGCTGCATCTCAGTTTGGAGAGAACCTGGGGCTTGTCTAGCTGGCTGGTGGGAAAGAAGGCCTGAGGTGGGTTGGGTGCTGCTTCTTTAGAAATGAGCCACTGACTGTTTGTAAGCAGGAAAGAGAGGTGGTGAGACTGGGCTTATAAATACAGGGTCTGGCAGAAGTAAGGCCTGCTTGAGGGTGGTTGGTAGGGTAATAACATGGGTGTAATAATTTAATTTTATTTTGAACATGTCACCTAAAATGCCATGTGGTGTGCTTGAGTGTGGTATTGTTATGTTACAGAATTACATGCTTCTGATTTTGTAATAAAAGATTTTGAAATAAAAAGGCGGCATTTTTTGTGCCGGACCGTGTATACAGCCCTGGGCAGAAATGGTGAGGGTGGGAGCAAGACTGAGGTGGAGTTCTCTGGGTTCATGGAAGCACCCGAGGGATCTAAGGTTTGGCCTCAAAAGGACTGTCAGTGAGCCCCTAAAATTGTCTGTAAAATACTCTGTGTGTGTATATTGTATCAATACATAAACAATGCCCATGATGTCATAAAAGCCTAGCTACTCAATGCAAGAACTAGCCCAGGTGAAGGTTATTGGTTGATAAGAGGGTTGAGAAAGGAAGGAGCCGGAACAATTCAAGAGAGATTTCGAGTCTTGAATTTTTCAAGTTATTGGATATAGTTCAAGATGAAGGAAAACAATTTCAGAACTTCCCTGGGTTTCTCCTAGATCCTCTGCTAGACTGTAAGCTCTCTGAGCGCAGGGAACTCTTAGCCGGTATACCCCCAGCCCTATATGGTAAGGGGCCTGGCGCGTACTGGCCTCTCAGCAAACATTTCACCTGAATGGGAATGAAAGGCAGGTCCAGCACAAGTAATGCCCTTTTATTACAAAATCTTGTATTACAAAATCATCAGCGTGTAGTTCTGTAACATAATATCACACTCAAGCACACCCTATGACATTTTAGGTGAGATGTTCAAATGAAAACTATAAATCATTACACCATATCGTTACCCTACCAACTGCCCTCAAGCAGGCCTTACTTCTGCCGGACCCTGTGTGTACTAAGTGGTTTTTGAGCCAAATCACTGTGATAAATAACCGCATGGTGCTTAAAAGAGCTGTGGGCTCATCAAAAGGAACTGGTTGAAAAGGAAGATGATTCTTATTTCTGGACTTGTTGCGTTTGGGGTTCCAGCAGGACATCAGCTGGCGGTGCCCAGGACATAGTTGGGAATTTGGGTGTGGACCTTAGGAGAGAGGCCAGGGGTAGAAACAATAGCCTGGGAGTCACCTGTGCAGGGGAGAGGGGTGAGGCAGAAACTTGGGAGAAGAAGAGAGGAGCACTCTGCAGTGAAGGAGGGCTGAGTGAGTGGTGTCAGTGTGTGGCCATTTCCGGGCAAGAGTCATTCGAGGTGGTACTCTGTGTGACTGAGGGTTACTCTGTGTGAGTCAGGGGTTCATCAGGACACTAGGCCTGCCCAGCCACCGGAAGGGCTGGGAGAGGAAGGGCAGGAGGACCTCTGCTGGCTCTCAGGAGACCTGGAAGCACAGGGGTCACGGGACAGAGCTCGTGGCCGCCCGCAGCACCGGGCGTGGTGTCTTCAGGGCTCTGGGAATCAGCCCTCACACCCCACCGTTTGCCACCTGCCCAGACCTGCCACCTCTCAAAGTGTGGCTGCTACTCACCTGTGTGACTCAGCAGCGCCATCTACCCTGGGATCCAGCTGGAAGGAAGCTGAGCACCATGAGGCAGAGGACAGGGCGCAGGGAGTGAGGCTCCCCCCCTGCTCACGATGTCCTCGTGATGACTCGTCAACAACACACAAGTTAACCCTTGGTGTTCCGAGCGTCTGCAGTGGGTCACATCACTTCCCTGTCCAAACTCCAATCCCCTCCCCAATATTTTCATAATGAAAATTAACAGTTTGCTGCTATGGTCCCCGGTCCCCTCCACCCTAACAGACAGAATGGTATTCTCTACCTCGGGACCGCGCACCTCTGTTCTCTCAGCCTGGGAGTGCACACCACTCCCATCCTCACACCTGCGGTCTGTCTTCGGAGCTGTCTCTCGCACTCCCAGGCAGATCTGGGTGGTCCTGCCTCCCCTTGTACCTGCTACATGCCTTCATTGATGAAGGGAAGTTTCTTTCTGTCTACACGTACCCAGGGCCTAGCATACTGCCCGGCGTTCAGTTTGAATGAATGAAACATGGAAGGAAGCAGTGGGCGGTGCCTGTGATTGCATTTGATTGGCTGGAGAGCAGGAATGGTCTTCAGGGGATGACTTTGGATTCAGCGCTGCCAGGGGAAGCCTGTGGCGGAAGGCTACTGAATGAAGACTGGCCAGGAATTAAAGAATCGGAGATAATGTGCCGCAAAGAACTTTGATACGGGGACCATGACCACACAATCTGGGAGCCAAGTCCGAGGGAAGGAAGCCTTTTCCCCACCCCAAAGGAAGTCATAAGCCTGTTAGAAGTCAGAGGAGGCAAAATTACTTGGAAACGTAAATTGGAACAAGAAAGCCAAACGATTGGAATCAAGAGCACACCTGGAGGTTTCCTCATGAGAAGGGGATACCTGCCTCTCTGAGACAGGAGCAGACAAAAGAGAGGGTCTGGGGAAAAGTAGAAATGTTGAGGGAACCCATAAGCTCCGTATACGGAGCGGGCCGGAGACAGAATCGAGGTCTGGGTGGAGCTGGAGAACATCCGAAAGGTTCCACTCCCACTTTGGGGAATGAAGCAGGACGGTAGAAGAATGGCTAAAAGGAGCGGGCAGCAAGTAGCAAGGGCCAGGTGGAGGTTAACAGATATCTGAAATGGTGTCAATCACAATACTGCCATGTTGCCCCCAAATGGTCACCAGTCTTAGAGCGAAAGAAAGGAGAGGAGGTGGGGCAGACCTGGAGCTTTCCTAGACCTGGCAGAAAATCCCGGGGCTGAGGCTTTGGATGAGCGAAGGTATCAAAATTGCTCACCCTGACATTTGGGCCCACAGAAGGCCAACAGTAGGGGGCGCTCTTAAGCCATGCTACCGTCTATTGGGACCCATCTTGGTGCCGGTGAACTTGTGCACATGAACTACACAGCCTGTGGTCAGGGGACAGAGCCACTCAGAGACACACCACACCCGCTGAGAAGCTGGGCCTCCTCAATGATCCCTGACGTTTCTTCCGAACGTCAAGATTTTATGATTATTTTGGGATTACCGCAGTTACCAATAGCTAGAAAATTTAAGTGTAAAATTTAACGGAAGGTACACAGAATTTTTTAATAAAACTCACAATAGCCAAATTCTACACATTGACTTTCTTCCAGGGATATCAGTATGTTCATGTTAACAATATCCACATCACTTTTTTTTCCCCACTCTCAACACTTACTGTGCCCGGAGGCAGGGGCAGCAATTTGCTTTAGGGGTGCAGCTGGGAATGGAGCAGATGCAGCTCCCTGTTTCCCGGGGCTCGCACTTGGGTATGAGACGACCACTGAACAAATAATCCAGCAGTGAATAATATACAGTCATGTCAAAGAAGCGGAAGACTGTGTAATCAGCCTGGGGATAGGAAAGCATTTGTAAGCGAAACACAAGATAGAATACTCAAAAGGAAAAATATTGATCGATGAACTGAGTGTAAATTTAAGACTTGTATAAAATAAAACACCATGAGTGAAATCAGATCAACACAGACTGGGAGAAAATGTTTTCAACTTATGTCTCAATAACCTTACGTAACCTCAAGATTCCCCGGCTGTACCCGAGAGGCCCCTGATGGGAGACAGTGGCAAGTGTCCTGCTTCCTCCAGGGCCTTGGGGCGACTGCAGAGCCACCCTCGGCCGTGGTTTCTTCCTCTCCACGCCGGGATCTTTGGGCTCGTGTGGCTGCGAGGCAGAAATGAAATATTTGAAAACGAAATAAGGTGCACTACAGATGCAAAGAATGATTGCCTCATAATTTGCTACAAAACAGTTTCTTCTCATGAAATACTGCTGTCAAGCTTTAGGGTGATGACTGGGAATATGGGAAGAAGCGTTTGGCTGCACAGTTTCTTTCCTGTTCCAGAGCCCCTAGGCAGCCCCCTGAGGCCACAGCGCACCCTGGAGGGCATGTCTGGGAATGGCATCTGCACTTTTCCTTCAAGAAGACCCTCAGTTCCGCCCTGGCTGGTGTAGCTCAGTGGGTTGAGTGCTGGCCTGTGCACCAAAGGGTCGCCAGTTCGATTCCTAGTCAGAGCACATGCCTGGGTTGCGGGCCGGGTTTTCAGTAGGGGGGCGTACGACAGGCAACCACACATTGATGCTTCTCTACCTCTCTTTCTCCTTCCCCTCTCTCTAAAAATAAATAAATAAAATCTTAAAAGAAGAAAACCCTCAGTTCAAGTGGCTGCCAGATATGAATTCTGCTGGCAACTTTCCTGGGGGAGAGCCCATGATTGGGTTTCCTTGCCTCAGACGATCAAGATGCCACCTGTGAGTAATTACCCTTATTTGACATTTAAAGAGATACTAATCAGAGCAAGATGTTGGGATAACAACTGTTATCCCAGCTTCTCATTTTGGAAGAAGATGTCCTGTATGGCATGTGGCAGGGTACCTGAAGTATATTTGGAATCCTGTAGCTAAGAAGCTTTTTAGGGACCACCTAATGGGCCCTTCTATATCAGAGAAGGCTGAGTTTTAACCCAGTTGTAGATGGGTTAATATTTTGTTTGTTCCTTGAATACGCATTTATTGGACACCCCACCAGCTAGCGTGCCAAGGACGAAGAGACGTGTCCCTGACCCCTAGAAATCACAAGCTCAGGGGTGCAGACCGACATCAATACAGGATTGGGAAATATATGAGACATGATGACAAATACATAAGGCCTGGTGGGCAAAGTGACGTAACAGATGGAGGGAGGGTTTCGCTCAGTCACGAGGACGAGGGACAAGTTCACAGGGGAAGGAACACAGAGGCTGGGCTTCGGAGAACGAGTGGGTTTGCTAAGTTGAAGACCCACTCAACTTAGCGAGTGGGACTTGGGGGAGGGCACAGGGCACGGAGACACCATGGCATTCCAGTCAGGGGAGGTGGCAGGTGCAAGACAGTGAGAAAGACACGAGAGGGCTTCCCGGGCTGAGCGGTGCAGGAGGTGGGGCTGGGTAGGTGGGGCGTAGCCAGGTTTCAAAAGGCCGTGACCACCTTGCTGCGGAGTGTAGGCTTTCTCACAGTCAGCGTGCAAGAAAGGTCTTTTCCCATCTTAGAAGGTACTTTGGGTTGCACTATGCCGAAGAGCTGGGGGGAGAAGAAAATTGGAGGTGATGAAACCAGTTAAAAAGCTATTGAGAATAAGCCAGACACAAAAAACATGTAATTCCTCTGATAGAAGGTACCTGAAGTGGTCACATTCTTAGAGAAACAGAGGTGGACAGCTGTTACCGGGGGCTGAGGGTGCAGGGGGGCAGGGAATGAAGGCTTCTTTGTAGTGGGTGCCAAGTGTCAGACTGGGGTGACAGGGACGTTCCAGAGAGGCGTGGCAGAACAACACCAGTGCATGTAATGCCACTGAACTGCACGTTCAGGAAGGGACACAATAGTACAGTTGACGTTGTGTGTATTTTACCACACACACACACACAAAGCTATTGCAGTCACCCTGGTAAGAAAGTGTACGTGAGTCAGACGGAGACAATGAGAATAAAGAGGCAAATAGTGATTCATTCCCCCTCCCCCCATCAAAGTAACTGGCATGTAAGAGACATTTCTGAGAAGTAATGGCAGGACTTACGTCTGGGTGGAAAGATCAAGTAAGAGAAGGGGACAGAGATGACGGGGGTCTTTGATTTGGGGGATTGCGTACCCGCTGGTTCAGGAGTGAGAGTGATGAGTTTGATTTGGTGGGAGCGCATCTCCAGTGAAAACGTGTGTGTGCCCACACAAAACAAACAAACAAACAAACAAACACTAGAGCCCGGGAAGGAGGACAGAGGTAAGAGCGCCACCTAGGAGCCGTCAGTCGGTCGGTGGGTCGGTCGGTGGGTCGGTCGGTGGGCAGTGTGGGGCTGCAGGCATTTAGGGAGGAGCTGGGCTGGGGGAGGGAGGAGCCATAAGTGGGACCTCAGGGGACACCAGCCAGTGAGACTGAGAGGAAACAGGAAAGAAGATCCCGGAAAAAAAATGGTTTCATGGAAGTAAGGGGGAAAACAGCGTCAGGGTCAGTTATGCCCCATGCAGTGGAAGCCAGTTAGGCTGAAGACTGAACACAGTTGGCAGATTCGGGAACTTGGGGGGTTGTGGATGACCTTTTTCAGAGGGAACGTAGAAATAGTGAGTTAAGAAATGAATGGGGCCCAGGCTGGTGTGGCTCAGGGGGTTGGGTGTCATTACACAAAGCTAAAGGTCACTGGTTCAATTCCTGGTCAGGGCGCCTGCGACAGGCAACTGATCAATGTTTCTCTCTCACGTCAAAGCCTCTCGCCCTCTCCTTCTCCTTCCCTCCCCCTCTCTCTAAAAATAAATGAAATCTTTAAAAAAAAAAAAGAAATAAATGGGGAGTGAAGAAATGGAAGTCATCAGTGGAGACTAATTTCTTTAAAACACAAGATTCTTCATCTCCTTTGAAAATTGCACTCACTTTAATCTCTTTCTGGGTTCACCTTCTAGTATTTTCAATGAAAGCCCAGTCGTATTTATCAGTGGTTGTCACCGTCTTCACAGTGGAGACCTCGTATCTCTGTCCCACCCTCAGCCCTCCTCCTTTGGTCCACAAGTGAGGTTCCTGAGCTAGAGGGAAGAGAAAAACACCAAACTGAATCTTCTTTTGTCACTTTCATGACGCGCTGCAGACAGCTCCCGTGTAGGGAGCGGCGCCCTCTGCGTCCCCAGAGGTCCCCTCCACTCATGTAACGGTCTTCTCCTCTCTGTAGAGGAGGCTGATTCTCCTGCCTCCCAGTGAGGACTTGGATCGCGAGTCTCCAGTCGTCATAACACACATTCTTAACAGGTGGTAAGCTGAGTGTTACAAAACCCGGATCCCGGCTCCTTTAGCCTCTAACCTCCGTGTGATGCTGAGACAGTCATTCTGCTTTTCTGGGTCACATCTCCTCTTCCCTCCAGTGAGGGGGTCGGGTTAAGTGACTGTGAGAATTCGTTTCCACTCGTTACCTTCGTGACGGTGGCACCCATTTGCCAGGTGATTGGCCAGGACCAGGGGTGCGGTGTGTGAACAACTGGGGAATAGGGCTGGACTGCTGGTCCACACTGGGACTTGGTTTTCAGGACTCGCTGTCCCTGTCACTTAGCCCTCTTGCTTGCGGGGCTCCACGGCCTCGTGGCTTATTGGCCTCTGGTGTCTTCAGTCCAGTCTACTACTACGCTCTTCTCCTAGGCTGGCTTCTTAGGGCCCCGGTCTCGGTTGATGGATGCGTGGAGGCCAGGAGCTGACCTGGAAACCCCGGGGCAGGGGAGCTGGGAAGTGGGTATGGGGCCAAAGAGCCCTAAAGAAGCGAGGTGAGCTACTCCTCGATGTGCCGTTCCTTTCCCGTGTGAGCCACGGAGCCCACGTCCAAGTCACTCATGAAGATGGCTGGCGAGGGCCCAGGTGGGTGCCTGGCACAGGCCCCTAAAAATAGCGGAGGTGGCGCCACACTCCAGAGCAGTGACAGGATCAGCAAGTTAATTAGGAAGCCTGCCAGCGGTGACAAGAAAGCCGGCACATCCCCACTCTGATCCACCGGCTCCCGGGGAGCCCGGCGGCAGCATCTGCGGTGGGGGCTGAGCCAGTCGCTGCAGGGGGAGCAGCCTCCCGTCAGAGACTCCGCAGAGCCCACCGCTCACCTTCCCATCAGGTGATGTTTCGGGGGAAACCAGGCAGGGGTTCCATTCTCGTGTCCGATGTCACAGCCGGTTCGCTTCGTGCCTTTAACTGCCCTCTAAGTTTTGTTCGAGTGCAGCCCACCTGGTGGTTCCTTTTGAATCTGGTCCTTGTAGGGGTCTCCCGCCTGTTGTTAGGTTTCAGATGCACTGAGTGAGGCCAGGCAGCGGCCTTGAAGCGTGCCGACGGTAGAAGGAAGGCTGGGGTGCATGAGGCTGTGGTCAGGGCGTAGAGCTAGGGGGCAGGGGAGGGAGGACACGGGAGGAAACGGTGGGATGCGGGCCTTCGTGCGGACGCCCGCTCCTGAGCCGGCCTCTGCTGAGCGGAGGTGCAGATGTCGCCCAGTCCCCGGTCCGGTGCCCACGCCCCGGGAGCAGGTGGGCAGTGCCTTCCTATGGGCTGTGGTCCCACGTGTCCAGCTGCCGGCTGCCCGTGTCCCGTCAGTGTCCACTGTCCTTTCACATCCAACACCCATGAAACCTGGTTCCGTTTCCCCACCCTGTTCCCCCTCCCTACCCCGTGTGTAGACTCCATGTGTCAGTCCTGGGCTGGGATGTGGGACAACGTGGGGCTGGAGTTGCAGCCTCTCACTGCGCGGGGTGTCTCTGGGCTGGCTCCGGACCTTGGGGACACGCTGGTGCAGCACGGTCCATGTGACCTGCGTGCCAGTCGGTCCCTGTCACCACATAGCGCTGTATTGAATGTGCACATTCTGGTCAAGGCCTCCGTTTTCACTGATCACGAGAGCGAACTGGTCACAGATGCCCACCTTTCACCGTCTGCTACTGATCCTTTCTGTCTGAGTCACGGTTTAGTGTCTGTCCCAGATGCTTTCTGTTTGTCCTTCCAGATCCATCCACCTTTCGCCCTCCTCCATTCTATGTTTAGACCCGGGAGGTCGAGCCAATTGAGTCACATCACTGTCCTGTGTCCTCTGGCTGGGCTGAGTGTGGCCCTTGGGAACTAGAGGGAGGTCGGATTGTGGGCTGTGACTTGGGTCACTTGGCTCCCTACCTGCGAGTCTCCCTGATTAGCTGCATCCCTCAACCCAAGGCCCGTGCATTTTTCACATCATCCTTCTTGACAGGCTCTCCTGTCCTGGGTCCCAGCACCTCCTCCCTCCCCGTCCTTGGGCCTGAGGGCAGAAGCGGTTCCTCTGTTGTTCCTGACCCTGGGTTACTCCATATCCATGGTGGCGGCCTTCTATTCCATGTCCGCCTCTGTGAAGGGTCCAATGTGTTGTGCCCCCTGTTTCCTGGTGGGGTCTGACTGATGGAACACTGGAGACCAGGGACAAGAGTGAGGACCGGGACAGGGGAAGAGAGGACACCATTTCCGAGGCCCCCAGGTCCATCTGCTGATGGCTTGTTGGTAGGGGACAGAGTGAGTGGCTGAGCTGCCCTGCCCATTAGCAGCACCCTGCGGCCTGGCTAGAGGTACCCACTCCGCCCCTCCTCTGAGCAGGCCCTCTCCCCGTGGAGCACAGAGTCTGTGGGGCCAAGAAGGCCTGTGAGTATGGAGCGACATCCCCACTTCCCGGCCACACTGTCATTCCAAGATCCTGGCCTCCTGGCCCAAATGGCCACCTGCAGTGCAGGTGCTGGGCTCTTCCCCAGGCGTGTGGCCCAGGCCCAGCAGGAGAGTAGCCAAGGGCAGCTGCTCACGGGGGAGGGGTGGCCAGAGCTTGGATGTGTGGATGGGTGTCCGCTCACAGGCACCCAGGGCTCTCCAGCTGTGGGATGCAGCCAAGGACGAGGAAAGCGGGGTGGGGGTCAGGTGGGCTGCGGCCTGCCCTCCACCGAGTCTGAGCACAGACTTGCAGGGGTCAGGGAATCCTAAACTCGAACCAGCGGCTGCCGGGGCTTCTGTGGGCGCACCCATCAGGGCAGGGGGTAAGACGCGGGCATTCACGGTTTGTTAGCTTGATTTGTAACTCTCAGCAAGCAGACACGTGGATGGAGGCCTCTGTTGGAACTTGTGCCCTAGGTCCTTGGGGCCGCGCTGTCCCCAGTTGCTCCTTGTCAATGGCGGGCAGCCTGTCTTCTTTCTAAAGATTTCTAGGGACAGAGAGCCATCCAGTTCCTCAGTAGTCCCTGCTGTGAACGCAGCCTTCTTAGGACAGTCTCTCCCTAAATTCACTTCCCTTAACAAACAAGATACGGACGGTTGGTAAGTCACACATGACTGGCTGTGGCCTTGAGGGTCCCAAAGTGGTGGCTGTCAGCTCTCAGGCCCTTTCTTTTGTCTGCTTCCATCCAGCGAGCCCTTCCTCCCACCCCAGGGTGTCAGCACCATGGACAGGACTCACCACCGGTCCAGGGAGATGGGGTCTGTTGGGGATTCTGGGGTGAAGCAGAGGGCAGGCCAGTTTTGTCTCTGGGGAGAAGTGAGCTAGTGTGTGTGTGTCTCCACTGGGTGTCACTAGCACACAAGGCCCTGGCAGGCTGCGAGGTGATAAAGCAAGGAGGGCTCCTCCCCTCCCTCACCTGGTGGACAGGGAAGGGATGACGCAGGCTGGGAGCCCAAGCAGGAGTATCGACCCTCCTGTGCTACTTGCGACACAGAGCCCTTGCGCGACCTGAGTGGTGAAGTGAGGGTGGCGGGAACTCTCTGATGGAACTCCCTGCCTGCAGGTGCTTCTTGCGGGCAGGCCTCGCCCCACTGTGGTGTCTCCCTGCCACCCCAGTGCATCTGGGCTGGGAGAGGGGCTAGAGCTCCTCAGAGGGCTGCCCCCAGCGGGCAGGGGGGGGTCCATTCCCTGCCTCCCCCAGGCCCAGCTTCCCATGGGGCTGCTGCAGTGTGCTCCATGTGCTCAGCCTTTGGGGCTTTGAACCTCACAGGCTGGGGGCGCTTACCCAGAGCAGCCCCTCAGCACCCTCTCCGGAAGGAAGCTCCCTGTGGAGGAGGGGGGTCAGCAGGATGGTGGCCGTGCTGACGAGGAGGACGCACTGCTCATGAGAGCCGTCCTCGCGGAGCCTGAGACTCCCTGGGGCCTAGACGACGTGCAATAGCTGAACAGGCGCTATAGCCTGGCGTGGCTCTCGAGCATCAGGGGGCTCACCCTCTGGGACTCCAGACTGCAGTCCTGGCCCCCAGGGACAGGTCGCCACTGAGCTGCCTGTGAGCTGACATCCCACTTGGCACCAAGAACAGACCCCGGAGCCCAACGGGTGGCCTGAGCCTGTCCCGACAATGCAGGAGCTGAGAGGGCAGGGCAGTGGCCTGGGCACTGGGGTTCCTTTTTTTTTTTGTTTTAATTGATGAGAGAGAGAGAGAGAGAGATTTGTTGTTCTACTTACTTCTAAATTCATTGGTTGATGCTCATACGTGCCCTGACCTGGGGACAAACCTGCAACCTTGGCCCTTCGGGATGATGCTCCAACCCACTGAGCTACTCGCCAGGGCAGCGCTGGGGTTCTTTGGAGTGAGTGACTCAGAGGGACTTCGGGGAGTAAGAGAACAAAAGCCAAAAAGAACAGTTCCCTGGTTCAGCAGAAAACACGGTTCTGGGTGGAAACCCCCCAGAGGGCGTGTATCAGGGACCCTCCCAATGACAGTGCGGGCACTCCGGGCGGTCCCCGCTGTCCCGGAGTCCGAATACAGGTCTGTTTCACCTTCCTCCGCCAGGCCCCGCCCCCTCCAAGCCGGGGAAACAGTTATGGAAGAAAGTGTGTCGTCCAATGTAAAGTCAACAAACATGCCGTCCACAGGGACCGCGGCGCGGCATCGCCCCACAGACCCATCCTGTGACTGGCGCCGGGAGCCACTTCAGCGCAGGCCTTGACCTCTCGGGGGACCTCAGCACCGCACCCCGCTCCAGCGTTTGGATTCCACAGCCTCCCTGCCGAGCCTTCCCTCCCAGCAGCAACGCAGCCCGCCCCTCAGGACACGTCTCTGTTCCTTCCAGGGATCATTTTTTACAGACGTGGGCTATCTCTTCTGTTCTCTGATGGGCGAGGTGCTCGATCTGTGACTTCCAGCTCCCAAGGCGGCTGAGCCGCCACATGCACTGCAGAGTGTGGGATTGGAGCCCGAAATTGAACGTGGCTGACCCCAACGCCTACAGCTGCACCGTTCCTTATGATGCCTTTGATTTCTGCCTGTCCTTTTGATTTCTAAATGCTCCACCATTTCAAGTGCATCATTCTCTCCCCACCCCCACCCTCCAGACACACACCCAGAGCACCCGCCAAAGACGGCGCCCAAGCCAATGAAGCCACTTTTCCAGACTGTCTTAGAGGAAGTGTGTTGACCTGGTGGCCCGGGTCCCTCAGGCCCCTCCTCAGGAGTTCTGAGCCTCCCCAAAACTTTCTTCAGTGTGTTCAGGAAACCGTCAGTTTTGCATTCCCTGCAGCGGCTGCAGAAGGTTCAGGGGTATCTCCAGGACAACAGACACGTGGTGGTGAAGGTCCAGACCCTAGCACTTCCCGGAGCCTGGGAAACAGAACAAAACACAACTGAACTAAGATAGCACCAGGGGGAGGCCGTGTGGACGCGTGCTGGGCCAGCGTGAGTTTCCTGCACAGAAACTCTGTGAGTTCAGAGGGGAGGGTTCTGGCGACCTCACTTCTCGGGTGCCCTGGGCTGATTTCTCCTTCTCCCTCCCTCCGCTTCCTCTCCCATCTGCGGGTTCAGGGCTGTGTACACAGTCCCTCGCGAGCTTCCCCTCCACAAGCCCAAGACTGAGCCTGGTGTTGGGGCTGCCTTGTCACCGGCGGCTGGATCCTGTCTCCCCAGCCGTAAGGAGACATCAGTAAGGACTGCCCCTTTGCCACGGTCTAGCCTCGTCCACAGACCAGAAGCCGAGCGACCAAGAAGCAGGTAGGTGACTCAGGCCACAGGGACCCTGCCAGGTGCTCGCTGCTTACGTCTGCTTTCCGCTGACATCTCCGCCGGGCCGCCTCTCCCCTCTGCCTCAGCTCCCGTTTTGTTCACTTTTTCGGGGAAGCTACAGAGCTTATTTGGAAAGAGTGACAAAGGCAAGTTTTATTCCACACTCTCACTTTTCCCTCCCAGAAGTCTCCCCTTGCCCTGTTTTTCCATGGACCCTTCTGATGGAAGCAGGGATGACTGAGGTCCTTCCCAAGGGGACAGTGGTGATGTGGGCACCCCGGGGTAGCTGTCCTGGTGAGCAGTGTGCTCGTGAGAAACTCAAAACCTCTCCATCTAGCAGTGGAGTGTCTGTATTTTCTTATTTTCTGTATCCTTTTTTTCATTTCCTCTTTTTTATTGTTATTTTATTTTATTTTATTTTTAAGATTTTATTTATTTATTTTATTTTTAGGGAGGGAAGGAAGGGGGAGAGAGAGAGAGAGAGAGAGACACACATCAATGTGCGGTTGCTGGGGGTTATGGCCTGCAACCCAGGAATGTACCCTGGCTGGGAATCGAACCTGGGACACTTTGGTTCCTAGCCCGCGCTCAATCCACTGAGCTACGCCAGCCAGGGCTTTATTGTTATTTTAAAATGTGGTTTTCAATTAAAGGATACTTTGGTTATTTCGCATTAGTTTCATGTGTGCAGCCTGGTGGCCCGACGTGGAAGGCGGGTTCTTGAAGTCCACCTCTTTCTGGACAAAAGAGCTGGCCCAAGAGTTCAAAGCCACAAGTTCATGACTATGCTGTGCTGAATACACTTGAGCAATCTGATTAACTGCAACTTCTATTCATGGAATGCCGCCTGTGTGTACTCGACCCTGAGTGAGGTGGGGCGGTGCTGAGCCACGCGGCTTAAAGTGAGATATTTTTGTTTTTTAAAGACTTTATTTACTTATTTTTAGAGAGACAGGAAGGAAGGGACAGATAGGGAGAGAAACATTGATGTGTGAGAGAAACATCATATGTTGTCTCTTGCACATGTCCCGACCAGGGACCCAACCCACCACGCAGGCTTGTGCACTGACTGGGAATTGAACCCATGACCTTTCGCCCTATGGGGTAACGCCCGAACCGCTGAGCCACACCAGTCAGGCCAGGACACGCTGTAAAGAGGAGAATGACAACACTAGGTTTGTGTTTTAAGAGTTTATCCAGACCGCCGTGCATAAACCCACAAGGAAGCTGATGTGGGCTTGAAAGGGGAGGGAGCAATGAGGGTGGCTGAGGTAAAGTTAATGTATTTGCCGCCATGACAGGGAATTGGACACACGTGCAACACACTTAGGCGGTGAGGCTGGCAGAAGGCGGGAGGGGCTGCGCAGGTGGGCCACGTTCTGGGCCACGCTCTGGCTCGGGCTCTGGTGGGCGTTGGTGTCCTTCACTGAGCGGAGCAGCGTGGACCGAGTAGGCTCTCCTCTTCTCTGGACCTTAGTTTCTTCTAGAGTTACGTCCAGCTCTCAACACCTAGAACTCTACTTCCCAGTAAGAGAATTTCTCTGCAAGAGGGTGGAGGCAGAAGAGGGGGAAGGGGCGTTTACATGCGTGGGTCCTGAAGTCAGCCTTCGAACCTCTGTCCCAGCTGGCACTCGGCAGAGGACCGAGGTGCTCGGGTCACGGTCAGAGCTGGGCAGGGACCACCACGACGGCCACCTTGGGCACTGCTCA
Source organism: Phyllostomus discolor (assembly GCF_004126475.2). Lineage (NCBI taxonomy): Eukaryota > Metazoa > Chordata > Mammalia > Chiroptera > Phyllostomidae > Phyllostomus > Phyllostomus discolor. Next base: position 80,634,122 of record NC_040912.2, on the reverse strand, counting down.
GGAGGAGCATCGTCAGGGTGTCGCCCAATCCCCAGAGCGCCTCAGCCCTGGTCAGAGTGCCTGAAGCGAAGACAGGGACTGCTGGCCCAAAGCACAGGGTCCAGCACAAGTAACGCCCCCTTTTTACTACAAAATCTTCTATTACAAAATCATCAGCGTGTAATCCTGTAACACAACAATATCACACTCCAGCACACCCTAGGACAGTTTAGGTGACATGTTCAAATTAAAACTGTAAGTTATTAATACCCGTATCATTTCCCTACTGACCACGCTCCGGTATTACTTCAGCCGGACCCTGTATTTAGGTCCCATTCCTATTGATAGGACTCTAGCAAAGGAAACGCCAGAGGCCAAAACCACTATTTTCTTTTTATAGAGCCAATCACAAGGGAATTCCGCACATGCCAGATTGTCTTAGTCTGTTTGGGCTGCTCAATTAAAAAAATACCACTGGCTGGGTGGCTTGAACAACAAACATTTTTTCCGCACAGTTCTGGAGGCGGACAAGTCCAAGATCAGGGCCCTGGAAGACGGCCTCTGGTGAGGACCTGCCTCCTGGCGCACGGCCTCCTGGCTTCTTGCTGTGTCCCGGCTCAGCAGATGGAGCGAGGGAGCTCGCTGGGGGCCGCTTGATAAGGGCATTCATTCCATTTCTGAGGGGTCACCCTTGGGACTCCCAACGGCCCCACCTCCAGATGTCATCACATCGGGCTTTAGGATTTCACATGTGAATTTGGAGGGACGAGAACATTTAGTCTGTAGCACAGGTCTTAGGTCTCTGGCCCTGGATTTGCACACCCTCAGCTGGCGTGCAAAGAGGAGCCAGTGCCCATCCTGGAGCAAAGAGGACGTGCGGGACATGCTGGAGCCTGGAGGGTCTGGCCCCCCAAGGCCCCACCCTCCACTCCGAGCCTCAGTGACCATCAAGGGGACTTGAACCGATAACCTTTTGCTCTGTGGGATGAGGTGCTGTGAGGAAGAGCCAGAATCACAAAGACACCCAAGCAGCTGCAGGACCTGCTCCTGCTGAGAAGGGGCAGCCTGAGGCAGCTGTGAAATTGTGGCAACCTGTTTCCCTGATCCCGGTTGTAGAGAGAGGTGGTTTCCAACCCTGCTCTCCCTGTGCCGGCTTCAGATCTAGCTCCGAGCTCCTCGGCAGCCCTCAGGTCAGGTTCTCCCATCTGGGTGTCTGGCCCTGGCTCCTGGGACCCCACCCAGATATGCTTCCGTGCGTCCTGCTGGTCCCACAGGAGGGCTTGGACGCTGAGGTACAGACACAAGCTGGAGGGTTAGCAGAAGCGGTTAGTCACACAAGAGCAGAGAAAGGAGATTCTAAAAGGCAAATGGCCCGTCAGGACAGCTCCCATTAGGCCGCCCTGGACACCTGCCTGAGCCCCCAAGAGCGAACCCGGACAAGAGCTCGGACGACGTGGGGCTCCGGAAGGGAAGAGCAGAGGCTGGCGGGTGTGCTGCACCTGAAGAGGAGAAAATTAGGTTAAAAAAAAAAGAGAAAAGAGTTATATTCTGTTTAAATTTATTTACTTAAAAATCACCCCTACATTGTGCAATTAAAAATGAAAAATTACACGTTGAAGACCTTTTAAATTGAGGGTTGCTTTTGGAGCCTGAGTTTTTGGACTGGTGCTCTGGAACAGCGGCGAGTGGACCTTTTCGGAAAGAGCCAATTATTGGAGTCTTTTAGGCTCTGTGGTCCTGTCACGACTATTTAGCCGTTGTGCCGCACAGCAGCTGCAGAGACCGTGTAGATGAGCGGTGGGCATGGGTGTGCTTCCGAGAAACTCTGTTCACATGAACAGGCGGGGACCAGACCGGGCCTGTTTGCCCGCCTCTGTTTTACAAACCGAAATTCAATTAAGCATGAATACAGGGATTATTTAGACCACGAAGTCGTAAATCAAGAGCCACCATCTGGAGGAGAGAGGAAGATGGCAGCGAGATAGGAGGGAGCAGATTCCACTTCCCCCTACACACGGGAGAAAAACCTAGCCACTCTGTGGAGGAACAGAGCAAACAGCCAACAGTCCCCCAGCACATATGCAAGTAGGAGACCAAAAACTGTAGCGGACACTGAAAAACCAGCCGGCAAGGAGAGTGCTTCAGGACAATAAGGTCCCAGGGACTGGGACCAGGGACCAGGGACCAGGCACCAGGGACCAGGGCAGCTGCAGCCCCAGGCTCCGCATCCGCGCAGTCTGCCACAGGGTCGTTGGGAGAGCGCCGGGTCAACTGCTCCCTCCCCTGCCAAACAAGGCTTGAGCGGCACCAGGAGAGACCTGGTTGCTTGAAGTCACAGAGAGGGGACTAAGGACTAAGCGGCAAACACACAGGGGCTGTGAGCACCCATGCAGTCTGTGGATGCCGATTGGGGGGAGTTGAGAGCTGCGCCGTGATGGGCCCTGACCCTGACAGCCCCCGGTCTGGCTGGGGAATTGGGCTGTGCAAGAGGCCTGGCCATTGTATGGAGCGGGAGGCTTGAGTAGGAGGAGTTTCCAAAAAGAAAAAGTGAAAAAAACACACTGTTTGGGGAATTCTCCTGCAACAATCGCTCCAGCCTCCACCCCACCCAGCTGGGCAGCACTTCCAAAGAGGCACAGGAGGCCCTTCGTGCCCCCATAGCACTGGGAAATGTGTGCACCCCAACCCGTGCGTCCGGAGACAGCCTGGCCGAGTGCTGGCCCCCGCAAGCCGGCGAGAGTGCGTTCTCGGAAAGCCCCAGCCCACAGCTGTAACTCCTCTGGGGAGAGCGCACTCCGAGGAAGGCCTGGATCCCACACCCAGGGCCCCGCGGAGAGGCGCGCCAGGCTAGCTCTGGGCAGAGAGCGCGCAAGGCTGACTGACTGCTGATCAGGAAAGGAGACAAGCCCCTCAGCCTACTGCAGCCTGCAAGACCAGAAAAACCGATGTGGCCGGTTTGAAACCACCAAGAGGTTATTATTTTCTTATCTCTCAGTTCCTTCTTCCTCTCTCTCCTTCTTTCTTGTTTTATTCCTTCTTCCTTTCTTTCCAATTTTATCTCTTCTTCCTTCTTCTGCTTCTCTCTCCCTCTCTCTCTCTCTTTAAAATACCCACAAGTGAGACAAAAAAAAAACAACAACCCTGGAGCTGTGAAAAGACCAGAGTTGGACCCAAAGAGGGGGCATCCCAACATCTGAGACAGTGAAGCAAATTTCACTTTGCTATTACAGAGAACCGCAAGTTATTGCATATTTGTATTATTATTTTTTCATTATTCTTACATCTTCTACTTAAATAGTATTTTTGTACTCCTCTCTGTTTAGTCTCCTTTGCTTGGCTGGGTATATTGTATCATTTGACAGGTGTCCCCTGTTCTCTCTTTCATACTGTATTGCTAATTTACTGTCCTTCACTTCATTTGTGTTCCATTGGCACACTACTCAAGGTCCTATACTCCCTATTCTTGTAGTCCAGATCACATAGATTCTGCCATATGATTGTTGCTCTAATATTATTGTAAATAATAGCTGTTCCATACAATAGTAAATACTACACAACACCCCTCCCAGATCTTAGCCCACTTGATGGTTTCCTAAACTCTATTACTGTAGTGGTTAATTCTGTTCTGTTACACACCTATTTACTATCCTTTACTCTCACCTTACTTCAGAATCTGACTTCCCACAACCTCACTGCCTTCTAGATTCAACTCACAACCCTTACCTCCCCAATAAGAGTCGTATCTTTTCTCCATTCTTTCTAAAAAGTGGCTAATTGGGTGGAATATCATGGTTTACACTATACATAGCCAAAGGATCTCCTGTCTCTTCTCTACTGACTGCTACTGTAAATATCATAGAATACTCTCTTGCTGTCTTAAACCACTTTGCTTTCCCCCTCCAACTGACCATGAAAAAGAGTAGGTGGAAGCTGTGATCGCCAGGATACCCACTGGAAGAAGAAACCCAACAACAAAGGAACCACCAACAGAGAACAACAGAAGAAAGTGAAGGAGGGAGTAAAAGCCACACTAACCTCAATCCAGGACCTGTCTGGAAATACAACTAAATAGTGGAGAAATTACCCAGAACAAACAACTGAACAAGAGCAAGAGAGAATCCTCAAAACTTTATACACATGGAAGAACCAGCTTCAACACAACCTGCCCTCACCAGCACAACAGAATACAAGAGGTGGTGGACAGAGTGACCCTCAGTTAACCAGCTGGTGGGAAGGACCCACCAAAGAAAGACCCAACAACAATCAAAACCCAAAAACAAACACAGAGCCAACTGAAATGACAGCCCGACACCAGTGAGCTTGGGAGATCAAGGAGATGGCACCACTGAATCGCACAGGTATTCTACCACAGAAGTTCACACCATAAACCCAGGGAGCCAGAACAGGCCAGTTTAAGAAGCTGAGGCGAACAAGAAGAGTCTCACAAACAATGGGAAGACAAAGAAGCAATCCCCAAATGAAAGGAAAGGAGGAAGCTTCAGAAAGAATGCTAAATGAAATAGAGGCAACTCAACTATCAGATAGCAATGGTTGCTATCTTATAGCAACCACATATACTGTGTTCATGGGTTGGAAGAATTAACATCACCAAAATGTCCATACTACCCAAAGCAATTTACAGATTCAATGCAATACCTATTAAAGTACCAATGACATATTTCACAGACATAGAACAAACACTTCAAAGATTTATATGGAACCATAAATAACCCTGAAGAGCTGCTACAATTTTGACAAAGAAGAGCAAAGTAGGAGGGATCACAATATCTGATACCAAACTGTATTACAAGGCCACAGTAATCCAAACAGCCTGGTACTAGCATAAAAACCAGCACATGGACCAATGGAACAGAACAGAGAGCCCAGAAATAAACCCAAGTCTCTACAGTCAATTAATATTCGACAAAGGGGGCAGCAACATGAAATGAAGTAAAAATAGCCTCTTCAGCAAATGGTGTTGGGAGAACTGGACAGCTACATGCAAAAAAAAAAAAATGAAACTCAAGCACCAACTTACACCATATACAAAAAAAATTCAAGGTGGATAAAAGGTTTAAATATAAGCCATGGCACCATTAAAGTCCTAGAGGAGAACATAAGTAGGAAAATCTCAGATATTCCACGCAGCAACATTTTTACTGATATGTCCCCTAGAGCAAGGGACATAAAGGAAAGAATAAACTAATGGAATCTCATCGAAATAAAAAGCCTCTGCACAGCTAAAGAAAACAGTATTAAAATAAAAAGAGAACCAACCATATGGGAAAACATATTTGCCAATGATACCTCCGACAAGGGTCTAATCTCCAAAATATATAAAGAACTTACACGACCCCATGCTAAGAAGACAAGCAACCCAATTAAAAAATGGGCAAAGGACTTGAACAGACACTTCTCCAAGGAGGACATACAGAGGATCCAGAGACACATGAAAAGATGCTCAGTATTGATAGCTATCAGAGAGATGCAAATTAAAACCACAATGAGATACCACTTTACACCAGTCATAATGGCCATCATCAACAAAGCAACAAACAACAAGTGTTGGAGAGGTTGTGGAGAAAAGGGGACCCTAGTGCACTGTTGGTGGGATTGCAGACTGGTACAACCACTATGGAAAACAGCATGGAATTTTCTCAGAAACCTAAAAATGGATCTGCCTTTTGACCCAGCAATTCCACTGCTAGGATTATACCCTAAGAACCCTGAAACACCAATCCAAAAGAACCTATGCACCCAAATGTTCATAGCAGCACAATTTATAATAGCCAAGTGCTGGAAGCAACCTAGGTGCCCATCAGTAAATGAATGGATCAAAAAACTATGGTACATTTACACAATGGAATTCTGTGCAGCAGAAACAAAGGAGCTTCTACCCTTTGCAACAGCATGGATGGAGCTGGAAAGCATTATGCTAAGCGAAATAAGCCAGGCAGTGAAAGACAAATACCATATGATCTCACCTTTAACAGGAACCTAAACAACAAAACAAAGAAACAAGCAAAATATAACCAAAGACGCTGAAATAGAGAACAGGCTGACCAGAGGGGAGAGGGGAGGGAATTTCAGGGGAAAAGGGGAAGGGTTTACAGGAACAAGTACAAAGGACACATGGACAACAACTAGGAGGGGTAGAAATGGGAGAGAGGTGGGGAGGGTTGGGGAGGGGGTTGGCTGGGATGGGAGTAAAAGACAGAAAACTGTACTTGAACAACAATTACATAATAATAAAAAAAAGAGCCACCATCCACTTGAGGCAGCTTTCTCAAGCTGCATGTATCAAATTGGAAGTAAGTGCTTTTGCAGATCCAAACCTGAAATCGTACAACTCTGATTTCTGGTGAAAGTAGTAAAGGCTCAACAAAGACAGAGAAAACCCCACCCTCCGTGGCCAGTGCTGGTTTACTGACCTTCCAGATCAAGAATATATGAAACCAGGTATTATTTTGAGTAAAGCCTCTTACAGGCAAGTGGCCTTTACATCATTTCCGCAGCCCTGACTGGGGTGGCTCAGTTGGTTGGATGTCATCCTGAAAGTCAGAAGGTTGCCAGTCCGATTGCTGGTCAAGGTACATGCCTGGGTTATGGGTTCAGTCCCCAGTGTTTTTTTTTCCCCTCCCTTCCCTTCTCTTTAAAAATAAATAAAATCTTTAAAAAAATTGTTTCCCTAGTCCTCTCTGGGATTGCTTTTGGCACATTTCCAACAAATACAACTCTGTTGTGGAAAAATGTGTTGAGGTTGTTAGCATTAGAACTGATGTTTGAGTTATTTTTAATGCTCACAGAATTTAACAATCAATGTAACTGAAGGGTAAAAAAGTGAACAAATATTATGTAAGTCATTTGAGGGGAAAAAAAAACTTGTCTAGGATTGGAGATAAGAGTGTAGGTTTGTGGGTGGGTGTTTATAGTTGTTGCACATGTTAGAAAACCCAAAGCGAACTGGGTTAAGCCTGAAGAAAACTGGCTAACCAAAGTGTCGGCATGGCACACAGATTCAAACACCACTGGGACCCATTGCTCTGCATTTCAGCTCTCTGCTGTTTGTTGGATTCTTCGTCAGGTGCCACGTAGTAATGAGTGGCTGCCGGCAGCTACACAGGAATATCCTCTAGGTTCAAGGTTAGTGAAGAAGCGAGTATGCTTCCCACCCCAAAGTCCCAGCAGAAGCCTCATCACAGCTCATGGCTCTCGCTGGGCTCACGCGCATCGCTCATCCAAGGCCATGGCCAGGGGTGTGCAGCGTTCCCACTGTGCCCACACCCCCGTGCAGAACAGCCACCGGGCAGAGTGCACTCCACCTGAAGAACATGACCTGGTGGCTGGGGTTCAGGATATTTTGCAAGAGTAAAACGAGGGAAGGCTAAGTGCATTCTGAAAGGCGGAACCAAGAGCTGGCTTACCAAACGGTAATTGGACCATTTCTTCGGAAACCCTGCGGGTCTCATTAGCTCTAGTTATCAGGTGGAATTTGCCCCAGGGTTATCTCTTGGCATGTTCCCTCCTGCAATAGCCAACTGCCAATTTATCTGACCTCCCTGCTGAAAGGTCAAGCTTTCCTGCTTAGCCTACTTCACATGCAAGGATGGTGTGTCTAGTCTGGCGGGGCCTTCGGCATTATAAACTGAGACCCAGTGCCTTCCTTCTCCCAAAGTGCCTGGGGCCAGAGCAACTGCCTCAAGTTTGAGATGAGGAGCTCTTGTGTGAAGATGTAATGGCAGAGTTTTAACTCCTTCATGTGTCTGAGGAAAAATCACAGGTTTCCAGAGAGACCCCCATATTCTTGAAACAAATTCCTCTCATTGCTTGAGCTGATTGCTAGAGCTAGACTTCTGTAACTCAAAACACAAGGGTCATACCTGATCACCCGTGAATGTGCTGGGTGTGTACGGGGGACCCCAAGCTGGTGTGGGCTGGGGGAGGAGGATTCCAGCTGGGGCCGGGAGGCTGAGGCCACCAGCTGAGCAGGTTAAGGCTGTGGGACAGTTGTGGGGCACCACAGTGGCTTTCAGGCGAGAGACAGTGGCAGAGCCAGGCCACGCCAGTGAGGGGAGGGACCTAAGTCCACGAGAGTGACTTCTGAGGAGCAGAAGGCTTGGCTCCTCATCTGAGCAGCTGAGAGGGGTGGGGACTGCGTGCCAGCAGTGGTGAACACAAGCCACAGGGTGGATGCAGAAAGGGCTTGGACCCAGGACCACACGAGGCAGAGAGTGTCAGGCCCCCAGGAGAGGTTAGAGATGAAGAGGGAGGAAAGTTCTGGAACACTGCACAGGCAGCCAAATGAAGTGGGTAACGAGATCACCTTTGTGCTTGGCCTCCATTGGGTTGCAGACCCCACACCTGGTTACCTCAGGTGGCAGAGGAGTTCCATTGTCCACCCAGGCAGGTGGCAGGAGGGCAAAGGCAGGAAAGGCAAGACCTTCCTGGGGGAAGGGCAGAGTCTGCCTGAGGAGGCTCCTCCGTGGTCACACACCCTGGGCCATCTCCCCTGGAGCCCTATCCTCCCCATCTTCAGACCCCCATGACCCACGTGGGTCCATCTGGCATGTCCTTGACCCTGCAGGCTGTGGACCCAGACAGTCTGGATTTGAACTTCCATTCCTGTATTTGCTATGAACCTTGGGCAAATAGTCTAACCCATCGGCACCTGAATTTCTCAATCTGCAAAATAAGGATGTGAACGTTAGTTTGCTGTGACTGTTCAGTGTGCTTTGAATGTTTAGTTGGCTGCGAATGCTCAGTTTGCTACGAACACTAGGTAAGATCAGAGAGAAAAGGTGGAGCACAGCGCACATGGTTAGGTGTTCAGTCAAGTTCAGCTGCTTAGAGATCTTGGACTCTCTTCTGCCCTTTTCTCTTCTGTTACAGCCCGAATCAGGTCTGTCTCCTCCTTCGTCCGACATCTTACGGTTGGGTTTTTCAGGGCTTCCCCTTGGACCAGCTCCCGCTGACGTCAACCCACATCCCGCCATGTGTTTCCCAAACCCTGAGATTCAGTGCGGCCCACTCCAGAACATTCCACTGTGATGAGTAGCTGAAACTGGGCTTGCTTTCAATTTGCTGAAGTAGGATTTATCCAAAATTTTTGAACAGGGCCTTTCAAGTGCCTTGTCTGGAATGAGAGCCAGGCGACACTCATGCCTGGATTCTTGCTTCTAAACGATGGGTCATTAGACGCTTCTGGGTGTTAACAGAGTCAGTCATCCAGGATGAAAGGCATTTTTTTTTCCCTCAAGCTCTCGCTGAAGGCCTTTGCGCCACCTGTGGGCTTGAGTGGCCGCTCCCACTGCCGGACAGAGGCGTGGCTCTGAGTGGGTCTGACTGGCGTCATGTGTAGTGTGTGGGGTTTTGACTTTGTGTTGGAAAGATTTCACAACATGAGTCCGGGTAACTGTGAGGGTATGTTTATTAAAGCTGGGGACAGTGAAACAAGGGAGGGCTCAGTGTGGGAGAAGCAACCGGAAAGCCCAGGCTGGGCTGCCTTAGCTCCCAGGGAAGTCAGAGGACAGGGGGTGTTGGGGACGGGATCAGCCTGGGACGAGCTGCCGGCTGCCCGTTGCCTTAGAGTTTAGGAGATGCAGGACTGTGAAGACAGCAGTGGGGGGAAGGGGTGAAGGGTAACGACTCGGGCTGCTCCCCAGAGGAAGAACGTGCCCTGCGTCCCTTGTCTGGAGGCTTTTTTTCCTCTCTCTTGCAGATGGGAATCTTAGGGGAGGTCTCAGGGCAGGTTTTCAGCAGAAGAGCCAACAGTTCCCCAGGTGTGCCCTTTCAGGGGCACGGTCTCCTCTGATTGGTCGGTGACAGGGCAGGGTGCCTTTAGTCACTGCAGTTAGCTCTGGTGTTGCTCACCTGGTTTTGCTGCTTTTCTGGGCCTGGAGCTGCAACACAACTAGGCTTAGATGTCATCTCCAGGGAGGAAATGTTACCCTGAAGGTAAGGTCCTTGTTTTCTTAGTTTTTTTCCGCCTGCCGGGCACTCAGGCCTTCCACCCTGGTGACCGCCCACACCTGGCTGTAAATTGTTCTGCCACTGTGTTCAGCTCTCTGTCTCAGTTTCCCTATTCCACTTGGCAAAGAATTTTCCTGGCTTCTCACTATCCTGTCTCATTTCCTCCTCAGAGACCTTCATCCTTAAACTCTTTTACCCTGCAGAGGTCGCGGCCAAAAAAATTACAATGTAGGCCACATATTGAATATCACACACTCTGATATTCACTGTGAAGCATGTGTTGTAACCACTCTGACAGCTTAGATGTTATGGCTTAACACTAGTCATGTATAAACTTGCAACTAGGCATGACCTTGAATGTATGCAGCCAATGTGTGTAACAATATTTAAGAGAACAGTTTCTTCGTGTCTCTCAGATCAGCTGTGACCTCCACAGGGTTTGGAGGTGGTGGGAGAGGAGGGTTCCTCTTCAGCCACTGTTTCCTGCTGACAAGGATTGTGCTCCCTGCCTGTGTCGGGTATGGCAGTCTCTTCCTGCCTGATCTAAGAGACACAAGGGAATAGGATCTGAAACTGGAACAGAAAAGCTGTTAACTGATTCTCCCAAAGTAGGGGTAGGCTGGAATCCCGGAAGCATCATCATCTTGGTATGGAATTGTTGTATCCAACTCAGCCAACTAGTCCTCACAAGTAAATTCAGCCAAACCACTGAGTTTCATTTCAGGAGGTGGTCTTTATTAAACTGTAATTTGAAAATAGAACGGATAAAGTATGTATAGGGGCCTTAGTAGCTTTCCCCTCCATGACAATGTCAACCTCCCCCAAAGCATCAGCCAGGGGAAAGGGAAACACCCCCAAGCAACCCCATCCATTCCTGCCTTTTCTTTCCAGATCTCACTTCAGTCTCCTGCCGTTCCTCCTAGGTGGCCTGGCTTTTTGCAATAGAAACAGACGTCTCCACAAGAGTTTCCTAGCAAACCCTATTTCGTAATTTTATAGCTTACCAAACTGGGAAGCTGAATCAGACTCCAAGCTTGCTTCATCGTGAAGCCACAGCATTTCCTTAAGCCTGATTTACAAGAAAACCATTTACAGGTTTATTCACACCCAGAAGATTGCCACGTCCTCTGTCCTTGGGACTTAATGTTCTAGGCGGGCAGGAAGCAGTTTTCTGGGGCTTAACCAAGGCCAGGCATCAGGACTATCAGAAAAGCAGGAGGAGTAGAAAAAAAAAAAACCTCTGCTGGGTACATCTGCAGCAGGGACCAGATAATGCAGCAGAACCCTGGAGGCACACACAGCAGTAGTGACATGAAGGGGCAGAGCCCAGCTCTGGGGAAAGGACCAGACTAAACAAGAAGCACAAAACCCCAACATGTCCAGAAAAGGGACCTGCCAAGGGGAAGGTCTGGACCAGGCCTGGAAGATTCAGGAAGTGGGCGGAACACCCTAACAACAGCCTGGCTGTCACCAAGACCACAGACCCAGGAGCAGCCACAGCCAGAGCTTGCCCTGCAAACTGGTTTTCTATTATAGTGTTAATTGACCTGAGCTCCTCCTAGGGGCTTCTAATTTGTCATAAAGATAGGCTTCCCATTCATTTGGTTTTAGAGCTGGCATTGCTAACTTGGTATGCAAAAATTAACTTAGACATTAAAAGAGATACACTTTGGCCATATTCAGTCAGTCACTTCTAGTTAAATCTTCCCATTTTTGTAGGTATTTGCAAGTGAGTAAAGGCTTTTCAGTAATTGCATGTCTGCACATCAAACCCTCCCACATGTCCCTGCCTCCCCTTCAAAGTTTCTTTGCTGCCTAAGAATGACTGAGTTGAGCCAGAGGGAGTAAGCACCCCTCACCCTCAGAGCTGAACCACTGAGTTTAGACTTTTATTTACCCAGAAAAATTCTTTGTTAAGACCATCAGAAAATAACTTCAACCGAAAGCCAATGTTAAAAATCAGCCATCCTTTTTTTTTTCCTTCTGTCCTGCCTTAGCTTGGCTTCTTCTCAAACCTTAACCTCTAGCTCTACCTCAATGATTTAAGAAAAGACAGATGAAATAAATTCAGCCTCTTACCTTATAACAACAGAGATGTCTAGAATTCATGGGAATTCACCCAAGCCCAGCTGACGCAAACAGAGAAGCTGGTAGGGCACAACGGACCTCTGCAGTACCTAGCACAGTCCTGGTCTGGGAGGCAGTGCTGGGTGGGCTCCTCTCTGGAATCCCACCATTGTATCCATGATGAGACAGTTCAAGTCACTGCAAGTGAGCCAGCTTGGCTGTACAGGGTCAAGAAGGGACGTCCTCTCTGGGTCGCCATATTATGTTGACGGGGGCCTGGCCCCAAGTGGGTCTAACCAGGGTCATGTGTAGTGTGTGGATTTTTGACTTTGTGTAGGAAAGATTTCACAACATGAGTCCGGGTGACTATGAGTATACATTTATTAAAGCTGGGGACAGTAAAACAAGGAAGGGCTTAGCATAGAGGAAGCAACAGGACAGCCTCGACTGGGCTGCCTTCGCTCACTGAGAAGTCAGAGAAGAGGGGGCTTTAGGGACAAGTCCAGGGAATCCACCTGGGACATGCTGCCAGCTGCCTACTGCCTTAGGGTTTAGGAGATGCATGCCTGGGAAGACAGAAGTGTGGGTAGGGAGAAGAAAAGGAAAACAGTGCTGGCTACTCCCCAGAGGGAGAGTACCCACCCCTAGGTCCTTTGTCTGGAGGCTTTTCTCTCTCCTGCGGGTGGGAATCTCAGGGGAGGCTTCAGGGGAGGGTTTCAGCAGAATAGTCATAAGTTCTCCAGGTGTGCTTTTCAGGGTCATGGTCTCCTCTGATTGGTCAGTGCCAGGGCAGGGTGTCTTTAGTCATTGCAGTTGGTTTGGGCATTGCCCACCTGGTTTTGCTGCTTTGGGGGGCCTGCAGTTGAAATATAATTGAGGCCAAGATGTTATCTCCAGGGAGGAAAGTCCAGGGTAAAAGAGGTTACTCTGGGGTAACAGCCTTGTTTGCCCAGTTTTGCCCCTGCCCGATGCCCTAGTGACCAACTGCACCAGGCTGTAAATTGCTTGGCCATTATGTTCAGCTGTTTGTCTCAGTTTCCCTATTCCACCTGCCAAGAATTCTCCAGATCTAGATGACATTGTCATAGCTTATTCTCCTGTCTCATGGCCACACCCTGAGGTGCTGTACCCTGACTTGTTTCCTTGTGCAATGGAGGATCATTAACTTCTCTGCCATTATTCAAACTTATCAAATTATAAAACATTCACTGCAATGTCATACACCTAGTGTCCTGCAGTAATCACACAGGGAAAGGTCTGGAAGGGAGTCTGTCATCCATCAGCGATCAGGGTGGGGCTTGGAGGCCTCACCCTCCCCAGAGCCAGCCCTGGATCTCTGTCTCTCTCTCCCACGTCTTGTTTTGGCAGGTGTTGAGAAGTTGGTCTTTCTCTACTAGAGCGACTTCACTTCTGTTCTATCCTGAGAGGAGGCCTGGAGGAGAAGACCCCGCGTGGCCATGAACTCTGCCATCACCAGCTGTGAGCACCCTGACCCCTTGGTGAGTGCTGGTAAAAGAGAGAGGGAAGGGCACGAAGGGGACAGGCAGCGAGGAAGGAGGAGGCCTGGTGCAGGGTCGAAGCATGGAGTCCTAATACCCTGACTCATTATGACTGCAAGGATGACAGCTCCCAGATCCAGATGACATTTTCAATTACTAGACAAGGGTGGCAGCTATACTCTGGACCTGCCATCACCAAGGCAAAGATTCCTCCCCTGAGAGCTGACCTCTGAATGAGTCACAAAGGGACTAGGAAAAGGTGGAAAGTCCTCTGCTTTATCTTTACGCACAGGTTTGTCTCTGTTGAAACTAAATGTTTATTTTTCGGGTTTCTCAGAAATGATCAGAAGCCCTTTCTAAAGCAAAGCAAAGGGAAGGCGAGTAGGAGAGAGAGAGAGAGAGAGAGAGAGAGAGAGAGGGAGAGAGAGGAAGAGAGAGAACTGGTATTTACTAAAATTCTCAGGTACTTTATGTACTTTATTCTGTCCCTTTGAAGCCCATGAAGCAGGCTCTTCTGCTCCCATTTTATAGGTGGGGAGCCTGAGGCCCAGAGGAGGAAAGTCAGGGCAACCCAGCGTGAGGCTTGTCTAGCTCGTCCTTGGGCCCTGGCCCTAGGGCCTCTCCAGCCTAGTTTGGCCACTTGAAAGTAACAGGAGGAACCGAGTGGAGACCCTCTGCTCTTGCCACCGCCCACCACAGGTGGAAAGGGACCCTCCCTCTGCACCAGGCTCGGGCTGCAGCCCTGGTGAGGCCCAGCCCAGGTGTCTTCGGGACAGGTGCCACCCACAAATCTGGACTGGGCTCTAGAGCTGTCCCCTGGGGCCAGTCTGCTAGACACTGGTCACTGCTGGTCAGCCTCTGGCAGAGAGGAGGCCTTGGCTCTCTTCTGGAGAATCACTGGGGTGAGGCGGACACCTGAGAGAACTCTCCTCCCTTCTCCTCAGAATAATTTCTGTCGCTACTTCATGGAAGCTTAAAAACAAAACAAAACAAATCTTGGGAAATACGTTGAAGGTCCCATTTTCTGAAGGCTGTGATGTTTTCCACATTTTTGACTTACCTGAGGCCAGCTGGAGAGGAGAGCGGACGGGCACACGCCCACCGCCTTTTCGGCGGCCCATCTTCTCTGCATTCTCCTCAAAACCTCAGTGTCAGCACCCAGATTGGGAAGTCACCCTCCTGGAGTGCTTTTGGTTTCCATGTGCGTGCTGCTCTACTAGAAACTTCTAGCGATGTAAACCCAGGGACGATAACTTCCCCACCCTGAAAGCTTATGGCCTAGCTACAGAAAAGGGGGGTACACAGAAATCTCTCTAATTAATACACGGGAGAAACTGGTTAACGACGTGACAGGGGGACCAGAGGTGCTGGGAGTGCGAGGGAGGAAAGTCATACAGGGGTGGGACATGGGGAGAAGTGATGGAGGAGGAGGCAGTAAGCTCAGGGGAGCAGGGCACGAGTTGAGAGCACAGGGTGAGCAAAGGCACCGAGGCAGGATGATGGAGGCCGCACTCAGAGAGACCTGGGCAATCCCATTGGCTAGAGCCAGGCCAATGGGAGCGTTAGGAAATGAACCTCGCTGGGGTCGGTGGGGGATGGAAGGCTGTGTGGGCTATGGATGGCCTCAAAGGGTAAGGGGTCCAACTGCCCCCAAGAACTCCGCCCCTCCCCACTGCTGCTGTCCCCGCAGCAGCCCCCTCCTGCTCTGCTTGTCTGCACCAGGGAGCTGGAGGGCTGTCCCTGTATGCACAAGGGGGGAACCGCAGGCAATGGCCCTAGACACCAAAAGAGGAGCGCGCTGTTCTCCCATGTACAATGGGACCTTGGACAAGCCTCGCTGAGCCTCAGTCTTCATGTCTGTGAATCGGGGGTGATAGGCGGTGCTGAGACTCAAAGGAGAGGGCGCACCGGAAGCTGCTTGTCAACTGCAAAGCAGGACCAAACGGCAAGGCTCACCAGGCCGCTGCATTTGGTCACGCCCACGTGCTGCGTTGGCAAAGTCACTTCCCACAGGAAAAGGTGCGGCGCCTCTTCGCCAAGCAGGGACGCTTCACTCAGACTTCGTTCTTCCTTCTTTCTTTCTGCTGCTGCACAGAATTCCATGGTGTAAGTGTACCATCGGTTTTTAATCCTCTCATTTACTGGTGGGCACCTAGGATGCTCCCAACCCTTGGCGATTGTATATACCATATGATCTCACCTTTAACAGGAACCTAAACAACCAAACAAACAAACAAGCAAAATATAACCAAAGACACTGAAATAGAGAACAGGCTGACCAGAGGGGAGAAGGGAGGGAATTTTAGGGGAAAAGCAGAAGGGTTTACAGGAACAAGTATAAAGGACACATGGACAAAAACTGGGAGGGGCAGGGTGGAAATGGGAGGGAGGGAGGAAGGGCTGGGGGCAGTTAGCTGGGATGGGAGTAAAAGACAGAAAACTGAACTTGAACAACAATTAAATTAAAAATATATATTTTACAAAAAAAGCTACTAAAAATGTACAGATGTACTAATGCAAAGTTAAAAAAAAAAAAAAAAGACTTCCTTCTTCCTCCGGAAGGGTGTTTGCAAGCATCTTCCTCCCGCAGCGTGAGTCACATGCACAGGCTTCTCCTTGCAGGGGCCTCCCCCCCCAGGGACAGAGGCGCTGCCCACAGTGGGACAGACTCCGAGATGGCGCCTCTCCTACCGCCGTCTGGGAAGCCCTGCTCTGTAATGTCTCTGGGGTGTCGCTCGTTTCTGTGCAGGTCTTTAGTGAGCTAACGATCCCTCTGGGCCGCACAGGACCCCGCTGGCACGCTCTGTACCTGCCCCGTCCATGCATGTAAGCAAGGCAAGGGGGTTTACCAGACAAGTCACTTTGATCGGGCTCTGTGTTTTCAGCAGCCTTGGCCAATGGGCTTCAGAGAGGTCACACACTCTTATCAGAAGGGAAGAACCCACGGTTCTCAAGGAAGACACATTTTCCTCAGATCCACGTTATAATTTTTTTTAAAATTTGGACCTCATGCAAGGTCCATTGCCCAGACATTGTTTTAAAGCAGAGGTAGAAGTGGTTGCCACAACTTTCAGAGGGTCCAAGTTGACACCCAGACAGAATATTCAGAGCTCACCACGCTGAGAACAATCTTTGAGTCATCGGCTCTTAATAGGGAAAAAGACAAAAATGTCCAGGACCAGCGGTCCGCACTCCCACTCACATTTCCTTCTCCCTCGCCTTCTTGGGAGCTCCAAGAGGTCCTGGGGAGACTGGGAATGAGCTCACTGGCAGAACACACGCAGCTGTACTGGTCGAGGCCCTGTGAGTTCGTGCATGCACAGGTGCACACTGGGGACCGCAGGCTCTGTGCTCACTGGGGTCTTCAGGTATCCTTGCACCATCCCAGATTTAGATGGGGAGACAGAGGCTGGGAGAGGTGAGGTGATGCACCTATGACCCCTGAGCAGGGCACTGAGAGACCACATCTGGCTGACTTCAAAGGGTGCACCTAGTTGCTCTGTAACCTGCCCAGGATCAACCAACCAACCCAAACGATCCCTCACTCCCTCTTCCCTTCTTCCTCTCCTCTTTTGCTCAGCCTGTTTTTAACCTTTGTTGCCCTCACCGATTCCTCCCTCCCTTCACTAAGACCTCACCAAAAATGGCCAGGGGTCCCGAGTTCCCTCAGCACCCTCCTGTCTGACTTTAGTTCGGCTTTGACCTCCTTGGGCACCAATAACATTTCGTGTGCAACCCCAGTGCCAAGCAGCACCCTTCTTTCGGGGAATCTAAATGGATAAGCATGATGTTTCAAAAGAGGTCCAAACAGTTAGGGATTTTTAAAAAAATCAGTGAGATAAATTCTCAATAGTCATGAACTTATACATTCATTCATTTACTTCATCTGTCAGCAGATAGTTATATGAGTGCTAACTCTATGCTAGAGATAGAGACGTTATGGGAATTTACGGTCTCTTGGACAAATAAACATGATTGCAGTGAGGCATGCTGGGGCCACAGTTTTGTAGGAGCCTCTGAGGAGGGGAGACCTAGTCTAGTCTGAGGCCAGGATGGGGTGACATCAGGGGAGGCTTCCTGGAGTAGGCGAGCGATGCATGCTTCCAGCCATCACTGAACAGGCGAGCAGAAGCAAAAATCTTACATCTGTGTTTCAGGACATAAGTGCTAGATTGGTGAGCAAGGGCTCTTCAGAATCCCAGGACACATGACTCTGCAGAGCTGAGCTGTGCGGACCAGCCAAGCCACCGTCAGCAAGCCTCACCGCAGTCTTGCTTCACAGCCTGCAGTGCACACGATGGCCCCACCCCCACGCACAGCCGCACAGACACACACGCACACACACACACCTCCCCCACAACAACGGAGTATCCTGCCCAAAACGTCAGTGCTGCTGAGGGTGAGAACCCCTGTCCCAGAATAAAGTTCCCTAGGGACCAGGGACATCCTCAAGCTGGCAGAGGACAACTGTCCAGTTCTTGGTCTGGCGGCTTTCTCGCCTCCTCGCTTGGGACAAACGGCAATCCCCTCTCCACCCCGTCCTCCCACTTCTGCGGAGGCAGCCGCAGTGCCTTAGTGCCCTGGGGCCCTCGATTCTTTCAGGGGCCCGTGACAGTGGCTTCGTGTCTTCAAAAATCAGAAGAAAAAAAATGGAACTTTTGTATCAAAGAAAATGTTTTAATATATAATAATAAATTTGCCTTTAGACGAATGTAGTCAGAAAACACATGCATTTTTTGGAAGAAGGGGCGCATAGAGTAAAATTGTGCAGCGCCCACGAGGCTCATCGTGCAGGCCTGGTTCAGAGGTCATTTGCTGAGGCGGTGCTGAGGTAAAGGGTGCTTAGGCACAGAGGTGGGTGTGGAAGCTCTCTCTGGAGCTCTCTCCAGGAGAGGGTTGCAGTGCCTCCGGGCAGCGCTGGCTGTGCCTCCGTGCAGACCTGTGGTCGTGCAGACGTGCAGACGTGCAGACGTGCGCTCTGCGGTCCAACCAGGACCCAGGACCCGCTGGGGCACGTCAGCTAGACTTGGCTTGACTTGCATGCTGGTGGCCTTGCCCCCTCCTGGCCCCACCAGCGACAGTGTTCTCACGCCCCTGTCACCTCCAGCGACATGCTCAGACATCAGCCCTGGGCATATGTTTAAAACCTTCAGAACATGAGACCGGAAGCTCTTTGTAAATACAACAGTTAATAATTATTGGGCAATACCCTATGCCAGGCCCAGGACAGGACTGTGTGCTTCCTGGTCCATTCCCCCATGCCCCACCCCGCTTCATTGAGATGTACTTGACACATAACATTGTATAAGTTCAAGGTGTGCAGTGTGTTAACTTGATACACACATATTGCAAAACGATCACCAACTTGAGATTGGCTAACACCTGCATCACATCACATAATTACCATTTCCTTTCTGTGGTGAGAACATGTATCTACTCTCTTTGCAACTTTTAAGTTTATAATACAGTGTTATTAGCTATAATCACTATGCAGTAGATTAGATCCCCAGAACTTATTCATCTTACAGTGTCTGTTCGCATCCTTTGACCCAAATCTCCCCATTTCTTCATGCTTCCATTTAATTTTCTCCACTATGAAGTACGTGTTAACAACATTTCTGTTTTATGAATCAGAAATTCGAGGCTTACAAATACTAGTAATTTGCTCAAGGTCGGTAAGTCATATAGCCAATAGCTGGGAGGGGAAGGTTTAGAATTCATAGTTAATTTTGGTGACACCGGTACGAGGAATGTAAGTTGGCTGCCGCCCCCCAGAGCAGCCTATGTGCGCTGATTCACGTTTGTCTGTAACATCCACTCACCACCTGCTCAGTCTACACCGGGCACAAGGACCACCGGAACAGCAGAGATGAGCGAGGTGCATCAGTGCATTCTGGGAACTCACAGCCCGGCAGAAGAGATGGATAAAGAACTGTCCATCATACCACACGTGCTGTGACAAGAGCTTCGGCAGATCTCGACACAGGGCCTGGGGGCAGCTACACCATTCTGGGACCAGGATCCCCCTTTTCTTGACTGGCTGGGAGGAAAACCTGCCCATTTTCTGACCTTGGGGTTGACTCCTGTCCCCTTCTGCACAAAGCTCCTTCTGTGCCAGGGCCCTGGGCACGGCGCCCACTCCTCTTGCATGAGCCCAGACTTCTCAGGGAGGCCCTGCTGCAGAGGTGTAATACCGAAAACCATCGGTCTTTCGAGTCTGGACCTAGACAGAAGTCCCAAGCTGGCTAACGGTCATCCTTGTCTCATTGCCTCTTGCCTCTGAAAGGGTGTCCGTTTGCACAGCTGAAATCAGGAAGTCCACTTGATTCCTTTTGAAATGCCCAGATGTGTCCTTCTCTTGTTCCAAGCAGAGGGGCGAAAGTGTTCTCATCTTCCACGGTGCTGGCCAAGGCAAGAAGAAGGAGGGCCAGCGCGAGAGTCCCAGCAGCAGCCACCTGGCCTACGGCATCTTGGACATCCCACCGTGGTATCTCTGCATCTTCTTGGGGATCCAGGTAATGCCACCCAGCAAGCACTGGGTCCAAAGAGGCTCTGCCTCAAAAGCCACATCGATACACACCCAGTCAAATTGGTCGATATCTACACTGCAGTTGTGAGTGCTCTTGCCTTCCGTGTATAATAGCGTACCTCCAGCGGAACTCAAGGCTTCTTGGGTCTCTCTGTCTAGGAGTTTGGGGGTGATAGAAGGAATTAGGGAGGCTTCTCTCTCATGCTCGGCTGATAGGTTGCACGAAAGACATTGACTGGGAGATTCTTTTTTAGAGACACTAACTTTAATTTATTCAGTTGGCAATACCTAAACAGTTTGATAATCAATGCTTAGGAAATCTGGGGAAACACGCACTCTCAGACACTTTTGTTGGAATGTTATTTGGTACAACTTTTCTAGATGACAGTTTGGTGATTTCTGTCAACAAATAAAACACACACAAAGTCTGTTCAGAAAGTATCCAGCCATGTACTATGAAAAATAGACATTTCTTGAAGAAGAATACAAGAAACGTTGTACGTAGGACCATGATGCCTCAGTCCCCTTAAAAGGAGGCACCTCGGGACCTCACACAGTTCTCCCAATCACCATCAGCTGTCCTGTCATATTTTCCTGAATTTCATCAACAGTCTGAAATCTCTTCCCTTTCAAAGGTGATTTTAGTTCTGAGAAAAGTGAGAAGTTGCTGGGTACCAAATCTGGGCTGTAGGAGAGCTGAGTCACCTGGGTGATTTGATGTTTCACCAAAAAACTCTGCATGAGATGTGATGCATGAGTGGGTGTATTGTCGTGATGAAGCTGCCAATCACCAATTGCCCATAGTTGTGGTCTTCTGTACCTTCTGAATAGCTTTTGTGGAGGAATGTTCAAGCTCAATGCTAAATTTGATGCAGATTTATTGCTGTACTCACTCAGTCATTTTGAATGCCATGGCCACACAGTACACATGCTCACTCAGTGGCGTCGACCACCCCCACTGACTAGGACAGTGAAGTCATCATTGTTCACACGTGCGCATTCCAGGCCACTCTCCTTGGCTGCCAGGTTACATGGATGTTGTGCAAACTATTCTTGTTATATTAACAATGGCTGGACTTTTTCCGGACAGACCTCTTCCCTTTAACCCAGGCCCCAATGCTTAAGAATTTCTCTGAAGACATGTTGAGATAAGTACAAAGATGTCCTTATAGCATTATTGATAATAGTAAAATCAAAATCACACAACAAACAAACAAAACCCTAGAATCAACCAAAATATCCATCGTTGGGAACCAGCTAAATAAATTTTGATAAAACCTAATGAATCACTTTTTTATGCAGCTGGTAAAAACAGAAATATATTTACCCTAAAGTGAGGGAGTATTCTCCAAGATATAGTAAGTGAAAAAAGCTAAGTAAATAACCACATATAGTGTGCTCTTTTTTGTGTTAAAAAAAGTAAAAAAGAGGATGATAGAAACAAGTATATGTAATAATTTTGTATGTCTTGAAGGGTTCACAAGAAACTAGTGAAGGTATTTAACCTTTGGATGAGGAACTGGGAAAAGGAGGGTAGCTTTCGACTTTCACTTTTTATTTTGTCATCGTTTTAAGATTTTATTTATTTATTTTTGGAGAGAGAAGGGAAGGAGAAAGAGAGAGAGAGAGAGAGAGAAACATCAATGTGCAGGGTTGCTGGAGGCCATGGTCTGCAACCCAGGCATGTGCCCTGACTGGGAATCAAACCTGCGATGCTTTGGTTCACAGCCCACGCTCAATCCACTGAGCTACGCCAGCCAAGGCTCTGTAATTTTTTTATGGCATGAATTTTCTAATCTCATAGGTGTGTTTCTTTTAATTTTTACAAATTGTTCCATGTGGAATATTAGGGAAGGGATATACATTTTATTTGCTTTTCTGTGTTTTTCTATAAAATAAGAAGAAGAAATGTCACGCTATTTTTATAATATTATGAGCCAGTAAAATGGATACTGTAGATATTTTATCATGACAGGATGTTGAATTTTGTCAAATGCTTTTCTGCATCTATTGAGATAATTATAGAATTTTTAGCTTTTGTTTTATTAATGTAGTGCATCACATTTATTGATTTGTGTAGTTGAACAATCCTTGCATTCCAGGGATAAACCCCACTTGGTCATGGTGTATGATCCCTTTTTTCTTGGTGCCAATTTCAAATAGTTTTATTAAAGACATCGCGTTTTCCACTTCACAATACAGCGCTCATGAAGCACACTATTTCCTTCTCCTGTGCACACAGTCCATGTTCAGGTATCGAGAATGCCAAGTTGTTTAACTATGCAACAGCTCGACTTTTAAAACTGCCATGGCATCGGTTCCAAAGTTTGGTCCTTTCATATGTTGCATGGAACACTGCTAAGTCTCTGCTCAAGGCTGGCTTCGTCAGCTTCTGATGGTGGGCCCAGCGGAGGCCCATGAGATGAAGGGCTCCCCTCACTGCCCGCTCCCACAACCAGGGAAGCCCAGGCCTTCCTCCAGCGTGCCTCCCGCACTCCGCTACAGCGTGGTGATGATGCAG
Organism: Phyllostomus discolor; assembly: GCF_004126475.2. Taxonomy (NCBI): domain Eukaryota; kingdom Metazoa; phylum Chordata; class Mammalia; order Chiroptera; family Phyllostomidae; genus Phyllostomus; species Phyllostomus discolor. Next base: position 80,611,558 of record NC_040912.2, on the reverse strand, counting down.
GCTTTCTCCAGCTCTTTCTGCTGATGCTCAGATTCTTCCTCTTCTGCAGTCTGGTTTTTACCGAGCCAGCGATGATTTCATTGCGCTCGTCGAGAACTTTCTGCTTGTCATCATTGTCGACCCTGCCTTGAAGTTTTTCCATCTTCAACAGCTGTTTCCATGTTGAATGCATAGGATTCAGTATTATCCTTTGAATGTGCTGTTCAATTCCGTTTGCTAGTATGTTGCTGAGAACTGCGGCATCTCTGTTCATCAAGGATACTGGCCTGCGGTTTTCTTTTCCCGCATTGTCCTTATCTGGCTTTGGTGTCAGGGTTACACGCTGGCCTCATAAAATGAGTTTGGGAGTGTTCCCTCCTCTTCCGTGTTTTTTGGAGGAGTTTGAAAAGGATTGGTGTTCATTCTTCTTTAAATGTCTGGTAGAATTCACCAGTGAGAATACCTGGTCCTGAGCTTTTCTTGGTGGGAGATTTTTGATTACTGATTCACTGTCTCACTTATTGGGTCTGCTCAGTTTTCCTGTTTCTTCATGATTCAGTCTTGGTAAGCTGTGTGTTCCTAGGAATTTATCCATTTCTTTTAGGTTATCCAGTTTGTGTCTTATGGTACTTTTTATTTCTTTGTATCCATTGTAATGACTCTTCTTTAATTTCTGATTTTCTTTCTTTTTTTTTCTTTTAAAGATTTTATTTATTTATTTTTAGAGAGAGGGCCAGTAAGGGAGAAAGAGAGGGAGAGAAGCATCGATGTGTGGTTGCCTCTGGTGTACCCCATACTGGGGAACGCCCTGCAACTCAGGCATGTGTCCTGACTGGGAATCGAACTGGCAACCCTTTGGTTCACAGGCCCATGCTCAGTCCACTGAGCTATATCAGCCAGAGCATCTTGTTCTTAAATCTCCCTCCCCGGTTCCTGTTATGTCCTGTGCTGTGTTCCTGCCTTGGTTTCCTACCCAGGATATCAATTTTTGGCACTAGAGTCCTACCCTTCAACCCCAGACCATCTGGCTAGTCCCCTGCTTCTTGCTGCCAGGACTTTCTAGTTCCCACCGCTTGCCTGGATCTCTGCCTGTCAGTAACCACCAGGTTCCTCTGAGATCAGCGTTGGAGCTCTGGCCTGTGGCAGCAGAGCTGGGAATGGAGGTGGAGCCGGCAACCACAGCATGCACGTGCCTGCCTATTTGCTCTCCTCTGCCCACAGCACTTCCTCACGGCCCTGGGCGGGCTCGTGGCAGTGCCGCTCATCCTGGCCAAGGACCTGTGTCTGCAGCATGACCCCCTCGCCCAGAGCTACCTCATCAGCACCATTTTTTTCGTCTCCGGCATCTGCACTCTCCTGCAAGTGTTTTTGGGAGTCAGGTAGGTACAGCGTGGATTCAGTGTGGATTCTTTTATCTGTCAACAAGCTGTGCTTGGATTGTGGCCAGAGAGGTGGTTAGGAAGCTGGTGGAGCATGATAGAAGGAACACAGGGCTAGGAGTCAGAGCCCTGGTTCAAGTCCTAGCCCCACCACTTACTGTCCATATTAACTAGGAACCTTGATTCAAGTAACATGAATCCAGATTAGCTTAGGCAAAATTGTTCTTTGTTAACTTAGTAGATCAAGCCAAGAGAAAGGCAGGGTGCACACGCATTGGTTGAACCAGGGGCTCAGATGCCGCTGGGGCTTTCTCTGCATCTCTTGTCTCTACTCAGACATGCCCCTGATATTGGTGAGACCCAGGCTAAGAGTACAAATGGAGACCCACACACTCCAAGTCTAAGAACTGGAGCGTTATAAGTCAAGCTTACAAACTCTTAAATAAAATACGTTCTAATCATCTTACCTGGAAGGCCAGGTTTGAGTTTAGAATTCTCTGACTCCTCAAAGTTCTACTTTGGATCCTGGGGGTCAGGGACGGCCCCCAGTCTTCGGCCTTCCCCCTCCTCTTCCCTCCCTGAGCTCTGCTCCAGATCGCAAATGGTCTTGCATGCATGCATGTGGGCACGCCAAGCTGCCCCTCGAAGTTCCATCCACACACCCCTGCCCCCAACCAGGTTTCCCAAACAGCTGCGCCCCGGCCATCCTTTAGGCCTCGGGTGTGCACACCTGCCCCATGGTCTGCCTTCAGCAGGACACACCTGGGAAAGGGGCCCAGGCAGGGTCTGGAAGAGGCTCAGAGCCACTGGGCGGAGAATTCTTGGGACTCAAAGAGGAAGGGCACATGGACTGAGGTGGGCATGTCTCTTTGGCCCTGCAGACACCTCCCTGGAGGAGGCCAGAGTGAGGCCCACTAGAACATTGGGCTCAGTGCAGGGGGCTCCCCTTTCCCGTGTGAGGGCAGGGCTGTCTCTCCATCACCCCGCCAGCCTTGTTCTCGCAAACAAGCTTCCTGCTCTGGCTGTGGGCAGGGCCGCCGGCAGCGACCCCCTAAAGCGAGCAAGTACTGCTCTGGCTGGCCTCACATTGTCAAATGCCAGGGAGGAGCTCTGACTGGCACAGTTGAAGCCAAATGCCCAGCCCTGGGTCTACCAAGGGAGCAAACGTGGCAACCCCCTTTAAGGAAGGATGGGAGCTGAAGCAAGAAAAATGGATTCTGTTCTGAGTAAACAAGGCAATAGACAGACATCCACTGAACCAGATCCGTGCTCTGGCACCTGTCAAAGCAGGCAAAGGATGACGTGGGCCTGCTCCCTCACAGTAGCATTGAGATATCCAATTGGTATATTGACTATAATTCCCTTTCTTTTAAACCATCAAGTCCTTTATGTTTAAACACAGGCTGCTCAGCTCAATCTGAGTATAGTAAGTCCTGTTGCTCTGGAGCTGGCCTGGACAGAACTGGGAGGGAAGCCCGGAAAATGGGTCTTTGGAGCCCCCTCCCCCCGATTTCCACATGTTTCCTCACATCCTCTCCCTCCACCCCCTGCTCCCCCTGAATCCCAAGAACCTGCTCCATCCAGCTACCGCCTTCCCGGGACATGCCTCCCTGCAGGTTCCACGGGCCTTTCCTGGGGAATCGGCCAGTCCCGTGTCCTCATCCTTTACCACTGACTTAGCAGCTAGCCCAAGAGCAGCCTGAAGACTATACAGGCTCGGGTGTCCTCGTTACAAAAAAGGACACAAAATTATGAGTACAAAATCAGGTACCAAAAAAGAGAATATTCACATAGCATAAAAAGCAAAATCACAACCCATTACAAAATGTTTAAAAAGGAGGTCAATATCACAAATGCCACAGATTCCAAAACACAGCCTGAAATCTTTTATTACTTCGTTTTCCCACAGTTCACTATGAGACTTTCCCCCCCAACACATCTTGTGATTGCACACTCCTTGGTTACCTCCTTGTTGTACAGGGAGAAGGAGAGATTATGCAGTCATTCCCCAGCGTTGGTTGGTCCAGACTTGTTTGTTCTTGCTGAGAGTTGGCGCGTGTCAACACGCCTCACACACAGACCGTAGAGTGAGATTGATTTGTGTTCCTCAGACACAGGCACTCTGATAAATTCTATCGTGCTTGATTCCTATGAAAAAGCTTTAAATGCATGGTGCATTGATAATTGTACTTGCTGCCTTGTTAAGGGTATTGCTGATAGGAGAAAACTTCCATTTTCCCTGCACATTAGTGAGAACCAAACCTCTTCTGGCAATTGAGCATTTTGCCAAATTTTCCACCCACTTGGTTCTGGCTGCACATGTTGCAAACCTTGTTTCTCATCCACCAATCACACACGTCCAGTGCCAGGTGCTATATAGGACACATTTGGATCATCGTGCGACCTCGGGTCCTGCACCTCCGTGTCACGAGGCAGAGGGGGCTGGCACGGTGATTTCACCAAGACAGCTAGCAACGAACTAACTATTCATGGGTAGTTTAGTGGTCTCAACCACATGAATACATCCCAGTACATTCAAACTAAATTTATCCGGGCTCACCTTCCACCTAGCCAGGTCCTAAAAGTGTCATCAGATGTGAGGTGTGGAGTTAGGGCGGGGGTGGTGGAAAGAGACAGTAATGTTAGCCAGTTTGGCTGAAACCTTTCACTTTTGCAAATTTCACGAAGGTGCGTGGCTCATGAGCACACCGGCCCCTCCTCAGACGTTAGAAGGAGCCATGCAGGTGAGGGCCTCACCGCAAGCCTGGTTGTGACCTACTCTCTGCCAGGCCTGTCTCATGAGTAAACGATGTGATGAGAAAAGTTAATATCCATTCATTCTCTATCAGTTGTCTGAATCAAGCCATGCAGATGCAGACCGGCACGGGGCTGGGGCATGGTTCCCAGGACAGGCTGACCATAAACAGCATCCAGGCCCGAATGCTCGTTCCCAGTGCGGCCTGCTTGTGGAAGTCAAACAGGGGCACTCTCGGGCATGCTTCCTTCTGAAGCCATTTCCGGGAGGGACAACAGTGCTGGAGTTCCCCGTTCTCTGGGGAGGACTGGAAGACATGTGTCTGCATCTTTGGCAGGTCATTCCCCGTCTTCCCTCTTCCTTCTTCTCACGCCATCTCTGTGAGCTCAGGTCTCTTCCAAACCCCCCAGCCCGGACACAACGAGGTACACGGTTTGGGCTGGGCTATCTCTCGGGTGCATCCCACACGTGTACCAGGAAGGTGCATAAAGGAAAAATCAGAAACACAAAAATACGTCTGTCTGTCTATCTATCATCTGACTATCTACCTTTCTATCTATTTAAAGAGTAGTGACAAGAAGTTATGAGAAGGAAATGGGGAAGCCTAACAGGATGGGGAGCAGGGTGGAGAGGAAAGGATGGAAAACAGAACTGGGAGGTCAGAGAACAGCATAATGAAGAACGTGTTGATACCTTTGGTGAACCTAAAGGTAGGACACGATAAAACACTGAAACAAGTACATGGAGAAACTCATCTTGAACATGAAAGGTATTTGGACATTACAAAAAGGCAGCCAGTCCATATATTGCATTATCCTAAACATGTAAAATTATCTCACAAGATCATCACATGAACAGAATCAGAAAAGTGTTTACCTACTTGAAAAATTTTAAAAACTCCCTTAACAATGTCTCAGCTGGGGACAAATTTCTGCATACAATAACAGAAAACATTGTTAAAAAGTGAAGATAAACCTCATCATCATAAGAATTCTCATATTCTGGCAGTATCCAAATTCTATCTAATGCGTAGTAGACAGCTTATACACAAGGAAAACCAGACATAAAATCCCACGAATGAGCTCACATATTTCACGGCCAATGAAATGCAAAGTCACATTTATTAGAGCTTCATTACATGCCTATGAAAATTTAGAAAAGGAAAATGATAAAATCCAGTGTCGGCCGGTTTTCCGTGGCCCCAGGCTCAGCGCCGGAGGAATGGCAATGACAAGCACTCCGCCCTCGCAGAACCCGGGAACCAGACGTGGCTGAGGCAGCCGCGGCCGGCTAACGAGGGGAGGGTTTGTACGCGGAGCTGTAAGGTGTTTAACACAACCCCCGGGAGCAAGGCACTGCAGGTGGTTGGTCCGCTGGACCAAGGGCCGACGGAGAAATGTGTGATTAGAATGTAAGCGGGACCTCGGTCTCACTCACCACGGTGTCTGTCCCCAATACCACGGCGCCTAATGCCGGCTGCCTGGCAGGTCCTCAGAAAACATTTGTTGAATGAATGAAGTTACAGCAAAAAAAAAAAGGTTCTCTTATTATGTACTCTTTGGTTATACCCACATACAGAGATTTGTATGTTTATTTTAAGAGCTCAAAAGGGATTTGGCAGTAAGTACAGCGTGTTTCCTATTCAGCCAGGAGACTTAGATTCATAGTTTTTAAGTTAAAACACGTTATTCACACCTTCCAACTCACCACCCGCATGCTCCTGCCTTGCGTGTGCCATGTAGCCCATGCCCCTTTGGAGACCTATGGGTCTAGATTTGCGAATCCAGATCAGTTGTCCTCAACCCCAGCGGCTCGGCAGGACCACCCGGAGCTTCCCGCCCTCCCTGCGCCTGGGTGCCCTCCTGAACCACCCGCTGCCGCGTCAGAACCAGGCACCACTGATTCCAATGCTCGCCAGGCTACAGGGGCCCCTTAGACAGAGAAACACTTTCATCAACTCGATATCCTCCTTTCACAAAATGTGTTCAGTCCTTCTCCAGGATAGCTCTTTCGGATGTCTCCTGGACATCCTGAGTTCAAAAATACCCCTCTAGTGTTGTCGTTTTTTAAAAAAAGCACCTGAACTTGGCGTGTGCCATGGTGTCCAACGCAATCAAGGTGCCAGGGTCCCTCGGCCCACTCCCCACCCCCACGTTGGAACGTCCACGGGCGGGCAGACTAGGTGTGCCTCCACAGTAAGAGGGGATCGCTGGAGGTGGACCTATCAGGTGTGTGCACCTGGGAGGGAAGACAGGTCCGTAGGTGCAGCTGGATGTTCTCATGGAGGCCAGAGTGACACGCTGACGGTGGGGGGTGGGGGGAGGGCCGAGGTGGGGAGCACACCCTGCTAACTGACCTCAAACCCATTCTGTCCATGTGACAAAAAGGACCCTGCAGGTGGAGGCCGGGGGCTGAGGTTCATTTCTGGAGATGCGCGGGAATCTGGCAACCCAAGTGTCAGGCTGTGCCCTCCCCTGTTGGCCAGAGCATGTCCCCTGTCCCCCGTGTGAGCTGCACCTTGGTCTCGGGGCCTGGGGAAGGTCCGCTGAGACGGGGCAGACCGTGGCCCCCGTGAGGCGCGTTGGCTGAGCTCTGTGCTGTCTCTGAGTTATCCCCCAGGGCCTGACTGTCTGCTGCTGGGCTTGCGTCTCCCGGACGGGGGTTAGGTCTGCTGGCCTTTCACCTGCCCACCTCTCCTGCCTGTCCAAAGGTCGGCAGGGCTCGAGGGTCTGAGTGGAGGCTTTGCAGGAGCTCCGTGTGTGCTGAGAACAGCAGGCCCCCTGAGCTGCCTCTAAGCCCAGCTGGGACTCGGGATTGAAAGGCCCCCAGTGGAGGGTGGTGACAGGCCAGTGTTGAAGCACTGTGTGGGCAACTGTGTTCTCCCCCCCTCCTCCAGGCTGCCCATTCTCCAGGGAGGGACATTTGCTTTCCTGGCCCCCTCCCTGGCCATGCTGTCTCTTCCCGCCTGGAAGTGTCCCGAGTGGACACTCAACGCCAGCCAGGTGAACACCAGCTCTCCCGAATTCACCGAGGAATGGCAGAAGAGGATCCGAGAGGTAACGGGACACGAGGGAGGGGCAGGGTGAGTGCGTGTGTGGAGTGGAGGGTTACTCACCTCGGGGGGTGGGGGCTGCTGGGTTGATTCACTTGTTCGACATGCACTGTTCAGCTCCACTGGGCAGGATCCTGGGCGTTAAGACACTGCTGCAGATAAAACAGTGTGTCGATACGCAGGACTGGGTGTGAGGGGGGCGAGACAAAAGTATTCCGACAAGTAAATAAAAAGGGGGAACTTCAGGGAGTTATTGTGCGATGAAGAAAATCAAGCAGGGTGATGAGCAGGAGACGGACTGGGGCTGCCAGGGTGGAAAAGACGGAGGGAGCGTTAGGTGCGCTTGGAAACACTCCCATATTTCAAGGAGGAAGAGTGTGGGCATGTTCCTGGCCAGTCCCAGGAGGCAGAGAGGTTTTAAATTAAGTCATCAAGTGTCATTGTGGGTGCCAAGTGTGGTGCTGAGTGCTAGGACGGCAAAGGGACGAAGAGACACGTCACAGAGATGATGACGACAACGACGATGATGGTGATGACGATGATGGTGATGGTGGAGATGACAATAGGAGCAGGTTGTGGTAACGAAGCTCTTAGAGTTTTCCAGACGTTCCACTACAAGTTTTTCACAGGTGCACAAGTGCAATGTTGCTTTGATGCGGACCCTAGCTGGTGGGGTCCACAACATTATGGATGGGGGAGAGACAGTCACACGGACTACCGAGTCCAGTGGAGGAAAAGGGCCAGCATGGCTTTTTCTCTCGAGGGGAGCCAAAAGCCATGGCCTCCACCATGACAGGCCTTTATTTCTTTCTCTGGGCACGTTACAAGATGGTCCTCATTGACTATGCACAGGTTCGCTTTAGGTGGTTACCTTTTACAGAAAACAAAGGAGCCAATGCCACTAATCACATCACAGAAGAAGGATATTTGCAAATGCAAAGGGAAAAGTGGTCGAACTGGTTACACTTGTCCTTGGAAGGTTTAGCAGGGATTTTAGGAATTTACTTTAAAGACATGCAGTAAACGTTTACTGCCTCAATTCAGGGTGAGGGAGTTTTAGCAAAAGCAAGTCTCAAAGCAGCCTAGGTACATTGCAGGCCTGATTACCCACGGGAGAACCTATCCATGGGCATGGGTCCTGTTCATCTCTGAGTGGGAGCTGGGCCCACACCATGCAGAATGGTCTCCTACATTGCCTGTATCCAGAGTGGGCTCCGATTAAGAGGAAACCAAAGTGCAGGACCAGGTCTGGCTCAGTACCACTCTGGCTCAGTACCACCCTGGCTCAGTATCACCCTGGCTCAGTACCACCCTGGCTCAGTACCACTCTGGCTCAGTACCACTCTGGCAGTGGGTGCTGTCTGCTTCGTCTGCCCACCTGAGCCAGGTGGGCCCCTGTGCTAATCTGCTGGGAAACCCAACCCTTAATTCAGTCATATCATCAGGGCAAGGAACTGGTGGCCTTAATGTATGAGGGGGGACTCAGAAAACTCCAGAATTTATTGATTAGAAATAGTGTATTTATTCTTACATATTTAAACTTAGGTCACCTTCAAAGTACTCTCCATTTGATGCATTACACCTATGGAGACTTTTTTTCTCCACTGCTCCTAACAGTTTTTGAACTCGTCGACATGATACCTTTTAGTGCTTCTGCCATTTTTTTGTTCCACCTCTTTGACATTTCCCAAAGGCAAAACGTTTCCCTTTGTGGACTTTTTTCATTCAGGGAAACAAAACAAAAGTCACTCAGGCAGAGATTGGGTGAATAGGGAGGGTGGGTCGTGCACGGGGGTCGTGCCATTTGTAGCCAAAAACTACCGAAAACTCAGCACAGTGCGGGCAGGTGTGTGTGTGCATCACCCATCAGCAAATGGGCAAACAGGTTGGAAGAACCTTCAAAAAAAAACTCACTGGAGCTGAACGCAGCCTCTCACAACAACGCCAGCTGGTGCACCAATACAGACAGGTTCTTAGCAGGGGAAGCCTGTCCCCCAAAGGGCCCTCCCTCCAGGAGATAATTCCATTTGTGGGTTTTTGTTTTTTTGGGTTTTTTGCTCCCCCACCACAGACTCTGAAGTTTGGCCTTGCTCTAGGTGGGCTTATCTAATCAGCAGATAAGGAAGGCAGCACACTCAGGATTCTCTCCAGAGAGTTCAGCCACCTCTGAGGGAAAGCAGATTTTACAATCCTCCCTGATATTGTGGTTGAGTGGGCAAGGGTGGCTTGTGAGTGAGGCCCTATCTGAGAGAGTACAGGTCACCTGAGATTTCTAGGAAGCCCAGCCACCTCCCTCCCAGCCGGCCTTAGACACCTAGGCCTGGGGCCAGGCCACGGGCCACCTCCTCCAGAGGAGGCACAGACTTTCCGGAGCACCGCCCGATGACGGGGTTCCAGTCCAGAGTGTGTTCAGACCTGCCTTTGGCACTGCCTGCCCCGGGCTCACGAGAACCTGGCCAAGGACATTGCAGGACTCAGAGCGGTGTCTGTTCCCGGGATATCCCCGGGAGCCAAGCTAGCAAGCCCTGGACCGGCGGGGGTCCATCCTGCAGCCTGCCCCGGTCCATGCTCAGGGTCCTAACGGCCTCATGGCTGCGATGACAGTCTCATCCCCTGTATGTGAAAGGTGCAGGCGGAGGGAAGTCAGAGGAGGGGACATGGTACAAGATCCCTGTTCTCGCCCATATTTGACTAACGAGAAGGAATAGAATCAACAAAACATTTCAGTGCATACTGCTACTACTGTATGCTCGAGAATATTGCTTTAGCTTTACTTTTTCTCCCCTATGAACTCAATTAGTCCGTGACCCATCGTAATCATATGTAAATGTGCCCTGATGTACCAGCCACACTCACCGTGTCCGCTCCTCCTTGTCCTTGCAGTAACTCTGGGCCCAGCGGCGTGAGATGGCTGTCAGTTTTAGCAGATCGACCCTGACACCACCGTCCTTCATCTTAGACTGGAGATGTATCTAGAAATGTTGCTAAGAAATAATCTTATTATTTTCAACTTATTTTATCTTTTAATGTTTTTTTAAAGATTATTTATTTATTTATTTTTAGAGAGGGAAGGGAGAGAGAAAGAGAGAGAGAGAAACATCAACGTGCAGTTGCTGGGGGTCATGGCCTGCAACCCAGGCATATGCCCTGCTGGGAATAGAACCTGCGACACTTTGGTTCGCGGCCCGCGCTCAATCCACTGAGCTATGCCAGCCAGGGCTCTTTTAATGTTTATTATTGTTTTAGTCCTCACCTGAGGAGGCCACACTGGTTGATTTTAGGGAGAGGGGAAGGGAGGTAGGGAGAGAAACATCGATGCGAGAGAGAAACATGCATCACTTGCCTCCCATATGCGTTCTGACTGGGGACCGAACCTACAACCCAGGCATGTGTCCTGACCAAGAACTGAACCCACGACCTTCTGGTTTACGGGATGACGCTCTAACCAATGGAGGCGCACTAGCTAGAACTCAACTTATTTTGAGCGTAAAGGGAAAAAGTAGCATCATTTAGTAAAGTAATCTGTCAGGTGGCTCCTGTTCTCCCTGAGCCACCTTCCGTTTCCAGCCCCTTCTCAGCCCACTCCCTCACTCCTGTCAGAAGGCGGGGTTCCCAGTCCTCCTCCACTGTCCTTCCGGTAGCGGGCAGCAAGGGGGACACCGTTAAGCCCTGCCGTGTGACCTTCGCCAAGGTGCTTTCAAACGATTTAATAAATATATGGTCACCGCATCCTCTCCACTGGGTGGGACGCATCCTGAAAACACCACATTTCCCAATCTGGCCCATGAGTAGCCTCAGAATTCCAGTAAGTCCCGTTAAATGGATTTCTGTTTTTCCCATCGCGGGGAACACGAGTGAACCCTTGGGCCTGGGAAAAGAGTGTTTTTATACCCCTCTTGTTTTTCAGCCTGTCCTTTGGAAACGCCTCCCCGGGTGACTCCCTTCCCTGCCCCTCGAGTTCCACTTGACCTTGCACCTCCTCCCGGGGAAAGCCAGCCCTTGGGGTGACCGCGTCGCCCGCAGGTGTGGTTCCAGGCACACCCTCTAATTTTTCAATAATTTCACCGCCTGTGGGAAATGGTGTGAAATATGAAAAGATCCCTCGATACTGTGTTTCTTGGTTCCCTCCTGCCCTGTTCATGCTGTGAAAAGTGACCCTGGAGTTTTATAAGTTGATATTCACGTTTGTGGGCTGTCTGCGCTACCGGCCTCACTATAATAGCAATCTGGGTCAGGGCTTCGCTTGCAGAATGGGCAAAGCTCCAACCAGAAATACTGTGGATGCCAGTTTTTAAAAGAGTCAACCCCCGCATGCTCTGTGAATGTCCAGCACAGGCAGCCTGTGGGCTCCGTGACGGGCCACAGACCCTCACGTTCGCCCACCAAGGGCACATGTGCCCCTGGCTTTGGCAACGTCGGTGACTTCAGAGGGATATGGGGATTCTGTCATTGGTGAGCCTGTGTGTGCGTGCCTTGTGGCCCAAGGTGTCACCTCGTGGGCCTCAGGGACTCCACTGAAAGTCACGCTTCCCTCCTCTTTTGAAACCGAGGGGCATCAACGTGAGCCACCGGTATTTGAGGTTCAGCTGAAAATCCTGTCCCCCAAAAGGTGAAATTTCGATAGCACTTTCCACGGTCCACTTGCCAGGTCACACTGCTGGTCCGCTGGCCACAGCCCGAGAACCTGCGTGATTGCACAGAAATAACTCTGGGTGCGTCTGTGCGCACCGTCCGCTGCGCCCCAGGTGGCTCGGTCCGCTGGCTGCATTCACACCTGCCTTACTTCTCCCCCCAAGGCCTTCTGTTGGCACCTCATGCTCTTCCAGGCTCCCACTTTCCCCGCAGCACCTGTAGCAAAGCTCCACCCGGGGCTTTCTGAATTCAAAGACCCACACGGTGGGGCCCAAGCCTCTGTTGCTGCAGTTTGAGTATCCTGTGACGTAACACCTGACCCAGGAAAGGGGGGGCCCTATGAATCCTTCCTGCATAACCGCCTTTTCTTTTCCTGACTATTACTATCTCCCTTGAATCAGCAAATGATCTTCTTCTTCCTTATTCGAATGTCTTTCTGACATCACTCAAGATATGGGATCTCTGAGGTCAGAGCTTTTGGTGCCATTCGCTAGCGGTCTAATTCCAAACAGTGCCCACTAGCAGACTCGTGAGTAATGACCTTTTAAAGGGAGGGTGACCGAGCAGCTGCTCCAGGCCACAGCCACATGACAGACAGCCCCATGACAGGGCTGACGCACCTGGCTTTGAACGGGGCCAGCCCTCGTGCAGTGTGGGGTCTCACCACCGGACCTCCCGCTACCTCGGGGAGTGCAGTGCTTGCAAGGACACAGCGAGTCAGTCTGAGCCGTATAGCTAGTGAATTTCAACCAGAACCTCCTGCTGTTCTTCTTCCCGTGGAAAGACAGCCCTTTTGCAGGTGCCTGAGCTCTGATCACCCGGATGTGGTGCCCTTCAGCCCTCTAATCGAGTCCTCGGGCTTCCTTTTTAAATCTCAGGGTGGGCCCTGGGTTAACAGGGCTTTCTGATCTCTAGAGAACAGTTCCGTGTAGTTCCAGACCAAGATCGCCCTACGAATGAATGGCGCTTGTCAGGCTGGTGGGCGCTGGGTCTTTTCCCGGCTGATTGCCCAGTCTCAGAAGGCTGTGCGTTGCTGTGATTCTCCAAATCGGGACACTCTTCTTCAGTGAAGCCTCGTTTTACCATCTCATCAGTAGAATGAATCCCAGACCCCATGAGGTTCGGGGGGCTTTGTCTCTTTGTGTTGTGTTTGTGTTTTGTTGTTGTTTGTTTCCGCTGCCCCTGGCGAGCCTATACTCGCGTGTGATACATTCGAATTAGAACTAAGCAAAGAACAAGAAGCAGGACTTGCTCCCCCCGCTCGGCCAGATGCCAGGGGCAGGATTTCCCTTTGCCGACCTCCTGGGGACTGTGATTCCTTCTGCATGCATCTTCTGCCTTCATACCGTCCAAGAAGAAAGATCTGGCACGTTCATTTGTCTCTTCTACCTGATGACTTCTGCGGCTTAAAGCCTCCCTGGGTTCTGACGAACTGTGTGTGCTTCTGACACCACAGTGGCACAAACCTCCGCCACCCTCAGAAGCACTTACCCGTGCTTTGAGGGCAATGAGCAAGAGTTATGGCAAGCAGTTCCCCCAGGGCTTGAACAGTATTAGTGGTGAGAGAGGATGTGTCAGGATACGGGTCACGCTGTCCCTGCACTGAGCGACGCCCATGTCTTCCCCAATACACGTGCTGTTGATTTCAGGTGCGTGATAAACGGAGTCCTCCAAGGCCGGAGTCAGCAAACTGTGGCTCTTGAACCAAATCCAGCCTGCGGTCTGTGTGTTTGTTGTTTTTAAAAAATAATCTTAACTACCCACAAACTAAGAATGGCTTTTACATTTTGTAAGGCTGTTTAAAAAAAAGAATATGTAACAGAAACCTCATCTGGCCAACAATACCCGAAGTATTTACTATCCTGCCTTTCACAGACTGAGTTTGCCACCCCCGCTCTGAAACACAGGCCCAGGGCAGGCTTTCCTCTCGCCGGGGTGTAGGGCAGGAGACTCATTTTTTCCCACTTCACCAAGTGTTCCTCACCGAGAGCTCCAACCCGGGGTTTGACCTCTGGTACTTTAGCTCCATCTGCTGGTCTGGTGCTTTTCACCAGTGCTACAAACAAGAGAAGGTTCTTAGAAGTTTCAACCTCATTCTATTTTTTTTTTAAAGATTCATTTATTTTTAGAAAGAGGAAGGGAGAGAGAAAGAGAGGGAAAGAAACATCAATGTGTGGTTGCCTCTCACACACCCGCTAACGGGGACTTGGCCTGCAGCCCAGGCCTGTGCCCTGACTGGGAATTGACCCTGTGACCCTTTGGTTCACAAGCTGGCACTCCATCCACTGAGCCACACCAGCCACGGCTCAACCTCATTTTATTAATGGGTTGATTGATTGAGTTTACTTGCTGAGCCAGCCTATTGGAATTTAAGGTAGATTCTCCATGTTCCACTGAGTTATATGTGTCCACATACCTCTCGAGTCTTGAAACTGCTGACGGTCAGCAGACCACCTGTATGTCACGATGCCGGCCACAAATAAAAGTGACGTGAATATAGGAGTGGTAGGTATGCCCTTACCCACTGGGATATGAGAGGTAACGGACAGGTAAAACAGAGCCACAATTCTATTTTAAGGAATTGCTGGCAGCAGAAAAAGTAGAAAACTGTGGGAAGGGATGGCAAGTTCGGTCTTTAACACATTAGACCGGTTCTGACTTGGCCTCCCAGTGTCAGGGTAGCTTGTATTCATATGCATCTGCGAGCTGAGTGAAATGAACTACGGCAGTGCGTGGGCGGGACCAACGAGGGTTACTGTGTTACTGGAAGGTACCCACCCTGCCTGTGGAGCGGTGCCATGTTCTCTGAAACTGGACGTGGCTTGGCTGTAAGTGTGATTGCACACTCTGGGGCAACCACTAAAAATTGTTTAAAAAGAAGAGAAAATGCTAAGAAAGGAGATAAAGTGAAATCACATAAAAGGCTCAATGAAAACCACAAAAGGCAGAAAAAAGAGCGGAAGACAAAAACAGGAATCAAGAACAAAGGCAACAATTAGAAAACAGTGATGGATCGGGAAGGTACTAATTGGATCACATTTTTGACCACTTTGAACATCACTGGTCTCAATGCACCAATTAAAAGACAGATTGGCCTCAGCTGTGGTGGTTCAGTGGATTAAATGTGGGCTGCAAACCATAGGGTCGCCAGTTCAATTCCCAGCCAGGGCACATGTCGGGGTTGTGGGCCAGGTCCCCAGTAGGGGGCATGTGAGAGGCAACCACCCATTAATGTTTCTCTCCCTCTCTTTCTCCCTCCCTTCCCCTCTCTAAATGGATAAAATCTTAAAAAAAAAAAAAGAAGAAGAAAGATTGCCAGAGTGGATAAAAAAAAAAAAAACAAGACCCAATTCTATGTTGTCTACAAGAAACCCACGTTAAATATAAGGCCACATGAAGACGAAATGTAAATAGATGGAGAGAATATATACCATGCTAATACTAATCAAAAGGAAGCAGGAACCAATATGTGACTTTCAGAAAGAGCAGACTTCAAAGCAAGGGAAGTTGTCAGGAATAAAATGGAATTGTAACAACTGGGCTAGTAAACTAAAAAAAGGAGCACTAAAGGAAACCAAACCAGCCCAGTGGATCGGGGGCCGGGAAACTGCAGCCAAACGAGCCAAATCTGTCCTGTTGCCTCTTCCTGCACAGCCCACAAGCTAAAAATGGTTTTACATTTTAAGTGGTTGAAAAAAATCAGATGAAGAGTAGGAGATCATCGCGTGTCAGAATCACGTGAGATTCCCATTTCAGAGCCTATACGTGAGGTTTTGCTGGAGCAGAGCGTGGCTCGTGGGTCCCCTCGCTGTCTGGAGCAGTTGTGACGGAGCTCGTACGGCCTGCACATTCTGAGATACTCACGCTCTGGTCCTTCACAGGAAGAAAAGATTGGCAAGTCCTGCAATAGAACACAGGAACACAGAGAAAAATAAAGCAAAACCATGTTCAGTGCACCATTAAGTGATGCTAGTGTTAAGAGTGATCATCATCGTCGTCACTGAGGGCAATGGATACTTTTAAAGGCTATACTTCCTGAGAAGGGTCGTGTTAAGTGGAAATGTCCAACAGGTGGTCCGGAACTAGAGCGAGGAGTGAGATCAGAGCTCTCCTTCTCCCGGGTCCTTTGCGGTCCAGCCTTGCCCCTGCACTGCCTCTGAATGTAGCCCTTAGCGGGGACTAGATTGAGAAGTGGGCTGGGCTGGGCTGAGGCCCAGGTCCTGCCACAAGCCTCAGGATGCCTGAGCCGTGCCCTCTCTTCAGTTGCAGGGCGTCGTCATGGTCGCCTCCTGTTTCCAGATGCTCGTGGGCTTCTCGGGACTCCTCGGCTACCTCATGCGCTTCATCGGCCCCTTGACCATCGCTCCGACCATCTCCCTGGTGGCCCTGCCTCTCTTCAATTCTGCCGGCAATGATGCCGGGGCCCACTGGGGGATTGCCGCCCTGTAAGTCCTCTCGGGGGGAGGGAGTCCCGTCCAAGTTCTCTTTGGTGGAAGGTGACCCAGTAAGAATAATAAGAGCCCTGTACATGGGCCAACTCTGGAGTTTACAGACACTTTGATGAATGTTATGATGCTTTGAAAAGCAATGAAACGGCTACTTATAATTTACTATTAGTACTATGCCGTGAGTGCATGCAGACAATGAGTTAACCGCAGGCAGGACAGACTACTTTGCGTAGGGTTCACAGTAAGTTGAGGCAGCCGGTCCCCTGCCTACTAGGTTTGCGCTGAGCAAATGTTTGTAAACCTCGGGCACCTGCGAAGGGTGCAAAGACATCACTTCAGAACTCAGGCCCATTACAATGTTGCAGAGGGAACGCTTATACACCAGGAGACAGTGACGAGAGTTAGAATGGCAGGCGTGATTAGGGTAGGGGTGGTGACAGCCAGCTGGGGGCATCAGGAGGGCTTCCTGGAAAAAGAGGCCTTAAGCATTTAAACAGAGCTTTGAAGGGACTTGAGGATGACACCAGGTGCTGTCATTCCCTCTGCCCATTGTGGTCTGACCACCAGTACCTGTGGAATGACCTGGGAGCGGGGACTGACTCGGGCCCTGGCCTCACTGGCTCTAACCGCTGCACCCATTCAGCTGCCACCCCCAAAGAACACTAGCCCCCCTTCCCACTACTCCTCTCCAGCCACCAGCAGCTTCTGAAAGGGAATGTCCCCCGCTTTTCAGAGAGGGCAGGACGCTGCCTGCGCTGCAGAGCAGGGCCTAGAAGGGGACCCCGCTGCCGTGGTGGCTGAGCGTCCTGCACCCTCCCTCAGACGGGCCCCAGCTCACCAGGCCGGGTGTGGTTTCCGTTTCAGGACCGTCTTCCTCATCACGCTGTTCTCTCAGTACCTGAAGAACATCGCGGTGCCCGTGCCCCTTTACGGACGGCAGAAGGGGTGTCGCGTCTCGAAGTTCCCGCTGTTTCAGGTCTTCCCTGTAAGAAGCGCTCCCACCCCCTTCCATTCTTAGTTGACGCACCTGGAGAGTGAGGGGCCTCCTGCACTCCCAATGACCCCACATCAAATGCTCCCTCCTCTGCGTGGCCTGCGCTCCGTGACCTTCCTTAGTCCCCCTGCGGTCTGTGAACGCTGCCTCACCACTGGGGGGATGCCATCCCAGGCTTTCTTCCCTGCTTCTCTCCCAGGAGCAGGGCACCCTGCCCTAGGCTGCCGCCCTGGGCACCAGGTGGGGCAGCCTTCTCACGTTCCCTGGGCCCTCCTCCCAGCGAGATACTAGGGCGGCCCCCAGGCTCATTGCTAATGATAGAAAACCAGGGGCCAAGATGCTTAGGTCAGGTTCTTTCTCAGTGGCTCATGGGTAATTCAAGTGCCCCGTGATGACGATGGTATCTC
The DNA here is from genome assembly GCF_004126475.2 of Phyllostomus discolor. Classification (NCBI taxonomy): domain Eukaryota; kingdom Metazoa; phylum Chordata; class Mammalia; order Chiroptera; family Phyllostomidae; genus Phyllostomus; species Phyllostomus discolor. Next base: position 80,593,912 of record NC_040912.2, on the reverse strand, counting down.
CCTCCTCAGAGCCTTCTCCGTTGCATTTGCACCACACTGCCAGGTATGTGTAGCTGTCAATCACACACGTTCTCAGGTTCAATTGAACAGGAAACTCCATTTCTTGCTGTAAGAAGACACTTGCGCAAAATGATCACATCGATCCCTCACACCCCTGTAGGCCAGGGGCTCTAAAATTCAGTGTGCAAACACATCACCTGGGGACCTGCTTAAAATATAGATTTCCAGGGTTTAGCCCGCAGAGACTAAAAATCATATTTCTGAGGGCCCCGCTCTGCGAAATCCTGCTTCAGGCTCTACAGAGCACTGACTGTAATTCCATTGTACAGACGAGGAAACTGAGGCTCAGAGAATTTGATCCACGGCCATGTGACCGGCCAACAGTAGAAAGGGAGCTGGACTATGTAATAAGTGCCCACCTCACCGGACATTCTGCCTCTATTTCACACAAGGGCTCCCCATCGTTTAGTTTCTACGTCCCTTTACTGTGCTAATTATCCGCCACACACTAAACTCCCCTTGTCCGGGAGGGGTGGCGGGGGCTGGGGCCGGCGCGGTGGTGAAGGCGGCTTCCTCTGGCAGGTGCTGCTGGCGCTCTGCATTTCGTGGCTCCTCTGCTTCGTGCTCACGGCGACCAACGCCCTCCCCTCGGCCCCCACGGCCTACGGGTACCTGGCCCGCACCGACGCCAAAGGCAGCGTCCTGAGCCAGGCCCCTTGGTTTCGCTTCCCTTACCCAGGTAAGGAGAAGATGGGGACCCTTCTGGCCTGGGGCCCGTTTCCAGGACTGCTTGTGGGGTGCAGGGCAGGGGATGGAGCATTAAATAGGGGCGCAGGCAGGCTTTCCTCCAAGGAATCCGACAGTGAGGCGCAGGCCCCAGGAGCCCGTATCAGACCCCTGCGAGAAGAAGGAGACCCCCAGGTTGTCCTAAGGCTCCTTTGGGGACAGGGAATGGCAGCGACAATGCTGGGGCACTGGGTAAGCCTGCTGACAGTGGCTCCTGAGGCAGGCGGGGCACCCACACCTGTCACTCAATGTATTAGTCTCCTAGTTTTTTAAAAAATTTTTATTGTTTTTTTTTTTTATTACCATTTAGTCCCCTTACACCCACAACCCCCACAGCCACCACACTGTTGTCTGTGTCCACGAGTCCTTTTAGGCTCCTAGTTCTGCTGTGGCAAATTAGCACAAACTTAGTGGCTTCCAACAACCCATATTCGTTGTTCCTCTGCTAGACCAGGGGCTCCCTGTGAGCTGGCCTGCGTCTCTCACCCCCTCTCCCCATGTGGGTCAGAGCCCGTGAGCCTGGTAGCAGGGAAGGGACAGCGAGGTCCCCGCCCGCTAGCCGGACCTTTGGGTCTCCTCCCGGATTCCGTAGATCCCATACACGGGAGGCCTGGGACTGAATGAAAACAGTTCTGGGGAGACAAGTTCAAGGCCACACCTTAGGCCACCCTCTCCCTGCAGTTCCTGGCTCAGGGTGTGTAGATAACCAGGTGCCGGGGAGGCTGCCCTGGCCTATGGACTGTGGGGCTGGGGCTCCCTGAGTAAGACTCTCACCTCCCAAAGGCTTCGAGGTCTTTCTGGGAAGATGCTCCATTGCTGGTTCTTTTGTGCACAGTGGCCTCAAGGTCAGGGCGTCTGACCCGTCCTGAGGGAAGAATGGGAGAGCAGGAGTCTGAGCCAAATCCTCCGGACAGTCAATTGTGGGGTTGAAGACATGCGGCCCCATCTTTAAAGCCTTCCAGAGACCCCTCAAGCAAAGATGTTACTTGGGGTTCAGCAGCCTGTTACCTTTTGGGTTCATATTCCGGCTGCATTGCATTTGCAGGACAGTGGGGCCTCCCCACCATCAGCCTGGCTGGGGTCTTCGGGATCATCGCTGGGGTGATCTCCTCAATGGTGGAGTCTGTAGGCGATTATTATGCCTGCGCCCGGCTGGTGGGGGCCCCACCCCCTCCGAAGCACGCCATCAACCGCGGCATCGGCATCGAGGGCCTCGGCTGCCTGCTGGCAGGCGCCTGGGGGACCGGGAACGGCACCACCTCGTACAGCGAGAATGTTGGGGCACTGGGAATCACCAGGGTAGGTGGCTCCTCGGGGCAGGCGGGGACCTCAATCTGCCACTCAATGTATCAGTCCCCTATTTCTGCTGTAACAAATTAGCACAAACTCATCGGCTTCAAACAACCCAAACTTATTATTTTACTGATGTGGAGGCCAGAAGTCTGACATGGGTCTCCGGGGGCTAACATCCGCAGGGCTGCGTTCCTACCTGGAGGCTCCAGGGAAGAGCCATGTCCTTGCATTTTCCGTCATCTAGAGTAGAAGTCCCCAACCCCCGGGGCCAGGGGCAGGTACCTGTGTGTGGCCTGTTAGGAGCCAGGCTGTAGTAAGCGGTGGCGGCGGGGGGGGGGGGGGGGGGGGGGGGGGGGGGGGGGGAAGGGGGGGGAGGGGGGGGCTTATCTGAGCTCCGCCTCCTGACGCCTCCTCCCCCACCCCCAGCCAGAGCTTAGCCTCCTAAGCCCCGCCCCTACCTGAGCTCCTCCTCCTGTGCCCCGCCCCTTGCCCCGGTAGGTGAAAAAATTGGTCTCTGGTGCCAAAAATGTTGGGGACCGCTGATCTAGAGGCTACCCTCATTCCTCGACTATCCTCCACCTTCCAAACTAGGAACGTCGCACCTCTCTGGCCTCCCTTCCATAGTCATAAGTCCCTGACCACAGCCGGGAAAGGTCCTCTGCTTAAACCGATTCGTGTAATCACGTCGGGCCTCCCTGGCTGTCTCAGGACTCCCTTTCCATCTCAAAACCCTCCCTTCATCACCTCTGTGAAGTCCCTTGGGCCATGCAAGGCAACACATTCCCAGGTTTGGGGGTGAGGACATGACCTCTGCGAGGGGCCATCATTCCGCTCACCATACTGGCCGTCGTGGTGGTGGCCACTCCACCGGCAGAAAGCCTAGCCTGGCGGCTGCAGACGGCAGTAGCTTTGAAGCGCTGAAGAAAGGTTTTACTTTCCAAGGTTTGGGGCTCAGGCCTCCGAACCTGAATAATTCAGCTGCCACCCGGTCACAGCCTCATCCTTTCCCACATGCACCATGCCGGAGCAGAGGGGGCGGGGCGGTCACTGCTGGGTTAGGGGGTGCTGCTCTGGTGAGTCTGTCCAGACATTGATGGAGGTGCCCGGGAGGAGCGCAGAGGTTCTTGAGACGTGTGGCCTGGCTGGTGCTGAGCTCCTCGCCTTGATGTCCCCGAGTGCCGCAGGTGGGGAGCAGGATGGTGATTGTCGCCGCGGGCGGTGTGCTGCTCCTGATGGGCGTGTTTGGGAAGGTTGGGGCTGCGTTTGCCACCATCCCAACCCCCGTGATCGGAGGCATGTTCCTGGTGATGTTCGGGATCATCTCTGCCGTGGGGATTTCCAACCTGCAGGTGAGTGAGGCGCCCCTGGGAGAACAGCAGCATTTCCTGCCTTGAAAGGAGCCCCTGGGGATTGAGGTGAATGGAACAGGGCTGGGGAAGGGGAGGAGCAAGGGCTCCAGTGACCACACTGCTCCCCCCAGACCACCATGGAAGAAAGACATAGCTAGAAGCATCCCAAACCGGAAATTGTATCAGGTTGAATTGGATTATCCGAACCATTCAGCTCCCAAAGCCAAGTGGGACTTAGGGCTTGGCTTGTCTGCTGAGAATGTGGGTCGCTCTGAGTTCAGCCCCCTCCCCCAAAACCTCTGGTGGCAGTGGGAGGGGAGGGCACCTGGAGGGGTGTGAGGTTGGCGTGCAGCAAAGGTGCTGAGGCTCCGGGCTGCCGCGGGGCCCTCTCTCCCACAGTACGTGGACATGAACTCGTCCAGGAACCTGTTTGTCTTTGGCTTCTCCATCTTCTGTGGGCTCACCATTCCCAACTGGGTGAACAAGAACCCTGAGAAGCTCCAGACAGGTGATTCTCCATCCTCGGGACTGGGACCCCCCAGGGGCAGAACCCACAGGGCCCTTCATCCCTGGGAATCCTTGTCACTTTTATCTCCATGCCAGGGGTTCTCCAGCTGGACCAGGTCATCCAGGTGCTGCTGACCACGGGCATGTTCGTCGGTGGATTTCTGGGCTTTCTCCTGGACAACACCATCCCTGGTAGGGCTCACCTTTGCTCCGTGAGCTAGCAGTTTGGGTAGGGGGGGGTCAGCATTTGGGCCACTCCCCTTGCTTCTCCAGCCCTGACTACATCAGGTCAGGCCAACCACAGCTGGAGCGGGCCCTGGGTCTGGCGGGGTGTGTGGGTCTGTATTCGTTTCTGAGGGCTGCCATCACAAAATACCGTAGTCTGGGGCTTAAACAACAAAATGGATGTTCTCTCAGTCTGGAGGCTGGAAATCCGAGGTCAAGGTGTTGTCAGGGCTGGTTTCTGAGGCCTCCCTGCAGGCCTCCTGAGGCCTGTCCCTTTAGGCTTGCAGACAGCTGGTTTCCCACGGTGTCCCCACCCATCCTTCCGCTGTGGGTGTGCATCCCTGGGGTCTTTCCACGTGTCCTGCCCTCCTCATATACAGACGCCCATCAGATTAGATTGGACCGACCCAAAAGCCCTCACCTTTTACTTAGTCATCTCTTCAATGGTCCTATCTCCAAATGCAGTCACGTTTAAGTGTGCAGGGCCTAGGGTTTCAACATGTAGTTTTTTGGGGGGGACACAATTCAACCTATGACAGGGCCCTAAGGTGAGAAATACACCAGAAGCAAAAAGACAAAGACACAGCCCCAGCGCTCTTGGGGAGTCTAGCTGGTGAGAGAGAGGACATGGGTATTCATTCATTCATTCATTCATTCCCTCATTCATTCATATTTTCGATAAAAACGTCTTGAGCCCTTGTGTTGCGGGTACTGTGTACAGGCACACCCTGTTTTACTGGACTTCACTTTGTCATGCTTCACAGATATTATGGTTTGTTGGTTTGTTTTTTTACAAACGCCACCAGCAAAAAGATTGTGACTCATTTTATTAGGATACTCATTTTATTCCGGTGGCCTGGAACTGAACCCACAATACCTCCAAGGTAGGCTTCTGCTGAAAATACAAAATGCAGAGAGACACGCCCCCTGCCTTCCAGAAACCCACAGGCTAATGGGAGCGAGAGACGAGAGAAAAACACAAGTACAATACGGGGTCATCAGTGTGAAGATGAGCCAATGGGGTCTCTAAGTGCTGAGGAGGTGGAAGGTGGAGAGCTCAGAGCTACCATCGCTGGTGGTGTTCAATATGCCCTTCTTGACCCTCCCACAGCCTCTGGAAAGGACCTTTATGATAGCACCTGCTTCGGGGTATTCTATTTTCCACATTCTCTTCTCCAAGTGTAAAATGTGCCTGCATTCCAGAAACATTAAAATGTGGAAAGGCCAGCCCCTGAATGGAAGGACAGTGGTTCACAGGAGGTCGTACCCGGAGCTCTGTGCTGTGTCAGCTGCCCAGTGGGAGCTCAGGCAACGCCTGGGAAGCTGAGCGGGGCTGAGCTGAACTGCGATTCCTGAGCCAGGCTGGCAGCCACCTCTGTTGGCAGGTGGAGGGCGCTGAGACCTCGTGACTGCCTGCAGGGGGCGCCAGAGCCTCCCTCCAGCCCTCCATGGTCCACTCTCCCTGCCCAGTCCTGACTGTTCTCTGTCCGTTCTCAGGGAGTCTGGAGGAGAGAGGCCTCCTGACATGGAATCAAATCCAGGAGTCTTCAGAGACGACGAAGGTCTTGGAGATCTACGGCTTCCCTTGCGGGATTGGCACCCAGTCCTGCTCTCCCTCCTGGACCCGGTATCTCCCCTTCTGGCCCAGACTGGAAGGCGGTGGAAAAGAAGAGGTGGGAATGAGCCAGCGCACACTCTGTTCCTAGGATCCCTCAGGAGAGCGTCCCAAGGGAGCCCCAGAAACCAGGATGTGAGGCTGTCTCTCCTGACCCATGTCCCTAAGCCCTCTCCACCCACCCCTACCCCAGGACGTGCTGATTGCCCTGTGCACGCACGGATGGGGACCACACCCTCCTGAGCACCTCCGTTGGCCTATCCACCTCGGCGGCCAGATAAGCATTAACTGAAGACCACGACAAGCGTGCTTGGACGAGGCCAGGCCTCGAACTGCATCCTTCCGCTGGTCTCCAGCCTCGCACCTCCAGTACAAACCAGTGCAGCCCGGTGTCCCTGCAGAAACGCCCTCAGTCCACATGTTCTCGATAGTATTTTGATGCCTTGGGAGAAAGAGGCCTGGGGGGTGGGGCAGGGGACGGAGATGCGGCTCTTGGCTGGAAGAACAGGTCTCTTCCTCCCCAAAGAGGCAGGTGGCCCTGCCAGCCCCTCCAGGCCCTTCCCCCTCTGTGCCCCTGATGTCTGTAACCGCCGCACACCCCCAGGGGGAGTCCTTGGGGTTCGGCCCCTACATCACAGGACAGTGAGTGGTGAGAGCTGGGCAGTGGAGTAGACAGGAGATGAAGCGCTCCAAGAATGGGGGTCTGCAGTGGAGGGGGGGCCCGTGCTGTGATGTGTAAACTGTAAGGAGCCAGGCAAACCCCTTCCCTCTGCGGGCTCAGTGGACTAGTCAGGGTTCTCCAGAGAAACTGAGCCCATGGGTTGTGTTTGTGTGTACAGATACAGACACACGTGTACACACATACATGTGTGTTACTAGATATGTATACCTATGAATATATACACACATATGTGGTTGACAGAAATATACACACACAGGAGAGAGAGACAGAGAGGGAGACACTTTAAGCAATGGGTTCCTGTGACTGTGGGGGCTGGCGAGTCCAAAGTCTGCAGGGTAAACCAGTAGGCTGGGCAGATTGGAGCTGAGTCCCTGAGGGTGATCATTGCAGGACTCCCTCCTCCTCGGGGGAGGTCAATCATTTGGGCTATTCGGTCCTTCAACTGATTGGACAAGGCCCACCACATTGTGGCAAGTAATCTGCCGTACTCAAAGTCTACTGATTTAAACGTGAGTCTCATCTAAAATAAATACCTTCATAGAAACATCTAGAATAGTGTTTGGTCAAATATCACACCCAGCATACAGCTCAGGGCCATGTACACTCCTTGTCAAGGAGCCTTGCCAGAAAGTGCCCAGAGCACTGTGAAATCTGGCCTCGCCTCCATTCAGGGGTCTTTATTACCAGAAGAAGCAGGTGTACCTGGTTCTACCCTGATGTCCTGTAGCACACGGTTAAGGTCAGCACTGTTCCTGAGCTCCCGGAGCCTGGAGGATGAGTGGGTGGTCCCCAGAACTCTCTAGAACCCACCAGAACAACAACCTGAACCCAGAGTGTGCTGAAAGTATCTGGTATTGTGACACCTCCAGAGACAGGTCCTGCCTGTCCTTTTCTTGGACGGCCTGTGGCCTGGGCCTCAGTGGCACCCAATGCCCACCTCCCCCACCCCGAACAGGAGCACAGGGGCAGCAGGTGTGTGCCCTGCAGCAGGCCCGTCCCTGGTACCGAACTACCCCGAGAGACCAACACGGAGCCACGCTGCTCTTAATGCTTTATAATAACCAGAAACTAAAACCATCAAAATGCTGCTGGGGCAGTCCATCCAAAACACTCCCAGAAGGCTGAGGCATGGGCAGCTTTGGCTGCCGGCATTCAAACTTGGAAACGGTCCAGCTCACGCACCCCTTCCCTCCCAGCTGTGCTGCATTACAGATCCTCATCGTCAAAGGTCTCCATGCACTGCAGCATCAACAGCTCATGGTCCAGGGGAGGAGGGTCTGGTTCCTGCAATGCACAGGGCGGAGAAGGATGGCTTTTCATTTAAGGAATCCTGGCCCAGGCTGATGAGGAGGCCCCGCCCTCTCAAGTGCGCCTGCTCCCTCGGTCTCTACCCCACATCTCTTCATTGCATCTTCACCTCCAGCTTCCGGCCAGGAAGTAAGGTTAACGGGGGGAGGGGGGGCGGGGGATGGTTCCATTGCCATTTCCCTCTACGACCGCCAGGAAGGCTTTTCCTGGATACCGCAGAACTGGCTTCTTTGGAAATCGTAAAGCTTTATTCAAATGGCCATCAGCAGAGGATGGTGAATCACACCGTGATGCACCCACTGCTGGAATGCCACGCAGCTATTTCAGTAAAAAGGAACGTGATCACTCCCTCTCTGTGGGATATACTAATTAAAAAGGGCGAGATATAAGCAATGTGTACCATTTGTGTTTGAGAGAATATACAAATATTGGATGGCTGTTCAAAACACTGGTAATGGGATTGCCTTTGGGGAAGGGAATGGGTAGTAAGTAACCAAAGGACACTGATAGGTCAGAGACTGTTTTCTTTGTATACCGTTGGTAACTTGAAATTTAAACCACATATATGGGTTCACCATTTGGAGATAATTTTTTAAAGAAACAGCACTATCATGATATTTGTCTAGCAAGGATTTCTCATTCCCTTTACAATGACCCTGGCCAGCCCTTCCGAATCCACATGACTTCTCCCCCAAAAGTGTGTTTCGGGGGTTGCACTTCCTGTCTTTTCCCCACCCTGGCAGAAAATGGCCCCTGTAGTGTGTCGGCCCTGCTGGTGTGGGTTTGACCCCTCTGGGCTATGGGCAGTGTCCCCAGTTGTCTCACGAAGGCAGGACCTGGCCCCAAGGGGGATGGCCAGCGTGCGGGCTGAGGCCACAGGTGAGGCCTTTTCTGCTCTGGACAACGGGCCACATTGTCTGTGCCCTACAGGCGGCGGCGGGTGCGAGGGGAACCAGTGTATGGAGGGGGGCGGTGGTCAAAGGAAGATCTCCCGGGGCCCCCTGTTTGGGGGAGGACGGTGAATGGCAAAGGCTGAGAAAGAGGGAGTCGGAGCATAGGGGTGCCAGGAGGCCAAGCATCCCGGAGGAAACCACACACTCAAGTCCCTGTCACACGAAGTGCTTGAACATCGTTCAAAATGTTCTAGTTCCTTCGGCTCCTGAAAATGGTGTCTGAGGCATCTTTCAGCGGCAGATACGCGAAAGCCACAGGCTGCGAGAGGTGTCTGCCGTGGGTAGAACGGCATCCCCCCCAGACCCATGCCCACCTGGAACCTTACTTAGAAATAGGGTCTTTGCAGAGGTGATCAGTTAAGGATCTTGAGATGAACTCACCCTGGATTTGGGGTGGCCCCCAATCCAAGGACTGGTGTCCTTCTAAGACGACGAGAGGGGCAGAGAGACACAGAGGCCTTGTGAAGACACAGGCAGCCACTGAGAGTGACACAGCTACGGGACAAGGAATGCTCAGGGCTGCGTGAGCCCCCAGGAGGGAGGACGAGGCACAGCGTGGCCCCTCCCTAGAGCTTGTGGAGAGCAGGGCCCTGCCGACGCCCTCACTCGGCCCTCTGCCCTCCAAGCTACGAGAGCTGCAGGCCACCAAGTTTGTGGTGACTGGTTACAGCATCCCAGGAAACGGATCCAGTGCCAGTTAAGTGTCACTCAGCCACCTCCCACGAGTGGATGGGGAGAGAATGGAATGTCCCTCTTCACACCAGCGGCTGTGAAAAGCCCCAGGCCTCCTGCACCAGAACCTCCAGAGCAACTTGTTCGAAATACAGATTCCTGGGGCCCCATCTCCAAACACTGAATGAGTTTCTTGGGGGAGGGGGCACCAGGGATCGGCATTTCCAGGAAGTCGTCAAGGTGACTCGAGTTAGAGAGCCTCTGCTTTACATACGTGCTCTGGTGCCTGCCTGTTCTTCCTTCTCTGCCCTGCGTGCAGGGAGGAAGCGGGGAGAGTAAAGGCTGTCCCGGGGACGCGTTCTCACGAGGGCTTAGTGGCAAAAGGGCCAAGTGGCTCCTCAGCTTGTCGGAAAGCTGTCCTAATTATTTTTAGGTAAACGCTTTCATTAGTACTGCTTAGCTTTTAGAATAAAAAACTGTATATTTTGCTAAATTGGCAGAGAATACCTATGGCTATGAAGCGTCATGACTCAGGCATAAACCCGTCCCCCCACAAAAGCTTCCAGAATGTTCCTCCTAGCCCAAACCTTCACTACCTATGTCATTATACGCTGCACGGTCATCTTTTTGGAAGCAGAAATGAATATCCTTCCAGCGCTGATGGCAAATATTGCCCCAGGGTCTCAGGAGATGAGGGAACAGCTCAGCCTCTTGGGGAGGTGTCGAGGAGTCCCGCGCCAGTTAGGAACTGGGACCTGGTGGCCACCCCAACGAGCATCCCTCTGTCTCCCCGTTTCCCTGGATGTCTCCACTCCGCAGGCTGCATTAGGCTGAGGTCAACCATCCATGGGGCAGGCCCGAGAGGATGAAAGAATGTCCCCCACCAGGAGCCCTTGTGGTGTGATCCCCGTGAGGGCTCCCCCCCACAGCCCTTCTGGATCCTGAGGTGAATGGGCAGAGGGCTGAGGTCTCTTTGCATTCTGCTCTGTCCTAGCCTGCGTTTTTAAAATCCTTACCTGAGAACGTATTTATTGATTTTAGAGAGAAAGGAAGATGGGGGGGGAGAGAAACATCAATTGGTTGCCTCTCATATGCACCCCAACTGGTAATTGAACCTGTAACCTAGGTATGTGCCTTGACCAGGGATCGAACCTGCAACCTTTTGGTGTGTGGAACGACCCTCCAACCAAATGAGCCATTCGACCAGGGCTAGCTCACCTGTTGCGGCTGAGTGTTAACACAGCAAAGGCCATTAAAGAAGTCAACGAGCTGCGTATAGAGCTGAAACTTCTCTTCTGGGTTCTCCGGGTGGCAGCTGGCAAACAAGGAACTGACGACAGAGAGGAAGAAGAAACAGCAAGTGTTCAGAACCCTGTCCCTTGACCTCTGCTTGTGCCCCTAAAAGACCTGGACTGTTTTGTGGACCAAGTTCTTTCAACACCCAGCTGACTCCTCAGATAGTCGGGAGCCCTTCTTGGAAGGTCTGCGTCCCCTCGGCTCCGGTGTCACATCTGGAACCCACTGGCAGAGTGGGATGGGTGACAGGGAGACTGGCTGCCGTGTCCTGATTTAGCGTCCCGAGCTGTAGCCTCTGGAACAAGGGAGCAAGGTATCCTCCCTCCCTGAGGGTCAACCTCTGCAGCGGAGCCCCCCCACCCCCGGCTCTGACCCACCCATGGGTGCAGTGCATGGCGCACTGAAGGTCAGCCCCTTCAGATGCCTCCACCCAGGAGGTCCCACACAGGTCACAGATGCAGAGAAAAGGCCTGTTTTGCAGACTCCTTTCCCGCCTCCTTCCTGGGACAGGGAGAGAAACCCAACAACCAGGGACCACGGAGAGAGGAAGCTGTGAGTTACGCTGTGACAGCTGGCTTTCTGACCTCACACCCTCCTGGGAGGAGGTCCCCCAGCCAGCTAGGAGCCCGCTGGCAGCAGACCCTGCGGCCCTGCCTTTTCTAGGGAAAGTCAAAGAAAGGATTCTTTAATAGGTTGTTTTTTTGTTCCACCAGCAAGGCAAGAATTTCCAAATATTGCTCGTCAAGTGCACTCCGGCAACTTTTCGGCCAAACTGTCTTCAGAGCTGTCTTCGATATCTGCCCCCGGCCAGCCTCAGCAAGGTCCAGCCCCACACAGAGCAGAGGAGAGCTCGGGCACCCCGTAAAACACCTGTGCAGACTTTGGACAGGGCTGTCTGGGCCAGGGACGGGCAGCGTGAGGCAGGTGGTGGGGAGGGACAAATGTCGATTTGTGGCCAGGTCACAAAGCAGCAAAGGCATTTCAGTCCTCAGCTCGCTCTGAGACAGCGTCCCAGGGGCGCAGACTCGGTCGCTGCTGCTCGTTGACAAATGTCCCCAGATGCCGTTTTGTGTCTCCTCACCCCGAGGAGTGGGGCCAGCCACCCCGTCCTCCCCTCCTCTCAGGTCCAGTGACTCCAGGTGACAAGCAGCCCCGGGTACAGCTCAGAGATTCTCCTAAGCTCCGGGCACGGGGCCTGTTCCCAGGCTGGCCCAGGTTCTCGGGGCCCCAGACGCCCCTGCCCGCCTCTCAGGCCGGACCGACTGCTGTAACCCCCACGGCCGCCTCCCCCTGGCAAAACGGTGCCGTGGGAACAGCCTGAAGTTGTTAACCTGCTGTGTCTCAGCCCTGGGCCGGGAGGGAAGAACTTTCTGCTCTGAAGAACCCCAGACAACACCATCCCCAGGGCGACGGACGGCACGGTCCTAGGACCAGCCTGCCTCAGACCCCTGGAAAGAGAACCATCTCCAAGAACGCCCACTGAATCCCTCACCCTGCTGAGGGCTGCAGGGGCGAGGCCCCTAGACCTCACAGCAGGAGTGCACACGCAGGCACACGCACGCACACCCCATCTCACACCCCTTCTCACCCGGAGCTAGATGTACTTGGATCCTCACATTTGTCCAGGAAACACGCCACATCGAACGCATCTTCAAAAAGGAACTGAAAGAAAGCACAGAACTTGATCGGAAATAACTCGGCAGTTCGACATTTGCGCTGGGCAGCTGCAGGACAGAGTAGGAAGACGGTCTCCCTTCAGCCCTCAGCCCGAAGGGCATGCCTGTTACAGCTGGCTCAGTCCCAGGGGATCTGCTGGGTGACCTTCCCAGGGGTGAATATTGAGCTTTGCCCACTCAGAACTAACAGGCAGCCCCGGAGGGGAGTGCTGGGGACTGTGCTTTCCTCCTTCTAAAGAAGACAGAGCTTAGGCGGGAGATGCGACAGCCAGAGCTGAGCCCATTTACCTGGAGAAGGGCCCACCTTCACCTCCCCAGCTGCAGGGCCTATTTGAGCCCAGTACTGACAATTCCACAGTTTCAGGGCAGGGCAGCTAAATACAGAAGTCAAGGGGCTCTGGAGCTAGGCTGCAGGAGAGCCGGCACCCCGTCCTGCCACTCATTAAGCTGCGTGACCTCGGACGAGTGACTGCATCGCTCCAATCCTCCTCTGTAAACGGGAGTCACAACAGTGCCCACTCACAGGGGCGTTGCAAGGATTAGATAAGATAAGTGAGGCACCAGGAGCATAAAAATGGCTCAAACGTATTAGCTATTATTGAATGCTATCTGGTTTATAGAAGAAATACGTGTTTGTCATGGAAATTTTGGGAAAATGAAATAGACAGAAAAAGCAAAAGCCCCTGAGAATTGATCACACCTGGAGAGGTCCTTTGTTGACACAGTGACTTCTTTCCCTCCCCCCTTGCCCTACGCGCATCACGGCATATACTTCCAGTTTTGGAATCTTGCTATTTAGACAGTGTTGGTCCTGCATTTCCTTAATTCATGGGAGAATATTAAATATTCCACAGGAATATGCTATACACTCAGGATTGCCAGATTTAGCAAATAAACATACAGGACGCTTCCATTTGAACTTTAGATAAACTATCACACAGGACATCCTTTCATGACAGGTATCGCTGGCGTGCTGTGTGTCACCCGGCGCCCGGTCACACAGCCCCCCCCAGGAGAGGAGAGCAAGTTCTCCTGAATGTCTGTCCATTCGTCTGATAAGATGCTGCCCCTGAACTGAACCCCTTGGGACTCTGGCCCTGTGGACGGCCCCCTCCTGGTTTTCAGGACATTTTCTGATGTCCTTTTAAAAAAATATCCCTGTGGTCATCTCAAACAGAATCTGGACTGAGCTCCAGTGTCCATTAGCCTAGAAGCTTAGCGTCTGGGGTCCCTCCCCACAGGACTGAGGCGGGGACCCAGGACCTGAACCAATCTGCTCCCAGGAGTTGCACACCACCACACACTGTCCTCCCCAGGAAACCCCCTGACAAGCCAGCCGGGAGGGGTGCAGCCAGGCCCCACGGCCCTTCCAGAGCACCCAGCACACTGCGGATGTGCTTTGCAGAACTACAAAGGCAACGTCCAGGTATCTCCTGGGCACACCTGACCTCGAGTCCAGAGCCTAGCCCCGAACACAACTGTTCCACAGCAGAGCCTCTCCAGATGGGCCAGGAGCCACGGAGGTTTTACTGAAACTCATTTAGAAGCCAGTTATGGTGGCTCTGTCCCTGCCTGGGACGTAACTGTCACCCAGCCCTGGGCTGGCCCAAGTCAACTTCACTGAGTGGCAGCAGTGCTCTCAGGGATGAGAACTGACATCCTCTCAAAGATTGGGCCTGATTGGTCCAAATGTAATCCTATCTTGATTATGCAGGTCATTGGCTCAGTAATCTGTCAATCTGGCCAAATCTGGCCAATGAGAGAGGACGAGAGACTTGATAGAAATTCCTGGAAAAGTTCTTCCTAGACCCTTGAGAAAAGGCCACAGGACATCATTTTCACAGCTGACACAGGGAGGAGGAGCAATGGCTGAATCGCTATCAGCTGGCACAGCACAGTCACGTGGCAGGGGGCGGGGGCAGGGGAGTGGGGAGGAGAGAACAGGTGAGAAACCAGCCTTGAGATGAAGCTGAGCAGAGAAGAACCGAGTCTCTGCTGCCATCACTGAGACAGGGACCCGAACCCCGCCCTGCCTTGGAACCTCCCTGGGCTCCGGGTTTGATGAGCCAGTAACAGGCAGCCCGAAAAAGTCCCAGCTGATACAACCTTCTAAGACACGGGTGGCAAACACAAGGCCCGTGGGCCGAATCCTGCCCTCCACCTTGTGTTATCCACCTGGCACCTTGTTTCTACCTGGTGGTGGCACCGAGCTCTTTGCCCCTAATGAAGGAGTAGTTACATTTACACAGTCCTAAAATTACATAAGCCCTCACACCATGAGGCTGATGTGCTCCCCCACCCCGCCCCCGTGAAAATGAGTTTGACACCCCTGCTCTAAGGTTCTCTCCTATCATCCCCATGGAAAAGCCGGGAAACTAACCCCAGGATAACAAATGGTGTTCTGTGGTTGCAGAGATGACGTCAGCACAATCAGAAACTGACCACATGAGCCAGAATCCAAACAGCCCCTCAAACTTGCCAAGTGACCCCGAGCCTGTCCCTGGCATCTCCTGGCCTGAGGTGACACCCCTCCACCCCGTGTCCCAGGGTCGCTGACCTCCTCCGGGGTGGACATGAGCGAGCAGCTGGCCCCTTGGCTGTCAACTCCACTGTCCTTCATGCTGCCCTCAGCACAGGCCGGCTCCTGGGCAGCCCCTTCGAGGCCTAGCAGGCTGCTGTGCTTCTGCGCCAAGGCCTCCAGGAAAACGGCCTTCTTCTCCTCCGAGAGGTTCTGCCACAGGTGGGAGATGGCGGCAGAGACCACAGGGAGTGTCACCTCCTGCGAGGAGATCATCCCGCTTCCGGTCAGAAGGTCCATTGTCTGCTTGTAAAAGTTGAGATACCTGGAACAGAAAGGACACCATCTCCCAGGCCTGAAGCTCGAGGCCCACAGGCCCTCCCCACACCGTGCCCCCAGGAGCCCGTCTGCGTGTGGGCTGGTGCACAGCACATGGGCCCGGCCACCTCCCTGTGCTGTACCACAGACTTCGCATTACTAGTCCCCGAGTGGCCCCGACCCTCAGAGAGCAGAGCCATCTTGGGGGCCGTGGGGGACAGATTTCTGCTCTGGGGTCCTTCCTCATGTCCTGCCAGTGCCCGCTGGGAAGCTCTCTGCCTTCTGTAGAGCAGATGAGAGGCGTGGCTGGCTCAGCCATCACCCGACAGGAAAACTGCTAAAAATTCCTAGCCTATGAATGTGCAGACATGATGTGATGCCTGCTTTAATCTGAGGCCTGAAAGTCAGGCTCAGCTGTGGACAGAGCCTCCGCCTGTTGAGCCAATGCCCCTGAAGCCCAGGGTCTTGAGTCTGTGGAGGGGTGGGTGGCAGTGGGGGTCTCGGCCATCTTCCTATAAAGCTGCCCCAAAACAGGCTTTGTGGGGTGTGTGTGTGTGGGGGGGAGCCTTAGCCTTTGTAATCCCCATCAACCACCTCCCAAAGCATCTCAGCTAAACACCCAGTCTAAGTAATCCCAGTGTATGTGCTATGCAAACGTCGCTTCAAGGCTATTTCTTCAGCTCTTCTGCCAACCCCATCCCCAAGCCCCAGCTGTGTGGAGGTTCTGGAGCCTCCATGACTCAGGGCCTGCAGCGCGCCCGGCCGGGGCCTCTGTCCCCTCCCCCACAGGCGCTCCAGCCATGCAGAGGCCGCCTCTCAGCTGTTCACACCGTTCAAATTCCATGAGGTCTGGTGACACAGTGACCGAGGAAGGTAAGAGCTCCACTTTCTCCTCCTCCCCCTCCTCTTCCTCCTCCTCTTCCTCTTCTTCCTCTTCTTGATCTTCCTCCTCGTCCTCCTCCTCTTCCTCCTCCTCGTCTTCCTCCTCAGCCTCGTTCCAGATTGCTTCAAAGGGGCACGAGTGGGCAAAGTCTTTCGGATGAACCTTATTCGGGCACAGGCTGGAGAGAAAACAGACACACGAGAACTGGAGACCAGTGTCCCTCCTGAACGTCGACACCGACATTTTTAACACAAACTTGGCAACTATATGAATATGAATATATGATACATTGACATACACACGTGTGTGTTCATTACTATATCATGGCCAAGTGGGTTTATTCTATGAATGCAAGACGGCTGTTTCAATCTTTGAAAAGTAATCACTGTAACTCATCCTATCAACAGACTCAAAATCTTACCGATATGTGATTTTTAAATATGATGACTTTTTTACAGTCTCAGTAGATGCAGAAAAAGCACTTGGCAACATTCCACACCCATTCATGATGAAAGCTCTCAGCAAACTGGGAACAGAAGGGGATGTCCTCAACTTGATAAAGGCTGTCTACCAAGAAGCTACAGCTAACGTCATACTTAACGGTAAAAGACTGACTGTTTCTCTCCTAATATTAGGAACAGGACAAGGATATCCACTCTGACCACTTCAGTGCAAAATCGCACTGGAGATTCTAGCCAGACCAATAAGGTGGGCAAAAGAAATGAAAGGTACACAGACTGGAAAAGAAGAAGTAAAACTATCTGCATTGGCAAACAATGATTGCGTATTTAGAAAATCCCAAGGAACTTACAAACATGTGACCGTAACTAAGAAACAGGTTTAGGAATGTTGTAGACTACAAGGATGATAAGTAAAAAATCAGTAGTATTTCTATATACTATCAATGAACAGCTGGAAAGTAAAATTTAAACAAAATACTACTTGTAACAGCACCCCAAAAAACCCATGAAATACCTAGATGTAAACCGAAAACTTAATCTGTCAAAGAAAAAAAATAAGTTGGACTTCATCAAAATGCTAAAGTTCTATTCTTCAAAGACATTTGCAAGAATGAAACACTATGACAGCATTTGGCAAACCAGAACCTGTACCCAGAGTGTCTTCCTACTGAGAGGAATAGTCCCTATGGTGTCATAAAAAGAGCAAGTGAGCCCTGGCTGGTGTGCCCCAGTGGACTGAGCACTGGCCTGCAGACCGAAGGGTCACTGGTTCGGTTCCTGGTCAGGGCACATGCCTGGGTCGCAGGCCAGGTCCTCGGCTAGGGGCATGCAAGAGGCAACCAATTGTCTTGCACATTGATGTTTCTCTCCCTCTCTTTCTCCTTTCCTTCCCCTCTCTCTAAAAATAAATAAATAAAATCTTTTTTTAAAAAAGCAAGTGAGCCGGTAGAAAACAGAGGATTCTTTTTTTTTTTTTTTAAATCTCAGAGTAGAGGAAGCCTAAGCATTCCACCAAACTCAGGAACCATAACAGATCGATGGATTAGGCTCCATTTTTGCATGGTCAAAACAAAAACCAAAAACATCAAAAGCAAAATAATAAACAACCAAGGGAAAATTGTTTTAAAGTCATATACTAGAAAGAGAGCTAATTTTTCAGATACATAAAGGGTTTCTACGATGATGTAAGAAAGACCACCAGTCCGACAGGAGAGTGGGCAAAGAGTAGGTAAAAAGAGTTCCCAGGAAGGGAAATACAAGCGATCTTGAACAAAGGCACTTAAGCTCACTTGTAATTTAATGAACTAATTACAATATGATAGTTATAAAATGTAATTATATGTAATGAATATGTAATAATTGGTATGTAATTAATACATCCTTAAGCTGGTAGCAGTTTTAATTATTGTAGGTTTATAATATTACTAGTGAAAAACCCTCCCTAATTATTTTGATTTTAGAAGAAATGTAGCCAAACTGTAATTGAAAAATAAAATTAAAAAAAAAAAGAAAAGAAAGACATGTAGCCATTTCCATATGCTCAGGTGATACAAATACGGATAAGACCTCAGTACCTGACAAAGTTCCTATCTGCAACCAGGAGGGCAAGGATGGCTCATGGAGTAAACGGGGTGGGGGTCACTGGCTGCCCATTTGGGAAATACCGATGCAGACACCCACCTGACCGAGAGCATCTCCCAGACTGATCGCAAGGTGGGCCCACTTAGATTTGCAGAACTGGGCTACACACACCCTGCCAGGTACGTACGTACACAACACACACACCGTACCTGCCTCCTCCTCTCTGCCGCCAGCACGGTGTACGGACCGCAGTTATAGGAGGCCGAGTCCTTTTTCATCCTTTTCTGTATCTCACATGGTCTACATTGTGAATTTAATGTAATAATTTATCATTTCCTTTTGGTTGTTTCCCATTAAGATAAAATGTACATTTGTTGTTAAAAACTTTTGACAATACAGCCCTGACTGGTGTGGCTCAGTGGATTGAGCGCCAGCCTGAGAACTGAAGGGTCGCTGGTTGGATTCCCAGTCAGGGCACGTGCCTGGGTTGCGGGCCAGGTTCCCTGGTGCGGTGTGTGCAAGAGGCAACCGCACATTGATGTTTCTCTCCCTCTCTTCCTCTCTCCCTTCCCCTCTGTCTAAAAATAAATTTTAAAAATTTTGGAAAATACAGAAAAGAGCAGAGAAGAAAATGAATGTCTTCAGCGACCCCACCCTCCAAGACGACAGGACACCACCTCATCTAGGCAGGCTTTAGAAAGTTTCTAAATAGCAAGCCATTTGTGGTCCCGTTTCCAGGGTGAGCAGAATTGCTTGGACTCCTGGGCCTCATTAGAGGCCAACCTGGGTATTCCCTGTGTGGACGTGCCCTGGGGCCACCAGAGACCACGCAGGCCCGGCCCTCGCCCTCGGAAGTCCAGGCTGCTGTGCGGGATGAGGACGTGGTGCAGAGGGTGACAGCATCCTGGGAGCCCCGCAGGGCACGTGTCCACACAGCGCACAGGAACAGCCCGGCTAGAACAGGAGCTCAGTCTAACAGAGGAGATCGCAAACTACAAGAGAGTCGTTTCTCAGACCAGTCTGTCCAAGTTTGGGGGTGACGTTGTAAATGGGTTCCCCTTTCAGCACCTGTGACACCCGGGGTGCTATGGTCCCAGATTGGACCTTGTCTCTCAGGTCCAGTCTGGATTTTCTTAGGCTCCTGTGAAGCTTGGAAAGTAGGCTGAGGTTTGGATTTTCCTTTTTTAAAAAGATTTTATTTATTTATTTTTAGAGAGAGGGGAAGGGAGGGAGAGAGAAACACTGATCGACTGCCTCTCCCCCACGCCCCCAGCTGGGGACCGAATCTGCAACCCAGGCATGTGCCCTGACCAGGAGTCGAACTGGCGACCTTTTGCTTTGCAGAGCAATGCCCAACCAACTGAGCCACACCAGTCAGAGCGGATTTTCCTTATTTTTATATGGGAAATATGAGAACTTTTTCCTCCTTCCCCTCCTCTTCCTCCTCTTCCTTCAATAAGGTCACCAGTTGAGTTTTTAAAAGTTATAATAGAAAATAAACACTATGACCTAATTTTTCTATAAAATAATGTGCAAAAATTTTTTTAAAAAACCAGAAGGCTATGCTTTGAAATGAACATTGGTTTTCCCTGAGAAGTGAAACGATATGTATTTTTATTTTCTTTTTTAAGCTTTTCTGTATTTTTGACACTTTCCGTGATAAGTATGTGTCTGAAAATAGTTTTTCTGATTAAAAAATGTCATTCCTGTTATCAGATTAAAATAGAAAAGAATTCTCTCCAGCACACGAGGGCTCTCAGCGGGTGCGCCGCGCCTCTTCCGCTGTCCCGGTTCCGGAGGGAAGGCGGGGCTGCTGTGACGTCAGAAGAGAAAGACACCAGCAGCCGCCCGTTCTCCTGGTCTTACCTGTGATTTCTGCAGAACATGCTGGCGTATATTTCCTTGACCTCCTCTAAGCTGTTTGCATTCCCATCCTCCAGGTTGAAGGCTTCTGTTGGGGAGTTGAAGGCAAGGGTCACGAAGGGGAAAGCCAGGCCTTTGCTGGGTCTCTCCTGCCTTTCTGGTCCAGGGGGGAGTGTGCGTGGTCTCTGAGCCCACCCGGGGTTCAGTGTTAGGGAAGTCAAGAGCCCAGAGTCACTCCTCCTTCCAGATGTGAGGGCGAAGGGCTTCTGGGACTGGCCTGTCTCAGTCAGGACTTCCAAGTGTCCCTTTTAGAGACTGGGTTCCATCAGCTCATTAAACTCAAATTCCCAGCAGCCATCTGTCCCAAACTGAGGGCCAAGGAAGGGAGCCACATTCTGACAAACAGGGGTTCATTTCTTCTCTGGCCCCTCAAGATGAGATCAGGTTCCTTCAACTGCACCCCAATGGGATCTCATCACGCTCGCCCAGGCTGTGAATCTTGTTGTATCCCTGGCCCAAGCACAGTGCCTGGCACACAGTAGGTACTCAGTCAACATTCATTCATTTGGCTTAACCTGATGTCTCTGCTTTCAATAGAAACACCAACCAGCCTCTCTTTCCCTGGGAGGGTAAGAGGGCAGCAGGTAGGACCTGTTACCTTTCACCTTCAGCAGATGATCCAAGACTTTTTCCTGTTCCCGAATATGATTCTTCGCCCTGTTCAAAACCTGCCACTGAGGGCAGAGAAGCACAAAGCTGAAAGGTCAGCCTCTCACGGTACAGACAGGTTTTGTGGGTGCAGGAGCCCCTTCCTGGGCTCTGACCACGCTCCCTCAGGTACAAAGTCACGGTCCTTCATGGTGTCGATAAAAAGGGTAGGAAGTTTGTTCTGATGAGCAGAAGGCATGAAGTTCAGTTTGCATTCTGGAAACGGTTCTCACCAGAAGTATTCGGAAGCTATTGAGCTGCGGTCAGCAAACTCCTAGGGCTGCAAAAAGGGCAAACAACTACATCCGCTCCTTGAAGATGGAATAAATAGTGACTCAGAGGGGGCCTGAAGGAAGATCAGCCCCGTGCTGGCACCAGGCTCCCAACTACCTCCTGCTCCCTCGTCACCATGTGCGACTGCCTGGCTAGCATTAAATGCGCTCTTCCAACAATATTTTTTGTTCGCTAAATGCATACACTCCAGTTGATCTAAAAGCATAAATGCTCTGTCAACTTGAACTCTGAATTTCCTGTCCTGCGAGACAGAATCACAAGCATTCCTCCCTCCCTCCCTCCCTCCCTCCCACAGTCCTCCCTTCCCTTCCTTCCTGTAACATTACCAAAGTCAAAATGCTAACTGCAAGATTTTTCAAAAACAAGAACTGCTAAACACTGCTTATTGGGCTGACCACGGACACCTGCCTGGTGTGACATACATTCATCAGGTGCGTACGTCTAAGGGGACACCCCTGTGCGCTGGGCCTGGGGACACGGAGCAGGTATGAACAGCTCCTGCTCTCAAGGTACTGGCGTGCTAACAGGGAAGCGACTACTTGTAACACAAACTAGAATGCAGGAAGTGCCGAAAGGGGTGGAAGCAAAAGGCTGTGGAAGTGCACACACAGGAGGAGGGACTGATTCCAGCTAGAGGGACGGAGAGGCATCGTGGAGCAGAGCACACACAGAGCAGGGCGAGACAGCAGCAGACACAGTCCCACACCCACCCAGGCAGGCCCCCACTCTCAGGGGTAGGGGTGGGTGGGGGGAGTGGCATCTCCAGGCCAGCCCCCACCTCGCTCCACAGTCCCTCCCCCTGTAGAAACCTCCCCTCCCCACACCCAGGACCGCATACCTTTGAGGCTGTGATGTCAGACTGGTGGTAAACGATTCTCCTGAGGTTACTGAAGAGTCTTTTCAGGGTGGCTCGGTGGCGGGCCTGGGACAGGCGTCTGCGGGCCACCCGCGTCTCGAGCTGCCGCACCTGCGCCAGGCACCGGGGCATCATTCTGCCACAGTGGTCACTGCCTTCACCAAAGGTCGCCATTAAAATCTGCAAGGCAATATCATGCTTTTGGGGGGCCCTCCATAAAAAAGATACAATATTAAAGAAAAGGGAAGGCAGGTTGAGGCAGAAAGAAAGTCAAGGATCCCAAACCAATGAATAGAATTAATAATAGATACACCATGAACAACAGATGACACAAAATTTGTTCAGTTCAACTCCTAAAAACACAAGCCTGCTCATATGCGACTTCCAGGCAAAGGACACTGCTGCTTTACCCTAGGAAGTTTCCAGAACATTGCAAGTACTCATCTGATACTTGTTGATGGACTTTTGTGGCCATGGGGAGCAGACTGTACCCTGAGATCTTATTCTTTGCAGTCTGTTAAAAGCTGAATAGGTATGTGGCCCACCCTTTGAGGTATTTCCTACCATCAGAACACATCCCACTGTGGTTCGGGTAGTGGTAACACAGGTGTGTAGATACAAAAGAAATCCATCGCTGTGTATTCTTTAGATGCTCTTCAAAAAGAAGAGTGTGCACTGTTCTACCTGGGAAAGCAAAAAGTCACACGACGACAGAGGAGTGGGTTTGGCTTGTCCTGCTTCTGGTGGGTTCTGAAGGTGGTCATGATGTCGTCCTTTGTTACATCTGAATTTATGGACCAGGAGCCCTTCTCTAGGATAGGCGATTCTGGGACTGATACCTAACAGTTTTAGTAAGAGACAAGGACCAGTGTCTCTCACCTGATGTGTGGACCCCTCCGCCAGGTGCTCACCCCACGACTGCTCTGCCAGCTCTTTGGACACGGAGGCCATGTCTTCATCACCTCTGGGCCCCGGTAGGTGCTCAGTGTGGGGTTTTGAGTGGACTAGAATGGGAGGTCTTTGCTGTGTCCATGCTCCGCTGAGCTTAGTCCTGGTGCACACAGACAATGTGTGACCTCGGCCAGGTTTGGTGTATGTAGTCACTTGGGGAGGCTGTTGAAAACATAGGTGCCCAGGCCCTGCCTCGAAAACAGTGGATCTGAGGCTACTGGGGTGGGCCCAGGCAGCTGATGGACAACACGCTCCCCGGGTCATTCGGAGATTTTCATGGTTTGAATGTACCACTTGGCAACACTTCCCTCGAAGTACTGCCGCTGGCAGCAGCAGGGAACAGAACCTCCCCTGCAGAGGGAATACCGCTGAAGGAGGTGGGAGACAGCTCCCACTAAGTTCTAGGGGGGGGAAAGCAGCCAGAAGTCATGAACCCAGTCAGGCAGCGTAGGATCTGAAGATGTCTTCTGGGTCAGAAGGCTGATCCCAACAACAAAGTGGGCTTCACCAGGGTGTCTACTTGCCCCGGGGTTTGCTTCCCAGAGCCACAGTGGGAAGATGGCAAGTGGGCACCCCTGTAGTTGCCTGCACTGGCCCTTGCGAGCTGCCGTGACCTTTATTTCCAGGAGTCACGCCATCAGCATGGGGAGGAAAGCCCCTGCTTTGGTCTCCAGTTTCCAGACACGAGCAAATCTTTCATAGGAAGCAAAATGAAACAGCAAAGGGTGTGACCTGCCTAGGGCAACGTGAGAACCTTCTGAACCTCAGGATACACAGGCTGTCCTTAGTTATTTAAATTAAAGAAAAACAAATGTGCCTGGACACCATGGAATTTAAGTCAGTGAAAGGAGGTAAAAATACCAGGGCCCTCCCAGGATCTCGAATTCTCTAATAGTCCAGAAATAGTATTACCAAAGGCCTTTGTGCTGTAGAGCATCTGGAGCTCTCCCAGTGCCAATCCCGTTAAATTGGGTTTCCTCCCAGGCTTCTATCCTAACACACCCCTGAAATACCTAGTCACTGGTTGAGGGTGCAGCTTTCTGCTTCTCCCGTAGGGGGCAGACCATCCCATTACTTGCTACCTCTGGGGGCAGCGTTCACTGCCGCCGCTAGGGCAGAAGGTGGCGCTAGAGCATCCTGCCCAGCAACAAGGAGCTGTGACCTCCACCTCACCCCGCCTGCCTCAGGCTCCCTGTCCGGAGCTGGGAGACACTGGGGGTGGGGGTGGGGCACTCGGAAGACGGGAGACGATCCTTCCACCCTGTTTTAGGCGGGGAATCAAGCCAACTAGGTGTCGAACCTCATTAGATCTCATGCAATTTTAAATATCCTGCTCGTAAACGCTGCCTTTTGCTCTCCGACTAGGAATGATTTGCTATGATTCGCCCAAAAACATTCTTTTAAAATTACCTTTTTTGACTTGAGCGGTGGACCTGACTAGAGCTTAGGCTGATATTTTTCAGACAGAGCTCTTTGTTGCAATAATGCAGTTAAATCTGTCCCGTCAGTGCTCATGATCTGTTGTGTGAAGGGACGGATCTCCCAGGACAAGTGCCAGAGAAGTCACAGTCTAGGATCGGGGAGGGGAGGACAGGACCCCCTTCAGCCTTATTCCAAGGTTGGCTCTTTCGCTAGGACTGGGGGAACTAACTCTAAAAATGAGATGCAGAAATCATCTTTTACTTAAAAACAGTTGAAAACACAGACAAACCTTTTTTCCCAAAAGTCCTATACCGATGCAAAGCGTGTTCGGGATACTGTTACCAGCCGTGTAAGGCATTAGCGCAGTGTAGAATATAGTCTGGGACTTCAGCCCCAGGGCCTGGAAATCGGCATTGTAATAGCCGTGAAAACTCAGAATCATTTTTAAACCTTAGAGGGTGATCCATTCAAACCTTAGGCAAACTTATCAGATCATGTAAAAAAAAATCCCAAGTCATTCTCCGAAATATGTAGGTTGTCTCAATGACATATTCAAACGTTTGTATTAAAGTCTGGCCCCAGGCCTAAATGTTCACCAATGTAGAGGCACCAGCTTGACTCAATTTGCATGTAAAAAACACCCACAAGGCCAAGTGCACCTTTCTGGAGGTGAGTGGGCGCTAAAACCTCAACCTTTAGTTGATACTCACACTAGGAGGGATGGGCACCCATGCACACGACGTCCCCTCTCCCCGGACATGCAGGAGGCTGTGTGAAGCCCTGAGGGTGGTGACTGTGATGACAGTGATCACCAGCCTTGCGCCAGTCAGAGTGGAAACCAGGGCTTCTGCCCCTGCCACCTACCAGACCTAGCACCTCGGCACGTGGGCAACGACCAATTGCGGCGTGTCCCCAGCCCCCACAGCCAATGGGCATGCACTGTGGCAGGCCAATGAGAGTGCGACCAGAGAAGAAACAATGTAAATCAGGGTTTGAAGGCACACAAGAAGGCAAGGTGACAGGAGGGAAGGGCGGGGTGGGGCTGACCTTCTCACCTTGCCAGGTGGTGGCTCCTTCTCTTGTGGAGGCTGAGTTGAACAGAGAGGCGATACCTGTGTCACCTCAGTGTCCTCACATGGCTTGCATATGCCCACAGAGGACTAAATGGATGTTCCCCAACTGGTTCCACTCACCTGCCATTGAGCTCCAGTTTCAACATCCCTCAAACGAGGCTGTGCCACGTACCTTATAGGGTTATCCTGAGGTGTAGAGAAGATACCTTAAATTAAAGGGTCCCAGGGCACAGGCTTCAGGTCTCAGGGGAAAAGGTGAAAACGTGGATGTCACAGAAACTGAGAGACGCATAAAAGCGGGAACAGGGGAATGATGTTTTAACTATGGGAAGAAGAAAGAGGAATGGAAAGCAGATATTCTTCCAGTTTAGAAAAAAAAGCTCATTTCCCCCCAATGCAGAATATACTCTGGTGTGTAGGTATCTTTTTGCTCGAAGCCCTGCACCCCTAAATATGTCATCATGCCACTGCATCAGTTCTACACTGATGTAGCAGCAGGAGCAGCTAGGAGCTGCTAGGAGGAGCAGCCAGGCCAGGTGCCCCCTAGCTGCTCTCTGATCTGAGGCAAGCTACTCCTCCCTGGCACAGGGGTTAAGCAAAGGTCACACCGTCTAGCTCAAGCAGCATGTGCTCCAGGGTGCATGCATTTGGATTTTAATCCAGGGTCCACCTTGCAGTGACTTTGAGGACCATAAATGAGTGCAACCTTCAGCATGCAAATAGGGTACCTGGCATGCAGCTGGCACTCCTGACATTCAACTTCGGATTTTGGTGGAACATTAGATTAAATGTGTTATGTATAAAGAAACTGTCACATAGAACACATGCAGTGAGAGTCGGTTCTCTCCTCCTTTTCAAGATAAATGTAAAATGATTTCACTCTAAAATTCTGCCTGGGACAAGGCCCTGTCTGTTCCGGCTCTCAGGCAGCCTTTGACCCAGGGTCTCTGAGGACCCCTGAGAAATTGCTCTCCCCTTTCCCCACTCCCTGGTTTCCCTCCCCTGGCCCTGCTCCTCACCTCCCACCACCAGCCCCATCACAGCACTCCTGGGTCCTCATGGGAACAGTGGGGTTTCAGGGGTCTGTGCCACTCTGTCTTGGAGAGCCTTACCTTTGCACCGAGAGGACACACAGAGGTTCGGAAACACACCTGCCCAGCCTTTTATCTAGTCACCACCCCAACCCCACTTGTCAACCACCACCACCCCTCACACCTGCATCCCTGGATGCGTCTCACTGGGGAGCAGGTCTGCACCTAGAAGAAATGCAGTCTTGGGGTGGGATGTTACTAAGAAGCTTCTTTACCTATAGCAGTCTAATTTTTGTATTGGAAAAGCAGATATTTTATTTATTTCAGTCAATCTTCCCCACAACTGGCAGGCAGAAGGCTCTGCTCATGGACCTCCTGATGACCTTGTGACCTTCTCATGGCCTCTGACCAGCTTTGGATACAAATCAGAGTCCTTGCCAGTAATGTCCACACACATACCAATACCTTCTGACCCTGATCTCTCCCTCTAAGCAGCATAGATCCTGCCCTGCAATACGTCCCTCGAAGTAACATAGGTCCTACTCTGAAACACTCCCCACAGCAACAGAGATCCTGCTTCAAAGTGCCCTCCTCACAGTAGCATAGATCATACTCTGAAACACTCACACCCCCCAGTAGTATGACCATGGGGCAGGCAGGCTCGGTTCTTGTCAAACAAATCATTGGCCAACTCCTTGATTAACTTTCTTTATAAAATTAATTTTAATTTCCCAAATAATACACATTCCCCTTGTAAAAATGAAGACATTTCGACCTCACCCTGGTCTTCTCTTCACCTTTATAGAATTCACAAGTGTTTGCTGTGGGTGCTTCCAGATTCTTTGCTAGATGTTTACCTTCCTGCAGGTATTTTCCCCTAGATTATATATAGTTTTCTTTTGTGAGTTCTGGAGGGAAGAAATTACATAAGATATCACTCTGCAACTTGTGGACTTCACTCAGTAGTATGAGTTAGAGATGCATTTATATTCATACAGACATCTACCTCATTGGTCTCCACTGCTCCACAATGTTCCTCACATTAGATACTTATGAAGGAATAGTGAATTTATTTGAAAGTAAAGAAACCTTTTGCAAGATGTATTAGTCAGTGTTCTCAAGAGATTCAGAATACTAATTATGTATATTGCATTTATATTATAATTACACATGTTATATATATTGTGTGTGTGTGTGTGTGTGTGTGTGTATCTCCTTGTGACTCAGTTGGTTGGCATTGTCCTGGAAAGCGAAAGGTTGTCAGTTCTATTTCCAGTCAGGGCACACACCTGGGTTGCATGTTGGGTTTCTGGTCAGGGTGTGCAGGATAGGCAACCGATTAATGTGTCTCTCTCACATAGATGTTTCTCTTCCTTTCTCCCTCCTTTCCCCTCTAAAAATAAAAATAATTTTTTTAAAGCTGTGTGTGTATGTGTGTGTGTACATAGAGACAGAGAGACAGAGAGAGAGGGAAAAGCTGGGCCAGCTACTGTAGAAGGTGGAAGCAGGGTTGCATGGGACAAGGAGCTGTTTTTTTTAGGAAGTGTGCCAACAGAGATGGGATTCCCCCACGCTGTCCTCCACTTGATGTTTGCCAAAGCAGTTTCACTTATTAACCTAGGAGACTTGAATTGTTCCAGCAGTGTAAGTGACTGATTTTATGGACTCATAAACCGATGGATTCCTACTGCTGGAAATCTAATTCCATTCTTGGTGGCTTTCTGTTTTGTGCAAGTAGGGACTTTGTTGACGCTAACCTGAGCTATTCCACAACGGATGTGGTCACAGTGGTCTGAGAGAAGGTGTTTCACTTTCAGTCTTTGGGACCCATGAGCTCTAAACAGACACACCAAGGTTCCCGGCAGGTGCTGATCCCAGCATGAGGCCTGTGGACTGTGATTGCTGGAGGGAGCAGGTTTCTTCTGACCTGAGGCACCTTCCCGATGGGGGAGCCAGGGAAATGATGCAACTTGCTCATCAGAGCTCAGGTGTGAGGTCCTTCCTGTACTTGGTTCAAAAACCCGAATTGCATAAGCTCAGAATTGGGAATTCCTAGTTTAGCAGTCGTCCATATTTAAAAGTTTTGGGGTTGATAAAATCTTTGCCTGAGTTGGCGCTAAGATGTGGTTATTATGATGAATGTGCTATGTTTAAAGATATTCATTGTATTTATAAAATAAAATGTGTTCATAGTATGAAATTTGAAAAATATTTAAAAGTATAAAGAGCAAGTCAGAAATCACCCATAAACTCCCACTACCTAAAGCCAATAATTGTAAAATTCTGTGTGTGTGATATAAAAATATTATAAAAGCAATCATATTACATCTACAGTTCTGTATCACGCTTCTTAAAGTTAAACTTTTTATTTTGAGATAATTGTAGATTCACATGCAGTTGTAAGAAATAATACAAAGAGATCCCATGTTCGCTTTACCAAGTTTCCCCCAGTGGTAACATCTTGCAGAATGATAGTACAATATCACAAACAGGGCTTCTGGGGGACTTAGATCTCCCTAAAGGCACACTTGGTTGTGTCACTTCGTACAAGTCCCTTTACCTCTGGGAACTCCAGATTCCTATTTGGAAAATGGGGGTAGGGCTTAGAGGATTCCGCAATATAATGCAAATAAGCGGGGTACTCAGCACCCTGGCCACCTCGTGACTATCTGGGATGTTGTCGAGGTCCAGTGGTAGTTGACTTGGATGGCTGCCCCCACTTTCAACAACTCAAACGACAGAGCCCCTGCCACCGCTGCCAGGAAGCTAAGGGGAGAACTACGTCTTTCAGTCGCTCTTTGGGTTGGGTGGTGATTACGGGACAGATGGGCGGGGCTGGGGCGGGGCCTGGGCGGGGCCTCAGGCGTGCGGCAGGGAGTGCGTAGGGGCTGGTAGGTCGGCCCCGGCGTGACGTACCTGGCGCCCGCTCCCGGCCCCTCCCTGTGCGGCCGAAGCCCCGCCCCTCCGTCCCTCACTCGCCCGCTGCCCCTTAAGGCGCTGGCGCAGTGATGGCGGAGGCCGTGGAGCGTACAGACGAGCTGGTTCGCGAGTACCTGCTCTTCCGCGGCTTCACGTACACACTGCGGCAGCTGGACGCCGAGATCAAGGCGGACAAGGAGAAGGGGTTCCGGGTGAGAGTCTGGCGGGCGCGGCGCAGGCGGAGGCCGCCCTGAGGGAGCCCGGAGCGGGCTCTTCCCCAGCACTCCCCTTAGGGGCGGGAGTGGCGCTGTCACCGGACTGGGGGGCCTTGACTTCAGTGCGTCTGGCCCTCGCTTGACAGATGAGGAACTGAGGCCTCGCGAGGGTGCATGATTTGCCTGAAGTTGCCCAGCGAGTCAGGAGCATCGCCGAGGCTGGAGCCCAGGTCCCCGAACTCCTGGTTCAGGGCTCAGTCCTCCACCCCACCTTCGAGCAGGTGCTGGCCAGTCGTTGGCCGGGATGGCAATAAGGCTTTCAGAGCTAAGGCTGGGTAGATGGTTGAATTTCGGCAACGCAAATATTCTGTAGCTAGCTTCCGATGGCTTTGGGAGCAAAGGGGTCTGCAGCCCAAAATGATGGCTGGGTTCAAGTATCTGCCGTGTTTGTTTAAAATGGCCTTGTCGGTGACTCATTGGCAATGTTGCTTAGGCAGTTGAGGAAGACCTCTTTGCACATTTCAATACTTTATATTTCCCCTGCTAAGACGTGATTTTCCGTTGAGAAGTTCTTGGAATTTATACGTAGATGTTTGCTGACTTCAGTGAATGTTGACAGGTGACCTGAGAGAGGAAGTGGGCCAGCAGCAAGAATGACGGAAGGGAGCTAGGAGACCCGTTTCTTGTCTTGCTGAACTTAGTGGCTACTTAGTGGCAAAAGCGAAGCATTACAGCTCTCCAGGCCTCACTGTCTGATTTCTAAGGTGGAGTGTTGGATTGGTATTGGTAGCCATAAACCTTTTCCACACTGTGTACTCGGGTGTGATTGCTTCTTAGATGGAGGTGACTTCTTCGGCTGACATTCTGAGCAGCTGCAAGGGCTTTGGGGGTGCTTGGATGCCTTGAAGGAGTCAGTCAGTGCACCTCCTGGAATGGTGGAGCAGAGGGGAGGACCACGGAGACGATCTCACTGTCTTTTCCAAGACCTGGACCCATGTCTCCTGCTTCCCGAGTCAGTGGTTTTACACCTGAAATTTCCACCACTTACTAGAGGGTCAAGCCATATATCTAACATCAGAAAATAGCTTAAAAGCTATCGCATTAATACGTTTTTCAAGTTTTATAGATTGCTAACTTAAATTTTTTTTAATGTCCAGAAGCCACAGCCAGAGGAAGAAAGCTGTATTAGCTCTGTGGAGTGAGGGGAGATTCCCTTCTGTCCTTCACTGCCTTCTCTCACCAGGTGGACAAGATTGTGGACCAGCTGCAGCAGCTAATGCAAGTGTATGACCTGGCTGCCCTGCGGGATTACTGGAGCTACCTGGAGCGGCGACTCTTCAGCCGCTTGGAGGATATATATAGACCCACCATCAACAAGCTGAAAACCAGCCTGTTCCGCTTTTATCTCGTCTACACAATTCAGGTGCTTGTTGGTTCTGGGATTTCTTGGAGGAAAGAGTTATTTGATCCAGAAATAGGTTTTCTTTTCAAAGAAAAGTTCACCCCCAGGGAGGACCCTCTGTGTTACTCTGGGAAAGGGTGGGACAGTCACCGTGCAAGTTATTATGGACTGTTTTCCTAATCTTTTCCCCCTTCCTATCTGGAGATCATCTGACTTGTCTTCCTCATTCCTGTTTCTCTTGTTTTAACATGTAAGCCTGGCTGGTGTTTTAGAGACTATAAGTAGCTGGGTTCAAATATGAGTAATAAAGATTATAAGCTGACCTGGGGAAATAGTTACATTAGTTGAAAATCAATTAGGAATTCATTTTTAGGGTGGCATTTGTTATCAGCACTTAAGTTTAAGCCAGCTTCTGTGAAATTACAAGGAACTCGAGAAAAGAATGATGATTTCCTTTCTTTTTTCAAGTCTGTAGATCATGTCTGGCCACTTACCTAGCTGATATCCAAAGGCTCTCTGTTGTACAGTGATGAGGAATCTTACCCCTGGACTCCTGTCTCTTCTCCCTCCTTGCTACCACCTCTGTGTCTTGGCAGACAAACAGAAACGACAAGGCTCAGGAGTTCTTTGCAAAGCAGGCCACGGAGCTCCAGAACCAGGCCGAGTGGAAGGATTGGTTTGTCCTGCCCTTCCTGCCATCCCCAGACACCAACCCCACCTTCGCCACCTACTTTTCTCGACAGTGGGCCGACACCTTCATTGTGTCCCTGCACAACTTCCTGAGCGTCCTGTTTCGGTGCATGCATATCCTTTCAGCTGCCTGGCACTGTGGGCCTTGCCCGCTGCATCCAGACAATGTGGTCACTGATGCATCCAGACAATGTGATCAGTGGTCACTGCCCTTGATGCAACCACTTCTTCTGCAAGGCGCCCGAGGATCACGGTCATGTGTCATGTGAGCGGGGCTGGACAGATTGTGGTTAGTTTTGTCGGAAGGCCAGAGAATCCTGAGTCTTTGTTCTCACACTCTGCTGCCGAAGTAATAGCTGCCATGCATGGCTGGGCGGGGGCTGGAGTAGTAGTGGGGTGCCAGTGCTGGGCTCCGGGAGGAGCCCTCACATAGGGCCGAGGCCCTCTCTCAGTGGATACAGGCGTTGGCTAGGCAGCTGCTGCTTAGTGAAGCCGGCCATCCTTGAGGGCACCTGCTCTGTGTCCCCCAGGACTTGCCTTTGTCGGAATTTGGTAACATGTGAGAACACTTCCTGGTTTGGAACTTCCTCCCTGTGTTAGTGTTCGGGTCACTTTCTCTGATTGTGACCTCAGTGTCCCTCAACTTGCCAGAATATAGAGCCGCTTGAAGAATATGTGTGTGGTGATGTGAGAAAGGCAAGAAGGTAAATCATTCACAGCCTACCCTATTTACCATTTTGTTGTGAAATGCCTGCGATGCCACAGCCTGGGACCATCATCCATTGCCGATGCTCTCTGGGCTGGAGTTCTAGGGGGGAGAAGGGAGTCTGGCTTGAGGGGGGCTGCCTGGCAAGTCACTGATAAATAAATGGGGCGTGGTGGGGGCCCACCCACGGCGGCCGTTGTGGCCTCTGGGAGGAACATCGGCCGGTGGAGGTAGGCAGGGGGCCCTCTCCTTCTGTGCCGTGGCTGCTGTGGACTCCACTCTCGCCAGCTCCGCCTTTCTCCTGGCCTCGCTGCTGCTCTTCATCCCAGGGGCCTTCAGATGAAACCAGCAGGGGCATCAGGCCAATGCTGGTTAAGGCACAGCCACGTGGGCTATCTAGGGGAATTGAAAATGTCCCTCCAGGTCTTTTCAGTGCGAGACGGTGCCCACTCGAGCCACCGTTCGCTTCCTCAGCACTGAGGCCCTGCCTGCTTTGCACTTCTCCTGACTGAGGCTGTCTGGGGTAGCTGGGAAAGACTGACACCCTGACCTGCAATGTGGGTGTTCCCGTCGTGGCATGTGGTTGTACAGCCTGCAGAGAGCTTTGTCCCAGTCTAAACCTCGGCCCGGGAGAGGTTCAGTCTGGGCCGGGGAAAGCCGAGAGGCTGATCCTCCTGCCCAGCTGGTGGAGCAGCTGCAGCCTGCCTGCAGAGCCCATGGCCACTGGGCTTGCTCTTGGCTGAAGGTTACCGAAGCTTAGGCGGGCTGTGAAGCCCACGGATGTGGCTCTTCGTTGCTGGTGTTGGGAGAGAACTTCAGGTTTGCATTTGTGTCCTCTCCGTGGGCTAGCCAGGCAGATTGTCACGTGTCTGTCTGTCTGTCTGAATGAAGTCAGGCCAGGGCTGGCTTCAAGGGAGAGACTACTTCGTAAGGTCGAGAGGAGCCAGGGGAGCCCGTAGCACTGAGTGTGTGCTTCACTCCCCACCTCTGGAGTTCAAGGGCGACGCTGCTGCGTCAGGGGTTTGGGAAGGCCTCTGAGGCGCTTCCCAGGCAGGCTTATTCTTTAACTTCATGCACCAGTGCCCGTGATCCTGAACTTTGATGCGGAGTGCCAGAGGACCAACCAGGTTCAAGAGGAGAATGAAGTTCTGCGTCAGAAGGTTGGTTCCGAACGCACTTGCGTCTTGGGAGGGACTTCCGCTGTCACGTTTCAAGTCGGGCAGTGGCAGTGGAGGGCTGGTGAAGTTTAGGAAAGCACTAAACTGGAAGGAGTGTCGCCAGAAAACCAGGGCTGGCACCTGTGGGCTGTAACAGTCTGGAAACCAGAGGCGAGGTTCACGTTTCAAGTCATGTGTGTCGCATGACCGGCAGAGTGCCAGTAGGGAACCTTTAAGGGGGAAATGATTATTTATGCATTTGTGCCACCTGGCCACCGACCTGTGTTCACGCGTCTGTTTCGTACCTGCCCCAGTCCTTTCCCACATGAACCCACATCTGTATTGTTTCCAACCCAGACATGTTTCAGTTGTTCTGCCCAGCTCTGCGTTTCTCTAGTTTAGTAAAATGGTAGAGCGTAGGGACCCGCATTTGCCTCTGCATTTTGCCTGAGGAGCATTTATCCATCCTCAAAATTAAGATATCTTTAGAAAAAAGGGAGATTTTCAGAACAAGAAAGATTATAAACTGTTTAGACTTGGGGGTTTAAGATGCTTGGGTCTTGGGTGTTGCATGTATGATTTTCTCCAGGCAAACGGTCAGAAATGCTGTTTAGAGCCCATCGAAAACATTTTTCCGTGAGAGTTCCAAAGTCTGACCTTGTAGATTCCCAAGAGCAAGGCAGAATTGGGTGGAGCTGTTTTTCTCAGTGAGTTCAGGAGGAAGCGAGTCCAATGATAAAAGGGAAGCAAGTCAAATGATAAAAAGGGGAAAAAAGCAGGTTTTGTATGGCTGACGGGTTTTAGTTTCTCACCTCACTGTAGTCAAGTGACAGCTGCAGTTTCCTGTTCTTCCCGCCCGCAGTGACCACTGAGCAGGACGGGCACCCTGAGACTGAGGGCCCGTGGCCCCAGGAGCCAGTGGGGCTGGGAGTGGGATGTGCTGTGTCTAACCTTCCCCAGCAAGGTGATGTCGTGAATTAACTCGGCCCCATCTCTATGTAGCTTTTTGCATTGCAAGCCGAGATCCACCGACTAAAGAAAGAGGAGCAACAGCCCGAAGAAGAAGAGACCTTGGTCCAGCACAAGTTGCCTCCTTATGTCTCCAACATGGACCGCCTGGGGGACTCGGAACTGTGAGTGTGTGCCTTGCCTCATGGTTGGGAGGGCCTAGCCCCCTCCTCCCCTCCATCCCCTGTGCACTTACCTAGGGACCACCTCGCTGTGGCCCTGCTGCTCCTGGAGGTGCAGAATTGCCCAAGAGCCTCCTGCACTCACTGTCCTTGCTTCCTAGCTCTCTGTGTAAGCTCCCCCGGCCTTTGAGGTCCTCTGAGCCTGCCCAGCTCTGCAGGCGCCTGCACATCCAGGTCTGTGCAGCCTGGATAAATAAACACAACCGTGTCCTAAAGCCGTGGGGAGATTTGTGCATTGAAAGCAGTACTTTGTGGTTGAAAAGATAGGTAACTACAGGTTGGATGCATTCCACGGTGGAACATGCTCCTGCGTGAGGGTTTGAAGAGGGAGGCAGACCGGGGTTAGGTGTGTGGGCGACGTTAATCAAACAGCCGGCTAACCAGGAGACCCAGCTGATGATCCTAACAGCAGCAGCAGTTGAGGGGATGTGGGCACAGAGGGGTCACAGTGCGTGGGTGGGTGAGTGAGTGGGGAGTCACGTTCCCATCCTGCAGGGGGCCAAGTCCCGTACCGGGCGAAACCACTCTTGTTTCTGAGCTAGCACCATCTGATGGAGATAAAATGCAAGCCAAGAAATGTCACTTAAAAACTTTCAGAAGCTATGTTAAAATTAAAAAAAGTAAAAAGAAACAGGCGAAGTTAATTTTCATGAGAGATTTTATGTAGCCCAATGTATCTAGATTATCGTTTCAGACATGTCAGGAACACACACAGGGCCTCTGAGCTTTACCAGGGCCCTCAAAGGAGAGCCCAGCACGGCCCTGGTCTCAGCACCGTCCACAGCCCCGCAGGTCTGTGCTGTGGCTTCTCCCCGTCCCCTGCAGCCCTGTGACCTGGTGTTGTGTGTGCCTGTGCAGAGCCATGGTGTGCAGCCAGAGGAGCACCGCCCTCTCCCAGTCACCTCGTGTGGGCTTCCTGTCCTCGCTGCTGCCTCAGAGTAAGAAGAGCCCCTCCAGGTTGTCGCCTGCCCAGGGCCCCCCTCAGGCTCAGAGCTCAGCCAAGAAAGAGTCCCTCAGTGGTCAGGTAAGCACACCTCCGGCTTTCCTAGCTCCAGCCGCAAGGCCTCTGACATCTGACCGCACTTTCACACCTCCTTGTCCAGGGGAGACGTGTTTGCCTTCTGCGTAGGGCTGGTTTCGTGGGCGCGCTGGCGGGATCTGAAACTCACACCTCCTTCCATAGACAGTGGCAGCTCTGCAGGATGAGACGAGAGGTGGAGTGGAGGGGCCGAGGGAGTAGGAGGAGCCCCCACTTAACGCACTCTCCGCCCCAGCCCCTCCAAACCTCGCCTGCACTGGAATCGCACGTGTTGCAGACAGACGTGTGTGTGTGCCGACCAAAGGTAGCGCCCCATCTCAGACCCGCGTCTCACTCAGACCCAGGGACGTCTCTCCTCCCCAGCACGTGCCCCTCTGACCGGTGCCTGAGTCGCAGCGCCAGCTCTCAGAAGGCCCCAGCTCTCGACACTCGGCAGGTGGAGGGGTGGACGGCAGCGAGAGGGAGAGGAAGACGCTCTGAGGGGTCCCCCCCCTCTTCTCAGAGATCGCCTCTGCTCTCAGGAGGGCTTCTGACTGTGATTGGGTGGCTCAAGCTTCTGGAATTTTCAGTTATGGGGAATATAAAGCAGCATGTAGATAAAGAGCTCATTAGAGTTACTTCTGAAGTGGTGAATTTTTTGTACAAGTTGGGATTTACTGATTCAGCAAAGGAATTTTACTGTTTTTTCCCATTTATAGGAGCTTGCAGAATTTCTTTTACGCTAGTGTATAGTATATGCAAAACAGCCGCGGGGCCCACGGAGCAGTGTCCCTGGCAGAGACGGTCGGGATCCACCGCTTTCAGGAAGGCCCCGGAGTGGACGTCCCACAGACCCAGTGTGATGCTTTATTGCCTCTCTCTCTCGCTGAACTTGTTGTATAAGTCACAGATAAAGTGAGCCGTCCTAGTCCTGCCGGTCACACAGCAGTTTGGGGCAGTTCCCTGCGTCCAGAAGGCAGGGGCTGCCACGGGGCCGTGGGGCCTTTAGCGGGGCACCTGGGCTCAGGACTGCTGTTGAAGTGCCGCGGTGGAGCCGGGTGCCAGGTTAGACAGAGCAGGGGCTCTGGGGTCGAGCAGCTGTGCTTTCGGCACCAGCGCCTGGTGTATCATCCACACTCGGGTTGCTGGAACTCCCCCCAGTTTGCTTGGGGGTCATCATAGTATTTACTCCCTGGGGGTGGGGTCAGTGAGTGAACTGAGCTGATCTAAGGGCCCTTGGTATATATAGTGCTGGGCAGATGATAAGGACTCAGTACATTTTAGTAGTAGTAATTGTTGTATTTTTTAAAATTGATTTTAGAGAGAGAGGGGAAGAGAAGGAGAGAAACCCTACTGTGAGAGAGAAACATCTGTTTCTCACATCTGATCTGTTGCCTCTTGCACGCCCCAGGCGTGTGTCCTGACTGAGAATCAAACCCACAACCTTTTGGTCTGCAGGACGACACCCAACCCACCAAGACACACCGGCCAGGGCAGTGGTTGCGTTTGTGAAGGTGCTGGCCTGCCTGGGTTCCCCGGTCAGTGCTGAGACCTCCGGTGCCAGCAGTGCCCAGTGACTATAATCTTAGCATCCGTGGGTCGAAAATCAGTCCCAGTACCTACGACTGTTGTTTTGAAATTCAAACGTATTAGAATTCCAGTCTGAATAAGTGTTGCTGTTTACTTTGTAGATCTCTTTCACAGTATGATCTTTGGGAAGTGTTACAGATGATGTAGGGAGTGCTAGGCCCCTTGGAGTGTGCATGAAATGACACTATTCAAGTGTATTAAAAAATATTTAGGGCCCTGGCTGGCGTAGCTCAGTGGATTGAGCTCAGGCTGCAAACCAAAGCATCGCAGGTTCGATTCCCAGTCAGGGCACATGCCTGGGTTGCAGGCCACAGCCCCCAGCAACCGCACATTGATGTTTCTCTCTCTCTCTCTCTCTCTTTCTCCCTCCCTTCCGTCTCTAAAAATAAATAAATAAAATCTTAAAAAAATATTTAAAAGAAAACACTGAGGCAGGTTCTTTGGGGTGAAGCCCGTGGCCTTGCTTTTTAGGTATTTAGGATCTAAGTGTCATAAAGTGAGGTTGAAATGGGGTCAGGAACTTTTTGTGTGGTTTACGTTCAGGAGACGAGGGTAAGAACGTGTAGTTTGTAGCAAACCTTCCTTGCCTTGCCCCTAGTCTATATTCAAACAAAGCTCAGGTCACCTCGTGACATGTCAGGTGAAGGTGCCCTCTTTCCATTTCCTGAGTGGAGATGACAGGTGTCTACAATCTGCAAAACCCAGTGGTTCCATCCCTTGTTTGTTTTTTTTTACTGATTTATGAATTAGACTCAGTATCGATGTTTCAATTCTAAAAATAACTAGTAGATTTGAATTTCAAAATGACCAAAGAATTTTAAAGTCAAAGGCAGTTTAAAGCCAGGATCTGGCCCACCCTCCTATTGAATGGAGGGGCACATGCTCTGCTTGATTGCCTCTTGGGATGAGGAGCTCACTGTTTGTCAACATGGGAAACATTTGCCCATCGTAAAGCTGTCAGTAGAAACCTCTATCATTTGTACTCACTGAGCTTAGCTTTGCTTTCCGGAGCTGCTCAGACCAAGGCTTCTCTTAGGACAGCCCTTGCTGTCGTTTCCGTGCTAAGCACTCTGCTCATTCCTCCCCTCCCCACAGCCGTCCAGACTTACGCTTTGTTTTCCACACCCTCACCATCCCGGGTCCCCTCCCCTAGGGGGGGGGCATTCTCAGTTTTAATTCCTCTATTACAACGGATGGCCAAATTTAAGTGTATAATTTGGGATGCTCTCTCACCAATACCAAATACAGCAGGTTGTATGATCAGTGCCTATGATTTTAATGGTATATTGCTTTGAACTCGGTAGAAAA
Source organism: Phyllostomus discolor (assembly GCF_004126475.2). Classification (NCBI taxonomy): domain Eukaryota; kingdom Metazoa; phylum Chordata; class Mammalia; order Chiroptera; family Phyllostomidae; genus Phyllostomus; species Phyllostomus discolor. The sequence continues at coordinate 80,555,396 of NC_040912.2, read as the reverse complement.
TGACACTGGGTGTTTTTTAAAGCCACATCGTTGTGTTAGCACATCTTCAGTGGGTAGCCTTTTTCTCACTGTTACCAGGACTTCCTCTTTTCTTTTTACTAGTAAATTAGCAGCACATAAAATGATTAAGCGTTCCTATTTTAAGTATTATTTGTGTGTATCAGTATACGTTCCTGTCACATAGGTATTTTGCCCGCTTCTTGGTTGCTGTAATTACTTGGTTGCTATAACTGTTATCATTGTTACTGAAATGTTCATAGCGTTGTAGGTAGCGAAATAAAGGGTGAAACTCTCCCTGTGCTTTCAATCTGAATCTGGAGGCAAAATATAAACAACACATGGAGGTAGCTGTAAAACCGGGGTTCCCAGGCCCCCGGGGGACCCTGAGGACGGTGGCCCCTGAGGGCACCTCAGCAGCAGGCTCCCCGGCCCACAGTTCCCCTCCCGCCTTCCCTCCAGCCCTGGTTCCGCTCCTTCCACACCCGCTCAATGAGCGGAGGGACTGCACGTGGGAATTACTAGCTACAGAGATAAGCTCTAATTGGCTGTCATGTAAAGAAAACAGAGTGTCCACAAACGTCTGTATTCTCAAATTACCTCACAGCTACTGAGACAGCCGTGGTGAGTACAGCTGCCCTTGGGGCTGTTCCCATGGTTGTCAGCCGGCTGGGGAGGAGGGCGCCCGCCCGCCCATCCATCATTCGGCGATTTCTGTGTCTCAAGGGCCTGTCTTCTGAGTGGCTTTATTTTGCTTCGGGGAAGATCAGATTGCTGGGACTTGTTTCCTGTCCCATCGGGATGACTGCCTGCTAAGCTCTGTTCTGGCCACCGAAAATTAATTGATAGCCTTCTGCAGAGTGAGAAGCCAGGAGGTCCGGTGATGAGACATCGGCCAAAAATCCCTCTCCTGAACTGCGGGAGAGAGCAGGATCATGATGAAATGTGACTGGACATAACTTGGGCCATTGCAATGTTACGTGCGTCCAGTAGTTAAGATTTTTACCACGGGTGCTCTTAAAGTGAAACTCTGAATTACTGGTTAAGTCACAGCGAACGCTTATTTCAGTTAGACACATTTAGCTAGACATAAGTTTACCTTAGCCTACTCATTCAAGTGTTTTGTGGTCGGAGGCAGTTATCAGCTCTGAGCACATTTTTAGCTGTTGCTCCCCTTGCTTAGTAAGTAACTTAGATATGGTTTAAGGAAAGGGTCTCCTATGAGCAGGCTCTGGTCGGTCACGCCGAGGGCCACGGCTCTGCTGGTATGAACTGGCCTGTCATCATCAAGACAGTTCTTCTGAGTTTGTCGTAGGGCCTTTTGGTGTGGTGCCTGTTGGGACATGCATTTGCATTTTGGAGCACTGCCCAGTGTCTGGCCTGATGATGTGCTGGACAGCATCCCGGCCATCCTGACTTGTGCGGGAAGCTCCACTTGGTACTTCTCAACCTAGTTTCTCTCCATGCTGGGGAGGTGTGAAAAGTGGCGTTTGTATCAGCTAGAGGAATCTGAACTCCATCCTAAGTGTCCCTGTTCCATCAGTGGGGGCCAGTTGAATTGAGCATTCTTAATATCAAGCATCAGAAAAGGAAAAGTCACTGTTTATCAGGTGCAGTGGGTACACAAGGAGCGAACATGGTGTCTGCCTCCCTTCTGTAGCCTTTCCCACCTCTGGTTGCAAGGGAGGACCCCCCTGGGGTCTGCGTACTTTCCCTGGGCATGGATGCAATTTTATACGGGTTCTTTTCCTTTTCTTCGCAAATACCCAGTGTAAAGATCTCTTGGTTGGGTTGCTAGATCTGTCAGACCTATAGGCTGCAGGGTTTCCCAGCCTTCCCCCTTTCAGGGACCCCACCACTGCAGAAAACAACTGTCGGCCCAGGGCACTGATCTTCCTTCTGCTCAGCACGGTTTCCGTAGCTGCTGTGGAATAATTCCCGTGACCACCTTCGCGTCCAGAAAACATGGCCTCTACTGCCAGCTCTTTTGTCTCTTCTGCCACAATGTTAGGCTTTTGGAGAAATGTTTGGAATTCTTCATTTCTAACTTTATTTTGTTGAGGCCTGTTCGTTTTTTTCTTGGTAAGTCTAGCTAAAGGTTTGTCTTTTTTGTGCTTCTTTTAAAATAAAAATACAGCTCTTAGGGTCATCGACCCTTTCTATTGGCTTTTTAGTTTCTATTTTCTTTACTTCCTCTCCTATCTTTGTTATTTCCTTCCTTCAACTAAGTTTGAGACTTATTTGTTCTTTTTCTAGTTTCTTGAGGTGTAAGTTTCTTTTTTCTTAGTGTAGAAGTTTATTGTTATGAACTTCCCTCTTAGAACTACCTTTTTTAAACAAAGATTTTATTTATTTTTAAAGAGAGTGGAAGGAATGGTGAAAGGGAGAGAAACATCAATGTGGGGTTGGCTCTCACACGCCCCCTACTGGGTACCTGGCCTGCAACCCAGGCATGTGCCCTGACTGGAATCGAACAGCAACCCTTGGGTTCGCAGGCTGGTTCTCAATCCACTGAGCCACACCAGCTAGGGTTATTGCTACTTTTGTTGCATCCCGTGAATTTTGGTTTGTTGTGTTTCCATTTGCATTTATCTCAAGATGTTTTACTTCTCTTCTGATTTCTTCTTGGACCCATTGGTTGTTCAGTGGCATGTCATTTAATCTCCACATATTTGTGAATGTTTTAGTTTTCTTGTAATTGATTTCTAGTTCCATACCATTGTGATCCTTGATGCAATGTCAGTCTTCTTAAATTTGTCAAGACTTGTTTTGTGGCCTAACATATAGGACGAGTCCTGGAGAACGTTCCTTGTGCACTTGAGAAGAATGTGTATTCTGCTGCTTTTGGATGGGATGTTCTGTAAATGTCTGTTAGGTCCTTCTGATCTAATGTGTAGTTCAAGTCCAGTGTTTCCTTATTGCTTTTCTGTCTGGATAATCTAGTCATTGTTGAAAGTGGGGCATTGAAGTTCCCTACTCTTACCACATTGCTGCCTGTTTCTCTCATTAGGTCTGTTAATATTTGACTTATGTGTAGGTGCTCCAATGTTGGGTGTGTATGTATTTACCATTGTTACATCTTCTAGATAACAATGATACCATTGTTATCATTAGGTACTGATTTTCCTTGTCTCTTATCACAGTCGTTGGCTGCAAGTCTATTTTGTCTGACACAGATGTAGCTACCCCTGTGGAATTCTCCATTCTAAGCAGTTTGCCCTCTGGACCCATAGGTGTGAGAAGAAATCAATGGATTTGTATAATGGGGGTTGACACCCTTGGATCGCCTCCCAGGGAGTGAGTACCCCCTCCTGGGGACATGTGAGGGACGTCACGGTTCCCTCAGGTCCTCTCTGTTGTCAGTTGTCGTGACGGCCCTTGCTTCTGGGAAGTAAGAGAAGCCTTGCACTTTCTAACACTGTGGAACCTGCCCCGTGTCCCGTGGACTACGGGGTCCTTCCCAGCAGTGGCCCGCATTGAGCCCCGAGAGAAGGGCCTTGTCTTAGTGATGGTATTGAGCTCTGGGATTGTGACATTTCTTATCTTTCCTGTTCACTGTCACTTTCTCCCACATGTTCCCTGCGTGGAACTGCTGTCCTCAGGTTTCTCAGAGCATGGAGCTGCTCTCAGGTCTGGGTGTGAATTGCAGCTCCTTCAAGTTGTACCCGCGGAGCGCAAGTAACCAACCTCTCTAAGCCTCACTTCCTCATGTCCAAAGAATGTCTTCATCTTTAAGGGAAAGTCTGTAAAGTTTTTAGCACGGTGCCTTGCTTATGTAAGATTTAGTGAATAAAATATTCCGGTGCTATTATTGTCGTTGTCGTTCGTTTTCTTCTTAGATTGCTTCTTTTATCTTGACTAAGAATAAGCTGGAATTTGGAGAATCAACTGCGTTCTCTAGAAGAAACATCTGTTACAACATCAGTAGATATCTCTGGAGGTCGCTTCAGTCAGAAAAACAAAAATAACAAATACCTTGCTGGTCAGCCACAGTAGGCTCCAGTCCCTTGTAATCTCTTTTCTTAATGGTTCACATGACCCCAGGGTCTAAAGGAATCTATGTAAATCATCTTAAGTTTTAACATAAGAAATAGTGTTAACATAAGAAATAGCAAGCAGCAGAACTGGAGAGGACAGTGGACTTTGGGGGAGGGTCTTCTCCTGACTTAGGTCTTGTGTATAAATAAATGCTTTGCAGGAGGTTGGTCTCACACCTGAGTGGCTGTTTGCATGCCTATCCCTGTAAAAAGACAGGGGAGATATTTTACCATCAGAATTTGTGGGAATAAGGTTGGAAAAAGAGACCCTGGCCAGATAATCTGGAAGGGAGATCAGGTGGCAGCTCCTTTCAAAAAAGGCTCTTGATTACCCTCGCTGGTGTGGCTCAGTTGGTTGGAGCATCATCCCATACACCAAAAGGTTTCAGGTTCAATCCCCAGTCAGGGCACATATGGGAGGCAACTGACTGATGTTTCTTTCTCTCAGAAAATCAAAATAAATTTAATGGGTTTTGATTAAGAATCTTCTCTCCATGGGAGTGGAGTGGGAATTATTGAATTTATTTGGTTAACTTGACCCCTCTTATTACGAAAAGGAGCCACAAGATGCCAGTTTCCTTCCTGTGTAATTCATCTTGCTCAAAGGTCCTTGAGTGTCCAACAATTTCTATTAAGAATTTCTGGTTGCCTAGTCATCATTTCCAAATACCTGAATATTTGTTCACATTAGCTGGCTTAGTCATACACTTGACCCAAAAGGATACTGTGTTCCTTTCTCCCTCCAGAGAGGTGATTATAGGTTGCATAAGTTTTTTTTTCGTATTGCCCAAACATACTGTTGCTTGTAAATGTTTAGGGCACCGAGTGTCGGGGCTGACCTGCCTCATCATCATTGCTTAGTGAGTGCCGATCTCTTCCCCCTTGACTAAAGGTAATTGTCACAATCAGATCAAGGGGGTACCTCCTTCCAGGTGACAGCGATAAGGCAGGCTGAGGAGTGCTGGTGGCCTGTCCTCTCGTGACAGAAAGGAGGAGGTCCAGAATGCCCACGTTTCACTCTTGACTTTGCCCACCACTAAGAGGGCAACATTTCACGTACCCGCTCAGCATGGCGAGGCAGGAAACTCACCCGGGAGCTGTGAGGTCGAGAAGCCACTCCCTGGCTTCTTCTCCCCTCCCGGCCCAGGTGTCGTGGCGTGGGCACAGATAGACAGGAAGAGACTTTTCACAGCCCGGTGTCTCATCCTCCAGACTGCTAAGCCAAAGGACCCAGCGTGCGGGCCCAAGGACGGCAAGAGCCTCTTCAGCGGGCTGGCCACTGGGGAACCCAGCTGGTCACAGCACCGTCAGCGGCGCCTGCAGGATCACGGCAAGGAAAGGAAGGAGCTCTTGTCTACGGCTTTGCAGGTGAGGCTGGTCCTCAGCATCTCACGCGCGCCCGTGGGAGGGCCACGGGAAATGGTGGGGTGGGACAGGGCTGGCCTTCATCCCTCAGGCTTTCTGCTCGGGTGTGGAGTGTGGCTTTGCTGAGCTGGGTTTGATTGCGTGCACTTCAGTTGTTTGTGGTTTGCCTGGCTCTTCAGTGGCCCCCCTTGGTGATGCAGCGTTTTCTAAAGCGGGGCCGGAAAATGCCAACTGGAAACGCTGCCACAAGATGAGTCCTGTGATTGAACCGGTTTGGGGCCCCTTGCATGCTGCGTTTCTCTCTCAGGTTCATTGTGCCCGTTAACGTCGGCATGTCATGGGCTCCCAGATTTAGTGGGACAGAGACCTCTTTCCCTTGGTTCAGCGCAGAATCCCCAGACTTGCTTCATCTCAGGATCCTTTTCTCCTGCACCCCAAGGCCCGTCTGCCGGAGTTGCTGCCCAGAGGGCCGCACGCCCACCCAGTGTCATGCTGCAACCAAGCCTGTGCCACGCTGAGCACTGGGACTCCCCTCGCTGCTGAACGTGGGGCAGGGTCTGCTCTTTGGCAGTGTGAGCTGCCTCCACTTCTGTCAAACACTCGGGACCGAAGCCCCAGGGATCTGCAGCCCGAGTCTCTTGCTGGCCCCTCGTTGACCATTTATCTCCTCACCAGAGCCACTTGCCCATTTTAAAGGCCTCAGAGGCCTGGTCTGTCAAGGTGGTGTCTCCTGACCTCCTCAGCAGGGCCTGTGAAAGAGCCAGGTCTGGAAGCAGGGGGCTTCGGGAGAGCAGGCACCTGCCCCTCCTGGGCCGGCTGGGTCCTGTTCTTGGCAGTTCAGAGCGAGCTCTTCGGGGCCCCGTGACCACCGAGAGTCTCCCGCAGTGTGCTGTAGCCTGGCGCCCTCACTGTCCTGCAGCGCGTGCCTGGATGTGGCAAATGGCTGGGCCCAGTGCAGACCTGTCATACCTGACTTACCCCCCACTTTGCTTGGCACAGTGTGCGGAGAAGAAGCCTGAAGCCTGTGGCCCGGAGCCAGAGCCCTACCAGGAGCTCCACGTGGAGGCGCTGGAGACGCTGGAGACTGTGACTCGGGCTACCACAGCCGGCCCAGAGGGTGGAGGGGTCCGCCCGGAGCAGCCGTTCATTGTGCTGGGGCAGGAGGAGTACGGGGAGCACCACTCCTCCATCATGCACTGCAGGTGGGTGCGGGCGGGGCAGGGCCCAGCCAGGGAGAGCGCTGGCTCGGTCAGGTGCTGGCTCCCCAGGAAGCCGTGTGCGCGGTGTGGCTGGCAGGGAGTGTGGGAAGTGAGTGGTTCCTGAAGGACCATGGTCATGCTTCAGAGTCAGAGGAGGGCTGGCCCACTGCCGTCCGCCTAGGGTGCTGTCCTGCTCACAGCCGCTGTGGGCCCCGTCCGCCTCTGTCCTTCCGAAGCACCGGACTCTGAGTCCTAGAGACAGCTGCCTTTTATCTGTACTCCCTCAGGCGCGCTCCATTTAATTTGCTTTATGTTGGGGATTTTCTATAAATACAGGGTGGGGCAAAAGGAGGTTTATAGTTTTGAGTACACAAAACAGAGTTTATTCTTGTGTTATTATTTATTAACTACTGCGTTATTTTCCATATGAACAACTGTAAATTTACTTTTGCCCCACCCTGTATTTACCATGTACAGGTTTTTACCTGCACATGGTAAGAACACGGTTTCTCATGAAGAGACCCTCACGGAGTGTAATGTTCGGAGGGTTGGCGGGTCCCGCGCTCTCATGGCCCTGATGGGCCCCAGAGCCGAGCGCAGGAGGCCACCGGTCTCCAGTGCCTGAGCTCCAGGCCAAGTGCGTCTCACTCACTGTTCTGTGCATAGTTTTTGCCCCAGGACCCAGCACATAACAGGTCTTTCATAGGTTGTTGTTAGACAAGTGCGTGCCCGGATATTTCTAGAAGTAGCCCACTTGTCATTGGAGGATAGGCATTTCAGGGTGAGTTTGTAAGAGAAAGGCGGCCCACAGTCGCCCGGCTGCCCTTAGTCCCTGGCTAAGGCAGAACAGAGACTCCTCCGCGCTGTTCGCGCTCACGTGCCGCCTTCTCAAGGCACCGAGTCTCCCCAGCGGCCTTGCCCAGCGGCCCAGAGAGAGCAGTCCGGCCTCCCTCCAGAGTCGGAGAGCTTGTCTCTGTGTCTCGGCTTGACTCGTGTCTAAGGCAACACACTGGCAGGTACTGTTTTCTGTGACCCACTGCTGGAGTCTCGTTCAGGTTCGCCAGTCCCTGTCAGCGTAGCCTCTTTCTGGCAACCCTGGCCATGGGGGTCGGGCACTCAGGGGCCGCTCCGAACAAAACAACCCGAGTTAAAGCGAAGCTGAAGAACACCGGTGCAGCCAGGAGATGCAGCGAAGGAGAGGCGCGAGGCCGCGGCCAGGGAGCCAGGGCGCACCGTTTAACAGCAGGCGGTTTCCTTAGTAAGTGCAGAGAATGCGCTCTAATGCAACAATAGAAAGCAGAGTGAATACATAAGCAAATAAAATGAAATAAACACAGCCAGAGAGTCAGAGAGGGCGACCATCTGCACCAGCTGAGGAGGACGACGGACATTAACGGCTCCCCCCCTTTCGTCTTAGGGTGGATTGCTCGGGGAGGAGGGTTGCCAGCTTAGACGTAGACGGGGTCATCAAAGTGTGGTCCTTCAACCCCATCATGCAGACCAAAGCGTCCTCCATCTCCAAGTCGCCGCTGCTGTCCTTAGAGTGGGCCACCAAGCGGGACCGGCTGGTGAGTGAACGCCTCCTTGCTTCCTCTGGGTCTGCGAAGGACCCCCAGGCCATCTACCAGCGGTCAGCCAGCACAGGCCGAGTCCAGGCAGCCAGACCAGACCCCGCCCTGGCTCCCTCGTTGGGAATTCAGGGACCACACATGCAGGACTGTCCCTGCAGGCTCCTGTTTGGGGGCGGCTTGAAGGTTACTGGTTCAAGAAGAGTTTAAATGAGACCCCAGTGCGACCCGGAGCACCCCCTCCAGTCAGGCGGTGGAGGGCACCTCCCTACCTGTGGTGGGTGGTCTGGCTTTGTCTTCCGCCTGAGGAGAGGCAGCTTACTTCCTGTGTCCCTGTCAGTCCTGTCACTCATCCACATTTCCTACAACCCACCCGCCTCCTGCTCGGAGCCCTTCCTGTGTCAGGGCCAAGGGAAGCGGCTGAAGCTGGGGGTGGGGGGTGGTTCCCACGGGTGTGATCGCCTGCAGGGACAGTACAAGTGTTCTTGTTCCCTCTGGACTTGAATGTTTGAGATTGGCCTAGGGAGGTCAAGTTGCTTTGTAGTTTTTTGTTCGTTGTATTCCATTTTGAGGGGATCATAGCAGGCAACGCAGGGAGCAGACCTTGTTTTTTTTTAACAATTTTGACAACCGCAGGCACTATAGTTATGGCCCTAGGCCCTCGGGGCGTACGGGGCTCACCCAGTGCTCATCTGCCAAGTGAATGCTGAGGTCGGAACATGGGTGGTGTTCCTGGGGGGGCTCCCTGCAGACCTGCTTCTGGTGCTTCTCCTTACCTGAAGCTTTTCCCCAAGTGAATCGTAAGTTCCTGAAGGCAAGGATAGCTTCTTGTATTTTTTCCTGGAGGCCTTTACAGGCTCAGAGCCAGAGCTGTCCCCAGACACGCAAATGGCACCCAAGGAGGTGGTGGTGGGTAGGTCAGGAGGGAGAAGGAGGGGCTGGAGCAGCTGGGATTTAAAATAACAAGAAAAGGAGGAAAGAGCAGAGGGTCTCATTTAATCCACCGGAACCTTTCTGGGTATATGTGGGGGGTACCTCCCTCCCATCCCTGGATTCCGTGTGTGGTTTTTCCGTTTGTTTGAGGTTAGCCCTGATGGCTTTATTTACCTTTTAAATGGGGTTGCTTTTAGTCAGATTTCACCTGAACTACCTGGATAAGTGGATGGGGCCTCCCCCCCTGCAGCCTGCCCAGACCTCATGGGAGAGCTCCCTCTCCTTGGTCCTCCCAAGCCCGCCTGACCTCCTGCTGCTCCTCACACCTCCCGGCCCTTGTCATTCCAGCTCTTGCTGGGCAGTGGTGTGGGGACAGTGCGCCTTTACGACACGGAAGCCAAGAAGAATCTCTGTGAAATCAACATCAACGATGATATGCCCAGGTGAGCTGGAGGCCACTCCCCTCCCTGTGCTCTGCAGCCAGCTGGTTGCTGAGCCTTGGTCCCAGCTCATCCCTCCCCTCCCGTGGTGTGTTGCAGAATCCTGTCTCTGGCCTGCAGCCCCAGCGGGGCCTCCTTCGTCTGCTCGGCTGCAGCACCCAGCCTCCCTTCCCAGGTGGACTTCTCGGCCCTGGACGTGGGCAGCAAGGGCACTAACCAGGTTCCTGGCAAGCTGCTGCTGTGGGACACAAAGACCATGAAGCAGCAGGTACGGGCCCACCCCCTGTGTCTCCAGGGGCTGCCCCTCCTGGGGGCGCACAGAGCCCGAGTTCCCTCTGCTTCTGTGTCCCTTCCCTCTCTCTGCTTCGGCCTCCTCAGGCTGTGCTTTGTGAGGGCGCGCCACAGTCTAAGTACTGAAGAAGAGTGACAGACACTCCAGTGGGTCGATTGCTGGCGGCTAAAGTCATTCAGAATTGTGCCTGGACTTTAGAAGCCACACAGAGCCTCCTAGAGGGCCCTTGTGGCTTATTTTAAATGCTTTATATTTAAAGACTTTATTTTTGAGCAGTTTGAGGTTCATGGCAGAATTCAGAGGCAGGCACAGCCATTGCCCACGTGCCCCGCCCCCTCACTGCCCGAGTCCCCACACAGCCTGGCACTCCCTGTGGTTGATGCACCCACAGAGACACACCCGCACCCAGAGTCCCAGCTCCCTGCAGGTTCGGCGTTAGCCTGCTGCATGCCGTGGGTTTGGACAGGCACAGGGTGACACGGAGCCACCGTCACTCGGCTATCTGCACTGCCCTCGCACGCCCCTCTGGTCCCCGCCCCACCCTGGCCCTGGTGGTGTACAGTGTTTTTACCATCTTCATGATTTTGCTTCTTCCAGAATGTCATATACTTGAAGTTGTACGGCCTTTTCAGACTGGCTTCTTTTATTATGCATTCAAGTGGTGTGTTTTTCAGGAGACAACCGGTGTCTCCTTCTGCCTCCCTGCTAACTTAGAGTCGCACAGAAATGACAGCGGCAGCTAGAAGTGTGAGGACACGTGCACGTTCTTAACACGTGACAGCCATGTGACAGCCATGTGACAGCCAGCGATTTCATGGGGAATCAGGAACTGAGGGCCCCTTCCCACCTGAGCAGTGACAGGCACTCACAGCCATGGCCCTGAGCCCCAGGGCGGCGGCCCCCAACCTTTCACACCGGGGACCAGTTTTGTGGAAGACAGTTTTTCACGGCGGAGGGGTGGTGAGTGGAGGGCAGGAGACAGAGCTCAGGCGGTAATGCTGGCGTAGCTTCACTTGCTCACCCGCCACTCACCTCCTGCTGTGCAGCCCGGTTCCTGAGCGGCCACGGACCAGACTGGTACCAATCTGTGGCCCCGGGGTTGGGGACCCCTGCTGTAGAGAGATCAAATAATGTTTAAATTCACCTGTTCAAAGGGCAGTGATGTTTCTTCTTGAAATTAGTTTGGTGCTCAGAAGCAGTGTAGCCTTCCTGTGGAACGGCCCCCTGATGTCGCGGGACACCCGAAGGGTCTCGTCGGCGGGCTGTGCTCCAGGTATCTGCCATGTGTCTCGCTGCACATGCCCGTGAAACGGTGCACGGCCCCTGGGGAAGTCTCGCAGGTGTCCGCTGAGCCTGTCGGGCACACAGGGGTTCCTGACCCCCACACCCAGCCCGTCTGTGCCCCCTCTGGTTTTCCTCATCTGGGCAAATGCGTCTCACTTGGGGACTGGGTGCCTTTCTGGGCCTGGGCTCCTCCCTCACCTACACGATCAGCCCATGAGCGAACGCTGTCGGTGCCGCCTCCAAAATGTGTTTCCTATCTGACGACTCCTCTGTGTCTCCAGCGACGCGCCCGAGACCTGCCTGTTCTCTGGTGCTCCTCAGCTGCAAAGCTCGCTGCAGGCCTGTCCTACTACGGTGCCCACCCCCTTACCCCCGGTGCTGCCTAGGATAAGGAGGCCCTGCCATGTGACCTTCCTGCTCATCCAGGCGTCCCGTGCACATGCCCTCCAGGCCCTGCGCACTCTGACCCTGCCCCCACCAGCCCGCAGGACTTCCTGTGCCCACCTGCAGCTGGGCCCTTCCTGACGCTGTCCCCTCGCTAGGAGGGCCTTGCCCCACCGCCTCTGGCAGGGCCTGCCCACCAGCGCCTCTTCGCTGCTTCTCCTTGCACAGCCCAGCCTAATTAGGCCCCCTTAATCCTGTTCTTGTCCTCTAAGGCACTGACCATGGTTTGCAATTTTAGGTTTACTTGTTATTTAAAATTTTAAATTACACATTGAATACATACGGAAGAACACTGAACCCACAGGTGTGCAGAGGGCGGGAGGAAGGCCGTGAGAGGAGCGCTGTGCACCACCACGGCTCAAAGGTGGAGCGACCCCGTGCTCTCCACATGGCTGTGTGATCTCCTCAGTCTCGGGCTCCTTCCCCTTTCGGATGAAACTGGTCTTCAATTTTGGTTTATTGTTCTGCTACATTGTAAAATTTAGGGTTTTTTTTTTTTCCAGCTCCAGTTCTCCCTGGACCCAGGGCCCATTGCTATCAACTGCACAGCCTTCAATCACAACGGGAACCTGCTGGTCACCGGGGCGGCTGACGGCGTCATCCGGCTGTTTGGTAAGCCAGCGTGCTCTCGAGGTGGGCCAGGAAAGAGCTGGACTTTCGCCAGCTGGGCTGTAAGCGAAGCCCCAGGTCAGGGTGCTCGTAAAAGAACTTACCGTTGGTCAGAATCGGCCGTTTCCGAACCTCTGCAGTCACCCTGCACACGGTCCGTGTCCGTGGGTGCGGGAGGGAGGGGCGCAGCGTAGCAGCCCTTCAGTCTAGAGCTGTTCCACGTGAGTCCTCGTGGCCTGACTGAGACCCAGGAGGACACTCGAGAGTAATGGCATCCTGTCCTCTCAGCGTGGCTGGTTCACTGTCCCCGTAAAGTGTCAGAAGAGGGTGCTTCAGAGCCATCCGGGGTGCTGCGTGAAGATCTCCATGCCAGCGGGTCCCGGGAGGCCCAGAATCAGGGAGCCTGGGATGGGATGAGGGGCTGTGTCTTCAGCAGACCCCCTGGTGGGAAGTCACACAGGTCTCCTAGGAAGGACTGCCGTGTCCTCCTAGCCTTACAGAGGAGCTCAGGCCCCACCCCCGGGCTCCTGAACCTCACTCTAGCCGCAGCAAAGAAGCTTCTCTCTAAGATAGGTGGGATAGAAGGTGAGACACAGCAAGGAGAGAGTGAGCGCGCTGTAGCTCCCGGTGACCCTCCCAGCAGGGCTCAGCTCTGGGAGGCCCTCTGCCTCCCAAACAGCTCCCCTCGGCCGGGCACCAGGCAGGAGGTGCCTCCTGCATGGGCGGATGCTTCCCCTGTCCGGGAGGGAGTCTGACTGTGGTCTCTGCCTCATGCCGCAGACATGCAGCAGCACGAGTGCGCCATGAGCTGGAAGGCCCACTGCGGGGAGGTGTGCTCCGTGGAGTTCAGCTATGACGAGAACACCGTGTATAGCATCGGCGAAGACGGGAAGGTAGGTGGGCTCGGGACATAGGTCGAGAACTTCCCTTCCCTGGCGCAGGCATCTGAGCACCTGGGGAGCGCCTGGACAGCACAGTGGGCGGGGTTGAATTCTGACCACACCCTGTCCTGGCTCGGTGGCCTTGGGCCCCTCCTGGCCTGAGTTTCGTCCTCCGTGGAGTCGGCATAATAAAAGTAACCAGCCTCACAGGATCTTTGTGAGGGTCAGAGGCAGCTGGCCACTCTTCCGAAAGGGGAGGACCCATGCCCTTCCTCCTGGTTGTAGCCAGTGACCCACCTCGCTGTACCTGGGGCTGTGGGGTCCCATGTGGGGCTGGGATTTCTGAGCTCGGCCATCAGGCGGCCCCAGCATGGACCTGTAGAGTTAGCTGCGGGTCTGGGGGCGGCTTCCCAGAGCAGGGTGCGTGGGCCTGAGCAGAGTTAAGTGATGTGAGAAGGCGGGGTGGGGGCGGGGGAGTGAAAATGAGGGCCCCTTGTAGATTCTCTCTGGACAGATACTCTGGGACCCTCAGAAAGGGAGCCCTCAGGGTGCGGGGTAAGCAGAGGCGGGGCAAGCATACCCACTTTTCACGTGTGCCTCCTGTAGCTTTTGGGTTTTGTCCTGTCTGCCTGTGCCATCCATTCGAAAACAGTAATTACAAGATGAATTCTTCACGTGAAAACCACGGGAAGAGGACTTGTACAGTAAAGCCCGATTTCCTATTTGTTGGGGTGGCAGTCACACCCCGGCAGCCTGTCCCGGGGTAGGCTGGAGAATTACGCACGAAGCTCAGGTTATAACGGCGTTGCTTGTGTGCAGTTGATTGCGCTGCTGAGAAGCTGGAAGTGGATTGGGAATCCGCCTTCTCTACTTTGGGAATGCCTTAGTCAGAAAAACCAACTTGGGTTCTAACCCTAATAATACAAGAACACCGACTGCAATGATAACGGTCACTTGAACCCTTCCCCCCGCTTGAGAGACAGGCATCCGTGCAAAAGCCATTGCCTACCCTTCGCCGCCTGGGGTCAGGCGAGAGAGGAAGGCCAGACCTTGATGTCAGGGTGCTGACCCTCTCTCTAGAACCTCTTCCCTGAAAAATGCTCGCATTGCGTTGGGAGGAGATGAGACCGGGGGCCATCCTGCCACCCGTCCAGGTGGCCTGTGGGCCCCCGGCCTCCGCCCTGGGGGGCCGGTCCGTCCGCCGCTGAGAGCGCTCTGCCTGTGCTCTGTGCCTGCAGTTCATCCAGTGGAACATCCACAAGAGCGGCCAGAAGGTGTCCGAGTTCGGCCTCCCCGCCGACGCCACGGGCCCCTTTGTGCTGTCTGGTTACAGCGGCTACAAGCAGGTTCAAGTTCCCCGGGGCCGGCTCTTCGCTTTCGACTCGGAGGGAAATTACATGCTGACGTGCTCCGCCACCGGGGGCGTCATCTACAAGGTACCTGGGGGTGTCGTGGTGGGTGGGGCACTTCCTCCCAGGAGGGCTGCGCCAGGCTGAGTGGGGCCTCTGCCCCCACCCCTGCCCCCCATGGCCCGGGAGGGGCCTCTGAGCTGGGATGGACGGTGCCCGAGCCCCCTTGCTGCCCTGCGGGTTCCTGGCTCAGGCAGAGCAGCGTGCGGGCAGAGGAGTGGGGGCAGAGAGCCACGTGCCTGTCTCTGCTGGTTCACTCTCGGTCCTCTGACGAGACTCTGCCCCTCTTCTGCCCCCCCTCCTTTCCTATAATAATACCTGCTGTGGAAAACAGAGGAAGTGGGGAGGAGGGCTGGGAAGTGCATTGGTTTGGGGGAGCGTGCTCCCCATGGGTCAGTGCTTACGTGGCCCGTCATAGCGACTCTAACCAGGTGTAGGTTTACCGCTGCATCGGAAGTTCCACGGGTCAGGGGCGTTGCAGCCCGTGACTGAGGCGGATCTGGGGGTGGGAACTGTCAGCCTGTGACGTACGTTGTCCACTTCGTTTCGTCCCTCAGTTTCTCTCTTCAGTCCTCGTGTCAGGGCTTCTGCGGTTCATGCACCTCCTTTTGTGTGACTGTATGAAATCATAAACATCTTCTGTGTTACTAGTATTACCACGCAGGCGAGTGATGAGACTTTGTGTTGGCAGCCTGAGCGCACACCCACTTCCGGTGCCAGGCGCACTCGGTCAGCGGCCTGGGCATGAGCTCCGCACAACAGTGGTGCCTGCTCTGGGGGTAGAGTCGTCAGGTGGGAGGTCCTCTGCTCGGGGCTGTGTGCGCTCAGTGCTCTGGCTCATCTGTCAGCGGATGGCAGTTGTGGGGGTCCCTGTGGCCTGTCGTGTGCCCCCAGGACGCAGAAAGTCTGATCGCGCTCCCCTCGCACTCACACTCACACTAGAAAGAGAAAGGGGCACCAGCCTCGGGGGACAGTGCAGTGTTGGGCCTCTGAGTAGGGGAAGCTGGGCCGTCGAGGAAGACCCCTAGGAGCGCATCCTGTGGATCCAAAGCCTTTGGAGGAGGAGGAGTTGGGAGGACAGGGAGGAGGGGGAGGCAGGCCTTGCGGAGGCGGGAGGGGAGAGGAGAAGTAAGGAGCCCTCTAGATCGTGGAGCTGGAGTGTGGCCCTGGGGAGTCCGGGCTCACTCTCAGTGAGGCTCCTCTTTCCCACAGATGAGAGGCTTTGGGTGGCCCGTGCCCTCTTTAGTGCCACAAGTTCTTGTAATTGTTGGGAAACACTGCAATGCTTTTTGTTTGCGGCCCCAATTTTATTTTACTACTTAAACGTTGAGTTTCAGATAGGCTGTACTCTGCTCTCTGTATGATCTTTATGCGTTGCCATATGTATGCTGTGTGTATGTATACGTGTTTGATTTTTAATCATCCAGCCTTTGTCCTTTGTCCTGATCAGTTTATATGGTTTGCAGTCAGATTTTCTCTGTGACCAGTTAATGGGTGAAAAGATTTTCCTCCGTATAATTTTTAAAATGCCAACAATGGGTTCTAATCACTTAAGGAATGTAATGAACTTCAGATCCCACTTACAGTCAGTCCGTCAGCATTTTAGGACACTGAAAGGTGTTTTCTCCACGAACGCTGTGTACCTCCAGTCTTTTGCTCATGGACGGTGCTGTGGGTCCCGGTCTCCCTTTCCTCACTGCCTCCTGACGCCTTGCACCTGCCCAGGAGGCCTGGCCTGCTGGCGCTGTGGGGCACAGAAGAAGGGGCTTGTGCATTGATTGGGGGGTCCTGCTGGGGCCAGCGCGTTCTGGGAGCTGCAGGCTGGCCCCATGGCAGGAGCTGCCCCAGATACGCCCTCCTGCAGCTCACGAGCCCTTCAGGAGCCGGCCTAGAACTGAGAAGGGGACATGTGACATAATGTTCTGGGGCGGTGACGGTGTTAGGGGAACATGGCAGGGCAGGGCCCACAGCCAGTCAAAGGCGGTGGGGGAAATTCTGTCTTTCGGAGTGTGTCAGAGACTTCTTGTCCACTTCAGATGAAGGGCTAACTGTGGTCTGGACAATGAAGGTGTTTCCTAGTCCAGGAAATTAAAGAGGCTTTCTGGAAAGGTGGGCGTGTGTGCCCGGGCACATCCTCAGATTGGGGGGCAGCCCCCAGGCTCAAGGCGGTTCGGGGGGTACAGTGGATGTATTTGTGAGTGGTGTGTGCTCACCCCCTCCCCACCTCCCGTCCTCTTACAGCTGGGCAGGGATGAGAAGGTTCTGGAGAGCTGCTTGAGCCTGGGTGGCCACCGAGCCCCTGTGGTCACCGTGGACTGGAGCACGGCGATGGACTGCGGGACCTGCCTCACCGCCTCCATGGATGGCAAGATCAAGCTGACCACCCTCCTGGCCCATAAAGTCTGACGGGACGCCTGGGGGACTTGCTCGGAAGCAGAACGACCCTGGGCGCGGGGAGAGATGGGAAGACGGGACGGGAAGACGGGAGGCTCCACTTCTGGCCCCCTGCCAGGGCCGGGAATCTTCAGGGAAAGGCTGTCTGGGGGCTCGGTCCTGTGCGCTGACGGAAACGGGAGCCCCGTGGAGTGGCGGCACGAGCGCCCAGAAACCAGCCCCCCGGGCTGTGCCAGAAGCACACTGCAGACAGCAGGGGGTGGCCGCTCTGCCGGCCCAGGAGGAATGGACAGTATTTTGTATATATTTGCTCAGTTTTCTTCTTTTTCCAAAAAAAAAAAAAGAATGCTCTCGTGGTAACCTGGTGTGTTTCTGCAATGGGTGTGCAGCAGAGCGCCTCCCTTCACCCTGCGCCCGCGACGGTCAGCTGTGAGCCCGGGTCTCCCCTGCGCCCCGCCCCCAGCTTCCTCCAACTGTGGGCGGAGCCCCGTCCCTCGTTTTCTGGCTGCTCTGCTGTGGGAGGATGCCTCTCTACCTTTCCTCTGGCTAACTAACGTTTGTGCTGTTCCTATTCCTTTGGGCCAAAGGCAAGGAGGCCATAGCATTCCTCTGTCCCCTGAGAGCTGGTAGCTTCTGTTACAGGAGCTTCTCTGACGCAGGCGGGCTCTGAGTCTTCCGCTCCTGGCTGCCCCTCTCCACCTGGGGGCTGCGGCTTCCCGGTACCTCTGTCACTGGTCCTCTCCTCGAGGTTGAACAGAGCCCGCTGCCGGCGCCCTCTGCTGGTGAGTGGCCAGCCGACTGGATCAAGTTGGCCAAGTTCATCCCCCTGTGTCCCAGCCCTGCAGGTGGCCTGCCTTCTGCTCCCTGGCAGGGGTCGGACCTTGAAGAGTCAGACGCTCTCACAGTGGGAGGAAGAATGAGGGCATGGCTCCCCTTTTCCCACTCGCGTTTCCCTCTGAGGCAGGGAGGCACAGTCGGCTGCTAACCCCGTCGTGGGATTTCAGGCCTGCGCCTCAGGCCCCAGCACTTGACAGGGGCAGCAGCCCCGTTGCCCGGCTGCGAGGAATGGTTATTGTAGAGCCTCTTTGGGCTGCAGCCCAGGCGCAAAGTGCTGGTCTGAAGCCGGATACTCCCAGGTCCCTGCTTTTGGAAAACCATGAATGAACTGGTACAAAGCCTTGGCTCCCTTCTGCTGGGAGTTCGAGGGGGAAAGGGGGGAAGTGGCTCAATTATGAGAAAACACCAGAGACTTAATATAAGTACTTCCACATTTCTACCAATTTCTACCCTGATAATCCTCCCTTGGAAGGAAGAGGACCAAGGCTTCTGCATTTAGAATTTTTCCACCTTCTGCATTAAAACAGCAGCCTCACTTACCTCCCTCAGTGACCCTGCCCACCACTTGAAACATGGTCGTGTGTTTCATTGGAGTGAGAGAACTCCTTGTTTAACTTTTCTCCCAAGTGTTTTGTCAGTTTCTGACTTATCACCCATTCTGTCTTCCCAATATGGTCCCCAAGGCTTGCTGAACCATTTTTAAGGATGGTGGAGAAACACTTAAAGGCTGTGTCTTCTCTCATTTCCTTTCTGCTCTGGGCTGGACACCCACCCCTCTCTTGGCCTGAGCTGGGCTCACAGCTGGATGTGACCAAGGCTCCACCAGGAAGGGTGGTGGAGGGTTCCACAACACTGCCTGAAAACACCACACCAAACCACAACATTGCCTCACAACAGAACCAACACACCATTAACCCCTGACCTTTGAAGTCAGTCAATACGGTATTGTGTGCTGCAGGCAACCCCATTGCCTCCTGGCCTGTGTCTCCCCGATCTCTCTGTCCTGAGTGCTCCCTTCCTGGTGGTCACCCGCCCCACCCAGACCTCTCCAGGACAACCTATTGTCTTGCAATAAAGCACGTCAAAACCCAGACTTACCTTTCCTCCACAGTACCTGCTCATCATCTCCCCCAGAAACCAGCAAGACTCTTCCATTATCTTGGGCAAAGGCAGATAGCAGAAACCATCAAGCTAGTCCGACCTCAGGCCCCAGAGCCAGCTTGGCCAGCACAGACGTGGGCCTGGCTGTGCTGAGGGCCTTGGGAGGCATCCCCCTCCCTGTCCTGGGACCTGCCTGTGCCTGCCTGCTTGTGCTCCAAGATCTCAGGCTCTCTGAGTGCACAATCAGAACATTTCGGGAGTTCATTCCAGCACATCCGAGTCCCACAGCACAGGTGCATCCCTACTTGGGCTTCTCGCTTCCACACCGAAAGCCTCATGTGCAGACGCACAGGTTTTGAGCACTTCGAGCCTTCTTTCTCAGCTGGCTGCAGGAAGAGGTTTTAAGGGAACAAATATGGAGGGAGTGGTACTACTAATCAAAACACATAACAATGCATCTCCTCTTCCAATGAGGGTTGGGTTTGTCCTGGCTCACAACTCATCACAGCAGAAGATCCCAGAGGTCGGTGGCTCTGGGACCTTCATGGAAATGGGAAAAGCCGTCCCTGCTTGTGAGGGTTGCTCTCCAGAGGCTGGAGGCGGGGCCCAGGTTTAAACCAACGCTGGGCAGGTTGGTTTTGCAACTTGATTTGTGTCCTTAAAGCCTCGATTGATTTACTCTTTCCCAGCCTGCCTCCCTAGGATTGAAATTAATATTCTGGAAGGAGGTAAAGGTGGTTTGGAGAAACCACAGGCACCACACAGGTGGAAGGGAGAGTCCTGGTTCCAGAGGCTGGCTGGTCCCCAGACTTTGGATCAGTCTCCCCTATTGTGTGTCTCTTGTACAGCTGATTTGTTGTAAATCACATTTCAAATGGCTGTCATGATAATTTTGCATTTTGGGGGACAGTTTGTCCATTCTGATCACTCTTTTGCCTCAAACACAGTAGGGGAAGGTCCACCGGTGACTGTCTGTGCTTGTATTTTGAGTCATCTGCGACCCCCTGGCCTCTCTTAGGCTGCTTTAAGCCAAGAGTGTGATTTTCATTAAAGCTAGCTGCTAACTGCACGTGTAATGTGCAGTGCTCAGCATCAGGCTGGAAGCAAACCAGCGAGGACACCTGGGCAGCTCCGTAAGGCCGCCTTGTTTACACAGGGAACACCTTGACTGCCAATTTGAATAGTAAATATTAGCAAGACACCTACTTTCTTTACTTTAAGATCAGCGCAAACAGTGGCTTGCATTTCTCCTCTGGCACTCTGGAGACTCACCTGACACCCCTCCCTCTCCCTAACTTCTGAGTCAGAGGCCCCAGGAATCCGACTTGGACAAAGACCAACGAGCAAAAGTCAGATGGAGCAACATTTGGGGACAGTTGAAAGAAAACATTCTGTTCAATAAAAATTTTTCATGACACGTTAAAGAGCAGTAAGGCAAACTTTATTCTGGGGGGCGGGGACTACAGCGCGGTTTTTGTAGAGGGGGAGAGACTGCCCAACTCCTAAAGCAATAGAGAGCAGTGGGGATTAGCAGGCAAGGAGCAGGTTGGGGGTCAGTGGATGGAAAATGAGTAAGAGGAAATGTTAAGGGTAAGGGGGGATTCTGGCTAAACCGACCTAAACTGACCTAACTGGATTCTTGCCCGGGTGATCAA
This sequence comes from Phyllostomus discolor, assembly GCF_004126475.2. Lineage (NCBI taxonomy): Eukaryota > Metazoa > Chordata > Mammalia > Chiroptera > Phyllostomidae > Phyllostomus > Phyllostomus discolor. Next base: position 80,534,951 of record NC_040912.2, on the reverse strand, counting down.
AGGTCGCGTGGGGGCGGGGTGGGGCAGGGAGTGGAGAATGACGAACCCCATCAGATTCTAGGGTGATCAAACATCGAGGATGGGGGATTCTGGCTAAACCAGCCTAGCAGGAGTCTTACCAAAATTGGACGATGTGGAGATGAACACGGAAGTCCAAAAGTCAAGGGCTAGTGGAGAAAGTTCAGAGTTTGGTTCAAGAGAGACTGTCAGGACCCAGGACAGCGGGGTCGGTTTTTCGCTTCCGCCCGCCGGGAGGCTGCGGACACCGCGAGCTGCCTGCAGGGGGCGCGCCCGGGCCTCCGCGCGAGCAGGCAGCCGGGAGCCGGAAGTGCGGAGGCAAACACCGAAGCCCCGGACGCGCCGGAAGCCAAGAAGTGGGCGCTAGCCCGGGAGGCAGGACCTCGCATAGAGGCGCACGCTGACCAGGACTGGACTCTGCCTGGCGGCTGGCGGCGGCCCGGTCCTACCCGGAGCTCTGAGGCGGCGGCGGGCGGCCTCCCGCGGGTCGGGAATAAGCGATCGGGGCGGTTCCCGTCGCCAGCGAGGCCCGTGTGAATGTCCCCGCGTCTCCCGGCCTCCGCGCCCTGCAGGTTGGCTCTCTTCTGGTCGCTGCCAGGGCGACACAGAGGCCCCCTAGGACAGAGCGGGCTCGCAGTCGGGAGTGCTGGGCACATCACTGGCTGCCCGAATTTCCCCAGCTCGCCCAGCGCGGCCCCTGTGCTTCTGGGGTTTGTAGTCAGCAAGACCTGGTAACGAGACCTGGCTGCAGCTTCCAACTTTTTCGTGACCTTCTGGAAATCTCCAAGTCTCAGTTCCCGGTGTGTAAAATGGGCTAAGTAGTATCTGCCTCGGGTCGAATAAATGTGCACATTCACTGATGGTTGTGCCCGTGCCTGCCGTTAGCCATGCTCGCAGCCCTGGGGGTGACTCATCACTGCCTGAATTTTGACAGATGTGAGCCCGTGGGCAAAGGGCTGCCCTCTGTGGGGCAGCTTAGGATGATGGCCGGCTCATTTTTTTTTCTTAAGTTGTACACAGCCATTCTAGATGAACAATAAATGATCAAGTTGTGATCCAGAGAGGAATCTCTTCTTTTGGCTGAATACCCGTTCTAGGTAAACCCGTGCCCCCTGGAGACCCACCTGTAGGGGAGCCCGGAGCTGCTGTTGGAGCTGACTGCTAGGCGGAAGGTAGAGACCTTCCTTGAGTCACAGGGTGGGTGGGGCACCGGGGCTGAGGTGGGACCAGGCAGAAGACAGGTCACGTGAGAGGAGAGGCTGGCTGGGCCTTTCTGGGTTCCACATCCAGAAGCCAGGCACAGTTGTCCCTGATCCTTACTGCTGGTTAGAAAATGACCAGTCAAAAACCTTTGGATTAAGGGATGTCAGCCAATGAAATTTTATTGTGAATTAAATGGCCTCAGGTTTCTTGTAAGTACACCGAGAGAGAGAGGAGAGTGAGAGAGAGAGAGAGAGAGAGAGAGAGAGAGAGAGAATGAGACTCTGGAGAGATTCTTGAGATAGTTTAGGGGTAGGGTAGGCAGGGCATCCTGGACACACGGAGCATCTGGGGTAGGGAGGTGAAGGGGGCGTGGCCTCCTTCCTTTCTGGGGGTGGGGTGTCCATCCCTCCTGTTCCACTGGAAGCATTTCTGCTGGGCCTGCCTGTCTGGGCCCAGGGCCCTGTGGCGCGTCATGGGCTGCTTCTCCCCAAGCCCTTCAGCCTGCCCACTACCACGCCTCCCTGGCTGCCCTGCAAATGGTCTGAGTCTCCCGGGCCCTGCTCACCAACTGCCCTGACCAGTAGTTGTGGCTGATGATTAGAATTCACAGGACTTTGTTCTTCTTTGTAGGAATGAACGCTTGACTCCCAGGACAAACAGGCCTACAGTCCCTGGTGTGATGAGAATGTGGGATTTGTTGTCCTGAATTAGAAAAGCAAGGCAGTAACCGTGGGCCCTGACTCTGCTCACCAGTGATGAGAGAGATGGAAGCCTTAAATTCTGGGGATAAAAAGAGGGTCCTTCCCACCTGGATGACAGCCCAGGCACCTGAGCGGAGGATGAGGCTGGGGAAGACCCCGAAGAGGAGGAAAATGGCCGTGGTGGCTGCAGTGAGGTGGGATGACTTGGGGCCAGGGTGCTCCTGGGGAATCAGGAGGAGGGGGAGGGACTTGGTGACGTCACGCTTTCTGGGGCTAGGTCCTCCAGTGTTGGCAGAACAGTGAGGTGGGTGGGCGATTCAGTCCAGGTCTCTTCAGCTCTTACGAAGCTCACAGGCTGCGTTAGGGGGGCTTTGTGAACTCTCTCCACACAGACAGACAGACGCCTCTGCCTCCTGGTGAATGTCCACCGTCAGGCCCCTCAGCTCCCAGGCGTGGCTCCCGTTCTCAGGGTTACACACATCAGCCAAGCTGTCAAATATCAGTCATCTAAAATGCCCCTCCCTTCATGTGCAACAATAACCATGACCAGTGGGCAGGATGAGTGGGCCGGGCTGTCCAGCCTTCCTGTGTACAGATCTCCTGCGACAGGAGCAATAAGCCACCAGGCCAGCGTGAAATCAGAGGCTGGGGGTGGGCTAGTCGGGCTGCCCGCGAGGGTTTGTCCCTGAACTCCCCTGATGGGGCACTGGGTGCTCAGTGCTGCTTGCCTGGCTCTTCCTTTGTAAGAGTTCTTTAAACAAAACTAAACAAAACAAAAAAAACAAACCCTTTTAATCCTTGCCTGAGGATATGTGTATTGATTTGAAGAGAAACATCGATTGGTTGCCTCCTGTACCTGCCCCTACCAGGAGTCGAACCCGCAGCCCTTTCGTGTATGGGATGGCACTCCTGCCACCTGAGCCAGCTGCCCAGGGCTCAGTGGACTAGCCGCCCTCTCTGATTGTCACAGCCCTCTCATGCTGTGCTCGTGCTTTCAGCTGGGCGCCAGGCAGGCCTCCGCCTGATGGTCCGTTTACTGCTCACACCTAGGGTGTGTGTGTCAGTTTAGCTCCCAGGAGTGGCCATCATGCCCTATTTCCAGACGCCCCGGGCCGTTGGCAGAGGGTGGGAGACACTCCCGTTGCCTCCAAGACCTATGCCGGTCAGTGGTCACAAGGATGGAAGTCTCGCTGGTGCCTTAAGGATGCTGCTGCTCTCATCCCCAGCGGGAAGGCCCAGGGATGTGGCTCTCTTGCTCTCCTGTGTCCTCGCGAGGCCCGAGGGCCGTCTGTCCCCGTGGGCAGCGCCGTGCCTTTCTTTCAGACCCCCCGCGGTGAAGACCGTGTACTGCATGAATGAGGCCGAACTCGTGGACGTGGCTCTGGGGGTCCTGATCCAGGTAGAGTCAGCTGGGTCTGTTCTTACTCTTCTGACCGCACGCTCCTCAGCAGCCGAAGCTCACCCTCCGTTAATGTCATCGCAACGGACGCCCTGCGTTCTCGGGCAGCCCTCTCCCCTGTCCGCCCTTCCCCCACCTGCCCCTTGTCTCACAAGTCTCCTGGCCTCCCCCACCCCTGGGATCTGTGCACGGGGAGGGGTGCCCCCCTCTGTGTGGGGGTGGCTCTTTGTGCCGGGGTGAATGCAGGGGGGACAGGAAGTCTTTCACTGCTGCCACTCTCTGAAGGGTCTCAGTGGGGCGAGGTGACTCTGGGCTCCGGCACCGCCGGGCAGGGCAGCGCTGCGGTCCCCTGGCTTCCCAGAGTGAATACGCATCGCAGCACCTTACAGCTGGGCAGCACTGTGTCACTGACCGGGCGTTTTAACACGTTACGGTCTCATTTAATCCTTGCAATAACCCGGTGATACAGGTTTTTAGATACTGTTATTCCCATGTTACAGACAAAGGGTGGAGGCTCAGGGACTTTCCCTTAGTTGCATGGCCGTGCGTGAAGGGGCGTAGGCCACACTCACGCTCTGTATCCTGTGCTCCTGTCATTGTACCCCGCCCTCCCAGACAAGCTTTTCCTATTTATTTTTCTTTTCTACTAGGTATTCCTTAGGCCCTGTCTCCTTCCTTCCCGAGTTGGCCTTGATTTCTTCAAGAGCTGTGGGGAGGTGGTGGGGAGGGCAGCGGGGGGGAAGGGGGGTACAGCGGCCACTGATTCGGGAGAAGTCACATGCTGGCCGAGGTTTACACAACTGACCAGGGAAATAAATCATGTGTCTCGCCTTCAGAGCCGAAAACAGGAAAAGGCCTTGGAGCAGCTGCCTCTGGCAGGCACTGATAAACCGGCGCTGTCCCCCACCTGCCCGGAGTCACCCAGTTCTGGCAGCGGGAGTGAGGCCGAGGACCATGGGAGAGGTGCCTTCCACTCAGGCCCCAGCCCTCCTGGGGGACCCCAAGGCTCTGGCCGTGCCTGCAGCAGGAGCCCCGAGGAAGAGGAGGAGGATGCGTTCAAGTACGTCAGAGAGATATTCTTCAGCTGAAGGACGGATTCCAGCACTTTGTGTTCAGAACAGTTCGAGGAAGCGGGGCTTTGGCTCCTTGCCAGGGGCAGCTCCCAGCTCCACGCCCTTGGGCTGGGGGGACGGCCCTTGGAGCGGAGAAGCAGTGGGGGGGGGGGGGCCTGGAGCCGGGAGCCGCGGCCGTCAGCATTCCCGTCTGCACCGCGTCCCCTCCCCGCTCTGGGGTCAGCCATCTGACGTGGTCAGTTACCCAGTGCCGGGGACAGTGAGGTCGTGGTGGTCGAACTTCGTGGCATCCAAGAATCGTGTTAATAATTTTCAAACAAAATAAAGTGTGGCTGCTAGAGTAAATGCACGGGAACTCTCCAGTTTGGTCAGCGCCGTCTCCCTTAAGGGGGGAGTCTGATCTGAAAAGCTTCCCTCCCGAGGCAACCCGGCACTCCTCGGGCCCTCCCTCGGTGGCCCCAGGCAGGCAGACCCCTGCTGGCAGGCAGGCCTCCTCCCCTGAGCTGCCTGCCCCCTTCCTTCTGCTTGGCGGCCTCCGCCTTGATCCCTGGACACTCTTATGGTGAGACAGGACCCCAAAGGAGACGCTAAAGACGAGAGATTGTGGCAGGGCCCATATTATCTTTGTATTGAGTGTGGTATATGACAGATGTAGGAGGTGACCAATGGGTGTGTAGGTTTTCCAATATACAGGCACTGAAAAATACAATTCCCAATGCCCAGGTTGTCCTTGGACCGTTTCCAAGTCCGGGTTGAGTAGTGAGTAGCGTAGCATCTGAGGAAAAGTTCAGTCCCGTTCTCGTTCAGTCCAGTTCCCCCTGCCCGGGGTTCGGCGTGTTCTGCACCTGAACCCCCAGACCCCCCCCCACCGGTCAGGAGTGACCGGCCAGCCGACCCTCCTGCAACGTCTGGCTGCGGGTCCAGGGAAGCTGCAAGCCACATGAGCTGTCTGCAGTGACTCCCTCAGATCCCTCCCGCGCCTCTGGGAGTGGTGTCATGGGGTCGGGGGTGGGGGGAGCTTGCTAACCAGGGCCCCGAGGACCCTGCGGTGCTCTCTCTCACTGTACCCCATTTGTTGCCATAAACCTTCCCTGGGTTTCCGTGTGGCCTGTGGCAGACCAGCGTGGAAACCTGGCCCTGTGACGGGAGGCCTTCTCCCCCCGCCATCCTGAGAATCAAGGAAGAATCGCCTGCTTAAACCGGTTAATCAAAGTAAAAATTCCTGTGACAGCGTGCAGCATAGTGTTAGTGGTCCTGAAAGACAGGCAGCCCAACAGTGAGAGGCCTCAGGTGTGGCTGCCCTTGCTGCCCGGCCTCTGGACTCCGGTGACCCTCCTCGCTGGGGCCTGCTGGAGCTTGAGGTCAGCAGTAGCTGTGAGATGGCGTGGCTGAGAAAACGGACCAACCCACGAGTCCCCTGGCACCTTCTCTGAGCATCGTTCAGACTGAGCCCTTGCAATCAAGCACGTGAGCCTTTCGGCAGGACTAGAAGTTCTCTAGCTTGCTCAGCCCGGTGCCCTCTCCCTTCTGAGGGAACACGACTGTGGCCATCAGCAAGAGGATGAGCGAGGCCTGGGCAAGGACCAGAGCTAGACACCCGGGCCCCAGGAGGGGCAGGCTGACCCACTTCCAGGTGGAGGTGAGGAAGAGGCCCAGGCCACCGGAGAGCAGGGTGGAGGCCACCACCAGGAACCACACCGCCAGCTGCCACTCTCCCTGGTTACTGTTGCAGCGGGCCAGCAGGAGGGTCTGGGAGACGAAGAGGACGAGGACCGGGGCCGCATACACGCAGACCCTGGCCAGGGCCAGCCCAGCCAGGGGCACACCCAGGGCCGCCAGCTCTGGGGACGTGTAGCACTGCAGGGAGTCGGCCGTCTCGTTCCACAGGCAGAAGTTGAAGAAGCCGATCCGCAGGTTGGGCAGGTCGATGAGGTTGCCGGCCTCCAGGATGAGAGCGTAGAACAGCAGGAAGAAGGTCGTGGCCACGAGGACCATGATGCCCAGGAACAGCAGCTGCTCAGCCCACCTTGACCTTGGGCTGAACATCTTCTCTTGTCCTTGGCAGGGCCGCCCTCCTGGCAACCTGAGGGAAAGTCACACGAGTGAGGGCCCAGCTCTCCCTTCTGCTCTTCACAAGCTCACGCTCTCCCTTCTGGAATTCCGTAAAGGCCTGGGGCCAACCCCCATCCTCACACCCTCCCCCACACCCTGCCCGAGAAATCTGAGGCAGCCTGGCGCCGGAACCCAGTCAGCAGGCGCCTCTCTGGGCTGAGTTCAGGAGGACAGACGGGCTCTCCCAGGCGGCTCTGAGAACCTGGAAGGTGCAGTGTGGACACCGCAGGCCACAGGAGACATTTGTGACGGGGTTTCTCAGACCCTGCTGAGGGTGGATTTGCCTAGGGTGAGGGACAAGGCCATTGCTGAAGGCAGAGACAGATGCTGAGGGTCCTGAGCACCCATGGGACCACCTTGGAGCTGTAAGAGTGGCCATATCACTGGGCCGCAAACCCGTCAAACCAGAATTTCTGGGGTTGGGGCAGGCACTGGCATGCTCTGGAAGCCCCACAGCCCGTTGTGAGGTGAGCAGGGCTGAGGGCCCTCTGTGGAGACCACCGGAGTGTGCCTGCCTGGGGGCCCCTCACGGGGTTGAGATGAGATGCCGCCCGCTGACGGAATCCCATCTACAGTCACTTTTCCCTGACAACAGTAATAACATGTGCTGATTGTAAAAAAATCTTGGAAAAATATGTTTTAAAGGAAAAAATATATTAAAAAGCTTTCCCTCCATCACATATAGAGAACCTATTGTACCTCTGTATTTTTAAATAATAATACCACTGAAAAGAATGCTTTTCTCACTAGAAACTGTGATCACTTTTCAAAGCTGTTAAATGTTCTTCAAAAACATGGTCAATGGCCCCGGCTGGTGTGGCTCAGTGGATTGAGCGCTGGCCTGTGAACCAAAGTGTTGCTGGTTAGATTCCCAGTCAGGGCACATGCCTGGGTTACGGGCCAGGTCCCCAGTAGGGAGCATGCAAGAGGCAACCACACATTGATGTTTCTCTCCCTCTCTTCCTCCCTTCCCCTCTGCCAAAAAAGAAATAAAATAAATTCTTCAAACAAACAAACAATGGTCAATGGTTACGTAATAGTTCCTGTCACAGATTTACCCATTACACTATTATTGGACAAATTGTTTCCATTTTTCGCCATTACAATTGGTAGTCAAGGAAAGTGCTAGTTATCTCACAGTGCAATTACTGATTCAAGAAGAGAAATATTAATACTCTTTGGTGACTCTATGGCATATTGCCAGACTGATCTCCAGGAAGCCTGCTCACTGTGGTATATACAGCCTGTACCTCCCTCACCATTTCTAAAGGATCGTGTCACTACCTCTGTAATCCGAAGGACTTCTCCCAGCTGGCATTTAAAACAGCAGTCGGCACACCATGTACTTAGACACTTTGCACCACGGAACCCAATCAGGGTTTGCACGCTGCAGTGCCTAGGAGCCCAGGGCTGGGGCCGGAACGGCGTGGGGTGTCCTGTCAGTCACCCAGCCAGGAGTGCCAGGTGGCATCCAGCAGTGAGGTGAATGGCTGCCATTGGTGGCCCTGGGGAGGGGCCCCGAGACTCAGGAGACCAACTTCTGAAGGGACCCCGCAGGAAGAATGGTCCCCTCTTTCTTCCCGGGGGCTGACAGGGTGTGTCTGACCACACCCCACATCTGTTCCGCGGGAACAGAAAGGGACCAAATGGGAAAAGGACGCGGTTGAGGCGACGGGGTGTGGGGCAGGTGGGGGAGAGGGCGGCATTCCAGTCCCCAGGGCTGCCATCACAGAATACCCTCCACTGGGAACCTTATGAAAACCAGAAATGTAGCCCGGGCTGCATGGTGCGGCTGGAGCATTTTCCGTGCCCCGGAGGGCTGTGGGTTTGATTCCCGACCGGGCCACATACCTACTTTGTGGGTTCAGTCCCCTGTTGGGGCACGTATGGGAGACGACACATCGATCTTTCTCTTTCTCTTTCTCTCTCTCTGCCCGCCCCCCCACCCCGGCCTTCCTCTCTCACGTGAGGATTAAAAACAAACAAACAAACCAGAAATGTGCTCCTCACAGTTCTAGAGTCTGGATGTCCAAGATCAAGGTGCCAGCAGATTCACGGTCTGGCGCAGCCCGATTCCTGGTTCAGAGAGGTCCCCTTCTCTCGTGTCCTCACACGGCCGAAGGGGCCTGCGAGCTCTCTGAAGCCTTTTTATAGGAAACCTAGTCCCATCCCAGAGGGCTCCACCCTCATGATGTCATCACCTCCCCAAGGCCCCTCCTCTCATACCATCACATTGGGGTTAGGTTTCAACAGACAGAATCTGGGGCAGAGCCTGGGAGACACAAACTTTCAGTCTCTGGCAGGTGGCTCCATTTAAAGGACCCGAGTGAATGCAAATCCCAAGAGGCAAGATTTATCAGTGGCCCAGGGATGTTTCCTGGGGTGAGGCAGGTGCCTATTAGGACAGAAACAGAAACCTGTGCATAGCCAGGACTTGAATCCGCGCAGCCAGCCCCTGACCCCGGGCTTCTGGTTGTGGAATCCCCTCTGGGGAGCTCGGAGAGTGGGGGCCTCTTGGCAGAGGCCCTGGGAGCTGCCCCTGCAAGCACGAGTCTTTGGAGGCCTGAGTCAGTGAAAACCCGAGAGGCCGAGGCCCAGCTGAAGGGGGCTGGGCGATTGCTGGGGCTAGGATGCTTGCTATAGAAAGCTTCGACAGAAATGGAAATGGCGTCTTGAATCCTCAGTTTATTAGACTGGTGCGATGAGAAGTTTTAAGCAGTTCAGGCCTGGTAGGGGCAAAACACCCAACAGGGACACATTTTGCATATGTCACAAATGTTTGTATGAGCCTCTACCTGCATTTTCAGCGGAGCTGAGTGTTTCAGGGTGGGAAGTGGACTTTCGGAACCGGATGCCCCGTTATTGTGCTGTAGGGAGTGAGGTTTGGCTCGGCCTCATGTGCAGAAAGAACAGGTTGGGAGCTGCCTTTGCAAACGCTCCTTCGTAGTCCTCCTATATTAAGGCTGTACATGTGGGTTCAAAAAAAGCATGATGAAGCATTTTTTACTTGAAAACAGGGCTCAGTTGGACAGACTTCTCGGAAGACTGCGTCAGCCGCCGTCCACCGCAGGGCAGGCCTTTGTTTCCAGCTTCCTCTTTTGCTCTCAGCTGACCTTTTGCAGGTTCTCCATGGAGTGGAACAAAATACAAGTGGGGATGGGGAGCCCCTGGTCAGCCGCGGGAGAAGACGGTTCTTCCTGCCTCTCTATGCACTTGAGTCTGAGGCCTGGCACCCGGGGCTCATTCTTAGCTGTCCTGCCCCCACCAGTGAAAAGAAGCATGCGCATGCATTTCTCCATTTTGCCTTTGACCTAATCCTGGAGATTTCTTTGCCTCACCTCCTCCCGCCCCCTTCTCTACCACAGTGGACTTCATGGACCCTCCTTGCCCCTCTTCTTTGGATTCTTAAGGTATAAAATAAGCTGCAGAACTGCCGTTCTCCCGAGGATTTGAGATTTTGTTTTCTGGCACATGTTGTTGCTTTGGCTCAAATAAACCCAAAAAATGCTCTACAAATTCGAACATTTCTTATAGCAACACCTTCCACCAGCAGTTTGGGAGAATGCTGGTCTCAAATCCTCCTCCCCGGGGCCGGACACTCTCAAGTCTCTCATCTGTGACGATGACAAACGACACACCATTGTCACAGTGTCTCTTCCGGGAGCAAAGCTCAGCCTTCCCCAGTGTTTACTGACCACCCACAGTTTTTATCGTATGAAGTACTCTCGGCTCCTTTGTGGTTTTATTTTTTATTATCGTTTCTAGTTTTTGTTTCTGAGTCCGTAGGGTCCCCTTTATAAATAAGGTGGTGACCCTCTTGCTGCCAGGACCGTCGTGACAAAGCACAGCCCATCTGCTGCACGAGGGCTCCTGGTGCAAGACTCGAATTCAGGCTCCAGATCAGAGAGAGTGTCCGGGCTTGCCAAATCAGAGAGAATTGTTGCTTCACAGTCCCAGTCCGGGACGCAGAAGGAAAGTACTCTCAGACTCTGCGTTTGAGGCTGCTTGTGTGTTCGTTTGTTCATTTAAGTTTAAGCATCTCTAAAATTTGCACACTGATGGGACGGTCACTTGAAAGGGACGCAAATGCCGCCCATTTGAAGTTTTGGTCTTGTCAGTTTCATATGAGCAGAGCGGGCATCCAGGGGGCTGTGTCTGGGGGAGGAGGAACATTCTGGCACACTGGCATGGGAAATGCCCCCTGCCTGTGCCCTGTGCTGGGTGTCCGGGCCCTAGGCTGTCCAGGCCCGGAGCCCCCAGGACCCCCGCAGGCGGGAACGCCGGGCTGCATCCCGGCCTCTCTCCGCGTAGGAAGTCTTGCCTGGAGTATAAGGGGCACTCGGGAAGGGCTGAGTGAGCAGGAGGGTCCTGCCTGGCTGGTCACACTCGCCGGTTTACTGAAGATGCCGAAGTGCCGCCTGCTCTCTCCAGGCGCAGAATCCAGTGGACTTTCCGAACTGTCCGTGTGTCTATTCCTGTTCATGGGGAAAGGCGTGGGGCCCCGATGTCTGTCTCCCGAGAAGGCTCCGTACCCTTTCCTCACATGCCACTCATTGCAAACTCGTGATCAAATATCGATCATACACTTACAACTTCTAACTTGTCACTGCTCTGAGGCTTGGCATTTTCACCTTATCCCAATATTTGACGTCCTCACAACACCCCCTTCTCCTCTGCTTTGTCTTATACAAAAGCAACACCCCCCCAAAAAACCTTTTTTTAAAAAATGTCATTCGTCCTGCCTGAACACGTGACGACATTCAGTAATCCGGCCTCATTCAGAGCTTGGTTTATTTCGTCTCTGGTCAGTTACCGGACTTCCCACCTGCACGGCCAGGTCACAGACAATGCCCCAGAGGCCAGCCTTGTAAAGCATGCCCACACAGCCTTTTCTCTTCAATCCTCACCCAGAGGTTTTTTTTAGAAAGAGAAGAAGGGGAGCAGGAAGAGAGAGAGAGGGAGAGGGAAACATCTATGGGTTGCCTCCCCTATGCACCCTGACCCAGGATCGAACCTGCAAGGTGGGTATCGCCCTGGCTGGAGACTGAACCCACAATCTTTTGGTGCAGGGCACCATGCTCCAACCAACCGAGCCATGTGGCCAGGGCCACCTACACAGCTTTCGTGTCAGATGAACACATGGACACCACCAGTGGAAGCCTATTCCTTTCCTTATGTGTTGGGCAAACCCTTATAGCGTGCCCGGCAGAGAGGACTGTGAGTGACAGTAGACAATGTCCCCTGCGGTTAGCGTTCCCTGTCTGGGGTGGGGGTGGGCACTAGACTCTGGAACATTTGAATTCCTCCACCAAGGACACCACCTGTGCTCCACCCGGCACGTGTGTGTGTGTGTGTGTGTTCCGGAGCTTTCTACCAAGGGTGACTCTTGTTACCAAAGGTGCCAGCTTTTCATGGACATTAGCAGTAACTTGCTTCTTTAGGGACAGGACACCTCCTGCTGTTACTGCCAGGTCACCTCTCAGACCCCTCCTGCTCTGCTTCGTGCTCTCCCTTCTCCCCTCAGCTTCTGCCACACGGCTTCCTCGGTATTTTCCAAAAACTTCAGGCAAGCTCAGGGCCCCCCTGCTCATCCTTCCGCCTGCCTGGGATGCTCTTCCGTTCAGTATACACTTCCCTCCCTCACCTCCCTTGAGTCTCTGCCCAAGGGTCCTCCTCTCAGTCAGGACACCCCCGGCCAGCTTTTTTAAACTGGGACAGCCACTCCGCAGCTCCCCGGGCAGCAGAAGCTCCTCACGGCACTGTCACCATCCAACACTCCAACTATTTTATTTATTGTCTTCCCGTCCCCACTAAGATGGAAACCCCATGAGGACAAGGCTTTGGCCTGTGACTCATTTTTAGGTATCTACGGCTGGCTATTTACCTGTCACACTCTATTATCTATTATCCATCAACAATCTATCTTATACTGTTATATCCCCAGCTCCCAGGCCTACCTGGCAGATAGTAGGCACTCAATAAATATCTGCGGCATGCCATGTAAATGCCTGAATGACATCAGCAGTGGCACAGAGAGATTCTCCTAAGCTCCTCTCTTTGTTTATTGACTTATTTTTTTAATCCACCTCTCTGTCCTGGTCCTTCTACTTAAGGACTTCCTCTCTTCATTTTTTTACTCTACCCATTTTCTAAATGTAAGTCTTCCACAAGGTTCTCTTCTTTCTCTGATATGTCACCCAGGCCTAAGGCTTCAAGACGTGAACACTTTGAGACCACTAGAGAGGAAAGACACGTGAGGAGGCAACAGCCGAGGTCAAGGGCGGCGGCTCCTCACCGCCCTGCCACCCCCAGGGGCACCTGCCTTCAGGATGGCCTGCTGGAAAGTGGGTGTTATCATTTTGCTGTGGACAGATGCTACCTCCTTTGTAAACATCGCGGAACAGAAGCTTGAAAGAAAGACACAGGTGGGTTATTGGGTTGTTATCAGTTACCAATTCATCTCCTGGCCTTTCTTTTCTTTAATGATGTAAGAAAGCTGTGTGGGACCACAGAGGGAAAAACTCCCTTCGAGAATTCTCTGTGATCAGTGGAAGGGCTTGAAGAAGAAATCCATTTTGATTGAGGGCTGATAGGTCATTAAAAACAGACCTCAATATCTCTTGAACATCTACTCTGCGCCAGGCTCTGGGCAAAGCACTTCGTGGGGATGACCTTTTTCAGTTCTCTCCAGAACCTAGGGGAGCAGATCGGTAATATCATCTCCCTTTTCCAGAGGGGAAAACTGAAGCTTGGTGAGGACCGGTAACTTGCCCGGGTTCTCGCAGCCAGTGGGCGGTGACGTCAGGCAGGATGGCAGCATCGGGGTGAGAGCCCGCCTCTCCCTGACACACACACACGCCTGCTGAGGTCTGCGAGCGTTACTAATGTCATCACAAGACAGCGTGGAGTCATGGTTCCCGTCATAGGCTCGGCAGCTGTGTGTCCTGGGTTCAAATCCCAGCTCCACCATTTACAAGCTGTGACTTTAGTTACTTACCATCCCTGTGCCTAGTGTTCTCGTATGTAAAATGGGGATAGTGATAGAACTTATTTGGTCGATGTTTGACCAAAATTAAATTATAAGAGGCAATTTAAATACCGCATGTGGAATGTTACCTAGTAAGTGATGCTTGGATTACTCTCCTGGAGAGGAGAGAGATGCCCAGACATGGTCAGCCCAGGACCACTCAGCCTGGCGGGGGTGGGGTTCGGGGGGGAGAAAACCAGTTTTTCAGCAGAGCTTCACTGGAGGACCTGGTGTCCAGGAAGCTGGTCTCACCGATGCTGGTGACGAGGACCCTCGGATGCGGCTGTCCCGTAGGCCTGTGGTGGTTAAGAGCCACGCTAAGGTCACCTTAGCCCTGGCCAGTGTGGCTCGGTTGGTTGGAGCGTTGTCCTTACCCGGGTCCGACTCCGGGGAAGGCACATACCTAGGTCTCGGGTTTGATCCCCGTTCAGAGACAACCAATTGATGTTTGGTTCTTTCTCATATTGTCGTTTCTCTCCCTCTCTTGCTCTCCCCCTTCCTCTCTCTCTAAAATTAGTTTAAAAAATAAAATGAAAAAACGAGCATGAATCTTAGAGCCAGACCACCTGGGTCCCCACAGCTGTTCTGTCCCTTCCCGGCCATGTGTGACCTTGGCCGTGTCTCGGAGTGTCCTGTCCCTGCATCCTCCCTCATAATGCTGTCAGGCGACTGCAGTGGGTCCATGTTAGCCGCGCACAGACCGGCCTCTGCGGCTGCTCGGACGACACGGAGGAGGCTCTGCTGCGATTCCAGGAGAGGGAAGGGAATCGAGGAAGGAGCGAGGGCAGCGAGTGTCACACGAGCAGAGAGAAGACGACGCCCAGGAAGAAAATACGAACAGAATAAGCCAGAAACCTAGAACCTGAGAGGGTGGAGAGCCAGGGCAAAGGCTGACTTACCAGGGGGGCCACCCGCCCTGACTCAGGCCTCGCTGGCCGAACACACCCGGGGGGCCGTGTGCTCGTGGGTGCTGCTGGCTCCGACAGAAATAGAAAGGGAAGAAGAAGGGCCAGGGTGCCTTATTTCCTCCGGCAGAAATGCGACCTCGGGTTTCCCTTTTTTCAAAACTGAGCCACGGCAGGGTTTCCCGAATGTGTCAGAGGGTCAGCAGCCTGGATTTCCCAGAGTACACTGTGCATGTGGACCTTCCATCAGCTCTCCACGAAACGCTGTGACGTCTGGACCACTCAGTTCTTCCTCGAAAATAAAAACAGCTTTGCCAGCAGCGATATGGCACCACGGGCCTGCGGTATAGAGCCAGCAGCGCGGGCCCCACCTCCACGCCCGACAAGCTGCCGAATGAGGCTGTTCCGGTGGTTCCATTACTATTGGCTTGCTATTTGTTAACTTGTTTGTTATGTATTAACCTTCAGCTAACTGATGCTCCAGCTAGGAACAAAGGTCAAAAAAAATTTAGAGGGAGAAAAAAATCCTTAAAAAATGAGACAGTGCCTGTATCTTGGAAACCATCCTCCTTTGTTTTTATTGGTGGGACTCCAGTCAGGTTGTGGGAGGCTAAGGTGCACAGGGCCCCGAGCAGAGCTGAAGACAAACAGCCCTCTAAACTAGGGACTGCCTTTGGCTATGGACTCGGTTCTTCTGCCCCAGCCCTCTCCCTTCCAGTCGTGGCGGAGGCTCCCTGTCCCCCTTCAGCTGACGATCCAGGGTTTCATCTGGTGGCTCCGTCAATGACACAGTGTGGATGACTCCCCGAGTCACAGGCCGGGGGAGTCAGCACCCCTGGGCACACCAGGTACCTGCCTTCACTGGGCTTGTACTCTAGTTGGGGAGACAAACACTCTCTCTATTTTTTTAAAGACAATTATAACTTTTGAAAGAATTTGAGAAGGAAATAAGTATGATGAAGTGGAGGAGAGAAGCCGGCAGGAGGAAGTGCTGTCTAGCTCAGGGGTCAGGGGAGGCCTGGCGTGTGAAAGGCCATCTTTGGGTTGGGCCACGGGAAGAGCCTTCTGGAAGGAGAGCCCAATGGTTATAACTCACCATTGGGAGAGGAAGACCAGGGTGGCTGCAGCCTAGTGACAAAGGAGAGGGGACATGATGAAGCTGGACAGGTGAGCTGGGACCCAGATCCCCAAGGCCGTTGTGGGCCAAGGTGAGAGGTTTGGATGGTGTTCTTCTAACTATGTGCACCATCATCTCACGCCCCTCTTCCCCCAACAGAAGGAGATAGGCCCCAGGTGGTGGGGCTGAAAATGCAGAGGCAGGCAATGAGCTGGGGAGGTGCGCAGCAATGCCAGGTATTATTCAGGACTCGGCTGCCCACCAGCCCTGCTGTAAAGCCTGAGGCCTATGCATGCACTTTGTACCTAAAAGTCCAAGAAAAGTCGGACAAAGGCAAAGAAGAATAGACAGTCACTGAGACCTTGACCCTAAGTTTTGCAAAAGGTATTTTGAGACTTGGCTGGAAAGGAAGGTCAGTTTTCTATGAACATCACCCCCACCCCCACACAAGAGGATGTGGTTCTTACCTGCGAGCTTCTAATGCACGAGAAATGGCTTCTAAACACGTGCAAAGTAACTCAGAGCAAATCACTGACAGATCAGTAGCAGATGCTAAGCGTCCCCCTCCATTCCTCACGCCCGCGTTTGGGAACCTCAGAAAGCAACTCTCCCTGGTTTCCCCTCGGGCTGGCTTTCCGGCGGGCAGGACGACCATTCCTCCTCGTTTTCTGCTGGGCCAGGACTTCGCTGTTAGCACCCCACCGCCCTACTGCTGCCAAGTGGACAACAGGTATCTATCCTCACAGACGTGCTGGGAACCTGGGGGTCACCTCCCAGAGTCCTCTGAGGTCTGGGTTTGGGCTGATAAAGTGAATTCATCTGTCAGGACCCACCAAATGGAGACTGCTCCCGTGGCCTGGCCATGTCACAAACCTAAAGCCAGTCCAGCCTGCACGCACGGGAAACCCGTCACGGAAACTGACGTGCACCGAAATCACAGAACTCCCGCTCGGTTTTAGCTTGCCGAACTGACCCTAGAAAGTAGGTCCTTTGACCTCATAAGAAACCCCACCCCCCACCTCTCAGCCAATCCTGCCCTGTTTCCCTGTTGCCTCTTCTAACATCTCCATGAAACTGGCTTTAGCCCACAATCCCTCTGGAAGAGGTTCCGCAGCTTATGAGGTGCTGGGCTCCCCCAGTTCCTGGATTGTTCCCCCTTGAATAAAGGGCTGAGTAAACGGGTCACTAAACGGTTTTCGCTGTGTCACGCACGTGACAGGGCTGAGGCGCACTGAGGCAGCTGAGTCCAGGGCTACAGGCTCTGTTGAAAGCTCAGGTGCTAACGAGAACACACTATCCATGTGTCTGAGGACCCAGCTCCCAAAAACATTTCTTGTATTTATTGATTCACTTTAAGGGGTATCATTTGGAGGCCTGCCGCAGGGGAGAGTCACTGAAGTAACTGCAGACTCCAGCTCCCTGGCAGATTCCTCAAATAACTGGAGGGCAAATTGGGACCAATAAAACAGAATGTTGGGGGCACTGGGCAGACTGCTCGGGGGAGAGCACATGTCCCAGCAAAGCCACACGTAGGAAGTTAATACATGATAAAAATGGCATTATAATTTAGTGGAAGAACAGGTTTGTTTTTTTTAATATTGTTATTGCTGGAGCAACTAGTAAACAGAAAACTAAACTATTCTAGGTCCTCATGTCACTCACTCCATGTCCCCAAATAAATGGCACAGGGGGCCGATAGGAGAATGTCATGAACAGACAAAAAAATACCTCAAACCAGGTTTGACTTATGAGAGAGAATGCTCTGAGCTTAAAAGCAAACTGAAACCACAAAGAAAAATTGTATGGATTTAACTATTTAAAATATACATTTCTACACAACAAAACAACATAAATAAAAAGTCAATGAGCGTGAAAAATATCTGCAACCAATATGAAATGATTAATATACCTAATATATAAAATGTTCATGCAAACAGATAAAAAAAAGGACATTTGCCCCATCCAAGTAGACAAGAGGTATGAAGAGATGTTGCACAAAAGAGGAAGTGTAAAATAGCAGTTAACTGTGAAAAACTGTTTCTCCTTCTCCATCCTCTCCCCCAAATGTGGGAGGTTTCCCTCCACTTGGCAGTTCTCTGGATGTCCTACAATTCCACTCAGTTCTGACAGCACCCCTCTGGAGAGAGCACCAGACCCCACCAGTGAGGGGCTCGGTTCCACAAGAACCATCCTCCACCTCAGATGCGAAACCCAAGTGTAGGTGGTCACCTGTGTTTCTGACTGACCAGCTGTATTTTGGAGTTTCCCATGAACCCGGCTCCTTGGGTTTGTTAGTTTGTTGAGTGGCTCACAGAACTCCAGAAAACAGATCACTTACTAGATTACTGGTTTGTTATAAAAGGATAAAACTCAGGACCGGCCCACGGAAGAGATGCCTAGGGCCGAGTACGGGGCGAAAGGGGAACAGAGCTTCCATGCCCTCTCTGGCATCCCGCCTTCCCAGACCCCCTCCACCCGTTCACCAGCCCAGAAGCTCTTGGAGCCTGTACTTCAGGGATTTTAATAAAGGTTTCATTACAAAGGCAAGAGTGAGTAGATCAGTGGCCTCTGGTGATTGGCTCAATCTCTAGCCAATCACCTCCCCAGAGGTTGGGGGTGGGGCTGAAAGTTCCAGCCCTTTTATCACCCGATTGTTTTCTCTGACACCTTAAGGGATTTTCCAGAACTCACTTTGTGGTTTGAAAAGGCTTGCTATAGATAAGTTAGACACCCTTATCTGCATTATCACTTGGGAAATTCCAGAGGTTTTTAGGAACTCTGTAGCAGAAATGGGGACAAAGAACAAATACAGATTTAGTAGAAGTCACTGTACCCCATTAACTAACATTAAAAAGCTTGTACCTTAGGCAATGTAATCAAAGATATGACAGAGAAAATAACCTGTGAGCTTCATCAAAACAGCAGACGATGAATGTGCAAATTCTTACAAACTTTCTGAAAAGCAATTTGGCAATCTGCATTAAAATCCTAAAAACGGTCCCATCTTATGGCCAAGTAAATATTCTATTTGGAGGCAGCAATCAGAAATGCAATCAATGATTACTATAGAAATGTTCATCACAGTATTACTTTGACAAAAAATGGAAAGCAACTTGAACGCTCAGCATCAGAGTTAAAATTAAGACACGTCCAGATGATGAAACCCTGTGCAGCTTTTGGAAAAACCAGGTCTAAGGAAATAGTCTGATACCTTACTGTGAGCCTTGGTATCTCTGGATAGTGGCATGATGGGAAGTTGTCCTACTCTTTTTGCATTGAAAATATTTCCACAATTAGATGTTATATTTATGAAAAAGTGAAGTGATAAACATAACCTTAGTGATTAGATCAGGCAGGGAGGAAGTTGGAAAGAATGCCGAGAAAGACGAATACATGCATATCGAAAGGAGAACATCACAGGGATTGAATTGACCCCGAACCCCTGAACTTCAGGGGAGCTGGGTACAAGCAGAACAAATGCATTAGCTGTCATTGAGGGAAGAAAGAAAGAAGGGGTCACATATATGCATGTACTTCTCTTTCTTTCTCAAAGAAGCCTCTGATCTCACAGCTGAAGATGCACACTGAAACTAGGGCAACAGCCCACATTCAAAACAAAAAGACACCAACTGAACGAATACCCCACCGTGAATTTCCATCGAGGTGTGAGAAGCAATAGAGTCGGGTAACACAGGCGCTGAAAGCCTCTTAGACCCTCTGATACTCTTTCTGACAACCTTAATCCACAGTGTGCATTTTTAGGATCTACGGTGTTTCTGCAACTGCCTTTGAGGAACACTTTTAAGACCTGCAGGTCGGTGATCTGCTTTTGCCTGTCTGCCAGTTTCTGATGAACAAGCCACCTCGCAAGCCACAGGTGTTTTGCAGGCTTCTGGGAAGCTGTGAGGCCAATGCTGAAGGGAGGGGAGGGGAGCAGAGTCCAAGGGTAGATCACACAGGAGGAGGAAGGTCACAGACGCCGACCACCAGTAACCGTCCCGTGCCCACTGCCGGGGTGCAAAAGGTCTCAGAAGAAAGCAAACTCCTCTCAGGGAGTAGCTGGCACGAGGGGGAGAGTGCGGGCAGGGTACTTACCGAAGGAAGATGCAGAACCCACAGGAACTCTTGTAAAAGGGAGGAGCAGGAGCTCAAGTTCAGTTGATCGTCCTTTCTTGCTGGCTTGCTAATGTCAGGCTCCAGAAACGTACTGGTAGAGGCAAATGTCAGAGCCTGGGCCACCCCAGGCTTGCGGTGCTCTTCTGCATGTGCCTTACCAAGTAAACAGTTTTTTTTTTTTTAAAAAACATTTGCTGACATCATGGCCAGATGATTTCACTTTCACTTCTTACCTCTCGTACCCGGCGTGACTTCTCAGAAAGGAGAAGAATACCTCTGTCGTGCACCAGACCGTCCTTTTACCCCGAGAGGAGCCTGCCACCCAACCGCAAGATCCTGCAAGGGCCTCGACTGTGTACGTCCAGGAAAGAAGTCGGCCAGGAGGCTCTCAAACCTCCCGGTGATCTAAACTCCAAGGTACACACAGACTAGGATCATATACAGTAGAAACCTTCATGTTTACCTGGTCCAAGCTCCGGGACCCAGGTAGTCCCCTTACTTTTCAGAAAGCAACTTTGGAGGATGGCTGAGCTTCTCCGGACGTAGCGTTCTCAGGGGGTGTGTAGGCTCACGCTGGAGCAGCTGGAACACCTCCCATTTCAAAATAAGAGCTGAATGAGGCTTTTATTTTTGTAATCATGGGGACTCCTGGCCAGAGCTTAAAACTGCTTGCTTTGCTCACATGACCAGTTGGAAATTCCGAGTCGGGGTTAAGTTTGGCTAAATCTGTATGTAGACAGATATGGAGTATTGCTCAATCCTTCCGGGTTTCTCTCTCCCCGCAGATGAGTGCTTTACCTGCTACATATTTTGCTCCATTTGCAGGTCCGTTCAACTCAAATCCTAGATTTGGGTAATGTGACCACAGAGAAAGGAATAGAGGCCTTGGCATCAGGGGGCTGTGCTAGAGATTAGCCCACCATTTAACCTCTGTGAGCATCAGCTTCTCCTCCGCAAAGTGAAAGCAAAACCTACCTTGCATGGCTGCCGTGAGGATGGGAGGTGACGGGCATGCTGAGTTTATACTGGGAACTCGGTCATGGTGGCTGTTCCTATTAAAAGCAAAATTCCCAAGTATCAGTTCAGCTTCCACAATAATGTCTTCCAGGCAGAGGCAACACGAACATTTGGGGGCTAATATAAACTACTGACTTGGCAAACAGGATACTGATGAGTGAAGAAACACAACGCAGAAGAGATAGAAATATGCATTTTAAAAATTTATTCAAAGTTATGATGCATATTAGTTCTTCAAGGGTCAAGTATGCTTCAGAATTTATTATGCAAAAGAGCCATCTCCCGCCCTGCCTCCTTTCTGCTCCTGATGCAAACACTTCTGCTTGTTTTAACTGATGCTTATGGTATTCACCGCAGTTCTCTAAGTAACATGCTTGTGTTAGTACTTCTTGATGGTTTAGAAGTTCCAGGTATAATCTATTGACTCTCAATAGATTACGAAGAACTGGCTTTTTTCTTCCTCACTCCACGTTCCACAGGAGTAGGTCTTATCTCCCTCCTCCTTCCAAACCGATGATAATTTTATGCAAATCAATACTCAGTGTCTACAGCATTGTAACTACGTAAATACAGGAGCTGAGCCATGTAAAAAAATTACGATTTCTTTTTCTTTCTTGCATAACTTTTTGTCTGCCTTGGAGATAATTTCCTTCATTTTTGTTTGTTTGTTTGGTTTTTCAATGTACTTAACACTAGTCTAACCCTCAAATCTTCATCAAATCTTTTTTTTTTCCTGAGAAATTTGTATATATAGTTTCTGACCTCTCCCCGAGAAAGGCCACTGCAGCCTGGGCCGAGGGCCTTGCCACCGGACACACGGTGGTCCTGCTGGAATCCCTCTTCACCGCCGCCATCCTGGGCTCCCTTCCCCTCTCTCCTATGAGGGGTCTCCCGTTTCCAGCATCGGAGGCTTTTCTTTCTTTCTTCTTTATTTCTTTTTTTTTAAGATTTTATTTACTTATTTTTAGGGAGGGAAGGGAGGGAGCTAGAGAGAGAGAGAAACATCAATGTGCAGTTGCTGGGGGTCACGGCCTACAACCCAGGCATGTACCCTGACTGGGAATCGAACCTGCGACACTTTGGTTCGCAGCCCACGCTCAATCCACTGAGCTACGCCAGCCAGGGCTTCTTTATTCTTTACTTCTACTTTTAAACAGGATGGTTCAAAGGTAGACAGAGCATAGAATTTTAGGTTAAGAATAACTTGCCTTTGTAGTTTAGAAAGCCTGGTTCCACCCCATCTACCTTTCGAGTTACTGTTGAGGAACTGAAAGCCGTTTTGCTTTATAGCTTCCAAAATGGTTTCCTCTCCTATTTTCATCCTTGCACCCCTGTCTTAAAAAGTAAAAATGATTGTCATTTCAGTGGGTTTTGGAGAAGGAGCCAAATTAAATGTGTGTTTAGTTTGCCATTTTTAACTGGATTTTTTTTTTTAATTTAAACCCTAGGTGGGTTATTTCTGTCTTTTTTTTACTGGTTCCCTCTGGCCCCAAAGCTGGCTTCTGGTTAGGCTCGTTGCTCTAAACAAATGATGAGCCTCCTCTTAATTGCTTACCACCAAAATCTCCAATGCTTCTGACCACACCCTTAGCTTTGAAATCCTCCACACTCGGTTCCTAACAGATCCACCAAACAGATCCGTTCACCTGGGGAGAACTTCAGAGCTCTCTGTTTTGCCTCTCCTCCTGGGGCAAAACCTCTGAGCCACTGCTGTGCAGCTGAAGGTGGAGAAAGTGACTCATTTCTCCTGGACTGAGTGACACCTCGGCTTGTCCAGCGTGGAGCTGAGTGGCCAGTGGCCTTGGGTCTTTTCAGCTTGCCTCTCCCGGCTTGGAACCTCCACGCCCAATGAGCTTGGGCAAACACCAGGGCTGTTGTTTTCTTGACCTGGTGATTCTGGGAAGAGCCTTTGTCTTCTGGCTGGGTGGAGGGAGGGAGGCCCTGAGTTCTTGTCCCTACTCACTTGGAATTTAGCCTCTGTGTCCTGCAGGTAGGAACCTGAGGAGTGCCTGCAGCCTGCCCCTCCTGGGGAGATTCCATAGCCCTTAGCCCTTGTGGGGGAAGGGCAGTGTGATCCCCATTTTCCTGGCCACATGCTCTAGACTCACTGCTCTTACTGGGATTTAGTAGATTTCTTTGATGAATGTTTCTTCATATGTTGTATGTCCTTAGGACAATTTCCAGGGATGATCTTCTTCTTCTTCTTCTTCTTCTTCTTCTTCTTCTTCTTCTTCTTCTTCTCCTTCTCCTTCTTCCTTCTCCTCCTCCCCCTGTGCCCCTCCTCCCCCCTCCCCTCCCCTCCCCCTCTCTCTCCCCCTTCTTCTTCTTCTTCTTCTTCTTCTTCTTCTTCTTCTCCTCCTCCTTCCCCTCCTCCCCCTCCTCCTCCTCCTCTTCTTCTTTAACCAAGTTGTGGAAATAGGGAGAGAGCATCCAGCTACTGGCTTTTGGACTAGGATCTCTGAGCCTTTCCTGTTTTGTTTTTTTTTAAAGGGAAAAGTTTTAATCGAATAAACAGACCTTTACATAGCATTAACATGAATAAATCTAAAATGACAAACTTCAGAAAATTACAGAGTGAGAAATAAGTGGCTGTACATTTCACCCCTTAAGTTAATCTATGAATTTTGAATTTACTGATAGGTTCAGCTGGGGATCTCTTCATCGTTGTTGTTTAGATTTTTTGTTTTCTTAAAACTACTAAAGCCAATAAAAGTTTATTGAGGTAAATGTTAAGTTACGTTTGCAGATTTCTGATAACAGATACATTGGAAGAGACTTTGTCTCAAATATCTCCACCTGGTTTTGTAGAATGTCAATGGTGGTCTAAAGTAATCGTGAACACACAGCACTCATGTCCTTGATCAGGGTGTCCGATGAAACGGAAATAATGTGTCACAATTAGATTAAACCCCTCTGTATTTAAAAACACTCTTAGGAATTACAACTCTATCAGAACTCAATGAGAACGAACAAAGAATACGATTAAGTAACGGCAGTTAAACTGAATGGAGGTGAATCTAGATTACTCTTAAAGAGAGAAGAAACAGATATCTCACAGTGGGTGTGGACATCAGGGTTTTCCGCTGGAAATCTGAACTGAGCCTGCCAGGGACCCTGTGACCCTGGGTCTCGGTGGCCTCGTGAGAGAACGCTCCTCCTTGCTTTGGGGGGGGAGGTTGGCCGCCAGCTGCCTGCTTCTCCCTGAAGGGGGCAGGTGCATGTGCTGCCTGCAGCAGCGTTTCAGCCAGAGATGTTCGGGGCCCCATCATCCTCTGTGTCCTGTTTCATGCACGTGCATTACTCTTCAAGCCTCTCTCCCCCCTGGTCCTTCAGTTCCCACACTCCTCCTATGCCCCGTCTCCTTGAGGAAGCGGCTGTAGGCTTTCCCTTAGATGAATGTTTTCACCCAAACCATCCGTTATTTAGTATTTCCCTCGAAAGTTGTTCCCGATTTTTGTTTTCTGAGATACCTTTGCCTTCAGTTGGGATCAGAAGGATTGCGATCCATCTTTGATTGATGTCTGTCCTGGAAGATGAGCCCTGACTGAAACCGGAAAAGACCGGCGTTCGGGCTGCCCGTCACATACCGAACCCAATAAGCTGAGACAGGGATTGAATCTTTATGGGCGCTTTATTCAGATGCCCGGTGATCTGAGAAGACAGTGGGTTCGTACCCTAACAGACCATCTTAAATTCCATTTCAAACAGCCCCTTTTTATAAGGAGAAGAAAAGTATAGGTAACAGGTTTGGAATACAGGGAATAGTTAATTGGATTAAAAAGCTGCAGCATTCTCGCCTCCGGCGGTGGTCTTTAGCTGTGTCCTGGGCAGTGGCCATCTCTGGAGCACAGTGGCTCAGGTACCATCTTGATGACCTGCAGTCCTCCTGGGGCACACAGGTGGGACTGTCTGTGGTCTCCTCGAGTCGGGGGGTGGTCATACCTTCAGTTCCTGGAACAACAGCTTTTATGTGCATTGATTACTAAGCTTATTAGCTATTACTGAAACTAAAATTTTCCAGCTCTTGAGTCCTCTGCCATTACGGCCTCTATAACTGGTGACTTGAGGGCGTCACTGAAATAATGATACTCTTCAACCAGGGCAGAAAAGCCTTTGGCCAACTCTTTATTCCTCCTTAAAGTATGTTTGACTTCTTTAAAAAAAATTATAGCAGCGGAAACAGAGGGGAAACCCAAAGGGCTTTGTCTCCAGGAGTCAGGTCACATTGCCAGCACAGCTGGGGAGCTAGCTGGACCGATGCTTCTGTGGCAGCTAGAGGCCCTCCACAGGCCCCCGTTAGTGTCTGGGGGACCAGACCACAGCTACCTGCTCGGAACCCCACGGACTGCTGTACTTCTAAAACACACAAGTGCCCGGCAGCCGGGCCAGACCACCCTCGGGGCAGGGCAAGTGAGGCCTGGCTGAATAAGACATTCCCCTGTTGGCTTCGTTCACTGCTGGCACACACAGGAGGTGACGCTGTTTGTGTGCTGGGGGTGGCAGGAAAGGCTGCTTACAGCCCGAGGTCATTAGCCCGTGAGCTCTGGCTACTCGAGGCCCCACCTGCCACTGCAGCAAACACCCTCTGCAGGAGAGCATGTGAGGGCAACAAGGGTGGGACGTGACGCACTGGAGGACTCCCATGCCCACAGTCCTGGGTGAGGCCCCTTCTTCTGGCCTGAAGTTTCCTTCTGTAGCATTGAAGTCCGACCCTGATCACAAAGGTCACAGGGAACTCCCTTCCCTGTGGGCTCACTCTGCAGGTTAGTGCAAAGGAGCGGAGTCAAAGAAATGGAGGGCGTGACCAAAAGTGTTAATGATCTCACTGAGCAAAATGTCCTGAGCCTTGTCACACACAGTTCATAGGTCATTGCAAGAGTTCTCAGATGGTGTGACTCAGCCACCCAGGCTCCTGTGGCCGGGAAGTGGCCCTGCCGTCCTCAGCACACAGTTACCTTCAGAACGGCACTTATCTCCGCGAATGGACAATATTATTCCACCCGGTGGATTTGCGATCTGCTTTTCCTTTAAACAAAACCTCACTTTCCGCCCTGGTTGGCGTAGCTCAGTGGATTGAGCGCGGGCTGCGAACCAAAGTGTCGCAGGTTCGGTTCCCAGTCAGGGCACATGCCTGGGTTGCAGGCCTCGGCCCCCAGCAACTGCACATTGATGTTTCTCTCTCTCTTTCTCCCTCTCTTCCCTCCCTAAAAATAGATAAATAAAATCTTAAAAAAAAAAAAAAAACAACCCTCACTTTCCTAGGATCGCTCTAGGAGGCCTAGGCCCAGGCCCACAGCCCCGGTGGTCTATTACCCAGAACTTGCCATGAACAGTTCTCTCCTGGGGCCCTTAGGAGAAAGGACAAAATAGTCAGCCGAGGCTGGCCTGGGAGTCCAGCAGCTTGTTTGGGTCCGTGGTCTGCCTACGACTGCAGAGACCAGAGGCTCTTACCAGACTCGGTGGTAAGGGGTGAGCGTGGCTGAGCTTTGAACAAAGTGACCATTGCTTGCTTATAACTTATTTCAGAGTGAAATCACCAATGAACAGTTGATAACATGTTTCTGAAAGTGTCCAGCCGTGATAAAGAAGAGTTTTGTTTTCGGGAGAAAAATGACATAAAGAGCAAATCCCTTTTATATGCAGAGAGGGTGCTCACCCTTCCGGGGTAAAAATGAAGTACGATTTTTTTTTGGTGGTGGTGGGCAGATTGTTCCTATCTGAAAGCCTAAGAGAACAATTTAATGGCACCAGGGTCAAAGCCAGGGTCAAAGCCCAGAGTCAGCGTCTGTCCTTTGTTTCATCTCGTGATGGCCTCCTGCCTTGCTCAGAAGCTTTGGGGCCGCTGCAGAATCCGGCCCCGCCGGGCCTCACGCTGCCGCCTGTGCTGGGAGCCACAGGGGAGGCCGATCTGGTCAGGCCTGCGCAGAGGACGGATGGGTCACAGCAGACACTCAGCCCTCCTTTCCCAGTAGCCTCAATTCTTGTTTTTCTTTTTTTTAAATAAAATTTTTTTACTCACCTGAAGACATTTTTTTCATTCCTTCTAGAGAGAGAGGAAGGGAGAGAAACACAGATGCGAGAGAGAAGCATCGATGGGTTGCCTCCTGGACCGGAGATCAAACCCGCAACCTCGGCGTGCGCCCTGACTGGGAAACAAAACCAGGGCCCTTGGGCTGCAGGGCGACACCCCAGCTGAGCCAGGGCTGTTTTTCCCTTTTGCTGGACAGAGAAGTCGAGGTTGCCAATATCATATCGTTGTGATTACTATAGCTTTATGGTGAGTCTTCTAAGTCTTCCAGTCAGATAACATCAGTCCTCTGACTTTGTTCTTCCCTTTCAGATTGTGTTGGATATTCTGAACCCTTTGCCTTTCTCTGTAAGTTTAGAATCACGTTTGTCAATAATAACTGGCTAGGATTTTGATTGGGACTTCACTCCATCTGTAGATCAAATTGGGAAGAACTGACCTCTTGACAACATTGAATCTTCCAATGGATGTACATGAATCTCTTTCCATTTATTTAGGTTTTTTATTTCTGTTATTAGAGTTTGTGGTATTCCTCAAATAGATCTTGAACATGTTAGGTGTATAGCTAGGTATTTTGTTTTTGGGGGGGTTGCTAAGGTAAATGGCATTGTTTTTAATTCCAAATTCCTGTATTCATGGAAGATATCTAAGACAGTGATTCACTTTTGTATATTAATTTTGTGTCTTGCAGCCTTGCTATAATTGCTTATCACTTCCAGTAGGGTTTTGTTTGCTTTTGTTTGTTTGTATTTGTTGTTTGTTTTTGGTTATCTGGGACTTTCTACGTAGACTATCTTGTTCCCTGTGCACAAACATAGTTTCACTTGTGTATACCTGTTACTTCCTTGTCTTACTGAATTACCGAGGACCCCCACTACGGTGTTGAGTAGGAATGGGAGCACAGACATCTATGCTTGCTTCTGATCTTAGCAGGAAAGCCCCTAGTTTCCCATCATTATAATGTTAGTTGTAGATTTTTTGGGAGATATTCTTGACCAAGTTGAGGAAGTTTCCCTCCATTCCAGAGTTGCTGGGAGTTTTTAATCATGAATGTGTGTGTGGAACTTTGTCAAGTGCTTTTTCTGCATCTGTTGATGTGATCATAGGATGTGGTTTTCCTATCTGTTGGTGTGGTGGATGGATATTGGGATATTGAACCAGCCTTGCATACCTAGAACAAAGGCTACTTGACCGTGGGGTATAACTATTTTTAGATGTTATTGGATTCCATTTTCTGATATTTTGTTGAGAAGTTTTGCATCTATGATTATGAGAGACATTGGTCTGTGATGTTCCTTTTTTGTAGTATCTTTGTCTGGTTTTAATATGAAGGCAATCTTGGCCGCATAGAGTATGTTAGGAAGTATTCCCTCTGTTTCTATCATCCGGAAGAGATTGTAGAGAAACTTTTCATAAAGTTTTGGTGGAATTCATCAGCGCACCCATTTGGGCCTGGTGTTTCTCTTTGGCAGGTTATTATTGATTGATTCAATTTCTTTAATTGACATAGGCCTATTAAGATGGTCTATTCCTGTGTGAATTTTGGCAGATCTTGTCTTTCAGGGAATTGGTCCATTTCATGTAAGTTATCAAATTTGTGGGCGGAGAGCTGTTCATAGCATTCCCTTATTATGCTTTCAATGTCTATGTGATCAGTATTGGTGGCCCTGCTTTCATTTCTGATTGGTCATTTGTTTCTTCTTCTTTTTCTTAACAGTGGTAGATTATATATTTGATTGACCATGGAATACTATTTACCACTAAACATGAGCTATCAAGCCATGAAAAAAATGATAGAATTTATATGCATATCACAGAGTGAAAGAAGCCAGTCTGAAAAGACTACATACTCTATGATTCTAACTGTGTGATATTCTGGAGAAGGCAAATTGTGGAGACAGCAAAAAGATCAGCGGTGGTCCCGGGTTAGAAGCCAGAGCACAGGGAAGTTCTAGGGCAGTGGACCACTCTGCATGACACTGTACTGATGGGCACGTTTCCTCATACGTGTGTCCAAGCCCATGGAACGTGCAGCACCAAGGGTGGAGCCTGGTGGAAATAGGGACTTCGGGGGATGATGATGCCCGGTACCAACGGAGGCTTGTCAGTTGTGCCAGATGAAGCGTTCTGGTGGGCTGTGGTTCCAGGGGCCCGGGAGCACACGGGGAATCTCCGTGCCTCCTGCTCAGTATTGCTATGAACCTAAAACTCTGTAAACTAGTCTATTAAAAACCAAAACAAAAACATCATACTTACTGTTTAATATCCCAACGAGCTCTCCGTGAATCCCCTTTGGCTACTGAAAATATTGTGGAGAGGAGGCTGCCCAACCTCAGCCTCTCGAGTCCCATCTGGCTACAGTGACCTAATTAGGCTTGTGGCCTGTGCCGGCAAGGTCCCCTCTCCTACCCGATCCTCGGGCTTCTTACCCTCCCCCGTGATGGGTGCCGTCGCTGACAGCGGCTGCAGGCTGGGTCGGTTCTCATCCACCACCCCCCACCCCCTGACCCCCACCGGCTGGCACGCCTGTTTGTCGGCAGTTTGTCTCCTGAATGACAAACCACAGGGGGCTTCACCTGCACGAAGCTGAAGCTGCACATTCAGTGGCTCAAAGGACACTGCCCATGTCACCTTTTACATTTCTGCTAAAATGTGAGGAGTGAAATAACTATTGCAAACCATCACCTACAAACCTACACAGTTCAGGGCCATCTTGTGCCAAACTTTTGCTCTGTGTAATCAGCATCTTCCAATATATAGTATTTTTCAAATTGTTCAAATGTTAGCACTGCACTGTGCATTGTCTTATTCTGTAATTATTTTACTCATGTATGTTTTGTGTGTACAATTATACAGCAATCTTCTAGTGGGGAGAAATGTCTTTTTTTTTAATCCCCAGTGTTTTCTATCACACTACAGATGTAACAGAAATGCAGAAAGTGTTTGTTGACTGATTCACTCAAGTGCCTAGTGGGGACATTCAAGTCAGTGACAGATAGGACAGGCCATTCATTCCCCCCTGAGCTCCTGGCTTTTGGAGTTGGATACATAGATCATTTTGGGTGAAATGAGAATTTTTTCCCATCCTGAGAAAAATTAAATATAAACACTTGAGAAGATTTGAAATCCTCTGTGTTCTCCCCAGATCTCTGAGTCCGTCCCTGAAAGGTACCCCGCTAAAGAAGATGGGTGTCTGGACTCCGTAGTCTGGCTGTGCTCGCGCACGCATTGGGGGGCAGAGGCAGACAGAGGGCAGACAGAGGGCTTTTCTCTCTCTTTCTTTTCTTTTTAATAGGCAAGCACGAGTGACCTTTCATGCGAAGTGTTCAGAGCAGCGTGAAGCTACATTCTTTCTGCCTTTGGAACTCCAGATGGAAGGTGGGCTGTCCATCATTCTTATCTGGCTGCTCACCCTTGTTCTCAGTGGGAGGGGGGAGCGACTACACAGGGCTTTGCTGGTTGGGTTCTTTAGCCTGAAGACTCCTGCCTCTGATAATCGTCGCATCTTTTTCAAAACTCGAGGAAGGGGGCTCCCATTTGCTGTGGACGGGTGTCATGCCTTTAGTCCTTATGGCCTTGACGCGAGAACACGTTTCCTCCTGCCCTTTGAAAGTTGACAGACTTGAAAATGACCTCTGGGACACAGGCTGGAGCCATTCTGAAGAGCTTACCATGAGGTTCCTTTGGCTCATAAAAGGGGAGTGTCTGGGTGGTACCCAAGTGGCGCTGTATCTCTTTTCGTTCACACAAGTAGCTGGGTTTCTAGGGAAGAAAGAAAACGTATGAGTTTTTGCCCAATCTATGTACCCTAGGTATTTGTGATAGCATCAGTCTATTTTCTTTCTCCTTCGGGGAGATCATCCTCCCTGAAGATGTTTTACCGCCATTTCTACGAGAATGTTCTAAGTCCTCATCCCTGGTGATGATTTTTCAGGATAACTCCAGATCCGCGTTTCTTTTTTTTTTTTAAAGATTTTATTTATCTATTTTTAGAGAGGGAAGGGAGGAAGATAGAGAGAGAGAGAGAAACATCAATGTGAGGTTGCTGGGGGTTATGGCCTGCAACCCAGGCATGTACTCTGGCTGGGAATCGAACCTGCGACACTTTGGTTCACAGCCCATGCTCAATCCACTGAGCTACACCAGCCAGGGCCAGATCCGCATTTCTAAATGCCTGGAGGATACATTTATTTGGAGGCCTGCCCTGACCCCAGGCTTCCTGATGGGACAGTCACTCCGAGCCTCAGCTCCTCACATGGAATGAGTGGAAGTGGAAGTGACTATTCTCTAAAATTTCACAAACCCACCTTATTCTCTTAGAATGGACCCATTGTACATACACTGAGATTTTTTTTTTCTACAGCCAGTAAAAAAAATCAGTCTAAGTCCAAGAAAGAGAGGTTTTCCTCCAGAGAAGGAGGTTTTGTAAATTACAAATTGCAGCCACCTACAGTGTCTCAGTTTTCTTTCGAATTCATTTTTTTCTCCCCCAAAAATATCAACTATATTTTCAATTAAAACTGTAATTTTGAAATAATTGTAGTCGTATCTACAGCTGGAAGAAATAACACAGAGAGGTCCCAGGTAGCCTTTGTCCCAGTTCCCCCAGTGGAATACCTTGCAGAGCGATAGTACAGTAATATAATCAGGACATTGCTACTGGTCGTCAAGGTGCAGACGGGTCCCTCGTATTTTCCTCTTATAGACATACCTACCTTCCTCCTTGCCCATCCCCTCCTAAACTCCTGGCAATCATTAATCTGTTGTCTGAATTACGTAGTTTTGTTATCTCAGGAATGTTATATGCACAGAATCACACTGAACGTAACGTTTGGGGTTGGCCTTCTCCCCCGGCACAGCTGTCTGGGCACGGATCCAGGCTAGCCTGTGTATCAGTAGTCCATTCCTGATTATTCCTGAGCAGTGAGTAGCCGGTGACCCGGTGCACTACAGTGTGTTTAATGGCTCGTCCATTGAAGGACACGTGGTTTCTCTCTGAATCATGGCTATTACAAATAAACCTGCTGTGAACATTTGTGTACAGGTTTTTGTGTGAATGTAAGTTTTTTATTTTTCTGGGATTAGCGCCCAGGAGCGCAATGTCTGAGTCATAGGGCAGTCATATATGCAGTTTTAAAGGAAGCTGTGAAGCTGTTGTGCAGAGTGACTGCACCATTTGACGTTCCCACCGGCAATGCACGAGAGGCCCAGTTTCTTTGCATCCTCGTCAGCGCTCAGTGCTATCACCGCTTTTTATTTTAGCTCTTCCGATAGCGTGTAGCTATCTCATTGTGGTTTTAATCTGCATTTCCCTAATGGCCAAGGATGTGGAATGTTTTTTTTGTGTGTGTGGTTATGTGCCATCTTATGTTGTGTTTGATGAGATGTGCTTATATCTTCTGCTCATTTTCTGAATGAAATGTTTGTTTTCTTACTGTTACATTTTGAGACCTCTTTAATCTATATACTAGTCTCTTGTTTATGTGGTTTATGAATATTTTCTCCTACTTTATAGCTTGTCTTTTTATTCTCTTAACTAGGCCTTGTGAAGGGCAAACACTGTTATTTTGATGTAGTCTAATTTATCAATATTTCTTTATGGATTATGCTTTTGTTGTAAAGTATAACTTTTTGCCCAACTTTAGATTATGAAGAGTTCCTAGTTTTCTAAAAGTTTTATAGATTTCTATTGTGTGGTTAAGTCCATGATCCAGTTTGAATTATTATTATTTGTATGAGAAATGAGTTTAAGTTAAGTTTTATTTTTTTGGACTTTGGGTGACTAATTACTCCAGCAACATTGGTTGAAAATTCTCTCTCCTACATCGTATTACTTTTGTCAAAATTAGTCAAGCAGATTTGTATGGGTCTATTTCTGGGTTCTCTGTTTGGTTCCATTGATCAAGATGTCTATTCCCCTCCGATACTATACTCTTGATTACAGTAGTTATATAAAAGGTGTTCAAATCAGATAGACTGATTCTACTTTACCCTGCTTTTTCAAATTGGTTCTTTTTTCCTTGGGGTTTTGTAAACAATACTGAAATGAACATCACTATAGAAATTGTGTAGCCCCTACCTAGGTTTTTTCCCTTAAGATCAATTTCTAAAGGTAGAATTTCTTATCAGAATGAATGAAGATATGAAGGATTTTTCATTTATATTGCTGAGCCGTCTTCCAGAAACTCTGTACCAGTTTACATTCCAATAATTAGTGAATGAATTCTTTCATTGAGAAGCAAAAATGAATAGCATTTCATTATTGTTTTGATTTGCACTCTTTGGACTTAAATGAGATTGAACATTTTAAAATGTTCATTGCCTATGTTTTTTTTTAACTCTTTGTGAATTTCTAGTTCCTAGCCTTTGCCCATTTTCCTATTGAAATATTCATAATTTTAGAATTGATTTGTAAGTTATCTTTTAACATTACCATGTATTTTGCCATGTGAAATACACTCCCATGTATAATGTGCCCCCACATTTTTGGCCCAAACTTTCAGGAAAAAAATCTTTTCATTTTAATTTTTAAATTTTGTTATTTATTTATTTACATTTAGATACTTGCTTTTTGTATTATAAAGGAATTTTAGCATTTATTTTTGAACATATGGGTCAAGAAATTTTACGTGACAAATTTCCTGTGCAAAACACAGGAACAGACAGATACAAGGTATTTCAGGTACTGCCCATGTACAGTATGCATCTTTATTTTTCCCTCAAAAATTTGGGCAAAACAGTGTGCATCATACATGGCAAAATACGGTAAGTATATTGGTCCCGTTTTTCATTCATATTAAAAAGCGAAATGTGAAAGCGTAGCAATGAGAGACTCTGGAGTCAGAATGTCTAGCAGGGGTTGAATCCAATTCTGCTACCTACTGGCGGCGTGACCTCGGACAATTACCAAACTCCTTTGTACCTCAGTTTCCTCATGGATAGAATGGAAAACGTGTGTACGTATGTAAACATAGGGCTGGGTCTAGTACGTAGAAAGCAGTTTTTCAAAATTTGTTGATAATACTAGTGTTGTATTTATTATTTTCTGCTTGTCATTGTGTTACTTTTATTTACCGTATTTTTGGACTATAAGACACACTTGGCCTCCGCAAATTTGGGAGGAAAATGGGGGTGTGTCTTACAGTCTGAATGTAGCTTACCTGGCTCACTATGGGGGGCTGGCAGCAGTGGAGCGGGGTCACAGGTTATTAAATAGTTTTACCACATTTTTTGCTTCAAAACTTTTTTTCCTATTTTCTTCCTCTAAAACCTAGGTGTGTCTTATGGTCCGGTGCATCTTATAGTCCTAAAAACATGGTACATAGATTTCCTTTGGTTTTAGTGTTGGTTCTATTTTCTTTTTATCTTTAAAAGAAATCTGGTCTCATCCTTTCTGTCTTCCTCTGAGTATCGATAAGCTGAAGTAACTCAAATTAACTGTTTCTAATTTTGGTTGCCTCTTAGGATCATAAAGTTTAAGCACACCCGAGAAATTTCAAGTCAGGCTATGGTCATACTTTATTAGAGCGTACTTTGTTCATAGACTCAAATTAATGAGTGGTTTCACACAGATAAACATTCAAATAAGACCCGATAACTCACTCCTTCACACACCCAGTATTTTCTTACGGCTTTGGGCCTGTGTCCCTTTGTCCAACGTGATGTAGCTGCCACCATTTTTAAGAGTCTATGTTGGTTTCTTAGGCTAATGAATTACTTAGCCTTGCTTCCTTTAAAAAGAATGCCTGAAGTAGTTAAGAACGACAACATTGTATTGACTTACTGGTGCTGGTTTTGGAAGCAGGTTCTTGGACTGAGCATCTGTTTTATCTGAGTGGTTTGCACGTTTTTAGTGCTTTTTACGAGAGGGATCAAGTACTGCAGTATCTCTTCGGTTTGAGTCAGTCTTTTATTCCTGTATATTCTTTTTTCATCATCTGTCCAGTTTATGCTAGTCTTCTTGCTTTGGAAAGTTGTAGATTTTTTCATTTTGCCTTTTATGTTGTGATGCAGATCTGGGGAGCAACCGCAAAAACACGTACAGATGTACAGATGGAACTGCTCCAACAATTAGTCATGGAGCCTTACGTGCCAAGGATCCTGTCTAAATAAAAAGCCTTACCCATCTGAAGCTTATTCTTTAATTACAGGGGCAGAAAATAAGCAAATAAACAAGTAAAATGTATGTTAGATAATGATAAAGTTTATGGGATCAAATAAGGCTGGGGAAGGGAATAGAGAATTCCTGGGCAAATGTTGACTTCTGTTTTCAAAAAGGTGTTCAGAGAGGGCCCCCCCCCCCACCCCGTGCCGCTGATGTGTCAGGGGAGTTGGGGAGGGAGGTGGGCAGCTTCCTGAGGAGAGAGCATTCTCACCGGCAAGGGGAACAGTGAGTGCGGAGGCCCTGAGCTGGGAGCGTGGGAGTGTGTGTTCAAGGAAGACCACGACGGTGCAGTGGCTAAAGGAGCATGAACTAAAGGGAAAGAGACTAGAGCTCTGACAGGTGCAGTGAGGCTCAGTTTCCACAAGGGCTCAGAGGCCACTGTGAGGACTCTGACCGGCACTGAATGTGAAACGGGGGCAAGCACAGGGCTGTGAGCAGGGGAGTGTCACTTCCTAGATCTGTTGCAACAGAACATGCTGGTTGCCGAGTTAAGAGTAGACTAAATAGGGCAAGTCTGGACAAGCAGGAAGGTTATTGAAATGATACCCCCTTCTCTTGGAAGGTCAGTGAGATGGTCCAGGAGAGAGGGTGATAGCTTGGACCAGGGTGGTGGCTGTGGCCAGACAGCTTTGTATCCAAGTCATTGCTTCTTTGAATTTGGTAAAAACAAACCCCGCCCTTTGCAGGGTGCCTTCTGTTAGCCAGGCCTCTCATTCCAGGCGCCCCTGCTCTGTCTTTGGGTCATGCTTCACCCACATGGGATGTGTCCGTTAGCTACCTAAAACCGTTTCTGCAAGTGCAACTGATGGATTCCAAACACTGATCAGCCACACCAGCAAAAATAAATCACATTATTGAAGCAAAGTGATGGGTTTAAGGGGGAGTTTCTTACACTATTCTAACTCTTGAAATTTTTTAAAACGAAGTCCAAAAGTGCATTCACTCAACCGTCACTGGCCATCTGGCCCTAATGACCGTCAATGTCTTCAGGACATACCATATTTTGCTGTGGATAATGCACTCCGGTGTACAATGCGCATCCATGTTTTTGGCCCAAACTTTCAGGAAAAAAAAATCTTTCATTTTAACTTTTAAATTCAATTATTTATTTATATTTAGAAACAAAACTGATTATCATGTTCCAGGTTATTATTTTGCATATGGATATCATTACTGCTTTCTAGAGTTATACTTTTAATGCATAAGCCTAAATAAAATAATTAAAAGCATTTATATAGGTACAGATTTAGTACTGCCCATGTATAATGCTCATCCTTATTTTCCCCTCAAAAAAGTGTACCTTATACACAGCAAAATACAGTAATTCTAATTACTACCCCCTTTCTCACATTTGTCAAAATATAGTCAATAGTCACAACCATCATCGCCTTCCTTCCCTGTATACTTCTCCCCTGCTACAGTCTGGCTTCTACTCCCCCTGCACCAGTGAAATTGTCATTTCCCAAGCCATTGACCTGTTGTACTTGCTTTCGCTGCTGTTGCTTATTCCCAGGGCCTTGAAAGACTCCCCCCTTGATTCACTGAGCAATTCAAGTGTCTGGGGTGCCGCTCTCGCCCCATTTTACTCCTGTTCCTCTGGTCATTTGTTCGGTGTCCTACGTGGGCTTCTCTCCCTCTGCCTGACTTTTAAGTGGGCTGTTCCCCGGGATTCCGTCCCGTGGGCTCGCCTCTTCTCACCACATGCTTTATTCTGAGCACTCACAGCTGCACCTGTAGCTGCCACAAGCCACGGATGACCCTAATACTTGTTACTCTTCAGTCTAAGCGTGGCTGAGTCCCTACTCATCTGCCCTCTGGGCATCTCCATTTGCGTTTCCCCACAGACACTTCTAATTCAACTTGCCCATCGCAGCCCCTCTCCTCCTGCATTCCACGCCTCAGTCAGGAACACTGCCGTTGCCCAGCTATCTAAGTAACGACCCAAGACAGCCTGATCTCCCGTGCCTCTGTTTGTGGTGTCCGGTAATGGGATGCTCTATTCATTGTACTTCCAAAGATTCTCTTGGATCTGCCTCTCTTCATTATCCTGCAGCTCCTTTGGTTCAGACTCCCTTTCTGCCTCCCTTGCATTTCTGCATGGGCTTTCTCACTCGTCTCCCCATCTTTAGTCTCACTTCTCTTCAGCCTGTCAGCTGCTCTCCCCTCTGCCATCTCAGCAGACAGACGGCTCAAGCCAGCCAGGTGCTCTGGCCCCAAACCCTGGCTTTACCACTGCAGATGCCTGTAAACAATCACCACAGTCACGATCTAGGAACAATCACCCTAAAAAGACTCTGTGCTCCTTCCCAGTCCATCCTTCCGTCATCCCCTACTTCAGCCCCTCCTACTCCGGGAAACCTCATCTGTTTTTGTCTCTGTAGATTAGCTCCCATTTCATAAAGTGAGATTTCGTGTAACGTATACTTTTCTGTGTCTGGCTTCTGTGACTTAGCACAGTGCTGCTCAGGCACATTCACACTGTAGCAGCAGTTCACTGATTTTGGATTGCATGGTACTGGAAGGGATCATCAACAAGGAGATATTGGGAGTAAGGCAATTAAATAGATTTTTTCAAGGCTATAGTAAACTGAAATAATTTTCTTCTATATTCAACTCATACAGAGATTGAATAAGGCAAGTATTTTTTCAAAGTTGGGAATAAAATGGCTATTAACCATACCTGTTTACAAAAGCCATTCCCCCAAATCCTGATTTTGTAAGATTTATTAATGATGATACAGTGAAAGCCATCTTTGTATTTATTAAAATCCTAAAAAACCCACCTTCCATTGGTGTACTTGTTTTCTTGGTCCAACTGGAAATTGCCTTGCTCGTGGCGGGCTTTAAGGATATCACTTGGAAGCAGTTTCCATACAAATCCGTGTTCTTGGGCTGAATTGTCTCCTGGATTGGTCTCTTGCGGGCGTCTAAAAGATGTCCCAGGTGGTCTTTGCTAAGCCTCTGAATCGTGCTTTGCGACCTAAAAAAAAATTGGGTGCTCTGATTTCAATGTCAACAGTGAGCCCTCTAACCAAGAGGAATGTAGTACCACATTGTATTTGTATATTACAACTTACAGTATGCAGAGTATTCTTACAGACAGTATCTTACTGGGGGCTCTGGCCAGTGCTGTGATAGAGGCAGGGTGGCCAATGTCATCCCCAATGTTACATCAGAGAGGGAATGTAAGCGAATGTTAGGGAATAAGAGAGATTAAGCTATGCATTTTCAAGATCACATAGTTAATATGAGGGAGAGGGGCCCTGGCTGGTGTAGCTCAGTGGAGTGAGCATGGGCTGCAAACTAAAGCATCGAAGGTTCGATTCCCAGTCAGGGCACATGCTTGGGTTGCAGGCCATGGCCCCCAGCAACCGCACATTGATATCTCTCTCTCTCTCTCTTTCTCCCACCCTTCCCTCTCTAAAAATAAATAAATAAAATCTTTTAAAAACATGAGGGAGAGGAAGGTCTGGAATTCATATCTCCTTACTTCAGTACTTCTTCTATTACTTTCTTTTATCTTGCTATACCATTTGATTTCTTTCCCTAGATATGATAAATAAAGTATTTTTTAAAATTAAATCTGGGTGGGTGGGCTGGAATGGGAGTAAAAGGGAGAAAACTGTACTTTGAACAATGATTAAAATAAAATAAAATAAAATAAAATAAATCTTAGTTTAAATCAGTCAATCCTAGATCCAAGTAAGGTATGCCCAAGATGGTTTCCTACTTAAATTCTGGGGGTAGGTGAGTTTGTATACTTCAACAGAACCCATCTTTACTGAACAGCATCCAAGTTCTTAGCGATATGCCAAGGAAGGGGGGACACACCCTAACGCCTTTGCTGTACAATATCAGTCTATTCTCAAATACGTGCCTGTTCCACGGGTCAGAGGGTCATTCACATTATCCCTAGCACCAGGGAAACTTGCCGAGGGAGCTAGTGATGTAGTAACTACTGATTTAGACACAACGACAAAGTTTATCTCCGTTAGCCCTGACTTCTCTTCCCATCATTCCTTTTTCCGTGTTTAGGTCACAGTATTATACCTACATGACCAGTGGTCCAATTACTATTGCAGATAGTGGAATACATGATAGACATTCATTCTAAAATGCTAAATAGGTTTCTTATGCTAGAAACATTCCTTTTTAAAAAGACGAACTCAGATAATGCAATGAGAAATGCAGAGAACCAAATGTCTGATGTAGATTTTAAGGCATCCATCGGGGACAGTGTGGGAGTATTGAAATCTCAGAACCCTTCAAAACACATCACACGGGCACTCCTGTACGTGAAACTGACCTAGCCACAGGACTGTGTAGAATGTGAGGAGACAGCCAATGAGCAATTGTTATCAGAATGTGACTTTCACCTGTTGCTTTCATTCAAAATCAAAATCTTACAAAACAGAGGGAAAGGGGTTAGGCAGTACTTCTCCTACCTCAAATGTCCTTTTAGAAGGCAGGGAGGGGCTTGTCCAGATATTTTCACTAAAAAAGAAATTATACCATAAAATTTCTGAAATTAGATTTTAAGATGAACAAAACTTAATGCTTTATGTTCTTGAAAATTATTTATATATTTAAGGGCTAACTTAATTGGGCTTATCTTCAATGGTCTCATTCAGACACATGAAATATGTTAGTACATATTTCCCTTGGACGCCTTTTAAATGAAACTGCTTCAACAGAATAGCAAACAGTAGAAATACCTGTCCAATAACAGTCCAAATTGAGAACTGAGTGTTTGTCTGTTAGGGCGTATGAAGGGCACCTACATGAGTAGTAGGACGGCTAACTTTTCAGGGGGCCAACCCAGGGCACAGCCATACCAGACCCAAACATAGTAAAATATGTAATAAATCATTATACACACATGTACTATGATCTTAACATAAAATAGGTGTTTATTTCAATTATATATTATTTGATTTTATGCTACATGAACACTTTAAGGCAAAAACAACAGAACTAGTTAACAGTGGTAATTAATAGTAATAAAACAAATGGTATGCAGGAGAATGGTATAACAATATATTTATGTTTCTTCTCTGATATAGGTTTTAACACTTGATTGGATATTTAAATTTTACAAGCCATATTATTGTGTTATTTTAAGACACACACATAGAAGACCTTCTAGAAGTTGAATGTCAGTACAATGGCCCTAACTAAACAGACATCACCCATATTTAACACAGTTGAACAGGGACTCGTTTCTTCACGTCCCATGACACAGCAGGGGACTTTTGCCCTGTGTTTCCTTTCCCAGTAATATTCTCTAAGCTGCCTGCGGCATTGGGGGTACCCTCCTTTTCTTCTAGGCGGTGGTAAGACCGAACACATTCAAAATCGAGCTCTCTTTGGCTTGCAGGTCTCCTCTCATCAAGCCCACGTCACACCGATTGCCGGTGGCAGTCCTGTTCCATGACATCGAGTTAGATACCCTGTTGACCCTGTCGAGTTAGATAGGAGTCTGATCTGGGATCAGCAATAACAGGTTCCTAGACTTGTAGGACTAAGGCTCTGGTTGTGTAAAAACGTCCATCCCTTTGGTGTCTACAGACCTGTGTTAGCAGGCCAGCTTTTCCACATTCAGGCTCTTTGCATCTTCAAATTCATGACGTGAGGTCCCCACGTCTAGATGTCCCTTGTTTTCAGAGAGCCCAAAGCACACTGGCTGTCACCGCAAGTGAAACCTCTTTCTCAGGGACATGTTTTTAAAGCACACAGGTAATGTGAGTTTAAACTGAAGGTGGATGTCAAATAAATGACAGTTTTTAGTGTTGCTTAATTTGGGTGCCCTTTTCTGGTGACATAGTTTTGAACTCTGAGTCAGGCTTATTCACCCCCAAATGAAATTTCGCCATAAGAGTTTTTGCCACCATACACATAATATCGAACAAGTCAGGTGCAGTTAATTCATCCTTTCCTACACGCCTTATGGACTCTGCT
This sequence comes from Phyllostomus discolor, assembly GCF_004126475.2. NCBI lineage: Eukaryota > Metazoa > Chordata > Mammalia > Chiroptera > Phyllostomidae > Phyllostomus > Phyllostomus discolor. Next base: position 80,494,113 of record NC_040912.2, on the reverse strand, counting down.
AAGGCCATAAAACACTTCTAGAGAAACAGCGTAGAGTGGTCCCCCCTCACCCACGGGGTGCATGTGCCAAGCCCCCCGTGGACACCTGAAACCGCCTATAGTACTGACCCCTCCATACGCCGCGTTCTTGCTATACCTCCACGCCTGTATAAAATTCAATTTACAAGTTAGCCATAACAGATTAACAACTAGTAATAAAGTAGAACAGTTATAACAGTGTACTGTATTAAAACATATGTGAATGTCGACTCTCTCAAAATATCTGTACCACACTCAGCTTTTCACTGAAGACAAGCCCTTTAACGGCCTATTTTGTCATATTCGAGCTGCTGGCGTCACTGCTCTCGTACTTCGGGATTACGTGAGCATGGCGCTGTGACACCAGCGCAGTCTATTTGGTAACTGAGACGGCTGCTAAGTGACTAATGGGTGGGGGCGTCTGCCGCAGGGAGATGCCCGACAAAGGGGTGGGTCACATCCCAGGCGAGATGGAGCGAGATTTCCTCATGCTCCGCAGAACGGCAGGAGATTTAACCGTGTGAAGTGTTTATTTCAGGACTTTCCTATTTAATGTTTTAGGACCGAGGCTAACCTCAGGTCATGGAAACCGTGGAAAGCAAAACTGTGGATGGGGGTGCTACTGGGTGACATTGTTTAACTTTCCGACATTGAACCAACCTCTCACTCCTGGGATAAATCCTGCTTGTTCATTATGTGTGATCCTTCTCACATGTTGCTAGATTTAGTGGCTAGGATTTTGCTTGTCCTGCTCTCTTGTCTGAATTCTTAATGATTCGGAACTTGGTTAAGAAACATGTTGTTTATCAGGCCCCTGTAAATGCTAACAATCACCGTTTTGAGAAATCCTCTCTGCTTCTCCTGTATCCCCAGACAGCGCCTGCACAATCCCACGGCACAGTAAGTTGCATTTATCCAATCATACCTCTATTGTCTGTTCACTTGTCATTCTCTCTGCTTCTTGAGAACAGACAATATTTTATTTCCCATTTTATTCCAATATAAAGCACAAACTTTGCATGGTATAACTTGAGACCTCTGGGAAGGAGATCAACATCAGACTTTTTAAAAGATTTTATTTATTTATTTTTAGAGAGGGAAGGGAGGGAGAAAGAGAGAGAGAGAGAAACATCAATGTGCGGTTGCTGGGGGTCATGGCCTGCAACCCAGGCATGCACCTTGACTGGGAATCGAACCTGCGATGCTTTGGTTTGCAGCCCACGCTCACTCCACTGAGCTACGCCAGCCAGGGCCCAACATCAGATTTTTAAAAGAACATGAGCAAAGATGGAAAGGAGATTATACACAAAGAATGAATATGAAAGAATGGCTGAAGCATGGAAAAAGAGTATCAGTAAGGTTAAAATATCAAATAAACTAAGATATGAAGATATATGGGAAATAAGAAATAAATTTTGCTTAGCTGTATTCAGAATGAAAATATACCAACGAATGTTTAGATTGGTTCTGCTGGGATTATTTTAAAATACTGATGGGTGTCAAAGAGCAGAGCCCTCAGCCTTTACACTGTTTCTGTCTTTCCTGGCAAAAAGCTTTCTTCGGACTAGAAGGAGGACGAAGGGAAGAGTAAACACTGGCACGAGATGACAGAAGTCGAAGCCTCCGCCGAATGAGTCACCTCTCGTCTCAGGCATACCGCCTGTCAAGTAAGAACAGAATTTGCATCTAAGATCACAAAACCACTGACAACAACATTTAAGAACTCAAGGAAGTGACTCTCCTCTCCCCGTTAAATGCCTAACTTGTCAGTTATGACTCCATTATAATTTAAGGATCAATTCCTTCAGGAAACCATTCCCTGAGACCGGCAGGCTAGGTCAGAGCCCCGTGTGATGCGGCAGCCCGACTGGAGCGCATCACTATCACCGGCGCCTGTCTCACGCCCACTGTAAGGAACCGAATGTGAGTCTTAGTGAACTTCAATACCTGCTCCTTAAATGAGTAGCCAGCCTGGCTGACAAGAGGGAGAGTTGTGTTTTGGGCAGAGGAGACAGCATAAGCAAAGACAAGAAGGTGAGAAGACATGTAATTTGAGGTTACAGGAAGATCATCTTTGCAAAGGTGTTAAGTAAAAGGCAGAGAATGGCCAGAGATGAAACTGGAGAGGTAATCAGGGGCCAGCTCACTGGGAGTCGTGTTAGAAAACTCGTTTTCTGTGCTGCAGCTGGTGGTCGTCAAGAGAACTGTTCAGGATGAATAATGGCTGGATGGGCTAGGTCCCACCAGCTCTGCCTGTCACCCCCAAAGCAGGGAGCTGCAAAGTGTGGTCTGCAGATCACAGCCCCAGAATAACACGAGGTGACATACAGAACGTGCAGATCTGGGGCTGACAGCAGAGACCAACTCAGAACCCGAAGCCGATGCTTTCATAAGCTCCTCAGGTAATTGTCGGGTACACTAAAATTTTAAAACCAGACATTCTACAAGAAAATTGGCCCATGCTCTTCAAAACTGCCAGTGCTGGGAACAATAGAGGCCAAGCAGCTGTTTCATATTAAAAGAGATTAAAGGGATGTGGCGATTTAATGCAATCTATGATCTCGACTCAGGGAGAGGTTTTGCTCTAAAGGACATTGTTGACACATTTGGCAAAATTTAAATGTGGTATGACAGAAAATGGTATTGCATCAAAGTTGAATGTCCTGATCCGGATGTAAGAGAGCATTCTTGGAAAATACACACCGAAGTTGTTTAGGGAAAAAGCGTGACGTCTATGAAAAATTAACTGGGGGAAATAGAGGTGGGTAGGTAGATGCAGTTCTTTGTACTAAATTATTTAAAAAGCAAATGTTTAAAAAAATTACAAGAGTTACCTGGCTGGTGTAGCTCAGTGGATTGAGCGCGGGCTGCAAACCAAAACATCACAGGTTCGATTCCCAGTCAGGGCACATGCCTGGGTTGCAGGCCATGGCCCCCAGCAACCGCACATCGATGTTTCTCTCTCTCTCTTTCTCCCTCCCTTCCCTCTCTAAAAATAAATAAATAAAATAAAAAAAGATGAACCATCTTTAAAAAAAGTAAAAAAAAAATAAAAATTAAAAGAGCCTAAAAATACGTAAGTCTGGGCCGTGCCAACTTCAACCACTGTAAGAAAGCTGGGAACTACGGAAAGACATTGGGTACGTGGTTTACACGAGCAGATCTGTGTTCCCGATGGATGGCTGTTGGGTGGAATGAAAGGCGCAGTTGGGATAACCGTCCTGGTGGTTAGGGGGCCAGTTAGAAACCGGTGGGACTCCTGGTGATGGGTCCTAAACGTCTGAAAAGAATGGTGGTAGTTACGACGGAGAAAAGAGGATTCTGAGGTAAACTCAGCCTCATTTGGTGGCTGACTAGACATGAGATGTAGAAATGAAGGGAGAAAAAGGGTAACTATTAGGTTTTAGCGTGGCTGGTTATGGAGACAGTGCTGCTACCAAAGTTATACAAGATACAAAATGCAGGAGGAACAGCATTTAGTGTAGAATTAGATGAACCTGAATTTGAATATGAGGGCATCTAGGAGAAGATGCATAGCAAGCAGACAATTACATGTGAGTCTGAAGCTTTGAAAGAGGTCAGATATATGTATAGATAAACATGTATACATGTTTATATGTATACACAAATATGTATGTATATAAACACACATATGTATATAGTACAACACTATGACATAATCAAGATCAAGAGTTCATGAGATGCTGCATCTAAGAAGACTTAAGTTAGCAGACATGAATTTAAGAACCAGTACACTGAGCCAAATACCAAACCGAAATTGAAGAAGTACAGGATAGGGGAGTCATAACTTACTTAGCAGCCGCCCTATGAAAACAATGCTTTATAGTTTGGAGTATACGTAAATCCATGAAGTCAATAGTTTAGGACAGGGGTGTCAAACTCATTTTCACCTCAGCCTCACAGATGCCTTCAAAGGGCCGAAATAATTTTAGGACTGTGTAAATGTAACCGCTCCTTAACTGTTAAGGAGTTGAAATTGCATCCGACCCTTTGTAGGTAACTGCAAGGCTGATGTGGACCCCAGTGAAAATGAGTTGACACCCCTGGTTTAGGACAGTTTTCAGACAACAAATGCAATCGTACACTGCATTAATGGAAATCGAGTATCTAGAAAGAAGCAAATGACAATGAAGGTTTGTGTACTCAGTAGATGGCATTTACAATACCGTGTTCAGCTTCATCCAAGCTTGAACAGTGACGGAGAAGAGTGAAATAAGATGGCAGAGGGAGTTGGACCATGCCATATTAGGGACGGTTGAAAGAAATGGAAGGAAAGTTTCAGGGAAATAAATCAGAGCTTTAAAAAAATACTTACAATCTATCATGTGGAAGAGGCATACGTTTGTTCTCATTATTTCAAGGAGAATTGGGGAAAATGAGTCAGTCAGAAATGTTTGCCTTTAAGGTTCTTTTACTCCATGTTTTATGTTATTAGATAGATGGATGAAATTTACAGAAACACATGCTTTTAACTCAACGTGGGAAGAACTTTTTCTCGGGGCTATTGCTCTATAGCGATGGAATGAACCATATTGTAATTTGGTACATTATTTGTTACCAAGTGTCGTCAGTCAAAGGTTGGATGCACCTGGGTCCTGTGATGAGCAGGAGGTAACTAGAGGGGACTCTCAAGGTTTCTCTCTGCTTTAAGACTCAGTAAGATGGGAATGAAAAAAATTAGACAATAAGGTGAATATTTTCTTTCTTTTTTTTGTCTGGGTAAAACTACAAAAGAGCAAATTGACATGCAATGATATCTGCTGGCTTCCACTATATATTTCTGGAGCTATAATGAAAAATAAAAATTTGAGGTTTAAAATTTCTGGAATGGTGAACTGATCCTTGTCTATTCATTTTGAAACTAATCCAGCTTCTTATACACAGAACGTGATCGTACGCATCTCAGTAAATGGCTCACGTACAGGTGGTGAGTCGCCACTCACCGCTGCCGACATTCCCATTTTACTCACCCAAACCCGGATCAGGAAGCCGTCTTCTCAGGTAGTCAAATACACAGTCAACTGGTATGTTTGGCCTCATATCTAGAAAAGATGGTAAAAGAGCCTTAGTCGTGTGGAAACAATTCATTGACTCTTTTACGATTCGTGTTTTTATTGTTTTCTAAATAAACACGTGCCGGCAGATAAGCATGTAAACAGTGTACATACTTAGTTTAGTGCAATTAAACCCATGCAAACAACTGTCAAACCTTATGAATTTTTGTTGCATTTTTGCTATTTAGAGCCAAACTCTAAAAAAGTTCATACCCTTTGAATCAGCAATTTTCTTTCTAAGAATTATAACTAAATAAGAATATACACCAATGGGGAGTTATAAAGTCTTCATTGTTGTTTATAATAGAAAAAGCATAAGTGAACAGTGGTTACCAATGGGGATGGTTAAATTAAGGTTTACTAAGATAATGGAGCACTTTGCTACCGTTTATTAACATGGAAAGAAGTTAATAATAGACTGCAATTTCAAAGGAAAACCTAAGTTGCGAAGCAAGTCGAACTTAACTTGTCTCTACTGAAAGATGAGCCCCCAAGGGGAAGAAATGGTATGGCGTACTTCCTAACACCCCCAGGCACCACGCACAGTGGCGACCTCCAAGTGGTGGCACAAACAAGCGTTTCTTGAGCAGAGGGGAGTTATTCATGAGGTGGCACAAACAGAATGTTACCTTTCACGTCGGGATTTGAGGCTTCGTGTCTTCGCAGGAAACGTCCTTTATCACAATCCTAATGGGGCACAGAACGAGAAGGAAAACAATTCTGTTACAAACATGAAAATGTGTGTTTCCTATATGGTAAACAGAGGAGCTGTTTCAACATTATTCCTTTTATACTCGCAGGTTTAGAATGGATAAAATAATTTATTAAACCAGAACCTCCTAATACCTTTCACAACACCACTTTTCTCCTATAGCAATGAGTGGAAGGAAATATTGGTATCAGCCCCGGCTGGCATAGCTCAGTGGATGGAGCGTGGGCCTGCAAATGAAAGGGTCACTGGTTCAATTCCCAGTCAGGGCACATGCCTGGGTTGCGGGCCAGGTCCCTAGTGGGGGGAGGGTGCTCAGGAGGAAAGCACACATTAATGTTTCTCTCCCTCTCTTTCTCCTCACCTTTCCTTCTCTCTAAAAATAAATAAAATCTTTAAAAAAATAGTTAAAAAGAAGAAAATATTCGTATCATATTTTGGCATTAAAGGGAGTTTTATAATTTTTCACTGCATGTAGAACCTATTTATGATGAAAGACAAAAATGTAGTTTATAATCTCACTTATTAGAATGAGAAAAGTTAAGATATAGGAAGATAAGACAGTGTGATGGGTAAAAATATGTAAAATTGCATGCAAATGTATAAGCACTTACAAAACTATGCTTACATAGAAAAGATGGAAAATATTTTCTCGTAGCTTGCAAAGATGCCAGTCAGGAAGAACAGAGATGACCCTGCCTTCTATCCTGACAGAAGGCGCCCATGTGACCCCGATGGACTGAAAGACAAAACACTGTAGAGCCGTGACTGCTGCTAACAGTGAGTAGTCCACAGGTCGTTGTGACTCTGAACACATTTTAAATGTGTTCAAACGTTTGTTTCTGCATCGGTGCCATGTGGGTATTATAAAGAATTTTCCAAGAGGGCCTGAGAAAGGAAAATAGAATTAAAACAGTTTTTGTCAAATGTCATGCATATCAATTTATGACAGAAAGTGGAGCATGACATAGAGTTAAAAGCTAAAATAAAATCCCTTTGTAGGTAAAACTGATTGGTAGCAAGACAAATTTGACATCATCGGTATGAAATAAAAGAAAATGTAAAAATGAAAGATGAATGAAGGGAGAAAGGGGACTATTCTAGAACAAATGACACGAGGTTCAACATAGCGATACTACATAATCAATAGGAGTTGGAGAGACAGGGGTAGATTAGGCCGGAGAAAACGGCTGGTAAGACTGGTCTGATGGACTCTCAGTGTGTGTCACTGGCATCCCTCTTCCCTTGACGGAAAGGATGCTGTGAGCCATAATGAACTATCACATTTGTTCACAGGAACCACCGGGCCAATGGCCTTCTGAATGGGATCTACGAATTTTAACCACAGTAATCTATGATTATTTTTGCTGAAAGTCTGCAAAATTATTGAGTGTGTCCTGGTAGGAAATGAAGTGAACTAAAAAAAAGTTTTAGATAACTTACTATTATTATTTTGGGATGTATTGATGTTTTACAAGCAAACCATTGAAATAATAGCTCAAGAGCAGGAATTTGAGCGGTCCTCAGGTGTTCACCAAGTTAAGATGACATTGTTTGCTCTTTTTGCCAAAGATTATCAGAAAATAAATTTCAGGATCAATGACTAAGACCTCCTATTAGTGTATGGACACATTTAGAATATATGCAACATTCTGAAATAACCAAACAACAAAGTTGTTTTCCATCTGCAACTCCAACATTATAGGTAGAGTATGATTTCATAACAAGTTCTAAATCTTCAATCAAGACAGATGAAAATACATAGATATTTAATATAAAGGAATTTATTACATTTTACATGAAATACAGCTTGGATAGATGAGGAAAATCACTGTGTGGATGTTTACGAGAACTAAATAAATATGTGTTTCACAATATCTACATACCTGACTTGGGTTCTGTAAATGACAACACATTAAGATCAATTAGAGAGTTTGTTTGCAAAACGATTTATTTATAATCTTGGCCCTCCCCCAAGTATACTCACATTGCATATTTTACAAGGAGAAACTGAGATAGCAATGTCAAAATATGCAGTATTACTGCAACAGTATGCTTTAAAGAACAGAATTAAAATTTAGGAGAAGTGCTAATGTAGAAGGCCCCACACACCAGCAGCACAGGCCTCCCGGTAAAATCCGTAAAATCCGCATGAGCTCTGGGTTGTATCAACCCCAACTTCCTGGTGCGGAGAGAGCAGTGACCCGGCAAGATGCTCCTGTGGGGGAGGGGAAGTAAAGGATGCGGGGGACCTCCTGTACATACATACATTTCCTACAACTCCTGTGCTTCTACAATTATTCCAAAATAAAAAGTAAAAATAAAAGAATTTAAAAAGGAAGAGAGGAAAAAGTCATTCCAAAAGTCCTTGGGAAATGAGACTCTGTTCCTTCAGCCCGCACCTGGCAGGTGACTGCGCGTCCTGTGCTCAGGGCGTGCTGAGTGAGCTTGTCACCGCTGACTTGAACTCCCCACTGGTGCTCCATCACAGTAACGGGGATGTTTGCAGAGCAACGTCTAGCATTCGCATTGTTTGAATACTTGAGTAGAAATCTTCTCATCTTCTGAGTCTGGTACTAAGGTCTTCTCCAGCTTCTGGGTTTTCTGAAGGTGACGGATGCTCAGGGATGGATTGGCTGGACCCGGTCAGCTAGGGACATCGCTTTGTAACTGTCCCTCTGTATTTGTCAGGCTTGCTTCCTAACTGGACAATTCTGCTGAACTCTGGGTACTGACTTCTACCGGCTCCATCTTTTATCCCTCTGGGCTCGTTATTTACTTGTTTCTTGGGAGACTGGCTGGGTTGTTTTAGACAGCTGCCTGTCCTCCTGCAGTGGCAGGCTTCTGGCTTTGCTCCCCAGGGGTGCAGACTTGGGTATGCGCACACTCACTCTGGGAGGGCAGTGGCTCTGCATGGTGGCCTTTGTCTCTCTTTCCCTGAGCACAACCAGCTATGAAATTCCACTAATTTCTGGCTGATAGCTTCACTGTGTTCAACAGTGCCCTGGGGAATATATTGTTCCACAGAGCAGTCCAACCAAATGTGTGCTCCTCTGAAAGCAGAGCTCCTGAGGTCAGTGTTGGAGATTTGTTCCGACCTCAGGAGGGCTCCTCCCAGCTGTCTCTTTCCCAGTTCTCTCTGGCAAACCAGACGGCCTACAGTTTACCTATATTTCCAATGAATCTACCACTCTCCTCCACCCTTTCCCCATACTTCCACCGATTTTGAGACTGTCCTTGAGTTTCTCCAGGATCTCTTGGAAATTAAGTCACTTCTTTGGGAAAGAGACTGAGAGCTACCTGTTTTATCTGGTTTTCCCTCAAGGCAGAATTTCTGACCTGAGTGTCTCTGGAGCTGGGGGTGGGGACCATGGCATTCTCTCAGGGATCCCCACTGTCGAGCTGAGCTGTCAGGGCTGTCGGTGGAAGACGGCAGCAGTCTTTGGCTTTCTCGGTTTGCCTCTCCCAGGGTGGTACCACTGCTAGACAAGCCAAGGCAAGGGCGATTCGGGCCAAAAGTATTTTCAGTGATGTAGCACCCAAGGTAGAGTCTCCTTCTCATGAATGGGGTCTGGGTGGAAGGAGGGGCCCCTGTGTCTGGGCTGCACTCACCCAGAATGTAGCTTCAGCGACAGGTAGCTGGATGCACGGGAAGGTGTCCTCTGACTGGTGGTGTCATGGGAGAGGGGGCCCTGCCCGGCACACTAGTCGGGAGTGGGAGGGTGAAGGGGGGAGGGGGAGGCGATTCAAACACCACGGGCTTTCACTGTGCTCTTCTTCTCTGTCTTCTTCTTCTCCTTTTTTACCAAGTTGTAGATTTTCATAAACAGGTGTGTTTTTTTCATTTGCTGGATCCCATTAGGACCACTTCTGGATTTTTTTTTGTTAGTTTAATTTAAGAACTCCATATCGAGTCATTTCTGCCCAATTACCCAGTGGGTGGATGCTCTGTGCGCTGGGGAACGGGACGCTGGGGTGACAGACGGGCAGGGTGCTCACAGCAGATGAAGACTCGGCACAAAAAGCCCAGTGTGTGTGAGTGCCCCAGGGTTGGGTGTGTTTTCCCTACTGTGTGTGCTCCATTTTCGTCTTTGGCCCAACCTCATAGCAGCTGGTGTACAATGCACTTTGTAAACCCTCCCTTAAACTTTTTTTTTTTGGTGTGGTGGAATACACGAGACATAAAATTTACCATCTTCACCATTTGTAAGCGCACAGTTCAGTGTCCGTAAGTACATTTACCGCGCTGTGCAACTGGCGCCACCATCCCTGTCAGAGCCCTGTCACCTTCCCTCACTCTGTCCCCATTAACTACTACCTCCCAGCCCTGCCTTAATCCTGGCCAAGATTCACCTTTTTCACGGATAAGCAGCCGAATGCATTAGAAAGAATATCCTTTTTTGTGTATCTTCTTACCAATTGCATGAGTAGCGTGCATGTATTCAAACAACAGAGGTGTAAGCACTGGAAAGCCAAGTGCCCCCGCAGCCTAGGAATAACCAATGGTACCTGTATTGTGTTGTCCTCCAAACGTGGACAGTACACAAGCTGTAAAGTTGTGTTTTTCGGAGCTGCAAATAAAGGTGACTTCTTCGAGGCAGCTGAAAAGCACCACAGCGCTCAGCAGATGCACCCAGAGAAAATGGGGATGCCACATTCTTTCGCTTTCACTTGCTCTCTCTCAGAATCAGCGTCTGGTTTCCTGCCTTTTAACTTTGTGGGAGAAGTCTTCAAACCTCATGGTTTAAATGTTTTTGTTTTGTTTTGTTTTCTTAAAATAATTTTCACCAACTTTTGCTAGTGAATGCGTCTGCAGGGCTCCCGTCATGCAGGGTGGAAACAGTCGCCCTGCACCATCCAGTTTATCCTCGGTGTTCCCATTCAACGTTTCCTAGTTTTAATTTATTTCTCCCTGCTATTCTGGATGCAGCTCTGTAAGATGCCTCAAATCCTTCCCTGAGTAAGGTAAGTATAAGTGAAATTTTGCACCTTAATGAGACCCACCTCTCATCTGTCGAGGTCCTTTTGTGCTTTTATAACCAGTAAGAATATGAGCAAAATTTTAACCACTAACTTTCCCTGAGGAAAAAATTAAGGTATAAGAAGGTTAAGAGGACATAACTTGCCATTCTCTTGCAATCAGTTTTTCAGAAGCTGCTAACAACCAGACAAATGAATATTTACCTCTTGACGGTCTCTGTTATGGTGACAGCTTGCTATGGCGGAATTTCTTTCCTTCCTTGTTTTCAGATGTTTTCTACTGCTTTGTATCTAGGTAAAAAATTCACATTTGAAGTCAACATTTAATCAACCCATCAAGGATGGTATATATGCAGACATGGAACTGTCTTCAGACCTTCTTGTAAGGAGATGAGGTACTTTTCCTATGCCTCCCATGAAGTACAACTAAAAACACTGGCTGTTATGTACAAAATAAATTTAAGGGACTCTAAAAGGTAAAAAAAAAGGCAGAGAGATCTGGGTGAAGGATCTGGGGAGCAGAGGAGCAACACGACCTTGAACAGTTTCCTTGGGTTTTGTTTATTTGTTTATTTGTTTGTTTTTGCCTCATGTACTGGCCTTAGACCTGGAGGGGCCAGCAACCCAGAAATGCCAAAGGGTTAAACAATGGCTGAAAACTCCCCAACTTTGATAAAAGACATGAATGTAAACATCCAAGAAACTCAATGAACTCCAAGTAAGATGAAATGAAAAACTCCACACCAATTCCATATAAATTTTAGCATTATTCATGCTACTTCTGAGAAGACTGCCATTGGTATTCTAATATGAAATGCATTGAATCTGTAGATTAGTTTGAGTAGTATGATTATTTTAATGATGTTAATCAGGCAGAGAAAGACAAATATCACATGGTTTAACTTGTATGCAGGATCTAAAAGAACAAAACAAATGAGCAAACAAAGCAAAACACTGAAAACAGACTCAGAGAGACTGAGATAAAACTGGTGGTCGCTGGTGGGGGGGGCGGGAGGGTAGGTGGGTAGGTGAAGGGGAACAGAGTCAATAATATTGTGACGGGTCTGCATGGTGACATTGTAAGATGCATAAATAAAAATGTCAAATCACTATGTTGTACACCTGAAACTAATATAATATTGTATACCAACTATACTTACATTAAAAAAAATTTTAAAACATATTCACAATAAAAACCCCACACCAAGACACATTAGAATCAACTTTACAAAGTCAAAGATAAAAAGAGAATCTCGAAAGCAGCAAGAGGGAAGCAAATTATTACATGCAAGGGATCCTCGATAAGACTGTTAGCGGATTTCTCATCAGCAGCTTCGGAGGCCAGGAGACAGTGGGCCGATGCAGCCACAGGGCTTACGGAAAAAACCTGGGCAGAACCGTCCTTCAGCACTTAGGGAGCATTGAAGACGTGCCCAGACGCACAAACGCTGAGGGCGTTCGTGGCCTGTAGACCTGCCTGGCAAGAAGTGCTCAAGCAAGCCCTCGAGGAGAAACAAAAGGACACTAGACAGCCTGACTGTGCATTGATAGAAACTATTTCTTTAAAATGACCTTTTCTTTCTTTCCTTTTGATTCCAAGTGGTCTCGCCCAGCACCCCGCCTCGCCTGCCCCCTTCTCCCTTACACTCGGCGCCCTTGATCAGCCTAATCACGAAGCCCTGAGGACAACGAGGTTCTGGTTGGCATCAGATAATCTTAGGAACGAAGCCTCAGGTCTGTTGACCACAGAGACACAGTTTTCATCAGACTAAAGATAGCATCTGGGCCACAGTTGAGTTTCAGCTCCAGGCCCATAAAGTCAGCGAAACCAGACAAAGAGACGCCGTGGCTGAGGTCAGGACCAGACACACCGCCCCTAGCGCAGACAGATCCGTAGAGAACACAGCCCTGACTGCAACCCTGACTCCCCTGCTCACCACGATTAAGGGCTTTCCCCCTGTATATCCCCTGCCCTGGAAGCCACTGGGGGGCCAGGTCTTTGAGCATTAGCCCACCTGTCTCCAGGTGCGAGCCACTTCCTGAAATAAACCCTCACCTTCTTCGCTGCAAGCTCATGTTCATGTCCTATCAGGCTTCGTGGGGAAATGCACCCCTTTAGTCCAGTAACAACAGGAACTTGAAGGCGTGGGGAGAAACGAAGATCCCAGTACAGGTGGACATGTGGGCAATTATGAAAGCTAGCGTTGTTGTAACAATGGTTTGAAACTGCACTTTTGCTTGCTATGTGATAAGTGACTAACACATTTAAAGAAAAAAAACTATTATTAGTGTAAAAGCTAGTAATTACTGTAATTTTGACTTGTAAGTCCAAATCTTGTGTTCTTCCTAAGAGACAAGTACATATAAAAATTATCGGGTTATGTTTTTTGGACACACGATTGCATACAGACATAATTTTTGGACATCAAGAACCGAAAGGAGCCGGTTTGCAGCTGCACAGAGCAGAGTTTTGTGAGTCGTTGAAGGTTAGCCGGGACAAGTGCATATTAGTGTTACAGCTTTAGGGCGTCCGAGGTAACCCCCACAGAGATGATAAAGAAGATACCGCTAGGATATACACAAAAGGACACGAGAAAGGAATTTAAACATTTCACTACAAAAAAATCAGTTGAACGTAAATGAAGACAGTAATGCAGGATGTGTATGACAAAACACTGTCAGACGTACAGAAAACAAGTAGCAGAGTGCGAGGAGTCCGCCCATTTGCACCAGCATCTTTTCATTGTAAATGGATTAAACTTTCCAGTCAAAAGATAGATATTGGCAGAATGGATAAAAAAATACATGATCCAACTATATGCTGTCTTTAAAAGACTCAAAAGATCCACAAACAGGGTGAAAGGGAAAGGATGGGAAATATATTTCATGCAAATAGTACCCAAAAGAAGCAGGGATGGCTATATTAATATCAGACAAAATAAACTGTACATTTAAAAATGTTACAAGGACATTTTATAGTAATAAAAGATTCAATATAGCAAGAAGATATAGCAATTATAAACACCTGCATACCTAATGACAGACTATTAAAATACCTGAAGCAAAAATGGGCAGAATTGAAGGGGGAAACAGACTGTTCCACAGAATGGCTGGATCCTCCCACTCTCCATGACGGACAGAGCGAACAGACAGAAGATGTGTAATGAATATGCATAAGACAGAAATTGGCACCTAGAGGTGTGTTGTTGTCCTAATAAAAACCTGAACTACGTCACAGGCGTTGCCTTCGTGACGAGCTGCCAACAGGTGGTGTGGACACAGTCCTGGGAAGCTAGAAAAACAGTGACACAAGGGATGTAGAGGTGACACATCTAGTACAACTGTCTCCTGTGACAGCGTGACGGACAGAAAATGCACCTAACAGGCCTGGGTCAGCGGACATAGAGATTTTGAGGCAGAATGTTTAGTGTATAAATTGGTTGTTGCCTGCTTCATCTGATGAGTTGTTACAAGAAAGAAATCATTTGGACAGAAGAACTGAATTGAGAGGGAAAACGGAGAGCCCCCAGTTTCAGAATCTGAAGGTTGGTTTCAGGCAACCAACCTTAAGGCAAAGGTTGAATCCAAGTTACGACTTTTACATTTGTGGTAGACAGTTGCTAAGATGACTAGAATGATCCGTCTCCCAGCATCCTCACCCTTCTACCATCCTCTCCCTTTGAGGGGGGCTCAGGCTAGTGACTCCCTCCTAACATATGGCAGAAGTGATGGGGTTCTGCTTCAGAGACCAGGCTGCCGCGGGGCCGTAGCTTCTACCCTGCACGCCCTCTCTTGCCCGCTCGCTCGCTCACTCAGAGGGAACCCAGTTGGGTGTGCCCTACAGAGAAGCACACAGGGCAAAGTACCCAGGGAGACGTGCAGCCAACAGCCAGCAGGGAACTGAAGCCCTCAGCCCAACAGCCTGTGAGGAACTGAATCTTGCCAACAACCATGTAAGTGACCTTGACAGTGGGTCCTTCCTCAGTCAAGCCTTTATGTGAGACCACCTTCTGCCTGACCAACACCTTCACCACAGCCTTTGAAGAGACCTTCGAAGCACCCAGCTAAGCCACCTCTGGATATCTGACCCGCAAAGTGTGTGATAATAAGTGTCTGTTGTTTCAAGTGCTAACGTTTTGGGTAAGTTTTTACTCAGTAAAGAACATTAATACAACATCTGTCTAAGTCCATTTGGCTGCTACAGTAAAATACTAGATTAGGTGGGTTACAGAAATGTATTTCTCACAGTTTTGGAGTCCAGCAGGTTGTGATCAGGGCGCCAGCAATGGGCAGGTGGGAGCACTCTTTTGGGTCACAGGGTGCTTTTGCATCCTCCAGAAGGGGCTAGCAAGCTCTCTGGGGCCTGCTGTACAAGGCACTATTACCTCTCACGAAGGCTCCACCTTTATGACCTAACCCCTTCCCATGGGCCCCACCTTCTAGTACCGTTATACTGGGCATTATAATTTCAGCATATAAATGGCGGGGGTGGGGCGGGGGCAGAAATATTCAGACCATAGCATCCTTTCCCCATTTCCAGAAATTCCTGTCTTTCTTACATGCAAAATACATTCATTCCACCTCGACAACCCCAAAAGTCTTAACTCATGCCGGCATCGACTCCTAAAGTCCGAAGTCTCATCTCAGTATTGTCTAAGTCAGATACGGGTGAGGCTCAAAGCATCGTTCACCCAGAGGTAAAGTCCCTCTCCAGCTGTGACTCTACGAACCAAACAAATTATGTGCTTCCAAAACCCAGGGGTGGCATAGGCACAGGACAGGCATTCCCATTCCAAAAGGAAGGAAAAGGAAAGAAGGATGAGTGACGGGTCCCAAGCAAGCTCAAAACATAGGAAGGAAAAACTCAATGAGACCTTAAGGCCCAAGAATACTCTCTGACTTCATGTTCTGGCATTGGGACCCACTGGGGTGGCGGCGTCACTCCCGCTGCTTGGCAGGGTGTCGCCCCTGCCTGGCTGTCTGTGGGGCCCAGCCACACCAGAGCTCCCGGCTCCGGGTGGGTCACCTCCCCACCTGCTGGCCTCTGTTGAAGACTGTCTGCCTGTTAAAACGTAGGTGGTAGTGGCCCTGATAACCTTCTGGTTACCTTCGAGCCCTCAAAAAAATCTTGTTATAAAGAACAGCGCATGTTCACACAATGGCTCTGAGGTATCCTTCCGCAAAACTCAAGCCTACCAACATGCTGCACACGGTCCTTTCTGCATTCACTACAGCCCTCCTCTTTTCTTTCTGGATTCTCACCAGAATCGCCCTGAAACCCTTCCATGGCAGTATCACCATTCTCTAACATGCGCTTCAAACTCTTCCAGCATCTACCCATGACCCACTTCCAAAACCACATCTCATTTTTTAGGTGTTTCTTACAGCAGCACCCTACTCTCAGCACTGGCTGTCTTCGCCTGTCTTGGCCACCTCCTACTAGCACTACACTGGGGCGCAGGGTGTCAACATTCGTAGTTGGTAGGGGCGCAGACACTCGGCACACCTCTCCACGTAAAGTCTCTACTCCTCCCCCTGCACTTACCATCATCTAACACGCCATATATTTTACTTCCTCATCTTTTTTTTATATCCCAACTAGAATATACGCGACAAAAGGGAAGGATTTTTGCCCGATATTTTTTACCACTCTGTTCCTAGGGTGTAGAGCGGGAGCTCCATAGATGGCTGTTAACCAAGTGAATGAGTAAAGACTGGACCAGCGTTCAAGCAACGCTATACCACCAGCTCCCACTGGAACTGGTGTGGCTCCTGGCAAATCATTTAATCTCTCTGGCTGTTACCTGTTTTCATCTATAAAGTAAGAGTGTTAAGAAACCATCAGGTGAAAAAATGCTGTGATTTAAAGACATGGTACATAATCAGAAAATAACAGTTATTGCTGGGCAGTAATTATACAACTGGGAGCTTTATTTGCCCGTCTCCTAGTGACAAGAAAAGAGTGCCTATGCAGCACCTCCACACCATGAGCAGACACCTCCGCCATACCTGAGGGGTTAACTTGGGAAGAGAGGTCTGAGAGTCACTGGATTCCGAACAGTCGGAGCCACGGCTGCTACAAAACAGAACGAAATATTTTTTTAGCTTACGGAATGTTTCAGTGCCATTTTAAAATTTCAACTGTGACTTTTGCCTTCTTGCCTTCTTGGAGTGGTAGAAATAGTTCTAATTATGAGAAGAATGTTTAAAAACATGGTATACATAGATGTCTGGTAGTTCTAGGCTTCTTAGGCTATTGGAAGAATAATGACCTAAATTGACTGGAACACAGCAAACATACACAAATCCATGAGTTCAAAACGGTACTCTCCATCTGCAGGTGAACTTATGAGTCACCCTGGGAGGTCACCGGGGCACTAAGTCAAAGTTTAAACGTTTATAAATAAAGGGGAAGAATCAAATATTTACTCTGCCCTTCCTATAGAAACTATATTAAGATTAGTACCTTTTTTCTTCCAACAACATTCCTTTAGCACTGAATTTGGCACTTATTATTCATTTAGAGTATTTATGAGGCATCTTTATAAATGTGTTGGTTCTTTGCGGGTAATGACAGCATTAAAAACAATTTGAGTCTGTCTTTCACATATAGTACATAGTTTGTGCTCATTTAATATTACTTGACTAAATGAATTAATAAAGTCTTGATGAGGTCTGGATAAAGTAATGTGCATGGGAAAAATTTTCCTCCACCCATAGTTGGGATTCCAGTTGAAACTGATGATTACATCCTAATAATATGAAAAGGAGTAATATGAAAACCAGTGAAACAGCACACCAAATTACATCACTTCCACCTCTTGACTCACCTAGACTCTAGATCCAAAACAACTTCTTCCAGAGAAGTATCTGAATCATCAAGGACTTTCTCCAAGTTGATACGCTTTTGCATTTCTTCCAGTTCTTTTAGGCACTGATAATACTAGGGAAAATGATCAATGAGATGATCATTAAAATAACTTTATTTTCTAATTAAACTAATTGAATATTTATAGACGCCTGGAACAACAGCTACTGGGACATCCACTACCACAACACCCTGAACTAGGTAGGACACTGAAAGGAGTGGGCTGCCGTAGGCCCGCAGGTGGGCTGTGCTGCCTGGGAGAGTGGAGTCGGCTGTGCTACCGAGGGGACATTGCTCACCTTACTGCGGTCTGGATCACAATAGTCCAAGAGAGAATCACAAAAATGATATCCCATGGACTCCAAGTCTTTTGTGTTGAAATGAGTGCCTCGTTTATTACCTAGAACATCAATAAGTTAATTCACCCTTGAGGATGACTTAATTTTTCCTTAGTCGATAGGCCTAAGCTGTAAAACAGAGTATAAACAAAGCATCTGATATGATTCCATATCCTGTCCTTTGGATTTTCTTCTCTGGGGCAGGTCATTTAACAGGTTATTGTTTTCCTTCATTCCCCGTCCACCACCTGGACCAAAGGTCAGTCTATGCTGTAAGGCAGAAGAGAATTCGGTACAAAAGTTATGGGATACTTGGTTACCAATTATAAACACACCCTAACAATCACTTAAAGGAAAACTTGGGTAATGATTATAATGTTTTCATCATCATTAATAATATCAGTTTCAAGGTGCTTTAAAGACTAGCTAGAAATTATGTGTGGATTTCCCACTTTCCTTTGAGTTGATACATTCTCTAATAATTGACAATTATCTTAATGTGGAGTATTCTAATGATTTGCTAGATGTGATTAAAAGATTTCTTAAATGGAACTACAGAACATTTTTATTTTTAGTTCAAGGAACCAAGTACTTCCATTAAAATATAAATTGACCAAAAACAAAAACAAAACACCAGTCTATTTGCTTTGTGATGAGTAAATCCACTAAAAACATTCTTAGCCTGATATTTTAAGTATGAGCACTGCTTTTCTTGAAATCGTTAGACTCATCTGTAGGAACCCCTTCTTAAAAAAAGCAATTAAGAATTAATTCATGAAACAACCAATTACGTATTTTATCGACATGCTAAAACTTCCTACTCTGAAAAAAGGGACATGAAGAGGGAGTTTGTTTATTCATTTTGTCAATAGCATTGCTCAGACATCAGTATGTATTTAAGTGGGAAGACTGTGCTCACTATTAAACTATCTACACTGTTATCTTACCTTAAAAGTGGTTTAAGCTCTGAGAGCCACGACTGAGAACACTTAGTCTTACCCAGAGTGGATCCACAAAAGGTGGCCTCCATGGTAAAGCTGTTCCTGATCCCCATTTTCCACATTACCACCCTTCCTGTTCCATGTTTGCTCCTCTGGATATTAAACTTGCAAGCTGAGAAGGAAAACTGGAAAGAAACAAATGAACAAGAGCTATTGTTTTTAGGATAACAATGTGGGGATGAAGTAGGGAGGAAGATGGAAAACGTGGTTGTGCAAAACCAGTAATTCTCTCTAAAACTTCGGGAGCTGCTTTTATTTTCTGACCAGTGGAAAGAATTCATTTTAAAACCGATATATTTACATTTCTGAGAACTACAGATTTAAAATCTAGCAATAAATTTTACTTTTTATCTACAAGTAACATACACATTCAAAACCAGTTGAGTGATTTTTAACACAGTTGGGATAAGATTTTAAATGTCAAAAAAGCTTCAACATGTTTAAGAATGGAGATTAGTGTTATAGATTTTCAGGTCAGAATAAAGATGCTATATTTTCATGTGAAAGAGCATTTGAGAGCTGCCTGAGAGATTGTTACGACATCAGTATCTATAGAGTTTTTGCCATTTTATTTTTAAATTAACATAATTTGACATGCTTTGTGTTCCAGTCTATGAATTTTAACACATGTGCAGATTTGTGTAACCAGTACCATAATCAGGATAGAGAACAATTTCATCACTTCTAAAAAGCTCTCTGTGCTACTCCTTTGCAGTCACAAGTACTTCATTTATTTTGGAGCTACATGCAGTAAGTGGTACTGTTTTGAATTTTAGTTTCCCATTGTCCACTGTGAGTTTAACAGAAATTAAATTGGTTTTTGTGGCTGACCTTGAATCCTATGACATTCTAAATCACTTATTAGTTTTAGGAGGGCTTTTTGTGGACTGCTTTGGATTTTCTAGGAAGACAATCACGTCATCTTCGTTATTGTTCTTCTTCTTTTCCAATCTGTCTGCCTTTTATTTCTTTTTCTTGCCTTATTGCACTTGCTAGAACCTCCAGGAAAAGTCTGAACTGAAGGGGTAAGAGTGGATATCCTTGCCTTGTTCTTGACCATAGGAGAAAAACAATGCTTGTTTGTTTTAATCATTAAGTATGGTGGCAGGATAATGGGCACTTCCTTCTTCATATTTCAAATTATTGGTCACTAAACATTCCGCACAGTTGCTTTCTTATGGCCAATTGTAAAATCAGGCAAAATAACTAAATAAAAAAATTAGTGTGCTGAATAAGATTATCCATTCTGTCTCATGTGGGAAACACTTAGTAAAGGAAAACTTAACATCTTAGAAAGGGCTTACTTTATCTGGACAGTTTTTGCTCAGCATAAGTGGAAAGATTCGCTGCTGTAGGTACAGTGCTTTACATCTGCCGCTGCCACCACAGCCGTACATGAAGATGTTCTCTTTCCTGCTGTGGCCGTGGAGGTCGCAGTACAAAACCACCTCTCGTTCCTCCATCAGTCTACCAAGAAGAAAAAGCGCAAGTCACTCAAATTCACTTTTGCATTTCCCTTTTGTGTGTGTAACCACGGGTTTACAAGTCCAGCATCCAAGTAGAATGTCTTCCATATCAGCTTTCGATTGCTCTTCTTATCTACACTGATTATTAATATGGAATTTGAAAGATGGCTGCTGTAATTTCCTATTCACTATATCTAAAATGCAAATGCCTTCCATTCAAAGGACAAAACCTACCTTATTCCCAACACTTTTTCCAGTAGGATCTGGTTTACCATTTTGGCTCTCTGTTGTATACAGAAAGAGTTCACTGCTTTCTCCTTTAGTGCTCACATGGATCCTTTCTGGCTGGAAAACTTCTTTCTTCAAACTCATGAATACTACCCCTCACCCCTCCAGAGTGACCTCACATCTCATTTCCTCTCTAACCACTCATTTCCTCTCTAACCAATCAAGCTTGGAGATCTTTTTTTTTTTTTTAACACCCGCAGCACTTAATACTGGCATCATGTACTTGGTACTTGCATAGGAAAGTTTTCATACTTTTGAGATCTAATCTTCAGCATAAGAAATGCTTCAGATCATCTTTAAATCATTTGGAACAGTGCTACGCATACAGGTGCCCAAAATCTTTGTTAAAAGTTGAGTGCCTTATCACTCGGTGCTGACGCCAATGAATATTTAACCCTTTATTAATGTGGTGAGTAAATATCACTTTGAGAAAAATGGTACCAAAGTTTGAATTGACTTTTTCCCCCAGTAAATTTATAGTAAATAATTTAAGAAAATTATTACGTATTCTAAAGGGCATAATCCTTAGCTTGTATAATTTAGGCATCAATAAATATTAAAGTAATAAAAAATAAGTCCCCCAAACTGATTGATGATAGCTTTTAACAGGTAAAAAAGTAGTGATGTTAAGGTGGTAGAATTATGGGTACTTTTGCCTTTTTAATATTTCTAAATTTTATATAACATTACCATATTACTTAAATAATCAAAATTTCATATGTGAAGGATATGCCCATAAATAGAAAGGATAAATAGCACAATGTTAGCAATGTTTCTTAGTAATATGAAATGTGTTACAGTGGTCTTCCCCCTGCCCAAAACCTCAGACCATACCTAGCCCTGTATATACTGTGTTTTTTTCCTGGACATGCATAACCTTCATGGATTCTCTTTGGCATATGTGAATTACCAGCATCACTACTCCTGTGCTTTGGAGCCATTCTTAAGAGACATAAGGGTGACTCAAATACAAGCACTGCTATAGGTGATAGTCAATCTGATAATGAGATGGCTACTAAGTGGCCATCAGAAGGTAACACACACAGCATGGCTACGCTGGATGAAGGGATAATGCATGTACCAGATGGGACAAGGAGAGATCTCATCCTGCTACTCAGAATGGCGGGCAATTGAAAACGGATGACTTGTTCGTTTCTGAAGCTTTCCCATCTGACGCTTTCAGACCGTGGCTGTCTGAGAGTGAAACTGGGACTGGTGGACTATTGTACTTTTATACCAAAAATATGGAAACCAAAAATCAAAACTTTCAAAGCATAGCTTCTATCAGGAATAATACACCTTTACACTAGAGTGAAATTGGATATTGAAGTCTGCTACATGTATTAATTTATTGTCCTCATCTCATTTGGTGCCAAACAAATTCTAATTGATAACTTACAATGGACATAGAGCCACTGAATGACCAACTCAAGTTTTTAGAAAACTAGATTATAAAGCAAGAATATCACATTAGCTCCTTAAATATGAAATATGCTATACATGCTGACGTCAACAATTTCCAAATTTTAATGGTCTTTTGGTTTCTTTTGAGTCCAAAGAAATTTCTACTTCTAAGTAATTAGTTTCCAAGGAAATGTTACTACTTCGGAAGTAAAACAGGATCTAAGGGTTTCTCATCTTACATTAATTTAAATCACATTAGAAACAGTTTGGATATTTTTCTTACTCTCAGGTAAAATATTCTAGTATCTTACCCAAAAATCTACTCTATTTCTCATATTCCTTAACAACTTTTTTCTTTTTTATATTTGAGGAAACACTGAATACACTTAACGCTTTCAGTGTTCCAGATTTTATTCCAGGTACTTTAGTAACAATAATCTCATTTAATCCTCCCATCTAGGAGGTATTACTATTCACATTTTATAGGTGATAAAGCTGAGGCTTACATTTATTTGTTCTTAAATCACTCGAGGTCACCTTGTTAGCAAATGACAAGGCAGGATTCCGATCTGATAGGTTTAACTCAAGCTCCACACACTTGACCTGGTCATTTAATGAAAATTTTAAATGTTATGTGCCCTTACTGTTCCGGATTCTTTGGCAATTTGAAAGCTGTTCCATTTTTGTAGGGAAAACTAAGGCTATTTATTATTCATGCAGGTTTTAAATAATTATGTAACCTGTTAATCAAAAGACTCATCACTGAGCGACGAATGATCAACATAGCGCCAGAAGGCTCTGTGGGGTGTAATTTTCACATATAAAGGATTCAAGGATCTCAAGGTAAACATCAGTGTTAGCGTTAGCTTTAGCAAGGAAATCAAGTTTGGGATGTGCAAATGTACCTATCAGTTCCACAACGCCATTAAAATGTTCCAGCGTCGAAATCATTATTCAGTATAAGGCTAGTGAATCCTGTGGCACAGTGCCAGAAAGATAGAGAAGCAGAGTTGGGAAGAATGGGGGGAAAACTCAGTAACTATAGTTAATCTGTCTAAAGAAAATCTACAGCACTACCAGTGAGATGGTGGACCCCAGACTCTTACTGCCAAGTTGGCTACAGAAGCCGAGAGGTAATTCGAGGCTCCATTTACCTACGGATCATGTTCCGCGTAGACCACACAGAAGGGAACAGCTTCTTCAGGAGAGAGGTGTAGTTTCGGTTTAAATCCTGTCCCGCTAGGGAACACCGGTAATTTCCTACAATCACACCGTCCGGATTCAGCATGGGCACCACCTTGAAGACGAAAGTGTCCCGCAGCAACTGCGCGTCCCGCGAGCCTCCTAAAATATAGTCGAGGAAGCCTTTCATGATCCAAGAGCTGTTGGTCTCTCCGGGGTGCACCCTCGCGGTCAAAATCACGGCCTTGCGCTTCCTTGAGTCCCCGTCCTTCGAGGGGGTAGTGATCGTTAAGACGTACACCATGTTCCTAGCAATCGTGTGGCACAAGACACGTATTTTACAGAACTTGGACCTCACTGGGTCATTATGGATGCTGGAAAGGTATTCTTGCAGGTTGGTGTAAGTGTACGGATAGCAGTGAGCAAAGTAGCAGGTGTCTTTGCTGTGTGGAAATTGAAATGTCCACGTGAGGGAGAAATAGTGGCGCCCCTCTTGCCCGGGGTTGTTCCTGTAATACTTGATTTGGTCCCCTATTCTCTTCCAGCCAATGTTATGAGTCTTGGCCTCTTTTTCAGAATAAAAGAGTGGGCGCATACCCCGGCTGTAAAGACTAGCAGGCTTGGTGAAGTTGATAATCGTGAACCTGTAGACTATTCCTGCTTGGGTGTTAGTGACTTGGAAATAGTACCACTGGGTGTGCTTATTGGTGAAGAGGTCGGGACGCACCGTCAGCAGGTATTCGTGGTCTGCCCTAATACACAGAAGAGGAAGGAAAAAGAAAGCACGTAAAATGTGGAAAATGACATTTAGTTTTAAATACATAAGGAAAGTTATTTTATTTTTACCTATTCACAGAAAGAATTTTTGGGGGCGGGGAGAAAATGTGTATTCAAGCAGTATCCTAAATTGCAAGTAACTGCAAAACGTAAGAGTTTGGAAATTTTCTGTTATTGGATGTGAAAGCTCTTCCATGCTAATTCTGAAGCTTTTTTATGACTATTGAAGAGAACACATAAACAATGGGCATTTGATTAAAAAAAAAAACTATATTTTCACTCCAATTATGTTTCCTACAAAAGAAATAAAGAGTTCCTGAAACTGAAGTACAGTTCAATGTGTCTTTCTTTTACTTCAGGTATATATTTCTGTTTTCTATTAGATTCTAACTGTAGGGACCTGATATACTATCACTGAGAACAATTTAAAACATATATAAATTAATATGACCACACAGTATACAGTTTTAAACACTTTGAGGGCTGCACTTGACCACTACCCAGAACCCCTGTGTTCAGTCATGGAGAATATGTAAGTAAAGGCAAAAATAACATTACTGTATAGTCCTTATAATATATACATGGCCAAACTCACCTGGTTAGTTGTCTCCTTGTTCTTTACCAAGTAACTGTCCATTCATCAGCATCAGGCACTCAGTGTGCGTGTGTGTTGTGTAGTTGCAAACTGGCCTAGGAATAGGTGGAATGACTGTGCAAAACCTGGGTAGCTTCTGAATCTAGGTGATCGGTATGTGATGGTAAATGTAGAATTTCATTATCCTGTGTACTTAACTATAATACATGTTTAAACATTTTCATAACAGAATTCTTTAAAATAATCTATTTATTTATTTTTAGAGAGAGAGGAAGGGAGGGAAAAAGAGAGGGACAGAGACATTGATGTGAGAGAGAGGAACATCAGTCAGTTGCCTCTTGTGCGCTCCCTGACTGGGGATCGAACCTGCAACCAGGCGTGTGCCCTGCCCAGGAATCAGACTGATGGCCTTTCACTCTGTGGAATGACACCCAGTCAGCTGAGCCACACTGTCAGGGCCACAATAGAATTGTTTTTTTGAATGTCATTGGGTTGGCATACATGCTCCTAAGCATGTTTTCTGGAACACCCATCCCAAGAACTATTCTATGAAAAAGTTGGAGAAGCAGCGTGTCCTTCAAGAAATGACATACGGTTCCCAGTTGGACACTAAGACTTCAATGGAGCAGATACAGAGAACGACAGACAGTTGAGGGCCTAGCCCCTCAAACAAGCGTGATTCCAACCTACACTTTGACTACCTTCTGTAGATTGCCACTCTCAAACCTGGCTTCGAACATCAGCGTGTTGTCACGGTCGCCCACGGGCTGCTTCAGGGATGTCCGGTTGCCCCCGACCCGGGAGTACACGAAGCAGGGCTCTTTGTAAGCTGACGAGAGAAACAGGCCATGAGGCTATCGCACCGTGTCTAAGGTATAGGCTATTCTGCACGGAGTCTGCAGCTACAGGACAAGTGAAGCGTCGCTGAGAATTTTAACTTGCAAAGTAATTTGATCCTAACGTGTAGATTTATGTTGAAGTAGGAAAATCTAAGAGTACTTAGACTAGGGAAGCAATACCTAAAATAAATTCATATATTATTCACATTAAAAATATTCTGGTTCTGGTTATTATGAAATAATTGGTTCTGAACTTGACCTTTCACTATACATGACTATAAAACTAGACATGCCATATGAGCTAACTTTTAAAGTATATGTAGACAACACAGACCAGAACTATCTCAGATTCTTGAAAGACGATAAATACATGCAATAAGCCCTGTTTTCAACCCTGGCTGTCCTCCTGTGAGTATGTTCTGAGTTCATCTTCGGAAGGTTGCACTGAAGAATATCAGAACAGGCCCTGGCAGGGAGGCTCTGTTGGTTGGAGCATCAGCCTTTACATGAAAATGTTGCAGGTTCAGTTCTGGTGAGAACACATACCTAGGTTGCGGGTGTGACCCTGGCGGGGCACACACAGGAGGCCACCAACTGATGTTTCTCTCTCACACTGATGTTCCTCTCTCTCCCTTCTTCTCTCTCTAAAATCAATAAACATATCCTTGGGTGAGGATTAAAAGGGAAAAAAGACTAGTATAACGTTCTTGCTGGGCTGAGGAGGCGATTGTGCCCCGGGGCTGCTGCAGTTGGCGAGGCAGGGCGCCAGAGAGAAGGGAGCTACACAGAGGAAGGGCCTCAACAGTTTATATGCTGTTTTCCCAGCTCATTGTGGGGGGCCTGGCCGTACAGGCACAGGATAAGACTGAGCAAGACAGGAAAGAGTGTTACTGTGCGGATGAGATAATAGAGGGTATGCAGTTCTAGAATATACTAGAATTTCAACGTAGCCAGTGTGGAAAGACTTCACGAAGCACCTCAGACATTTCATCATGACCCCAGAAAGGCTGCACGTTGGGTGTAAGAGCCACAACGAAGAGTAAGGGCCATCCATGATCACTATGGCACTAAGGACAGAAGGAAAATAAATCTTCCCTACGTAAAAAATAAAATCAAGCCTGAGAGAAACAAAGTTATCTACCAGCAATTTAGCTGCCTACCAAAACAAAATTCAACTTAAGTTTTAAAAAGAATATGATATGGACTCCTACAACATATCTTTCACCATGTTCCCCATATGGTTAAAAAATGATGAAGTGATGGAGAGAAACATGGATCAGGAAAATGGGATCCATGGTGACACATGCATGCATACACACGCATGGTCAACAGAGCCCGAGACAACTCAGACGGGAGTTAGAGGGTTTTGGATATATGTTAAAAGACTTAAAGGAAAAGATAGAGATAATGAACAAACAGATTAATCTCAAAAAGAAACAGAAACTATAAAAAAAGAACCAAATGAAAATTCTAGAAATAAAAAGTGCAGTAACTGAAATGAAAGATTTACTAGGTGGGCTTACAAGAAGTTGAAATTTGCAAAAGAAAGACTCCATGAACATAAAAACAATGAAAAACTCAAGGACAAAGGAAGACAAAAAATTAACAAAAATTCAGGGACATGCAGGACATACCTAGAAATCCAACATTTGAAATTGGAATTCCAAAGGGCAGAGAAAGAATAGAATGGGAAAATATGTGAAGAAATAATGGTTAAAAACGTCTCAAATTAAAGGAAAAAAGTCAATGAACCAATGGATCCAACAAGATCAGGAACTCCAAGCAGGATAAATATAAAGATAACCAAATCTGGGCAGAGCCTAGATTTGCTGAAAACAGTGAGACGGAAAAAGACACATAATATAATGTATAGGAAACACTGATACAAGTTATGGCTGGCTTTGTATTAAAGACAACTGAGGTCACAAGACATTGGAACAATGTCTGTAAAGGAAATGAATCTTTGAAAAAAAAATGTCAACCGGAATTCAATACAGACAGTTGTTTGGGGGCATCCCTCTCCTACAGCTACAGGTTCACTTACCCTTTCTGTCATTTACCCTTTCTACCTGCCATTTACCCTTTCAGGCCTAAGGAACCGAATGGTTCTGATCTGGTGAGAGTCTCATGTTGCTTTGCCATCCCTTGTTAGTGTCCCTTAACTCAGTACACCATCTCACATTTTCCTTGAACTTTGAAACTTACTCCAAGTATGCCATCCAATTCCTGACAAGACCTTGACTGACTTACCTCGACTATTTCAATTTATTCAGAGATTTTATTTATTTTTAAAGAGAGAGGAGACGGGAGGGAGAAAGAGAAGGTGAGAAACATCAATGTGAGAGAGAAACATCTATCAGGTGCCTCTGTGTGTGCCCCAACTGGGGACTGAGCCTGCAACCCAGGCATGTGCCCTGACTGAGGATCGAACCCGCAACCTTTTGGTACATGGAATGATGCTCCAACCAACTGAGCCACACAACCAGGACTTATGATGTTTTATTTTAAAGTAACTTTGCATAAACTGAAACACACCTTCAAGAATATAAAGAGCACTAAACCAGCGTTTGGATCAACATGTAACCAAACATCTTTATGGGGAAAGATTTCCTGGTAATCTGCAATTTCCACTGTAATCAGTAAAATAAATACTTATATAACTAAGAGATTCATTCAGGTACCAGATTACATTTTAGAGCAATGTGTTTCATTGTGTACCCACCATCTTCAGCTAGGTAAACCACTGTATCTTCACTAGAGTTTGGATATAAGGGCTCCTCCTCTAGGCCTGTTGGGATGTACACTGGCTCAGAATAAGAAGGAGTCCAATCTGGAGAGAGAGAGAGAGAGAGAGAGAGAGAAGGGGAGAGGGAGGGGAGAGGGAGTGAGGGAGAGGGAGGAGGAGGGAGAGAGAGGGAGAGAGAGAGAGAGGGAGAGAGAGGGAGAGGCATTACTTGAATATGTCAACAATAAAAAAGGAAAATTTTATTGGACATTTTTAAATTGTTCATTGGTAGATCCAGGCTACAATTTAGAGTTTTGTGCAGGGCTAGATTTTTACCAAGGATTCATTGGCAGTAACAGTGAGTATGGTCACACTATAACAAAATCCGTAACATTTCACTTTCTCCTTGTTCTATGTTGTTGTGGTGAGTAGTTCGTGATTATGTTGTGTCATTGTAGATTGTATACTCAAGTTTCTGTTTCTCTGGGACATTTGATATCTTTCTGACCCATCTTTGGAAATCTTGCTCCACCTTTTACTCTTCCTTTCCCCGTATCTTCAGCATCTTGCCTGATAATGGTTGTCTCCTGAGCTTATAAACATGCTCCAGCATCTTCTGTCTCCCCGAAGATGGGCTATCCTTGGACCCCACCTTCATCTTTAGCTATGGCAGCTTCCCTTTTCTTCATTATTGTTGGGACCAAGTTTCCTTCTTTCTTTTCTTCTATTTTTTAAAGGCTAGGCTATGCTGGTCACACTTATATCACTTAAAAAACCCATCAACGTGCAAGAGAAACATCCATTAGTTGCCTCCTGCATGACCCCAACTGGGGACCCTGCCCACAACCCAAGCATGTGCCCTGAGTGGAAATCAAACCAGCAGCCTTTAGGTTTGCAGGCTGGTACTCAATCCACTGAGCCACACCAGCTGGGGCAGGCCTGAGTTTCTTAAAAGTTGTCCGAACCACGCTCAAAGGCATGGTCTATTCTGGACCATGATCTACTTGATTGGAAAAACATGTTGACATATTCACAGCCCAACTACCCTAGTTGTTCCCATTTTTAATGGAACAAGGATCTGACTCATCACCTTACTTCTCTTTTATTATTGGCTTATGTGTGTCAGACTGTGCTTGGCCTTGGCAATGAATATATCCCTAGACAGGGAGCCAGCCTCTGTGATCACAAACACAGTCATCAGAACAGTAAGAAAAAAAAACTCGTGGTAATAGACAAGTATTACTTCAAAAACATTTGGGAGATTATGTGTACAGTTATTTTAGCAACATAAGTATACTTGACATAATTATTAGGGGCCAAGTCTAGCTACAGAGAAAGCACAGATTAAATATTGATACCAAGAGGCATCTCTGCACATTGTCAGTAAATTGAACAATACACAACCAGACAAAATTGGTAATAAACAATAAAGGAAGTCATAACTAAAAAGTAATCCCTACTTGTTGAAAACCGTAATCGACTCAAATCAAAATGAACCCTGAACTGATAACATAGTACGGACTCTGAAATTTGAGGAATTTCAGCTATTTGCCTTGGTGTCTGTATACCATATAAAGCTGCATGACAGCCAGGCATCCCAGTTAGAGACATGAGACTTCATCCATCTGTTACTGTTCTTCTTTAATTACTCAACAGTGAACAGTCCTTATAGTAAGAAGTATGAGGCTCTAGTATTAGAACTGGAGAAAGAATCTACAATAGGGTCAAATTAGCAGCTTATCAAAGTACTCTTATGGTACCTGTGATTTTCTGAAGGGGTGCCGACCTTTCCCAAGAGGCAGTGTGATTTTACATTCCCACTGTCAGAGTACAAATGAGGCTTCTGACATCTCTACATCCGCATCGACATTTGCTCTCTGATTTTGAGTCTAGTCATCGGAGCAGTGTAAAGTGCTATCTCATTGTGTTATTGATTTGCATGACTTCCCTCGGAACTAAAGATGTAGAATGTCTTTTCGCGTGTTTATTGGCCATGTTTATTTTCTTTGTAAAATGCTCATTTAGATCATTTGCACTTTTTAAATTGAGTTGTCTTTTTAAAAATTTAATTAATTAATTTTTAGACAGAGGGGAAGGGAGGGAGAAAGAGAGGGAGAGGAACATCGATTGGTGGCCCCTGGTACGCACCCCAGCCAGGACCAAACTCGCAACCTAGGCAGGTGCCCCGAACCGGAAACCTTTCACTTTGCAGGACGACACCCAGCCAACTAAGCCACCCTGGTCAGGGCGAGTTGTGTCCTTGAAAATTGTAAGCGGTAAGAATTCTACATATTCTACACATACATCCTTTTTATTGTTTTAAGAGCTCTATGTAAATCCTTCACCAGATAGTCTGCAAATATTTTTCTTCCATTCTGTGGGTTGTAATTTCACTTTCTTGATAGTTTCCTTTAAAACCCAAAAGTTTTTAATTTTGGTGAAATCCAATTGGCCCATTTTTGTTGGTTGTTGCTTGTGTTTTTGGTGTCAGAGCTAAGAATCCATGGCCAAGTTCAACATCATTAAGATTTACTTCTATGTTTTCTTCTAAGCGTTTGACCCATTTTAAGTTCATTTTTTATATGGTGTGAAGTAAAGGTCGAACTTCATCGACATTTCATGTGACTATTTACACAGTTGTTTCAGCACCATTTGTGGAAAAGACTATTTTTTCCTTGTTGAGCAGACTTGCCCATTGGGTTGGAAATCAGCTGACCGCAAACACGTGGTTGATTTCTGGACTTTCAATCTGACTTACTGACCTATATTCCGACATTCATGGCAATACAGGACTGTTTTAGTTATTGTTAGTTTGTAGTTTTAGAATTGGAAACAATGAGTCTCAAATTGTTCTTTTTCAAGACTTTTATTTTTGCATGCTATTCTAGGTTCCTTGAGTTTCCATATGAATTTTAGGATCGGTTTTTCAATTTCTACAAAGCAGGCAGTGTTCTGACAGAAATTGTATTGAATTGGCAGATTAATTTGGGGAGGATTGCTATCATAACAATCATAAATTGTCTGATCCACAAACATCAGTACTTTTCTATTATTTAGATTTTTTAAAGGTTTTTTTTAAAAGATTTTATTTATTTTTAGAGAGGGAAGGGAGGGAGAAAGAGAGAGAGAAACATCAACGTGCGGTTGCTGGGGGCCATGGCCTGCAACCCAGGCATGTGCCCTGACTGGGAATTGAACCTTCGATGCTTTGGTTTGCAGCCTGCGCTCAATCCACTGAGCTACGCCAGCCAGAGCCTATTATTTAGATTTTTGAAAATTTCCTTTCAACAATGTTTTGTAATTTTCAGAGTAGGTTTTACACCTCTTTTCTTAAATTTATTCCTATATTATACTTTTGATGCTATTGTATAATGAATGAAATTGTTTAAGTTTGTTTTAGTATTATTGTTCACTATAAGTTTATGGGAATATAATTGATTTTTAAAATATTGATCTTTTATCTTTCAACCTTGCCAAATTCATTTACTAGTTCTAATAATTGTTTTCTAGTGGGTTGTTTAGGGTTTTCTATATGTATGAGAAAACTTTATAAATGGTAAAATGCTCTACAGATGTTAGCCAAATGCGTATCAACTGCAACATGTAGGTAACTATGCAAATAAGTCACTTATGACATGCATGTTACTATTGACACTTGTCACCTACGAAACATATATCAATTTGAAATGTATGTCCATTGTGATATGTCCATTTCAACACATTCAAGTGTGTTCACTGTGATAAGAGTGTCAATTCTGGCACCTCAAACTTGACACATGTCAATTCTGACACATTTATTGATTCCAACACGTCAGTTTGATGCAAATGTTGGTCCTTGCAAACATCAATTCTGACACACATGTAGAAACATATGTTATTTTGTGTTCATTTTGACATGATTCTGAGATGTGTGCATATTCTTACATATGTAGATTTTGACACAAATCTACATATCGGACTTGTGTCAATTCTGACAATGCACTATTTATTCTACTATGTGACCATTCGATACATGTTGACTCTGACACACATGCCAATTTTGACACACATTGACTTTGATGTGTGTGTGGGCTCTGGCCTGTATGTCCATTGTGAGATGTCTGTCAATGTGACAATGCAGCATTGCCAGCAGATGACCATGGTGTCTCAGCTGCAGCAGTTTCCAGAGCTGGCAGTGTCCCTGGCATTAATTTCACGCGGCTGACTCCTAACACTGAGCGAGCAGGGTTCCTGTCACATCAGCACTGGGTCAGTATGCGGTTAGCACATCTTTGGTCCTTAGGATGGAGAAGATTGCTTCTTTAGTCATCGAAGACCAAGGCCAGATCACTCAGGTTCCAGAAATTCTCAGAACTTCAAGGTCAGTGATTCTCAACCAGGGGCAATTTTGCCCTTGGGTGTTGCATTTTAAATAATGCTTTTTCTGTAGCTACTGAGAAGTGATTATACTTTTTGTTTTTTTATTTTATTGGAATGCTGCATTACATTATTTGATTTTATTACATCAATGACATTGATTGATTCTTGAATGATAAACTAACTTTGAATTTCTGGATAAATTCTCCTTGTTTGTGGTGTGTAATTCTTTTCTGATGCTGCTGGACTCAGTTGACTAGTACTTTGTTGAGGAATTTTCCATCTACATGAATCGATGTCTGTAGCTTTCTTGTGATGTCTGTCTGGCTTTGTATCCCGGGTAATACTGGTCTTGTACAGTTTCCCCTCCTCTTCTGCTTTTTGGAAGAATGTCTGAAGAATTGGTAGGAACTGTTTGGTAGAATGTTCCAAACTTTACGTGTTTGGTAGAATTCATCAATGAAGCTATCTGAGCTTGGGCTTTTCTTTGTAGCTGGCTTTTCTATTACTAACTCAATCCCTTGACTTGTTGTGTATCTACTTATGTTTTCTATTTCCTCTTGAGTCAGTTTCAGCAGTTTTGTCTTTCCAGGCATTTGCCCACTATATCAAAGTTATCTAACTCACATCCCTTATTAGCCTATACCTCGTTCTCATTTAATTTGATAATTAGATCTTCCTAGTTTTCTGGCACAGTCTTCCCAGGACAGTTACCCACATCTTCAAAATTTAGAATAGTCAAGCTTTTGAAAGTGTTCTCAATCATAGTACTGTGTGTCCTGCATTTGAGTTATCTGCCATAAAGCTTTACGTGCTTCTGGGTGCTGTTGCTCCACGGATCTACGTATATCCCTCCACGAAGACCACAGAGCGCTGATTGCTGCAGCTACATAAAAGGTCTTGCTATCACATAGGCTGATGGCTGATTCCCCCCCTTTATGGTGCTTTTCCAAGTTGTTCTGGCTATTCTCAGTTCCTTCACTTTTGCATACAAATTTTAGAACAATCTTGTCTCTATCTACAAGAAAATTTTTATAGGAACTACCTGGAACCTATCTATCCATTTAGGGAGGACTGATACCATGAACATGGTATATTCCTTGATGTATTTAGAAATTCCTTGATTTCTTTCATTGGCATTATGTAGTTTTAAGCATACAAGTCTTGTGCATGTTTGTTACTTACAATTTTTAAGTGATTGCAATGGTTATATATCCTGCGGTGGCTGTTTGAACCACACAGATGTGCACATTTGCTAAAATGCATTGACGGGTAGACTCAAGATTCATGCATTGCACTGGATGTAAAAGCTACCTCAAAAATACTGAAAGGAATAATAAACCAGGATTAAACTCCAGCTAATAATATGCATGCTGAAATGTTTATAGAACTGAAATATAAAAATGTCTGAAACTTACTTTGAACTACACAAAAATTAAGACGGTCTGAGAGAGAGAGGACACATACACAGTAACTTAAAAATGAGAAATAAGAGGTGGGTAATTTCTAAATTTATATACAAAGTGTAACTTTCCTCTACAAAACAAGTTAGAAAATAACATGCAATAAAGATTCCATCTAAAATAGCAATAAGGTAAGACACCTAGCAATAAAAGTGAGAAAAGGTGCAGGAAAAAAACTGTATAATTATACTACGGAGGGTAAAGGAAAACTAGAATATATAGTGAGACATACTTTTTTCTTGGCTAGGAAGATGCAGTATTGTAAAGATGTTGCTCTTGTCTAATCTGTAAGTGTAA
Source organism: Phyllostomus discolor (assembly GCF_004126475.2). Lineage (NCBI taxonomy): Eukaryota > Metazoa > Chordata > Mammalia > Chiroptera > Phyllostomidae > Phyllostomus > Phyllostomus discolor. The sequence continues at coordinate 80,459,732 of NC_040912.2, read as the reverse complement.
TGTGATCACAATAAAGTTACCAGTATTAATTTTGGGACAACTAGGAAAGTTTATTTTAAATTCCATATAGAAATACCTAGAATAAGGCAAAATAAGCCAATACAATAAGGCAAAATACAATAAGGCAAGAAATTGGAAACATTTTTAAAACAAAACAAGGCACATTGGGGAACTAAGTTTACCACATATCAAAATTTCTAGTTTTAAGGATGACAGCACTCAAGATTTCTGAGGCCTGGCCAGGCGGCTTGGTTGGTTGGAGCATCGTCCCCCACGCAGAAAGGCTGTGGGTTTGACCTCCGGTTGGGATGCATACAGGAGGCAACCGGTTGATGTTTCTCTCACACACCAGTGTTTCTTTGTCTCTCTCCCTTCCTCCTCTCTTGAAAATCAATAAACATATCCTTGGGTGAGGATAAAATAAATAAATATAAATTTTTAAAAAAGGTTTTTGAGTTACCATATGAATAGAGAGGTTAATGGAATGGGATAGAATTTGAAATTGCGCCTTGGAATTTAGTATATAATAATTGTGGTATTTCTAATCAGTAGACAACAAATTATTTAATAATTTTGTTGGGACAAATGGCTAGACAGTTAACGGAAGTAGTCTGGGTCTCACTTCTTCCTTCAAAATGGATTACTGATAGAAAAAAAATTTTAATCATTAAAATAAAACTTGAAAAGTGTTAAGAGACATGTGAGAATTTCAAAACCCAGAAGCCATAGAAAAATGATAAAGCGATTACATAAAAACTAAATTTTTCTACATGAGAAAGATAAAAAGGTAAATGACAAACTGAGAAAAAAAGTATGCAACATACATGACATATTAAGCCAACCTCATAAATACATAGAGAGCACTTACAGATCAAGGAGAAAATCTGAAGGACAACCAATAGCCAAATAGCAAAAAATCATATCAGTTTACATAAAAGGTCGATAAATACATCTGTTCATCACTTATATGTCTTTTTTGGAAAGATGTCTATTCAAGTCCTTAGCACATGCTTTAATCTGGTTATTAGTTGCTACTGAGTTGTAGAAATTCTTCAAATTTTAAATTAATGCCTTATCAGATTTTTTAAAAAATTTAATTTTAATCATTGTTCAAGTACAGTTTTCTGTCCTTTACTCCCATTCCAGCACACCCACCCTTCCCTCCCCACCTCCCTCCCATTTCCACCCCCCAGAACGATGGTTTGCAGGTTATTTTTTTCCATCCCACAGGTTGCCTTTCACTGTATCATTTCCTTTGCTGCAAAGAAGCATTTCCGTCTGATGTCGTCCCACCTGTTTGCTTTTGTCACCTCTGCTTTCGGTGCCATGTCCGCACCACTGCCAAGAAAAATGTCCTGAAGCTTTTCTCCTGCGTTTCCTCTTAGGAGTTTTATTGTTTCAGGTTTTATGTTTAAGTCCTTAATACATTTTGAATTGATGCTTTTGTAGGGTGTAAGACAAGGGTCTGATTTCATTCTTTTGCACGTGAATATTCAAATTTTCTCGACATTTGTTGAAGAGACTATCCTTTCCCCATTTGTGTTCTTGGCTCTCTCATCAAAGGTCAGTTGAATATACACGCGCGGATTTGTTTCCGGGCTCTCTATTCTGCTGACTGGTAGGTGTGTCTGTCTGTATGCCAGTACGATACTGTTTTGACTTCTGTAGCCGTGTAATATATTCTGAAATCAGGGAATGCCATGCCTCCAGCTTCGTCCTTCTTTCTCAAGATTGATTTGGTTATTTGTAGCCTTTTGTGGTTCCATCTGAATTTTACCGTTGTTTTTCTGTTTCTGTAAAAAATGTCATTGGGGTTTTGATAGGGATTGCACTGTCAACATCACTGATCTTCAGTGAAATGGAAATCAACATTGCAGTGAGATACCATCTCAGACCTGTCAGGATGGCTCTTCTTAAAAACAAAACAAAACAAAGGACAAATGTTAGCAAGGATGTGAACAAATTGGAATTGAATTGAAATGTAAGTATGAATGGACAACAGTTTTCAAAGACTTCATACAAAAAAAAAAAGAATGTAAAATATTTTGAATATATGGGTAATGTAAAAAATATTTTTGAAATCAATTTCACTTGTTTCTTTTTACCTTTTTAAATATGGCTACCAGAAAATTTTAAATTATATACACAGGGTTGGCAAAAGTAGGTTTACAACTGTGAGTATGTGAAACACAGTTTATTCTTCTGTTATTATTTATTAATTATTGTATTATCTTCCGTACAAATAACTGTAAACCTACTTTTGCCTACCCCTGTATGGCTCACATTATATTTCGGTTGGATTGACTATTCTGACACCAGGAGTCTTCTCATTAAAATCAGGGTTGGTAGAGTAAGTTTACTAATAAGTGTGGACCCCTGTCACTGCTAAGAACATACCAATATGGTGGACTTTTTCATCGATGACCTCACAGTGGTACGGCCACCGTGTCGGGCTCAGTGGACCAGAGGAAGAGACGCCAAATAAATCGCGTGGCTCGCGAAGGCGAGGCACCCACTTCCCTCGCTGACACTGCAGTATAATCTGTGTAGTCCGCGGGAAAAACGAGTCACTGATGGAATCAGCTGGAAAGAGATTCAAACACAATCATAGTGTTAAGAAACAAAACTCCAATTCTTGTAATTTTTTATGTATTCCTTTTTTTCCTCTAACATCATTCATTGTAAATATCTGTGAATATAATTATTTTATAATTCACGGCATTTTAAAAATAAAAGTACTAAGCAAATTTTGTAACAGCTGATCTTCATAGTGGCTAAAAAACAGTTGTTGATCTCAAATAGTATTAATTTATGCTAAATTGTTACTGCTACTCCAAAAACATTTTGGATTTTGATAGGGATTGTGTTTGTTTCTTGCAGCTTTTCTAGCAGGCTGTTTACCACTGGGTCCTCTTAAACTTAATCACACTGAGCTCTGGCCCAGTAGCTCAGTTGGTTAGAGCATCATTCCAGTGTGCTAAGGTTGTGGGTTTGATCCCCAATTAGGGCACATATGGGAATCAACTAATCAGTGAATAAATAGAGTGGAACAACAAATCAAGCAGTCTCTCTCTCTCTCCCTCCCTTCCTCTCTCTCTAAAATCAGTTAAAAAACCCCACAAAACTTAATCACACTGAGGCAACTATGTGTCTAACAGATTAAATATACCCACTGATCATATTTCCTCACCACCTACTGGAACTAAAAGAACATTTTGATAATTATAATTGATGATTTTGGAGTAGGGGCTTTTGTAGCTTAACCAGATACAAAAATAAAAAGCCACAAATGAATAGTGATAAAACAACATCAAAATAGTTTCAAACAATGAAAACAATGTATACAAAGTTAAGAAAGGATTACTATAACAGAGCCATAACACAAGGGAATATAAACAGGCAAGCATATGAAACAATTATCAATTTCCTTCGCAATCAAGGAAATGTTGGTAGTTAAAATAGTGAGTTTCCTTCTTTTTCCCAACAGACTGGAAAAGTTTTAAAAAGAAAAAAAAGGGGCAACAGGAAGTACACCAAACAGTACTACAAGTTCTCTATGAGTGTGATTATAGATCTGTGTGGGAACGCAAGGAAAAAAATTCTAGAAGGACAAACACCAAATGAGGAACAGTGAGCTTATCTCAAAAGTGAGGATTTGCTTTGGGATGGCAGAGAAAAAGACAAAATAATAAAAAATAAATAAAGGTTTTATCTTCAATTTCAAAATATCTGTGATATGTGAATATTTAGAAGAAGTATTTTAGTGTGTGTTTGAAAGTACAACTCTAAATGTATAAATTTAAAAAAACCAAGTCTACATCAAGATGTCCACACACACACACACACACACACACACAGTCACACACACATCTGCAAATGAATGACTTTAAGAAAAGTCTTTATATGAGCATACTTCATTTAAATAAAGATGCAGTTCTAAAACATTGTACCCATTACAACTCCAGTCACACTGTAAACGTAGTTAATTTTTAAAAAATTTTGTTTATTTTTAGCTTTTTTTTATAGAGAGGGGAAGGGAAGGAGAAAGGGAGAAAAACATCAATGTGTGGCTGTGTCTCACATATCCCCTACTGGGGTCCTGGCCCACAACCCGGGCATGTGCCCTGACTGGGAATCAAACCAGCAACCTTTTGGTTTACAGGCCCATGCTCAATCCACTGAGCTACACCAGCCAGGGCTATAAATGTGTTTAAAGAGTTGCTTATTGAAAGAACTGTCAAGGTAAATTCTTATGTTAAGTCCTTTATCAAGTATTAACCATTTTCATTGAGTTTCCTTAAAAATTAGGTTTATCTAAAACAAACCTTAAAAGTTTTAACTCCAAAAGATTTTTATAAAAGTGAATACATTCCCCTCTCCTTATTCAGTAACAGAATAATTCCCTAAATTATGCAATCTGACTTTTTTCTAGTTTCCTCATCTTGCTATTTTTCACCCACTCAAGGTCATATCACAAAGACACATGGATATGGAAACATATGTGTAAATTCAGACCTGCTAGAAGTGCGCACTGCTGGAGATCTTCACTTGCAAATTTCATGAAGGTGTCCTCATCCTACAAGAGAGTGTGAAAGTATTTCTCTTTTAAAAACCCACAACTTCCAAATCCAGAATTTTTTTTACATCTAGGTTGCACTCAGAATTGAGTGCATGTGTTCACTATTTAATGAAAAAAATTACAGAATTATTATGGGCTCCTGGTCTCAAAACACCCAATACTTCCTGAAACCTGAAAGTTTTCATCTTTCATTCCTTTCCTTCACATTAATGACCGTAGGGAAGAAATAAAGTTTAAAGATTCTTGGTAAACTTGGCAAAACCATTTAAATTAATAAAAATTAACAACAACAACAACAAAAATGAACAAGAAAGAAAAGAAACAAAGAAAGCCAGACTTACAAGATTATACATCATTCTGGAGAGCTTATTTTGGGACCTTATCTTACACACATGGTAATTGATACTATACTATATCTCACAAATATTACTAGAATCAGACAAAATATTTTTAAATACTGCATTTTGTTGTCCTTCTCCTTTTCTTCATCCATGTCCTTTGCTTTGTTACATCAGAGCCACATCAAAACTATTACGGAGCTACACAGTAGGCTTAAAACACAAGGAGGTTCCAAAATCATACCATGATGAACACAGTAGAATCAGTACACATGAGAAAGTGGACAGGAATGATAAAAGACCCTAATAATGACTTAATACACACATTTTAATGAAACTCAGAAGACTCCTACCCAACTTTTTTTCTCATAAAAATGCTATCACTATAGGGCACACAGCACAGAGCAATATCTTGGCTTTCAATCAAATTATTTCCCAACTTCGCTGACCAGTGATTTAAACATCTGATGGATTCTGACATCCAACTGACTTTATGATACTTTTCCTGGGAATCTCTGTAACACAAGTTTCATCTCAAATGGAGTAAGACGAGGTTGAAGAAAACATACTGATTCATCTCCACTGATGGTTCCGTCCGAAGAGTCTTCCTCTTCTGAGTCTTCTAATGGCATCACTTCCATGTTTGGCTCAAGATTTCTTTTATTATGTAGGCAGGCTGGAAAACAATTTTTAAGGAATTTACTGACAATTGTCTTTTTAAATTTAAAGTGTTTATTATATTAAATGAGTGCCCAAAATATATTCAATTGTATTTCGTAGACAACGGGCTTCTTTTAAAAATTAAGTTATGAGGAGATAGCTACATAAACCTTCAATGTCAAAGATTTGAAACATTTTTTCATTTCTATGAGACCAAATCACAATAAAAGACAAATCAAGTAAATAATTTAATTGAAAAAGAATTCATAGGGTACACAGCCAAATCACGTATACCCTGTATTTACAGTTAAATACCAGAGAACAATAGCAAGTTCAGAATCATCTCGAGGCATTAAAATGATCATGAATCAAAAAAAATTGTAGCTACTTATTCAGGAAGTTAAATGTAGCAATAGAAGAAATGTATTTTCTGCTAAATTTTCAATGGACCAACAGTTCAAATGCCTACAACAGACTTTACATATTTTGATGAACATTCTGTAGATACTGTCTCTACAGTGTTCTAATAATCAGTTATATTCGTCCCACTGAAATCTCAGTAGCTCTTAGAAGGCTGCATTGGTGACGATTATTACCTCTCTGTTGCAAGTATCCTCCCAAGTGTGTATTACTAAGACAATGAAATAATAGAAAGATTCTATTATCTTTGAGACCAAAGGATTTTACCAGTTCCCAGTCTATTTGTTCAGGCTCCTCTTTACAAAAAAAGCATGTTTTGGAACAAGACTATACAGAAAAAGTCCAAGCTCCATAGCAAATAACTACAAATGCAACAGACAGGTCTGTCTTTTTAGGACCTTCAGAACTGAGAGACTGAAGTTTCAGCCTGGGGATCCCACAATTCCAAATTTGGGAAAGTGGATTGGCATAAATCTTGATTCTATTTCCTTACATGGGCATATGAGGTACACCAATGTAAGATAGGACAAGGATCTTATTGTCTGGGTGGTTGTTACTAAATGCTATTCTTGCTAAATGTTAAAATATAGGTACAGTATCTGCAGACACAGCTGTAACCTGATGAGCCTGACTGGAACCCAAACAAATATGCTGAGCGAATCGCAAAGAAGAAATCAACATGTAATTAGCCAAATAGTGTATAGAAGGATGGCTAAGCCTTCCTGTGGGGAGACAGAGCTTTGGATGTGAATTCCCTTTAAAACTACCTAGCGACAACCACACCTCCTTTTTGAGGAGAACACCCCAACCAACCAACCAACGTGGATTAGGGTAACGCCAACTGTGCCGACCTGAGCTTTTAGATGGGCTACACACTGATGTTCTAATGGGCACCCCGCGTGTATCTTCCACGGCTGAAGCAGAAGAGGCAAAAGCGGACGCCTCCACGCCCAGCCACGCCCGGCAGGTGTGCGGGTAGGCGCGATGACTTTCTTGGTGGGAAGGACGATTCAGCCACAATTCGTGTTGTCAAAGTGTTCCTCCCGCGCTCACGTCTGGTCACTGCAGTGTGGGTAGTTCATTTTCCCCGGCAGGTCTGTCCAGGTGCGCTCGTTCCCCGCACGGGGCGCCCTGCCTGTGATTTCCTTTCCTTCAGAATCGCACACGTCACTGTCTGACCTCCGCGGGCCCCTAGTTCTTCCAGCGGGGCCATAGTAACCTTTCCCTTCCCGGATAATTAAGGTTCGCTTCTGCAGCCCCAGAACCACGCCCATCACCAAGAAGCGGGGCCACTCGTTACCACGGCAACGGGACCACCATCGCGAGACTTCAGACAGACCTCGGATATCAAAGAAAGGGAGACCCCGAGGGATGACGGGCCCTAGAGGCAGGGAGAATGCAGAGTTGGACCCGCAGGGTACGGTGAGGCTAGCAGGAAGTTTAGGTGCGGCCAGGCGGGACCCTGATCTGTTTCTGGGTTCTGCACGACGGTGGTTTGCCTTGGCCGGTCTCTGAGCGAGGAGGCTGTGGAGCATGCTGGTTAAGACTGGGGCTTTGCTGGTCTTTATTTCCACCCCACAGAGTTGCGTTCTGGCACATTTGTGTGCCTAATGATCTTTATTTGATTCAGAAATGAAAAGTTTTCCTTTAAAGGACTTGATATAGGAGTCCTAGGTTTGCTGGGGCGACCTCTCCAGCTCAGAGATCCTTTAAATATAATAATCATTAGTTAACATTGAACACAGATCTGGCACTATGCAAATCGCTTCACATGTATTGCCTCATCTAATTAAGTATGATCTTCCCATAACAGATTGAGACATTATTCCTGTACATCCCATTTGATTTTCTCCTGGTCTTTAGCTCTGGTGGATAATTGAATATATTTGGAACAGTTTTCAAAGTAGTAGTATTGCTTGAGGAAAAAAGTCTAAATGTTTGGTTCCTACCTGGGCATTATGTGTCCTGAGATTTGTCATACTGTAGACATGGAGATAATGAATTATAGCAAGTTCGAAAGTTGAATAAAGGGCAAAGCACTTTGGCTTAAGCATGAAAATGGATCACTATCTTGAGATTTTGTAAGTCTATGAAAAATAACAGGTTTGCTTTTTTATTTTGAGGTTAGCATTTTAGTTTGGACCTTCCAGAAAAAGAAACAGAGCAAGCATATGTTAGATAAAGCTCTCTTGAAAAATAGTTATCCTTTATCATTATTGTACCTTGTTTTATGCCCTACATGTGTTTCTGAAGGTGACATGCAGAGAGAATTTTTATGTATGGAATCTATTTTCTGGTTGGATTTTGGAGCCGTGGTTGTGAGCCATAGGATGTCAGGTGTACAGTGTGAAGCTCCAAGAAATGATCTAGCTAGGTGTCCCAAGAAATTAGTAGCAGAGCGGGGATTTAAGTCCCATGACTTTTAGTGCAGATATTTAAATGATATTTCAAGTAATCCTATAGAAAAAATATTTCAGTGCCTAAAATATCTAGAAATTAAAAAAACTTTGAAAAATCATAATTCTATCATTAATTCAACAAGTATTTATCAAATACCTACTGCTTGTCAGAGACTGTTCCGGGTATAGGCAATTGCATGGTTATATACCATTGAGAGAAGATAGATAAACCAATGGAAAACAGACACTCAGGCAATGGTAACTGCTATGGAGAGAAATAAAGCAGGAAAAATACAGCATGAGGAATGACCAGGGTCTTGGCAGGCATGTCCAACCCACAGCCCATGGACTGCATGCAGCCCAGGATGGCTGTGAATGCGGCCCAACACAAAATCGTAAATTTACTTAAACCATTATCAGATTCTTTTTTGTGATTATGTGTCTCGATGTATTTAATGTGTGGCCCAAGACAACTCTTCTTTCAGTATGTCCCCTGGATACCCCTGGTAAGAGTAGCTCTTTTGATGGGGTGTGCAGGGAAGCTTCTCTGACCACGAGGCATTTCAGCAGAGACCTGAAGCAAGTAAAGGGAAAAGCCATGTGGCTGTCTAGGGGGAGACCTAGCCAGGCAGGGGAAGCAGCAAATATTGTACAAAGGCTCCAAGAGAAGACCACGGTCATGAATTGTACTAGGGAGTACTGGTCAGCCAAAGCTTGGCTCAAGTGAGTATCATTTTAAGGGAAGAGATTTCATTAGGACTTTTTTTTTTCCTTCCCCAGATAAATGAAACATGGTTTTCTTAAGCAGCTTCTTCTACTTCTTCCTCCTCCTTTTTAAATTTATTCTCCTATTACAGATAGTGGTATGTAGGAGAGACGAAATTCTTTGCATTTAGGGTGTGGTGGAGGTGAGGCAAGGGCTTGCTGTCAGTCTGAATGTTTTCCTCTTCCCCATGATCTTATCGGAGAAGGTTGCCGGACCTGCTCCTTATACAGCCAGCTTCTGCCTTTGGGAAGGCAGGTTTCCCCCTCCAGCAACCCGTCCTCTAATTTGTGGTAATTTGTGGGGAACTAACTTGCTTCAGGTCTCCACTCAAATGCCTCACAGGCTTATTTACTCCAAGCCTGCAGTATATAAAAGGAATATAATCAGAGTAAGAAAAAAGGAAAAGAAAAACCAAAACAAGTCTCCTAAAGACACAATTATTAGTGTGGGAATCAGGAGGAAAGTTCACTTTGGCAACATGGCCAGATGTAAATTGTGTTAGGATTATAATTTATGTTGTGTAATTATGTCATTTTGAATTTATTGACCGGAGACTTAAATGGGAACATGAAGTGACTAGGGCAGAGTTATTTATGACATCACAGAAGTTGGTGGTTATGTGGCTATAGCGCTCCTGTCCTAATTTGGCTGAGGAAGCCCTACTAGGTCCTGCAAGCCCTGGGGTCCTCCATGTAGTACCCATCTTGGCCTTTCTCAGACTATCTGGGTCTAGAACGCCCCAATATAGCGCTGAACCTCACAAAATGTTTCCAAGCTCAACTCATGAGGTATCCCAGCCGGTCAGCTAACCAAGACTGGGCTCAAAGGTCATCCCCACAAGGAAGTCTTTCCTAACCCCTCTGTAATTGGTAGAACTAGTTTGGAGACTGTCTAAATTTGGGGACCACCGGGAAACATTGCTCTCCTAAACACTTGGAAAGGAGGTAGTAAAAATGCCCCTTGCTTGCTCCACAGAAAAACGGATAGGATAAATCACCTCAAATGAGAAAGACTAGTTCCCAGGGTTAGTGTCAAGTTTCATGACGAAAAACATGAAATAGCCTTTTTTTCCCCCTCCCAATAACTGCTCCTGAATGGTAATGGTGAAATCCCTTTCCACAGAGGACGTGTCACCCAGATTCCGTAAATCTTCAGCCACACTTAGCTACTAAAACAGTTTCATTTTGGTATGTGAGATTTCATTCTGGGATTTGGTATTAAGTACTGTTTAGACTTCCATTTCAAACTCAGTTCAATTCCCCTCCTTCCTGGTCCCCAGCTCTAGTGGCTTGGGAAATGGGAGGGAGCTGGCATTTTGCTATTTATATCCAGCTTTTTTTTTTTTTTGTAGATACCAGTTCCTTATTGTCTTAGGGTGAGCAGGGGTTGGGGAGGAAAAAAACGAGTGTCTCCTTAACTGGGCCGAGTTGAAGTGTACAGTGTTGGCCTCAAGCGCTGTTCTTCCTCTCTGTGGGCTTCAGGGGGAGAGCGTTGGTTCCCACCTGCCGCTGACAGGGGACCCTCTTCCAGGCCTGCTGCTGCACAGTGACAATCTCTTTTGAGAGATTCTGGGGATTAGAGGGTAGGGTGTGGGCTCAGGAGCCAATTGCCTTAGGTCAGATATTCCACCACTTAGTAGCCATGTAACCTTAAGCAGGCTTTTCAACTTCTCTGAGCTGCCACTTACTTACACGTGAAGTGGGAGTGACTGGGTAGAACCTGTCATGTGGGGGCATCGTGAGGATTACATGAATATCATATAAGGGGCCTGGGACTTGGAGGGGCCCAATGAACATTAGCTGTCGTTTCCATTTGACTAGCTGATCTCCAGTTGGTGGCAATGACACCACATCCCTCTGATACTTGGGCACCTGCTGGCCTTGCTGCGGTGAAGCCTGGATGACTCAAGTCACGCTGATTTAGGTTGAAAACTCATTAAGGAGCTAATCCTGTGTTCTGTATGACTTACAGCTCTTTTGCATATTTTTTTAAAGATTTTATTTATTTATTTATTTTTAGAGAGGGAAGGGAGGGAGATAGAGAGAAACATCAATGTGCGGTTGCTGGGGGTCATGGCCTGCAACCCAGGCATATACCCTGACTGGGAATCGAACCTGCAACACTTTGGTTCACAGTCCGAGCTCAATCCACTGAGCTATGCCAGCCAGGGCCATAATTTTTTTATTAGTACCATCAGGAAGAGATTATTGGTTGAAGGGTTTGTTGTTGTTGTTTTTTAATCTAGGTAGAAATGATCAGTTTGGACTTCTAAAACCCATTTTAATGAAACTTTTTTGGGGAAAATGTCAAAAGAACAAAAGCTGACATCCCTAAAAGCATGCCTTGGCAAAACTCTGCTGTTAGAGCTGTATCAGGTCCAGTCAGAGGCCAGCGTTCTTGACGGGCTGAGATGCAGGGCTGAGCGGACACGGGAATTACAAATGTGGGAATAAGAGTGTCATAAAACGAACTGATCTCTCAGATCTCTAAGAACCCTCCAGACATTGACAGCAGTACATCTGGCAGTTTACAAACTGGGTTGCTCAGGAAATCATCTTGTGACTTACCGAGCACCACTATGTGTAGGCCACTGGGTATACCTCTGAGGGCACAAACGAATACAAGGCAGACAGTTTTTTTTCTCTGATCACCCCAGATTGAAGTATTCTCTCCTCCTTCTAAACACTGAATTATGTGCTACATAATTCTTGGACAGTTATGTACTAAAACCTTGTGATAATTCATCTCTTAAATTCTTGAATTGCAAAAGAACCTAAGAACCCCAATGTTCATAGCAGCACAATTTACAATAGCCAAGTGCTGGAAGCAACCTAAGTGCCCATCAGTAAATGAGTGGATCAAAAAACTATGGTACATTTACACAATGGAATTCTATGCAGCAGAAAGAAAGAAGGAGCTCCTACCCTTTGCAACAGCATGGATGGAGCCGGAAAGCATTATGCTAAGTGAAATAAGCCAGGCAGTGAAAGACAAATACCGTATGATCTCACCTTTAACAGGAACCTAATCAACATAATGAACAAGCAGGCAAAATATAACCAAAGACACTGAAATTGAGAACAGGCTGACAGTGACCAGAGGGGTGAGGAGAAGGGATTACAGGGGAAAAGATGAAGGGTTTGCAGGAACAAGTATAAAGGACACATGGACAATAATGAGGGGTGGAAACAGGAGAGGGAGATGGGGAGGGCTGGGGTGGTGGGGAGGGGTGGGGGGAAGAGGCAGAAAACTGTTCTTGAACAATAAAAAAATTCTTGAATTATTACTCAGTGTTTTGTAACTTTCTATGTCTATTATTTATAGTTTACCTCCCCACTAGAATAATGCAATTGTCCCCCAGCATGAAGGCAGGAGGAAGTCTTTATGAAGACCAGGTTCCTTCAAGCTCATCCTTACATTCGGGAAGCAGCTCTTTGGAAACCCATTGTCGGAAGTAGACAAACAAATCCTCATCCTTGACAGATGAAGACTCTTTTGTTCTGTTGTCCCACTGGGTTGCCAAAAGTCTAGCCCAGCCTCTCAGCTGCCTCTTGTGATCAGCATGTACTTGGAAGCCTAAGAAATTCCAGCCACAGAGGCAAGAGGGAAAAAGCTACAGGCGGCATAGAACTAGGGTGCTATTGAAATGCAAACATATCAGTAATTGCATCCAATATAAAAAGACTAGATACTCCAGTTAAAGCTTAAAGAGAATCAGACTGGGTGAAAACCCAAACTCCAACCACACGGTTTTCAAAGACGTGCATTTACACCTAAAGGGTATACAAGGGCCGAAAGTAAAGGGGTGGGAAGTTACGCTGTGCAAGTGCTAACTAAAAGGATAGCAAAACTTAAGGCAAAAGTCTTTGCTACAGATATTCACTTCATCCTGATAAAATATTTAATTCACTAGGAATCTATATGATGATTCTAGATTTGTTACCTAAAACATGACCTTAAAATATGGAGAACAAAATGAACAAAGTTATGAGAACAGACACATCCATCATCATAGTGGGAGATTTTTACTTTTTTTTTCAGTAATAGAACAAAGGAACAAAAACAAAAATCAGGAAGGATATAGAATGTTTGGACAACATGAATAACAAGCTTCACACAAACAGGCACGGGATTCAAGTTAGGACCTTACTAGTTCATCTTTTGTGGAAGAATACCTACTTAGGATCATGAGATCTTTTTTTCTTATCGGTGTTTCCATTTGGAGCAAACATGCAAGCAAGGATAGGGACAGCCCTCCACCACACCTGTCTACATCCACCAGACACTTATAGCATTTACACCCTATGAACATCGTAGAATTAATTTTCATCCCTCTCCAACCCGTCATCTTGGTATCGGTACTACAGACTGTATTCTTTTCATCGCTTCGTTTTCTGAATGGACTTTGATGACCACTATCTTATTGTCTCAACTTAGTGCCACCGCCCTTCTTGTTAGGACATAGAGGTAAAAAGGACTAATTCTTCTTTAAGTCACAGTAACTTAGCGCAGGATTTAGAGACTGCTCAGGAGCTGTGGGCTCACCATTGAAAACCTTTAGGAGAAGAATCTCAGAGTTCAGACCAGGCAGCGCTACATAAATATGCAAAATTACTACGAAGAAACACCTTTAGACTTAAATGTAATCGCCACTGCCTTGCCAAGAGTAAGTGTTCGCAAACAAATGGTGTCTATTAAATGAGCATTTTTTTTGTAGAAGAAACCACCTTTGGGGAAACAGTCTTGTCCCCTTAGGAGCAGGAAGGGCGGTGCGTGGCAACACTGGGAGTGAGAGGAGGACAAAGGGACGTTTCATATTTTTTTTGAAGACCCTCCTTTTCAACCTTGTTCACACATGCTCGGTCAGTTGTCCCTACCAAAGCAATTTTCAGTGTTTCGTTAGAAAATTGCCTGTAATAACAAGTTAAAAAAAACATGAAATGGCTTTTCTTCTTTAAAGAATGAAACCAAGACTCTAATCTGAAATACACATTTTGCTACACTGGCATCTTTATTACAGCAAATAGAACTCTGATAACTGACATAGTACATAAAAACAAGCGAGGCAATGACATTTGGAGGAATTTCATTTATTGTGGATGCATTTTCACAATATATATTTATTGCAGCGATCAATTATCAGTGAAAAATATCAAGTGTTGATAAAATTTTCAGGAATGGCAGATTCACAGAACATGCTAGTCACTTTGCAGTTTTACCTCTTAAAGATAACAGAATTGTAATCAAACAAGTAAACACGGGATTCGTTTTTTCAAAAGATTAAATCCAAACGGAACAAAATTCTACCCTAAAACTTATTCCATCCAAACACTGGAATAAAAGTCAGGATCGATATATTCTCTTCTCATCTCAACTTTAGACTTTCGAGAAAAAATATATATAATAGTGATCAGGAGAAGCTCTTGTTCAAAAGTACAACAAAGCAAATGCTACATCGCCGTGGGCCTTCATTCACACTTTGGTCCATTTCACTCCAGTAATGGGAGTCGATGCTCAACCAGACACTACAGGTGGATTCTAGTTCACCTTGTCATAGATTCCTATCTACCCTGTCACGGGTGGGTGACCTGTGCAATCTTGGTGGCTTTCCTTCCTTTGGCCCAGGTGTGCGAAAAGCTAGAGAATCCAGCTACTCTTTACTGATTTTTGAGGAAAAGAGATTTTGCAAGGCAGTGGTCCCAGCTCATGCCAGCCCTGCCCTGGCTAGCTCCTCCAGGGAAATACTGTTGATTAGAAAATGGTCATTTGGGAGGCTCCCTCGGTGTGGTAGGGATTGAGGCCAGGACACTTTGGGTTAAGTCAAATGAGGTATCAGTTGGCAGAACTACCCTACATATCACTATGCTAGAACACATTGCCAAGACGCTGGAGAGCTCTCTTCCCATCAGTCGTGAGGAACAGAGGAACACGCACGCTTACACTTACTTACTTAATAAGAGCTGATGTCGGGACTGCACGTGTAAACAAGATGAGTCGATACAGATTTGGGGGGGAAATGGTAAAACTAGTGCAAGTTATATAAAGTTTTGGAAAGTTCAGCACATTATCAACTTATGGCAAGTACCAATGACTAAGAATAAAAGTAGAAACATTTAAGTTACAAAACGGTTCCGTATGTTAAAGGCAGAAAGAAGGACTTTCATGACTTCTAAATGTGGATTGTGCTTACTTTTCGTCTCTGCTTGCAGACACGAGCCGAAGTTGGTCTCTTGTGCCCAGACATGGAATTTCAGTCTGCACAATCCTGTCACTGAAATTCTCATCTTTCAATTTCAGATGAAAAAGAGACCTCAGGTATCACGTAGGCCACCCTGTTGGGAACTTGGTTGTTAACAGAATCAAGTTCTCGGCAAGCTTTCAGTTTGACCCAGGTGGCAGATTTAGTAAAATTCACACTGGGCTTCAAGACTGCCTTTAAGGATAAGCTAAATACTGTGTTTTATAGAAAATACCCATTCATTTTGACATTCCGAATCTCGCCTTTTTCTACAGGTTGTCTCCTGGGCCTTGAACACACATCGAGACCTATTCTGCCATGTCTCTATTGGCAAATATGAATATTAATATAATATTGTGATTTTTTTAATTTTTGAAAAGCTGTGATATTGGCTAGTTACAAGGACAGGCTGCTAAATATAATAGCCTAGCACATAAAGAAGCTCCCTAGCATTAGTGTGTTTGTATAGGAATGCACATACATACAGGAACAGGCCATCTAAAATGTGGTTTACTATCACTACCAAAGAAATCCACAAAGCAACCAACCTAAAGATATCGGTACCACTGTCTTCTTCTAACATCATCCAACATAGATACCCACCAGCATGAAAAAAAAGGAACACCTTAACAGTACATTTAAAAGAAAAATCATTATTGCAGTATCTCAAATCCGAAACGGGTTACTTTCAGAATGTGGTACAATGGCCTACTACGATGATTTCTTCCATGCTTTACTCTAAAGTGCAGAAACAACATGACTTCTGTATTTAAAATGAAAATACCAATAATGACAATGCACACTATGGTTGGTTTTTTTCTGGATACTGCACACATTCCTCAGGCAATTTTCAACTCGCGCCTCCTTTCGTCTGAGCTCCGACGTGGCTGGTGTCACTGTTCCGAGTTCCGGTGGTCAGTAGAAAAGTCTCTATTTCACAGCATGGGTTTCTTTAGAAACAGGCTCCTGTGCAAAGGCAGTACTTTTCCCACGAACTTCTCTAGACGGTGATTATTAAATAGAGTGACAATATACATGGCTTTACTGGGATAATGAAAAATAAAACAAAAGGAAATTAACCCAAATTGAGTAAATCAACATAAATAGAACACAGAGCACGTCAGCCCTCTGCCACTGGGCGGGTCCGGCCTCTGCAGGGGCTGCCCCGGCTTCTCGCCTCAACGGTCTCAGACCTGCGAAGAGAAGACGGCTTTAAATCGGCAGGTCGCGGTGCTCCAGCCCAACGTCTTGTGTCAGAAGAGGAAAAAGAGTTGTAATAGGCAGGAATAAGTATTTATGAAAGGGAGGCTTTTTGTGGGCATCCTCTTCAAACATGCTCCTCTTTGTCTTTCTGTTGATTTTTTTCACTTTTTCCTTCCTTCCTTCCTTCCCTCCCTCTCCCCTTCCTCTCTTTCTTCTTTATATTCTCTTTTGTCTATCTTGACCTTTAACCTTGCTCAGGGCACTCAGAATCATGTTTTTAACTTCCATATAATGGCCAGGAATGGACAGTGTCTGTTCCACACAGCCACACGTGAGGGAATGGCTGGGTCTCCGCCATGTGAAGGCATGATGGTGACGTGGAATGTGCTTACCTCTGGTTTTCTTCCGTTCTTCGTTTTTCCCCTCCTGTTCTTGTACCCTTGAACCTGACCTGACTCATACTCTTATTTGTATGCCGTTTCTTTTCCCCAGCTAGCTGCTAAAAGTCCCTGCTGAGGTATTCACACATACTAAAGTACAGTCGTCCCTCAGTATCTTAGGGGATTGGTTCCAGCATCCCCACAAACACCGAACTCCGTGGACACTCAAGTCCCTTATAGAGAATGGCACAGTATTCGCATATAATCTGTATACTGCAAATCTCTAGCTTACTTATGTGGATGCTATATAAGTAGCTGTTACACTGTACTGTTTAGGCAATAATGATAAGGAAAAAAGCCCGTCCACGTTCAGTGTGGATGCAGCCATCGCAGGCCTAACTACACAGTATGTGTCGGCAACGGTGCAACTTTTTTCAAATATTTTCAATCCATGATTCCTTGAACCTGCAGATAAGAAACTGAGGACACAGAGGGCCAGATGTTGTATTGCGAATCTGCATTTTCAAATGTGTTGTGTGTTTTCACTTCAAATGAGTGACTGCCTGACACGCAGTGAGTTTGACATTTTGGAGCAAAGGAGCTTCCTGGTCTGCCATCCCATAAACTCCGCTGTGGGCCTGGTGCTTACGCTATTATTACCACAGAAAGACCCTGTCACCTTCCCACCTTGCACCACCCTGTTGCACAATCCCGCTGTTGTGTTGTGTGTGAGTTATAACATAAGGCCTTCAGCTGTCGACACTGCCACCACGCTGGTGTGTCCAGAGTGCCTTACTGGGAACTGTCCCGGGGGTCTGCACTATCTGGGGGTCTGCACTGTTTATGTTGCAGGCCTGACACACCTGCAATGCTGGAGGCTCTGTGAGCTTGCACTTCGCCGCACCACACACAGGTCTCTCTAGACACCGATAGTTCCTGGCTGTTGGGAGGGGGTCGGGCAGTGATGCTGATCTTTGTCATTTGACCCAGGACAACATCAGACTGCAGGGAGAAGCCCTAGGAAACTCAAATGCTCCCAGTAGATTACCTTAGTGGGGGATGTGACCTTGTCCACAGATTGCTTTTCCCAGAGGTTCCGCTTGCCAGATACGTCTCCTGGCCTCAAATCCTAGTGAGGAGAGAGCAGAAAAAATTCATACATGGCTATTTATGTTTACTGGCCAGGTCTAACTAAATCACATCTAGTGTATGTTTGTATGAATCAACATGTTGTTCAATACACTCTTTATCCTAGTGATCGGAAACGGATGGAATTGAAAGGACCACTGGCCAGTGTTTGTTTTTATATAGACCTTGACCTGTGCTGTGATACGAGAATGCACTAGAACTATCCAGCATTTAGGTCCTGTTCTTTGCAAGGACTTACTGCTTACTGATCAGCGAAACTGGAATAATAAGCATATTAAAAGTAACGCAGCCTGTTTCTAATGTTCTGTGCCTTTAGACGTGCATACAGCATAGACTGGTGTTAAATGCGGTTGACTCTTAAACGATGTGGAGGTTAGGGGTGCCTATGCCCCCTCCCTGACAACCATGCACAGAAGAAAATCTGCATCAAACTTTTGACTTCCCCCCAAACTTAATGACTACTAGCCCACTGTTGACTGAAATCCTTACCAATAACAGAGACAGTTGATTAACACATACTTCGTATGTTGTATTATACACTATGTTCTTAGAATAAAGTAAGCTAGAGAAAAACTGTGGTTAAGAAAATCATGAGGAAGACAAAATACATGGACAGTATTTATTGGAAAAATAATCCACATATAAGTGAACCCATGCAGCTCAAACCCACGTTATTCAAAGGTCACCTGTAACCCCTTTGGGGGTGGATAGGCATTCCACCCCTTGCAGGTGACCTTTCGGAACCCTGCCGAAGTCCCTGAGCCCTCACCATTCTAGTGCGTACCAGCCCGACTTCCAACTGCCAACACTGCCTTTCTTTCCCTGAGGACTTTCTCTGGGCACAGATGCCCACTGTGCCCACCAGGAGGCAGGCTGGACGTTCAGAGTTAACACCCCCAAGAGCAGGCCTCCAGCGCTCCCCCGTGAGATCGGGCGCAGGGATATTGCTCAGGCGCACTCAGGCCTCAGGTGGGACGAGTCTGCAGCCTGTGTAGTGTGGTGGCTTCCCGGGTTTCCCCAGGGGGATTAAGTTCTCGCAGCCCATGCGGTGGTTTGCTTAATAGCATTACTGATATTCCTGGTTGGCTTGCCTTCTTCCCCTCCCAAGTAACCTACTTCTTCCACTGGAATCCCTATGTGAAGATCTGCTTCCAGACAGTCTAAACTAAGACACTTCTCTAATTGCACCGTCCTCAGACTAAAATCATTTCGCGCTTCCCGTGGAGCAAGGGGATAATTCCGAAGCGCATCAGTAGAACCTCGCCCCACCAAAAGAAACATTTACCATAAATCGTACCCACAAGAGAAACCGACACTTCATGACACATGTGAGAACATGTGGAAATCTTGGGAAGAAACCAGTTCTATAGCTTTGATTCTTTATTTGCTACCTCGTAATTAATTGGGTTTGGATGAGGATCCACGTTTCTGTTTCCATTTACTTTTCTTTCAGCATGTGCTTATATTAGTACTTGGCAAAGGGTAGCTCGTACAAAATAAATGTGTTTCAACTGAAATAGCGATGTTTGTTTTGGCACATCCTCTTCTCATTAGGAAGGCAAAGCTAACAGCAGTTGCATTATCCACGGACACCCGTCTCAATGGACATATTTTGACAGACAGTATGGAGGGCTCAGCACTGGAAATGCGCCGGGTAAACGGTGCCACGTGAGGCATTTCAGATCTGCCTTAATCTCACTGAGTTTCTGGAGTTCCGCTGTGGCATGAATTCCTGGTGTTCTGCTAGAGAGTTACACCTATTTAACTTGGAACCGGTAAGCAACAAATCAGACTGTTTTTGAAGGATTCCACTAGATTTGCCAATGTAGGATAAAGCTGCCAAATTGTCTGGAAGACTGTTTTAAAATTTCAGAAACTATAATTAGGCACATGCGGATGGAAGCTCTGGAAAGTGGCTGTTATTACTTTATGTATTTGACTCCTAGAAGACAAATATTTTTCTTTCACATGAATGTTCTACAGAAGAAAATGGATTATAGCTCCTTTAAATCCTACTTATGAATCTTTTGCGATTACTTAAACAGTTTGAAGAGTCTATTTAAAAAAATATTAACATCTAAGTGGTAAGTTGGCATTTTAAATCAAAGGGGAATATACATAAAATTACCTGACCAGACTACAGTTTAGAGAAAGACCCATTCCGGGAGAAGAGGAGGAAATGAAGCAGGAGAAGCAGGTTTCCAGTCAACCAGAGATCAAAGAATGAAGAAGAGAATTCAGCTGAGAAAGACTTAAAAAAAACGAACAAGAAAGACAAATTAGCATTTTAATTTAGCTGTATATAACATGTAGTTCAGATACGAAGAACAGGCAAGCCAGCTAACATAGGCACACTCCGCACTGAAGTCCAATTACAAAGTTGCAAGCTGGTAAATTCTACCCACAAACAGCAGCACACGTCCCAGTCAGTAAGGGATCCGATGTAGATCAATGGTGACTTTTAAATAAACTTTCAGGGACATTAAAACATATTGATTTGACAAACTGTTTTGAGCACTTTTACTTCTTGGCATATATGGAAATTATACAACTTGGTAGAGGATGGTTTTTCTCTCCTGTGAACTTTAGAACTGAACATTAATCCCAAAGGAAAGACCAATTTCCCCTTGAGGTTTCACTAGGCGAAGCTCTTTTTGGTGAAAGAATTTCCCTCTGATTTTTCTTAATGGCCATGTGCCACACCTACAGATGCAAACCCAGGCTTTCCGCTCTACCCATATACACTTGGGAATGTAAACAAGGGACAGGGAATAAATCACCCCTAGTCCAAAATCAGAAGGCAACTTTGGGTGCCTACTATTTGCTGTTGTCTTTAGGGAGTCCTCTGACATCCTGGGCTCAGGGTCAGTATGACCAGAGTCCCAGAGGCGTCAAACTCGGACACCTCCTATGACGGGCCAGGCTGGAAACATAAAGGCCTGGAGGGGCTTGGTGTAGGAAAATCAGGAAAAGAGGGAAGCAACAAATTCAAGAGACATGCCTCCACATCTCAAAAATATATTGAAATTGATTTTAAAAATCACCCCAGGATATATTTATTGATTTTTAGAGACAGAAGAAGGTGGCAGGGTGTAGGAGAAGATAGAGAAGAACATTGATGTGAGATAAACATGTCATCACTTGCCCCCTGTGTGAACCCTGACCAAGGATCGGACTACAACCTAGGTATGGGCCCTGACGGGGAATTGAACCTGCAACCTTTCGGTGTGTGGGACGATTCCAACCTACTGAGCCACCCAGCCAGGCTCACATTATACTTTTTAAAAGGAAAATAAAGCACAATGTTATGGACGAAACAACACAAATCTTAGCTGCGGGCCCAGTGCGAGACCCCTGAGAAGAACTGCGCAAGATCCTTGCTTGACCTGTCTTTCTAAGCTGCCTTCCTGGACTTCACCTTTTGCCAGCCAAGTCCTGTGCATCTGCAGAGCCCTCCCAGCCCTTTCTGCAGTTTGGGAATTTCATCTTTTTTTTCTGCTGGATCCATAGTGTCTGTGAGTTACCCTCGTGCCTTCTTGGACTCCAGGTCAAGTCTTTTCCCAAAGCCACTGTCATGTTGCTACTCACACGGTGATAAATGCTGGCTCTGGGACCCTTGAAATGGGCACAAAAGTCAAGGTTGCTTATTCAGTGTACTCAAGCTAGCTTTTTACCTACAGCAGCAGCTCCATATTGCTTTCTTCCCATCCGGCTTTCGTTCAGGAAAGCAACCTAGTCTGCCAAATCCCATGGGTCGTGGGAAAAGAGATCACTACACCCTGTATGAACTGCCACATTCTCCTTTCCTTTTCCTTCTACCCTCTAGTAGATGGTCTAGCAAATAATGTACTAACTAGTAGGTAAAGCAGGCAATGATTTTGTAACGTGCCTGTAATTCCTTTTTGGCCCGCCATTTTTAGGAGGCTGTCAGTAACTCCAGAATATGGGGCTTTTGGTGGAAACCTTGACATAGTTATACCTAGTCTAATAACTGAATTGGATTTTTTCAGCCCTCCCATTAGGATGACATAGAGGATGCTAGGCTGATTGGTTCAAGTCCTGATAGGAGTATGGGTCAAGCCCTGTACCAAATGTGGCTATAATCTGATATAGAAATGAAATAGGTCACAAATATAATAAATGTGAAAAAGTGACCATGCCCTGGCCCTGTAGCACAGTTAGAGTGTCATCCCAATACACCAAGGCTACAGGTTCAATCCCCAGTCAGGGCAGATACAAGAATTAACCAATAAATGCACAAATAAGTGGAATAACAAATTGATCTTTTTCTTTCCCTTTGTATCTCTAAAAATCAATCAATAAGCGTCTTTTTAAAAAGAGAAAAAAAAGTGACCATATTCTCTAGCAGGGTGCCAAATTCATCAAAGAGGAAAACATACCATTCTCTATCTTTGCTATTTTGAGAGTCCTTTAGTGGGTCCATGAACTTCTGGAACTTGAGTGGTATGCATGTTTTTAGGGGAGAAGGTCCTCAGATTTCATTAGGGTTTCAAAAGGGTCCGTAATTCAAAAAGGTTAATAACCACTGGCCTGGAGCCAGAAAATTTACATAAATTGCCATTAAAAAATAACTTCTACTCCACGTGCCACCTTGGGTGCTGGGGAAATTTAAGGCGCTTCAGAGCACATGCTTTATGGGTATGACCCCTCACCTCCACTGTCTCCCCTTATAGGCCCTCTTTTCTGTATCTACTGGGAGACGGGGAAAATTTTTTTCAATGTTTAAAGACTTTCCAACTGTAAATTGGGCTTACATTAGTTTTATACCTCATCTGAACCCTTGTGCCAAAAATCCTGGGCTGAATATTAATGGACTATAAGGAGTTACACTCAAGAAGGGTCAAAAAATATTTCCATTTTTTTCTTCTTAAATTGGAAAAGGGATACATTTTGGTGACTTTGGAGGTTAAGTATGGAACCGATGGATACACTTAATTGCTCAGTGGGTCAGAGGTCTAGGGGAATTTGGAAAGGTTTTCTTCTACCTCTGGAATGGAGCAGTAATGACAGGTTAGTCTCTGCTTCTTTGGGTGCCGAGAACAATATCAAAGCCAGCCTAAAAGAAAAAGCTCACCAGGACACAGTAGGGAGCTTAAGAAGGTTTCTGATTACAGTGATAAATGCAAGGCAATTATCATACACATTCGATGCAAAGGTTAAAAGAATATTTTTACAGTAAGGTAGCCACACTTATTAAGAAAATTTTAGATTTCCAAAAATAACATTTATAACCAGTTTTTACAGTTTTCAGTTTTATAAGACGGCTTTTCTTTGGAGGTGGTGACAAAAATTTATGGCAATTACTTCTGTTAAATTACAGGAGTTAGGCAAATTAGAAACTATGGGTTCAAAATCACCAACATACACTTTCTTTGCAGAGTAAGTTTAGGGGTGCTTTTAACAGAGAAGTGGCCAACATAATCTGACACTTTCGTTTTCAAATTCCTAGCTGAGATTTATAGAATAAGAGCTAAACACACAGACCAGTTAAGAGTGTAACTTTGAACGGCCTCTGCATTCTGGCTAACTTAACCATGCCCAGGGTGTAAATTTGAACGGTTTCAGAGGGCTGGCCAACTCCTACCCTCTGGGCAATTAGCATGCAGCTGCCTGGGGCTGTTGTCTCTAAATCTGAACCACTCCTTGTTTGTTATTCAGCAGCAACAGCAAAAATCAGGAGCACTGTCCTTCCCAGGGCAAACATTCCAAGAGCCCGTTTTCTTCTACCACGGGAAACTGAGAGACCAAAGAAATCAGAAAAACCCAAAGCTACTTACAGAAGGTTTGGGAGCAGGTGACCGGTTGCCATCGGGGGTTTTAGTGAGCCACTCACTGATGCGGCTGGAAACCCCCACCTTCAAGCCAGCGGTTTCCTACAAGGAGTCAATGATCCAATATTAAAAAAAAAAAAGAAAGAAAGAAAGAAAGAACCTTTACCTGGAAAGAAATCTTCAAAGCAACCTCAAAAACACTATTCAGTGTTATTTCACCTCACCATCCCATAGCACCAGTTAACGACTGATCATTATAATTAATGTTTTGAGTAAAATAAACCTTAAACTTGATATTTAAAGAAAGTTATCTGGTTTGCGTGCCCCTGCATCCCACCCCACCCCACCCACCAGGTGGATGGTTAATTTCAGGGACTCCAAATGCTGCGGCCAGAGCGTAGTACACAGTCTAACGCATCTGGGCTTGCCCTTGGGGTGGTTGCCAAAGAAAGCAAGAATTACACCTGAATCTTCCCTGCTTTTATAATGAACTAGTGTGATGACTAAAAAAACACAGAAAAGAAGGGAAAGTATCCACCCTCCAACATGAAAAGGCAGAACCCCCGTGCTCACCTTGTGGGGTGTGCCCGACGTGGCCGGGGACGAAAACACATTCCCTTTCTCCCACATGCTCTTGATGTTGCGAACGCCTTCGGCGGGGACGGGAAGATCCGAGGCTGCTGGCTTGGTGGGCTTTGCCGTTTTGGTTCCCTGAAGTGTGTGAACGATCTTTAGCATTGGTGCTACGTTTGTGCTGGTACATACTGTCTTCCTCAACAGGAAGCATCATTTGTAAATGACAGTATCATGTAAAAGTCACTGTGCCTTCACCAAAAAGGAGAGTTCTAAGTTCTGCTGTAAAACTGCATTCTGATGACATATATACCTCAACCCCCACCCACCGCCAAGGTCTAGGTCATCAGAAGGTCTTTCAAAAATGAAATCTGCTTTTTACTGGGATGCGGTTTATTGTTGCATTTATAGTCCACTTCATTCCTTCAACAGCTGCTCGGGGATAGATGGTCCTCAAAACAAGACGGTCTACTCTGTAAGCTGCAGTGGACTTACATTTTAATAGAACAGAAAGACAGTAACTAATTATACAAGTTCTTAGTTCGAATTAAGAAAAATGTAGTGCTATAAAGCACGCCCAGAGAGCACCCAATAAGGGAGTGATACTTAATCTAAGGGAGCAAAGAAGGCTCCACTGAGGAAGTGACATTTAAGCCCAGACGGACGGGAGGCTTGGAAGGGACTCGGTGAAAGACGGCACAGACACTGTTCCGTGAAGAGCAAGCAGCATTTGTGCAAGACTGGAGACAGGGGTGGGCTAAAGGAAGGAGAGACCGGGAGACCACTGCATGGAGAACACACTGGGAGCAGGAAAGAATGGATGTAAAAGAGAGAAGTGTGCATGTGAGACACTTCTCCAGCAGGAGTGCTGGGCATGCCCAGAATCACGTCATTTCTCGCCTGGTCCTGCTTTGTGGCCCGTGGCCAGTGTTGTCCAGGTGTCCGGCCATGGAGAGTGGCACTGTCACTGGACTTGGCAAGGGCTGAAGCCACAGGTTTGGCTTCACTAACCCTATTAGAGCCGTAATTACTTTCACCACAGAAAAATAACCCTCTGCAAATTGTCTTATATTTTGGTGGACATCGAATCTCATGCAAATCACCTCTTGAGTGTTCAGACTTCCTCATTCAGATCTCTCTCTTACTCCCTCTTATCATTTATTTGATTGGGAATTACTTTAAACTTATCTCTACTCTGCAGTACAAACGAGAGGAGAAAATCAAATCGAACTGATCCAATTACTCCCTAGCAGGCGTTCGGACAGAGAAGGCAGCTACAATTGTGGAATGAAGTCTATACCACGGAGAAAAACCAGGGTCATGCCTTGGTTACTGCACCCTACCTTCTCAGTGCTGGGTGCTTGGAAATTTGGGCATTATTTCTAAATATGGTAGAACCCCTGGGTTGGTTTGGTGGGAAAGAAGTTGAAATAGAAGCATAAAACTATGGACCTTCAAGTATAAAATAATCAATTTGAAATTCATGGTGATGAAACTCTAGCTGGCAATCATCTTTCTATTAACTCATACTACTACTTTTATTGGATAATATAAGTTTTTATAGACCGAAGATTAACCAAGGATATATGAGACCTGTTTAAACTACACATGGGAACGTGTTTTATAAGGAATTAATATTAGAAGAGGTACTAACATATAAATAATATAGTTGAATATCAATAAACCAATTCATTCAAAGAATAACAGCTTCATTAAAGAATACTCAGGCTGAAAGTAGTGAGCAATAACTTATTTAAAAGCCTTCTATAATTTATCTTTATTACTGCTCTTTATAACGAGTTCAGAGCATATAGTCAAGCACTATTAATGTTCTAACACCTGTGGTTATTGGACCTGATTCCTGTCCTAAGTGTTTCTATGGTCATTTACACAATCAGAGGTGATTTCTGTCTAACTGTCACCCCAGGATGTCTCTCACCTCGATGGCACTGGTGTACTGCTCCAGTCTGCTGTCAATCTTGGAGACGACGGCTGCTTGATGAGTTGATTTGACACCACTGTTCAGTGAATAAACACACACACACACACACACATCCATAAAAATATGAGAGAAAATCTTTCCATACACATAACGGCCAGTGATTCTCAAGTGAACAATCAATCATACGTACCTTTTCTGCACAGACTTATTCAAAAATTCTGCTCGCTCTTCTATCTAGGAATGAAAGAAAAGGAAACAGTTAATATTTTCATCTCATCACCAGTGCTTCTCACACCATACCCCTACCCCTCTGAACCGGATGCAGAAAAGCGCCAAGAGCATCGAGGAGGATGAGGGTGCTGTGCGCAGCAGCTCTGCCAGAGGGAAAACCACGTATAAGGTCTTGGAGAAGGAGGTTCGAGAGATGAAGCTAAGACTGGCAGAGGGTTGAGAAAGGGCGGTAGAGAAATAGGAAGTCCCGGAGGCAAATTAAAGACTAGACAGAAGTGGTATAAAAATGCCTTTGAAATAATTTACATCAATGGCAAAATAATTATATTTCAGGACCACGGCAATGATTTTTTTCTTTTGTGCCCTCTGGTGTACTTTTAAAATTTGTCTACTCATTTCTTTATTGAGGTATAATTAATATGTAACATTATACTGGTTGCAGGTGTAAAACATAATGATTCAATATGTGAACATATTACAAAATGATCAACACAATAAGTCTAGCTAATATTCATCACCTGATAAAATTTTTTTGTTCTTGTGATGAGAACTTTTAAGATCGACTCTCTCAACAACATTTTTCAAAAATACATGCTGTTACCCTTTGGGACATATTTATAGGAGTACACATGTACCATGATGCCCTTTGATGAAGAAAACTTCCCACAACGTTTTGACTGCGTATTTGGTATGTAACAGAGTTGAAAGATAGATAATCAGGAAGTGTGAACCGCTCACTCACAGTTTAGCCTGGTTTCCTCATTTGACAGCTGCCAAGCCTATTTGCTAAACTTAATGTGCCTTGCAAGCAGAAGATGGGGTGGGGGTGGAGTGAGCCTGGGGCACAGCTCATTGGTAATGCTGAGGCCTCCCACGAAGCCCCTATCAGCCCAGGTGGGAAATAAGGAAATTAGCTCAGAGAAACTGCAACAGATGTACACTAAACAGGCAGTTCATTAGTCTTTAATACATTCTCTTTTATTTTAAAGCTAGGAACTTCTTTTTGCTAAAGCTACTAAATCAAACAATATTTTAATGAAGTTGCATCACTTATATCCAGATCTTCTTTATATTTCAGCACACATTTGTTGACTCCTTAGGACACTCAACTCCAGGCTGGAAGTCATCCCTGCCACGCAGCACCTACCAGTATTGGCAAGCGGTGAAAGCTTTTTTGCATATAAGCGCACGTGCAAAGCACAGGTTCTGAAGGGGTCCATTTTCTGCCCTATTCAGGGCAGCCCAGGGATCTACTAGACTACTGTTACCACAGGCTGGTGCGGTTGAGGGACCCTGCCGTTTTCTGAGATGTGAGCAGACTGACCTGGGACTTGTGGACGATGAATAAATACCCTTAAGCTTTCTGGAAAACATGCTTCACTCCTAATGCCAGTTGAGTAATACTTTGTAGATGTTACTGGGTACACTGCATCTTTTCCAATGATTTCTTATGAAGATAAAATAAAACCTTATGCAAGAAAGCGTTATAGGTGTCCCTGAGATTATGGGATGTAAAGGGTCTTAAATCTTATTTTTCTGGTTTTAATGTAAACTTAGAAGTGCATTTCTGGAGAAAATGTTCTCAGCTGAATAAGGTGAAATACAATTGAAACCACACAATGCACTGGAACCTTTAATATTATCCATCCATCCATCCATCCATCCTACTTCTCGGCCTTGTCAGTCTGTCAATCAACCAACCAACCAATAAAGTATGTTGAGTACCTACTATATAAAGTTGAGCACCCAACGATGTATTAGATTCTTTTAGAACGCATTTGAGTAGGGGAGACTAGTAGAACTTAGAAATAAAATATTTAAATTTCAAGAGATAAGACAATGCTGTGATTATGGGAGATGCAACTACTTGGGGGAGTTGGAGAAGGTTTTTCTGACATTTTGACACCTGAGCTGATAGTTGTAGTTTATCGTTTCCATAGTTTTATAAACGAGTTTACGAAGCGAGGGTAGGAGTTGGAGGACAGAGGACATTCCTAGCAGAGCACACATCTGGGGAAGCAGGAGGCAGTGCAAACTGCCTTCACCAATGCAAACGAATGAAGAAATGTTCAGCATGGGGGGAGGACAGGGGCCCAGCAGAGGGTGGGGCAGAGGCGAGACTTGTTCTCTGTGGCCCAGCATCGCTCTGAGCCAGGGCTCGTCCTGTTAACCTTGGCCATCACATGCCTCCAACTTATACAGGCTCTCAGGTCCCACCTTCTCCTTCGATGCGGCTTGAGTTCATGAGCACGTTTTGTCAGGTCACGCCATCTGTTTACAGAAGCATGCGTGTTGGGAAGTTCCTGAACTTGGTGACTATGTAATGTAACCATTTGTTTTACTAAATTTGTAAATTAAATGTTCTGTGTAAGTTTAATGAGGAAAACCGGTTTCTCTGGAGACCAAGAGGTGGCAGCGTTGTCTGGATAAAGCTTGGAGAGTCCTGGCTGGTGTGGTAAGTGGTTGAGTGCCGGCCTGAGAACCAAAGGGTTGCGGGTTCAATCCCCAGTCTAGAGCACATGCCTGGGTTGTGGGCCAGGTCCCAGTAGGGGGCATGTGAGAGGTAACCACACACTGATGTTTCTCTCCCTCTCTTTTCCTCTCCCCTCCCCTCTCTAAAAAATAAGTAAATAAAATATTTTTAAAAACTTGAAGAAAAAGCATATTATTAGTTTTAGAAAATGATACTCTCTTTACTCCAGACTTCCTGCACCACCCATGTATGAAAACAAGAACAATAAAAACAAAAATTTAAATTTATTTCCTTAAAATGTATTCTTTGCATGTATTATGTAAAAAAAAACCACCGCTAAAATAATTGAACCATAAGCAACCAGGTGCAGAGTTCCCAGACAGGAATTGGAGTCATGAGAAGTATCGAAATACACTAGTCAATAATACTTCGAGGATGAATATGAAATGCCTTGCCTCCCACTGGCTTCTAGAATGTTAACTTGGGCCAGTTACAGAAGTCGCAGGGCCATGAGTGTCAAGAGTTGCAGGAATCCAATCATAGACTATGAAATCCAGTTCTCAGACCAGAGGCATGGCAAGCTCTTCAAGGCACATACTATGGAGAAAGGCAATAGGTTGTTCTTGAAAGTATGTTCTGTTATATAGAAATTAAGATTTTTTTTAAGTGTACCTACTTTAATTGATTGCTCACACGTGCCTCTCTGTGTGTGCATCCACCAGAGGAAGTGGGTCCACGCCTCCCGGGGGACCCAGGAGTCCAGCCGATGGAGAGACTAGAGAAGTTGAAACTTTGGTAGAGAGGAGATATTTGGAGGAAGAAGATGGGTTATAGTTTCTTCTGAACAAAAAAGTAGAAACTAAAGTCTAGATCACTACCACTTTCCTTGTGTTAGTTATCAAGCCTGTCCAAGGAATGCTTAGCTTGGGCGGGATTTTGAGGAAGGTAGAAAGAGAAAAACGTGGTTTCCTTTGAGTACTGATGAGCCAGGAACCCAAGGACCTGGACTGGGAACAGGGCGGACTCCAGGGCTTGCCTGGAGGCAGCCTGAACCCAGCGGGTGTTTGACTTTCTGCTTTTTCTTCTCTGGTAGCCTCTGTAATTGACAGCCATTTGCCCATGAGCCACATGTAGCCCTCAAGCTAAGAATATCTGACATTGTTAAATGGTTGAAAAAAATCAAAAGCAGAATATTTTACGACAGAAGTAACTTCTGTGCAATTCACATTTTGGCGTCCAAAAATGAAGCTCAGCCGCTCTCTCCTGCTCAGTTAGCTCTGAGCTCTCACCTCTGGGGCAGCCTGTGTCCGGCTGCAGTTCTAATTCTTTAGTTCCCCGGAGCCAGGCAACTCTCCTGGGGCAGCCAGCTTGTCTTGGGGTTGTCTCCCTCATAGTGCACAGCACCACTAGGTGCATTATAAAAGTCAAAGATCAAATAACACCCCCTCCCCCAGTGGCTTGGGTTGGATCCCCCTGAAGCAGATCTTGACTACAAGTAATTTATTTCGGACGCATCAGAACTATGACGGGGGCCCAGAAGATCGTAAAGAGTGAGTGAAGTTACTTAGGGATGGAACATGCTGATTTGCCTGTGAAACGGGTAATAACTATAAAGTGTAACTGGTTTTTGGTTATTTTATTTTAGCTTCACTGGAGGACATGCTTATGCATTTTGGAGAAAGAGGGAGAGAAACATTGATGTGAGAGAGAAATATCAGTTGGTTGCTTCTTGTACACATCCCCAACAGGGGACTGAATGTGCAACCCAGGCATGTGCCCCGACCAGGAATCGAACTGGGGACCTCCTGGTTTACAGGGACGCTGCTTCAACCAACTGAGCCACACCTGTCAGGGCAAGGGTTTCTGCTCATTTCAGTGTGCCACGTAAGACCTCACACACATTTGCAGACATGCACCCACACACTGTAACTGCCTGGAGCCTGGCTGCGGTTCTGCATTGGCTTCGCCCATGGTCGATGCTCTGTGACCTAGGTAGGTCAATGGAAAATGAAGGTGAAATAAAAACGCTAAAAATTCCTATCTCTGAAGATTCATTCATTCATATATCCACTCAACAAATACTCACTGCTTATATTCACTGTGCCAGGAGCTCAATACGCCTTAACCCTTGTGAGCAAAAAATGTGTTTGAAGAAAATGGCAGCCGGAATCTAGGTAACAGTTCTTTCTTGAGTCTGCACTCCTGTCCCATCTCAACCACTCCCTCACCCCCCCACTCCCCAAGTCGGTGTTCCTGCCCATTCGTCCGTCGGCACGTCTGTCTCACAGGAGCGATGCTCCGAAAAGGCAGCAGGTGCCCCAAACGCGCTCTGGCAAAGGACCTTCCAAGCCGCATTTCATCTCCTCTCCTACCCCAGCTTTCAAATTTGAACTGTACCATTTCCAGCTGCCCAGCTTTGAATAATGACAAAGAAAAAAAAACCCATCAGCCAGTGTGAAAAGTAGCCTAACCTTTGTATTTGCTCATTTTATCCATGCTCCCCTTTCTGACTGCCCAACGCCCTGAGGCAGCTGGACAGCGCTCTGCAGACAACCACGGCCTGTCTTTCTAACACGTCCCAGGGCATCTAATGAGCAACAGACATGAATGTCCCCACCTCCTCGGCTTCACCTATGTTGAACACAGAGAAAAGCTGTGAAGTGGCTGAACGGAGGAGCAAAAAGATAAAGGAAGCAAAGGCTTTTAACAATCAGTAACTAAGGGGCTGCAGTCCAGCTTCTGAGATATGCTGGTAGAGACCATAGAAGAAGGGTTTCTGGGGGGAACAAATACCTTGAGAGATGAACCTTTAGGAGTGAAGCACTTGAACGGCTTCTTGTCATCTGATAGGCCGTCTTCCGGCATCTTCTGGCGTTTCTCAGCAGCTTCTGCCCTTCGTCTCTCAATCTCCTCCTTTAGCCTCCTCTTCTCTTCCTTAAGAGAGAAAGAGCACGTGACTAGGGCACCACTGTCAGCTCCAAGCCAAGGGGAAGGAGTGCTGTAGGGGAACAGGCACAAGTCCCAGAGGAAAAAGACCGGGGTCCTAGCCTGGGTGCTCCTGAGTCCTCAAGGGCGGTCCCTAGAGTCCAGCTGCCTGATTCACACTCTGGTGCCGCCACGTCCCAACTATGTGACCTTGACAACATTAGTCATCTGCTCTGTGCCTCAGTCCCTTCATCTGTAGCATGGGGATAATAGTAGAACCCACTGAGCAGGGCTTTACGGAGGACTAAGTCAGAAAGCCCATGTAAAATGCTTAGGCCGGAGCTCAGCGTGACGATCACCATTATCATCATCAACCTGCCAAGCCCTTTCTCACACGGACCTCCCGTTTCCGAGGGTGTGAAATCGGCGTCACATATTGTGTGAATACATGTCTCTCTTCTCCCTACTCTCTGGGGAAGTTGTGAAGACGAGTGAGAACGTCTGGGCCCAGCACCACAAATCTGCACCACTACATCCGTGGAACTGCACCGGAGATGATTTCACGGCTGCCCCCACCTTGGGTGAGCAGGTTATTGTGGATGGTCTGACACACCCGAAATGAGGTAGATATTGCTCAAGGTGGTGAAACCACAGATTATTCACAATCTGTCCCATGAGCCCCTCTGGGCCTCCCTTCACCGCTGGCCTGAATCAACACTCTCCCCTGCTTCTCTCTCAGGCGGAAGCTCCAGAGCTCTGATGAAGTCGCACATCCCCTGGGATCGATTTTCTGGGAGACTCACGTTGTCTTTTCTGATTGTCACGTTGTGAGATCTTTATCATTGGATGTTCTTAAGCAGAGACTGTCTGTCTGTCTGTCTGTCAGAGGAGGTTGCAGAAGAGTTTTGTGTATTGTAGACTAAGTGTTTGTGTCGCTCCGAAATTCATAGGGGGAAACCCTACCCTTCAGTGGGATGATATTAACAGGTGTTTAGATCATAAGGGTGAAGCCCTGATGGACGGGATTAGCGCCTTAAGGGAAAAGCCCCAGAGAGCCCCTCGCTCCTTCTACCACGTGAGGACACAGCGAGAAAACGGCCGTCTGTGAACCTAGAAGCATGCCCCTCACCAGACACAGAGTCTGCAGGCCTTGATCTTGGGCTTCTCAGCCTCCAGAACTGCGAGAAATAATTTCTGTTGCTTTTCAGCCATCCAGTCTATGTTGTATTGGTAAGAGGCTAGAGCAAATAACCTCCAGTTCAATCCAGTTCCAAGAATTCATCTTGCCTTCATTGGTACTCTGCTCTTCTAAATAATGGTAACAATGGTTATCACTACCAGCCCCTGAGTGCCTGTTATGGACCAGGCACTGCTTAATCACACAGCCACTCTGAAAGCAGGTTTTCCACAGACAAGGGCAGGGAGTCTCAGAGTGGTCCAGTGACCTTCCCAAGGGCCCAGCTGGCAAGTGGCTGTTAGGATGCGAGCCCCACTGATAGCTGGACTTGGAAGAGAATTTGGAGTCATTTTTCCAGATTTTCCACACAATTTAGGGAATGTTAGTATCCGAGTCAGAAAGTTATCTGAAGTCTTTTTGCATCTTCTGAATGCTGGGTGGCGACGGTTCCCTAAGGCTGGCGGGGAAAGCGCTGGGTTGAGCCGGAGAAGCTGGGTCCCAGCACTGATCCTACCACTCGTTAGTCAAGTGACTTCACACAACGCCCTCAAACTACTGGATTCCCGTTTCTTTGCCCACAAAAGGGGAATAAAAATGTACCTAAGGACGAAAGAAAAGAATGCTCCTTGTAAAAGGCAGCAGTGTAAGTTGAGGTGGTTAAGTACTTTTGCAGTTTTTAAAATTAGCCTTTTGGTAACTTTATTTGCTGTTTGTAGTTCTGTCTTAAAATATGGAACAAATTCATCTGCTCATAATTATTGGGTTCCTGCGACCTGCCTGGCACCAGGTCTGCGTGCTGGGTATACGGGAAGGAACAAAGCTGATACTGTCCCTCACTGCAAAAATACAGACCCTTCCACTAAAAGAGCCCAAAACTTATTTTAAAAAAGCTCTCTAAAAACTCTTCCAACATCAAAACACAACCATCACGTGACTCTTGGTTCTTACAGATCTTTGCATTCTTCTCTGCTCTCTATATTCGTTATGAGGGACAGCATAGGGTAATGGATTAAGACAAGTGGGACTTTGGGAAAATTAAAAAAAAAACCATGACAAAAACCTCTCCATGCCTCAGTTTCCTCATCTGTAAAATGGGGATGCTGTAATAGTCGGAAATTGTAACGGGGGGGATGGTAACCCACCCCTTCATTCTTTTGACATTGTTTCTGTAAGTGCTGACTGACTAGTAAGGAGCTTATACATGAAGAGCGTATTTGTACAAGAATGTTAGGAACTCACTTCGAAACGTACAGACTCTGACCTTCAAGCGTCCTAGTTCCGGGAGGTTTGCTGACCTTCAGCTGTGGGGCTAGGATGACATGAAGCCGGGATGACTAAACCAGGACGACTCACCCCAGATCATCTCCTGCCGTATCGGAGTGGACTGTGCTCATCTGCACGTAGAGAACTTTGCAACCCCCTCCCTTGGTCTCTTTGTTCTGCCTCCCCTCTCCCTCCTCATGAAAACCCCTGCTTCCACCGAGAGGAGGAGATGGGCTTTGAGACATGAATCCCCATCTTCCAGGAGATGGGCTTTGAGACGTGAATCCCCCATCTTCCAGGAGATGGGCTTTGAGACGTGAATCCCCCATCTTCCAGGAGATGGCTTTGAGACATGAGTCCCCCATCTACCAGACGGCCGGCACCTGAAAATAAACCACTTTCCTTTACATCAGGACCTGCCTCTCAAGTATTGGCTTTGGAGTGGCAGGCAGCTGGACCTGCTTTTGGTTGACCACCTGTGTTTATGAGAATTGGTTTTGGAACCATGCTCAGCACAGAGTGAGTTTACTGTTGTTAAAATGTATTTGTAAGAGCCCATGCTCAAAAGAGCAGCAGCATTTCAGCAGGCCAGAAGCTATTCCCTGAGCTGCACGGGTCCCCAGAGATAGGAATTCAGGGACTCGCGGATGTTGGGGTGCCCACCGGCCCAGCGGGCTGCGCCCTGCTTACCTCCTCTCTGACTTTCCGCTCTGCTTCCTCCTGCTTCCTCCTCTGTTCCTCCTCCTCCAGGACTTTGCGGCGCTCCTCCCTCTTCTTCTTCAGCTCCTCCAGCTCCAGCGCTGCCTCCTGCTGCTTCTGCTTGAGCTTCTCGAACTCTTCGCTCTCTGTTTCCCCGCGGCGGCGGCGCAGCTCCTCCAGGCGTTTGCCAGCTTCCACTTGGGAAGCCCCTTCCGCCTCCTTGGCCTCGCTGGCCCTCCCTCCGGGTCGGCTGGGGGCGGGGGTGGGGGTGAAGAGGGGCAGGGAGAGATGCAGAAGAGTTAGATGCACGGCTGCCTTGCAGGCTCCCTTGGAGGGAGGGTAGGTGGGCCCGCAGGCTTCGGGTACCACACAGAAACTTGACTGCCCGTCATTGGACAGCAGGTCCTCACACCAGCCGGAGAGGCAGGCTGGGTGCATCCGGAGGCTCCAGGTCTGAACCCGGGTCCCTGCTCTACCGCTTACCCAGGGTGTCCCCGGGAACACCGTGGGGGTGAATAGATACTGGTGGTAGGACTGTCAAATGGTGCAGCCGCTGTGAGAACCAGTAGGGAGATTCTTCCAAAAATTAAAAGCAGAATTCCTATATGATACAGCAATTTCACTTCTGGGCATTTATCTGAATAAAAAAAAATTTCTGAAGAAAGGAGAAAATGCTGACTGCGATGCAGCATTCTTTACAAGAGCTGAGTGAGACAGGAACCATCCAAGCGTCCGTTGAAGGATGCATGGATAAAGAAAATGTGGTACCTATTTACAGTGGAATATTATTTTGCCATAAAAAGAAGCCTTATTTAAATACTAATGAACAAGTAATGAGGGCATTCTTAACTAGATCTGAATGTAGGTAGCCCACGTCTAACACTTTTTTTTCAAGCAACAGATGAATCACTGTGTAGCACCGTTTACTCCATATGGAGAACAACAGTGTTTCTAGCTGCGGGGCCAGAGGAAGAACAGAACAGAACCGAAGATGAGTTCAAGATGACACAGTTACCCGTACTGATTGCATGTGTACGGCTCACGCTTTTTAGAAACATGGAGGTGGTTCTGAATATACTGTGTCCTTTAGAACAATGCTTTCCAAACTGCCCGTCAGAAAATCAATTCAGTGGACTGTAATCAGCATAAAAAAAAAAAAGAAGAAAAGAACTAGGAAACATCAGAGTGCTTTGCACCGGGCAAGGGAAATGACCGCGTCCTGACGTGCCAGTTTCCGTTACGTGTGGAGACCTCGCCGGGCCATGGTGTAAAGTTTCTTTCTCACCAAGAGCTGAGGTTTACACGTTTAAAAATCTTACGCTAGGTTGGTGATGGTGAAAGAGGAACTAACTGTTTTTATTTTGAACTTGGTCAGGGTTTGACGGTCCCTTAACACTTGATGCTGCTCTTGCGGGGTCTTAGTTTTCAGACTTGTGCCCCCAGAGAGGAAATCTGCCCTCTCAGTTCATTTACGGCCTTTCCATCTTCGGAGACATTCGTTTTCTCCGTGTTGTTCATCGTGTCTGTGTGCAGGCGGATGGGCAACCCACGCCTGCAGGAACGCCCCCAGGTTCCACTAGGTGTCGCTCAGTCTTCATGGTGGACATTCAGAAGGCCACTGTCAGGGGTTGGCTAACTGCATCGCCATACTTCCACCCTGGGGGACACTCTAACTTGGTGAACTGTAGGCTTATACTCATTGGTTTAGAAGGCTAGCTAAGGTACCTTGGTATGCATAATGCAAGAATCCATTTAAAATGTAGATTTATAATTATACTCACACATATACATGTTATATATCTATATGCATGTCTATTTTGAATGTAAATATCTGGGAAATATCTAGGAAATATCTAGGGAAAATGTTACTAGTGGTTTTCTTTGGGTGGTGGGTACTTATTTTTGTACTTTTATTTTCTGAATGTTTTATAAGGAGTACAATTTTCCTATTACCAGAAAAAAAACATAATTCCCACATACAAAAATAATCAGAAAGCAAAACAAATCCTTGCTTTGTACTTTCTAGAAAATCCAATCCACCTCTATAAAATTGTTCCTTGAAGTGAGATTTTTAGATGATCTCTTAGAG
Source organism: Phyllostomus discolor (assembly GCF_004126475.2). Classification (NCBI taxonomy): domain Eukaryota; kingdom Metazoa; phylum Chordata; class Mammalia; order Chiroptera; family Phyllostomidae; genus Phyllostomus; species Phyllostomus discolor. The sequence goes on along the minus strand of NC_040912.2, from coordinate 80,422,436 downwards.
AAAACGATCTAGTTGTAAGAAAATAGAACTATTCAAGGGGACGGTAATTAAATCAAACTATAGGAATTATGCTCAAAACAGGAATGAGAGCTTTGTCCACGTCGCCTCTGCTCAGATGTGCTGGCATGCCCTCAGCATCAGGGTGCCGCTCATACTATGAACATTCCTTCTAGAAGCCTCTCCCTGCCCCCCTTGGCTTCTTTAGGTGTGAAGGCAAGAGGAACTTCAGACCTCTCGCCATCAAGGACCCGGCTTGTTCCCAGTCAGGCTAGAGGGTCCCCGGCTAATCTAAACAGAGCCTCTTCCTGCCCAGCTCCTCACTGTGCGGAGCAAACCCAGGCATCTCTGCTTCCATCGTCATCTCTGCTTCTAATTGAAACTAAAACTAACATATGTTGGCAGCTGAACCAAAACTTTATGGCGACAGCTTGTTTCTGTCATTTTTTTCCCCTGCCTAAACATGGAAAAATTAAAGTGAGAGTCACATTTCAGAATTCTCCCTGCTCGACCTGCTGGCATCCCTTCTGACTTCTCTCCTGGAATCACCCAGTTCTCTGCATTTCCACACCACGGATGTGTTAATTATTAATTTGAGCTGTGGCTGAAGCTGGTTGGTAAGTCTGCTAATTGTTAACCGAACTTGCTACCAACGGGTTTTTTTTCAAAGCATTATTTATTTCTCTTAACAAAAAAGTGTATTCATACCCACAAAACATATTTTAAACCATCGAACAACAACACACTAATACTGTTAGGTAATACGCATCGAAGACTTTTCGGGAACTCCACGCTGTTTTGGGGCTTTAAAACATTAACCTACAGACACCTCAGTAACCTTTGGGCTCGGCCGACCTGCCCGAATCAACCTGCTTTCCAATTTGCTATGAATTCCTGATAAACTCGTAATTTCTCACATCTGCTTTCTGCCAATTTGGGCTTTCAATGGGATACCCATGACTACGTTTCTGCTCAAGTTTTTATCTAGAAAGACAGTTTGGGGCCCATTTCGTTGGCCCACTTTAGCCTCTTAGACAAGGGGCTGCAAACGCCCACCCCTAGGAGCTCTGCTTGCTCCTGGGTGTCACACGGGCTTTGTCGTGAGGACGATGTCTAGCTTCTACACAATACCGCTTGGGGACGTTCTTCTTTCAAGTGTTCAGACACGCGGGGTCTGTGGGCAAGGGTGCATGGAAATCCACGTCATGGGGACCCAGACTCTCTTCTGTAACATCTGGCACAGCGACCAGTGACATGACAGAGGTTGACATTTGGCACCCGCAGCTGGAGGGAGTGTGTGAGTAGGAGTGTGGCCCAGAGAATCCTATAGCCTGGTGTCCACGGCAGGCATCTCTGACTTCTCTTACTAAATCATTGGGGAGCTCAACGTATTCAATGGATCTAGAAGTGAGAACTGACCTGCATATACTCGCCTATCTGTCCCAAAATCAATTGCCCAGATTTTCAACATAATGGGGTGGGGGGAGCTGAAGCTATGCAAGAGGGTTTTCCAAAGGGCAATAAATGACCTAGTTATCAGTCAGATGCCTCCTTCCTCCCTCTTAGAGACTCCCAGTGCAAATTAACTCCAAGTGCTTTCAAAGTCCTGTGGCAGAGAGCTGATTAATTTCATTTAATCTTACGTTTGCCAAGTATTTGGCCACAGAGCAATCCTAGTCTTACACAACATTTATTTGCAACCTTTGGGAAATACATTCTTGAACATGGTGCTGGGAAGGGTCTCCTCTGAAGCTGCCTGGCCCGTATAGAGAATGAATTAATGGTATTAATCCCAGTTACAATGTTTTCTAATAAACTGATCATAACATGAGCGTAGGTCAAGGTCAAGGACAAAAACCCAGATGCCCAGCATAATCTACCTCACTGAATTATGGGAAAAGCAGGTTAAACCTTCGTGTGCGTGGTGACTGCCGGTCTTCTGTTAGTGACTGACAGCCGGACCTGACTCAGCATCTCCAAGATGATGGTCTCACAACAGAACTATGTTGCCTGTTTAGCAGGTTTCTATCTACAGGCATAGACAGCTGACATTTTCTCCCCCGCATGTGAACACAGTCACTGTTTGTTACTTAGTCGCTACGTCTTACCTGAAAGTATTCTCGGTGTGTTTCAGCTTGTGGGTCATGAACTCTCCGTTCTGCGACTTCACTTCTGTAAATCCCTTCTTCCCATCTAAGAAGCTCTTAACTTCTTCTCTGGGCTCTCTGTCTTTTTTAATCTTCTCATCTTTGACCTAACCAACAGTACACACCGGGAAGAAACAGAACGATGAGAATCTTACTAGGTTTGGGTTGGTGTCACCAAAGAAGACCCCAAATTGACAGGAAGCCCCTAGACTCAGAAGTGAAACAAAGCCCCGTAGGACGACGTGGTAGAGATGGGGTGAGGGGGAAACTCTTAGCACATGAGTGATGGTTCTCCAGCCTCCGAGGCGAGACCTTGACCACCCTTTTAGGAAGTCAAGATCATTCCTGATCTCACTGGGGGTTTTATTCTCAAAGGCTTTGGTGGTATTACCACTGGAAACTATTAGGTCCTGGGAACCCCACATGAGTGGCTGTCTGCGGGTCCCCCTGGGAGGAGCGATTATTAGGGTGGCCTTGCTGGGAAAATGCCCAGGTTGCTTGGACAGGTTCCTTCTTGGGTGAAGGGCCCTGATGCGTTGAGGAGAAAAAAGCAAACCTGTCAGATTAGCCAGATCTGCCGTGCCAACTTTGACTGCTGCCAGAGGAGGATGACCCTAGTCTCCTAACCAAATAAGTAACTGGGCTCCCCAGGACAGAAGACATAACGACCCTACCTTTAGGGGGATGGCTCACGGCTGTGGGACTGTGTGTGTAAGACATCTAAGCCACCAAGTTAGAATGGAATAGGAAACATTCTGGGGTTTACCTTGACTTCCAGGGGGCCAGGTAATAAATTATCTCCAGAGTGGTTTTGTGATTTTTGCGGGTGTGAGGTTATACATGAAGAGCAGGTATTGGCTTTAATATTTTGTGGGTGTCATGTCACAAGTTCCTTGTGGTAAATAAGAGATTATTTCAAAGCAAGCTGAATTTACATAGCTTTTTTTTAGGGGTAAAGGAATACAAATGACCTATATCATCTCCCCTAATCTTGAAAGATGAGTGTAAAAACAGGGGCGACTCATTATTGTTCTCTTCAAGACAAACGGAGAAAGCACTGATGTTCTTAAGAACCCCACAGAGGAAGGGGGGTGTGGGTCAGAGCTCTGGGCTTTAAGAGGCGCTGCCCAGCGGTCTCCCCTTCTCTGATCACTCACCTGTCTCCAGCTAAGCTTCCGATACCCTCTGAGCATTAACTATTCAGAAGTGTGTGTTCTACTAGGGCGAGTGCACTTTTTTGCTCTATTACTGAGCCTTAGGTCGTCTTTCCCCTGATGGCCTTCTTCAGGTAGTATCTGATTAAGTTACTACGGATGGACTATGCTGTAGGAATTTAACGGGCAACTATCGTGTGGTCCCAGTTAGTTAAAACTTCAGTCCTTGGCTCTGGCTGACGTAGCTCAGTGGATTGAGCGAGGGCTGTGAACCAAAGTTGTTGCAGGTTCGATTCCCAGTCAGGGTGCATGCCTGGGTTGCAGGCCATGGCCCCCAGCAACCACACATTGATGTTTCTTTCTCTCTCTCTCTTTCTCCCTCCCTTCCCTCTCTAAAAAAATAAATAAATAAAATATTTTAAAAAAACCCTGACTTCAATCCTTCTCCAAAGGGTACACATTTAGAGAAAGGGGATCCCTTGGACAAGCTGAAGGAGGGATCTATTGTTTTGCCATTCCCTTTGAGAGCTTCGGCTGCAAGTTGAGAAACCTGGGCTTTGGGTCCAGTGCTGTTGACAAATTGGCTGTTACTTTGATGAAGTCACCGGATTTCTCTGGGGTGTTGGCTCTGAGTACAGAAACCATGGAGGTCAGGCTCTCAGGAGTGTCCAACCTTTTGGTGTCTCTGGGCCACACATTAAATGCACTGCAGCAAATAGTCATAAAAAGATCCCATAATGTTTTAAGTAAATTTACAATTTTTTGTTGGGCCGCATTCACAGCTATCCTGGGACAGCCCTGGAGATGACCCCTTCCTAATCCTTCATCCTTTCCTTTCCCTCGTGTCTTCTGACTTGTCACAAGGGGCTACAGAGGAGGAAGTTCCTGGCTTGTCCTACAACTTGACTGCAGCTCCTTGGTGGCTGTCCTCGCCCAATCATAGATCAGCATTCACTGGGCGGGCGGGGTCTGTCCTTGCCTTGGCCTACCATTGGTGGACACAGCCCCAGAAGCCATGGACTGCATTATACGTCTTGGTTAAGAAGTTTCTGGGGACACAAACTTGGCGGTGAGGAGGGTCCCATTTCAGAAAACCCATGAAAGTAATTCGGACTCCATTCTCACGGTTGGTGGAATAGTATGCAAAGATGTAATAATACCTCTACCTCACTTCTCCTGTTTTGGAGTCAGAGATATTTCTACTCTTCCCAAATGTATTATCTGATTTACTGCTCCAAAATGTATGTAAAATAGATTTGTAAAACAATGCATATTTAACAGAAGGAAAAAAAATCCTTTTCCTCAATCCTTTTCCTGCCTGATTGGCAAAGGCTGTGGTGGATGGTATGCTTGTATTCTCTCTGGAAGACTTCCTTAGAAAAATTCCCAGTGCAATCATGACAGTTTGAGTTTGCAAATTATTTTATCTTTTTGGGAAATGAATAAATAAAGTAATTCCATAACAGCTTTATGTTTTATTTTAAGGAGCACAGTGGACTGGATTCTACAGAAGATTTAACCCAAGCTCATAGGATTAAAAGAGTCAAGAGACTCTTTTTCCCAAGAGTCCCTTGGGAAAAGCACTGGATCTCCTAGGTCGGAATGTTACCATAGAGAAAACCTGCGCTGATGGGTTATTAATGGGTAGCCAAGTATCCCAAAAGAATATGCAAGGCTCTGGCCAAACGTGATCATTTGGAGAAACTGGGTATTTGAGATGTGCATTGGGATGACAAAGGTGTGTGGGGGGTGGGAATTCAGCGACGCGACCCTGTGCCAGAGAGACATTCAGAAGGTCAAGGGAGCAGGCCAGAAAGGACTGCAACATCAGTCTTTGTAGTTTGTTTGGCATTATCTGATTCTAGAATAGTGACAAGAACTGGCGAAAGTTACCGTTCTTAGACTCAAACCTCTGTTCCTTCTCTGGGTCTGATATGTGCCACGTGAATGTCCTTGCTACCTAAAGTTTGGTCTGGGGACAACATGGACCTCACCAGAAAGCTCAGACTCCGGCCCAGAGCCACTGAGTCAGAATCTGCGTTTCCTAAGATTCCCCGGTGATTCCAACGCACGGCAACGCTGGGGAGATTTGGACTAGATGCATGAAGGTCAATTTCAATATTACATGAGCAACTTTCCTGGAAGTTGTTTTTCTGTGAGAGGTGGGAGGAGGGGGGAGAGCTTTAGGGTGAAGAACGAGAAAGAGGCATTTCATAGTTGGAGAGGAGAAAAAAAACAGCTACGTTAAGCTTCAAGGTTGCAGATCATGTGCGATCCACTGCCACGAAAGAGTTAAGCTGCAGCAGGGGGAGAAAGAAGGTGTTTTGTAAAGGACTGGAGCGACTTCTGGAAATGTTTTCTCTCAGAAGGCTTACGTGCTATTTGTGTTTACTTGTGGTTGACCGATCGTGCGTTGCTCCTTGAAAGAAAAGGCCTTTTAATTTTTTTTTAACTGAAAGGAAATTAAAAAAGGAGGAGGGTATTTACAATGACTACAACATGTAAAATATGGTTTCAAGTTGTCTCTATAAAGCAACCACACAACTAACTAGCTGGAGAGGGGAACATTTAGTCCTTCAACTAGTAATTTAGGTACGTGCTGTTAAAGCAGGAATGGCAGAGTGTTTTTTCCAGCCTGTGCAGAGGATTTAATCTGGCCTTGTACAAAAAGAGAGGCCACAAGCTTTGGGACGCTGGAATGTGCTGCGGGGCAGACTGGAAAAGAGGCAGCTCTGAAGTCATTCTACCAGGGACAATGCTGGGGGGGGGGGGCGGGGGCTTATCTCAAAAGAGGCAAAGAGATGGTCTGGATGGCTGCCGGCGAGCTCTTTAGCTCTTTCCAGCTCCGGGACACGGTGCACAGACAGATGCTCTGGTCATTGAAAACCAATCACATCGCGGGGAAGTGGATTGAAAGGATAGAATCCAAACAGCACTTTTTCAGCTTCCCGGCCCCAACGTGACCTTAATCACTGAGCTGTGATTTCATGCCCTGTTCTCTCTGTGAGGGTATTCACCACGCAGCACGAGTTCTAGGGGAGAACCCACATGGGACGTTTCTGTTCGAGTTTAGTTCCGAGGGAACTTTCATTTTTTTTTGGTAGATGAATTCGTAGTGTTCTTCTGTTGCGAAATGAAGAACAGCATTTTCCCACATGTCCGACCATTTCCTTAGCTGCCTCATTTGAGCCAAACTCAGTTTTCCAGTGATTAGCATTTACGCTTTCTCCTTCCTTTAAATGGGCAGAGTTCACATGCGGTTCTCACTCTCAAAGCACCACAAGTTCTATTAGGGACCAGGAGGGACATCGATGCAAAATAAAACAAGTGTAATGTGAACTAGGGGTTTTCACTTTGCACATGAATCTTATTAAAAAACACAAGAAAAATAACCACCCCCTCTATTTAATCTGGCTATTTATTTTCTAAGTACGGATTTTTTTCCCCGTTTCTTAATCTATGCCACCATAGGTAGAGAAATGTAGCCATAGCTATAGGTCAGGCCACGGGCAAAATAACGCAACTCCTCCCTTACAGAGACTTGAGTTTTACCCTGTTCAAATACTTGGAATTTACTGAATATTGTCACAATTTTTAGGATTACTCAGGGCTCACAATAAGCACAATGGTTGCAACAAAGTCAGGCTTCCTGCTGTGCCATTTCAGGGACAGCAGATCACAGCACCCTGCCTGCTGCGGCCTCTGGTCCCCTTATCGGCCACTTACCTACAGTCATGCACTCTGGCACCTGCTCCTGTGAGTGCCTCAGAAATGCAATGCAAAACATTGGGCCAGAGTTTTCTTTTGAAAACCAAATATCATCTTCCGTTCACCAAATTTTCTACCGGGACGTGTGGGGGTGGTTTCCCTTGGAGAAGTTAAATCATGAATCAAAGCCAATTGGAAACGACACGAAAGGAGGACGGCTCAAGGCAAAAAAGAAATAGCACTTAAAGGAAAAGAAAGTGGGGAGGAAGGATCAGAGGAGTGTTTTTCAAGCTTTTGGACCATGACTCACAGTAAGGAAGATAATGGATGTCACAATGCAGTGCTTACGTTTTCTGATATTGTCTATTTCATTGCACTTCTTAAAATGCCGATGGACACTATTTAACTAATTCTGAGATGTTCTACGTCGATTTCACCATTCGATACATTGTGAGTCATGGCTTGAAAAACACTGGCTGAGAGGTTACAATTGTAGGGGAACACAGCTCTCTGTTGCTTTATGAATAATTAGGCTACTTCCCAGTAATATTTACCTCTTCCTTTTTGAATGTAGGCTTGTCTTCTTGGGACTTTTCTCTTTGGGGCTGCACTTTAGCCCCCTTTTCTTCTTCCTTTTTATGTGCAAGAGTGGTCAGGTCACTCATGTCAAAGAAGCCCTTTCTAGCTCTTACTAGCGTGAGAAGGTGCTCAGGTCACTGGGCATGTGGCTCAGGCTGACCTCTCTTTTGCTGTGTCATGCTCCCCCAAGCCCCTGGGCCAGTGCTTGTAAACAGCAGCCTCGGGTGCTTTCTTTCCACCCAAAATTTGCTTCCATGTGCCTGCCCGTGTGCTCACGGATACCTAGAATGACGTGCTCCTTGTGCGTGTTTACAAACCTCGTGTGTGCTTCAGTGCATTTTGTCTCTGGTCGTCTCAACCACAGCTGTGTTCACGAGCCCCTTAGAACTAGCAGGAGTGAAAGACAGCTTCAGCGCGGTGCAGACATAGTGACAGAGAGTTCTTTCCGGAAGGTGAACATGCAAGCAGATGGTGGTTAAACGCGGTGCTTCTAATGCAGCCTTGCAGACAGAAAAAAATCATCGGTATTTTACACCCCACCCCCCACTTCCACCCTTCCTCAGATTATGTCAATTGGCATGTATCATTCAGATGGTAAAAGAAACAAAATGTATGCTTTTAATTGTCAGTCAATTATAAGCCGATGTCGCCCCAGAGGACTGGCTTTCTGCAAGTTTACATTAAGCTCAGGTCTACATGGTGCCAATCATGGATTTGACATTTTTTTTTTCTAAAGACGGCCCAAACTGGCTACTTTCCCTCCTTTGTTATCAGTTGATCTCAAAGGTTTGATATTTGCCTTCTGATGATGCTATTTGGGACCACGATTCGTTTTTGTCAGTTTTCCACCCCCAACATTTATAATTTTTTTTTTTAGTTAAATGCCAAAACCATGGGTAAGGGGAAGAGTTAAGATGCTCTTGCCTCATGTAGACCCGTGGATAGAGAGGTAAAGGTGTGAAAAGGAACAAGTGCAGATGCAGGTGCAGAGTCACAGGTCAACACAGCACCACCACGAGTGCCATCTTCGCGTTCAAAACAAGCAAGCCCAGGGCAACACATGTCCTCTGGTTGTCTCAGGAAATTTGGTTGATTGGCTATTTAGCCATCAATTGATTGCGTCATGCTCGCAGATTGCTATGGCCTTAAAAAAAAACAAACGAGCGGCCTGCCAACTATGAGCAAGCGTGCGGGCTCAGGAACGTGGCCTCGGCCCCAAATCTGATGTGCATTACATTTCTCACACGTCACAGGCGTCACACACTGGGTGCACCATGTCCACTGTACCTGTTTCTTTTGCACAGCTGTCTGGCGCTTATCTTCTTCTCCTTTCTTTCCATTGACCCGTTTCCCTTCTACGGTCTCTTCTCCCTTTTCCCCTTTCATCCTTTTCTCTTGCACGTCACTTTTTTTCTCTTCTAGCTGCTTTTTACGACTTTGCTCTTCTAGCTGAGCCTTCTTTTCTTCCTCTGCCTTTGCCCTCTGCCTCTCCTCAGCTGCTCTGCGCTCCTCCTCCTCCCGAACCCTCTCCCTCTTCTCTGCCTCCCTCCTTTCCCTCTCTAGGGCGGCTGCCTTTTCCTCCGCCTCAAGTCTTGCTTTTTCCTCTGCCTCAAGTCTTGCTTTTTCCTCTGCTACCTTTTGGTCTTGCTCAGCTTTAATTCTTTCTCTTTCTTCTGCTTCCAACCTGAGCTTCTCTGCCTGGGCCTCCCTTTCCTCCTCCTCCCGCTTTTCATTCTGGGAAATCTTGTCTGAACCTTGTTCCCTCTCACCCTCTACTTTAGACTCATCTGCACCGATCTGCCCATTTTTCAAAGACATTCCCCCTGTTTCTTCTTGGGTTTCTACCGTTTTCTCTTCTCCCATCATCACCTCTACCTGGTTTTCTTTGATGCTCCCTTGCTTTGGTTTCTCTTCCTCCTCTCTGTCCCCTTTGTTCTTCTCTTCAATATCCCGCCAGTCATTCTTCTGGTAGGACTTGGTGACTATTTCTGTGGTTTCCTCTATCTCGTATCTTTCTCGGCGGCTTTCACTTTTTTCCTCCTTGTCATCGGTTTCGTTTTCCGCTGTGTCGTTGCGCATTCTTCTGCTCGGTAGCGACAGACTCCCATCTGTGACGGTCGGGTCGAACTCCTTCTGACGCTCCAGCGCCTCCTGGAGGCGCTTCTGGCGTCTTTCCTCCCGCCGAGCCAGGCGCTCCAGTAAGGCAGCCTCATCGTCGCCCTCCACCTGCGTGTTCGTGGTGGTGGTCTTGACCTCCTCGTCCGGCACACTGTACAGCAGAAAAGACAACACGGGAGACAGCGTGCTGCTGGTTAGTCAGTTGGACTCAGTGGTCTGACCCACCCTGGAACTCCATCGGACGCCAGCAGAACCACACACACCCGGGCACCCACTGCAGACATTACCGTGTTTGTATATGCCCGCCTGGCTCTCGGCTGACAGCATGGGCAGGTCTGTGCCCTTGGTCCCTCTCTGGACACTGAAGTCTACCCTCCATGCTAAAAGTGCTAGGAATATCAGCCCCCTCTCTGAGCAGCCCTCAGACAAAAACTGATGTGTGATGGTGCATAAATACCTCCGTTCCCCACCCTTTCTGAGTTGGATAACTCTGGGGTGCCTGCGCCACACTGGATCTCAGAGTTCCCCAGGGAGTTAAGCTCCCAGTCCCCACAGCAGTCACTTGCTTGGTAAGGACACCTTTATTTGGCTGCCTTCCCCTCCCTGGCTCACTTCCCTCCACCACCACCAGTGTTTTCTGGGCTCATTTTACAAATACACGACTCGTGGTCAAATCTTTGTTTTAGGAGCCGCGTCTCGGTGAACTCAAAGACAAGGACCACACTGAAATAATAAGTGAACTCCCCTAGTGTCGCACAGTATTTTCACATGTCGCCCAGTCACCTAGACTCCGTGAACTGGGTTGGCGGAGCACGCAGCCCTCTGAGAGGAAGAGAGTGTATGTCGGGGCGTGGAAATGCTACACTCACGCTGATGATCCCCAAGGGAGAGACGTGGAACTGTCCGCCACGACCCATGCTCTTCCTTCCAGAGTCACAGGAAGTGACCGTCTGTCAAGGAGTTTGTTTTCTACCCTCCCCTCTGCCCTGTACCTTGGTAGAGCATGTGACCAACAATTTCCAACTGAATGTGAGCAGAAGTGATGTGTCCAGACCAAGGCCAGTAGGAAGCAAAGACGCATGCTCTGTCCTCTCTACTGGCTAGGTCAGAGGACTCCAAAGCCCTGGGAATTGATAAGAGTCACACAAAGAAAGAAAGTAGGTGACCAGTTCTACCTACTAGTCAGAAGTAACCACAATGGACTGGTAGGTTTTGCTGAATTAAAAACTACTAAAATTTGGGACTCATTGTTACAGCAGCCATCATTATCCTGACTAATATACCCACCATCTACATTCTTTGGGAAGAGTTCCATGAATAAAGGGTCTGTTGACCTTCTTTCCCCAGTAAACAAAGGACAGTTAAGTTTGATGTTTATTTAAAATGAAAAGAAAATCTCTGAAAAGCACGCTGTACCACGTTCGTCATGTCCCTCACTGTTGTAGGACGCTGGACACAGCCTGAGCCAGGGGTGCTGGTCTCGGCTGGCAGAAAACAACCAGTCGTGAGATGCCAGGAGCTGTGGCCACAGCTGGGAGGAGATGCCTTGCAGTGTTTAGAAACTCCATCAAATTTCATGGTTCATACCGAACTTGGCCCTTTTGAAGTCCAAGTTCCCTTAATTTTGGAAAAACACATTTCTCATTTAACAAGAAATGGTAGAGTAAAGGCTAGATTTTAAACTTTCTTGGCCTTAGCTGTTGCTACAGGGCACTGTCTCCATGAATTAGACATATCAGGATTAAATTTCCCTGAAAATACAAGTAGTTTAGAATTCAAGGGGAAAAGTCTATATACATAGGCACTGGGATCAACTTGAATTCAAATAATTTTTTAAAAGGTACCCCGAATTCTAAACAGCTAGCCAGATGAAAGCGCACTTGGGTTAAGAAATGAGCAGATGCTCCTGACCCTTTCTTTGCCTGTTTTGAAATCCTGCCAGGGATCACCAGTAGAAGTATCAGTTAGGGTTGTCTGTATTTCAGAGGTGAGTCCTACATTCTAGATCTCAACATGCTTTACTGAAAACAGACAAAGAATTTTGTGTTCAATCAACAGCATAAAGTAACTGTTATTAATGAAATGTGAAAAGATAAGAGAAACTCAAAAAGAAGCAAGACTTGAAAAGCAAGAAAATCTACAGACCAGGAGTAACTTTGGGGGTCACTGATGACCATTCACAAATAACCAGATTCAGGCAAGGCCTCAAGCTGCTATTCTGAAGCTCTCCCCCCAGCCCCCTCCCTTCCTCAGCTCAGAAGTCACACAAGCAGAGACTGACCGTGCAGCCGTCCTCTGTAGGACTCGGGGGGGCTATCTTCCCAACAGTAGTTACCATCGGGTGCCTACCATGGGTGGGCAAAGCCTTGTGCACTCTGCATGTTTTATTATTGCATTTAAACTTAACAATGTTCCTAAGAGGAAGGTATAATTTTCGTTTCCATGTAACTGAAGAAATGCAGTTAATGAAAGGCCAAGTTCAGATTCAAAGCCAAGTAGTGAACCCCAGAGAATATACCTACACCCGCTTTCTTATGTTGCTCTGTCATTAGGGGCTACTTACCAAGGGGCTATTTCCCCACCTAACCAATAAGTTTCCTTATTGAATTCACCCTGCCTGCCAGTATCTTCAAGACTGCCTTCAGAGACCTTCTGTGTACACACTCCAATTTGGGCTAAAGGGGCCAGAATTCTTTCCGTTCAGAATTTTCTAGACAGATTGAATTAAAGAAACTATCAACAGTGCCCTCCCAACACACATAAAACAAACCACAACCACATACAAGATCTTATATGGCAGTGTCATTATATTTAATCAGTCCATAGTTATACATTAATAATAACTTTTCCCCCTCCAAATAGCCCCATCTTTTCTATACCTCAGGGCATATATAGGACACACACTAACCATTAGCAAAATGGACTGTGTGACCTTGTGTACGTGAACTTGTACAAGCCCTTTTTGAAGAAGCTGAATCTCTTAAGTACTCTCGACTTCCCTGATTCCTACCGGGGAATCGGAGGAAAGATGCAGAAGTAAATTCATAAGCTTGTTTATATAATTACATTAAACTAAACAGGGCTCTGCCCCTTGCTGCCTGTTGCAGTGATCACAGGATATCCATTCAGTCTGTATATCATGAAAAGTCAGACATTTGCAATGCGTGCCTGCTGTTAAAGCTGGATAGACCGGAACCAGTTGCGTCGGGCAGAGAAGGGAACGCTCAGCCCACCACATCCCACTCAACAGACAGGCTGAGTGAGAAGCCGCTGAGCAATTCCCCACCCCGGAGAGGACAGTACCTGTTCTGGGCGTTAGCCTCCACCTGGTCGGTCACCTGCCCCAGTGATTCTTCTTCTTGCTTCTGCCGCAGCCTCTCCTGTCGGGCTCGCCGGCGCCGTTCCCGGGCGGCCTCCTCCTCGTCATCGTCATTCCTCTGGTAGGCGATTCTGCAACGGCACAAAAACCACCTCTTGAGTATGCCCACTGCCAACCACGTTCACCAGCTTCCCTCAGTCCTCTTCTGAACTGGACTCCTTGCTAAACCCGAGTTCTAAAAGGACGGTTCCTTTCTTCACGTTTAGAGACCCAACCTGACTAGTTTTCAAGCTTTTATGTATCTGAAAAGCACTAATCCAGTATCTACAGAAGGTAATTTGCAATGATCCAATAAACAGCTTACATTTAAAAATGTACACAAAAGCAGGTTGCCTTCGGAGACCGTGTTGGCCTATTCAGATTTCTTGACTAAGCTGATGACTAGCTTAGTCATGTAAGATTTAGAAGCAGAAATCCAGGCCCTGGCTGATGTGGCTCAGGGGATTGCGCACAGGCCTGCAAACCAGAAGATTGCTGGTTCGATTCCCAGTTAGGGCCCATGCCTGGGTTGCAGGCCAGGTCCCCAGTGTGGGGGCGGAGCGGGGGGCAGTGTGCGAGAGGCAACCACACATTGATGTTTCTCTCCCTCTCTTCTTCCTTTCACCTCTCTCTAAAAATAAATAAAGTCTTTTAAAAAAAGAAGCAGACATCCAAAGCACTGAATTAAAGATAATCAAAATAGTTACTTAAAATTCAGCACGTGTACTCATTATTTGTGTAGACATTGTCACAAGGTCAGAAAAGAATCAAGTTACGTTAATAAACCAGGACTTTGGCATTAAAAAGCCCAAATAGCTAATTAAAACTGAGAACAGGTATCCTCTGTGCTTGGATTTTATTTTTTCCTCTTAGTTTACTTTCGCTGGAGAGAGAAGGTGGCAACTGATAGGAGGCTTCCAAGTCAGTGCCACTCCCTCTGAGACTCCTGTAAGTTCCTCAGCCACAGGCCGGGCACACCTCCACAGCCCCACAGGTATGTTTCGGTAGAAACTTAAGGGTGAGGGCAGGTAGAAGGGGCACAGAGGGCTTTGCATGCACTTTATTTAGCTTTCATCATTTCAGCCGAAGCAAATGCCTACTTAGGGAAATCACACAATCAACATCACCACATTAAATACGTTTCCCTTGGTATTTATCCTCCAATAAAGAACCGGAACTGGGAACTCCAGATGCCCAGACTCAAGAAGAAACGACCTGCGTGGGTAACGTGGATACTCTGGAAGGAGCAATGCGCATGCTGAGATGCAGTGCCGAGAAGGCACGGCTGTGCTGGCCTGGCCCAGGGACGAGCTGCCCCAACGGGTCCACGGGCGGGGACGGAGCCGTGCTGTGCAGAAGGCTGCTTTTCACATTAGACGGTTAGAGTGCTCTCATTCCAATATTACTTACCCATCTACAAATGGATATCCAGACACGTAAGTTTCGTGCTTACAATTCTTACATAACGACACAGCTAAAATAACTTGCAAATGAAAAAAAACAAAACCGTGGAGGCATTCCTACCAACCATATGAACCTACTGTGATTGACAGTGGTTCGTTGCTGTCAGAGTCACAAAGCAGGTGTGGTGAGGCTTAGATTCAGGGCTTTCCCTCACCTGCTCCTCTCTTCTGACTTCCGTAACACAAATGCTATGAATGTCTTTCACCTTGGTATCTCATGAAAAACAAGACGGACAATTCCTACGGTCGGCTGGTTCGTTCTTTGCTACTTCACATAAATATAACTTCATACTTACTGAAAACAATACTCAAATTCCAAAATAAATAAAATGTCACTGAGTGGTTTATTTCCACAGATGTGGCGAGAAGGGCCGTGTGATGTAGTTGAAGGATCGCTAGGTTAGCACTCAGAAAAGCTGGCTCCTACACCTGGCCTCTTCCTCGCGCTGGCAGCCCTTGACGCGCTGGACTTAAATGTCCTTGGTCTGTAAGGGTGTGAGGGTCGAATGGAATCATGGATGTCATGGTAAAGCATTCTACAGTGCAATCTTTTTTGGTTCTTGGGAAAAGTGCAGTCAAGGAGCTGCTTTGTGAGGGAAGAGGAGTTCAATTTTAGACTTGTTGAACCCGAGGTGACAGCATGACACGATGTGAATGTTCCCTTCTAATTTAATCACATTGTAATTTGCAGTCAGAAGACCTTCCCAGTGGTTTGGCTTCAGTCTTCAGATTCTTGGCCTAATATCCCTTTGGCTTATTTCTCAGCAGACAGCTTTAACCACAGCAGGGTCCTTAATGACTGCTTCCCAAGCTAATCAAACACAAAGTCTTAATACGTTCTTCTACATCTCTGGATGGGCCACGAGGCCTTGGCTTTGACTGGTGCCTTCTTTGTCCAAGACAAGCAAAAGACATAAAAGCTCATACGGGACATCCGATGCTACAAACAGAACCCTCCCCCCCCCCCCCGCCTTCTGAAACGGAATTCCATGTTTAGTCCTTCATTTCCCACTGTGTTTGAACAGTTTGAGCAGTTACTGTCTTCCTCCCACTCACCAGTTTGCTCGGTTGTCAGCGTTTGGCTCTGAGGCAAACTTGACTTGTCATGGAGGCCAAGTCACACTCAGCCTTTCTTCGCCTCGCTCGCATTTCTCATCGGCAGGGTGGCCTGGACAACCAGATCACCCCCCACCCAGTCTCCTGTAACTCTCGTCACTTGGTGGAGCTTGGCATTCCCTGTCAGCCCCTCTCCCTCAGTACACAGTTCCCAGAACTGGATGTTTAAGGATCTTTTAACACCACTAATGAACACACATATTCAAATTGCTTTCAGAGTTAAGAACAGCAGCAACAACAAAATAAATAGCCAAAACAGCTTCATGGCATTTCGAATCATAACACGCCCAGTTGCTGGCTCAGTAACCCACCAGTTGGCTTTGTAAGCGAAGCCGTGGCCCTACTAAAGGACCCAGTATGTGTGCCCACACTGACCCTCGTCTCAAAGAGCCAGGCGGCTTCTTGCTCTGAGGCCTGTCCCACAGCGGTCTGCCCTCCGCGTCACTGTCTCAGGTTTAGGTATTTTTTTCAAAGCTGCAAACACTTACTTGTTTATTTTTTTTCAGATTCTAAAAAGTAACATACCCTTATTTTCTTAAACCCGACAAAGCAAAATGTAAAAAAGAGAAAGTAAAAATTAGCTCCCTAGTCACACCACCCATGGCTAATAATTTGATGTGTCCTACCAGATATTTTCCTATGCTTCATGGGTATTTTTCTTTTTAACAAAGTGGGGTTATGTTGATATTTAGAAACAGCTTGAAAAAGTTACCTTATTTATGCCTATTTTAACATATTAGGAAAATATCATTTTCAGAGCAATGCCGAACTCTATGTATAGATGCACATCGTAATTACATGGATGCACTATGCTCTATTTAACCCACTTTCTACTGATGGACAGTTCACAGTTTTCCAACTTTGTGTTCTTGTAAACAATGTTGCAAAGGACATCATTGTAGCTATACTTACACCACTTGCTCATTTGCTTACCTAGGGAAAAATTCTCAGACGTGAGAATGTCTGAGTTTAGGAGCACGCTCACTTTAAGGGCTTTTGGTCCACATCGACAAACTGCCCTCCAGAAAGGTCTGTGCCACCAGCAACATACGCGAGCGCTCATTTCAATACACGCAGGTTTATGCAAAGGCAGGCGAGTACGGAGTATCCTCAATACACCCAAATGCTAGCAACAGCCTCTGCTTTATGCTCCAGTGAAAGGCAGCATGTTAACATTTCTAACTTCCCACACACCCGATTAGAACATATTTGAAATGCTGCTGACTAGCAAAAAGTCATACCTAACCGCCCACTGGATTGTGATAAAAGCATAACAGTCCGTCCGCTGCTTCTGAGAAACGGCAGCAGATGCGGCATGAAGCAGTCCGCCGCGCTCTCTCCACTACAAAGCCGGCGATGTTCCCAGATGATTCAGAGGCAGCGTGGGACCTGAACTTCCTCTGAATCATCTGGGAAAGATTAAACCACGTTTATTAGAGTTTTAATCAAATGCCTTTTATTTCATTTTTCAAAAACCAGGTGACCACAAATGCTCTGTGAACTACCAGAATCCATGACTTTCCCACCCTGCTGTGTGTTGGCGGGTCAACTAGGGAGTATTCTGCTCCAGTTTTGGGGGGCCGCCTTCGCTTATCTTATGGCAGAAACGCTTGGAGAAAGGTATGAGCGACCACACAGCAGGAGGCCAGGGCTGCCTCCTATAGACACCATTGCGTTTTCACACATTTGCTCTTACTGCAGAGCAAAACCGTTCATCAAGTGTTCGGGAGAAAGAAAGAGAAATGGTGTGTGTGTATGACTAAGTGTTAAACAATCTCCAAAGTCTATAATTACCACATGATGCTGTTAGACCGTGTCGGTGGTACGAACAAAGTGGAGAGAGACCTGGCTGTTCTTCCACTCCCAGAACCACAGCTGGAGGGCTCCGGTGTTAAATTATAAGAAAAAACAGATCCAGGCGATGGGAAAACTCTCCTGGAATGCTGTGGCTTTCACACCAACGGCGTTTTCAGTCTCTTGCCACCGGCGTGGCCCAGCCTCAGGATATTCAAAAGTCACAAGATAGTCACATTAGGTGCTGTGCCTTTTCAATGGAGAGTTCAAATCAAGAAAAGTACTGCAGCTATGGCACGTAAGGACATCACCAAGGAATCGGCGTCTCTGTGTTTCCCTGGGCCGGGGTCTGCATGAACGCCAGACGAGAGGGGGAGGACGCGACAGGAGCTTCCACAGGAAGACAAGGGAGCGGCGTGAGTGGTCGCCTTGCCTCACGCCCTCCTCGCCCCGCCCCGTCCTAAAGATTTCTGAAGACCCGTGCAACGTGGCAAAATCTCATCCACAATCCGGGTGGTTTTATTTTGCTTTTACCCCTTGTGGCTCATGGTTTGAAGAACATCGCTCTTGCTTCCTCTCATTTTGTCTTCTTTTTTTCCATTTTGTTATTTTCTGTTTTGAGACGATAGTACACAATCCTTGATGTCTTCAAGTAAAAATGCCAGCAATAGTACTTAATTAACAAAACAAGATCTCTTATCAGGAAACAGCATTAAAAATAGAATAAGAAAAGGTAATAAGCATTTTAATGAGGGGGCCTGATTTTATTACATGTTTAAGAGCATTAAAAATCGAGAGTAAATGAAAAAAAAAACCATGGTTAAGTCTATACTGAGTATATATTTACTTATTGCATATTGACGATCACAGTATTATTCTGAGGAACTCACTGAATAAGCAAGTAGTTAATCAAGTTTGGACTGGCAGTCTTGCGATTCTACTTTTTTTCCATACATGGTATATATGATATAATTATTTTACAATGAAAAAAAATTCAGGAACATGTCTGACAGCTTTCCAAAATCGGTTTATGAAGACGTAACTCCTTTCCATCGTGCTCTGCGTAGGGCCACCCCCCCCAACAGTGAACGTCACCGTTCTGCTGCTGGTCAGCATTTGGGCTTCCCCAACTGTTCTCTACAGTGCACGGCACTGTGATGCCTGCTTGCGCACACACGTGTTTCTCCAGGGTCGCGGCTGCGAAGTGGGACAGTCTGTGTTCACTTCAAGGCAGAAGACTCCATCTGGCTGCCCACGGCCGCAGCTGTGTCGGGTCACACTCCCATGCTCTGTCACTTCAAGTAACCAAGTCAGATCACCTACAGTGACACCGTCCTTGGCTAACGGATAGAGTCAGAGAAAAAAAAATCCATCCTTTATATCTTGTATAGCAGTGGTTGGTAGCATTTTAAAAATGAGGATTGTTTTAAAATGTCAAGAAAAAATGAAGAAACCACAGTTGCTTATATTTTGTTACTGATTAGTGAGCTGCTTTATAAAGTGCCTATAAAAAGTACATAAAAAGGAATCTATCTTATAAACCACTGCATTTATATTTATACATATTTGAAGAACAGTCTCTCACACCCGAAAGAGCTGTTTATCAGACTACAGGTGCGGATATGAATTTAGGAATCTCTTTCCGTTACTTCGCCGCCAGAGACCCACCGGTGCGTAGAAAGACTTCCACAGCCACGGAACAGACTTTGAATTGTTACTTCCAGAACGTTTGGGGTTCTTTTGACATTCCTCGTGTTTGGTAAGCACCCACATGTATGGCCACATATGCAGACTCACAGGCTACGGGAGGAAAACCTTGGAGAACAGAAAAGGCCCCAACCTTAAAATGAGGCCAACGGGTGACAGACCCACAGAGATGCCGTTCACATCCAAGTTTCCAAGTCTCTGGGTTTTCTTTCGTTGTTTCTACCTCACTCCTGTATATTTAAAAGGAGAATGCTGCGCCTAAGATTCCAACATTAGGTAAATGGCCCGCTGCACCCTACGCTCAGCGCTCACCTCTCCGCATCCCCCTGGACCTCCTCTTTCGTGGAAGGAGTCGTTTGCGAGAAGGCAGCATTTGCTAAGGAGCGATTACAGGTTGTCCGTGAGCCGCTCCGTCTCACACAGGATCCTGGCCCAGCTTTCTGCAGCTGCGCCCTCCCCAGGAGGGCCAGGTCTGGGAGGAAGACTGCCTGGGCTTCAAGCCACTCAGGACAACCTCTTAGTCAACTGCTTTTCTTCAATTCCCATCACTCGTGGTTCTACTGGTGTCTTCGTCTTGACCTGGGTCTTCATATGGGATCCAACTTAAAGACCTAGCACACCTCATGTGGGTTGAAAGTGTGCTTGTCAACGATTAGGAGGCCAAATGGCTGGTACATACTTTCACTATGCCTCTTCGTGGACCCCAACGCCCCCCCCCCCCCCCCGGGATGTGCTTTCCTGATATGAAATGCAAGCAGACTCCCCCAAAGGATCCAGTCAGTTCTGGGAACTGCTCACACGCCCTCAGCAAAATCCCAGGCCACGCTGTGATCGGGAGGGAAAATGCTGAGCCACTGAAGTGGGTCATCTCCGCCCCGCAGATTGACTGTGTGTTTGAAAGTTAAAAGAGGTTTACAGAAACATTCCAGGCTCTTAAAGACGATTTTGTTTCTATGTGGTGTCTGCAAAATGTGGTGGTTTCATTTAACGCACAGGAAGGCCCAATTCTGAATATTTCCCCCTTGGATTCCTTCAAAGAAAGGCATTAAAAATTATAATAGAGAAAAAACTCCAGAAAATAAAAATATTTTCAAGTCAGAATATGTTTATGTTTGGGTCAGAAGCCAATCACCAAGTGGTCTGTTTGTAATTAGTATAAAATAGAATAAAAGAAAGCCCTCTTGATTTTAGATATAGTTAATGGGGGAAGAAAGGTGAAAATATGCTGAATTTCACTGCAGGATACATTGCTGTACCAGTCGTGTGCCTTTTACCAGGTGAAGGCACATGAGGTGGTATATTATGATGAAGAAATTTCCCCAGGAAGAGAGGTATGCTTTACGCCATCCATTTCCCCTCCTCCCAGCCCACCTCCCATACACACGCACACCTGAGAATTACTAACATTGCACACCCACCCTAAGTTTTGGTTCTCAATAGTAAGAGGTTGTGTGCTTGTACACGTTGGTGTTCTTTTCTACGTTGTCATCACAAAAGATCGCCACCAGCCTACCACATGCCTCATACAATGGTGTCACCCTGTCATCACACGCGTTTCTAAAACCACAGACCACGGTGGGTCTGTGGTTAGAGCAGAGCAGAACTGAAAGAACCAGTGGAAGAAAATCCTCTCCACCCTGCCTCGGAATGCTACCCCGGCAGGCTGGTTCCACGTGTCTTTACGGCTGCAGCGTCAGGTGAGGGGAGACCTGGGAGCTCTGGGGGTTCTGATTCCGACTCGGGCTTGTGTGGCTAACTAAGGTTTGCTGGAACTCGGCTCTCAGAATAGCCCTGCTGCAGGGCACGCAGACCCTAAACCCGGTGACTCATTTCTAAATCAAAGCAGGTAGTCACAGGAAACTTTTAAAAGATGGGTTCTAATTGTTTGGGGTCAGTATTTTAAATTACAAAGAATGTTTAGCATGAAATATACTGTGCCCAGAAATGAGTGTACAACATAATATGACCATTTTAAAGAGTAATAATGGAACCAACCTACAGAATACCTACTGCCCAGCTTAAATAGCAGCAGCACCTTGGAAATTCTCACGGGCCCCTTTTCAATCCCATCCCTGTTTCTTTTTAAGTGCCTCTAAATAAGCTCTAGCCCAAGTTTTGGGTTATTTTAGTTATTCTCTTGACTTTCTTTGTAGTTTTTACCCCCAAGGTATGCATCCCGAAATGATTCAACTTTCACATTTGCCTTCCTAGAAACCTGCATGATCATTCCACATGCAGTATGTTTCCAGAATGCTCCATGTTTGTACGGAGAGCTGCAGTTTAGAGTAACAGATGAGGCACGGCATTTCCAAACCGTTTCTGATATCCTAGTTTGGATCAGATAAATGTCCAACCTCTTGTGCAACGGGTCCCATTTTCTTGTTTAAAAGCCCATAGATGGGCTGGGATATTCAGAAAGGAATAGAATCTGAGTTTCTTTTCTTACCGAATTGCTATAATTCTCCCATTTATTTTTAAAAAGAACAATGCACCTGTCATCCTATTTGGAGGGATAATTCCATGACAGTTTCCTAAGATAGACTGGAATCTATTTATCCTGTCACCAACAGGACTGGATTTGTATCGCTTCTGCTACCCCACCCTATTGAAGCAATAAGCGTTGTCAGATATAAACAGTTCGCTTTTTAATGTGTAACTTTTAGAAAGAGGAGGGGTGGAAGGAGAAGGTGGATGTTGGAGAAGACATATTTTCCCCTTCACTTAGTTACTCAAGTTAAACTTTGGCTGAAATGAATAAAAAGAAGTATGAGAAATGTTTAAGTGGTCAGTAAGATAATTAAAACAATCAAACTCTCTTCTCTTTCAATGCTTATCTAAGATTCAACCAGTAAAAAAACAAACAAACAACAAACCTCAATTACTACCCAAGTTTTCATACGTATTACCTTTTCTTCACCTCCAACCTAGGATTGTTTTTTTTTCCACTCTAGTAAGAATCGTAAATAAATATTATCATTAATGAACTTAGACTTTATAAAATGCTGTGAATCAAAAGTAAAATCTGAATTGGGGCCATTTTCTGACTTCTATCTATTAAAGGACAAGCTCGCTTAGACAGGATGTTGTAGGTGTGGATGACAAACCTGGGGCTTAGTTATTTTCTTTTTAAGTAAACAATGATAGAACACTTCAACCCAGGTGTCAATGGCTGGGCAACACTGTTTGCGCATGCTCAATCTCTCTCTCTCTCTCTCTCTCTCTCTCTCACTCACTCACTCTTTCTTGTGCATATAGGTCTCTCGACCTGGGTGTAGAACAAGCCTAGCAACTGCCCCAGAGGAACCTCGCAGGAAACCCCCACATTCCCACCGGCCCCTTTGGATGCCTCTGACCACAGATAAACAGGCAGATTCTTGTCATAGCCCAGGACCGAGTCTCCTAGAAACAGAAATTTCCATTCCTCTCTTCCAAAGGAAAAGCAGGAACTCATTTTAGATGAGCCTTACACTTAGTGTGATCCAGAGATTCAAGTCTTACCCCCAAATTTGACATCCTTGTGCAATGCAGTGCAAAGGTTCATACTTTCACGTGGTGGAGCTTCGAACTGTGGTCCCGCTATCGTATTGGTACGCATTCAGCAAAAGAAATAGAGTGATTGGAAAAATGCAGGCGAGATGCGCCTAAGTGGAGATGACGAACCTGTGACTCATGAACCTGTGACTAACTAAAGGGGATCCCGGGGAAGGGAAAGTGGCATTGCAGACAAGACAATAGAAATGCACACCACACGTGGAGGCCGCTAACGAAAGTCACCTGCCTGTCAGCCGGGAGGATTCTCCGCAGCCTCTGCAGACAAGCAGCGCGTAATGCAAGGAAATTTATATATCATGGATTTTCACAACAGCCCTTTTATGATCCTTCCCTCCCCTCGAAGTGCCCTCTGGAGCTTTCCTGCTTCCACTCTCCTTTTTCTTAATTGGAAAAATATTTACTATTCACTTCCTCTTTCCCAGTATTCTCAGCTCCATGTTTCCCTATTATGGTGGCAGAGCCTCCCATATCCCCTTACTCTTCTGCTTTTCTTCTCTTCTTTAGAAAGAGAAAGTTTAAATATACTGGCAGGTCTGACACGGGAGCTTTGTTTCCAGCACCTCTGGTAAAAGAAGTGACTGTATTTCTAAAAGAGAGCACATTTTGGGGTGATTACTACTACCTCCCCAATCGAGAGGTATTGCAAACGTCCCTAACACCCTGCGTAGCTCCCCGCCAGTGCTAGAACGCAGGCTCTCGTGCACAGGCTCTCGTTCACAGGCAGTAGCAAGCAGAAAGACAAACTGTGAGTGGAGAGAGGAAATGCAAAATGAAGGGCCATATCCTGGACGTTTGGCTCTTTGGAAACAACACTTATTCTTGCAGGGGACCTGGGGCCAACCACTGAGGCGAGTGCCCTGCTGTTCAGAAAGGAAGTCCAGGAGTCTGCTTTGCACTCGGCAGATCATCTTCCTAAGTCAACGGAAACCTTACCTGAGCCCGGGCCTGCTCTGTGGGAGGGGAAAAGGCTGACACCCACTCGCGGTGATTGGGCAACAAGCCTGTCTGACCAAACCACACCAAACCAAACCAAATAAAAACCTTCCATGCTCAAGACCCCCTGTGAGTTAATAGAAGACCCCCATAAAAATGAGTATTTCAGCACACAGAGTCATATGAAATAACTGAACATTACATTTGTGTGTGTTAATTGAATTGGAGTCATCAACAGCTTAAGAATCAGCCAGCCATTCTTGGACAGCCCATGAACTCCTGAGGGTACCTGTCTGCGCCAGCAGATTTCTCTCCCAACAGTAGATTATTAACCAACAAGGCGTATGCCGTCTCTGACCAGATATCAGGGCGATCACTAGTTCCTTAAAATTGTTCCCCTGCACAGGAGGCACTGTTTCAGGAGGGGAGATAACCCACTTTATGCAGAAAGTGTCATATCTTCTCATTACAAATCACGAAGTCACAGCATCGGTATTGGCTCAAGGATTTCTAATCTTGCGTACCTGCCTCTCCCCAACAAAACCACTAACCCATGTGGGACCTGGACTTGGAGGGGAGGACAGTTCAATTCAGGTGGGACATCAGGGTGGTGAGCTCTGGGCAGCAAAGGGGGCTGCAGGAGGGGCTGAGATCCTGAGGGTGAGGTAGTGGGCGATGAAGGTGGGGTCTTAACTTGTGACAGTGGGATGCTGGTTGGTAATGCCACTCCACCATGCCAAGTGACACCCAGGTGGCCAGAATTAGCACACCCATTCCACAGTTATTTATGGGGTATTTCCTCTATTCAAGCCACTCATGGTGAACACCAAGGTGAATGAAAACTCCTGCAAGGCATTTGTAATCCAATAGGGAAGTTAAGACATGTGGTGAATACCATAGGAGACTTATTGATAAAGTGACTGAAAGTTTAGAGGAAGTGCTGGCTGGTGTGGCTCAGTGGATTGAGTGTCAGCCTGTGAATCAAAGAGTCACGGGTTCGATTCCCAGTCAGGGTATATGCCTAGGTTGTGGGCCAGGCCCCCAGTAGGGGGTGCATGAGAGGCAACCACACATTGATGTTTTTCTCCCTTTCTTCTTCCCTTCTCTTCTCTCTAAAAATAAATAAAATCTTTAAAGAAATAAATAAAGTTTAGAGGAGGAAGAAGAAAATTCCAGCTAAAGGATCGGAGAAGGTTTCATGGAGAAAGTAATATTTGAGCTGGATGTTTTAGGATTGGGGGCCAGGAGTGGGGGCACCGGGGACAGAGGAGGACCCTACCACATACAGAGAGCTCAAACAGCAAGGCTGCAGAGCCAGGAAATAGGGCCATGGAAAAGCAAACAGTTCAGTCTGGCCAGGGCCTGGAGAGCGTGAAGGGCATTAGTAAGCTCCAGTTGTGCTTGGCACATGCAGACGGCCGGCTTCTAATAAATGGGAGAGTAAACCAACCGTTTCACACAGCCTAAGGAGAGAGGCTCCTTCCGCGGCGGCGGCGGCGGCCCCGCGGAAGCACACGGGGAGGATTTTCTAGTTTCAGTCTCTACTCCAGGTGTTTCACTTCACTCTGCAGCTCTCCCCATGAAGTCATGGGCCAGCTACCCGGTATCCAGGGCTCCATAAATCTTAGCTGCAGGGGGAGACTTCGGTCCAGCAAAGTCTCCAGTCATTTAGAGCAGAGGCACTCAAGGGGCTCCTTCAGGAGCAGCAAGCCACAACGTCCCGTTTTTCCCCGAGAATGGCACGCAGACCCTTTGCTGGAGTTGCCATCTTCTCCGATTTCTCGTACCCACTGTGCCCGCAAAGAGTCGCATGAGGTTTTTACGTTTCCTGCCTGTAAATCAGACCCCAGGTGAAATCCACCATGATGGTGCTATATTAGGACTAATAGAAGAATGAAACTGGAAGGAATTTTCAAGGTTATTTGCAATCTGAGCAGCGCACGTCGTCCATGGCAACCCGGGGTCTAAGAGGTGAAGTGAGTGACTCAGTCCGGACTAGGCCCAGGTCTTCAGTTCCCATTCCTGTATGCTTTCTAACCTACGGCGCTGTGTGCGCTTTCTCAGGGTGTCGTGCAGATTAACAAAGAGCTTCGGTCACCAAAGCTGGGGATATGGCTCAAGGGCCAAATCCAGCCCACATCCTGTTTTTGTCAATAAAGTTTTACTGGAACAGGGCCATGCCCAGATCATCTATGGCTGCTTTCACACGCCAGTGCCAGGCTCCAGTAAGTACAACAGCAGGTGTATGTCCCACAAGTTTGAAAATATATACATCTCACCCTTTGCAAAAAGAGTGTGCAGGTCCCTGATCCAAGCCAATAGTCTCAGAATTGTTTTTATAATGTACTGCTGTCAGTTAAAAAAAATAAGCATGTTCTTTTTCTCCTCTCCATTTTTACTAAGAGTGATCTTCTGCAGCCACCAGGCCAGCTCAAAGGCCACACTGTTCTGTGATGTTTTATCAGACACGATGAAGGCCAACTGGGAGGGAAGGACTCTTCGCCTACGTGAAGTCTGCCATGGTTCTAGGTATCGGGCATATATCACCGTGACACTGTTATTTGTATATCATCTGGTTTCCCATATTATGTCATGTTTGTTGAAAGCAAGATACTTGATACGTTTTTTAGCTCTCCTTCTCAATGTATCTTGGGTAAAATAGGTATTTAATAAGTATCTTTAATCATGGAATTCAAGAAAGGCATGTGGCACGAGACACTGAACAATGGCAAATAGGGAGAGGAATTAACGACGGTGAAGGCTAATTCCATTCCCCGGACACGGGGTGCACTGCCCAAGTCCTCAGGGGTTTATCTGAATCAGACATGGGAAGGACGAAGAGACCAACACAATCCCACGGAAAAGTTTTAGCGTCAAATACTGGACAGCAATGCTTTCCAAAAGGACAGAAGTGAAATGTGGCTCAGCTTCATGAATACAGAAAAGCCACCAATTTCATCCTGGGCTCCTGACTATTTACTGAAAAGACGATGACCAAGTAATTAGTGCTTCATCAGTGGGAGAAGGCCCCCTCCAGAGCACGTCTCAAAGCTGTGTGTGTGGGGACGCGCCCACCCCCACGTGCCCTCAGAAGCTGTGTGGGCTGTCAGGAAGGCAGGCGCTCCACACTGGCTTGTGGATGGATATGCGCCAGGGAGGCCTGGCTCCGCCTGCTGCTCGGTCACATGGGCCAGTGAGCTTGCTCTCGGATCAATCGTGAGTTTCAGAAGCCAAAGCTGGCTCATTCACCAAGGGAAGACGTGCTCTCTCAGGCTGAAACCTCAACACTATGACGGGATGGACAAGAGCCATATTAAACCCTCCTAAGAGTGACAGTGGCAGCTTCAAGGCTAGACTTGAAGACTGAAGAGTGCTAGCAAGAACATGTAGGAGGTGGATCCTAACATTTCACATTTCTCCCGATTCCTTCCTGCTGGAAGTTGCAAGCAGCTGTCAATCAAAGGCTTGCCCGCGTCTGCCTGTGTAGGTACTTGGAGAATTGTCCTCATTGGTCCAAAATGCATCTATTATAAATTTGTTTCCCATTCTTATGCTACTTTGTCTGTAGACAGCATGATGTTGCAACTGAATACAGAAAGTTCCCTTGAGTTCAGAGCTGGAGAAAATGTTTTCCTTATTTAAAAGAACCAAATGGTTGTAGACAGGGAAGATATCTGACTTTTGAAACTAGTGAGTAAAGCATGGGCTAACGTCAAATGGAGTCAGCTGGCATTTTGCAGTCTGACTGTGGGCCCTCACCTGCTTCAAAGCTAGAACGTGAGGGAGTGTGCGCATGTACACCTGCTGTCCTCCTGGCTCTGCCACTGTCACGTGACTGGCCTGGGCTGGGCCAGAGCAGAAGTTCACTGTCTTCCTGTTACTCTAGTACCTGCCTTCCCCCCCCCCCCCCGTAACTCCTCCTGCATACCTTCCCTTGCAAATGTCATATATCCTTCTTTATTTGCTGTCTTCTGACAATTAGGGCATATTGGTCTTGGCCTTTTGCAATGAATGTGGAAAGCAAAAATAATTCAGGACAAGTAGGTAAACTACACAAGTTTGACTTAACCAGTCTTTTAGAAATATTGTCATGTATTCTAGTCAAAATGGATTCTGTAATAGACTAAATCATTAACGGAGCCAAAAGTAGCTAATTCCATGTCTATCTTATCATTCTTATGTTTAATTTCAGAGTTGGGCTTACAAGTTAGTCTAATTTAGTAGCTAACCTCAATATACTTCAGAATGTATGTACAGTGATTTTATTTTATATCTAGATATCTTAACCATTTGCTCAGTTGATCAAAACACCCAAAAGAACAGTTCGATTTGCTTATGAAATGTCTCAGAAAGCTGCACTGACGACTTTTGGTTCAGACATTGGTACCCATTACCTCCTGATGACATTGTATCATGGGGCGTGCTCTCTAGAGCTATGTTTTGAAATGATGTGTCCAGTCGCTCCTCACCGACCACACCTTCCTTCTTGAAATTCTCTGCCTGCCATTTACTTTGTCATTTCCTCTGTGTCTTCCTCCTCTGCTCTCTTCTCTTCTAACGCAACACGCTCGTTCTGGGTGATCCCATCTATGCTTATACCTGCTAGTCCTAGTTTCAAGGCGCTGATTTTCTCATTTATGTTCCTAGCTACGCCTGCTCTCTTGAATTTCTGAATGGCTTTTCTTCCTTGGTAATGAAATTTCCAGGGAGGAAGTTGAGAGTAATGACTTACTCTGGACATCTAATTAGTCCGTGACTCATCCAAAAATTTAAAAATGCTCTCTGTGCTGGTTCTGCACTCTCAGATCCTTATACTTTTCAAAATGGATGGTTTAAAAAAATTTTTTTTAATTCCTCAATCACGAGGCTTCCATTCGAGATGGTGGAGTAGGAGCACGCTGCACTCACTTCCGCCCATGACCACAAGAAAATCACAGCTGAATTATAGAAGACTCAACCCTAAGAACCATCTGAGAACTGGCTGAACAGAAGCCCTAGAACTATGGACGAACAGAAGAAGCCACATCGAGACATGAAACAGGCTGGCCCCCACCCACGTGTGATGTGCAACCCAGACGTGTGCCTTGTGGCACATAAGGATTTTCTTAAAATCACATTCTTAGAGAGTTGGCACACAAATTGTTGCTCACAGGCACTCACCTTGGCCTCGGGTCAAGGGACAGAGGCTTGAGGGGGGCCAGAGACATACAGGGAGAAGCTGAGTTGTGTGGCTTTGAGGTGAGAACTGGAGGGACCGCCGCCATTATCCCTGTGTTGAGACTCCCACCCATGCTGCTGACGGATGCCAGCTTTCCAGAGCTGAGCCCTCCCTCCACACAGCAACACTGAATCTGCAACAACCTGGTGATCTTCATTAGCTCCACCTTGTTGACCCCAAAAATCCCTGCCCTATGAAACCTGAATACGGCCCTAGGCTCCTCCAGCAACACCCAGACTGGGCCCACAAGGCAGTCTCTCTTAAAAACCCTTGAGGAATTCTATCCAGCTCTGGTGATGCCAGAGATAAACAGGACAAAACTGAGTTGTGTGGCTTCAGGGTGGGGGCTGGAGGGGTGGTCGTCATTGTCCCTGTGTTGAGCTCTCCTCCCTCAAGGCCAAGATTCTGTGCTAGGCTGTTAGGCTGTTGAACTCTGCTGGCTCCACCCTGATGACTACAGGAGACCCTGCCCTAAGCAACTCACCATGGCCTAAGGCTCTTTGGGGAGCAACCAGGCTGGGTATGCATTGCAATTTTTCTTAAAATTCTCAAGGAATTTTTGTCAAGCTCAGGGGGTCACAGAGACATACAGGGAGAAAGTAAGTTGTGTGGCTTCAAGGGAGGGCTGGAGGGACACCCACCATGGTCCTTATATTGAACCCTCCACCCACATGACCAAATCTGGATCTGCATAAGCCTGGTGAATTCCACTAGCTCCACTCTGGCCACAACCTGAGACCCAACTGCATAAGCCTGCAGGCCCCAAGTGGGTGGCAACTGGCCTTGGTATGGCCTGAGACTTTTGGTGAGTGGCTTCTGCTCACACTGGCACTAAATCTGAATCTGTATTAGCCTGGTGAATACTACTAGCCCCACCCTGGTGACTCTCTGAAACCCTCCCTTACCCAACTCACATATCATCTCAGGCTCTTTCAGTGGCTGAAACTTTTATGCAACTGGCAGGGATGAGCAGGTCTTGTGGTGCCTTGGGCCTTTTGCTGACCTATCCCAGGCCTGTACTGTTGGCAGCTGGCCCTGTTCACAGCATGGTCCTTCCCACGTGTATCCAGGTCCTGCACAAGCAACTACCAACAATGATTACACTGTAGCTCCTAACAGCCAAGTGCTGGTCACAGGCAGTGTCTGACATTGATCTGCATGAGACTCCTTCTCAAGAGGCATCAGAGTCCATCCACTTGCTGGCAGGTTTCAGGTACACTGTTGTACCACCTGATTAGTTCCATAAGTGGCACTCCCAAAGGGAGGTCTTGGCAAACACCAGAACTTAACGGGACAAATCCTGCTGCTGCATGGGGTCAGGCTCCACAGTATATTGTATGTTGTTGTTGTGGCTAATCCTCACAGCCAGCCAGTCTGAGGGTCAGTCCCATCCACTGATATATCAACAGCAATCAAGGCTCAACTACAACAGGAGCACACACACAACCCACCTTTGGGCCACCCGACTAAGGTGATCAGGGAGACTGTGCCACTGTGTTCCACAGGACATGTATTACATGAGGTCACACTGTCAAAATTGGGAGACATGGCAGATCCACATCTAGTTTGTTCCCAGTACATATACACAGAGAAGCAGCCAAAATGAGGAGACAAAGAAACATGCCCCAAATGAAAGAACAGGAAAATTTCCAGAAGAGAAACTAAATGAAATGGAGGCAAGAAATCTACCAGAAACAGAGTTAAAACCACAGGTGATAAGGATGCTCTGGGAAGTCTAGGGGAAGAATAGGGGAACATACTGAGAACTTCAACAAAGAGATAATAAGCACAAAAAGGAACAGAGAAACCATAAACAAAGAACCAGTCAGAAATGAATAATACAATAACAAAATGAAGAATACACTAGAAGAAATCAACATCAGGTTAAATGAAGCAGAGGACTGAATCAGCAATTTGAAAGACAAGGTAGCAGAAAACACCCAATCAGAACAGAAAAAAAAAAGAATTTAAAATAGAGAATAGTTTAAGAGACCTCTGGGACAACATCAAGCATAACAACATCTGCATCATACAGGTGCCAGAAGGAGAAGAGACGGCAAGGAATTTAGAACCTACATGAAGAAATAACGACTGAAAACTTCCCTAACCTGGTGAAGAAAAAAGGCATACATGTCCAGGTAGCACAAAAGGCCCCAAACAAGATGAACCCAAAGCATCCCACACCAAGACACATCATAATTAAAATGACAAAATTAAAAGACAGAAAGAGAATCTTAAAAGCAGCAAGAGAAAGAGGGTTCATTACCTACAGGGGAGCTCCCATGAGACGGTCAGCTGATTTTTAAACAGAAACATGCCAGGCCAGAAGGGAGTGGACAAAATATTTAAAATGATGAAAAAAAAGCAAGGACCTACAATCAAGATTACTCTCAAAGCTATCCTTTAGAATCAAAGGACAGATAAAGAGCCTCCCAGACAAGAAATAGCTAAAGGATTTCATCACTACCAAACCAGTATTACAAGAACTGTTAGAGTCTTCTTGAAGAAAAATAAGAATCAAATATATCAATAATAAAGTGGCAATAAACACATACTTATCAACAATTACTTTTTCTTTATTTTGAGAACATGTTTATTAAAGCCAGGGACACTGAGACGAGGAAGGGCTTGGGAGAGAAGAGGCAACAGAAGGGCCCAGGCGGGGCTGCTTGGGTCCCTAGAAATGTTCTAGGAAAGAAATGTACCAAGGTGAGGCTCTTCTTGGCTCACTGAGAAATCAGAGCAAAAAGGTCTTAGAGACAGGTTCAGGGGTTTCCATAAGTGGCACTGAGATGAACAGTGGGTGTAACCATTGTTCCCCTGGTTGCAAGTACTATAAGGGCCCACAGAGTTTTTTAAAAAGTACATGCCCAAGAGAAGGGCATGGGCATGGCCCAAAGAGGGCAACCACAATCACTTTAAGTGCAAATGGATTAAATGCTCCAATCAAAAGACATAGGGTGGCTGAATGGATAAGAAAACATGACCCATACATGCGTTGTGTACAAGAGACCCACTTCAGATCCAGTGGGTGGAAAGTTATATTTCATGCAAATGGAAATGAAAAATTACAGCTGGGGGAGCAATACTTTTATCAGACAAAGCTTTTAAAAAAGGCTATAATAAGAGACAAAGGAGGACATTACATGATGATAAAGGGATCGATCCAATTAGAGGATGTAGCCCTTGTAAACATATACACACACAACATAGGAGCATCTAAATATACAAAGCAAATGTAAATGGACATGAAGGGTGAGAGCAACAGTAATACAGTCATGGTAGGGGACTTCAATACTCCACTGGCGTCTATGGATAGATCTTCCAGACAGAAAATCAAGGAGACAGCAGCCTTAAATAACACATTAGACCAGATGGACTTAATTGATATTTTAAGATAATTTCACCCTAGCAAAAATATGAAAAACACAAAAACTTGTGGAGGCTGAATAACATGCTATTAAACAATGACTGGGTTAACAATGAGATCATTGTTACCCTATGTCCCAAGGTAAAAGATACCTTGGGACAAATGAGAAAGAAAATGCAATGACTCCAAATTTATGGAAAACAGTGAAAGCAGTTTTAAGAGGGAATTTCATAGTAAGACAGGCTTACCTCAAGAAAAGAAAAATCTCAAAAAAGCAATCTAAACTTACACCTAAAAAAACAAACTTAAGAAAGATCAAAGTGAGCCAAAAGTGAGTAGAGGAAAGGAAATAATAAAAACCAGAGCAGAAATAAACAAAATCATGTCTAAAAAATGCAAAAGATCAATGAAATTAAAAGCCAGTTCTTTGAAAAGGTAAACAAGATTGATAAATATTTAACCAGCTTCATCCAGAAAAAAAGAGAGAGGGTGCAAATAGATAAAATTAGAGTAAAAGAGGAAAAATGACCATTGACACCACAAATGTACAAAGGATTATAAGAAAACACTGCCAACAATTATATGCTAACAAATTGGACAATCTAGAAAAAATGGATAAATTCCTAGAAAATAAACACCTTTCAAGACCATATCAAGAAGAAACAGAAAATCTGAACAGACCAATTACTAGCAATGAAATTGAATCAGTAATCAAAGAATACTCCACAAACAAAAGTCTTGGGACAGATGGCGTCACGGGCGAATTTTACCAAACGCTCAAAGAAGAATTAACACCTATCCTTCTCAAATTATTCCAAAGTTTCAAGAGGAAAGAAGACCCCTCCCCAAGCTCCTTTTACCAGTTTAGCATTACCCTGATTCAAAAAACTAGAGACTATATATATAAAACCATATATATGCTAATACACAAGGTCTGTCCAGAATGCATCCAGCCATGTAATATGAAAATAGAGAAATTTATTGAAAATACAAGATACAAGAAACATTGCATGTAGGAGAAAATGACACCCCAGTCCCCTTCAAAGTAGGCACCTTGAGACCTCACACACAGTTTTCCAAATCACCATCAGCTACCCTGTTGTATTTTCCTAAATCTCATCCATGGTCTGAAATCTCTTTCCTCTCAGAGGTGATTTTAGTTTTGGGAAAAACCAGAAGTTGCAGGGCACCAAATATGGGCTTTAGGGGGGCTGAGTCATCTGGGTGATATGATGTTTCACCAAAAACTCTGCATGAGACGTGATGCATGAGCAGGTGCATTGTCATAAGGAAGCTGCCAGTCACCAGTTGCCCACAGCTGTGGCCTTCTGCATCATCCAAATAGTTTTCACAAAGGTTCAAGCTTAATGCAAAATTTCATGCAGATTCATTTCTCTACTCACTCAGTCATTTTGAATGCAATGAATTGGAAATGCATTTCAAAACTTGAAAAATGAATGCATTTTGAATACACAGCACCCATGCTCACTAAACAGTGTCTACCGGCCCCACTGACTAGTACAGTGAAGTCATCATTGTTCACACATGTGCATTCCAGTCCACTCTCCTTGGCTGCCAGGTTACATTGATGTTGCACAAACCATTCCCATTATATTAACAATGGTTGGACTTTTTTTCCCAACAGACCTCATATGTAAAGATCCTCAACAAAATATTACCAAAGTGAAGTCAGTAATACATTTTGAAAGACCATACACCAAGGATCAATGGAATTTGTTCCTAGTATGTAGGTTTGGGTCAATATCTGTAAGTCAATTAAAATGATATACCACATAAACAATATGAAGAATAAAAATCATATGATTATATCAATAAATGCCAAAAATGCATCAGACAAGAAAAAATAAAAAGCATACAAATAGGAAGTAAAACTGTCATTACTTGCTGAGGCCATGATACAATGGAGAGACAACCCTAAACAGTCCATGAAAAAACTGTTAGAACTGATAGATAATCTTAGTAGAGTAGCAGGATACAAAATTAATATTCATAAATTGGTTGCATTTTTTATACCAATAATGAACTATTTAAAAAATCCCATTTATAATTGTATCAAAATACCTAGGAATAAATTTAGCTGAGCAGGTAAAAGACCTGTACTCAGAAAATTATAAGACACTGAAGAAAGAAACAGAAGAACATACAAATAAATGGAAGCATGTAACATGTTCATGGATAGGAACAATTAACATCATTAAAATGTCCAAACCACACAAAGCAATCTATAGTGTCAATACAATTCTCATCAAGATACCCATGGCATTTTTCACAGAACTAGAACAATAATCTCGAAATTTCTATGGAACCACAAAAGACCTAAAATAGCCACAGCAATCTGGAGAAAGAAGAGCAAAGTGTAAGTGTCATGCCATTTGATATATGACAAGGGTATAGTAATTAAAACAGCATCACAGTGGCATAAAAACAGTTTCATATAGATCAATGGAACAGAATAGATAGCTTAGAAATAAATTCAAATCTGTGTGGTCAATTAATATATGAAAAAGGAAGAAGAACATACAATAGGGTAAAGAAAGTCTATTCAATAAATGCTGTTGAGAAAATTGGACAGATACATGCAAAAAAGTGAAAGCAGACCACCTTATTAAACCATTTACCAGAATTAAATCGAAATACGTTAAAAACTTAAATGTAAAACCCCAAACCATAAAACTCCTAGAAGAAAACATAGGCAGTAAATTCTCAGACATTTTTCTTAGCAATATGTTTTCTGAAAAGGAGACCATCAACAAAACGAAAAGCCAACCCACTGAACGGGACAGCATCTTCACCAACACTATATCTGATAAGAGGTTAAAAGCCAAAATTTATAAAGAACTCATACAACTCAACACCCCCCAAAAACAAATGATCCAATAAAAAAATGAGCCAAGGACCTGAATAGACATTTTTCCAAAGAGGACACACAGATGGCCAATAGACATGTGAAAAGATGCTCAATCTTATTATCCATCAGAGATCTGCAAATTAAAACCTCACACTTATCAGAGTGGCCCTCATCAATAAATCAACAAACAACAAGTGATGGCGAGGCTGCAGAGAAAAGGGAACTCTAAGTGCACTGTTGGTGGGGTTGAAAATTGCCGCAGCCACTGTGGAAAACAGTATGAAGTTTACTCAAAAAGTTAAAAATGGAGCTGCCTGTGACCCAGAGATTCCACTTTTGGGTATATATCTGAAGAAATCTAAAACACTAATTCGAAAGGCTATATAAATTCCTATTTTCATTGAAGCATTATTGACAATAACCATGATGTGGAAGCAACCCCATGGCCACCAGTAGGTGAGTGGATAAAGGAATGGTACATAAACACAACAGAATATCAATCGCCTATTAAAAAGAATGAAATATTATAGCTTGTGACTCCACAGGCAAAGCTAGAGGGTATTATACTAAATGAAATAAGTCAGACAAAGACAAATAGGACATGATTTCACCTATACGTGGAATCTAAAGAACAAAATAAACAACCAAAAGAGATGCACAGATACAGAGAACAAACTGAGAGCTGCCAGATGTAAGGCAATCAGGGGTGCTGGGTGAACAAGGTGAAGGGATTAAGAAGTACAAATTGGTAGTTACCAAATAACCACAGGGATGTAGAGTACAGCATAGGAATAGAGTCAAATAATATCATAATCACAACATATGATGCCAGGTGGGTACTGGAATTATCAGGACGATCACTTTGTAAATCACATTATTGTCTAAACACTATGCTGTACACCTGAAACTAGTATAAGATAGTATTGAATGTTAACTGTAATTAAAAAAATAGAACTAAATAAAAGAAAGAACAGCACAAAATAAATCAGCTGGTCACAGAAGGGACCACCTTTGAGATGGTGTGTAACTGTTTCACCTATTGAACAACATCTGATTAAGAAGACCGCAACGTGCCCTGGCTGGTGTGGTTCAGTGTGGTTCGGTGGATTGGGCACCAGCCTGCAAACTAAAGGGTCACTGGTTTGATTCCCAGTCAGGGCACATGCTTGGGTTTCGGGCCAGGTTCCTGGTGGTGGCGGGGGGCATGCAAGAGTCAACCACACATTGATGTTTCTCTCCCTCTCTTTCTCCCCACTCCTCCTCTCTCTAAAATAAATAAATAAATAAAATCTTTTTTTTTTTTTTTAAAGAAGACCGCAATGTAACGGAGGTAACCCATCCATTAAAAAGTTGTCCAGGGTAATGAGGTTTCTTTCTTGCTCTACATACATTCTAGACAAAGAAGAATACAGAAAGCGAGGATTTATGACTATGCCTTTCCCATAGTGTGGTTTCAATGCCCTGATTCTTATGACCAGTACTGGTTAGCTACTGCACACGACCACACGCCCATGCTGAAGCCCAGAATGCCACCGTGGCCCTCTTAAAGAAATACCTTTCAAGGACATCCTGACTCCATTCATTCCGTTTCTCTGTTCATCAAAGATTTATGAGATAACCTGTGATTTGGTGCCTGTCCCCCTCTCCTCACTCCCTCAAAAGTGAGGACCCTGTACACATGGTGAAGACTGGTAATTTTGCCAGTTATATTTTCTGTTTATTAATAAGTTAACATTAGCATTGTATTTTGAAAGAAATTTCTCGGTCATATCATCCTGTTGTTGCCACAGAAAGCAATTTCACCTTGTAGGACATGAACTTGGCTGAATATTCAAAGAAAAGCCAAAACATCAAGGGGAGCACTTTGTAAAGTATATGATTGTCTGACCACTATTCCGTACAGCTGAAACCAAGTACCAAATAATATTGAAAGTAAACTGTAATTAAAAACTAAAAATAAAAGATGCAAAGAAGAAGCCAAACAAAGAAGCCTCTATTAACTAAATTTCATTACTGAGGGCTGAGTACCTTGCATCAACACAGAGAAAACATTAAAAATATATCTTCACTATTTATGACTTTGAAATGGATACACGGTTTTTCAATTACTTGGCTGAGAATCTCACCCCTCACACGCATGGGAAATAAAGTTTAAACAATACCCGTGTGTCTGGAAGTTGATGTGGATGGAAACGAAAGCACAATTCTCTACTGTTATGGTAAAAACAAATGAATTGAACCTACAGTTCATTCCTTCCTGAGAAGGAACCTGTCCGACTCGTTTCGTACATATAGTACGTTCTTTAAAGGTTTCAAAATGCCAGAAAGAAACGGAGCCTGGCTCTGCCATCTGGAAGCTGGGTGACAGGATAGAAGATGCATTTAGAGCAGCGGCTCTCAACCTTCATTGCACGTTTGAATCGCCCGAGGGAGCTTTTCAAGTGCCCCTCACCCCTGCCCAGGCTGCGTCCCAGACCAATCAGATCAGATCTAGGCATTAAGGCTCCCCGAGTGATCCCAGTCTTCAGCCGGGTTGAGAAACACTGATTCATAGTGAGTGAACAGTCCCGGCCAGAGGCAATTATGTCAAAAGCAGTGAGACTCATTGAGAACACAGAGTGCAGAGAGGAGTCATAGGCAAGCAGTTAGTTAGAGGTCAGAGTGGAAATAAAAGGAGCCACTCATGTTTAGGACCTTCAGTGCCAGGCTCTTTTTGCTGCTTTTATTTTCTGTAATCAGGTTATATTGATATTTACATGCAGAAAGTAGCTGTTACCCAATCTTGTTGTGCAGATAATATTTCTGAACTTATTAAACATCAGTGAAATCCACTGTCATTATAGCTGTTGTTCTCTCCACGTCTGAATTTGACTGTGTCTCACAACACCTTCCTTCGCTGGGGGCAGCCCCCTGGACTGGTAGAGGATTTAACCTATAACCTCAACCTCCTTGTGTGATGAAAACGTCATATAACCCCCAACTTGCACGTTTCCCCCATCATGGGTGAAGTCTGTCAGGATGCTACTCTCAGAGCTCAGCTGCGGGATCCACGAGAAAACCATTCTCCAAGTCTGTTTCATGGAATGTGAAGAGGAGAAAGAGGAAAAAAACAAGGTCGGGAGCCGGCCAAACCCATGAGGTACCTGCCAAACCACACCTTATCCTTCTCAATCAGCAGAAATATCGTCCGCCGCTGGACTCCTCTGACCTCACCAGCGGGAGTGTGTTCATTCCCTTATTAGGACACTGGCAGTGGCGAGAGAGGCTGCTCGTGTCGGGGGCCCAGGAGCGGCTTCCACAACATGTGCAGCTCATCAGAAACGAGGAGAGGGTAACAGCCACTGAGGGAGGAGGCTGGAAAAATTCAATCCTCTCTGTATGGAGGACAATCTGTCTTGGTAGGCCACAATTATGGTTTTGGATTAAAGAAGACATTTTTTTTTTAAAAGGCCAAACCCAAAAAACCCAAAGCTAATATATTTTTTTAAAGTGCATTTTTGGGGGAAGGGTGTCTTTGCCTCAGAAAGGCAGTCAAGGAATTTCAAGTTGAATGTTCTGGGGAGTTGAATAGATGGCCAATGAGTAGTACCTGGTCTTCCACTTTAAGGAGGGCGGGGCTTGGGTATTCTCTCCCAGTTCTACAGCAAATGCCTGAACCTAGAGGTGTCCTTTTCATTTCTTTTTTTTTTTTAATATGGAATAAAATAAAGCCCTGTCCCCTTTCTGTATTTCTGCTTCTTATCTGTTTATAGGGGCCTCTCTCTCCCGGCTCTAGTCCTCATCCGAGCTCACTGCCTCTTTCTTTTCTCACACGGTAGCACCATCCATTCGCATCCGCTTCTTTCTATGATGCTGGAGTAGCTTCCCCGTCAAAACGAGAGCCTCCCTGTTATGACCTGTGTCGGCAGGGCTGTCCTGTTCATCCCATCCTGTTTGGTGCCTCAGCCGTTTTCAGAGCCAATACACGAACTCACACCCATTCCAGCAATAATGGATGGCAATTCTGACTCTCTAGAATTTTCAAACACCACCATCATGGACAAGTTCTGATTTCACTGCTAGACTACCTGGGAGACAGACGCTGTTACCATCCCCACGTCACAGATGAAGGAGCCCCCCTGGTTCCTCTACACGAGCGAGGGGTCTTCGGGCCCCCGGGAGACTGCGGGAGGCCCCAGGATTCACATCGCTCCTCTGGGCCCAGGCTGCGGCTGACAACCAACTCTGCTGAAGCTGACTCCTTGCTCAAGTGTAGGTGACACTTCTAAAGCTAAAAAAATCAAACACAACAGCCACTGTCTGTTTAAAAATAAACAGTAACACTGGTCATTTAAAAAAACTAAAGAGGACTGAATTAGGCCAGCCCACCTTGACTGTGAATGAGTGAAGCAAACAAGTTAGTTGTTTAAAACGGTGAGGATGCTTATTCAATGGCGGTAACTCCCATCGGGGCAGGACTTAGCCTTAGGTGCTAGGCAATCGACAGGATGCATCTCCTGTAACCCTTATAACAGCATCAAATAGATACCATTATTCTGTTGTTGTTTTTCAGAAATAGGATTTTTTAAAAAATTTGTCACCATTAAAAGTCTGAATTTAAACAGACTCGTGGACTGGGGGCTCGTCTTCATCAGCTCGTTCGACCTCAGCGCCTGTCTCACCCCCAGGAGCTTTTCCACAACTGCTGCCCCCACCACGAAGCTCCAGGAGTTTTCCCAGTTCCGACTTGGGCTTCGTCAGCATTTTGACTTTTCTAACCAAGACCTCACGGGGCAGATAAATACATTGGCAGCCTTTTCTGTGCCTTTCCCAGTGTGATCTGGGATCAGTTTATTAATCACTTCTTTGAAATCATTTGTCGGCACCTCCCGGGTCATGATTCCATCATCTCCTTCTGGGTTTGGAGGGCCTGCTGATGCTGAGTGTGAAAGGTCTTTTGGATCCAATAGTTGGCAGTTTTTAGTAAAACCGACACAGAATAGACGGAGCAAATACCCATCAGTAGTCTTGACTTCAACATGAGTGTCAGGCATGGTCTGCCATGTTTTGACCGTGGAGCACATTTCGTCATGGATGAGATCCACGCCATGGAAGTTAGTCAGGCAGTTTTTGCCCTGAACATCCTCAGTAATTAACTTGAATTTTCTAAATGCAACTTCATCATTCTGCAGATCAGCTAAGTTCTCTTCAAAAACACGACCCCGGAGACCATCAGATGCAGTTTGGGTTCCCCGAGTTCTTGTGACTAGTGTTTTTCCGGTATTTCTTATTCTGAATGTAGCTGGTGTTCCCACACACCACACCACACCACACCACACCACACCACACCAATCTTCCTTAGAAAATGGATTGAGCACTTTCTTCCGGTCTCCCTTTCTAGACACGATTATTCTTATTTTCAGTCTAGATGAGCAAACCCGGCACAAATCACTTGCCCAGGGTTACTCGAGTAGTATTTTAGCGACCATGAGGCTGACCCCAAAGTCTAGGCTGTTTGCCTCGCTACAACATAGCACATCTACTTCTTCCCAGGTCTCAGTTCTTTGCCTTGAACAGGACAAGATTTAGAAGTTAAGCTATGGAGAAGTTCAACATTATTTAAATAATTTATTTTCTTTTTGTTGACATAAGAAAAGTCATGTGATAGTATTAACAATGAAATGAGAGGAGCTGCTACTTGTTTGGAAGTCCAGGTCTCCCCCGGGGAGAAGAGGCACGCTCATCGCCTCTTCCTAGGGCCCATGGAACAGTGTGTAGTCCCCTGGACTGGTTCTTTAAGGCTAATGAGTCATGAAAGTTCAAAGGCCCTCTCCAGCCCACTCCTCTCACCCCCTCTAGCCCTGTCCTGCCAGGGGGAGAGCTTGCTCACCAAGCAGGATCTGATGTCATGTAATAATTGCTGCCAGATTCTCCCACTCAGAGACCAGAGGTGAGACTGTGAGAGCCCAGGCAGGGAGTAACATCCGTTAAGTGCTAAGCTGTGGGGGGCGGGGTGGTAAGGGAGCTACCAGGAGCCAGCTTGGAGCAGGCCGGGAGCCAGGAGCCAGTCAACACACACACACACACACACACACACACACACACGGGCGGGGAGGGGGTGGGCCAGTCAATCAGCCTCTTGGGCCTCATCTTCCTCATCAGTAAATGGAGGTAGTGGGACTTACGTACCTCAGAGTGTTGTGGAAGGGTTCAATGCATTCATACTTGCAAAGGACTTAGAACAGCGTTTGGCACATAGTAAGCACTAAGGGAGTGTTAATTATTTTTATTATTTTATTATTATCATTACTCTTATGATCCTCGTCCTTTCCTCCTCCTCCTCATATGGGAAGTAGATCCTTTGTGTCCCTGTCTTCCAGGGCCTGCTGCTCTGTCCAAGCAAGAAGGGGAGGATCAGGCAGAAAGGTTTTTCTGACTCAAAGATCTTAAACTCCCTTTCACTGAAAATGTGAACACCAGAGAAGACTGGCAAATGCAAAATAAATGTAGGGGAAATTCTTATTTATTTATGGTTGGTACTTCCTTATTCTTCCTGTGTTGACTATCTTCTCTCTCTCTCTCACTCGCTTGCTCTCTTTTTGGAGGGGGGAGGAGCTGTACCTCAAACTTCCAAAAAATGCAATGCCTTTTATCTCACATTTGTTGTCCCTCTCTTATTCCATGTCACCTCTCATTAAAGGTTGATGGAAACTTATCATCAGACAGTGGATCTTTTCATGCCGAAATATGCATGTGTCCTGGTGGACGAAGGTAATCTCCTTTTCTATTCTCCTTTGGAGCTGGCTGAAACCCCAAACTTAGTGGGGAGCTGGTGGGTCCGAGCTCTACACGTGGAGGTGGGTCTGTCTCTCAGCAGAGTGGCATCAGACAGACTGCCTGTCCTCAGAGCATCCTCATGTCCCCACTGTCCCGATATCTTTCGGCCAGCTGGCATTCGAATTGGACTCAAGAATCATCCCACTTATGGCTTATGAATTAAGCTACGAAATGCTATGTGAAAGTACTTGAAATCTTTCAGTACTTGTTAGGGGTTGAATTGTGTCCTTTAAAACTGATACATTGACGACCCATCTCCTGGTACCTCAGAATGTGATCTTGTTTGGAAATGAGGCCTTTATAGAGGGAATCAAGTGATGAGGAGAGGCCCATTAGAGAGAGTGGGCTTCTTCCAATATGACCGGTGTCCT
The DNA here is from genome assembly GCF_004126475.2 of Phyllostomus discolor. Taxonomy (NCBI): domain Eukaryota; kingdom Metazoa; phylum Chordata; class Mammalia; order Chiroptera; family Phyllostomidae; genus Phyllostomus; species Phyllostomus discolor. The sequence goes on along the minus strand of NC_040912.2, from coordinate 80,380,166 downwards.
GATCAAAGGGGAAAGTTTGGACCCAGGAACAGACATGCATGCAGGGCAGACGATGTGAAGAAACAGAGAAAATGTCATGTGAAGGCAGAGGACGGGAGTGACAAATCCATATGCAAAACGGAGCAAGTGGCCAGCAAACCATCAGAGGCTATGGGAGAGGCACGGAGCAGACTCTTCCCACAGCCTTCAGGGAGAAGCAACCCTGCCTGTGACTTTAAGATACCCAGTATGCAGGACTCTGTTACCGCAGCCCTAGGAAAACTAATGCGGTACTCAGTTTAAGGGTTGAATGGTTCTACTTTGCTAATATAATTTTTTCCTAACAGCTTCTGGCACCTTCTACTGCCTACTTGGGTGAGTGGTGCCTTACGTGGAGCCAGCAGCCCATCTGATATATGAAGATGTTGCAATTTGTACCTTTGCTCTCTCCTATGCTCAGTTTCCGCCTTGGCTGTGTTCCTTTTGCTCGTCTGGCCCCTGGGGATCCTGGCTGGAGATGTACCCTCGGCTCTGAGCTGGGCTCATAACGCTCTAGCCTTCTTAGGCTCCGAGGACAGCCAGGCGACAGAGCCTCCGTTCCCTGGGTGGAGGGGACGTTTCCCAGGATGTCCCTCCCAGCCCATAAACTTTTAGGAGAGACAGACTCATAATACTTCCCTAGGTCAAATTCAATGTTTAAGGAGCCTCAGAAATTTTAAAACGTGTACAGGGGAGGGAAAGTGAGTGGAAAATAAATCTTTCCTGTGATACCAGTTCCTTATAGGCCCGGGGCGGTCCCTTCTGTGACTTGAAGGCTGTTTCCCTGGGCATGACTGGAGACTGTACACGCTTCCCAGGTGCACTTCTCTCTGTGAGATCAAAGGAAAAGTCTCGGCCAGCGCCTGAGTCTAAGGAGCCCTTTCCCTGCTGTGGTTAGGAAGTATCCACTACGCACCTAACTGATACCAGAATGTCACTCCCACACTAGGCCTCCCCGGGGTGCACAGGTTTGCCCCATGCGTGGAGGTGAGGGTCAGGATTGCTGCACTGAATTCTAGTCTGTGTGTCTATGTTATGGGAGGAACTGTGCCCTTTCCAAAAATACGCCACGGTCCTAACCTCTAGGACCTCAGGATGTGACCTTATTTGGAGATAAGCCCTTCACACACATAACTGAACTGAGATGAGGTCATTAGCGGGGAGCCTGATCCCCCACAACTGGCGTCCTTGGGAAAAGGGGAAACTTGGATGCACAGGGAGGACACTGTGATGTAGGGAGAAGGTCAGGTAAAGTGATGGGAGTGCTGGAGCTTGGCTGCCACAAATGGGGGACATCGAGGGCCGCCGGGACCTGGCGGAGGCAGGATTCTCCCCTTACAGAAGCCAGGGGGAGCGTGGCCCTGCTGACACCTTGACTTCAGACTTCTCGCCTCTAGAGCTGTGAGACAGTAAGTTTCTGTGGTTCTAAGCCACTCAGTTGCCAGGAGTTTGTTACAGTGGCCCCAGGGGATTACCGTATTTTGCCGTATATAATGCACACCCATGTTTTTGGCCCAAATTTTTGAAGGGAAAAATAAGGGTGCGCATTACCCATGGGTGGTTCTCATTCTGTATTTATATAAATGTGTTTAATTCTTTTGTTTATGCTTATGTGTTAAAAGTGTAACTCTAGAAAGCAGTAACAATATCCATATGTTTAAAAATAAATGCTAGAGTTCCTTTATAATGCAAAAAACAAGTATCTAAATATAAATAAATAAGTAAATAATTGAATTAAAAAATTAAAATAAAAGATTTTTCCCGATGAAAGTTTGGGCCACAAACATGGGTGTGCATTATTATATACGGTAAAATATGGTGATACAGCTCTCAGTGATTACCGGAAAGCCACCTCGGGCTCACCTCCTAGGCACCCAGTTCACACCAAGCATTACCATTGTCAGTCATCACCCCCATTCCCCCCAACAACCTTTTGAGCATTTAGTAAGTGCCAGGCACTGTTCTAAGCACTTTACATACATTTTCCTCTTTTTGTAGACAAATCAACGAAGAAACCCAGGGAAAATTAGTAATTTGCTCAAGGGCATGCAGTTAATAAGATGCTATGACTAGAATCTGAACCCAAGTTTACCTGGAGTTCAAAGCCCGTATTCTGAATTTGTACCCTCCGCTCCGGTCAAGATGACTTCAAGACTGGTGGCATCCAAATCTCTGGCCAACAAATCTTTACTTCTTACTGCATTCTCCTTCAAAGCGTCTCTAGTTTAGGCTGACTACAAAAAGTAGTAATTCTTTATTTTGCCTCAAAAGCCCATTTTCAGTGTGTTTCATTTAGCGACAGAGTTACCCAAAGGGTGGCAGTACGGGCGGTCACTTTTAAGCAGTAAGTCAATGGAACAACTAAAGCCTGAGATGAAGACCTCCTCTGATTTTCAAAAGTAAATGGATGTTTTCATGATTCCCTGTCAATCACAACTTGAATTTAGCAGCCTTTCGCCCCCTCAGTCGCCACATTGGCCTAAGATATCAAGCCAGCTCTCTTCTGGGGTCCTTCGGAAGGCAAGTGAAGAAGCAAGGAACAGGTAGAAAGTGTAACAGGGATTCAACAGCCCCCGTGGTTTATGCACTTTCACCTGGCTGGCTCCTTCCATGCTCACCAAATGTGCACCACAAGTATGCTACTCATTCTCTGCAGATGGAGAAACTTAGGGGCAGAGAAATGAGTGGGCTGTGCAAAGTTACACACTGTGTCACGAGTGAGGGGTACACTCATGACACATGTGGGAGTCGGGGGATCCTGCCCTGGTTTCTCATCTGTCACAACGTGCCCATTTTGCACTGCGAGAGGAGGTGCGTCTGGCCGACAGAAGTACTGAGACCCCCTTTCCCACCAGCAGTGCTACTTCACCCCAGAAAGAGCCCTTCAGAGCAAGCCGAGGTGAGCCTCAGCTTCCTCCTTAAAGGCATTCCTCCTGCTCCAAAGGCTCAGGCTCGCTAACCTGCCTGGGCCTCACTTACTCTTTAAAAAGTTGCTGGAGCAGTCTTTTTCAAGTAAATCCGCAGGCATATCGTAACAATGTGTTAAATAGCTGTGAAAATTATCTACAAAAGCTACCAATGTCATGGAATCCCATTAAGGCTAGGTTTTTAAAAAACTACTTAAAACTGTTTGCATTTTATGTATTTTTCTCTGGAAACCGTGCAGGGTAGTTATAGGCTGTGGCCTTCGGTGGGGTATCACTGGTCTGCGTCAAGACTGTTTTCACTCTTTAAAGAGCAAAAGTGGCCAACTGATTTCCTTCTCTTCGGGGTGAATATAGTCCTTATCTTTTTATGTTACTACTTTACATTTCCTCTGCTACACACAAGGGGAGTGATTTGGAGCATCGGGTTTTGGAAAAGGTGAGTGTAGATACTGCTCGTAAGGACAGAAGCAGGCATGGGAAGGTAAAGAAAAGACAGGGAGCCCTGGCTGGCGTAGCTCAGTGGATTGAGCTCGGGCTGCGAACCAAAGTGTCGCAGGTTCGATTCCCAGTCAGGGTACATGACTGGGTTGCAGGCTGTGACCCCTAGCAACTGCACATTGATGTTTCTCTCTCTTTCTCCCTCCATTCCCTCTCTAAAAATAAATTAAAATAAAATCTTAAAAAAAAAAGAAAAGACAAGGGGAGCTAATGCAGCAGGCAGAACTAATGTAGCAGGCAGAACGAGCCTCAAAGAGACAACGTGTCTAGCGGGGGTGAGGCCCCAAGGAAGAATTCACCAGCATAGCAAAGATCCCACAAAGATACCATGGCTTGAATGAAACATTCTAATCAATGTCTGCATGGCACGAAGTTTACAATACACTTATAAAGAAAAGGTGAAAGATCAGTAATAAGAGTACCCTATTTTTTTCTACAAGTTTATACTTCTTCATAAAAGTAACTCCCTTTACTAGTCGCTTTTGCTTAATGTCAGTTGTTTTAAATAAAAAAGCGGTCTTAAAAACAGTGGGAATTAGTGTTTATAAATCCAGTGAGCTGGAGTAGATACTATCAGGCACGGCAGACTCCTTCAAACCTGGCTCATGCGTTAACAGCCCACCGACCACCTACTGGCTTCCTTGATTTTACAGCCAGAAGAAGTATGTAAGGGCAGAGGAGTGAGGATGACCTGGCTGAGCTTCTTAAAACACAAACCTGGTTACGACATCGCAAACAAATGCCGTTCTGAGATTTTTATGTCTGAAGTTGCATAATATGAGAGCCCCTGCAAGAATTTCTTCCCCACTCTACGAAAACAAGTGGTCTAAGTTGCTTCTCTGATACGAAACATTAATTGGGAAAAAATAAGGCACTTGAATAATGGCATGCATTGGTCTTGCACTTAATGTTTTCCTGTGTACTTGAAGGCGAGTCATTTTAACGGAAGGCCTTGCCCCTGTGCGAGTCGCAGCAGGCAGGCAGGCTTGTCTCTCCGTTCTGTAGCTGGGCTGGAGGAAGATGGAGGGGCTTCCCATCTTCCTACTGGATGGAGGATGGAGCTCACGGGGCTCATGACTGAAGGAGCCAGGCCAGGAGCCAGGCCCTCTGACTCCCCCCCGGAAGGAAGGCTTCTCCTTCAGCCTCCAGGCTGACCCCTGACCCCGGCAGCAGGCAGCCAGTGCCCTCACTGGCCAGCAGAGCTTCCTAAGCTGCTGCTCGGGAGGCGGGGACCAGCGTAGCAGCAGGATGATGCAGTACGTTCAGCGGTTTTCAAACCTCCATTTGCAACTCCTGAAGTCTATTTAGTAGGTCATGACCACCATGTTTTAATGAAATAAAAAAAAGAGTATAGAAAATATCAGAAGGGATGGAAACTAAATAAAAATATATCTGTATCCCTACATTATTGTATTCATTTGGTCAAAAAGTTTGTTTAGTTTTTTTCTGTATAATGGCTCTAGTAGAGCTTAGTGGTCTTTAACTTCACTCGAAACAATTTTGTTAGATTGTGTCGTGACAGCTGTCACATCAGCCTGCATTTAAAAAAACTTAACCAAACTGGTGATTTTTTGTGTAGCCATTTTAATATTGAAGATGGAAGAAACAGGCAACACTTTAGGTATATCCTGCTTTATCGTTTCAAGAAAGGTAAAAACACAACTGAAACACAAAAAAAGATTCGTGCTGTGTATGGAGAAGGTGCTGTGACTGGTCAAAAGTGGTTTGCGAAGTTTCGGGCTGGAGATTTCTTGCTGGAGGATACCCCATGGTCAGGTAGACCAGTCGAAGTTATTAGCGATCACATAGAGTCACTGAGAACAATCAGCGTTATACCAAGTAGGTGATAGCCGACATACTCAAAATATCCAGATCAATAAAGTTATTGGTGAAAATGAAAAAAAAAGAAGACTTTTTGGCCAACCCAATAGCATGATTCACAATAGTCAAGGTGAATAAATTAAAAAATGTGTATAAACACACATATATACATAGTGTATACTTAGATACATATATATGATAGTGTATATGATGGAATATTATTCAGCCTTATAAAAGAATGAAATCCTGCTGTTTGCGATGTGGATGAATCTAGAGGCCACTACGCTAAGTGGTAAAAGCCAGGTAGAAAAGAGCAAATAGTGTAGATATCACTTATATGTAGAATTAAAAATAAAAACATCAACCTAGAATGCTTTTTCCAGGGGCTGGGAGTTTGGGTTTGGGGGAAATAGGGAGAGGCTGGTAAAGGGCACAAACTTTCAGTGATGAGATGAATCAAGGCTGAGAATCTAACGTACAGGACAGGGACTGTAGCTGAAAATACTGTATCGTATAACTGGAATGTGCTAAGAGATTAGAACTTAACTGATCCCATCAAAACACAAAGAAAGAAAAATATAAAGGTAAATACAAGAGGTGATGGATGTGTTAATGAACTTCATGGTGGGACTCCTTTCCCAATGCATAGACAACATCAAATCATCACATTGCACGCTTTAATGATAAAGCTAAAATATATCGGGGGAGCATGGTACACAGCAAGAGTGAGCACCGTTTTGCGACATATTTGTTTCAAATGCATACATGTAAGGATATGGCGCTGAATCTTAATAAAATAAACCTAAGTTTATTAAATTCAAGATTATTTTCACTGAAGTATAAGCTAAAAGTAACTTGCATTTCTTTCAGAGGTTTGGAGGCAAAAAGCAAGCAGGAAGAGACGGATGTAGCGAATGCTTGATCAGGTGGCTGAACCGGGTCTGAGAGCACCCACAGCCCGAAATGGTGCTAGGGACGCTGCCGGGGGGAGGGGGGTTTGAGGGGGACAGGCGACAGATGCCTGCAGTGGGTGGGAAGCTAGAAGGCCAGATAATCATAAAGCCAGAGCCTGTGTTTTGTCTTTTTTTTTATGTTTTTTTAGTGCCTAATCCAGCAGCACTAACTGGCATAGGAAAACCCTTCACGAATATTTGTGGAATGAATGCACAGAAATGAGTGAGGTTTACAGATCGTTTTAAGGCTCCTCTTAAAAATTCAATTAGGCTTGGAAATGAATCCAGACAGTCCCGCCTTTATGGAAAGTTTGCTTCCAAGAGTTTAATTTGCAAGTTAGTGTTTGGAACTTCAAACATTACACATGGCAGCTGGGACCTCCGGCCGGCCCTCAACCACCTTTCTGGACCAGAGACACAGCTGCAGCTAGGACCGGGAAGTGAAACTGTGTGTGTGTTTTTTTTATGGGGGAAAAAACACGTCCTCACTGGTCCAGTCAGAAAGGCCAGCAACACACTGGCCTCCAGAGGTCAAAGGAGCACCTCTCCACCCCCTCCCACCCCCAACTCCTCTTGCTGCACCAGACCTGCAGCTGCAAAGCCATTTTCGATGGGCTGGGAGGGACATGAGAAGCAGCATGATGTGGGGGCTCCTTTCAGGCACAGGCACAGGTCAGAGGGAAGGAGAGGGAAAGAGAAATGAGCAGTGCAAATGGCATCGACAAAGAGGGAAAGGCCTGGGGCTGCCAACTACCAGGCCAGGGAGCTTGTGGCCAGCCAGCCAGGACGACACACACAGAAAGCTGAGACTCCCTCCCTAAGGATTTGGGGTCACCAGGACACGGGCGATTCAACAACATTATCTGCAGAGTTCCTAATAGACATGAAGCACAATGGCCTGTTTCGCTGCTGTTCTTTCTCATTTTTCATCTATACATTGCCAGTCATCATTTCACCCTTCACCAGGTAAGACATGCAGAAAACCCAACTGTTTAAAACCAATCTTTGAACCTCCAAGTGAGCGGAACTGGCCAGTTTGGTATGTAAACCGAGAGTCCCAAAGTGCACTTGCCCTTGACTTCGTCAGAGAGAAGGCCCCTCACTCCTCCTGCCCTGGACTGTTGCCTTTTACTTTGAACACCCTTCTAACAAGCCGGGGTTCACAGATATCTTTGGCTACGGAAGAAGAGAAAACGGGGTCCCCAGAGGTGGGTGCTGTGGCAGCAATTAGAAGAGATAAAAGACACAAATAAGAAGACGGAGGACATCACTTAATAATGGCATCCGCTTTCGGATGGGAGTCTTGAGGTGTCAGCGTTTCACAGCATGATTTCAAAACCTGTGTTCATAGCGACAGTCCTCAGCACCTGGGCAGTGTTTCAAAGGTGTAGTGGTATCTATTTTAAAGAAGGGAAAGAGAGTTTTAATGAAGTTCTTGGGTTTTTTGTTATAAAACTCAGCATGCTGGAAAACTGTCATGCTCCATTGCCTGGTAAGACTGGATAATCCAGGCATTCCTAGACTTTTTATAAACTGAACATTTTTATGTACATTTCTTCTGTCACATCTGCTGAATCTTCTATAATTACGCCCATCATTTATTTCCCTGCCATGTCTTTATCTTAGTTTCCTCAGAAAACAGTAGGATGAACTAAATAATGTCCTATATATTTTTTTTATTCCAAGGTTGTAAAGTTTACATACCCTTCCACATTCGCTTCACTGCGGCAGAGGAGCGAAACCTTTCATTCACAGGATGCGGCAAAGAGGAAATTTAACTGTTCGTGGACTAAAGCATGAGTATTTACAAGGAACCCAAAATCCTGACTCAAGAAGACTTTACTAGGGCTTTGGGGAAATGAGAAAAGCAGCGGCAAACATATGAGGCTCCAAGTGGCAGAACCTCTCAGCCATGTAACAGGAACAAATGAAGCAGCACCTTTTCCGCTAAAGAACTGGCTCGCCAGTCACACCTGCCCCTGAAGATAACATGGCCTGGGGTAGGTTTTCACATTCAGGAATTTTAATGTGCCTCATTAAAAAAAAACAACAACAAAAAAAACAAATAAACCACTGCCAATCTTGCTCTGTGGGTGATGAAATGGATAATTATCTGATGCAAATGCAAAGGAATTTAAAATCCATTTTGCTGGGGACCTGTTTTGGCATTTAACCTGCTACTTCTTCCAAAACAAAAGGTGCAGAGGCTTCGCGTGCTCAAATGACCCACGTGAAAAACATGACCTCGGACGAGCTGTTGCATTTATCCAATAACAGGAAACTTAAAGGAAAGATTTGGAGCTTCAGCACCAGGCTGGAAACGGAAGATTCAAAGATTCAAAATGGTTCCTGCCCGCCAATGAATGACCATCGACCTATTAGGGGGGTAGCAGGCTTGCTCACCACTAACTTGAGTACGAGGCTAATAGTGGGAGGAGGGACCAGGGTTATTAGAGCGGAGAGGAAAGAGGGACTGAGGAGGGCATGTGGAGGAAGGCAGCACTGGATCAGGGCCTTGAAGGGCAGGAAGGAAGTCAGACAGACGAGATGGAGCTCCTCATCTCCCCCACACCCCTCGCCACACCCCATCACTCCCCCCACCTCACTCCCCATGCCTTCTTTCCCCAGGGACCCTACCCACTCCACTAAAACTTCTCTGGACTCCTACGCCTCTGAGGAACAGTTCAGAAACCTAATCTTGTTTAATGCCTCCATTTCAGATAAGGAAACTGAGTCACCGGGGGTGTTGCCTGCTTAGGGAACTGAGGGAGCCAAGGAATGGAGGTGGCTCGTCTGGGATGAGCTTGGGGAGCAAGGAGTGGTCCGGTTGGGCCAGAGGAGGGGGAGGGCAGAAGGGAAAAAAATATTGAAGGCAGATTGTGGAGAACTTCAAAGGCAGGGGGAGGTGGAGGCAGCAGGGACGGGATCGAAAGGCCGGAAAGGCTAGAGAGACGGAGGCTGGGCCCAGAGGAGAGGGAACCACGATTGTGCAGTGGGTGGTGGCAACCGCTAAATGCAGGAAATTCAGGTGAGCGGGGAGGAGTGAGAGACACACAGAGAAAGTGAACTGATAGAACTTTAGAGCCATAAGCACGATGGACTGGGGGAAAAGTCAGAACCAGGAATGGAGAGAGAGACTCAGAGACAGACAGACAGACAGACAGACACAGAGAGAGAGGGCTCTCTCCCTAGCATTCCAGGCTGTGTGGTTGACCAGCTGTGTAGCCCTGGGCAAGCCCTTCACCACCACCCACCCCTCCCTGCCACGGGCCTCAGTTTCCTCACTGGAAACAGAGGCATTGAACGAGATGTTTCTGAACTGTTTTTTGGAAACCTAGGATTCCAAGGAAGTTTTGTGTGGAGTGGGTGGGGAGAGAAGGGAGCCCCGGGGAGTGGGGTGGGAGTGAACCATGGGGCTGGCCTGGGGAGTGTCGTGGAGATGAGGTGCCCTGCACCCCAAACCACCTACTTAACAGCCCATTTCCCTGATGGAACAGAATTCTCTGTAACATTAAATTTCTACAAGAAGCCCCCAAACAAACAAACAAGCCAACTAGTTTGATAACCACGGGACGATACAGATAACCTCTCCCACCCTTCGAGCTCACTAACCACACTTCCAGAAACTGGCTGTCCAAGAGACCTGCTAATAGAGTGGACGTGGGTCTCGTTTTCAGGACCCCGCTGAGTTCCTCTGTTTATTTGATTTACTGTTGCACAAATGCCGGAGCAACTGGAACAACAATGTCATGCTGACTCAGTGCCAAAACTCTCAAAAATGGGAAAGATTTACTGAGAGGCCCCTGGGTGTTCTTCCTCTCTCGAGGCACCTTTTTCTAAGACGCAGGGAGTTCTCCAGACCTCCTCGGCGCCAGAGTGAAAAGGTGCCCTGGCTGCAGGTATAAAAACCACAGGCTTCACGACTGACTGCTGCCAGGCTTTGGGTAAGTCCAGTTACTGCCCTCGGTTCCCGTCTCTAGAATGAGAGCATCGCAGCAAACAAACCCAGGGGCCCCTTGGAGCATCAACATTCCAGGATTCCATGATCCTAAACCTTGGAGCCTGTTATCTCAGCAATTCCCAGATCAATAGCATGTGCTCGGTGTCCCTCTGACACAGTCAGATGGTCAGTATATTAAGGGCTTTGGGCTGTTGACTTTAAGGATTGGGCAATGTGTGCTCCAGCCAAAATCTGAGTCCTGCAAATGGATCATTCTGAGCACAGGGCTCAGGTCTAAATTAACAGCAGATCTTGAGACAACACAAGGCTTTGTGGCCCGGTATTTGGATCAGAGAAACCTCCAGCCTAGGTCTAAACCCTTGCGAAGGTCTACAAACCACCATTAAAAACGGAAATGAGGGAAACCAATCAGAACAGCTGCAAAGTTCAGACCAGATCGGCTCCTACAGGTCTGAAACTCACATACTCGCTGCCTCCCTTTGCCTGCTGATTTCTCCTCTGTCCTCCTCCTCTGACAATTAAACACAAAATTTTCTTTTACACAACAATGAGAGAGAGAGAGAGAGAGAGAGAGAGGGAGGGGAGAGAGAGAGAACATGAAGCCAAAGAGGCGAAGTGAGCACTCACTGGGAGAGCGCGGCCAGGCTGCGTCTTCCCTGAGAACCGGATCCCCTGAGCATGTCTGCAGCTGGAAGGGGCGGAGGAGCTGGAGGTGCTGGGACCCTCGGGAAGGTCAGGGTGGGGGCCGGGCGCCCTGACGTGCCATGTCATCTGTGGCTGAAAGGCCGTGTACAGGATGCTCCCGTGTTTTCCCTTTGTGTTAACACTTTTTGGTCTGTCCCTGTGACGAAAGTCTGGGCTTGTCCTCTGCCAAATCTACTCCTCCCCACCCGTTTTTTTTTTTTTTTCCCCTTCAGCACAGGATCATCAGAGAGCTGATTGTTATTTTTTACTGTAATCTCTCTAATAGAAGCCCATCGTGTTTAGATGGTAAAGGGCACCGATTGCTCGGAGATTTCCAGAATGTTGCTATTGGGCAGTAGGGGCCAGGACCCCCAGAAGCTGTCATGATGAAGACTATATGATTAATTAGAAATAAATTATCCCAAGCTAGAGAACTGGTCGAAGGGAAAAACCCTGAACCTGTGTGAAAAATAGCTGACCATAGTATCACTTGCACACACAATTCAGTTCTGAAGGGATCAACAGATATCAGCCCACCGAAAAGTTCATCGGGTGCAGTTCCCAGGCCCTCCTTCCGAGCTCTGTTCTCAATTAGCATTGGTGGAGGTGGCTTCCAAAGCAAACAGTTCCCACTGAGAAATCAAATCTAAGAAACTCCTCTTATCCCTTTTTTTCCAGGGAAAGATGCAAGCATGATACGAAAGTGCAAAGCCAAGGCAAAGAGAAGAGGAGAGACTGCCCAATCAGCGGGCAGAATGTTTGGTGCCCATACCCCTCCATGCAATGAACGCAACAGCCAGCCTGGGGTATGTGGGCCCAGTCTGCCCCACGGCACCCTGCTGGTGACCTCATCCACCCAGCGGGGAAAGGAAGCCTGGTCGCCAACAGCTTGGAAAGGAGCCAAATGTTAGCCCCTGAGGGTGGGGCGGTGTTGACTCTATCATGGAGATGTCCCTCCTCTGGGCCTGAGTCATAAATACATTTCTTTACCTCTGACAGGCAAAGAGCAGACGGGGGCTGGGGCCCTGAGCTCCTTAGGGGACTGGCTTTCGGTCAAACGAGAAGAACAACTCAGATCTTCACAATGGAAGGTTGAGGTGGTTCTTCTGGGAAAGAGCAGGAGAAGCAATCAACTTCACAGGTCAAGGTCCCCTTTCTAGAATGAAAACCGTCTCTGAGATCTACAGTGCCACGTCACCAACACGGACACAGGAACGCGGAGCGCTGAAACAATGCGCTTCATGTTCTGGAGCGGAACTCCCGCAGCCACTCCTGTGCTCAACTTAAAGAGGCGTAATTTAATTAGGCTAAATGCTCTCTTCACTTCAACAGGCTGGAAAATTTGGGTTGTTTTCCTACTTAACCATTACGCTGTCATCACAGTCATCATTTATGGAGTCGATACAGTTTCATGAACTTCCGAGTTAACTATTTCCATGTATCACGATGCGCATACACATTTACATATCGTTTCGATTATGCATGTTGTTATTCAACATATATCGACCACGTCAAGGACATGAGACACTCATAAAAAGAGCTATGTCCGCCCTCACACAAGACGCCTTAATGAAACTCTCACGGATGTTGGCACGACTTCATTGCTCCAGAGCTGAGCTAGAAACATGGATCGAGGCATCTTGCCAGTCTCCTTTGGACCAAATGTTGCCCATGTAATTTCTTTCCTTTGAAAAAAAGTTCAGCAGCTTGCTGTGGCAGGCAGAATAATGTTCCTCCCAAAGATATCAGGATGTCCTAATCCCCAGAGTTCGGGAGTATGTTCCTTTCCATGGCCAAAGGGACTTTAGATGTTATTAAGTTAGAGGCTTTGAGATGCAAAGGTTATCCCGGATAATCCCGATGTGCTCAATCTAGTCACGTGGGTCTTTAAGTCAGAGAACCCTCTCCCGCTGTGGTCCCAGGGAGACAGGACCCTAAAAGAATGGTCAGAGAGAGACAAGTACTGCCCAGACCGAAGACCAGCAGGAGGAGGAAGGAGGCTAAGAGTCCAGGAGCACGGCGGTATCTAGAAGCTGGAAAGGCAAAGCAATGCATTCTCCCCTGGAGCCTCCAGAAAGGAATGCGGCCCTGCCCACACCTTGATTCCAGCCCGGCGGGACCTGTGCTGGACTTCTGACCTTTAAAACAGTGGAGAGCGAGTTTGTGCTGTTTCAGGTCACCAAGGTTGTGGTTATTTGTTCCAGCAGTGACAGAAAAAACGAATACATTTGTTTATGGGACTCATTTGGCCTTGGGAGTATATTTCACCTCCTAATTTCCCCTCCTCCCCGCCCCGCCACACCCTGATGCTGAGGTGGCAAATGTAGTTTTGGCATATTCAAACTAAGCTCATAAGATCGTGTAAAAAGTATGCCAAAGGCCAGCTGTCTGAAGCTATCCACCAAGCTCTTTTCCTAGTTGTGAGGATGGGGAGAAGAAATCACACACACACACACATACACCCTTGGGTGGCCCCCTTGTCATTAACGGAATGCATTTGCGATGTAACTGTCTGTCTTTAGTCTGAGACAGTAAAACTCATGGGTGTCAAAACTTGTGCTATCTGTAGGGTACTGACCTGAGGATATGAAGAAAGAAGTGAGTGTCAGACCTGGGCAGACACCAGTGGGGAACAGAAAGAGCACAAAAGCCAAGGGAGATTAAATGCACTCGAGAGGCAGGCAGAGAAGTGAGTGAGCAGGGGAGAGCAGGCCGGGGTGAGCAACAGCCTCCAAGGAGCCCCCGGAGGTCCAGCTGGCTGGGGTTGGAGAGGCCAGGTGAGAGAAATGAGGAAGAACCTGTCAAAAGGTGATTCGTGAGCAGTGTTCCGTTCCTGCAGACACCAGCAGGCACGTGCGCCTTTGTTGTGTAGCACAGACGGGTACCCAGAGTCCACTTCCAGGGCTGTCTCTGAGAACTGAATGAATCACCATTGTCTGTGGCACCACGGACAACCGGGCCCATGACCCTTCAGCAGAGATGGTAGGCCACAGGACAGGATGGCATGTTGCACACAGGACATTTCAGGACTCTTACTAGAGGAGAAACCCAAGTCTTGGCCGCTCTCAAGTTCTTCATTGCACCCGTCATTTCTGGATACTTTGTCTAGTTCTGCACCAGAGTCTGAACCGGGAAGGCTTGAGGGAGGTCAGTGAGAGAGAAAAGGACTAGCTCCCACCACAGGGTGGTCCTTCATTAATAAAATATGATTGAAAAAATAACTTTACTTCATGGAGGTAGGAGACTAGGCCACATGATCTGTTCCAGACTTTACGGTCTGCAGTGGTTAGAGAGCAGCTTGCACCTTGGAGCTATTCCCCGGGGCGGAGAGAGGTATGTGGGAAGCGCCTTCGTGTTCTTAACACACACACACACACACACACACACAGTTGCTTTCCTCCTACAGAAACTCAACTTAAACCCAAAGACAACTGACCCAAGAGTTCAAGTAATTGAAAGGGCATTTTTTAAAAAGGCTCTTAAAGAAAAATTTTCTTATGAAGAGATTCATATACTCTGTAATCTTGGAATGAGGCAGAAGGTCTCACCCAGACAGCCGCTCCCCACGGGCTGAAGGGAAACGGAGGCGAAGGAGTTAACTACACAACGGCAGCAGAACCTCTCTCTTCCTTTCCCTTGGCCCCTTAATAGTCTTCCTTCCACAGCTGAGGACTTCCCACTTGCCCCTCTCCCAGCCCCTCCCCACCTCATGGCCCCGGACATACTCGCTTAAACTATAGTGCTCTGTGTTGCCCTGTCATAGCGCTCTTCTCATGGATCCTCCTAAGAAGTCTTCTCGTGAAACACTTCCCCCTTTATCTATCTCCTTTTGTCGAAAGGATAGACTCCCCTCTTTCCTCCTTCTTTCCTCTCCTTCCCCATCTTCTTGGCTAATGTCTTTGAGGTTCCTACTGTGTGTTCCTTTAGGAGGATAGGGTGGGCTGGGTGGGTGGGTGGAGGAATGAATGCATGGAATGCTCTGGAAAGTCATGATTTACTCCTCATCCTAATCTTCCCATGCAACTTCCTGTCCTTCACTAGAGTCCTCAAGGTGTTTGCTGATGAATTCCCGGACCCTTCCTGGCCTGGTCTTTGTCTAGACCTGTAACATGTCTTGGGGTGCTACCCGCTCCTATCTCCTCCACAATGGTGGCCATACAGTTTCCGCCCAGCATGTTTCCCCCAACCCCCTCCTCACCGAACCTTGTTTGAATATTTACTGCAATCAAGTCACGCAGTTAAGTGCTGTGGAGGACCCACAGATGAGAAGGTCAGGCCCAAAAGGAGATGAGATACACATACAACAATTCTAACGCAAGATAGAAAGCGATCCAAACTCTGAAAGCAGTAGAGCTATACAGGCCTACACTTCAAGGGTGATGTCCTATGACCAAGGTGCCAGTGACGAATCACCCTCATGCTCTATTTATTCTGCTATTGAACTTGACTTCCCCTTGCTGAAATAGAACTCCATTTGTCTCTATTAGGGCCACAGGCATGACGTCATCCTTTAGTCTCGCCTTCTCCAGGCTAGACTCCAGTGCCTATTCTCCATTCTTTTCATATCAGCCTGAACTATAACAACGCTTCATGTGAGAAACCGAAATCGGACATACTAGAGACTAGACCAAGGTCGCCCGCCCCCTGGGCACCGTCCCAGCGCTGCCTGCCACGTTCCTGCTCACACAGCCTAACAGCGTCTTCGTGTCCATGAGAGCGTCTCTTCCAGAGATCACCCATTCATTTCTGTGCTCCATCCAGACTTTTTTTTCTCCTCCAGGTTTATTGCTTAGTCTACTTCCAGCATGGAACTGGAAAGCAACTCTTGTTGTTATGCTGTGTTCAGAGGCCCATTTTGCAACCCTTCCAGGATACTTGGTGCTGCATTCGTCTTGTCTAAGATCTTGGTCATTTAAATAGGAAACTGAGGAACACAAACCCTGATTTCACAAAGGGAAAAAAAATCTTTCAAAGAGCCCCTCCCTGAATTCCAGTCCCTGGGATGTCTAACTATCTATTTGAGGCAGCACAGAGTTCAAGGTTCTAGGTGGTACCACTACTGCTTTGGTATGTGTTTGCCCACCACCCCCTTCCTAGGCTGGCAGCTCCTGGAGGAGGGGGAGTGTATCTTACTCATCTTTGTGACCTTCCGGTCACCCCATCGAGCACAGTACCTGGTACGCAGTAGGCCTTCTGTAGTACGTACTGCATAAAAGAATGAACGCACATGGCTTCATGCCAATAATGGCCTTGACCAAGTTAATTTATTATTATTTTTTCTCTAATTGACTTGAGGTGGAAGGTGAAGTGATGTGAATGCCTGGCCTCAAGTTTAGCTGTACCCACGGCTGGAGCTGAGGTGCACCTGGGCACCCCTCTCTGAGTGGGGGGCGGGCCTGGGGAGATGACTGGCAGGGGCTGGGGGAGTGGTCTGCTATTGCGTAATGCGTTGGCCTTGCTCCCTGAGCCAGCCCCCTGGCCGCATGCCTGTGCCCTAGGAAATGTGGGCCGTGGAGAAGCTGAGGCTGTCTCCACAAGGTTTTTTCTGAGTCCAGGCCTCGCCTTGACCCTCAGGTGACGCTCAGGTGACGCTCAGGTGATGCCCTGAGTAACACAGCGCAGGAGAGGGGCACGATTCCTTCTACTGTACAGAGAGCAGAGTGGTTTTGGAATTCTGGAGGCCTGAAAGGAATGTGTGGCCGCACTGGAATCTTGAAAGGGCCACGTCTTTGACGCAGAGGCTCAGGGTCAGGTGGGCCCCAGGGCAGTGGCCAGGGAGGGTGTTCTGCAAACAACCTCATGACAGAGAGGGGCCAGGGCCTCGCGGGGGCTGGGCCCACCAGCAGGAAGCCGTGGCAGGCTGCAGAGGGTGGTAGAGTCTGCCACTGTGTGAGACAGTCTCCAGGAGCAACCAGAGGGGCTTTTTAAAAAACCCGTTTGACGGGGGCTGCGGTGGTAGTCCTGCAGGAGCAGATGGCATTAGGAATTACATTCTTTGTGTGAATTAAGTGTGACTCTACTGACACCCATAGGCAGGTTCTAACTGAGGACGCATGGGTGACAGCTTTCAAATTGCTGTACCGTTTAAAATTACATTTTACATTGAAATCTTTCAAACAAACTAAAAGGGGACAAGGAAACTGGAGCAGACAACTATGTGCTCAGCACCCAGCTTAAGAAAACTTTCAAAGTTAACAGTGCCTTGTGTGCTCTCTAGGACAGCCCTTTCTCTCGGGCCCCCGGAAATAGCCATCCCCCCCAAATCTGCTTGTGTCCGGATCTGCCTACTTCGAACACCTTCCCCTCCTCCCCATCCTCCATTTCCGCTCTCACCCCCGTGGGACCGCCGTCAATGCCACCATCAATGCCACATTAGGGTCTAGAATGAAACACGATGCGAGTGTGGGACTGAGACACCCCTTCACCCTGTCTGGATGCGTCTGTGTTTTTCGTGGTGAAGCACAAGCCCCCTGACTGTGACACCACCGTTCGGTCACACGGAGGGCATTTCTCCCTCCCAAGGCCAGACCTGGAGTCCCAGTATTCCTCGGCTGATTCCTCCCCTTCAGCACATCCTGACCTCTGGTTCTACCCCCCCACTGGCACTGGGACACACACCTTCAGTCAGTGCAGTGCACCCCAACATTTACCTAAAGGGAACGTTTGTTCAGTGGAAAATTAATTGGCATCTGCCACCATCTGCCTGACATTTCCTGAAGCTTCCTGCCTGTCCCCGACAGAGTGACTCTTGCTCCTTTGCCAAGGTTCTTGGCTTCCCTGAGTTACAGTGAGTCCGTAAGGACCAGTGTCTGGCCCCCGGACACTTAGGAAGTCTTCCTAGGTTTGATGGTATTTCTCTGTCATTCATCACCTTAGGAGCACGCACGAGAAGGTCTGAGCCCACTCGCGTCGGCACGCATTTGGTAACTAGTTGTGTTGTCACGCATGAATCGGCCCCTCCAGCTCACACGCAAGGAGGCGCTCCCCGTCTGTGTGAACTCTTTTGCAACAATTATTTAGGTCTACTGTCTAAGTTCTTTTTAAAATCTGGGGTTTTTAACCGGCTGGACTACTTTCTTTTTCTGGAGAGAAAAGTTTCTCTCTTAAAAGGAATATATCTCCAACTGCCCTCTCTTCTCCAGCCTGAAACCCATCTTTAATACACTACAGCTTCAGTTGATTCTGAGTTCTGGTCAAGATGGAGGAGTGGGTGGTCACTGTGCCCACTTCCTCCCGTGGCAAATGGAAAACCCCAACTAAACGATAGAAACATCAACCTGGGTAACCGTCTGAGGACTAGCCAACACAGAAGTCTCTAAACTAGGAATATCAAGAAAAAGCCACGTCGAGCTGGGTAGGAGGGGTGGAGACTGGAAACAAGCTGGCCCTGCACCCACTTGGGGAGGTTCAGATACTCAGGGGGTTATCTCAGCTGTAAAGGTGCCCCCTAAAGAATGAGGGGTCCGCCCCACGCTGGGCACCCCAGCCTGGACCACCAGTGTAGAGAAGAAGAACCTGGCTGTGACAATCAGCAGGGATTCTGTCCATCTGGGCGAGCCAGAAGGTTGCTGGAATCCCAGACCTCCTTCTCTTAAAACCCCAGCACACCAACGGTCACTCCCGGGCACTCACCTTAGGCTCTGGAGGCGGAGGGACAGAGGCGCCAGGGGTGCCTGAGAAGCAGAGGGAGAAGCTGAGTTGCGTGGCTTTGGAGTGAGAGCTGGAGGGGGAGCCGCCATGGTGCCTGCACAGAGCCTTCCTCCCACACGCACGGCCAAACCTGATCTGTGTTAGCCCTGCGGAACTCCACCAGCTTCACCCTGAGTACTTACATACTACCCGAGACCCCGCCTCGCCCAAATTGCGCACGGCCCGAGGTTCTTTCGGCAACATCAAGCCTGGGCCCGCATTGCAGTCTTTCTTTAGAAACACGCAAGGAATTCTGTCAAACTCTGGGGGTGTTGGGAGAAACTCAGTCGTGTGGCTTCAGGGCGAGGGCTGGAGGGACACCCTCCATTGTCCTGGGGTTGAGCTCTGCCCCCACACAACCAAAGCTGCACTAGCCCGACAAGCTCCACCAGCTCCACCCTGAGGACTCCAGAGACACCGCCACACCACAACGGGGCGCAGGCAGGCGGCAGCTGGCGCTAGGGTCCCCTGAGGCTTTTTCAAGAAGATTTTATTTACTTATTTTTAGAGAGAGGGGAAGAGAGGGAGAAGGAGGGGGAGAGAAAAATGGATCTGCAAGAGAAACACCAATCAGTTGCTTCTTGTGAGTGCCCCAAACAGGGACTGACCCTGCAACTAAGGCATGTGCGCTAACCAGGAATAGAACTGGTGACCTTTCGCTTTGTGGGACGACACCCAACCAACTGGTTAGGGCTCTTGAGGCTTCTGATCCGTGGCCTCAGGCCCAGCACCGGTGCCAAATCTGAACCTGCATGAACCTGGTGAACATCACGCACCCCACACCGGTAACTCCCTGAGACCCTGCCTCAGCCAACTTGCATTTTGCCAGAGGCTCTTTCAGCAGCTGAGCCTTATGGGAAGCTGGCAGGTATCAACGTGCCTTCGGCTTTTGCTGACCTACCCCAGCTGCAATCCTGGTAGCAGCTGACCTCAGTTCACAGCGCGGCCCCTCCACCATGCATCTACCCAGCACAGGCAGCTACCAACTTCACATTGCTTTGTAGCTCCTAACGGGTAGCTACAGGCCAGTCACCGGCAGCACCCGACATTACCTGCACCGGGGACCCTCCCGAGAGGCCCAAGAACCAACACACCCGCCTGGTGGCTGGCTTCAGGCTCCAGCTGAGTGCCACCCAATTGGCCCCACAAATGGTAGACCAAATGGGAGGTTCTGGTAGGCATCTGATCCCACTGGGGCAAGTCACACTCTTGAGGTGTCCGCACAGAAATACAAAAGATTATAGGAAAGTGATACCAACAGTTATATGCTAACAAATTGAACAATCTAGAGGAAATGGATGAATTCCCAGAAATATGCAATCTTACAAGACTGAATCAGAAAGAAACAGAAACTCTGAACAGACCAATTACTAGCAACAAAATTGAATCAGTAACCAAAACACTGCCCCAAAACAAAAGTTCTGAACTGGGATGGCCTCTCAGGGGAATCTTACCAAATATCCACAGAAGAAGTAACGCCTCTCCTTCTCAAACTCTTCCAAAAAACTGAAGAGAAGGGAAGGCTCCCAAGCCCACTTTATGAGGCCACTATTATCCTGATCCCAAAAATATACAAACACATTACAAAATAACAGTCATAGGCCAATATCCCTGATGAAGATTGTTGCTAAAATCCTCAACAAAGCATTAGCAAAGCAAATACAGCAATTCATTAACAAGATCATACACCAAGATCAAATGGGTTTTGTTTCTGGGATGCAAGGTCGGTTCAGTATCCACAAGTTAATGAACTTGACACACCACATAAACAAAAGGAAGGATAAAAATCATATGATCCTATCAAGAGATGCAGAAAAGGCTTTTGATGAAATCTGGCTCCTCCCACTTAATGATAAAAACTCTCAGCGAAGTGGGGATAGAGCAAACATACCTCAACATAATAAAGACTATGTATGGCAAACCCACAGCTAGCATCACACTCGAAGGGAGAAAAGTAAAAGGGTTTCCCTTCAGACCAGGAGCAAGAAGGGTTGTCCACTTTCACCACTTTTATTCATCATACTATCGGAAGTCCTAGCCACGGCAGTCAGACAAAGGAAAACCAAAGCATCCAAACTGGAAAAAAGTAAAGCTGTCATTATTTGCAGAGGGCATGACACCCTAGAGATTTCACCAAAAAACTATTAGAATTGATAAATAAATTCAGTAAAGGAGCAGGATACAAAATTAATATATAGAAATTGAATATTCAGCATTTGTATACATGATAATTTATCAAAAAGAATTTTTTTAAAAATCCCACATATAATTGCATCAAAAATAAATTTAACACCCTTGTCAGTGTGGCTCAGTTTGTTGGAGTGTCGTCCCATAACTGAAAGGTTGGGGTTCGATTCTCAACCAGGGCACATATCAAGGTTGTGAGTTTGGTCCCCAGTCCCGGCACATATGATCCCCAGCCCAGGCATGTATGGGAGGCACCCAACGGATGCTTCTCCCTTGCATCCATGTTTTTCTCTCTTCCTTCCTCTATCTCTGAAGCACTGAGAAAATGTTTTCAGGTGAGGACTAAAAAAAATTCACCAAGGAGGTAAAAGACCTGTACTCAGAAACTTATAAGACATTGAAGAAAGAAACTGAGGAAGACACAAATAAATGGAAGCATCTACAATAACATGTTCATGAATAGGAGGAATTAATGTTGTTATAAAGTCTGTACCACTTAAAGCAATCTTTAGATTCAATGCAGTCCTTATCAAAATGCCAATGGCACTTTTCACAGAACTAGAACAAATAATCCCAAAATTTACATGGAACCCAAAAGACTCCAAATGGCCATGGCAATCTTGAGAAAGAAGAACAAAGTTGGAGGTATCATGCTATTTGATATCACACTATACTATAAGGATAGTAATCAAAACAGCATCACACTGGCAAAAAACAGATTCATCGATCAGTGAAACAGAATAGAGAGTCTAGAAATAAACTCACATCTATATGGTTAATTAATCTATGACAAAGGAGGCAAGAACGTACGATGGGATAAAGACAGTCTATTCAATAAATGGTATGGGGAAAATTAGACAGATACATGCAAAAAATAAAACTAGATCACCTTCTTATTCCATACACAAGAATAAACTCAAAATAGATCAAAGACTTTAATATAAGAGCCAAAACAATAAATCTCTTAGAAGAAAACATAGGCAGTAAAATCTCAGACATTTCTCTTACTAATATTTTTTTGATACTTCTTCTCAGGCAAGGGAAACAAAAGAATAAACAAACAGATGGGACTACATCAAACGAAAAAGCTTTTCACAGTAAAGGAAATTATCAATAAAACAAAAGACAACCTACTGAATGGGAGAAGACATTCTTCAATGATGCATCCAATAAAGAGTTCATGTCCAAAATGTATGAAGAACTCATATAACTCAACACACGGAAACACAATCCAATATAAAAGTGAGCAGAAGAGCTGAGCAGACACTTCTTCCAACAGGATAAACAGATGGCCAATAGACAAAAAAGATCCTGAATGTCACTAATTATCAGAGAAATGGAGATTAACCATAATGAGGTATCATCTCACACCTGTCGGAATGGCCACCATCAGTAAGTCAATGAACAAGTGTTGGCCAGCATGTGGGGAAAAGGGGTCCCTCGTGCAGTCTCGGTGGGTGTTCAGAGCGGTGGAGCGGCTACAGAAAACAGTGTGGATGGAGGTTCCTCCAAAAATTAAAAAGAGAACTCACCCCCTATGACTCAGCAATTCCACGTCCAGGTGTACGTCTGAAGAAATCCAGAACACTGATTTGAAAAGATTAATGCTCCCCTGTGTTCCCCACAGCATTACCTACAGTAGCCAAAATATGGAAGTAACCCAAGTGCCCCTCAAAAGGTGAGTGGATAAGGAAGATTTGGTACATGTATAGACTGGAATAGTACTTGGCTAAATAAATAAATAAACGGAAATCTTACCATTTGCAACAAGGACCAACCTAAAGGGTCTTATGCTAAGTGAAATAAGTCACACAGAGAAAGACAAATACCATATACTTGCACTTATACGTGGAATCTAAAGAACAAAATAAGTGAACCAACAAAACAGAAATAGCCCCAGAGATACAGGGAACAAACTGAGGGTTGCCAGATAGCAGAGGGGTTCGGGAGCTGGGTGAGAAGGTAAAGGGATGAAGGGGGACAAACTGGCGGTTACACAACAGTCACCAGGGTGAAAGTGCAGCACAGGGAATACAGTCAGTGATAATGCAGTAACTATGAACGGTGCCAGGTGGGTGCTAGAATTATCGAGGGAATCACGTCACAAAGTTTATAATTGTTTGCCCACTATCCTGCACATGTGAAACTACAATAAAATAATATTAAATGCCATCTGTAATTGAAAAAAAATTAAGAAGTTAATCCCCCCCCCAAAATAAAACAATAAAACAATGCTTCGAAATAGGAGTGCCCGACATCAGTTTCTTCAATGAATGGTGGCTGGTGTACGTCTGTGGACTCTGGTGCCTTCTTGGTGAAAAACAGTATCTAGGAAAGAAGTATGTACGTGGAGGATGTAATTTCTATTCACTTGAGAACGTAGATTTGTACACAATGAAACTGTGAAGAAAATTAAGAAACTATCATTGGGGACTCAAAGAGGATATTTTTAGTGCAGGAGCAAAGACAGATCTTCAAAGGAAGCACGTGAGCTCACAGCCACAGGACCCTCCCTGCATACCACTCTCGTTCAGAGAAAAGCATCTGAATATGTCCACAACCATGAATTTATTTTCTGGCGTTCACATTATGCATCTGGACATTACATTTACACGTGACTTTCATAGCTGGAGTCAAATCCATCTTTTTCCCTGTTATGCCATATAATTTATGTCTAAATAAATATTGATTTCTTCTCTGCGGAGGTCAGACCTGGATTCAAGCATATATTTAATTCTCATTGCTACAGAAGTAGTCAGTTATGTGTTTTGGATACTTCAGGTGTTGTGGTTATTATTTACATTATATACATGACACTCTGTAAGGTCCTGTCCTGTTTTATAATTAACGGACCACATGAGTCAGTCCAGGATTATGGTGTCTACCTATAGGTACAAAGACAGATGGCTCCACAGAGTCTCACTGATTCATTGTTCATGTGCATATACCTTTTCTCACCAAAGTACATTGCAATCATCCTGCTGGCAGAGGTATTTCCTAACAGCTCTTTTGCACCCGATACAGCCTTGAGTGGTGTTCAGCATATAGCAGACACTCAATAAATCCTTGTCACCTGCCGTCTAGGTTGAGAAGGGACAGCAATGGAGCTAGAGACGCTCAAGAAGGTCAACTGGCTGGTGCTCCCACGAAGGGGCTTTTTATAGATAGCTCTGGTGCACCAGCACCTGGATCTTGGGGGTTCTCAAAAGTTGACAGGTCTCAGGGACACTGCCTGGCCCACAGACTCACAAGAGACTGATGTAGACATCAGAATGCCAACTAATGCCAGTAAAAGACAATTCAGTAAGATAGAGCCCTCTTCAGCACTTGAAGAGCTCTCATTTCCCAACCAGGGCACCGTGATTCCCCGAGCCAGGATGCAGGGAGACTCGGTCACCAGGGACTGGGAGTCAGAGCACAGGAAGGCCAGCATCTCACCTAAGCCGGTGGGGTACGGAGGAAACACCTCCCTATGTCACAAGATGAACAAGCCCGGAGGTGCAAGGTCTACCTAATCTGGATATTCCTGGATGCCCAGTGCCAACCCTGGTCTTGACCTTGGCATTCATGAAGACCTCTTCTGTTGGCCCATTCTTTCTGCAGACTTAATAATGACATATGACTTGGGCTGAATGTTTGAGTTCCCTCAAAATTCATATGTTGAAACCCTAACCCCCAATGTCCTGATATTAGTAGGTGAGGCTTTTGGGAGGCAATTAGGTCATGAGGGTGGAGTCCCCCCAAATGGGATTAGTGTCCCTATAATAAGAGACACGAGATACCATGCTTTTTCTCTCTCTACCACGTGAGGATACAAGAAGACAGCCAACAGCAAAGGAGGAAGTGGGCCCTCACCAGGCACCGGATCTGCCAACACCCTGATCCTCAATTTCCCGCCCTCCAGGCCTGTGAGAGATAAATGTTTCTTTTTTAACCCACCCCGTGTGTGGTATTCTGTTATGGCAGCCCAAACGGACTAGGACAATAAATTGCACTTAGACTCCACTTGCTTACATCTGGGAGACTTACCATGACAGGATACTTATGTGTTGAATTTATTAGGAATATTCTTTGGTAGAATTTGTGGGTGCTTTTATGGCAGCAGCTTATGAAGAGATTAGAAATAGGCTAGGAAAAAGCTTTAGGATGCTGTTTTACTTTGAAATTATTAAGCGATGAAATCAAGCTATTGTTAGGATAAGGCAAAAAAAAAAAGCAAACGGGGTTCTTCTTTACTCATTAATTTATAGACTAGCACCAGGCAGGTTTTCCAGTGAAAACATTTAATAAAAAAAAATCAGTTTCATTTTTCTTATTTAAAAGCTAAAAGCCATCTGGAAAGCTTTTTAATTTTAAGACCTCGTGAAGGCAACAAAGAAAGTAAAATAGATGATACTTATACAAAAAGTAGCAGACAGTCACTTCTAATTTGAAAGCCAGTGATCTGAAATATGCACGCAGGTTTCTAAAACATGTTGCAAAGTAGAGAGAGGGCTGATGTAATCTGAGATCCTCCTAAGTGTTTTAGAATTCAGAGTCTTCCCAGGATAACTTCAAATTATCTTTCCTTCTGACTCTTTCCCAGTGGGTCTAAGAATTAAAAATTAAAAGATTCAATTGTGAGGCTATTTTAGAGTGTTTCTAGGTCTATGCATCCTAGGTCTGTGTATTCCAGTTCACTACATTTATTTTAATTACAAATCTTATGATAATAAATTAACCAAAGGGTATACTTGTACTCATTAAGAAACTCAGTGCCTAATGTAGAACATATGTATCATAGTCAATGTTAACGGAATTAATTCGAATTTTAACTTAGAGATTTGACCAATAGTTACTTAGAAATACCCCTCCTCTTTCGTCCAAACAGTACTTCTTGAGGTGTGCAAACTCTTTATAAAAACAAAACATGTCCCACTTCACGGAAAAGAAACCAAACCCCCATAACTTGGTTAAAAAATCTTGGGTTCTAATACATTTCTGTACTCCTTTCCCCCCCTTGGTTCGTTACTACATCCCAACACTAGAAAACAATCCACTATTTAGAGTTTAAACTTGAGACCCAGTTTGGATGTTAAACACTCTATTTCAGAACGAAATATTGGTCTGAGAGGTTGGCCACCCTCCTGGGATTAACTGAAGAAGTTTACTCCTCCAGACCACAGACTTGGTCTTTCATTAGAGAAATTCTCGATTATACCGTTTGTTCCCTGTTGGACCCCTGAGGGTTTGGTATGAACCCTGTAATTTGACGATCATCTGCTCTTACAATGCAGATGTTAATTGCACATAACACTAGGGACTTTAATATCAGAGCAAAGCCCAACGAGAGGGAACTGACCCACCATATTAGTATCATTTGTCTTCATGATGCAACTAAATAAGCACAATGGTCAAAATCAAATGATGCAGAGGCCCAACTGTCCTTAAGAATCAGAGAAATACACGAGGTGAGTTTCTTCATATCTCTAGAGCAAAAGATATGAAGTCCAAATTCCAGTGGCCCAGCAGGGGAAGGATGGCATCCAAAGGAAGGTGTGGGCAGTGTCAGCACGTGGGGAACACCACAGGGGTCACTGCCATTTCCGCCTCCCTTGAATGTCTTAGCAAATACAGCAAAGTTCTGCCTTGGTACACAGACAGGACTTGAAGTATCTGTTCTTTCATTCATTCATTCAACATTGCATATTGGTCTTGGGGCGAAATAAAAGAAAGATGAAGTTCTCGATCTAGCGATGCTTTCAGTTTGGTGGGGAAAACAGACACGTAAACAAGTAAACACATAAAACAGGTGGTAACCATTAACATAGATACGATGCGCTATGGGAAAACTGAGGCGAGAAATCAGTTGTTTTGACTGCGGGCCTCTGGGAAGGTATTTTCCAGACGATGACAGCTGCACTGGGCCTTCCAGGTGAGTAAAAAAGCCACCGTGTAAAAGCTTTTGAATTTTGTTCTTGGTTTATGACGATAGGAAATGAAGAGGTGAAATGGCTTTGCTTCTTCTAATCTGCAGTGGGCATCCTAAGTCCTCTCTAGGGGTGACAGGCTCCAGGGAGAGTTTTTGGCACCAGGACCGTTTTGCGGGAGGCAATTTTTCCACAGACCAGCGGGCAGCAGGGGGGAGCGGGGAGGATGGTTTCAGGATGATCCAAGCGCAGTACATTCAAGCTCACCTCCTGCTGTGCGGCCCGGTTCCTAACAGGCCAGGATCAGTACTGGTCAATGGCCTGGGGGTCTGGGACCCCTGCTGTACAGCACCTTTTCTGTGTCTGATTTTTGAAAGCCTAGAGTGCTCCACAGCACAAGATACAATGAGAGGTGGGAAAATTCCTTTGAAAAACAGTGTGTGACCCACATGAAACGTGCAACTCCATAGAGAGTTAAGAAGTGAATCCGAGCCCTGGCTGGAGTAGCTCAGTGGATTGAGCTCAGGCTGAGAACCAAAGCATCGCAGGTTCGATTCCCAGTCAGGGCACATGCCTGGGTTGCAGGCCATGGCCCCCAGCAACCGCACATTGATGTTTCTCTCTCTTTCTCCCTCCCTTCCCTCTCTAAAAATAAATAAATAAAATCTTTTTTTTAAAGAAGTCTTTCTTTAAAAAAAAGAAGTGAATCTGATTTGAATGAATCACACAGGCACCTCTACATGGTAAACACCTGCCACGTGCCCCAACCTTTTATGCCTTCAATGGCATTTTTCTCATGATCTCATTTAATTTTCTCAGCCACCCCAAGAAGGGCTAGTTCTGTTTTGATGAGGAAGAAGCCTGGACCTGCTAAACCTTTACCCAAAACTGGAATAAATGACCAGGTTTCCAGATTCCCCCCACCCCCCGCTACTGACCGAGCACTCATGGACGTGCCCCTTTGCAAGCCTGGGTCCAGTGATTTGGACTGCCAAACCCTTTTCAGAGAAGCAGGAGAGGCAGCCTTCATTTCTGGCCACGTAACCCAATAGGATGCCAGAATCTGTGTCCAGCAGCAATTCTGCACTTCAGGGGGAGTTCTCCTGGTAAACTAACTCCTTTCCAAAGGGCACGCCTCCTCAGTTCAGCCCTCCCACAGCTCTGTCACATGCTTTAAGGAGACAGAATTTACGTTCCTGTGTCTATGGTGTGAGGCACTTAGAAATGAAAGGGTTAGGAATGTCCAGCCTGCCTCAGCCTCGAGGTTTACGAAAAACTTCATTCTGTTCAGTTTATAAACTATGGAGCTTCCGGAGCCACGCTACTCCCTGGGTAGCCTGGATAAACGCTGAGGATGCTGGCTTGGAAGACACGCGTTTGGAATGCTTGGCTTTCATGGTTACATAGGAAGAATTACAGGTTCTTTTTTAAAAGGGGGAGTAGCAGGAAGGAAGAGCATCCGAGAGCAACACGATCTATATCACAACTTGCATCCAAGGCTCCTTAACTGCAGTGTCTCATCTTCTTCATCAAGGAAACAGAAACGGTGAGGGGATATTAGATCCTCCCCAGCGGGTCCCCACTCCAATAAATCAAGAATTACACAACGGTATTGATTGGAGAAACAGGGCTGTCGGAGGAAGGAGTGGGCAGAGGTCTCCACCTACTGTAGCTGCAGTAGCGCCTTGGGAAGGATCATACCTGCTGAGGTTGCTTGTCTTCAAACCAGCACGATGACCCCTCCCGCTCGTCTGCTCGTTCACTTCCTGTCTAGCGATTTCCCATATTAGTCTCTCGAGTGGCTCAAGACAGCCCTGCCAACAGTGCAAGGTTTTCTGTGGGATTCAAACATGGGTCGGCTGCTGTTATTCTAAGCAAGCACTGGAGAGCCATCGGCTCCAGAAATAAAGGGCTCTTTCATTGCCTCATCGCGGCGCGGGCTCTGGGAGTTATCAAGCTTTCATTTGGAAAGTCCCTGAGGATGCAAAATTCCCATTGGATAGTGAGACCCGGGAGAGCCTTAGGAAAATAAAAGAGGTCTATGGAGCCATTTTCTGGATCCTGTTGGTTGGATTCCTACATGGTACAGTAAAATAGAAGCCAGTGGAATTATGACACGGCATAGTCCGTGTCACCCACAGTGGAAAATATGAACATCAAAAAAATTTCCTATTCTAAACAATTTGCAGTTTAAAATATACTCTCTGAAGACTCTTCTAAATGTACAGGCCATGGCTGCTATTTATAGTGGCCACTGTGTACTTTACCAAGATTTTTTTTCCAACAAAGGAACTGTAGGAACTGTGATGTAGGGAGTTATTAAAATGGAAAATAAACCCGCCCGTGTTAACGTGGTCAGTTGGTGGTAATCTCAAAGACTACGCCAGGGCTCACTAGCTGGGAGGCAAGCCCGTACACATCATGACATATTTTAAAAGAAGTTCAGTTTCGAAAATGGATTCAGTCTACCTGGTGACTTTCACCGGGCTGACAAACCATTACAAACTTGTTTAAAAACTGCAAAAAGAAAAGTGATTTATAATGAGCAAATGAGGCTTCTACGTGTTTCCCAAGTTTTAAAAAACTCCTAAAAACTGTCCTCTCAAGGGTTTAAAAACTAAGCCATGGACTGTAGCTTCCATATCTAACAAGTTCATCCCATTTTTTACTTACAAATAGTTCCAAGTTATACTTTGCCACAATCCCAGAATAAACGAGAAAAATTCAGAAATGGAGGAATGTGAATTACTGGAGATTTCAATAAACGATAAACTGGGTTTTCCAGTTGCTGATGAATGTTGCTATCAGACAGCAAACTGGTGAAAAGAACTGAATTAATTCACAGAGTATGAACATTATTCCTCTTGAACCTCATTCACAGGAGAAGGAGAACCTGTTTACACAGCCAGTGGATCTTTTCAACACGGCTCATGTTTCATGTCCAGTGGTACTTTCTGGAAACATTGTTAAGGACCTCTGGAATAATGAAGATCAAGAACTTCCCTAGAAGACTTAAAGGCAAATGAGATGGATTTCCCCTGATGAAGAATTTGCATCTGACCAAATGACGGCTACAAATGCAGACCCCTTACACCTGGCTGGTAGTGAGAAAACCAAGGGGCAGGGTAGATATAGTCAACATACATATTTGATAGACTTCATTCCATTTTTATTTGATTTTGATGAGACTTCTTTGCTCACAGAGACTTTGTAATACTTCTCCAAGTTTCCCAGCTTTAGACAGCGGGGCTCCTTTGGTCCGGATGTTTAGAAAGGCAAGCTTCTTGTTCTCTCTAAAGCAGTAACCAAAAGCCTCTGAAATCTGTCTGGAAAAAGTCCAGCTGTCGTTAATATAACGAGAATGGTTTGCACAACATCTATGGAACCTGGCAGGCAAGGAGAGGGGACTGGAATGCACATGCATGAACAATGATGACATCACTGTACAGGTCAATGGGGTAGTAGACACTGTTGAATGAGCATGTGTACTGTGTGGCCGTTGCATGACTTAGCAAATGGTCATGAGTCTGCATCAGGTTTTACGTTAAGCTTGAATATTCCTCAGTGGAAACTACTGAAATGAGTCAGAAGGCCACAGCTATGGGTAACTGGTGATTGGCAGCTTCATCACGACAATGTGCCCACTCGTGCATCATGTCTCATGCAGAGTTTCTTGGTGAAACATCAAATCACCCAGGTGACTCGGCCCTCCCCCCCCACAGCCCAGATTTGGCGCCTTGAAACTTCTGGCTTTTCCCAAAACTAAAATCAGTCTTGAAAGGGAAGAGATTTCAGACCATCTATGAGATTCAGGAAAATACAACTGGGCAGCTGATGGTGATCGGGAGAACTGTGTGAGGTCCCAAAAGTGCTTACTTTGAGGGGGACTGAGGCATCCTTGTCCTATGTACAGTGTTCCTTGTATCTTGTACCTTCTTCAATAAATGTCTCTATTTTTTATATTGCATGGCTGGATACCTTCCAGACAGACCTTGTATATACACTTGTATCACCTACACAACATATATCATATGTATCATATACATTATCTAACCATCCATCCATCCAATCCATTGCTTTATAATCTACATGAAACCTGATGAGGAAGAACTGTTATGATGGCCATTTTCCTGGTGGGAAAAATGGGCTTAGAGAAGCTAAGTAGAGTAACCCTTTCTCACCCAGCCGGAATTCAAACCCAAGTCCACGTGACCCTGCTTTCTGGGAGGTGTCGTGCCTGTGTCCCCTCACCATCTGCCCCGTCCTCCCAGAAGACAGCAGCGGTAAAGGTAAAACACAAAATCCTCTTTAAGGAATCAAATCAGTTCATGTATCTTTCATATTTAGAGAGAAATATCCTTTGAATTGCTAAAATGAAACTGGTAAGGATGGAGAAATCCTACATAATAACTGACTGTCATAATTAAGCTGTGTTTGACAAAATCTTGCCAAGACCACAGATACCAAATAAAAGACTTCCAAAATTAATGGCAAATAGGGTTCTATTTGCAAAACCATCACAGTTTTTTCTCCCATCTTGACTCAAATGGCAAAGTTTTATTCCTAGGTCCTCATAATTAAATGTTTTCACTCTGCCTAACCACTCACATTTCTTTGCTTTTCATTTTATTCACTGTTAAGTAATCTGAACTAATCTCCTTTTATTTAGAAATATTATCCATAAGCTTTTTAAATTAAAAATATTCTACATGCAATAAACTACAGTATACACTAATTTCCCAAAAGCACTCTCTGTTTTCCTAATCAATAGCCACGGCAGATTTTTTTTTTTTTGGCACTTTTTTCTTTCTTTCTTTTATTGTTGTTCAAGCACAGTTGTTTCCACTTTCCTCCCACCACCCTTCCCTGCCTCACCCACCCCCACCTCCCATCCTCAATCCTACCCACTGTGGCCTTGTCCATGGGTCCTTTATACCTGCTCCTTGATGACCCTTCCTCCTCTTTCCCCCGTTACGCCCCCCCTCTGGTTACTGTCAGTTTGTTCTTCATTTCAGTGTCTCTGGTTCTATTTTGCTTATTTGTTTTGTGGATTAGGTTCCACTAATAGGAGTGATCATGTGATATTTGTCTTTCACCATCTGGCTTATTTCACTTAGCACAATCCTTTCTAGTTCCATCCACACTGTTGCAGAGGCTAAGAGCTCCTTTTTTCTTTCTGCTGCATAGTATTCCGTTGTGTAAATGTACCAGTTTTTTGGTCCACTCATTTACTGATGGGCACTTAGGTTGCTTTCAGCACTTGGCTTTTGTAAATTGTGCTGCTATGAACATTGGGCTGCATAGGACCTTTTGAACTGGTGTTTCAGGATTCTTAGGGTATAATCCCAGCAGTGGAATTACCAGGTCAATTTTTCTTTCTTTTTTTTTTTTACAGACAGCCCCATTCATTCAGGGGTCTGCTCCATACAGGCAGGCGCTGCCTCTGCTTAGCTGGGTGATCTTGAGCAGGTCAGCACTCCTACACTGAAGTCTCTTCATGCAAAATGAAGTTTTTAATATTCATTAAATCAGGGATTCTTGGCCCAGAGTTCACGGGTCCCCAGGAGGTCTGTGGGTGGCGGTCTGTGACGCCAGTGAAAGTAAGCGCCAAGTTTTGTGGGTGCGTGTGTGCATTTTTCTTAGAGGAGAGTCTATGGCTTTCATCAGAGACTCAAAGGAGTGTGTGGTCCAGAAACGAAAAAGTAACATTCCACCACAGAAGATTATCTGTGGGGTCATTGACAGCCTTAAGCTTCTATGAGTGATGATGTGACTAACCCCTGTGCTGATGGTGAATACGGTCTTATTGAGAAAAGCCCAGAAGAAAGCCAAGAACAGTTGTGCCAACAGCCTTCTTTGGCTTGCAGGGAAAAGCTTGATCTTTTCTGTTTATGTGTTTCTGTGAAATGGGAATAATGTGGGAGATTTTGGGGGAGCAAAGGAAACAATGAGTGCATCTACGCATGTGGGCAACTTTCCTGCGTGAGCATAAAGAACAGTTCAATGAAGCCCAATAGCTTCATATAGTCTGTGGCTGCAAACTGCTTTAAATGATATCCTTTCCCATTTTAGGGAGTTATTTGGCATTGTAGAGATGATGGAGCTTTAGCCAAGGTTTCATTTAACCAACGAAAAATTCCATTGATCAATTTATTATAGTGGAAAGGTTTTGTGATTTGAGATAAGCAGCCAGATTGCACTCCATATCTATATGAAGCTGGACATGTTACTTAACCTTTCAGACCTGCAGATTTTTCAGTGATAAAATAGGAATGATAACATCCATGTCTGCTATGGACTGAATGTCTGTGTCCCCCCAAAATTCATATGAAAACCTGACGCCCAATGTGATGGTGTTAGGAGGCTCGGCCTTCGGGAGATGATGAAGTCATGAGGGTGAAACCCTCGAGAATCAGATTAAGTGCCCTTATTAAAGAGACCCCAGAGAGCTCCGTTGCCTCTCGGCCATGTGAGGACACAGCGAAAAGACAGTCATCTATCAGCTAGTAAGTGGACCCTCACCAGACACTGAATCTGCCAGCACCTTGGACTTGGACTTCCAAGCCTCCAGAACTGTGAAAAGTAAAATTCTGTTGTTTATCAGCCACTCAATCTACGCTATCCTATTACAGCAGCCTGAATAGACCAGGATAAGGTCATAGGGTTGTTTTCACAATTAAATGATATAAGGTATGTAAAATGCATCACCTAGCCTGGTACTTGGTTGATGCTAAACAAATGATAGTTCCTTTCACCTTCTAACACTAGGCGAAAAATCTGTCTGATACTTTTTTCACTTAAGAACTACTTTTGCTGAACTGCATTCATCAGGTGAAATTCTGAGTTATGTTTATATATTTAAAATAAAAGACAGAGCATTGATGAATTAGAAATTAACCACATGGCTTACAATATGTGATTTTAAAGTCCTCAGATGCCGATTAAATTTGTGTGGTACACTTGGATGTGACCAAAAGATTTAACTCCTTCCCAACCTCAATAGAAACATCTCAGCATGTGTTGAGATTGGTATAGGAAAGAAGCTTTGTAGTAAGAATGCAGCAAATTATAATCACTGACCTGACAAATGAATAAAAATTCAAAATGTATAAAATATTATTTTGTACCAAAGACCTAACAAAACATTAATACAATTTTACATCAAAACATTTGTTGAGTATCAACTATGTGCTAGTCATTGGGTTAATTATATGGGTTAACTACCTTAGTCTTTACAATTACCTTGAGAGGCAGAATAATTATTCCCATTATTATACATAAAGAAATAGAGGCAAGAGATGTTTAAGTAATTTGATACAAGGTCACCTAACTAGTCGGTTGCCAGGGTCAGGATTTGAACCCGGGTCTGTCAGACTTTGTCGCCCGTACACAACAGATCATCCTGCATTTCTTTGGGTGACTGAAGATAGACCATTCTGTGTCACACACACAGACTGTTAGGAAAAAGTCATTGCTATTTGAAACCGTGTTTTGCCTCTGTCTACATGCCACATATTTTTCCAGCTAGGAATGAAGTTATGGGTCGTCATGCAAAGCCCTTACTCTAGATTTTCAATTTTTACTGAACACATGTCACCTTGGGTAGGTCCCGGACGGACTCCTGATGCCCCACGGGTCACTGTGAAGGGCGATACTTCTAGGAGCAAAGGAATTGTTAAGTTATTGAAAAGTGGCCCGAAGGGAAGTTTTCAGCAAATTTAGCTACTCTAATGATTTAAACAGTTTCGAAGAAATATTTTATTTAATGTCCTCATGAGAAATAATTTTATGATTACAGAATAACAAAAAAAATGCATTGGAAAAGATTTTGATCGAAAGCGTCAAGGTCAATACTAAGCATTGTGAATAGAAGTGTTTTTGTGTGTGCCTGCTTGTTGTGTAACCACTGATTGGCCACCTGCTAAATCATGTACAAAAGTTTCAGTGACAGCGTTCTGGGAGGGGACAACTTAGACCCAATGGATTTTTTAAAATTGTTTTTTTTCCTAGTGTAGTAAAAATATTTACTTTCAAAAATGTCTAATCACCTGTATTTCAGAGGCCCATAAAAATGACAACAGCAAGAGTTTCCATTCATGCCCGCGAGCCTGTGAACCTGATAACGCAACTCTACAACCGGGGCCTTTCCTCTGATGAGCAAGAGGGACTCACGGGGGTGTGGAAGGCATGAGCTGGGAAGGAGTTCACATCTCGGAGAGTGAGAGAGCGGCTTGGTGTGACGGCAAACCCAACACCGGGAAAAGTAGCACATGTGACTCGGTATCTCTCCACGGATAAAACATCCCTGCAGGTGTCTCAGCAGATCCACAAAAATCCATTTGGCCAAGTGGAAAAGAAGAGCTCACCTTGAAACAGTGTTCGCTCTTCTAGCTGAGAAAACTCAATCCTTCCTCGGACATTGCCACCAAGCACGCCCACTCAAAACATCAGTCAGTAGCCAATTCCCGCCCTTTGTCTTCCTAAATTCTTGAATCTTCTGAGAAGTGTAGAAAGAAAACCCTCATGGTATTATTTTGGTTTATTTTAGGGTAGATAGAAAACGTATCTTTAATTCTTTGTGTAGAATCTTTAAAGATTCTAACAGTATCTTTTGCAGGGAATCACAATAGATCATGTTAATAAAGAATCATTAAGGGTAATATTTATTGAATAAACAAATAACAAACACTAGATGATTAGTACTGTTAGTGCTTTCACGTGTTCTCTGATTATATTCCCAAACGACTCCTAGGAGATGCGTACTATTATTCTTCTCCATTGTACAGATGAGGAAACGGCAGGTTAGAAGACTGAACTTGTAAGGGTCGTTGTAGCTAGTAAGTGGCAGGCCTGGGATTGGAACACCCAGCTGCCTAATGCAATGGCTCATGCTCTTGACTGCTAGGCTTGTGACTGTTTCCCGCCATTTTGCTTCTCAGTGTCCCTTCGCTCATGGAGAGCATCTATGTTCTGTCCACACATACCTATCGATGGTGCTGGGATCGGTCCATTTTTGCAGACACACATAAAAGGCTGAGCACTGTTCTGTACTTGTTGGCCAGGGAGAGAGGTGAATTTGACCCCTTTGAAAATGTTCCCCCTTCTCCTACCAGAAGGCTGTGATTCCCTGATGGCACAAAAGCACGCGGATACGTAATCCGGAGTAGGTGGGTTAGGTGTACAGGTGGGAGGAGCGATGAAAACAAGTCAATCCAGTGCTGAGAAAGATGCTCATGGACCAGGGCAAACTACATGAAGCTGCACCAAGAAATACAGAGACAAAAGCAGACAGGGATTTACATAAAAACACAGAAACAGAAAGGGAAGTGGAATACACCTGTTATATTTTTCTTCCTGTGAGAGAGGTGAAGAGTAATAAACAGGGAAATGAATTATTTTTTTGTTTCTTCCGATAGGCAATTGAGTCAAAAATGTAGTTTTATTTGAGATGTGTACTAACAGTATCTTTGGCACAGAACCAACACATTTGAATTTGTACCAATGACCTGCTCAATGCATTCTGCCTACTGACATTTGATTTCTGTCTCTCTGGCTCAAGACTGCTCTCGAGTTCTTAATGCACCTAGGATAGGAGCTTGGAGCTACAAGGGCATTGCCTGGACTGGAGACCACTCACTCTTATAGTATCTCATAGTTTGTACATATGTCATACATTTTGTAAAGATTATTTTAAAGATTTATTTATTTATTTTTAGAGAGGGAAGGGAGAGATATATATAGAGAGAGAAACATTAATGTGCGGTTGCTGGGGGTCATGGCCTGCAACCCAGGGATGTACCCTGACTGGGAATCGAACTTGCGATGCTTTGGTTCACAGCCCGTGCTCAATCCACTGAGCTACAGCAGCCATGGCGATATGTCATACGTTTGTTTTCGATGCCCAAATGAAGTGCCTCCTACTAATCTAAAGACCTCATCTGAAGGACTCAGTGGGAAAGCCAAAGGAAGGACAAGGGCAAGGGGAAGAACAGAAAGATGCACAGGCTGAGGGGCAGGACAAAGAAGGGAAGGATGTTTTTGATTAGCCAGGTTTGCAGCCCAGGTTGTGCAAAGCTGGCTGATGCGGGGTGGACTGCACTGCGACCCTTGGAACCAGGCATGTGTGCACCAGCCTCGGGGCAGCCGAGAGGCGGTGAGTGAACGCCAGGCCCGGGCACGTGAAAGCCAGCGTGGCACAGAGACCTGTGTCTGAGGAATAAACTGTATGAGAGTCTGGCTTATTTTAATTTGTGGGCAAAACATCTGGTAAGAGTACAAATTTTAAATTATTTATCATTGCAAAGCAGGACTGCACCTGCTAGTCAAACTCAATAACAACAAATTAAAATAACAGGGCATTTTTATGTGGAAAGCCTGTGTGGGTAACAGATGGAAAATCACAGACTCTCCCCCCTCCAGTCTACATGGGGGGCAGCATACAAAAAGCACAAGCCATTGTTGATAAGTATCAATGAATATCAGGGTACATATTATATTTGAAGATATGCAAATGTAGTAAAACCATCTGCCCAATTCTGTCATTCTGTTGCTCTGTCCTCAGTGCTCCAAATAGAGGTTGGAACAGAGCAGTTGCCCAATAAAAAGTTGTTGAATGAGCGAGAGAATTAAGCAACCTGCAGCTCCGGGCCTTGGGGCCAGTCCACTTTTGCTAACTTATTCCAGCGCCACTCCAGACCCGGGTTGATTCTTCCTTTATTTCCCTAAATCCAAAGGAAAGTTCGGTCATCTCAAGCTTAATGGGCAGGACCACAGAATCACATTTTCTACAGTGAAAAACTGCCTTATAGGTTTTATTTGGGTTTAAATTAGGGGATAGATGATTGTTATGAAAGAAAATTAGATAATACCAAAAGCAAAAGTAAAGTAAAAATGACCACCGACCCCCGCAAAGGAAACACAGGCTCCTGCTGCAGATGGGAATGCCAAGGTCTGACGCTAAAGGAAAAGGGACGCACTCAAAGTCTTACGTGCCTTTTATCTGCAGACCGAAACCACAATTCTAGGCAGCCCCTGGTTTCTGGTTCTGGCCACCTGTTTCCTGTACACACCCCGAACTTTCCCATCGAAGTTGGCTGGAGCAAAATGCCTGACCTTCGCTATTCCCAGAAATGATCGGATTCGACGAAGTCCTAAATGGTAAACAGGGGCTTACATACCAGAGAGCAGAGAACAACAGAATGAGAAGGACTGCCTTGGAACACGAAAGGGTCAACTTAGCACAAATATAGGAAAAAGTATTTAAGTACCACGCTTCTCTCAAAAAAGAAAGGAAGAAAAGAAATCCTATGGAAGCTCATAGCCCAAAAGAATGAATACAGACAGAAATGTAAGTTACAGAGTTTGCATAAAGTTGCATAAATTTATTTAAGGTTATTAAGGACACCTACCTAACTCAGCTTCACTGAGTACACTCCTTTTAAGATTGACATTAAAGAAAGACAGGAAGACATATCTTTCCACACAAAACAAAAAAAACTGGAAGGAATGAACCATGCAGCTGTGTGGAAAATTCTTGGGCAAAATCCTGGTTCTAAAGACACCTGGTTTATTCCCTCTAATTACAGTAGGGCTCTAACCACAGCAAGTTAGCGCTGACATTCCTCTCGGGCTGATTCCCAGTCCCCTTAGCCTCACAGAAAGCGAAGAGGCTGATAATACCAACCTAGGCTGCTGCCCCATTTCCTGTGCTCATTCCTGGGTCCCTCCAGCCCCCATTCTGTCAGGCCTGCCCCACACTCTGGCCCGGTGTCTTTTCTAATCTTACTGTACAACAACCACAGCTATTTATCTGTCACCATGATTTTCCCTGTCCCTAACACAGGCACCAAAACTTGGTTGGTGCCTAGGAAGTATTTGTTGGGTAAGGATGTCCTGTGGACCTTCAGAAGCGAAGGCCAAATAACACATCCCTGGAGAGCATAAGAGGCATGCTCCATCGGGCCTGGACACACCCTACCTGGCCTCAATGTCACTCAACACTGGTGCCCACACACTCTCTCCCTGGCTCTCCAACTTCCTTGGTTTTGGGGGGTCTTCTCTGATGGTCTCCACTATGTCTTTATGGGCCTCTTGCTCTCGATACACGTGCTTTCTTGCCACCATCACTACCGTCCACCTTCAGTGTCTGCACAGCGACTGCCATACCAAGGGTGCCAAAATCTATTTCTCGAGCAGTAAATTCTCTCCCTTTCTGAGCACATGTAGAACATTTCTAGCTCGGAACGCCTGGGGGAAATCTCCACTTGGATGTGGTTTCTTGCTGAAATGAAACACTTCCCCCACACCCACCCAAGAATGGAACCCACCCCAACTTCCCATTTGGGACACGGCAGAGACCTTCCTTCCAGCTCCTCGGGCACGTAGTCCTTGGACTTGTCTCTGAGTGTCTCCCTCTCTGAAAGCTCAGCTAATTCTCCCGATAGGAAGACTCTCCTATTCAATCTT
Organism: Phyllostomus discolor; assembly: GCF_004126475.2. Lineage (NCBI taxonomy): Eukaryota > Metazoa > Chordata > Mammalia > Chiroptera > Phyllostomidae > Phyllostomus > Phyllostomus discolor. The sequence continues at coordinate 80,341,054 of NC_040912.2, read as the reverse complement.
CATTTCCTATTCACTGCCCTCATTCATCCTTGCATGTTCCATGCTAATTCTCCCCGTGCCGGTATCCCCCACAGTCTAGTCCACCGTGCATAACTTTTTCTAACGTATTTTCATCACACACACAGTTCCCTTGCTGTGTCTCTGTCTATGGCCCTTTATGGGAAACGGAAACACCCAAGAGGTGCAAGTCCATCTAGTTCTTGCCCAGGCACTCAATGGATTTCTTGCAGAAGGATCCTTATTTCTGCGTCTGGGTTTCAGCTGGTGTGATCCCTCACCTACCCAGCTCCCTTTCCAGCCCTGGTCGCCATCACAACTTCCTGCAGGGCCCACCACTTCCAAGGAGCTTTTCCTGGCTAGCTGCATCACAGGAAGTCGTGATGAAAGTTTCATCACAGGATGTGGCTGCCTTTCCTTCTCTTGAAGTTCATGTTTCGTTCTGGCTATATTGACATTTTGTTTCATGCTTGTTTAGCTAGTGATGATGGTTAAAACATAAAAAAATAATAACTACCATTTATGAAAGCCTACTAGGTGCCAAGCACGGAGCTAGGCCATTTATGAAGTTCAACCATCTTCTCAGCAACCATATAGGCTATGTAGATATGACACCTATGTTACAAATAAGGCCACTGGGACTTAGAGAGAAGTCACTTGCTCCTCCATGTTCAGCTCAGAAGTGGCAGAGCTGGGATTCAAACCCACAGAGCCCAGGTATGGTTCACGGTGCCATGTGTGTCTGTGCGTAGACGTTTCATGAGAACGGCTGCTTATTCTGCCCAAGTTAATCAAAGGCAGCAATTTTACCTTCTTCTTTTTTGTTCTCCCTATGAATAAGGAGAGCCCGTGGCCCCAGATACTTTTGTTATAGGTGTAAGCTCTAGTTTTCCACTGCAGGACCGCTGAGGGGTCACCTCATGACCACCTTTCGCGTGTGCACTAGACTTACTGCCAGGCAACACGGATTTGATTTTAAGACCCTTGTCTAGCGGTTTTCTTCCTGTGAATGCCTGCTCTGCTTCCTCCAAAGATCATCTGATGTAAGTCACTTTAAATGCCGCTGTCCTTTGCTCTGAAGCCAAAAAAAATAAAAATATGCATTATGTCCCGTGCTTCACAGGTCCTTTTAGTCCCCCAACCTGCCTTCAAAGTCACCAGACAGGCCTCACACCTCACACAACGCGACAGTCCCACTAGATTCAGAGTCCCCACAGGAGCACATCAGTGGCTTTAACCCCTAGTACCTGGATCGCTGCATTTGCATAGACTTTTCTTATTAGAAAAGGTCCACCTGGGGCTTACTACCTCAACTTTCCTAGATGAAAGACTCCCATTTCCCAAGTGGTTTCCATATTCATTATTTGTCATTTTATGTCATTTTAATATTATGATTGATTCTGAACCTTTTATCCACACATTGCCTTTGTGATTTCAAAATTCCAATAGGAAGGGCACGGCATAAATGCCATTATTTCATTCTCCTGACTCCCCTTTTCCTTGATGCTTGTTTGTTTTTTTTTAAGGCAAAATTTGGAGTACTAACAGGAACATTTTTCATAACTACTGTTGCAAACAGCTTACCGAGCAATACATTTGGCCCTTCAGAACGATGATCTTTGAGGCCTGAAACCAACATTGTTAGTAACATTGCGCAAAAGTATTTCTCAGCACAGAGCCTTACCTTTCTGCTTCCAGGCGCATCTCTTCCCGCTTTTGCCTCCTCAGTTCTCTGCGGCGTTCAAAATCATCCATGGTGTGGTGTCAGGTTTAGGGAGACCAGGTGATGTCTGGATCTACAGGGGAGGAGGGAGAATGAGTATGATCGATGAGTCCAAGTTATGATTTCCCAGGAATCACTTAAGCCCTTCCCCCACTCCTGCTATTTTTCAATTCCTTCATTTTTTCTCTTTACTCTTAAGAAAAACACCTTAGACATCGGGGGAGGTAGCCAGTGATCAATTTCTGACTCCTGAGTTGAGTCCTTTATGTGCTGAATTCAGTCTCATTCATGAAACCAGTAGAGACAAATAAGTAAGATTCCAGGGTTCCCGTTTAAAAAAAAAAAAACACAAAGACCTCAGGAGACAGAGAGGTTTTGAAAACTTGAAATATTGATAGGATCACTTAAGAGCTACTGAAAGGTTTTTGTTCTTTGTAACGTTGCTGAAGCACACACAGACAAAAGTTACAAAAAAGTGAACAAAGAAAGAGGGAAAGAAAACAAGAGTAAAAAAAGAACGGTGGCAAGAAGAGGAATATGTAGGAAGAAAGAGAAGAGTGAAAGAGAAGTAAAATAATAATACAGGTATCCAGCCACAATTTGCATCTTCTAAAAGAAGATGCGAGTGTTAATCGCAGAATGATAATAAGACCGAAGCAATTAGACCGTGAATCAACGTAATGCAGCAGCATTTCAAAAAGCAACGATTACGTTATGATCAAGCCGTTTCCAGAGCTTAAAAGTCCCGGCTCATTGTAACGCCGGGGTTTTCTCCTTTCCTACCTCCTCCGCGATGGTTTTAATCCCGGGCAGGTCCTCCCTTTCCAGCTCTTCAGCGGAGGAGCCCGCTTCCCCTGCGTGGCTGTGCCATGGAGTCAAGTACTGCAAAATTCCCCTGCAGCCCCCAAACCCAAAATGACTACCAGAAAAGGGGAAGCGGGCTCTTTTTGTCCTTGCTTTGTTTACAGAGCTGTCAGTGGTTAGTTAAACTCGGCCTGGAATCTGGCATTTAAGGCCTGCTTGAAGATTGTTTCCTGTGTGGAGCGGGAGGCCTCCACTTCCTCTGGAATCTTAGACTCTCCGCTGCGCTCAGATCACAAAAAATATTTTCCAGCCCTTTCTGTGCGCACGAGGCGAGCCATTTGCTCCGCGCGAGAAAATCAGGCGGCGCGCAAAACCTGAAGGCACCCCCCTAAATGCATCTTTGTTCGAGGGAGCAGAGAGCACAACTTAGATTCTGAAGCCAAGTTTGGAGTCCTTAAATAAATCGTCAGATTTTTTTTTCAAGCATTTTCCCCTCTTAGGAAACCCACACAAACAAAAATAAAACCTCAGCCAACGAAAACAAAAGTATCCAATGTTTGAATTTTTCCCCTTTCTCCTCCCCCAAGGTATTATTTATACTGCTTATAAATCTTTTAGAAATTCAAATTCTGGTGTTTAGTTGGGGTTTTTAAATTTTAAGGTGTTTTTCTATCTCACCCCTACTAAGAGTACTTTCTAAGACATTGCTAGTTGAGAAGGAATCAGTTTTTCCTTTAAAAAAATTATTTCATCAACCACGAAGAAATGTCTCTACATTTTCCAGTCAGATCTCATCACAGTCATCAGACTAAAAAAACAGTGGGGGAGGGGGGAGTTGAGGGTCCCCCCTGGGATGGGCTTCCGTTCTGAGCACAGTGCAGGGTGCGTGAGGACCACCTGGTGGGCAGTGGGACCGCACCTGGGCTACTCGGTGCCCTAAGAGAGTCAACTCTGCTCTTTCCTTTCCTCAGTCAAGTCTCCTGTTGTCTGTGAGCCCCTTCTCCAACAACTACAGCAACCACAAACAGAAGTGGGAGAAAGGGGTCTGCCTGTAAGCAAAGGATTTCCCTCTTCCTCATCTATCCAAGCAGCTTAGAGAGCATCCTCTGAACCTCCGCTCTCCCCTCATCCAAGCTAGGCAGTCAGGGTGGTCCGGGAGGGCCACAGGGGTGCGGGTTTCTCAGCCCCCACCGCTGGTGGGGGTGCTAACGAGCAGGGAAAGCAGTGCCCCCCAGCAGGCTGAGGATGCGCGCGGTTGGCAGAGCCTCAGACTACACCACGGAAGGGAAACTCGCTAACCTGGGCCGGCCCCTTCGGCTGGCCGGCCTCCCTGGCTCTCTGCAAACACAGTTTTTCTCCCACCCATCTCTCCTCCTACTCCCCACCTTTTATTACTTAGTTAAGCATTTCTTTTCTTTTCCAACCATAGAAAAACTCTATACCTATCCGGTTATTTACTTATTTTAATGTTGCTGATTATGTATGCGGGGCACTGTGGGGGTGGGGGGAGGGAGAGGAGAGAGTGAAAAGAGAGATAAGATGATAGATAGATAGACAGACAGACAGCTAGATAATGCATCTACATAGACAAGTACCCTTCTGCATTATGCTTTGTGGGATGTGGAGGACATATCTAAGAGAGAAGAGAAAGCACTTCTGTGTTCTGTGTACTCTGGGGTATGTGTGTGTGTGTGTGAGAGAGAGACAGAGAGGGAGAGAGAATGGCTCTTGGTTGGTCTCACGCCACCACCGAGCTGAAGATCCTTCTTAATCCTCACGCCCTTACATCACAGGGCTTCTCCGAACTTCTCTGGCACCGTTCTTGTGTCAGGGGAGCCATGTCGGCGTAGAACTGTACGTGATTCCCCACCCCCTTCCTCCTTTGAGAGCAGTAGCTCCCATGTCCCCAGCTAGTAATCTCTCATTTCCTCCCCTCCCCTCCGGTCCGCGCTGAATTCCTTCCAGCAGCATTGGTTAGGAAACAAACTCCCAACCAATGAAGCGATGAAATCTCAATGCAGAGAGATTCTGTAAACTCAGGAGCTCTTATAGTGTCAAGAACAGACAGAGGGGCCGGAAAGAGAAATCCTGGCTAAAGGAGGTACATATCAATGAACGTGACAGGTGGGTTCTTGAAAAGTTTCGTGAAAACTAAAATTTTGTGCTGGGGGGATTGTAGCCATGCTATTGAAAGAACTCTGATGTGACTGACGCCTTTTGTAAAGGGAAAGGAGCACTTTACACAGGCCAATGCTGCATTACCTACTGATATATGTATCTGTCTGTTCAGTATGGGTTTTCCAATATCAGGTTTTCCTAGAACAGGCCACACCTATGCTGTCAGAAGGAAGTAACAAGGCAGTGTGACGGATTTCAAGTCGTGCTGTCTTTCCTTTTGGTAATGCACCCTGAGCACTCAGTTGTCAGGGGGAGAAGCCAGGTGGTGGAAGCTAAGTCCTATGTACCCTCAAATGACCATAAACTGAGTGGGCGGGGCCAAGTCTTTGCAATTTGGGTGCAGTACCAACTTTGGTCTCAAAATACATCGAGAATAAAACCTGTTGTGTCCGGGACTTTGAGTAAGTTAACTCAGCTTCCAAAATAACTAACATTTCTTGAACACGTACTATGTGCTGGGCCTTTTAAAAAACGTTTTTAAATCAATACATTTTATTTCTTAGAGTAGTTTTAGGCTAACAAAAAAGAACAGAAAGTACCGAGTTCCCATGTATTCCCTTTCCTTCACCTCTGCCCACAACTTCTTCTCTATTTGCACTGAATTGTGTATTCTCAGGTGGGACGAGGTCCTAACTCCCAGTACTTCTGAATGTGACCTTATATGGAAATAGTCTTTTGCACATGTAGCCAAGTTAAGGTGAGCTCCTTAGGATGGGCTCTGATCTCCTAGGATTGATGTCTTTATAAAAAGGGAAACTTTGGACAGAGACAGACACACAGAGGGAATGCCACGAGAAGGAGGAGTGTTAAGGAGGACCCGAGTGACCAGAGAGAAGGTGGGGGGGAGGCGTGGGGTAAATCTCTCCCTGGAGTCTGCGGAGGGAGCATGTCTGCTGACACTGGTCTCGGGCTGCTAGCTTCCAGAACTGTGAGACCGTGAGTCCCTCCTGTTTGAAGCCATGGCAGCTCAGCAATCTGCTATACCCTAGTAACATCTTGCAGTAGTGGGGTACATTTATTACTATTGGTGAGCCAATACTGGCGTTCTTATTAATGAAAGCCCACCGATTACATTAGGTTTCACGCTTTGTGTGATACAGTTCTAGAGGTTTTGCCAAATGCATCATGTCATGTGTCCACCATGACAGTATCAGAATAGGTTCACTGCCCTAAACAGCCCCTCCCCTTCCCTACCTCCCCACCGCACCCCTTGGCAACCGCTGATCTTATCGCTGTTTCTGTGGCTTTGCCCTTCCAGAATGCCACATAGTTGGAATCACACAGCATGTGGCTTTTTCAGACTGGTTTCTTTCCCTTAGCAATATGCACTTAAGTTCCGCCATGTCTTTTTGTGGCTTGATAGTGTGCTGAGCCATTTCAGAATATGCAATCTTATTTTAGCTACATAACAAACCTGTGAGGCAGCTATTATATTCCCCGTTTTACAGAATTCAACCTATGTGCTCTTAACTGCAAAAGTATTCTTGGACTAATCCACACTTTCCTTTAGGAATTGTTTTCCCTTTCAGGAAATACGTACGCGTGTCCGGGGGAAGTTCTGGGGACACTATTGTCATCAGCGGTCTCTGGTTTAATCCATTGGATCGCATGACCTCAGGCATGAGGTAATCTTTAAAACGACCCATGTCTCTTCAGTTTCAAACCCACTTGGTTTAAATCATAAAATCATCATGTCTCAGAGGTCTTAATTAAATCAAACCTTGCAAACATTTATTAAGCCCTTATCATTTTACTGTTACTTCTTTGTAAGATTCATAAACTAGGATGGCCACGTGTTGGAGCACATCACTGCACCCTTTTCTTTGAGTCGTTAGGGTTTTTTCTCTCGCATTGCACCTTCCTCGATACCTGCCTTCCTGCTGTGATCCACTACAGCCTCACTCACAATGTGACTATTCCTCTGCTATTGCAAGGAGCCCTCATCTTTCCACACTCACCGCCATTATGGCTAGTCACCATTAGGTGCCCACTGTAAATCGCATGGTCCAACAGCTTCGCTGAAGCCTCACAAAAGCATTTATACCACCAATATTCAAGGGACATTTACTGAGCATTTACTGTGTACCCGGTTCTGTTCTAGACACTGGGGAGTCAACAGTGAACAAGATTAAAAAGGTCCCTCCCTGCCTTCCTGGAACTTACTGTTCAGACTTTTTTTTTTCTTTAAGCTTCTACCAGGCCTATCATACCCATCTCCCACCTTGGGTCACACTCATCATTTGCTTTTTTGATTTTTGTTCATGAGTTTCGGGGGCTTGGGGGAGCAGGCCAGGGACCGTGTTTTGTCTCCCCTGAAGGTTTGTGTTCATTTTAGCCAGGTCATCACTGCAACTCAGTGATACTTCTCTTCATTCGACACATACTGAGTGATTTCTGGGTGGAACATACTCCATCGGACCCTCCACCTCTGCCCTTTAAGTTATCTTTACTCATCCCAAATCTTCAACCGCTCTCCTCTACAAAACAATGACCTGGACTCAGAATCAGGAGACCTGCTGACCTTCTTCAAGCTTTTGTTCTCTGTGAAATGAGATGGTTGGACCAGATGATGTTCCAAGCGTCATCCTACCCCACGTGACACGGGTCTATAGCTACTCTCTCATCCAGCAAAGACAGATGCATCAAACATGACATGCCCACATTTTCTTCTTTCCAGTATGTTTTGATATCTAAGTGTATTGTCTCCTAATTTGCTTATGTAGAAAGCATTACGGAAACTGCTCTGGCTGGTTGTCTCAGTTGGTTAGAGCATCATCCGGATACACGGAAGTTGTGGGTTTATCGCCCTGTCAGGACACAAACAAGCATCAACTGATGAATATGTAAATAGTGGAACAACAAATCAAACAATGAATATGTAAATGAGTGGAACAACAAATCAGTGTCTCTGTCTTTCTTCCTGTCTCTCTCTGTCTCTGTCTCTCTCCCCACCCACTCGCTCAAATCAATGACTTTTTTTAATTTTAGAAAAAGCATTAACCTTCTTTCAAGCAGATCATCCCATAGCATCCTAGATAAAAAATACTTTATTGATTCTGAAATGTGTCATATAATTTTTCACTTCTGCACTTTCATTATTAATGCCATTCTGTCCATTGGAATGGGCTCTCTATTCTCTTCACCGTCCATACTTTATTCAGTTACAAATTTCTGGCTCAGATGCCACTTCCTTTATGATGCCTTTCCCAAGGACTTCAGCTTGGAAGTGATGGCTCCCTCCTTGAACTTCTAGCATTCGTTTTGGCAATTAATAATATCTTGCGCCCTGGCTGGCGTAGCTTAGTGGATTGAGCACACACTGCAAACCAAAGTGTTGCAGGTTCGATTCCCAGTCAGGGTACATGCCTGGGTTGCAGGCCATGACCCCTAGCAACCGCACATTGATGTTTCTCTCTCTCTCTCTTTCTCCCTCCCTTCCTTCTCTTAAAATAAATAAATAAATCTTTAATAATAATAATAATATCTTGCCTTGCCACAGCTCCTCCATTGTTCTGACTAGTATTTAAATATTTTATTGATATTTTACTTTCTACATATTTGTTCTTAAGGCCATTTGTGAATAGATACAGTCTTTTAAAAAACCTTTTCACTATCAAACTACTGAAACATGATAGGCACTGAGGAATTATAGCTAATTTGAACCATTAGCCTTTGATTCTTGATTTTATCATTCTGGGTATAAAAAATGTAACTCAAGCTGATTCATCTCTGTATTTTATTGACTGATCAGTGTTTACAAAAAGGATTAAAGACTTTGGTAATAGGTTATATATGAATCTCGAAAGTTATATAAACCCACATTCGCGGTAGTCACACAGTAAATCTGGCAATGTTTTCACTCTGACCGTAGAAAATGAACTTTTGTCCTTTTAAAAAACATTTCAATTTATCAACTTGCTTTGCTCTTTTCTGAACCGAATGGTTCATTTGGGACTCAAAAACCAAATAAACACATGGATGGTAACATACAGTTTGGACTTAACTTTAGTTCAACCTTCACCATTTTGTTCCAAAAATCCATGCTACTTTAAAAAAAAAAAGCACACGAAGTCATCAAGGCACATTTGCAAAGACCAGCAATACAAAAATAAGAGTGATTGGGAACAACATGGAGAACTTGGCCTTGTCAGGTTGCTTCTGTTCTCTGATCAGCGGAATCTAGAACCCAGAGCCCTAGAGCTAACCGGTCACATCCTGTTCCTCTTCCCTTTCCCCACTCAGTCTTTTATTGTTACCTTTTCTCTATCTTTAACTTTCCATTTGCAAAACAGGGGAACCGACAGACTTAATGTCACTAAAAGCAATGTCTTTGTGCCTTCTTTGTCCAATTCAATGGACACTTGGGACCTTTGAGATTTGCGAAGTGACGGTGTTTATATATTTGTATGCTGACTCCAACACTTGGGAAGGCAACACATTTAGAAATTGTAGTCGCATCTTCAAATGTTATCACAATTGCTACTGTCTTATTTGGAGCACTTCCTGTTGTTCAAAACTCCATGGCTATCGTTGTTTGATCCTCCCTCGGAAGACAGGTAGATTTACCTCCATTTAAAGAAAGGTGACAAAGACATACAGGACTTCTGTACCAGCTCCTTAGCCACAGCCCATCAGTGGAAAACCAGGATTGCTATTATACTGATCTCTAAACCAACCTGAGGGCTTTTCCTAGAAGAGGAAGAAGTGAAAATTTGGAGCACAATTCCTTCTGTGCCATTTCCAAAAGTTAAAAGTATTTTTCCTTGGCAACTTCGAGGAGAATTAGACTGAAAGACATGGGATAAGACTCAACTGGAGCAGGCACATGGCTACGGCAGCCATTGTGGCCCCTGGGGAAGACTAAGAGGCATAGAGTGAACTAAGGGTTTTCGACCTACACAGACTGTGTCTGTGTGAGGAAAAAAATGCACAGCTTTGCAAAAAAAAAAGGATAAATGTGCTTTCTAAGTATTCCTGATAACCGAGGTTAGCTCTGATGTGGTGAGGCCTGGGTCCTGGCCCCAACAGAGTTTTCTGACAACGGGTAGGTCTGCTAAGAAAGCACGAAGCCCTGTTAGTAGAAACACCCAGGTGGAAGGGAAACAGCCATCCCTACAGGACTGTAGGGAAAGATATCTTTAAGATTCTACGTCACTAATCACCTGAGGCAATGAAAATTAAAATGAATTAACATGAAATAAAATGAGCAATTCGCGTCCTCGGCCTCAGTAGCCCACTTCAAGTGCTCTGTGGTCACTTGTGTCCAGTGGCCCCCACATTAGACAGGACTGAGAGCATTCCTGTCGTCACACAAAGTTCTGCTGGGTAGCTGTGCTGGAAGTCCCTCCAACTCCTAACACAAAATGATCGTACCGTGTGAAGTAACCTTATGTAGTTCAGAGACATGAAGGTGTGTAAGACACGGTGTCTGTCTGCAAAGACTTTACAAGCTGCGAGAAAAGAGGGAATAAAATGTGAGCTGTGGCACAGGTCAAATCTCAAAGCATGGTTGGACCCTTTCAGTCCCCTCACTAGGGACCCATCTCTTCTCCCATGGAGAGTCTTTTTGGCTGGGCCATCTCGCTGTGCCTGGGCCCTTGCTACAAGAAAATAAAATGCTTGGCAAATACAAAAGAAGAGGAAGACACTGAAGAGAGATCAATTTGCACAATAAGGCCTAAGAGCAGTTTATTTGAAACCAAAGGTCCTAGGTCTTTATCAATGAAAAGTACAGCACAGAGATCATCATATTTTACATAATAATAGCTTTACTTGCGCATGACCTCCTGACCTTTCTGGTCTCCTCAGCTATAAAATGTCAGCAAGCCATGGGTCTGCTCCTTGTAATTGGCTTTTCAACGAATACTTCCAGTATGGTCGTAAAAAAACAAGATCGAAAGCCTCAGTTAGCTATCCTGTTAATACAAGATGTTAGCAAGGTGACAGAGTTTAGATGGCCCAATGAAAATCCACGCACAGCGTTGGAAACAGTTCAAAGGATTGTCCTAGAGGTACTGTGTCCAAAGCAACATTTTTGTGCATGAAGGACATGTTATTATTGACCAGGGACTAATTACTCCCTGGTGAGTTTTTTTCAACTTCTATTCATCATGATCATCAAACGCATTTAGTGCATTCTGGAATCCTGAGGCAAGTTCAAGACGACGTTCTGAGAGTTTAGAATCTAAGCTGAGAGGCTCTGACACCGAACCAAGGGACATGATTCATTACGCCCCTTAGACACAATAGACACATAATTTAAACATATAAATCTATACAGCAGTTAAATAATACATTGAAAAACACCCAGACTGCTTCCTCTTTGCTTTCATATGACTCATTTAGATGGTACTTTCATCAGTTTGTTAATTTGAGAATTTCTGGGCTTTTTTTGCATAAAGAATGTCTCACAGCATAGGCGTAAGACCAGCATAAGACTCCAGGATCTCCGAACCACGGACACACCGATATGAGTTTGTCCTGATACCCACATTATATTTCTATTGCAACACTTAGTCTATAGCTTGTACTTTAATTACTAAGGACATGGCTGTCTTTCCTAGAAGATTGTAATCCCTCAGAGATCTGGCTATGATTGTATCTTATAGTCAGTCAGCCTTAGGTTCACCTTTGTTGAAGTGAAATGGATTCCAGGGCACTTTTTGTTCAAAGGATTTAACTGGTTAACAGACAAATTCAGCTAACACACTGTCAAAATGCATGTCTCCATCTAAGCTCTTAGTAACCTTGGGGGTGGTGATGGTTTATATTGGAGCTCCACTTTAGGTAATGATGTGAAGTTCTTGTCCTCTGGTGGAAAAGAACCTGGCCTTAGAAAGACATTCCGGTTTCAGAAAGAGGGGTATTGGGCTTACTAACTGGGGGAATAAGTTGATTCTGTGACGTTTGAAGAGAAAGAAGGATAAAGCAGAACGTATAATGGATAAGAAACAAAGAGGATCGGGGTTGACCTGAAACACTCCAAATTTCCAAGGCCTTTGGAGATTCCTTGCCACTCCTCCATCATAATTAGAAAACACTGACATGCAGAGCTGATTTAAATGCTTCCATCAGTCTCAGGAGAAGTGTTGCCCGATTTTGCTCTCTGACCATGCTCGGTAATTAGAAACAGGAGACCCTGTTCTGGATGTTGGCTGGGGAACCCGCCCTCTCCAGGCCTGCTGTCGCCACGCACTGGCTATAGGACTTTTATCTTTCTCCACCATCTCTCTTAGGAGCCCCAGCCCAGGTCGCAGGAAGAGTGTGAGGTTGCCGTGGGCATTCCCGGAAAAATGAGCCCCTCAGCGCCACTTCAGACTCAAAAATACACGGAAGAAACTCCTTTTGCACACCCGCTTCCTGCTGAAGCTCTATAAATCTGTATCGCGTTTGGAAGGTGGTAGTTCAAGGATGCTAAGATATATAATCAAATCCAAAGGGACAAAGGTGGGGGGGTCTTTGTGACAACGGGGTTGAAATGACATCCTTGTTTGTTTCTGAGAAGAAAGCTGTTCTGTCAGCTGACGCCGGAGTTCCTCCCTCTCTTGTTGGAAAATCATGAATCTTGAAAAATCTAGGATTAGAATACAAACTAAGCGGCAGAAGCAGCCGTATTTTGCTACTGACAAAATCCACCAAAAAAAAAAAGCCAACAACAGAAAAATAACTTGCAATCAAGGACTTCAACTCCATAGTCACCTAGACTGTCAGATTAGAACATGTGGCAGCCACCTGCTAAGCCTCTTGAAAAAAACGTCACCTTCTTATTTTCCTACCTGACCCGAAATCTCTTTGGGGCACATTTGCCATTTCCCAGTTTTTCACACTCAAACAATGCTGTCTGCACTATGTATAAAGATGACTAAGCAATTTTGTATTAAGTAACCAAAGTGAGTTCTGCCAACTTTAGAATAATTAAGTTTCTGCAGTCTAATATAAACAGTTCCAAGAACTAAATGTGGCCTACCAAAAGTATATATTACAAGTAGTCAACAATGTGGCCAGCTGGCAGACAGATCAACCTATTAAAGTAGAATTGTTCAGAATTCAGAGTATTATTTTTCTCCTCTCTCATTATTTTTTCTGCATCCAACTTTGTTGCTTTGGGAATGTTTTCAAGTATACAAAGCAAGAAACTCTTGTGGAATTGCACCTCTTGTAAATGCACGAGCATGTCCCTAGAGAGCCTTTGGAACTCGCACACCATTCCCACGTCTACCCTGTCTACACAGGCAGCCAGAGCAACCCGGAGCAAGTGAATCCAGTCCGCTCCCCCTCCCGCTGAAATGTTCGTATTTTGCGAGACCTTCAAAAACATCTACGAGGACCACCAGACAAATGGGTGTGCGTTTGAAGCCGTATGCCCACCAGGCACCCAGCACATCTTTCTGACCACAGCTCCTTGTACTGCCTTTACCCAGTGTTTTGGTGGGCCAAAATTTAGCTCGTGAGGCTAAAGTCAAAGATTTCATTCCACTGGGAGTGAGTCAATTATTGGAGAGAAAAATCAACCCTAAACTACCGCCACGGGCCATGACATTAATCGTGGGCAGCAATAATGGCAGATGCGCCCTGACAACTGTGAGACCGGAGAGGTGGGTAGACCAACCCATCCCACTGTGACTGACCTTCAGTAGAGTGTGCGGTCCAATGAACGGCAGTCATCCCACAAAAGGCCCCGTACATTCAGCTGCATTGTAACCCTATTGTTATCTTCTTTGTGCTTAAATTTATATATAATAAGACTGCTTAAGGCTCTACCACCATGCAAACGTCAATAAAAACACTCAACAAGTATTTTCAAGCACCATTCACGCACTAGCCACATTGGTTGTCGGGGCATGTAATTTGTGAATACCTGCCCTCATCATTCTGACAGTCTCATGGTGGAGACAGGCAGTAAATAAAATATAAACTGGGATAAGGGTGAGGAAGGAAAACACACAAGCTGCTATCAGAGAGAACTATGGGCATGACTCAGTGGTTCTGGAGGGGCTAGCATAAGCCGGAGGCAGAAGAAAGAGCTTTTCCAACCAGGAACGAGAGTAACGCATGCAGACGTGCATCATAAAGGAGACGCGAACACTAGCGTTCCTGTTCATTAAGCAAATATATATCGACATCTCCTGTGTGCCAGACCCTCTCTCTTCCAGGTGCTGATAAGTCAAACTCCTCTCCACTCTTGTCTTCCAGCGCAGTGAGGAGTGAGGGAGTGAAGGCGCTAGTCACAGGTTTGAGGGATGGCCAGCTCTTCCCGCCCCTTCTTTCCCTCCGCAGACCCTGTGTGAGAGACGTAGAAACGATGGCTCTGTACTGACACAGGGAATCCATGTAAGGCGTGACCTTCGCACGGCCAAAGCGGGCGGCGTGAGTGAAGGCGTCTTTCTAGAAACTGTCCAGCTCAGGGGCCGTCAGACGATAAAAGCGTGTTTCTCGCCCACCATCAAACAGAACTTGGCTGATTTAAACGAAGCTGGCCCACTTGTTTTTTTTTCAAACTTTGGTGCACGATTCCAAGAAACAAATAGTCCGCAATAAATCTCCCCCAGTGGCAGAACATCTCACGACCAGCTTTTCCACTCCGAATACCCCAAACAGACCTTTCATTTGTTGACACTCAGCCTCTGGACAGTCATGAAAACAAGATGTTCTCTTGCTGCTTTTTAAGTTAAACAGATTTAAGTCAGGGTCTCGGCCGAATTTCAAAACCAGATGTTACATAGCAACGAGGCTGAGCTGACCCTAGCAATGAGAGGCTAGTTCACTTGAACTAGAATATTCTTTCTTAGCAGGAGGAGCGATTAAAGAAGCTTTACTCTGGCATTAGGACCAACCCAAGGTTTACTACCGTCTCCGTTCAGGACTGTCCTGTGGGCCCGGGAAGCAGCTGGGCATCCGGGACACTAGGTTTGGGGAATAAGCAGGTGAGGGCTAAGTGACTGGGAAGTTTAGGTGCCTCGGTGTCAGAGGGCGTTAGTGAGGAAGGATGATCTCCCTCCCACGTGCCGCCACGCTGTTTCTCCGTGGACCTCAGAGGTCCGCCGTGGACTCGCTCTGTGCACCTATCACCTGGCTCCCCTCCCGACGCCACCCTCACACGCAAACGGTCCAGGCCACCTTCTTCATCCTACAGTGATCCGGCCCTGGTTTCCACCTCCGGGCCTTTGTCCCCGCCTCCTCTCTTCTGTCACCTGAAGTGGCCTCCAGTCTCTCTGCCAATCCCATACACGTGTCTAGAGTCTGACTCGGTCCTGTCTTTACTCCAGCACCACCTTCTCTCTCAACTTCTGCAACATTGTTTGTTGTCACTGTTCTTTTTGGTGATCTCTGCTCTACGGCTTTGCTATTCAAATGTTCCAGAACTCCTGCTTCTCCTAAAACGGCAGGGCCCAGATGTCCTTTGCCAACCCCTCAAAGTGCATTTTGTTGTTCCGTGGGTTGGCTGGCCTTTTATTTTATTTATTTTATTTTTTATTTTTGTGGTGCCCTTACAGATGCAAGGGCATATTTGCTGAGTTGAACTTGCTGAAAAGCTTCTGGCCTGAGAACCCAAGTTCCAAAGAACGCCACAGCTGTGACTTGCTGGCCTCCCTGGGGTCCGCTGGGGCCAAGTGACCGGTCCTGGCCAGTGAGCTGCGAACACGAGTGTCATGTCACTGCGGGGGCAGACCATTTAATTGCTGATACGAGACCCTTTGGAGGTTTCCTTTCTCTCTACCGCGGTAACCACCAAGAGCTCCAGAAAGCAGCTGCCAGCTGAGGTCCCCAAGTAAGGATGACAATGACATAGACCAGAGACCCTGGCCTATCCAGGGTTAGAGGGAAAGCATGAGTGACAACCATTTTTTGTTTATGCCACTGAGCTTTTGAGTTGCTCCTGACCCCAGCATGACCGACACAGCCTCGGTCAGCTCAGTCCGTGACGAAAATGATCTTCCAGCATCAGGCCGTGCACATCTCTGTTTCAAGCAGGTACTTACTCGACTTATTTTTTATTCCACTTCTGTGCCTATTAGTATAGAAACAGGGATGGGTAGGCTCATTGGAACCCTGCAGGCAGGGCCTCAGGGCGTGAGAGAGGCTCACAGTGCACGTCCTCACCAGCCCCGCCTCCCCACTCCTGACACAGGAACCGTAACTGTCGGAGTGTCCACATACTATGTGTTTGCTCCTTTCTCCAGCAAGGACCAACTCAAATGCTTTCAAGGACCAAAGTGGTCCATGTTTGGGAAGTGGTGGCCTGTGGGGAAATGGAGAATGCATGGATCCCTAAAAGCGTTCAAATCCAAATTAAAAACAAAAAATCCATGCTGAGCAAAGGAAGCACATCTGCAGGTCTCTGGGGGCCTCAGGCTGCAGGTTGTGACCCCTGACCTCTGGAGTCCTTCGCTAACGGCTGACCATGGGCTGGGTCAGGCACTACACACACGTGCCAGGCCAACCCCACCAGTGAACACGTGGTGGGCTCCACGTGGGTCCAGATGGAGAAATTTACTTACTTAGCCAACGGTAACGTCGCACTCACTATTTACCAAGCCCAGTTCTAACAAGTTTATGAATATCACTTTAAACCTTTATAATAATCCTAGTGTCCCCATTTTAGATAAGAAGACTGAGGCCCAGAGAAGGTGAGTCGTTTGCTCGAGGTCACGGATCTAGTGAATGGCAGAGCAGGGATTTACACCCCACAGCCGGGCCTCCCTGTCTGTACTTTTAATCACGCTACTGAGCTCCGTCTCACACGACCTGTAAATGCGTAACACAGGCAGACCGTGGCAAGATCCTCAGTGATGACACGACCATGTGGTTGTCTGGAAGCATCCCCGCTCCTCTGCAAAGCCCCTTCCTAAAAGCCCTGTGCTGGGCCTGCTCCACGTTAGGGGAAGTTCCTATTTGATGTTCATAAATGAAGTAAAAACCCTGTTTATGCCCACCGGTGCTTTGGCAAACCGATGTATTATTTCGTTTAAGTGGGTTTCACCTTAGACAATAAGCTGACTTCATTCTACATTGAAAGATCCATGTAGAATACCTCTCAGTTTCCACCATTTCTTTTGTTTCGCTTGTTTACCGATAGCTACCCGCTGTGTCATCTAAGTTGGTCTGCTTGTGTCGGCCTCAGGGCAGACCCAGGTTTTGTGGGAGGCCTGCTTGAAGGGAGAGAACGCGATATGAAATGTGTGTTACTAGTCAGGCACAAGGGACCAGGCAGGAATCTGTCCAAGGGAACGGCCCCACGGCTTAAGCTCCACTGGTTGCATGGCAAATCCGCCATGGGGGTCTCTCACCTTGGGTCTCTCACCTTGGATTCTTATGAGCATTCCATAAAAACCACCGCAGCACTGTTCCTTTGCTTCTACTTTTCAATTACTTCAAAACTGCTATTATACCCCCGCCCCCTTAAAGAAAATGCTTCATGAAAACCAGAATTTAGGAAACATGGTGTTGGGGATCCATTATGCATCATCCTTCAAAGTAATCTGCAGAAAAGGAGAATTACAGATAGAGCCAGTGCATCGCCGTGTTCTGCCCATAAACCACATAGTTAAGTATGATAGGTGGATGAGAGGGCAGAGAAATTTAAAATATTGTGACTCCTCGCCAAGATGAAGCCCATGAAAAAACAAATAAAAGTATCAGAAATCACAATTTACGTCAATGACCACATTATTGGATTCACCAAATTTTCCATTGCATGGAATCAAACAAAAGTCCACTTTATAGGAGAGAGGGAAGGAACGCTCGAATCGCTAATGCAGCCCAGACCTCACATAGCACCTGGGATGGAGGGGGTCCAATTCAATATACAGCTGGAAAATGAATAACTTAATGAGTGACTGAATATATGTTTGAAGAACAAGAAGAAAGACAGATGGTGCTAATAGCGGTCACAAGCCTCCCCAACAACCCCAACTGCATCTTTTATTTCTAAAGCGTTAGCAGGCGATCTGGGGGAGGCCATTAGATACATCCCCAGAGTCTCTCATTGTAACACACGTCTGTATGTGTATACATTTTGTACGTCTGTGATGGAAGCACATTCCCACCCATGGGCACAACATATTTAAGGGTGCAATTCTTTGAAGAATCGGGAGAAAAGGCTTTCTAGAAGCGCCCCTTCCTTCCGGGCCCCCCATATGTTTGCACTCACTCCCCCTCCGCATCTCTGGATGTGATCAATCCAATTTTTTCCCAGACCCAGGATGCTCCATTCCACGGTATATCATTTTGGGTCATTAAATAACAGGACTCAATATTAATGTTGGCCTTCTCCATCCCCCTTGAACGAAGTGTTTTCAGCCAAAAATATTAAACGAGTCAACCGCTCTTTTCCCCTGTCAGAGCAGCAGCCAGCATCCTGAAATCACAGCTCATTTGTAGCACATGGGCGTGAATATTCAGACTCCATTTGTCTCCAGCTCTTAAAGGCTGGTGTTAGAGTGAATGATGGACATGTTGTTTTGCATTAGCAAAAAAAAGAGGAGGAGGAAAAAAACAAAACCTAAGAATGAAGTTTGGCCTAAAATACCTATTTCCGGGAATGCAGTCCTGCCGTCTCCTCTAGTAAAAGTCAATTTAAAAATATCTAGATTTAATTCGACATGAGGTTGGACCTGAGACACAGAGAACGGTGGGAGGGAAAACGTCTCAGACTTTTGGGCCTCCGAGGGTTGAGGGCTTGTTCTACTTAATCCCACTGGAGGTCTGTCGCGTGGAATAGCACAAGATTGTCCCAACTGTGTTTTGCTGAACATCCCAAAGCAGAGTTGGGAAGCAGTTGAGTCTGTGTCCTTGAACTGGGCAGATTTCATCAGAGTTGGAACCTCAGGTAAGAATTTGAGGACGTGGACAACGGTGTGGGGATGGACTGTGGGAGCAGGGGATAGGCTGGGTGGAGGGGGCAAAGGGGGAAACACTGGGACAACTGTAATAGAATAACAATAACAAAGACTTGGTAGTTTTGGTTGAAAGCTATATAACACAATCATCTTGTTTCTCTTCACTGCCTACTAACTCACGCTTACTGAAACTAAAGGCCGGAAAGTTCTAGAAAAGAACTCCTGGTACCATTGTCTGTTTTTCTCCCTGCTGTCTGTGCCCTCCGCCAGGGCGTGTCCACCCTGGCACAACCGATTTCCATCCACGGCCGTGCTAGGCAGGGCTGTGTGCTTTCACGGAGGTGCTTTGGTGGGCCAGGCGTAATCCCCTGGCCTGGAAAACGCCAGCATTGGGCCAAAAATCTGTACGTGGGTGATGCTGGAATGTTCTCTCACCCTCTTTATGATGAAGGTTTCCAGCATGTTGGGAAACCACGGTATCCGTGTTCCTCATATCCTCTCAGCCCCCAACCAAACTTGAGCTCATGGTATGTTTTCCTTCTCAGGCCCCATGAGAGGGGCCTGAAAGCAGGCTCCGTGGGGTAAGACTCTTGGGGAAGGAGTGGTCTCCAGGCTTTCTCACATATGAGCCTCGCTGCACATCCACAACCAGAAGTCGGTGGGAGAGACCCTGAGTTGTGGGAGAGGCCCCTTTAGATCTTACTGCAAGAAGTCTGGGCACACTTGAACTAAACCGGAGACCCAACGCTTTGTCGAGGGTGTCCAGGGAGGCTTGTTCAACACAACTCAAGGAAAAAGGAAGAAAAAAAAAAAAACCTCTTCTCTTTCCACTCCATCTGGAGCTTCAAGTGACTCCAAAAATACTGGCCCACAGTGGTTATAAAGTCTCCCATTTATGCTATTCTGAAACGAGGGCAAAGCCTGCACACAACTGAAAGCACTTCTTTTACGTGTTCATGGGAAAATTATCTTTCTGTCCAAGTCCTTCAGCTGCCTGAAATTAATGAAACACAGTCAGGAGGCACCTCTGCTGGCCACCGGCCACCATTCATTTGGACCCGCTCACCTCGCCCATTCATAGACCGCAGGACTGTTTCCTCTTGACCTCAGAATTTCGCCCTTCTCCTTGTAGGTAAATAGCAATGTGCACAAAAACCACTGATGCCAGTGTCACTGGCATTTCTGGGTAGCTATGAGAAAAGTGGAATCTGTTTCCGGGCTACCCAAAGCACACCAAGAGGAAAGCATGTAAGAAGTTACTTGAAGAAAGCTGGTATCTTTAAGTTCGTTGTTTGAAAAATGGGTGGGGGTATGCAGACAAGAAGGAGGAAGCTTCTAGACCTCTGTTGGCCTCTTTGGCTAATAATCAGGCAATTCGAGGAAAGATCAAGGGTTTCTGCTAAAGAAAGAGAACTAAGGGAGAGAGAAAAATAAGCAAGGAGGGAACTTACAAGAAATAACACTTTGGGAGATAAAAGAGAAGCAAATACCTTTTCCCCTTTTCCTTGCATCACAGTAAGCAGGAAAAATTAGGGAAATTCAGCGCGGGGGTAAACATGACCCCGTTAGATGTGATATTGGATGGTGGAGCCCAGAGGGGAGAAGCCTGTTATGGGGTCATGACCCATGGCCCATTGACACCCCACCAGCCCCCATTGCGGCCTTGCTGGGAAACTCTAAACTGTTTCCGAAGCTTCACTAAAGCACAGGAGATGCGGGGAGATCAGCAGAGAACCACGGACTAAGGAGCGAGTTCAGGGAGCAAAAGAGGTACATTCTCCCCAACTGGTCCCTTTACTGTCCAGACAAGACAATATTCCATGGCACCTGACCCTGAAAGGGACCTGACTTTTCTATCTTTTCAGACGGAATCCTGGGTCCCTCCCACTATCCAGTCTGGCCAGTTCTGACTGGCTGATGAAAATGGTCCCAAAGGAAGGTGTTGATGTGTGGGTTGGAGCGTTGTCCCATACACCATGAAGGTCACGGGTTCGATCCCCAGTCAGGGTGCATACCTAGATTGTAGGTTTGATCCCCAGTCAGGGAGCATAAGGGAGGCAAGTGGTCAATGTTTCTCTCTCTCTTGCGCCCTTCTTTCCTCCCTCTCTAAAAAGCAAGGAGCATGTCCTTGGGGAAAAATTTTAAAAAAAGACCTAAAGAAATAAGAGGACAGAGAAATAGCTAGACATACACATTCGCTAATACACATGTTCTTACAAACCCTCATTAGAAGTAGCATGAAGATTTCTTTCTCTTGAGAGGGTCTCTCTCCTCTTCTTTAACAGGGAAACTTGCTACATACAAGTCCGGGTGGCATTTTTAAAGCCCCGCTCCCCTCCTTCCACCCAATCTCTCTGGGTGGCCTCACCCACTGTCACGGTTTTGACTCCTGCGTGGAGGTTAGGACCGTGAACATCTCTGTCTCTAGTCCCCACCTGAGCTTCGGACATGCATACCCCTTATGTTCTAGACCTGTGCCCTTGGATGCCTCACAGGCCCTCAGACTCCGTCCCAGCGAAAACTCACTACCCTTCCCTCTGGGTTCCCAAGCCATGTTCTCAAGGGAGAGTGACCTTATCTGGGGCAAACGCATGCTATTTACTGCCTGTTTCCTGCCTCTCTGAGGAGAGAGGTAACTCTCCGCCATCAGTTAATCATTTTCCTTTCAGCCCCTCACCAGCCTTGACCTTGACCTATTTCCACCCGTTGCCGGGGACAGAGGGGTGGCAAATAAAGAGAAAGCGCCACCGACAACCATCCTTTAAAAGTAGTTTTAAAGCACGTAAATTGTAGATTCAGAGGCTTCGTCTAATCTTTTCACTTATTTATTCATTCAGTCAGTCATTTACTAAATACTATTAAATGTCTACTGTACCCCAACCCTCCGCTAGGGCTGTGAGAGATGTAAAAGGCACCTTCTTCAGTTCCAAAAATCATGAAGCGCCACAGGGACATGAGAGCTGTGCACACAAAGAACGCTCGAGAACTGCGGCGCAGAACAGCGCTCTGAGAGGGACACAGAGGTTGAGGGAGTTCGGGAGAGGAGAACTAGAAGTTCACAGGCTATAAGCTGAACATCAGCACGTTAGAGAGGAGGTGACGACGGGTGTTACCGACTGAACTGTGTTCCCCTAGGTCCATATGCTCAAGTCCTAACCCCCAGCACCTCAGAATGTAGAGATCAGGTCTTCAAAGAAGTGATTAAATTAAAACGAGGTCATTAGGGTGGGCCTTGACCTGATATGACTGGTTTCCTTACATGAAGAGGAAGTTTGGACCACACACACACACACACACACACACACAGAGGCTCCAGACACGCTCACGCAGTGGGATGATGGTTGTGTGACAACACAGGGGAAGACTGTCATCTGGAAGTCAAGGAGAGAGCCCTCCAGAGAAACCAAACCTGCTGACATCTTGGTTTAGACTTTTAACCGCCAGAACTCTGAGAAAATAAATCTTTGTTGCTTCAGCCCCCCAGCTGTGGTATTTTGCTGTGGTGGCCACAGCAGATGGGTGGAGGGTGTAACTGAGAGCGTCCTGAAGCAATAATTGCCTGAGAACCACGCTGAATTCCTGAAAAACTGCTCTTCCTATGGGTGCCAACTTCTGCAAAACTGTGCACAAGTGAAGTTTTCTTTAGTTTCTCCATCCCCTGCCTTTTAAAATCCCCTCTTCCTGCTGCCCAGGTAGAACTTCGGCCCCAACTGAGGAGAGTTGGTGGAAACTGAGGGCACTTAACACTCCTGACGTCACCAGTGTTTGTGCGCCGTGGGCTTATCCCCCCCTGGAACACTGACTCCTCTTCTCTACGTTCCCTCATGTCACCAGCATTCTCTGCGGGAAGGGAGGACTTCTCTACTGAAGGGGACTGAGCTGCTTAAGATATTATATATGCAGGAAAAATTTTTAAAATAAAGCAAAAAATTGTATTACAAAACAATTCTTTCTGAACTTGATAGATTGATTACCTGGGAAGTGAATGAGGAGGGGCATCGCAGAAAACTTGGCTTCTCACAATTCATCTTTCGGTGCAAGAACTTAGGAAATCAGGCTGAGAGGCAACAGAATTGCTAAGAAAAGAGCCCCCTGCCCACAAGTCACGTAAACCGTACTCACAGGCAAGCAGTCAGATATCCACGTCTACGCCCTCTGATTGGTCACCAATCCCTGCGGAATTCGGCTGGATGACCTCGGGATGTTTCAGTGATACCTGGTATAAAAGGAAAATGGAAGCACAATTAAGTGGAATGAATTTTTATTAATGCAGACTATACATTATATAATATTGTGTTTTCTCCCTCAGGTCTTCTTCTCAGCTAGGCCCTGAAAGGGGAAATGAGGCATAGATATGAATGTACGCTGTGTATTTCAAAGGCAATAAATACAATCACCACAGAAGCAACCCCTAAATTATTCTAAACAATGGGGTGGAGAAGGTGGTATAGTTCATACAAAACGGAGCACCACACACGCCAAGAGTCAGAGACGAAGGCCTTAGACCACAGTGAGGAACATCCTGTCTCTAAGCTCAGCCTTCAGGCCTCCCAAGTTCCAGACTCTCAAAGACCCCTTGCTTTGTCCAAGGTCTCCTGCTGTTGATGGTCAAGAACTCAACCAGTCGTAGAAGAGGAGGTGCTGGAGGGTGAGAGATGACCATAGGAAAGAACGCGCTAGTAGATCATCTAGGGTGAACTCTCTTGCACTTGAAACACAGCAATAGACACTCAACGTTAGACCAAAATAATCATAACTGTGACCCTACAGCACCGTCACATCCCTAAACCTCCCTGATGCGATACTACAAGGGATGCTAATGAGTATGAGTCTAGGAATCGCAACGCTGGCCTTCAAATGCTTGCCTTTCATTTAGCAGAATAACATGGGTCCCAACGGGACCCCCCAACCCCACCCTCTGTCAAGGTCAAGGGGCTGGTTTGAAATAGCACTGCTGGAAATTGGTCCTGGAGGCCTACATTCTCATTTCAGGTTTTATAGGTAAAAAGATAAACAAATCAAACCAAAACGGAAACCTGCCTAGTGTGGCACCTATGGTTTGTCTGCATCTGAGGAAGGCTGGTTTGCACACGAGGAATCGGGGCTCCTGAATTAGTCGGCAAAACCAGCTGCCCCCCGGTTCCTTACTCTGAACAGCCACTTCAGGCTACCTTAGCTCCCTGCCCTGAATATGATGTACCGTCTCCTCCTACTCGGCACGAGTGCACCCACCCGATATTGTATTGTGGGTGCCTCTGAAGTGCCTTGTTCAACATACACGGGATGTGGGCTCTGCCTTACAGGAGCTAAAAATCTAGTTGGAGTGATAAAACATATCATGACACTTCTTTTTCAAAGCCAGAAAGTGGTAAGAGCTCCAAATCTCACTGAAATTCCTTTTCTTCTCCTGTGGGCCAAATTTTGGAGGTCTTTTCTACACACCCGAGGAGACGAGGACAGAAAACTGTGAGCCCTCTCCTAGCCGAAATCCTGCCTAACCTCGTGCGTACCCTGGGCCCTCACATCTCTGAGCCCCCGCCAGTGACCACTAGGGCATTACGAAATGAATGATGAGTGAATGAATAAACAGAAATCATGAACGAGTTTCAGGGAAGTCTGTGAATTCCCCGAAACTGTGGGCCAAATTTTGTGTGTTTGAGCTTTCATGAGCATTTATTGATCTCCCAAAGCTATCTCAGGCTCCCTTCGCCACGCCCCTACCACCTCCTGATTAAGAACCACTTGCTGCCCTGGCTGGCGTAGCTCAGTGGATTGAGCGTGGGCTGCGAACCAGGCATTGCAGGTTCGATTCCCAGCCAGGGCACATGCCTAGGTTGCAGGCCATGGCCCCCTGCAACCGCACATTGATGTTTCCTTCTCTCTCTCTTTCTCCCTCCCTTCCCTCTCTAAAAATAAATAAATAAAATCTTTTAAAAAAAACTTTAAATGCCTTAATTAAAAAAAATGAACCAACCACTTGCTGAGTGATTTGCAGGGTACTAGAGGATGGAATTTAGATGAGGGCCAATTACAAAGTGTTCCTCTGGGTAAGTTTATAAACAAACGTGGATCGAGTGCCCCCTGTGTGCCAGGAAGAGGACGGGCACACAACTACGAGCACGGAGCCTCGTACTTGGCCTCACGGCACTTACCATATACCGCCACCCAAAAGGGGGATTCTCAGGCTGGCTGCACATCAGAACCTTCTGGGGATGTTAATTTAAAAATATATATATAGGATACACCTCAGAGGTGCCCAGGAATTTTCACCTTGAGAACAATTCCCTGCAGTCAAGTGCTGATGTGGACTGCAGAACCTCCCACAAGGCCTCCCATCCTCGACCCTCAGGCTTCAGGGAAGGCACAGGAGACTAGAAGGAAGCAAGGAGTTACTTGCCTGGTTGGGTAAAGGTACCGATGGAGAGACATTTAAATTTGTAAAGAACAAAATTCACAGTATCTTCCTCCAAACCACTGGCAGGGTCAGTATTTATTTTTGTCTAATTTCCCTCTCCCTGCTTCCTCTTCCTGCAGTGTTTTTATTTGCAAATTTGAGGAGGAAAATACTATCAGTGGAAAACTTTGTTGGGTCTCTAGAGTCTATGGATAGGTCTTGTTAGCGAGACAAAGCTAGAAAGGCTTCTGAGAGAAAGCATCAAGTGAGTGGCAAAGGGACTAGCAGCGGAGTTTCCCTGCAGATATACTTTTCTATTTTCAGATTTAGGATCAAAGGGCTGGAAAGGGGATAAAATTCTCTCACACCTTGTTTTAAGATCTTTCTCTACTGTCAGTCACCTTGGAACTTCAGACAGAAGCCTGGGTGCTCCCTTACTCATGGTCCCTTAAGCCAGCTTTTAATTCACTGTCCGACGCACAGATTCTGGCTGACCTGGCTCAGAGGTAGTTGCTGAAATTCTCTGCAGACAAGGCTGCGTCTGGACCGGACATGGTAAGGAAGGGAAAGAAGACCCCGGGGATGTGCAGGAGAGAGAGCTGGGCTGCATTGAGCAGATGGGTGGGTCTTCCTTCCACAGCCTCCTTCCCAGCCAGTGGCAAAGAGCCAGGCGCTACTTACTCACGGCACCTTTGCCTGAGCCAGCAGCACGTGGGGAAATGCGGGTTTTGTATGAAAGCATTCATTCACTAGGGGAGAATCCAGGTGTAATAAAGGAAAGAAGGATTCTCTCTCCTCCCACTTAGATTCTTGGTGCTCCAAGAGCAGTGATTTTCCTAAAAGCCTCAGGATGCTGCTGGTCCAAACCATTCAGAAGCACAAAAAAACGAAAGTAGCACCTTGCTGACGACACCAGTGGAAAATCGTTGCCAATACACATCGGTAAAAAGTGTTTAAAATTCTACTTTAAAAATCTCACCACATGTGTTCACAGAAAGACGCCATTTTCCAAACGGATCCCAAGGGGTTGGGTGAAGGAGAAGGTCCCAAATGATCATTTATTGTAACAGAGGGTTATCACAAAGGTTGAGTAAGGGACGCTTTATAAAAATGAATAACTTGGTCCAGCCAACAAGAAGAACCTGGTTTCAATTAATTAAAAATTTGGCTTTATGTGATTGCATTAAGACCCCCTGATTTCAACTTTAATATTTACGTAACCTCCCCGTGACTCCTTTACAATAATACGCCGTGCTTTAATTGTGAGAACAATAACAACTACTGCGCATGAAGGGCTTTAGTGCCAGGGCCTGTTCCAAGCACATCGCCCACATCTATCTCATTTGCTGACCGCAACGACCTAGCGAGACACGCATTCGTATCTCAGGATGAGCACTGAGAAGTTCACTGTATTCTAGTCATGGGCTTAGTTCACCCAGCTAGTAAGGGGTGAAGCCAGGAGTCCAACTCAGAGACTGAGGCAGGCTGACAGCAATGTTGGAAGGACACGTGCCCACACTCACTTATTCGCTGAGTGGGTCCTCGGAGCCAGAACGGGGCACAGCGTGAGGAGCAAGGGCGCTGCCTTCACAGGACTTGCATTCTGGTGGGGCACCGACGGCACACGGGTTTCCTATAGTGAGTGCATACAACAGGGTGTTGTGGTAGAGGGCCCGGGGAGCCTGGGTGGCGAGGGATGTTCGCTCGAAGAGGAGACATCTAGGCTGAAAACCCCTTTCTCGGAAGGAGTCACCCCGGGGCAGATCCAGGGAGAGGGTGTTTGTTCCGTCAGGCTTTTATGAGATGCTCTGTGATCCTGAGGCTCTTCCAAGTTATTTGGTCCACATGGGGTTTGGGCTGGTTTGTCCGTTAGTAGAATACACACTGCTGAGATGTGCTCAGCAGAGGGGCCCACCAAAAAAAAAATGACCCTCAAAATGCTGCCTTTGGTGGAAAATATGAGGGCGGCAGTGGTGCTGGCGCTGTGGCCACGCCCACAGAGGAGAGAGCCAGGGATGCACGTGGCCCCCTGTGCACCCAGTGCCCCGCACGGTAGAGGTCCCCCTGGGCCCCCCTCACTTGGTAAATGTGAAGAGAGCTGCTTTCGGTCGGTTTACTCAAGCTCCTTTCTGTCTTAGGCATGTGAGGATAAAGCAGCATATTTCTTAATAATAATAGAAAAAAATAAAAGCTACAGGACACATCTTTGGAATGGGAAAGGAATGGCAAGCAGCTATTTCAGTCTTAGTTGGCAGGAAGTCCGTAATTTGTGTGGAGAGAAATTAAAATAAAATATTTAAAAATAGGTCTATGGGTTTTAGAATGAGCCAGTAACAATAAAACATTAATAATTGTCTCCTGCGAATTGTCTCTGTTTTACATTTATAGTTGAATATGAGAGCAAGAGGGATTTTAGAAGGGAAGAAATACGCGATCCTAGGGAATTTGGGTCACTTAAGTGTATACTAACGAGTGGATTGACCTTGACCGAGTCATTTAACCACTCTTGGCCCCTCAGTTCTTTCATCTGTAACATGAAGCATTTGGAACAGATTTTTAAGATCCCTCCAACTCAGATGGTTTGTGTATAATTTTATGAATTTTTAAGGAAAAAAGTACTGTGTATATCTCGTTACAGTTGCGACTAAAACAAGTTCAATCAAGTTCGCCCTTTCCAGCAACTAGCACGAAGGGACCACCCACTCCCACACCTTCTCCGTCATCTCTAAGAGAGGAGTGTATTCTGCAGCTCCTGGAGAAATGGCAATAGATCACATAATAATATCTACAAGTTATTGAATGCCTACCAGGTGCAGGGCACTTGATCTGTAATCTCATTCAGTCTTCAACAGAGAACTGTAAAACCAGTTGTTTTTGTTGTCCCCATTGGAAAGAAAGGAAACATTCAGATTCCCTGTCCCATGATTAATAAGTAGCAGAGTTGGAACTGGAATCCAGTTGTTCGACTCCCAAGCCCCTTCCATGATTGAACACGTGGGGTAGTCATGGCTGCCAACAATGACATTCCTTAGACCCTTTGAGATCCACACCAAAGGAAACGTTTTGGAAGAGGGTCTTAATGAGTCTGTTTCATGTAGAGAGACTGACTTAGGTGTTTGCCACAACCTGTGGCAGTCTAACGCTCTCACTGAGAACTAGACAATCTGCATAAAATTCTGAAAAACCAAACTCTGAAGCCATCGGAGAGCTGTTGCAGTAACCAAGGTTTGAGGGCCGACATCTGGAGAGAAACAAGGTCTGGAAAAGTGACCTCACACGCAGTGATTTCTCCCTCAAGGCGTTGGCTGAATCCTTAAGATACAGAGTACAAGAGGATGGAAGAGAATAAGAAACCAAGCAGAAAGTTTACAAAACACACAGCAGAGTTTGCAACGTCTCTTGCAGCTGACTGGGAAAAACTTGAAGTTCAAGGAGGAAGAACCATTCTGAAGTTGGTAGAGATGTTTCATCTAACTGTGGTGGTAGTTATTCGACTGTATGCATTTGTCAAAACTTGCAGAAATGTACACTAAAAAGAGTACAGTCTACTCTCTGTAAATTATACTTTGATTAAAAAATAGAAATAAGAAAAAAAAAAGAAGAACATGTTTTGGGATGTAATCTCAGATAGGACCCTTGGTGAGATCACCCATGGAAACAGGGTCAAACTAAAGATTGTGGCTTCATACAAAAAAATTGGTAGGTTTTGTAGGGCAATTTAGAAGTGTTCAGTAAAATTAACATGTGTATTACAGTCTATAATCCAGTTCTGTTTTTAGGGATACATTAGAAAAATAACCCCGCAAAAGATACCTAAAATGACACATTCAAGGATACTCATTGCAGCAAAGAATTGGGGGAAACTCTTACATGATAAGTACATGGCCCAATGAACATATGGTATATGTAGATAAAACTGAGCTAGTTCACCAAATATTGTGCTTTAATTCAATCTCACATCTTAAAGCAGAATAGAATCTTAAAACACAAGGTTTAGTAAGGAGAAAAAAGAAAAGGAAAAGAAACAGAATCTGATGTATATCACAATGTTGTCCTGAAATGTAAAACACACAAAATAATATAATGGACCGATCCTGAATATGTACAAGTGTAAATGAAGAAATTAAAGGGGAAAAAATGGGAGATGAGCTTCAAATCACGTTAGCCTTCATTTAACTGAAGTGAACTTCCCAACTCTACTAAATTACCAGAAGATAGTGTAAGCTTACTGGAGGAAAGTAACATCGTCCAGCACTTCAACTGAATATCCGTATGAAAAAAAGAAAATCAAACCTTAACTTCTATTTAACACCATACCCCCCTCCACTTGATTGTAGCTCTAAATGTGACAACTTACACACTAGAGATTTTAGGATAAAGTAAAAGGTATCTCCATGATCTTGGTTTAGGCAAAGATTTTGTAAACAAGACATTAAAAACCACTAACCGTAAAGGAATAAAACTGATAAATTATACCACATTAAAATTAAGAATAGGTGAAAAGGCAAAGGGAAAAGGCAAGCCATAGGTTGAGAAAAAAAATATTAGCAGCATCTGACAAAAGACTTGTATCCAGAATACATAAAGAATTTCCACAAATCGACAATGCAGAGATAGCTGACCCAATAGGGAATGGGTCAACTTCCCTATTAAATGAACCTGTCACAAAAGAGGATATTAATGTGGCTAATAAGCATGTGAAAAGTGCTCACTCTCATTAGTCACCAGAAAAATTCAAATTTAAACTACATACTTCTAGAATAGCTAAAAACTTAAAGACAACTCACAGTGCTGGTGAGCAACTGGACCTCTCGTGCTCTGCCGTGCAAATGTCAGTTGGTGCGGTCATTTAAGAAATATGCTGGCACTATCTGCTAAAGCTGAATATTTGTATAACCTGTGCCCCAGAAACCTTACTCCTAGGTAAACACACAACAAAAACCCATGCATGTATTCATCAAATACCATGGACTAGCATGCTCATAGCCAGCACTATTCATAACAGCCACATGCTGGAAATCACCCCCAGTGTTTATCAATAGTAAAACACATAAATTATGGCCAGCAAACAATGAAGTACTGTACAGAGATTAGAATGACGGAAAAATTGCTCAGGCAACGAATCTCAGAAACACGACGTTCAGTAACAGAAGTCTCTCTCACACACGTACGCACACGCACTATAGGATTCCGTTAGTAGGCAGTTCAAAACCAAGACAAAGCTAACACTCGGTACTGGAAATCAGAATAACGGTTATCCTGGGGCAGTGGGAGGAGGGAGGAGACAGGACTCCGAGAGGGGGCGGGGCTTCTGGGGTGCTAATACTGTTCCGTGTCTTTGATCTGGGTGCTGACTACCCCACTCATCGTGAACACTCATCATGCCATAGAGTTAGGACTTGTACACTCTTCTCTGTTATCCATCGATAAAAAGCACTGTTTTTATAACGTGTGAAGGGAAGATAAATCTGCAGTCTGGAAAGGTGACAAAGGAATTTATGAGCTCAAAATATATACAATCATACAAGTTCAATATCTAAGGTCATATATTATATCAGAAGGAAAACCAAATCACTAAAAAAGAGAGAAACAATGAGAGAAAACAATAAGGTAAGACAACTCCATGCACGCTGCAGTGGGAAAACTGTCGTCGGGAAGGCTGGGATCAATTTGGCCAGTTATTGCTAAATTAAAAGTCAACACGGGATTATTTACCAGTGACTTAGTGAACTTTCCATATATATATTTTGGCTTACTGTATCTTAGAAGGGAAATATTGAATGTTTTTGCAAGTGGCCCGTGCTGAAGCAATTCAAACACAGGACCTGTTCGCATCTCAAGATGCTGGGAAACTTCACAGCACATTTGGCCCCTGGCTCACTAACCTCACCTTCTCCTCCTCACTTCCCACCACCCACCTTCCACAACACGTCTCCACTGGCTCACGTGCCCATCAAGTCCTTGCACAGACTTCCTCTTAGCTTGTTTAAACTGTGTGTTTCCAGTTAAGTTTCTGCCCGTGTGCCCTGAGTAACATTTGGCCATAGTATGCTTATATTTTAGGGTCAATGTGTATGTCTGTAGGAGAATCTCTTGATTTTCATGGGATACATTTTTCTTTCACTATGGAATTATGCACAGATATATATATATATACAGATATTTGCCTAAGTTAGTAGGTAGGAGGAGCAAGGTGTATATTAATAAGACACTATGTTAGGAATTTATCCATCAAGCAGGCTCAACGAAGGGAAAGACCATGGGAATTGTTTTTACGATTCCAGAAAATGTCAGCTATTCAACAAAAGTAAAAATTCTCTTGGAATTCTTCAACAACCAGACCCACTGGCTTCCTGACCGAACTTAAAACAACTCCACTAGATTGGATGTCGCTCCCTCGCTCGGAAGCAGCGTGGATTGTGAAAGGAGACAGGTTGTGGGTTCACTATAGAGGTATGACCTTAGGGAAGTTCCCTGTCAGCTACCAGTTACTTATTTGAAAAGCAGGATAACAATAACTGCCTTGAAGGGCTTCTCCTCCTCTGTGTCCCCGCAGTATTTTGTTAATGCCTTTATGGTGGCATTGCCACACCGGACTGTCATTGTATGAGAATCGGCTTCTTGATAGCAAGGACATGGTCTTACTGATAACTCTATCCCAAGCGGTTTTTTTTAGCATATTCCATGGTATGTAACATATGCTCCATAGTTTGTTAGCTGAGTGAGTGAATGAATGAATAACAACAAAGTGCCTCTTACTGAACCCGCAATGCTGTGAGCCTCCTTTCCTGTTACTCTGAATCTAGAAAGCAGAAGGAATCAACTCGCAGCTTATTTCTATACCTTAGGAGGCCAGGACTAGCAAAGGAAGCCAGGGGAATTTTGCTGAATTCCCCTGGAAATTCCATGGAATGCAGAGGACAATGCTTAGGTGTATATTCTCAGAAGAGCCATTCTGTACAACTATGAAGAAGCAAAATGTTTCCTTATTGAAACGGAACAAGATCACATCGTGCTACAAAGAAAGGGCTGTTTTACGTCTTAAAGCAAGTGCCTCTGTGCCATCGCTTGTCCTATGTTTTCCTTGGACATTTTTTGAGTTGAGAATAACCCACGACACTGTTTGCCCCAGCCAAGACCGTTCAATTGTTAGCAGAAGAATGGAAGTGGGTTTTTACAGGCAAGATAACTTCTGGTCCGAGAAATGCACCCACCGCGGGGTGAAAGTCGGATGTTTATTTTCACATTTTATAAAAAGTGCTCCACTTGTCTGAAGCAAAGAGGAAAGAGAAAGTCATTGGTGGCATTGTGAAACTTCTGGACTTCTCACGGGAAAGTGGCTGGTGGCAGCGTTTAGTAAGCTTCCTGGGGCTACTGGCCGAGAAGATGCTGGCTCCTGAGAGAAATGTAGTCGTTCCTACACAATCGGGGTGTCTCTGAAGCTGGACTGTAGTTTAACGGTCACACGTCAACAAAGACCTGAGGGCGATGTTAGAAGGTCCAAAGACTGGAGAGAGATCACAGCAGTTACGTCTGTTTTCCCCACCATCACCACCACCACGCCTGCTGCTGTTCTCAGCACTGATGTTCGCTGTCTGATCCGTAAAGCACTATGTTAGATGCTTAGGTGCCGGTGACCAATCAGAAAGGCACACTCAATTTTCCTAAAGACTGCATTTCCCAATGGAGACAGTGTTCTTGGTCCTTTCTGCCTAGGAGTCTATGTATGGCTTTTTTATTTTTTTCTTGAGTATACATTCTTTATCAGGCATTATTTTATTTTTAAACAACAGTGTTATTAAGGTAGAGTGCACATGCCATACAATCCACCCATTGAAAGTGCATGATTCAATGGTTTTTATATGTTCAGAGTCATGCAGCCACCACCACCATCAATTTTAGAACATTTCAATCAGAAAAAAACCCTGCAGCCATCGCCCTCCTGTATGTCCCAACCCTAAGCAACACTGATCTATATTCTATCTCCTACAGAGTTCCTTGTTCTGGACATTTCATATGAACAGAATCATATGCTATGTAGTCTTTGGTAAATACATAATTTCACTTAGTGCACAGTGTTCAAGATTCACCCCTGTGGTCGCATGTATCTGTACTTCATTCCTTTTTGCGGTCCAACAATGTGACACCGTGTGGACACATCGCATTTTGTTTATCTGTCGATGGACATGTGGGTTGTTTCCATCTTTTGCCTACTATGCATAATGCTGCTATGAACACTTGTGTACACGTGTTTGTTGAGACATGTGTTTTCATTTCTCTTGGGTACACAGCTGGGAGCGGAACTGCATGGCCATGTGGTAATGCTATGCCTAACTGTTCGAGGGACTAGGAGTCGTGTCTGCAAAGTGGCTGCACCCTTGCATGTTCCCACAAGCAGCGTAGGGGGTTTCCGGTTTTCCCACATCCTCCCTGCACAAGACGAACATGCAGGAGAGATCTGCCACACAGCACAGCATTAGGCATATAAAATAGTTTTAAATTGCTAGTTTATCTAAATTGAATTCCTTTACTTCCAGGATATTCTCGATGTATCAACAATTTCATCAATGAAGTCGGGCTCAGGAATTGTTCATATTTACAGAGAAGCAACATCCTAATTCAGTCCTTTCTGGTTAAGACGATAGGTCATCAAAGCAACTGAATTATTTTTTTTTTCAGTTCCATCAACTCAGTGGAAAACTTAAGTATGCTTTATTGATTTAGTGAATTGATTTTGATACTCTTGGTGTACAATAATGTGCTTCTTTATTTCCAGTATTCTTAAGACTCTCTCTCGTGTTAGTGTTGCTACCGATGGAAATTTAGCTACCCAAGGACAGAGCTGTACATTATATTTCTTTCGTAGCCAGTGGCTCAGAGAAGCAAAAACACGAAGCACAATAATACACCCAAGTGGAACGATCTTGTTGCTCTTCTCCACCCTCTCACCAGCCAGCGCGCCTCGCTCCCGTCCACCCCGCAGCTGCGAGCCGAGACCCGATCCGCAGCCCTGAGCCTGGTCACGGTGAAGCACGAAACTCTGACGTCAGGCGCTGGTGGGACTCAGGGCTCAGGTCAGAACCTGGAGTCACCTGGTCCTACCCAGGTAACAAAAGGCAAAACCATCCGGGTGTAGCTCTGAAAAAATCCGCTGCTTGATGTCATCCTTGGCCTTTGAAAGCTAGTCCACCTCTGTACGCTCTCTGTTGTCACTTCCAAGGAAAAGGAATGTAGCCAGTGAACACTGCAAACCCCACGGACGAGACACAGAGGGCTTTGCTCTAGAAAACCGGTACATCATCACTCTCTCTCCGTCTGCTTTTCATCGCCCATTTACTGGTCTGTGATTGTCCTGGAAACTGTGGGCATCAGCAAGCACAGCAAAGTAACAATGCACAGGGGACCATTTTGTGCACAGGGCCCTGGGAAGGGCCAGTGGAATTCCTCTGATCAGTCTCCTTTTGACTTTTTCCCATAGCTTCTGGTCCCGCGCTGAAATGTCTGGAATGCTTGGTAGGGACCAAGTGGGCTGGTCACAGGGCCATCCAGCGTCTAGCTTCAGGGAGAGCAGCCCTCCGTGGACTGATTTCCAAGTGGCTCGTGGTATCACGAATGGGTTAAGAATACAAACACACAGCACTTTTACAGTAAACAGAGCTTTCACATCCCCTTTCTCAAGTGATTTTCACGGCAGCCCTGGAGTAAGACAAATATTACTGGCAACATTTTATAAACGGGACCTCGAGAGGCCCAGAGAGGTTAAAAGGCTGACCCAAGGCCTCTCAGCTAGTGGTGGTTAGATCTGGGCCCCCAAGTCTGTTCTCTTCGCAGAACACCATTCTATCTGTTCGGTTACTGCACAACCATGTTCCTTCATCGGGAGCTGGTTACCTTTATTGTGAGACACATCAATCGATACCTTTGTTTTTGGAAATCAGATCAATCCACTGCCGACCCCCAGCTGCTATCACGGGCTGAACATTTTCACAGAAACAGGCTGGAGACTGGATTCTCTGAGGCCTCTGGCATTTAGACCGTCTTTGCAGTGATCACAGAGGCGAGGGTCTAACAAGTAATAAATCCTTCAAGCAACTGTCCCAAACGCAAAGCCCGTGGACATCAGAATAGATCTGTCCAGGAAGGGTGGCCCACCGCTGTGGCTCCCCACAGTGTCCATCATAGCACCGTGACCAGGGATGTGTGTCAGCAGAAGTGGGAAGTTCCACGTGGCTTACTTTTTTAAAACATCACAAAGGATTCGAGAGCATTCCTATAAACTTGACTGTCACGCGACTCCATCCTAGGAATCTCTCCTGAGTGGGAGAAAAAGGCCGACCTGCGTGAGTTCCGGTGAGTGGCATCTTCCTGTGGACACACCATCCGTCACGTACGTCACACGGAGAAAAATGTTTTGAGATTTGCTCTTCTACTATTTCTATCTCGTGAGACAAGATGCCAACCCCAGTTTGGGCTTCTGTTTCCAGTTACTAAGGACACGGCAGAGATGGAAAGAGACGAGACCTCTGCCCTCACGCAGCTGTCTCTGGGGGCGGAAGATAAACACTGAACTATTGATGACTTATTTACTTCTTTTTCTTGACTCACTTTTTGTTTTTAAGATTTTATTTATTTATTTTTAGAGAGAAGGGAAGGGAGGGAGAGAAACATCAGCGTGAGGCTGCCTCTCATGCATCCCCTACTGGGAACCTGGCCTGCAACCCAGGCATGTGCCCTGACTGGGAATCGAACTGGCAACCATTGGGTTTGCAGGCCCGCGCCCAATCCACTGAGCTACAGCAGCCAGGGCTGAGCTACTTTTTAAAATGTGGTTAGAACACTGAACGTGTGATGTGTCCTCTTAATGTTTTATTTGCTTCTATGCCCCCAATGTCTCACCTAGTCCTGAGCACACTAGTTTCTCCATAAATACGGGCTGAGTGAAGAAATAATAAATGAGGTCCCCAGGTGTTCAGACCTTTTCATTTCTAAATCTTGGTTCATTATCTAGTGTCCTTCTGCGAGGGATGAGGCTGAAAGTGGACACAAGGTGAGTAATCAGAATCTCACCGAAGCTGGGCACTGACATTGTACTTGGCAATCGTATTAGATGGTTGGTGGTAAGGCAGAACACATCTCGTCTTCGATCTGTTGTGGCCACCAACTGAAACCCGGGCTGCTATCTTTAAAAAAATAAAGTGTGCTATTCACCAACTGGAGGATGGAGTGAAGATACAGATGGGTCAATGAAACCCACGTCCACATGAATACAATATTTCTAATTGAATATCCCATAATAAATAAGAATAGCATTTCTTGGACATAGCAATGCCTCTATTCATATGCCAACAAAAATACCAACAGAAGCCTCATCATGTTCAACATTTATAGCAGAGTTGATTGAATTAAATGAAAAAAAAAGATAAATTAGTTTAATAAAACCTTTTGGGCAATTGTCTCCAAATAATTATTGGGTAGCTAGCTCTGTCTCTTTTTGAAATGACAATTCTGGCATCAGGAAGGTACAATTATAGGCTGAAGAGAGCTGACATGCATAACTATAAAACATATTTTTCAGCTTCAGAAGGCAAAGCTCTAAAAGAAACTTTCCAGATATGACAACAGTTCTGTGTGTTTGCAACATAAAAATGTGACTGTGACAAATGACTGTGAAAGAATGAAAAACAAACGCCTGAGTAACTTGAAACATCTAAGCTTCCATACGAATGCCATCTCAGGACCTCCACAGGAACTACAAATACATTGTGTAAAGAATGCTGGAAGAGTGAGGAAGGAAAACGTTACATTTAGCCAGAATTACAAGGTATCGACACTGTGCAGACTGGGGAGTGTTTTATTTCTCTCACGCGCTCTCTTTGAGCCCTTTTCTTTCCTGATGTGGCACAAAAGGGAAAACTCAGAGATGAACATCAAAACTGCCCTTATTACGGGTGTAGGCTGTCTGAACCCAGAGGAGTCCGAT